>NC_140568.1:13381442-14881442 GCF_057381845.1 Rhamphochromis longiceps | reverse complement strand
ATTCCTCTGGCTATGATTAGTTTTTTTGCATTGTGCCACCACAGGGATGACATCAGGGTCTCGGTCTCATCTTGGAACTCCAACACATTCTAAACATTCTCACTGCAGGTTGAGAGTTCGTGACCCTAGAGCATAGGTGTCAAACTCTGGCCCGCGGGCCAAATTTGGCCCGCAGCCTAATTACATTTGGCCCGCAAAGCCATACCAAATTACTATTAGAGCTGGCCTACTGGTATTATACAACTAATATATATATATTGTTTATTATTAAGCTTTGCTTGTTCCATATTCAGTTTTTCAGCAAAACTTGTTTGAGTCCATAAGAAAAGATTCATTCTTATATCTGGAGGAAGATTTTTTTTTTTTTCAATAAATATTAATAAATGTTCCAGTTTTGAATTTTGGCCCACTGTGTATTTGAGTTTGACACCCCTGCCCTAGAGGATGGGGACAGCATTTTGAAGTATTTGGCATGGTCGTTCAATCCTTACCAATGGCTTTATGCACAGTGGCAATGTTGCCAATGAAAAGGAAGTCACTTTCATTGGGTGAACATCGCTGGCATGAAGGGGAATATCTCTTCATTACCAATATGTTGGAAGTTGTTTTGAGTCAAACATACACATGAAGGCCTGTGTCTAGAAAACTCATATTTACCCAAGCAGCTTGTCTCCTTCCAAAAATATCTGTAACATACCTGTCTGCTTTAATGGTGTAAATGATATTGAACAAATTGGACGACTTTCTTTTTTTTACCCCAAGCATTAGAAGTTGGGCTGGTGTTAGTGTTATTTTGACAAGATGGCTGCTATGTAACAACATACATAAAAGAGTGTGACTTCCTGCATTGTGACACTCATTAAAATTTACTGTCCTAAGCCACTGAAGCCCTTCTGTCGGTTTTGACGATGTGGTGTCCAACAGCCTGCCACCATCATGGTCACAGTTTGTGTGTCCTTGTACCACTGCTGATACTTGCTGGTCAGGAGTGTCTCTAAGGTTTTATACCTGCCCGTGTCCTACATTCACATACGCCATGAGGGTTAGAGTAAACCGGTGCCTCACTTACCCTGATCCTGACATTTATCTATGTGTCACATTTTTAGACTAATGATTGTTTTATGGTTCTAATGTTAATGTTAATAGTGCTGAGGAAATCTGAGTGAAAACTTATTCCAGAGCCCACACATAAAGATGTCTGGGTTTTCTCCTTGTGAATACAAAGCTCAGTAAACCAGATTTCCAAACCGTGCTTTACTTGTAAAATTAAACACTTTCAGTTTATGCAAACAGTTAATGGGAGAATCACATTAATAGCTTGTTCTATAAACATAAAACCACCCAGTCTGCTGCCTCTGCTCTCTCATCACAGAGAAGGAAAAGTTCAGCTTTTAGGGTTTTGAAAGTACTAGAATAACTCAAATATGTGATTTTTGTTTTTTGGATAGTTCAGTTTTTACGGTGACCTCTTTTTGCGGTGTTTGTGTTTGTCGTCTTCAGCAACCATTGGTTCGTCTCCGTGGTGGGGCCATCGTAGGCGACGGGCGAGTGGAGGTGTTGAAAAATGGAGAGTGGGGCACCATATGTGATGACAAGTGGAGCCTGCTGTCTGCCACAGTGGTGTGTCGAGAGCTGGGCTTTGGTACAGCAAAGGAGGCTCTGTCTGGAGGTCGCCTTGGACAAGGTATACTGGTTTTATATCATTTATTTTTATTAAAAAAATACTGACAGATTGTTTTCATGCCTGCTCATTGATTGGGACTTCACAGTAGTGAAAGGTCTGAGAAAAGGAAACAAATGCATAAAATTATACCAGTAATGCAACCAATGAGGGAAGCAGAAGGACATGAAATGTGAGCTGCACGAACCAAGGAAAAAAAACAAAAAACGATGGGCTGATTACAAAGTAGACCTGAAAATAACCCATGACACCGAGCTCCAAACGACTTTACTCCTGGAACAAATGTCTGTGTATATTTCCTACATGGCACAGAATGGAAGGGCTTGACTGTGGAGCAAAACCACATATCCCAAACATTTCAGAGAAGTAATTCTAGCCTTTAAACTTTTCTGCTTATATCACCCTTTTGCAGCCAGAGGAACATGAACTCATAGACAAGGTTATAAAATCTGCCCTTAGTTTGCATGTTTGCATGTTTTCATGTCACAGTGGCATTTTGTCAGCTGTTTAGTGGTAATGCAAGAAACTAACCACAACACTGAAAAATGTAGTGCAATTACAACTGTACATGTTTATGTTGGGGATTCATCTCTTAAACAGGCCCACTAAATGTTGGCCCATTGCTCATTGTAGCTCCATTTATCTGCTTCACCAACACTTCACTAGCACAGCTAAAACAACAGTTCTGCTGTTTTAGCTGTTAAATTGGCCACTGGATAGTCACGATCTTTGCTGGGTAGAAGGTTTGAATATGAAAAGAATACCATCACAATTTAAAGACCTGTGTGACATGATAATGATGCAGCCATAGCTGCTCAAACATACTGTTCAAACATAACTTTGAAATGTTTACAGAAGATACCTGAAAGGTTAAGCCACTCTATACTACGCCCCACACCCCAAAAAGTACAGAGTGCTTGTAAGATGAGGAAATATTATTTTTCCAGTAAATTACCAAGACATTAGGCTGTACTTAAAATTACTTATGAGTACATAGAATTACCTAAAATATAATTTGTCTCTTTTCCTGTAAAATCCATGAATTTAAGCAATACTTGAAATTGCTTATGCACGACCTAAAATTACTGATTCGCTTCTTAAAATTATTTACAGAATGCTTAAATTTAGCTACAGCAAAATTATTTCTTTGTTTCCGGTAAAAATCAGACTTGTTACCCCCTTATTCTAGTGTCCCTACCTTTTAAGTATTGGTAGGTAAATATAATTATAGCACATTGTAATTTCAATCAAAATAAATAAACAGATTAAAAGTGTTTTAACTAAAATGCATAGAAATGACATTTATTTACAGTGGAATGACACCCTTAGTTGCAGGCCATATTATGTCATATTATATTAAGTGTTACCAGTACATTTAATCAATCTTTGACAAAAAATATTGATTAGAAGTGCGTAACATTTTAAAATAGTATTGCAGCTATTGCATAATATGAGCTTTTAAAGAGTAAGTTCAATCAGATCTTTACTGCCTAAGTATTGATACAGTTTACTTGAACCAGATTGATCGCGCTACTGTACGGTGCAACATTGAGCTCCACTTTCTTTGGTAGCCAAGAGGTTAAACATTTTTGTGGCAGAAACCCTTCATACAGATATTAGATTAATATGAGTGCACTATGTTAATTGTTGATGTACACTTTACTTTTCTTATCCTGTTTAAAAATGGTGAAATAATGATTTTTTTCATGTCGTACTTCTTGGAGTGGGCAAATATATTGAAATGTACACAGCAAAGTTTGTGATTCTTGTCTTTTGTTTTGTTTGGGTTTTTTTTCCACTGACTGCTCATTTTCAGTGGAGGCTTTTATTGTGAGCAGCTTCACTTTAAGGTTTTCATAACCTGCACGAGCTGCGTTATGCCACTGGCAGGTTTGGAAGTCAGCAGCACACACCTAACAAAAATGTGGCACAAACACACTTCTAACTTAAACACGCAGCAGATATCTCACCAATGTTCAAGTGTATTAAACGCACAGCTTACTTGTTTTTCAGCATATAAGGTGGAAAAATCACATTTTCTCTAGCAACAAGAAGAACATTTCTTCAGAAAAGGCAGGGACATGCTGTACACTGCTGCACATTCCAGTCACGTTAGACGTGGAAAAATTTGAAACGAAGAGAAAGTAGCTTTTTCCATCAGGGTTTCTCATCACTGCCTTTAATGTTTCATGGAAAATAGAAGTCAGCCCAGATAGTAATTCTACACCATAAGACAAAGGGAAAATTGGAAATAAATATGTTATAGTTATAAAGACATAACATACAAGTCAGACTTGAACAATTAATACTTTGTGTCTGTGGAGCAGACTGAGCTGATCTGCAGGTTAAGTGGCTTTACATTTGTGCTTACAGGGCCTCAGAAATCATCAGGCAATGTGATGTGTAGTTGCTGTTGTGGAACTGTTCTAGTTGTTGAGTTGTTTGATTTATTGATCCTCTTGTATGTATGACCTTCTGTTTCCATGCTTAGCTGACTTAGTCTTTCCTATTTAGCTCCGTGGTCTGCTTCTTTGTATGATTAGTTTGTAAAGGAACCCTGGGCATATGTGGGGTTTTTGCTTTTTTTAACTTACTATTAGACTACACTCTCTAAACAAAAGTGACTGAAATAGAATTAAAACAAAAAGATTTGCAGATTTATTTTGGTTTTGGACCATTAGACCAGGTCTTGACAAGAATCTCTGTATATTTAAATTCATGCTTTCCTTAGTTCTGTCCAGTCTGAGCTGCTAAAAGCAGCAAATTCTTTGCTCTGCAAATTCTTTTAAAGGACTTCTGACACTTTTAGATGGACTGCTGCTGCTCCTGATGGGTTTTAGTGGTTCTAAAACTTCTTCCATACTTCATGGAAGAAAGAGGACAAACAGAAACTCTCTAACCCTCAGTGGTTTAAGTCATCATCAGTGAATATCTATTTTTTTGTTTCTTTAAAACGTTGTTCTTCCACGTCTTGCCTATCAGGAGATATTCTAACAGATGCTATTAACTGACTGTTTTTTACAAAAAGCCTTTTTTGCTTTTCTTCAAAACACGGGTTAAGGGTTTGACCAACACAGCATGTTGTGGAAGCTGTAGGGTTGTTGTCTTCACCGATGAAGCATTAGACCTCACAGTGTTACAATATCACTGTTTGGTAGAACATGATTATGTCCATCCATCCATTTTCTTCATTTTATTGTGTTATGTCACAGTAACAGCAGGGTCACAGAGAGGTCCAGTGTTTTTTTTTTTTGTTGTTTTTTTTTTATTCCTCTTCTTGGATCGTGATGTGCTACCACGTTAAATTTGATCTATAATCACCCCAACGAGTTTTGGGCATACTCTGGGTCTCCTACTGCAATGCTTCAGCTTTCTCCTTTCTACAGCAAGGAGCAGCAGCTCTCCTCAAGATGTCTAAGCTCTTACACATACGTAAGGCCGAGCCCTGCCACCTATGTGTGTAACAATGTAATAAGTTTGCAGAAAAACTGGTGCCAATCCATGGAGAGATCACTGGTGCATCTCAGAGCCAACATAGACAGGCAACAGTTCAAACTCTTATACGATCCAATCAATCAAAACTGATCATTATGGATTTCAAAATCGTATTTGTTTTTCATATGTACCTATTTTCAGTGATTAATAGCAGGAAATTAACTCGGCATATCATTCTTTTCTTTCCCTTTTTTTTGCCATAATTTTCAACTAACCTATATTTGACGACAGCATAATAAAACTGGAAATTCTGGTTTTAGTGTGCCACCACAATATTTTCAGTAACCCCCATATAGCCACCTCTACGAAATAATTCTAGAGGTGCCCCTGTAACCAGAGATAATGAGGGTTGGGACACAGAACAAGATCCTCAGATATTTAACCTTGCTGAGCTCTGAACCCCGACCCTATCTTTCCATGGCCAATTGTTCCATTGGAGAACAATGGACAATAATTAAACTAAACAACAATTAAAAATGTTTAATTCATTCAGTTTACAACAGGTGGACATAAAGTTCAGGACACACCTAGAAGACTGTAAAAAGCAAACAGGAAACATGATGGGTTACTAAGCTTATATTTTAAAATGCAATTTATTACACTATAAATTGCAATAGACTGAAAACCTTCTGCACCAGCTTCCTGATAGATGCTAATTCCTACTTCCTGTTTTTCCTGTTTTCTCCTAGTTTCTTGCCATAATGCTAAACTAATTAACTTTTGACTCTGACCTCATATTTAGCATGTAGGTGCCTCACTCTAGGAAAGAAAACATGTTTTTCTTTGAAGCTTTGAATTTTAGATTTTTTTTTATTACACCAGAATTGTGTTTTTTAATGATATGTAACAAGACCCAACATACAGATTTGTGTTCCCTCAGTCACCTTCAGTGGAATTCAAACTGAATCTGCTTCTTTGTGTGCATTTTTCAGGTATGGGCCCAGTGCATATGAATGAGGTGGAGTGTTCAGGATTTGAGAAGTCCATAACTGAGTGTTCGTTCAATAAGGAGGCTCTGGGTTGTAGCCATGAGGAGGATGCAGCCGTCAGATGTAATGTCCCAAAAATGGGCTTCCAGGAAAGGGTTGGTTTCCATTTCACTATAGCCAAATACTGGTTAACACAGCTGCTCTAGGAAATGAGTTCACAGTGCAACTCAGCAGTTCGTCCAGTAGACTAGAACTGGAGTTCCTTCTACTGTATAACATAATAACATGAATACTTTAAGTGTTCTTTAGTTTGTGCTAACATGTGTTGCAATGCAATGCTTGACACACTGCAATTTTTACAATATGAAAACGTCATTTCTGAAAGTACGTAGATGTTTACCTGATACAACGCAGAGCTGATTAATCTCATTGTACAGAAATTGCCTCAAATTCAGCCAGAAAGTGTTTACAGGATGAATAGGAGTGAACCCAGGTTAAGTCATGACTTAGACCTCTGAGAGGAACATTACTACATACAAAAGTATGTATGAAGTGTACATGGTGCAGTAGAGGTGTACCAGTGAAATCTTGATTAAATCTGTATTCATTTTGCATTTAATGGCAACAAGCACTGTAAATGTGTCCCTTCCAAGAGCACTGATGATCATCAACAGTCCTGTGTTGTTTTTTTCCACACCCACAGCTGCGTCTGAGTGGAGGTCGTAACCCGTATGAAGGCCGTGTGGAGGTGCTGGTGGAGAGAAATGGCTCTCTGGTGTGGGGGACGGTGTGCAGCGAGGGCTGGAGAACCATGGAAGCCATGGTTGTCTGTAGACAGCTGGGTCTGGGCTTTGCCAGCAATGCTTTCCAGGTATGAGTCACAGCAGCCAGGGGGTGGGAATCAGTTTGCCTGGGTGTGTGAAAATCTTTAGATGTCTAAAATGTAAACCAACAAATTTTGTGTTCTTATAGCCAGACTGTACGAATCTGAGCACAACCTCTCCACAGATCTCCGTGGACTCTTCATCTTTAGCTTATAGTTTATAGAAAATGACCCAATAGACATTTTCCACAAAAAGCTAGTTAAAAGAGACAAAGCTATGTGAGTTTAGTTTGTTGGGCTGATTTCCTCAAAGTGGATGATTTCTTTGAAAGTGCTGCTTCATTTAAAGTCATGAATAGGTGCTGCATTTGTAATTCATTATTGAAAGTCCACTGTTATTCTCTTTAGAACTCTTCCTTTTTTAAACATGTTCAGTTGACCTGCTGTGCAGCAACTCAAAGCCTCTTGGTTATTCTAGTAGTTAATTGGATAGCATAAATCAGGCTGGTACAAATTTAACATAGTCTCTGCATTTCTGTTAATTAACACCACCAATAAATTCACAGATGTGTTTTACTTTCTTTTGAGTAAATGATAAGAAATTGCTGTATGTATAGGGCCTGTGAAATAAAGTGTATATATATACCCACATCCAAGGAACAAAGCTAACTCAGCAATAATGTATCGACAGAGCACTGAAAGCAGCTTCCAGCAAATAGCTTGTGCTGCCAGTGGAAAATGGGATACAAAATGTACTATGACACAAAGAAGAAACTTTCCACTTGTTTTAGGAGTCTTTCTTTTTCCTTTTTTTTTTTTTTTTTTTTTTAAGAAGTTTGCTCTCTAGACAGCAGAGAGAACTAGAATACCTACAGCCAAATCATGAGTGTTTGGGCTTCCACAATCCAACAGCGCAGAAAAACTAAAAATTCTGCTTTTATTTTGTATGGACTGAAAGGTCCAGTACAGAAAAGGAACTGTCAGTTGTTAAATCACTGTTTGCATCAGTTGGCTGTCAGTGAACTTTGTTTGGTGTATATTATGATCAGAATTAGCTGTCGAGTCTGGAAACTCAGCTGTTAGGGTTATGTGACATAAATTCCTGAGACTTTTTAGTCATGTAGTAATTACATTTCATCTACATATATAATATTAAAGAGACTGTAGGTTCATTGTTTTGTACATTCACAGTTCAATTCAATTTTATTTATATAGTGCCAAATCACAACAGCAGTCACCTCAAGGCGCTTTATATTCTACAGTAGATCGTACAATAATACATACAGAGAAAAACCCAACAATCATATGACCCCCTATGAGCAAGCACTTTGGCGACAGTGGGAAGGAAAAACTCGCTTTTAACAGGAAGAAACCTCCAGCAGAACCAGGCTCAGGGAGGGGCGGGGCCATCAGCTGCTATTGGTTGGGGTGAGAGAAGGAAGACAGGATAAAGACATGCTGTGGAAGAGAGACAGGGATTAATAACAGATATGATTCAATGCAGAGAGGTCTATTAACACAAAGTGAGTGAGAAAGGTGACTGGAAAGGAAAAACTCAATGCATCATGGGAATCCCCGGCAGCCTACATCTATTGCAGCATAACTAAGGGAGGATTCAGGGTCACCTGGTCCAGCCCTAACTATATGCTTTAACAAAAAGGAAAGTTTTAAGCCTAGTCTTGAAGGTAGAGATAGTGTCTGTCTCCCAAATCCAAACTGGAAGCTGGTTCCACAGAAGAGGGGCCTGAAAACTGACCTCAGTTTTATCTGAATTAAGAAGCAGAAAGTTAGCGGCCATCCAGGTCTTTATGTCTTTAAGACATTCCTGCAGTTTAACTAATTGATGTGTGTTATCTGGCTTCATAGATAGATAGAGCTGGGTGTCATCTGCATAGCAGTGAAAATGTATGCTATGTCTTCTAATGATGCTGCCTAGGGGAAGCATGTATAGTGTAAACCGAATTGGTCCTAGCACTGAACCCTGTGGAACTCCATAATTAACCTCAGTGTGTGAAGAGGACTCTCCATTTACATGCACAAATTGGATTCTATTAGATAGATATGATACAAACCAGTGCAGTGCAGTACCTGTAATACCTACAGCATGTTCTAATTGCTCTAATAGAATATTATGGTCAACAGTATCGAATGCTGCACTAAGGTCTAGCAGGACAAGCACAGAGATGAGTCCACTGTCAGAGGCCATAAGAAGATCATTTGTAACCTTCACTAAAGCTGTTTCTGTGCTGTGATGAACTCTGAAACCTGACTGAAACTCTTCAAATAAGCCATTCCTCTGCAGATGATCAGTTAGCTGTTTGACAACTACTCTTTCAAGGATTTTTGATATGAAAGGAAGGTTGGAGATTGGCCTATAATTAGCTAAGACTGCTGGGTCTAGAGATGCTTTTTGAGTAAAGGTTTAACTACAGCCAGCTTGAAGGCCTGTGGTACATAGCCGATCATTAGAGATAGGTTGATCATATTTAAGATCGAAGAATTAATTAATGGCAGGACTTCTTTGAGCAGTTTTGTAGGAATGGGGTCTAAAAGACATGTTGATGGTTTGGAGGAAGTACACTCAACAAAAATATAAACGCAACACCTTTGTTACTGCTCCCATTCCCCATGGGATGGACGTAGAGACCTGAAATTCATTCCAGATACACAATATAACCATCCCTCCCAAACAGTGGTCACAAATCAGTCCAAATGTGTGGTAGTGGGCACATCTGCTATATTGAGATAATCCATCCCACCTCACAGGTGTGCCACATCAGGATGCTGATCTGACATCATGAGTAGTGCACAGGTGTACCTCAGACTGCCCACAACAAAAGGCCACCCTGGAATGTGCAGTTTTTTGCGCTATTGGGGGTCTGGGGACCCAGAACCGGTCAGTATCTGGTGTGACCACCATTTGCCTCATGCAGTGCAACACATCGTCGCATGGAGTCTATCAGATTGTCAATTGTGGCCTGTGGAATGTTGGTCCACTCCACTTCAATGGCTGTGCGAGGTTGTTGGATATTCGTGGGAACTGGTACACGCTGTCGTATACGCCGGTCAAGCACATCCCGAACATGCTCAATGGGTGACATGTCCGGTGAGTATGCTGGCCATGCAAGAACTGGGACATTCTCAGCTGCCATCTGCCCTGAACAATGTGAACCATGATTCATCTGTGAAGCGTACACCTCTCCAACGTGCCAGACGCCATCGAATGTGAGCATTTGCCCACACAAGTCTGTTACGGCGACGAGCTGGAGTCAGGTCAAGACCCCGATGAGGACGACGGGCATGCAGTTGAGCGTCCCTGAGACGGTTTCTGACAGTTTGTGCAGAAATTGTTGTTGTTGTTCCAGCAGCTGTCTGGGTGGCTGGTCTCAGACGATCTTGGAGGTGAACCTGCTGGATGTGGTTACACGAGGTCTGCGGTTGTGAGGCCGGTTGGATGTGCTGCCATATTCTCTGAAACGCCTGTGGAGACGGCTTATGGTTGAGAAATGAACATTCAATGCACGGGCGACAGATCTGGTTGACATTCCTGCTGTCAGCATGCCAATTGCACGCTCCCTCGTTGCTTGTGGCATCTGTGGCATTTTGCTGTGAGACAAAACTGCACATTCCAGGGTGGCCTTTTGTTGTGGGCAGTCTGAGGTACACCTGTGCACTACTCATGATGTCAGATCAGCATCCTGATGTGGCACACCTGTGAGGTGGGATGGATTATCTCAATATAGCAGATGTGCCCACTACCACACATTTGGACTGATTTGTGACCACTGTTTGGGAGGGATGGTTATATTGTGTATCTGGAATGAATTTCAGGTCTCTACGTCCATCCCATGGGGAATGGGAGCAGTAACAAAGGTGTTGCGTTTATATTTTTGTTGAGTGTAATTATTGAAGTTAACTCAGAAAGATCAATTGGAGAAAAAGAGTCTAACTTAACATCAATGGTACTTTTAGTACAATTGATGGGATGGTTATTGGTAATTTTTTCTCTAATGATTAAAAATTTTTTTGTGAAGAAGTTCATGAAGTCATTACTAGTTAACGTTAAAGGGATGGTTGGCTCAAAAGAGCTCTGACTTTTTGTCAGCCTGGCTACAGTGCTGAAGAGAAACCTGGGGTTGTTCTTATTTTGTTCTCAGGAAATGATCAGACAGGAGAGGGTTTTCAGGAAACACTGTTAAATGTTCAGTTTCTATGCCATGTCTCATGTTTCATTCTAAATACACATGTGACAAATCAGCTAGCTGATAGCTTCTGCACAAATGTTAAGGCTAACTGTTTACCGGCTTTTACTAGCATGTATCTATCCTTCCAGGGTGGGAGTTATAGGAAGAGTAGTCTATATGTAGACAATACAAAATAAGTTTATAAAATTAAAATTTGGGCTATGAGTAGGTTTGAATGTTGTGCTGTTCATTTTAAATTGTAGTTGTATTTTTATTTTTATGGTTCAACAATCCAAATGACTGTAATTACAAGTAATTTTCACTCCAAGCAGAAGACTGGAACAACACTAATTAATAAATAAATTTGTTTGCTTCCAATCGAAACTTTAAGCTTCATTATCATTTCAACTGTTGAAAAAAATATGAATATTTCTTGTTTTTTATCTGGTCAACTTCAGGGCTGCACATTGTCTGCTAATTTGAAAATGGAAAATCTTTTTAACAATTTGAGGCTATTGCATTTCTTTTTTAAATTTTAGGTATTTATGCATTTTAAATTTGTATTTTTTTTATTTGACTGTGCAAAAATATTTGACTTAATTTATTTTTTCATTTTGATAAAAAAAAAAAAAATAGATTAAATATATCAGCTACATACTTCCATGCATGCCACTGTCCGGTGGCTCTGTGTATATGCACAGCCTTCTATTTTTTTTTAATAAACACAGACACATGTAAGACGTTAGGAGTGAGAGGCCTGGGTGTGAACTGGGGGGCGGCCCAAAACACTGTTTACAGTGCAGCAGGGTAATAGTAGGAGCAGATAAGGAGGCTGAGGGGCTTTGTGCTAACAGCTTTATGAAAGTGTTTGCACAGCCATGAAATGAAGAGCGTATGATTATAAGGTGTTTGCCTTCCGGCAGGAGTTTGAAGGACTCTCAGCTGTAACAGGAATCCATTTACTGTATTACATGCTGTGCAGCTTTTTTCATCATCTGTCAGTGTAACGATACATTAGAGATACATAAGAGCTCATAAGACAGAGCTTTAACTTTTAAGTTGCGCTTTTTGACAAAAAACAGACAAACAGGTAATAAAACGCTACAATATGGAAAATCATCACAAACTAAACCAAGAGCAAGCAATTATTTTGGCTGCAGAAAAAGCCAAATCCATAACTGGCTGAAGACATTGAGGTTAACAGAGACTGACACAAGGGACTGAGGGGAAGTCAACACTATATAGACACAGAAGGGCAGTCAGGGGAAGTGGACACAGCTAGTGAAAACAAGACACAGCAGTGGACACTTTATTCAATGAGACAGGAGGGGAAGTAAAACCAAATGTGAGACACTAAAAATAAGTAAGTACTAAAGTAAAACAGAACTTGAAAAATAATAACTAAATGAGAAACGTAAAGACATTATTAAACATTTTCTGATGTGTATCAGTCCCCTAGGATTAGTTCATTCATAACCAGAACCTGAAAGTCCACAAGCACAAGCAACTAAACCTGCAGTGTTGTTTTCTGTGATAATTGAAGTATAACCCCTCCCAGGCTAGGGTAAGGGTTTTCTTTTTCAGAATGACTTGGATTAACTAAATTTGATTACTTAAAAGTACATTTTGGCTTTTGAAAACTGTTGGGCAAATGTCACATTTTCTCATTGTTCTGAGTATTGGTCAATTTAGTGAGTGCTGTCAAATAAATCATTTTTATGCTGCCAAAGAAAAACTACTAGTTGTAGTCAATCATGATCAATAACAAGAGGCCCTGGCCTTATATACTCCAAAATCAACTCAAATGTGTGCGTTGTTTCTTCTTTTTCAGAGTCAGTACAGATGTACACTATAAATCATTCCAACCTGGGCAGGGGAGAAAAAAAATTAAAAGAAATCATTAAAAGCCCCAAATTATCATGATAATTATGCCCATGAAAACTTCTGCTCCAGGTTACATTTAAGATCTTTAGCCTGCACTTACCCGCTCGAACTCTCTGGTCCTCCCATCGGATGCTTTTACTGGTCCCACGCTCCCAATTAAAATCTAAAGGATACAGGGATACTTTCTCTGTCATTGCTCCGAGTCTTATAAAGTCCTCCTTCTCTTTGGAAATCTTCAAATCGAACTTCAAGACCTTCCTATTTTCACAGGCTTTCAGATCACTTTGAAACCTGGTCTGTTCTGTCTTAGTTATCTTGTTTGTTTTTTGTAAATATATGTATGTATGTGTACATGTATGCTTGTATAGGTATTTGTATATAAGTGTATGGATGTTTATATAGATTTCTTTCATCTTCATTTATTTTGATATTTTAACTACATCGTACCTCTGTTCAACACTTTGGATGACACTTAATGTCTTTTAAACGTTCTATACAAAAAAGCTGACTTGACTTGAAAGCTGACGAGGAGTTAAATGCATTCCTGCTGCAGGGGATTCAGCAGCATTAACATGTCATAGGGACAGCCCACCAAGTTAGGAGGGTTTTTATAAAATACAATGCACTATATACATACATACTATATACTGTACTATATATGGAGAGGTTGTGGCTGCTACATCTGATCTGTAAACTGTGCTTTTTCCACAGGAGACCTGGTACTGGTCGGGTGAGGTGAGCGCTGATGCTGTGGTGATGAGTGGCGTTCGGTGCTCTGGAACTGAGATGTCTCTGTCCCACTGCCTGCACCATGGAGCCCACCTCAGCTGCCCCAAAGGAGGCGGCCGCTACGCTGCCGGGGTCTCCTGCTCTGAGAGTAAGACAGTGAAATGAGCAGTGTGCTGAAAAGTCATATTATGTTATCTGTGTAAAATTTGCCTCAACAAAGCCTGATCATGAAGGAATAAATAAATTGGCCTTTCCACTTTTAAACCTACTTTGACTGGAGCCTTGAAAATCTTTTACTCCTTCAATCTGCACATTCGGTTTTAATTCAACAAATGTAAATAAGTTTGACGTAGAGCTGCTAGAACAATTTCTGTATGTCCCTAAAAATGTTTCAGCAGCATGTATTTTTCACTTCTATCTATAGCGGCACCAGACCTGGTGCTGAACCCTCAGGTGGTGGAGCAGACCACCTACATGGAGGATCGGCCCATGTTCATGCTGCAGTGTGCATATGAGGAAAACTGCCTGTCCTCCACATCCAGCGAGGTTCCTGCCAACACCTACCGCCGCCTGCTGCGCTTCTCCTCCCAGATACACAACAATGGCCAGTCCGACTTCCGACCCAAAGCTGACAAGCACTCGTGGGTGTGGCATGACTGTCACAGGTCAGTGAAAGTACAAGCACTGTTTTGGAGGTTTGATACTAGATTTTATCAAGTGATCGCATTCTTGATCACTAACCCCGGGCAATCGGAATATGTTTTTTTTTTTTTTGTTTTGATCAAATTGTTCTTCCATGTCTTGAAAGAACAATTCATTTCAACATCTGTTTTCCCAAAAGGTGCATTTTTGCTTTCTCCAAGATGCAGGGTTAGTGTCAGGAATTACCACCTGTGATGACTAAGACCTCAGAGGGTTCATGCTGATGGCTGTCAGACCTTTTCTCGTTACAAGCACTGGATTTATACACCTACTAAATCCCCTTTAGAAACATAAATTACACCTTCATTAAAAACTACAAGCAAAAAGTCAGTGGACTGTTGGCAGCCTTCAGCTTTCAGTATATCAGGACGGTCAGAATCACTGAAAGAAATGACTCTTTCTAAGGGACATGCTGTTTTTACAGGTGCTATTTAGTTGAGATGCTTTTTTAAAAATGTATTTATTTATTATTTAAAGAACGCCGGTGCCCTTGAGACTAGAGCTAAAATGACAACAAGTGTCTTCTTTTAAAGGCTAAAGTATGTTCCCGTCTTTGTGTGTAGGCATTATCATAGCATGGAGGTGTTCACCATCTATGACCTATTCAGCCTGAATGGAACCAAAGTGGCTGAAGGACACAAAGCAAGTTTCTGCCTGGAGGACTCAGAGTGTGATGAAGGTAAGATCTGAAAAAGGAATTCAGTTATGGAAGGAAATAAATTTTTCACTTTTGAAACATGTGGCAGAAAACTAATTCTTATATGTTCAGTAATGGACTTTTAAAGCTCCTTTAAACAATATGGTTACTGAAAAGGGTGACTTAACACTGTCTAAGGTGAAAAGGTTGACTTTTAATTTCAGAATTATTAAGCAGCTCCACAGTTCTCCAAGATGTAAGGAGCTTTTCCAGGATCTTTCAGTTTTTCAGCAGGAATTTTAAAATTGAACCCATATATTTGAGGTTGCCTGATTTAGTTCAATTCAATTAAATAAAATCCAGTACACTTTTATTTATATTACGCCAATTCAGATTAACAGTCATCTCGAGACCCTTTATAACTTACAATAGTAGAATGAAACTCCAACAATCTCACAGCCCCCTGCAAGCACGTGGTGACAATGGGGAGGAAAAACTCCCTTTTAACAGGAAGAAACCTCTGGGAATATGAAAGAGAAGAGAGCAGAGCAAAACAGGATAAAAGGCAAGGAGAGAAAGCCAGAGTTTAATAATAGATAATGATTAAAGAGGGGTGCATAGTAATAGTGTGTAAAGACAGAGGGAAACTAGATGAGTTTCAGTTTGTCAATGCCCGATAAGCAATGACAAATATTATTATATTTTGTTATTGCAGGTATTGAAAAGAGGTATGAATGTGCCAACTTTGGGGACCAGGGTATTACTGTGGGTTGCTGGGATACCTACAGGCATGACATCGACTGCCAGTGGGTCGACATTACTGATCTGAAACCCGGGGATTACATTTTCCAGGTGATGTTTCTCGCCTTTAGCTCTTTTGCTAGAGAACCAACAGTTCAGCAAGATTCAGCTGTTCATACAATGGCTTCAAACTGCAGCTATAGCGTCTCATTCATGCCCTCCCTCTTGCAGATTATAATTAATCCAAACTACGAAGTGCCAGAGTCGGACTACACCAATAACTTCACGAAATGCAGATGTCGATATGATGGCCATCGTGTGTGGATGTACAGCTGCCATAATGGTAAGATGATAAGGCTATATCTGCTCTTTGTCGTTTGGTAAAGTCTTTACTACACTTACTTTTTAACCAACTAACTAAACTTGTTAAACAGTTTCAGATTTTAATCTTTCATTAATGAGTTGCCCTGCTATTTCACATGAATGCTAATGAGTACCCTGTGAGCTTCTTTTTATTTATTTTTTCAATTTCCTATGCTTGACAATTAGAGTGAGTGATTCTACAAGTGTAAAACAAGGACAAAATGTGTAGGTGGTAACTGTCTGTCTCTGCTGCTGAACTTCTAGGTGGCTCATTAAGCAGTGAAACGGAACAGACATTCCCGGGCCTCCACAGCAACCAGGTGACCCACAGGTAAAGACAGAGCAGAGGAGTGGAGTTAACTGGCCTATGCTTTCAGCAGAAAGACCAGCTGAAGCCAACCAACCACTACACATCTCATCTACGTGGATTCCTCTGACCAGCCATGCCCTGGTCAAAGCATCTGTTTTTACGCTCGCCTCATCCATGAGGCAGTCGCTTTCTTTGACCCTCTCCCCTCCCGTTTCCCTCCGGCAGACAGAATATTTGATTCCCCCTTCTGTCCGTGCAGAGGCAGCTACTTTAACAACACTTCCAACCTCTGTGGTTAAGAGCAAGAGAAAGGTGAAACTCTCTGTACGCCCTGTGACAGAGAGAACTTGTTTTTACAGACCTGCAGGTTAGTGGCAGGTGTATTACACAAGGCGAAGTATCGAGGAATGTCATTACGAGTCTGCCTACTTTGAAATGCAGCTTTTTAAAAGAACCCTGCTGCACTTCTTTTGTGTGTATGTCTGTGTGTGTTTTTCCCTGAAACTCTCCCTGAAGAGTTTGGTTTGTCTGTGCCAGGTTGCCTGAAGATTGACAGGAATCATCAATAGCAAACACAGCAGCCTGTGTGTGGAAATGCAGGCTATTTTTCATTCCATTCATTTTTTTTAGCAGTTTCAGAAATGTTTTTTACATGCTGAAGCCCAGATAACTAAGCTTCCTATTGCAAATGTTATTTAAGCGTCACATCTTCAGTGAGGAATTTTTTTCAAATTAAGCTGTGGCAGAAGCAATTTCTGCAAAGCAAAACAGCCCGTTCATCACCAATTACAAGTGCTAATTGCCTGGTTCGGCTGGAAAACTAATCTACCATGGCTGAAATGTGACGTATTAAAGTGCCTTAAAGTGCCCAAAGCCATTTTAGCTCTGCACACTGCACTGACAAGATTGTGGTCACATTTCATAGAAGAGTAGCACTAAAAGTCTCTGAAGAAGCTGATCATATAAAAGTATGTTGAAAGAAATATAGAAAGGAATATTATATTTCCTATTTACAGCAAGCAATAATTACTTCTAATAGGGGCTTTTGATTTAGTATGCCTGCCAACATTACCTTATGCTGGGCTAAAGCTGGGCAGACACTGTACGATTTTGTCAGTCGCGCGATTCAGCTCCTGCTCAAACTGTGCGATTGACTCGCAGGGGTTAGAAGTTCATAGGTCACGATGCAGGGTCTCACACTATACGGCCTGATGCTCTGATGCGACCTGAGTGCTCACACTGTGCATCCATAAAAATGAAGGTTAACAGAAAATCTGTCGCTCAGTCTCCCTCTCTGTCTTTCACTCACACAGACACGCACACCACCACCATCAACTTTGCTAAATTGCTAATGAAAAACACTGATCGGGCAGCTGTGATTGAGCAGCAATGTCCATCCAACTATTTTCACGGTTGTTGTGTTGTGATCGTGATAATTTTGTGAGGCCACATCGAAAAGGCTCGGATGAGCTTTCCAAAGTTCTACAAGTGCCTCCATCGCTTGTGTCCAGATCACACGCTGCACTCACTGCTGCGCTGCTCCGTCTTTTTCACCGAAATCTGTGTTTGCGCGTGCGCAGTGTGAGAAGCTGCGGTGTTTGAAATCCTCACGACCAAGCGATTGATGATCGGGAGCTGGTCGTGAGGTGTTAATCGCTTGTCGTTACCCCACGTATACTACACGATGCACGACGCACGATGAAGGCCAAAATCAGTCGCACGACTGAAAAATCGGCTCAAAATGGGCCAAAAATCGCACAGTGTCTGCCCAGCTTAAAGATCCTCTGATCAGCTTGTTATGCTGCCCTCTAGTGGTTTACAATTTCCAGGTTGCTGAAGTGTTGCAAACGTGTACTGCAGTCAGTACACATTTATATTACTATGAGGTGCAGGTTATACAGTAAGTTAAAACATAAGAACCCACAAACTGTCGAAAAAAATGTTCTAAAGTGAAACAAACACAGTTAAAAAAAACTCTTTAAAATCTAATCCTTTTAATTATTTTTATTGTAAACCTTCAGTGTTACTATTATTATGTGCCTCAGTCACACAGGTCTAGAGACCCCCTGGCAACCTCAAGGAGTAAGGAAAAATATGCATTCATCAACCAGTAGGCAAGTGGTTACTGGAGGTTGCTAGCTGTCACTGAATGTTATTGGCTGCAAATATTGGCTACAGTAAACCTACTTTTGATTTGGCTGAGATGCCGATTTAGTGCAAACACTGGTGACCTAACCACTCTGCATTAGTGAAACTTCAAAAAGTCCATTGCAGAACCACAGGGAGGCTGTTGGTCAGCAAAAAAGTTCCACCTTACAACTGAAACCAACATGTTTCAACTTCTACGTTTACTTTAAAGGTAAACAGTCTCCATTTCTGGTTGGTGTCACGGTTTTCACAGCTTCACTACAACTTATAGAGTAGTTTGTAAATTTTTCCAAACAAGTCGCTGATTTCCATGCTAACTACTGCTGACTGTGACAACCTGCTAGTGAGCAAAGCAATAGCAAGGAAGTTTTCAGTGTAGCACTGTATACTTTTTTTGCAACCAATTTCACGCTAGCAACATCCAGTAACCATACACCAACTGGCTGTGGAATACACACTTTTTGCTAGCATGTATGCTAGCAAAAAGTCACTGATTGGTCTCTAGGTCTGCATAAATTGGTCTTAAGCATTCAATTTCACAGCAACTACCAGCAAATACTTGCAACCATTTGGGGAGTAAATACAAACAGGTGTCTACACCTGTGGGATTGGGGTCTTATGTAACCAGTGAAATCATTTTAACTGCATCACGTTCTAGCTGCATCAGCTAAATCAAACACATACCATTTTCAAGCTATTATGATGATGCATTGACTGAGCAGTGAAGAACTGCTTGTCAAACATACAGGAAGCTCCCAATTGGTTTAGCTAATAAGCTTTTAATATATAGACCTTTGTTGACGCTTCACATGATAGTTTGCAAATATTTAAGAGACAGGCATTATGTGGTATAAATGTGTCTTGTTTGACTTTATAATCCTGTTAGCAACAGAGATGTGCTAAATGTTGGTTTAAAAGTACAAGTTTCTTTCCAAGTTACACCTATAAGTTGTTGTTGTTGTTGTTTTTTTTTTCAGAAAAACATGATATAGTAGAAACACAAATCCATGTCATTGGTCCTGTTATGTTATCAGTGTTCTGTTGTAAGCTAGTGTAAATGGATTGCTTCCTGTCGTTAGCTTGTATCTGCAGGTACCATGCATCGGATGTTTTCCCTTCAATTCAAAAACTATCAGCTGCAAATTCAAATATCACAATAAAAAGTACTTTAAGACATTTGATTTTATATTTAACTCCAGTGTGGCTTTTAGGCTTCCAGTCAGTGGGACTCTTTTAACATGAGGATCACAGGACTGCTCTACAGTAACATGCTGTCAAATTTTGTCTTGCTGCTTTACATGCTGGCTTCATAAGGCAACAGAAGACCTGATCTCCATCCTGTGGCACCACAGATCCTCTAACAACAAATAGAGAATGCATTCCTCCCTGTTTGTCTGTTCCAGATATGTTTTTTTCTCTTTTATTCTTTTGTACAACAATGTGTGAATCCAGTGTTATTTTAATGGTGCTATCAAACTGGTCCTCTGTTTTCTGAGGACACTTTACATGTTGAACAGCCACATGTATATATGTATACTAATAGTATACTTGAACTGAGCATACACAACCATTTGTAATTGTGTTTTCTTATTAATGACCTTGTTACCCCCTTGCTAATGTAATCCTCTTGGTTTTTAAACTGCTGATATCTGGTGTTTTTAGACCAATGTCTGATTGTGGAATACTCTTCCTGTCACGGTGGGATATCGAGTTTTTAGTGCTGTCTTGCTGTTCAGTTCCAAAGCCAAGTATCAGGAAAGTTTGTGACTTTGAACCACAGACTGGACTGTCTGCTAAAATCAGCTGTCTTTGGCAGCATTCACCCTGCATAAGATGGACTTTTTTCCTGTTCTGTGTCATTTCGCTCAGACGTGATTCACATTTCAGCTTTGATTTTTAGTACATTTGCAATAACCTTATATTTTTTCCTTTATTGTTGTGAGTTGTTGGGTGTAGAGTCAATTAAATTTACAACACAATAAACTGTAAAAGTGTGTGGATAATTTGTGGACAGACTGCACATTTTGGCTTAAATATTTCCATTTATAAGACGTTAGTGAGCCTCGCTTGGATAATGGCTATAAGCTACACTTGCAAGACTAACTCCTGATTTTGTAGTCGTAGACAGCATAAAAGATCGGTGTAGCTTCTGGGTATGAAAAATAAAACTGCATTCTATCTGAAGGCTCCCAGATGGCAATAGCTGTGGTAGCAAAACCACTTAGAGTAATTTTAGACGTATATGGGAAAACATCTTGATGCATTCTCAATCATCCAGGTAAAGTAAATCTCCAAAGGTTGATTCTGTTCATCTGGACGTAGCGTTTTGTGGGAGAAACGTTTCGTCACTCATCCAAGTGACTTCTTCAGTCTCAGCTGACTGCAGGTTTCCCCAATACTATAAACAGTACATTTGCATAATGACTGAAACCAGCCCACTGAAGGAACAATGGGCTGGGAGGTCAGTTCCTTCATCATGATTATGCAAATTCTAATGACCATTGATCAACGACCACTGACTCTTTATAAGATTGGAGAAACCTGCAGTCAACTGAGACTGAAGAAGTCACTTGGATGAGTGACGAAACGTTTCTCCCACTGAAAACGCTACGTCCAGATGAACAGAATCAACCTTTGGAGATATTTGGGAAAACAACTTTCTGATTTGACCCAGATCTGTTAACTCTTTCTGAGTTTATGGGCTCAATTAAAACGTTATCTATTTTGTAGATCTTCGTCATATTATCTTGCAAAATGGAGACTTATTAGCTAACGACCTGTCAATCACAAGTTGTTAGCTAATGCACCTTTGCTTTGAGAGTCGGACCAAACCTTCTTTGTCGCATCTGCTTTTTCTAACCATGATGGCAATGGCAGAAACGTTAGTTCCCAGAATTTAAAAGGGGCCTTCAGAGACCAGTGGGTGACATAAAGGTAGCTAGGGTAGGTATAGTAAGATTACTTATTGTAAGATAACTTTAGATTAGTTGCTAAAGGGTTAAATAACTAAACATTTGTAAGTGTTGTGAAGGTACCTTCAAATTTTTAATTTTCCCAATTTAGCTATAGTTTAAAAAGTTTAAAATAAAAATATATAGTTTAGGACTGGACTTAACCCATGTCTGGGGAATCAACCTGTGGGTTTCAAGGAAAAGACAGCACAACCACAAGAGCTTCCTGGTTCTTGGTATTGATTCTCGTGAACTATTGGAGAGATTAACATGATTTTTCCAAAGACATTACCTCATTTGATGTTTTGATTATTGCAGTGCAGAGAGCTGCTTGACATATACTAAACTGCTACTTTATGAGCTCTACTTCTTTAACTGTGTGCTATTGCAAATATATAATCAGCCAATAAAATGGCAGCAATTTATGCATAACATGATCAAGAAAACCTGCTGAAGTTCAAACCAAGCGACAGAATGGGAAACAAGGTGATATAAGGCACACTGAACGGGGCATTGTTGTTTGTTCCACTCTCAGCCAAAAACAAGAAAAGTGAGGCAGCAATTTACACTGGCTCACCAAAATTGGACGGCAGAAGATTGAAAATATGTTTCCTGCTCTGATGAGCCTCTATTTCTGCTGCAACACTGAGATGGCAGGGTCCAAATCTGGTGTAAACAGCATGGATACATCCTGCCTTGTATCAGTGGTCCAGTCTGCTAGTAGAGGTGTAATGGTTGGAGGATATTTTCTGGGAATCCTTTGTGTGTTCTTAACGGAACACTTATGGGAGAAGTGTTGTTGCCCACCAATTTCAAAGGTAGACTGGCATGAGTAGAGTCAAAATGTTTGTTGGCAAGCTACTTAAAGCCACATTGTCCTTGATGCACCATCATTACTGTGTTTAACAGATATTAGAATATAAGGCTGGGTTGAGATATGGTGACTGTGAGGTCAATTCAATTCGATTCAAATTAATTTTATTTATATAGCACCAAACAACAGGCGATAGAAAGACTGTTTTATATTGTAACATAAAGACCCTACAATAACAGAGAAAATAAACCCAACAGCAATCAGATGACCCCCTTTAAGTAAACTCTTGGTGACTGTGAGAAGGAAAAACTCTTTTCCAATGAAGAAATCTGCTGCATAACTAAGGAGGGGCTTACTTAGGGGCAGCCATTTGTTGCCACAGGTTGGAGATGAGGAGAGGGAGAAAGTCATAACATATGATTCATGTTAATTCACAGTCGCCAACTCATTCAGTCAGTCATTGTGTCCTGTGGATAGGGACAGAATACTTGTTTAAGGACTGCCAGCATGATTGAAAAGTTTAATTACAGGATAAAGGTGATCAGTCAGAATGCATTTATATCAGAAACCATGCAAAATAACCCTGTAGCACTAAAGACTCACTGGATCCCTGTAGTGTAGGGGTCAGTTTAAATACTGCACCAGGCACTGTTTAACCAAAGCCTGTGCAGTAGTACAACACTGACCTCATGTGGAGTAAAGCCCACATTACAGCATTTATCTGCAGAAGAAGCGGTAGAAATGATTTACAGTCAGTGTCTGTGTCCAGGTGTGTTTTTGTCTGCTGAAGGAGTACTGGCAGGAAGCCTAGGACAGAGTGACAAGCCCTGCCCATATGAGATACCTACAGGTCATTTTCTGTGTCCACTTCTGCTAACCAACACGTTTTAATGTTTCTGCACTGTGGGAAGAAGTAGCCAAAGCTTGTTTCAATAAATCAAATCAGGATGGTGCATCGACATACCAAACAATCCTGTTTCCCCATCTGCCACAGACAGATCTTAGCCCATCACCCACAGGCAGAAAGGGGGTGGAGATGTTTACAGTAAAGCCCAATTATGAAGTTTCTGCCAGAAAACATCCAATAAACCACAAACCCAATGAATTACATCTGTCATAGGCACAGTTATTTAGAAGCAAGGCAGTATAAGCTGCCCCAACTCTTTATGCAGTCTTAATATTTGGACGTCTTTCTCTGTTGTAGGACATTAGCTATAGATCCTAGAGTGAAGCCAGACATTTCTCTGTTTGGGTAGTCTATTATGCTGGACCTTAAAGTGAGGAGCAGTTCAATCACACAGAAAGAGGACCAGACACCACCCAGCTTCCTGAAGGGAAGCCAATCAGGTTTTATTCTCCTGGCACACACACACACACACACACACACACACACACACACACACACACACACACACACACACACACACACGGGATTTTTAAACACGGAGATGCACTGTAAAGGCAACAAAGTGACATCCCTTGTATAAACCAGTATTCATTTGGATATTTACGCAACAACAAACAACCTCCATCCCTTCTCTTCCACTTATACAATTCAGGGTCGCCAGAGCCTATCCCAGCTGTCTTTAGGGCAAGAGGCAGGGTACACCCTGGACAGGTCACCGGTCTGTCGCTAACACATAGATACAGACAGCCAATTGTCCAAAATGTTTTTGGATGCTGTAACGTTAAGAGTTCCTTTCACTGGAACTAAGGCCCTGAGCCTAACTCCTGAAAAACAAGCCAAAACCATAATCCTCCCTCCACCATTCTTTACAATTGTCACAAGTACTGGCCTTCTGGTTACAAACATAGTCTGTGAAGGTTCTCATAGACTCATTCAAATTGCCAGACTCCAGAGAACACACCTCAGTGCTCTAGAGTCCGGTGGTGGCATTGTTTAAACCACTGCATGCAACACTTTGCTTGGTGATGTGAGGCTTGGATGTAGCCGTTCAGCTATGGAAACCGTGGCCATGTTTTGTTTTTTTTTATTATTAATGAACCGAGCCTTAGTCTTCTTTTGGCCAACAGTAGCTTTCACCTTGGAACTCTCCCATGGATGGAATTTCTGCTCACTCTCTTTCTAATTCATTTAAAAAAAACTCTGACCTTCATTGAGGTAATTCTTTACATCTTGTTCTGGGTTCTTTTGTGACCTCTTGGATGAGTTGTTGTGTCTCTGGAGTATTTTCGTTCACTTGTGAAAGATTAATCACCATGGTTCACTGGAGTCCTTCGAGATGGCTTCATAACCCTTTCCAGGCTGAGATATTGAAAGATTTTGTTTCTGAATTTCTTTAGATCGTAGCAAAATGTGTTGCTTTTTGAGATGTTTTTGTCAGACGGGTCCAATTTAAGTGTGTTCTTGATACCACAGGTCTGGGTGGGCTAGTGAAATTGAGCTAAACTTTCCAAAAAATGGTTTGACTCACTTCTGGAGACACCTTCATGTGGTCAATAGAGAAAGGGCCATTTTTGTCCTGGATTCATTTTTCAGCCCTTTGTTGCTTTTTTTTTTTTTTAAACTCTTAAGTGACCTAAATACTCCTCTTATAAATTCAAATCAAATAAGCTAAAGCACTTCCCAAATAACGGGAGGTGCTTTAGCTCAGTGTGTTGAGCAGGCCACATGCTATATGGGTAAGAGAAAAAAAATACCCAAAATAAGCCAAATAACCACAGAAGAAAGCATGGTGTAAAATATTTACAGGATTTATTTGTAAGCATACAATTTCAAGGTTAATTTAGGATCTTGATTTCAACTGAGAAAAGTTAAATTAGTTGAGTTGAGTTTTAATTATGTATACGATAAATAAATGACTAACTAAAAAAAAATTAAAGAAACATTTATTTACAAAAATTAAAAATCTTTGTTACTGATGGCATTCAAAGGTCATTACTTGTACATACACTTTTTTTACAAGATGCTTCTGTCAGACTACATTCACAAGAGAAACACAACCAACTGTACATGCTGTTCAACCTTTGGTAAGGTTTGTTAACAGAAACAGCACTGAGGTTCTCCTCAGAGTAAGAATCGTAGTGTTAGATTTCAGTGTGTAAGCAGAAAGTGAACAAAACAAGTCACACGGTCTTCACGATGAGGCCCGGTCACACCAGAAACTGGCACAGCGACATTAAGGTCTCTGAAGAACTTTACAGATTAGCAGGACTGAGATGTAGTTACTGTCTAATACCTGGAGATTCTCACAGAAAACATTCAAGGTCAACTAACAAGAGCACTTTTAATACTTCAGTCAAAGGCAAGCTCACAAGATATGATTAAAGTATACACTTATTGAATGCGAGTCAAAAAATAAAAAGTAGTCACCAAACATTATGTATAGTCTTCAAAGAAAACGAACCATGATTCGAGGAGGTGCATTTACAGTATGACATGCTTAATAAATACCGAGCAGGCACAAGTTTTGTTTCACACACAAAAGAATCTCTTAAATCAACCATGAGACATACAGTAAAATTTTAATCTGGGACTGACTAGAATGTCAAGAGCTGGAAATTATAACCTGAAAACTGATGGGGAAACATGCTGATTAAAATACCATGCACCCAAAAAACTGCACCAGCAAAAATAAAGCAAGCAAAGAGGGAGCTCAAGGATGCGGCACTGATAACAACTGCCTTCCTTACAGCGTGGCTGTTCCATAGAGCGTCATAAAAATGAGTTACCCTGTTTGTCAGCTTTATTGTTTAAAAAGGACCTTCTAAAAAGGACAGGCATATATAAAAGGTCAGAGTCCCCACAAATATCATTAAAAATATTTATCGTCCAAAATATAATGGCTTAAAGAATGTTAATAAATTCTGAATCTCTCCAAGATATAAATCCTTTTAGTCCAGCTAAACGCATGTACTCCTAAAAATGTTCTTTCCATACAACTAAACTGCATTCTACTGTGGTTCAAGGGAAACAAACACTCATGTTCACATATATGTGGGTACTAGTCTTGCTTTCCATCTTAGGTGACCAGATGGGCCAAAACTGGTTAAAGATGGAAAACAGTGGCCACTGTACTGTCCAGTTTGAGGGCCCATGAATTTTTACTGACAGGAAACTGAGCTCACTCCACGCTCTCATGGTAGCAAACACAAGGTAGCTGCAGCATAAAGAATAACGTCATCTTCTTTGACCCAAAATGGGACTAAAATTCAATTACAAAATAAAAATCAGATTGCATTATTTAATATTTGGCGTGATTCGTCAAGAAAGTGTTTAAAACAAGTGAGCAGCAGGCTCGTCTCTCCTTTGTATTCCTTACAGTCAGGTTTATTTTTGCAGCCAGAGGAGTCGCCCCCTGCAGGCCGTTAGAGTGCAGATTTAAGGCACATCTGAATTTGCTTCATATTTCAGATCCTGAGCTACTTCTTCAGTAGACATAGTAGTTTAGCGCCTAAACAAGGACAAAAGTAAAAAACAAAACAAAACAAAAAACAACACTTCCCATGAAACCAGATTAATAATGCATTTTAGCTGAATGGGAAGGTAATTTTCTTTTAGGAGGACACGGGTGTCAGCTGAATACAAGCATATAACACTTTGATACCGGCCTCATCAATGGTGACAGAAAGGCAAGAAATAATGCTAAAACCTGTGAGGCACAACATCTCAAACCTAGTCATGTGAATGGAACATGCATATGACAGTGATGACAGATTGTAGAGACGCAGTATTAAGATTCCAGGCCTCGGAATTCCTCGGGGGAGGTGTGCTCCGCTGACGGAATGCTGTAGACCCTGCAGCTCCGCGCAGCCCAACAGCTGCTGCAGAAACAGTGACATCAGTTAATCACATGACACACTGACTGAGCATTATGTCAATTCTTCTGGGTTATGTTTAAAAAATAGATACAGTGTATGGGTGTGGTGTAGCTCCAGGCCAGATTCACTGCTGCGGTGTGAGCAGCGAATAACTTAGCCTCATGTCATTTGGGAACATGAGTGGATGGATATTAACGTAAAAACTGAAAGTCAAAGGTTGAAGTCAAGTTAGTCTGGCTCTTTTTCACTTCTGTAGTCACAGAAGGTCTTCCAGGCTGCTTTCATAAGGTTAAAAAGCATCACATTGTTGCTGTGGTGAATATGTATGTCATATAAACAAAAATGTCTTTGGTTATATAAAAGTATATGGTGTCAGACACAGGTGCGGTTCTGTTAGTGACGTATAAAGCAGGTATAAACATAATGTAGCGTGCTGCTGTTCAGGAAATGTTCTCAGGATGATTCACATGAGCTGCAGAAACTCAGGAAGTGACACGCGAGTCAAAATGATATTTTCCTTCAGCTTGTAAATAAATTTCTTGGCAGGAGAGAAAAAAAGCCTCCAATTTCAGACAATGAGGAGATCTAATGATGGATACCATTCTTGTTCTCACCTTGTCCAAAATGTTCTCCGCTGACATTAAATACTCTCATGTGTGCAGACTAATTTACAGGTTTGCTGACGTGCTGTGCTGTTCGTACACAGAGCCAAGTGAAACCTTATCAGGAGCAGAACGTCTCCTGGATGAGTTGCCAGGACACCGACTTGGCACCACCTGCCTCTGAATGGATACTCAGGAGTCAGCAGCTGTGCACGCCAAGCCTGTTTTTCTACAGTGAACTCATCCCACTGGAGGCCGATCCATCATGCTGCTCAGACCTTCACCGGGAGGCTCACAGCAGCTAAAAATCCACTACAATTAGGATAGAAAATAGGGCCGGGAAAAGAAGGGTCTGGTGTTCTTGATACATTTTTCATTTTTAAGTTTTGAATAATAAGTTTAAAAATGTGTAAGACTATAATTGTTTACTTATACTTTCATTTCTAGCAGAATCCAGCACTTAAATCTGTTTTAATCTGTAATTTTTCCAGTGTTACAATAAATCAAAGGATTATGTGTAACAAACAGAGGCATCATTTATGAGTTTCAGCCATCTTCTACCTTTATCACCTGTGCCTGTCTCATAAGTCTGGCGTACATTACTTGCCTAGCATGAAGTGTCAGAGTTAGCAACTCAAGTTATGGAAACCTAGGTAGCTATAAAGCCAGACATTATTCAGATGCTGGTAGAGTTGTATCCTTTGCTAGTTTTGTTCAGTTCATCTGTTTTAACATAATACAAAAGACGATTTCCCCTTGTGTCATTTCTTATAAGTATGCCTATAGAGTTGATGAGTCCTGCTGTTCTCCTGGATAAACAGACAACACCTGTTTGTTTTCAGTGGCTCATTTATATCACAAATAATGAACTTTTTACGATACTACATCAGATTCAGGTGATAATTCTTAGTTATCACAAATGCAACAGATCACATGACTTTTATTTAAGTTTAGTTTAGTTTTTTTAAACGATGGATGTTCAGACTGGCGACCTGTGCAGGGTGTATCCTGCCTCTCGCCCAATGGTAGCTGGGATAGGTTCTAGCCTCCCCGCAACCTTACTAATCAGCAGAAGAGGATGGATGGATAGATGGACGGATATTCACATAGTAAAGGTGAGGAAGTTTCATGCAGTAGATGAAGATAAATACTGTGAAAATTCACTGGCCAATATGACTAAATGAGACCGATATAAGCCTGGAGGACACAGTAGAAGGAAACTGCAGAATGAAGAGGCTTAAAACCTCTGAGAACACACAGAGAAAATCCATCTGCTAGTCTGCTTGCTGCCTGTGGTTTCCGTCTTTGACACTGGCAAAGCTCCAATGCACTTTTCTATCAACAGCTACTTATAAAAATCCTGGGTTTACATTCCTTAACAGGACATGTATATGTATGGAGGCACTCACTGGAATTTCAGATGAGAAGATTAATCCCTGTATGCATCACTGCTGTATTAGTGCAATAGTTTATCCATCCAGAGGGGTCTATGGTATCTCAAATACTGCCAAGTGCAACATTTTCCTGGTAAAACATTTACTTTGTATGTCATACTCATCCTCATGGTAATGTCTATGCATCAGTGCAGGACTGGGTCCAGTCCAAACTCTATACAAAGTACTTTTCAGTATGATTTGAACCCAACATATCCCTCAATGAGCTTCCCTGTCTTATTCATCTCTCCACACATGAGGGAAAAAAAGAAAGGATTTACTGTAAGAAAGAAAGAAACTATTTATGGGATGAGCTCTTAGGGCGTCTGCCAGTGGGGAAGACCGGCAGATATCCAAAAGCCATCTGTGGTTGATGATCATAGTGCACTGTGTCAAAGGGTCTTAGCATTAAGAATATAAGGTGAGCTGTTGGGTAGAAAAATCAGTGCAGTGGAATGATTGCTGCTGAGAGTGCTCTTAATGAAACTAATTTTACAACTGGATAAATGAGGAGAAAATTTCATTTGCTGGAACAGATTTCCTTGAAAAATATCTTGCAAATCACTGACACGCCATCATATTTTAAGCAGTGGATTATTAGTAGCTTCCTCTAACACTTGGTTCTCATTAGGTTTCATTTCCAGTGTAATAAAATCAAAGGACAAGCTTAAAGATGTAATGCAGGACATTGTGTGTCGTGTATGAGTAATCTGAGCTTGGTTTTTAAACACTGCACCATTTGATTGTTGCCAACAAACAAGAAAACCTGCTGATGATGTCTATCCATGTCTATTTGAGCTGGCCATTTTCAGGTGTAAACTCAGAAAATCTACAACAGAAGCAGCAAAGTGCTCATTCTGTTGACTGTCTCAACATTACTAAAACAAAGTGAATGAGTAGTTGTCATACTAAGCCATAAATTTACAGTCAGTGTGGAGTGCCGCTGACTGAAAAACAACAGCAATGCTTTAAAGTGCAGCTAAACATAACAGTGATTTACTCCCAGTGAAGTAAAGGACCAGGAAAGGTTTCCATACCTACTTATTATGAGGTACACACAAAAAATAAATAAATCAATTACATGAAAATAAATTAAAAGGCAAGCTAGAAAAACCTTTTAGGAACTCTAGTTATTGATTTTAATTAAATAAATGCCCAAGTCTGTCTTTAACATCTGATAGCTTTCATTATATTCTTATAGTAACACGATCCATTAAAGAGGTCCTGTTTCTCAAAATACACAGAATCGGTGGATTTTAACTACTGCCTACTTTGCCATGCGGCAAAATTTTAATTTTATTTATGTAGCAAAAACCTATGAGCAAACACTTGGCAACAGTGGGAAGGAAAAACTGCCTTTTAACAGGAAGAAACCTCCAGCAGAAGCAGATGGGGGTGGACAGTTAATATCTTAAAACATATAATCCTTACATCAAGGATCCACTTCTGATCTTGTCATGTCATCTTGTTCCATACAGTGACACAATGTTTGGTGTCGGCATTTAGTTGTCTGCTAAGCTTCTTACTTTATTACATTTAAGTATTGGACTGATTTATTGAGCTCTTCACTTTTCTATATTTTACTGAGCTCCCCTACCAGTTAAAAGTTTTATGTAGAAAACCCCAATTTTTCCACTTTTTTATTGAATATTATGCAGTTTAATATCTTGTTGGACTCTGAAATGAAAGCATAGTACAAATAAGCAGTTGGAGTTAAAAAAAAAGAAATCATGGAATCCATTTATAGAACAAAATATATTCCAAATCTTTTAAAGTCCAAATCCTCAAAGTAGCACCAACTTTCAAGGCTTGATCAACCTGCACTGCTGCAGAACAGCTTTAAAATAAACCCATTTTGTGTTCCCTGAAAAAGGCCTTTTTGAACGGGTTTATTTGGCATAGATGACAACATCAAGAATAGCAGCAAAGGTCATTTTTGACTTTGAGTCAATAAATAAAGTGAGTTTATGACAATATAGCACTCCATATTAGTCTGTTTTGTTTTAGGGGTTTTTCCCATCATATTACAGCTGTAAGTTTTGCTTTCTAATTAGTTTTCAAGCTTATTTTCAGCAGATCAAAAGTCTGCTCTCGAACTGAAGCCTAACAGCCCTCGCCCACTTTCTCCAGACACAAATGTGGTAGGAACCCATTGGCCAGAAAAGTAAACAAGGAAATTGGCCATTTTAAGTAGAATGTGATAATTGTTTGATTACACTGAGTTAAGGAAATGTAACAGCAAGGAGATTGCTTTGGTGCTGAAAGGGCACGTTTTCTCTTTTCTGGTTCAGTGGCGGGGTTTGGCTCATGCATGTGCTCTGGACAGTGAGCACATAAATCCCTCAGTAAATATATGACAAAACCTGAAGTCATAAAATAAGCAGAATTCTCCATTAGAAGCTTTATGAAACTGCTCTCATGGCGCTGATATTACTCACATTACACTTTGATGTGGGATTTTTTTTTTTTAACAGCACAAGCATTCTGCATGAGAACTATAGCACATATGGGGAGAGAAGTCCCTTTCATTACTGCTCTTTGACTCCAACCCTTTGGGTTTCATAGCTGGGAAATGTATCAGCATGCTGTAAACCCAGAGCATCATTAAATCTGTAACAGGACCAAAGTCCTCTTTATGTGTGAAATTTCTAATTATGAGACTCACCATGTTAGCTTTTATCTCGTCAGGCTTCTGTCTTCAAAGATGGTGATTTCAACCTTGATGGGACTCTGTCAAGGAAATGCAGCTGAAGCAAGTGTGGATACATCGAATTCAAATTTTAATTCTCTCTCTCTCTCTCCAACACACACACACACACACACACACACACACACACACACACACACACACACACACACACACACACACACACACACACACACAGTGAGATTTTCCATCTCAACTTCTTACCCAGCATTTTGGACTGTTTAATAATGTCAGGGTCAAAGGCTATGGAATGGAAAACATTACTTATGCCAGCCAGCAGGAAAAGAGGAGCGGCACAGAGATGTTTCAAGGACACAGACATTTCTTTTCTTCTTTTTTTAAATTAAGTTGTCTTTTCCTATCTTTAGGAAAATCTCATGAATCTTTCATGTTCTTTTGTCTTATGCAGAAACAGAAAATATCAAAGGGTTTACTAACCATTTCGTTTAATTATCCATCCTAACTCCAGTTTAATAAAGACTGTTAAATCTTTCATAACAAATGTAGTCAAAGCCCTTGGACACAGTTTCTTTCTTGTGTTGTTTTTCCTTGTTGAATGAAAGCCAATTTTAAATGAGTGCTCAAAACCAAAGCATTTAAGTAAGTAATAATTACAAACTCACTCTAAAAACTTTCAGTAGACAGCGTAGTATTTTTACTATGTCAGTTTCATCAGTGTCAGATTAGCACTGAAAATGTCAGTACAGCATGGCCTTGCTAAAGGAGTCAAACACCCTGCTAGTTGAGATTTAAACAAAAATGTATTTGTAGGCATCTTCTGAGATTTTTTGCTTTATTCTGTTAATGGGCACTTCTCATTAACGTAGTACCGACCACTGACTGTCGTCAGTGATTTTAACAACCGATCCTCTGAGCCTGAAGTGTTAATGTGTGACCTCAGTGGATCGTGCTTAGTAAGGCACATCACTGTAATGCTTCCTCAGATTGGGATGTGGGAAGTTTGGAGACTCTTGTATGTGAATGTAGCGCTGTCCTGCTGAGGAAAGCTGTCATTAAAGAGTTTGCTTGGTCTGGAACAATGCTAATGTGGGTGGTACTTGTCAAAGCAACACCCACATAAATGCTGTGACCCAAGGGTTCAAAAGCGCAACACTGCATATCAGAACAAATGTTATTTATTTACTTCGACTGTTTAAATGTTGTGGCTGAAGCGTATACGTGAAGGGTGGGACAGATAAACTGTCGGAAAAGCAGAATTCAAGACAATTGATAAATTGACATCATGGCTAATTACAGCCATCCCAGTAGCACATAGTAGCCTGACATCAATCCCCATCGGACGACACTTTAACTTCATGTTATTTTAACACCAGCAGTTCTCATAGTGTTGTGTTCCTGTGTTATAAAAAAGTAGGGGGTCTGGATAGCAGTAGCTTTTGATTTTTCAAGGGTGCAGTTGTGGTGGCAGCAAACCACTGTCAACAGTCACAGCAACTCTCAACCCCTTGCTACTAGAGGAAAACGGTACATTTTCAGAGTCCAGATGGTAAAATGAAGCAGACGTACTAGACAGTTACAAATACGATCAGGTTTCAACGGCTCAAATGTTAAAGGTGAGGCATTCCTGTCAATCTCCCAGTGTTCGCGTGCCAAAGTCAGCGCAGCTCTTGACAGTGCTGGCGAAAAAATCCAGATCACTGTCAAAACTACAAAATCATAAGCAGGACTGGGAACAAAGCTCAGCTGGTAACGATTTTGGTCATATTTTGTTATCCCTAATCTCCTATTGCTGCCCAGTTGCAATTAATTGGGATGTTGAGTCACCCCACACATGCATACGCTAAGACAGGCAGGATGTTGGTGCACAGATGCTATAGATTACATACTAACTTTTATCTGGTGTTTTTACAGGTTATCCCTACACAGTGCTGGATTTCCTGTAAGTTGCCTGTGACTGCTGCTTTCCATTTTCATCCAGCAGTTAGTGGGGGTGGAAGGCCTGTAAATCACTACATCTATTAGGTCATTGTGAAAGCTCCTTGTTCTGCTTAAGATGTGGTCCGATTACATTCACATTTCATGATCTCAGTGTATGTTTAACAAGTTAAAGTTCGCCAAACTATTCACTGCAATTCCCCTTTCCCGTACATCCTCATTCTTGCACAAGACTACTTTTCTTGTAAAAACATAGTGCCATTTAGCCTTAACTGTGTTTTGATTTTGTTTGTTAGCAATCTGAGTATAAGGTTCCTCTTTTTCATCTACTGTGTGCTCTAATTAGAAAGAAAAGAACTGAAAAATGCTCGATTTGTTCTGTTTGTATTGACACAAAATTATAGGATACGACCCGCAGGCCTCTCTCGATGGGGTCAGTGAGCAGTAGGCCTCGCGGTGCATAGATCTTGTCATTCTGTTCCTGAATGTACTTAGCAATTTTCTTCAAAACCTAAAAAAAAAAGAGAAAAGAGAAAGCACTTTAATACTCAAAGCAACTACAGACTGAAAATCGGTAGCCAAATAAGAGATCCTGTCAAGGTCTGCATGTAATACCAAGCGTACTGGGTGCTAAGTAAGTAGAATGTTAGTATGCAGCTACTTGCATTAAACATAAGTGCCTTGAGGCAACTATTATTGTGACTACAAGTGCTAGAATAAACTGAGAGGAACACTTGGAGGCCAAGGTAAAGCCTCAAAGTTTGGCTTTAGTCTTACTGCGTTCAGGCCTGAACTGGACTGAATATCCAACCTTACTTTTGGACCAAAACATGTCTATGAGCACCTAATACAGTACACAGTTGTTGATGTCTGTAAGTCTGGACTGAATAACACAATATGTGCTCTCCTCTTTATTCACTCTTAAATTTCAAATAGTGATAGAAACCTTTAAACAAACTCCATTCTATGTGCATCAAACAAATGCAAGAAAATGTAATGTTCTGTGTCTAGCATTCAGTGTAGTGGTCACTCTTGTTTTACAGTAGTACACATTGGCTTTGCACCTGAACTGGCCATTCTACTTTGGTTTGATGAGTTTAAAGAAAAACTCTCTGGGCAGCTCTACTGCTTTCTTTCATGCTGGGCTGAGAGCTGATGCTACACTGAGTCAGTACTCCATCATCAGGTAAAATTTACACAAGGTTGTGGTTAGGCCTCAGTTACAGGGGCCTGAGACAAGTTGGCGACTACCTGGCAACCACCATTCACGAGGGGAAAATGACTATTCATCAGCTGGTTGAAAGTGGTCGCGGGATGTTTCTCACAGTTGCTGTGAAACTGACTAAGCCTTAGTCATGCAGGTCCAAAGATTGTAAGTGACCCCACAGTGATAACCTGTTGCCAGGGAAAAATGTGACTTGTTGGCAAGTAGTTGCAGAGAGCTGATTGATGTCAATAGCTTGAAATTGGTAGCAAATGAGTTTATACTTGGCTGCACTGAAAACCTTTTCACAAATCCTGTGGTCACTAGTAGATTAGTGTGGTGGCAGGAAACATGGCGGCTCAAACGCTCAAAAGTTTGGTTATACTTTACAAGAACGAATGACGACAGGAAAATTTGCAATACTTGGAAAGTGGATATTTCATTTAAGGGAGGAAACACTACGAATATGCAAAAGCATTTGCTCACAAAACACGCGATAACCTTAAAATGAATGTCGTGTTTTTAATTCCGCTCCGGACTCGTGAATCTCAACCCAGCAGCAGCGGTAACGTTTGCACGTCCTCTCCCGTTAATGCGGCAGGTAAATAATCAACTAACATTGCATATTATGTTAGCGCGATCTGCCTTATTACAAAACCTGCCATTACTGTGCATTTAGGTGACCATGATGAGACAGACAGACAGAGTCTGGCTGGCTCAGATGCTGGCAGTTCTCGCTGCAGTCTACCGGTAGCGTCTCCTTTCAGGCCAGGATAGACGAATGTCTCCGAGCAGTGACTAAGTTTATGGTAAAAGGCTTGCACCCATTTGCCACAGCAGATGCCCCGATTTTCGGTAAGTGAATGTGTTTAATTGTAGGCAGGGACATTACTGGATATTCTTGTGTAATTGCTACAGAACAGTTTATGTTATACTTTGTTATTGCTACAGAAGAATATTTATTTTATTATTTTACATTTACAATTTTTTTCCCTGGGGACCCTGTGACACCCCCATTGAAGGGGCTGTGGATCTCTTAAGATCTCACTGTTGGGTTTGTAAGGCCATGTTACTCCTAAATTTCTATCTTGTTCAAAGAGAAGATATAAAACAAAGTTCTAAGCTAATCGACCTTAGTGTTCTCCTTTAAAAAAAATAAAATAAAATAAAAAACATAGAATCGATAAAGAATCGAATTGTTAAACAGAATCGAAAATGGAATCGGAATCGTGAAAATCTTATCAATACCCATCCCTACTTTCTGTATCCAAAAGTTTCGAACTGTTTTGAAGTTATTCGATATGTTTAAATCTGATACTGTTCTATTTCTCAGAAGTTTTCCTCTAAGCTGGCATCAAAAAAATCTTTGATAGCTGGCTTTCATTTTTACATGATCAATGAAAACTTTGAAGAAACGTATCTGTTTTATAAGAGCCTGAACAAAACCTGAATGCACTTTTGAATATGACAAATTGTATCTTCATATATTCCCAATGATTTTAGAGGATGAGAGGTTTTTGATTCAAACAATTCAGGCATACTTCATCTTTCCAGCAGCGTTGGAGGTGGAACCTCACTCTGCTGTCACAGGAGCTTGGAAGAGGAGAAGGTGTCGACAACAACATGACAAGACAAATTACACACACAGCAGGGCTTTGCAGAAACATCTGTGTGGATATGTGGGCTCATACTGGCCTATAGAGTACGCAGCAGTGCTTACCAGAATCACTGAAGAAAAGAACTTCTAAATACTCAGAAACTCTCAGTTTCTTGACTTCTGCTTCCATAGGGGTGCTTACAAAGGAGTCCACTTTAGATCTACAGCTGCTAAGTGTTGTGAAGCCAATCATTTTTTGAGTCAGACTTTTTTTCCCTTTATGTCTTTATTCTTTTTTTAAAAACAAGTTTTGATTATAGTAAAATACCTTTCTGTAAATACTCAACTTTACTCACCCACTTCACTGAGACCCATCACTGATCAACCCTCCGAGCAGTTTAATTCCAAATAAAAAGGCCCTGCAGTCCATTACTGCAAACCAATGAAGATGCTCCCAACACAAGAGGAAATCTTCCACAAGTTTTTACTGGAAAACAGGCGGGTCAAATTCCACATTTAAATTAGCTGAAGACAACTTTTTAATGAGAAAATTCAAAAAGCTTCATGTTGATAGAATAATCCTTCCAGATTATGAATTTTCTGTGGCTGCATCACTTTTTCCATTCCAACACATCAGAGTTGGGGAAACAGAAGAACTGCTTTCTCTAATGTGACAAGACACAGACACACACGATCCCTGCAGCTCCCTTTCCTTGTTTTATCCAACATGGAGTACTTCTAACAATTTGAATTTCTTTATATTTCTTCTACGTGCATTGCATCTTGGCAGCTATTTAAACACCAGGCGGGGACCGAAGGCAGATACTTTAAACACTGTCGAAATTACTTTTAAATCATCCAAGCACCATTAGACCCAGCCAGCCAACATTTGAACAAATTTACACAGTACAACTTATTTTAACGACAATTTTTGTATAAGACTGTTGATTGAAAATTGATTGAAAAAAAAAAAAAAAGAAGCCATATATAATATTTTAAATCAGGATTTATTAGTATCATAAAAATCCTCACTTATGCTTTAAAGGAGGCATAGCCAAAACACCTGTACATTTTTATGCGTATCTCCAAAAGTTGATTGCGTTCATCTGGACAGTACATTATAAAAACATTATAAACAGTACATTTGCATAATGACTGAAACCAGCCCACTGAAGGAACAATGGGCTGGGGAAACCTATACCCTATAACCTATAAGATTGGGGAAACCTGCAGTCTGCTGAGACTGAAGCAGTCACTTGGATGAGTGATGAAACGTTTCTCCCACTGAAAACTCTACGTCCAGATGAACAAAATCAACTTTTGGAGATTTACTTACCTGGATGATTGAGGATGCATCAAGACATTTTTATGCGTAGATTAAATTTCAATGTTGAAAACTCAATACATGTAAACAGTTTTTGTATACACCATTTATTTTTTTTTGCTAAATAATTTATTCCCATCACTCTTATGTTAAATGTTTTCATGTTTCACAATAAAGGATTTTCCAAATAAAAACACAAAGGATTTATAAAAACCCATATTTATTAAAACTCCAAAGAACATCGAGTTACAAAACATCTTCACAAGCCTATTTGTCATGGTGCTTCAAAACTCAGTTTTGACGTATTCAGTACCATTATATTCAAAGAAATCCTACCTTCTCATAGTGCGTCTCCATACACAGGAAGACGGTGTACGCTGTGAGGCAGGCCAGACAGCCTTCAATATATGACTGGCTACCCAGTTTCTCGGCCTCAGCGTACATGTTGTTCAGCGCCCTCACCGTTTCCTCAAACTGCTGTTTGTCGATCTGAAATACGAGGAAAGACAAGAGGGTTAAAATCGAGGCCCAGAGCCAGGCGTAAATTTGATTAGTAGTGTGAGTGTGTTTAGGATATCTGAGTGGAAACAAAATCTCCTTAGCACCAGATCATTTTCTTCCATTCTTTCCATTTCTAGATAAATGAGGAGCTGAATTTTCTTGGACCGGTCATATATCAAGGGAATACTGGGCTTCCTTCCTGCATTTGTAAACACCTCCTGAAATGACTCGGATACCTTGGCCGTGTGCTCCATAAATGTTTCCACTTAATAACAGACGGGACAAACGCGGTGAAAGCAGGACACACGCAGTTCTGGAATATTTCTCCTTCTCCAGTGGCACAAAGTAAGATAAAGACACCGCCGCATTTTGGTATCCTTTAGACAGCCTTTGGGATACAAGAATACTGAGAATTCATTGAATGTATGCTTACCAAAGGGAAAGCTGTCAGAGTGTGGTGAATTGCTGGTTTCACAGGCCTTTTTTCACTGGGGTGTTGACACTAGTCGCATGCTAGTATCCAAGAAGCTTCTGTGATACTAAGGGGAAATGATGGTGCTTCCGACCAGACTAGACTAGAAACCAGCCAAGGGCCTCCTGAACCTCTGAAAACCCTCCAAGTTTTTCTTTCCCTCTGTCTGAAGTATCCAACAAAAGGCGCCAAGATATTAGCAGTCTTAGAGGTGTTTGTTACTCACCAACCAGAGCCAGGGGTCGGTGGCGACTATACACTGCAGTAAGTGCTGTCAGCCTGCCTGCAATGACTCTGTTGAAACCTATGCATTTCTCTGGTTATTCTGTCCATTAGTAAAGACATTACACACAAGCCCTACGTGATGAAACACACTGAGCTGTGTTCCATCTTCAGCAAAGAAAAAAAACCCATCACTGACAGGAGTAAACATGAGTTACATGGTAAAAATGTACTGTAAGAACTGCATTTACAAATTATAAAGTTCAGTTTCAGAGTCCTCCTTTCCAACCATCACATTTACAATTTTCTCACCAGGGAGGCTTTTCAACATCTGTCATTTGTTGGACTGGCTGTTTACAAGCTCTGGATTTTATGCTGGCTGGGCTACAAGAATAGGTTTGCATGTTTTTTTGGGGAGTGCCAAAAAATTTCTCTATGTAAGAAAAAACCCTGAGAGCCTCTGTTTCTCTTTAAATTCACCAATTCAGAGGCTGCAACTAAAACCCCACTTCTCTGAATGCCCATCTTTCCATTACGTGTGATGTGCCCATCACTGTTCTTGAGATGTTAGATGAGAGCACAACGGTGAACGGGGTTTACAAATCCAATTAAGGAAGAGAGGAAGGAAGAGTCAATTAATGAAAAACCCTTTGAATGGTTTGGCAAGCAAGCTGCCAAATGCATTTAGAAGTCCGAGTGCTTTCCCAGTTCGTCGGCACTAGTTTCAACAAGCATTCAGACAGAAAAGAGACCTGAGAAGATGGAAATGGAAAAAAACAAAAAAAAAAGACTGCTTGACTGCTACACTCCGATCAAAGATTCGATGGTCTTGCTTGCTTACGTCAAAAATCTCAAATCCACAAACACAATCTCAAGGTTTGACTCTAATGACCACTGTTTAGGTAACCCAGCCTCCAGCATGTTTAAATCCAATAAACAGAGTAAGTACATCTATTCATGATCATCATCCATCATGATGGATGAAAACCTACAGTTCTGTGCTAAAGTCTTGAGCCAAGCTGTCATTTCTTCATATTTTGCTACAAAAAGGGGAAATAGTTGCAGCGATTTATTGAAACATGTGCAAACATGCACGGAAAATCTGTATAACTGTATACAGCTTGAAAGTCAATATTTGGTATGCCCACCTTTATTCTTCATCACCCTATTACACAAGCTTTAACATACTTTTTAAATGTAATCTTCAGGACCCCGTTTGGCTTCCCTAAGGACGCTTCTTGACTGTCATTCTTCCACTGAGACCATTTCTGAGGAGGCTTCAGTGAACAATAGCTGGATCAGCTGAAGGACCAGATGCATCTCTCAGGTCCTGTGTCAGGTACCTGATGATTTTTCTTATTTTTCTTAAGGACATGACTTTCAGATACTTTTCATCTTTTTAGGGCTGACACGTCTATTTTATCCAAATTCCTCAAGGCACCCTCAAGTTAGTTGTCTTTTTTTACACATGAATGATTCAAAGGTCAGCGTTGAGCAGTTTAACAAAAAATGTCCCTCTAAAAATGATCAGGTACGAAGACTTGACTGAAAATGAGCTAAAAAGCAGTCAGTGTCCAAAGAAAAACATTGAAATGCTTTCAGAAGTCCTGGAGAACTATTGCTCAAAACCAATTTTTAAAACAATCTAAGGAGCCAGATTTTCTTGCAAAATAAAATATAAAGAAATGAACGGTGGCTCGAGGACTTTGCACACTACTTGTACATCTTCATTTGGGAGAACTCACGATATCCCAACAGAAAGACTAATGAGTTGGAATTTTGGGGGTCTTGCATGACAGTCCCTTTAGTTCTCTTAGGTTGACCGAAATGAGCACAGTTCTGCTCAGTTTTCTTTCTGCTGTTAAGCTGTACACAACAATAACGGCAAAGCAAAACTCAGTAATGTTGCCTGTGTAACTGATAGATAATTTGCAAGGAGGCAGGATGGATTGGGGAACAACATGTAGTCTGTCAGACCTCACAGAGGTAAAAGAAAAGGTTTTAAAAGAGACTGTGCCCAATTTTGGCACAGTGACACCCAACACGCTACACGCAAAACACCCACATCTTCTGAGCCCACCATCGCCAGCTGTATTGTTTCCCATTCCTCCCATTGATCTGACTGGCAAACTTTCTCACACTGGACTTTCGATGTGCCATTTGCTTTTTCTTAAAATGATATTTACTTCACCAGAAAAATGGGACTCTTGAGATTTTAAATCTGTTTTGCAAGAGTCTTCTGGCATGACAGGCAGCAGTTCAATCAGTAGAGGTTCCATAACAGTACAAACAGTGATAAACACATGAGTATATGCATATAAATAAAACATCAGAAACATCAGAATAATAAACTTAAAAACTAAGGAGAAACATTTGAATATTTATTCATCACGGTCACTGGAGGTCAATTGTGCGATGGCTAGCCAGATGTGACTTCCTCGATGTTGTTTAGAAATACCTAGAATTCATTTAGTTCGACCAGATGCAGTTGATACCAAGCAGAGGAAGTTGTAAATTTAAACCCCTTTGACCTTCAGTTTAGAAGTAAACTTGGTGATTGCTCTGCTTTCAAATCCATCTATTCGTTTTTTCACCAAACAGGTACACTGATCATTCAAAAGAAGAATGCTGCAAGTCCATCATCACTCAACCACCAGTACAAACGGTTATGGGGCCTATGCTGACTTCACAGTTGGCAAGAACGAGGCTTTAATAATGTGCACCACAGCCAAAAAAATGAGGATCCCATATAGCAGAAACGTCACCCTGGGAGTCAAGTCAGCCAACTTTCTGTTTTTTGTAGTTTTAAAAGGTGCTACACAAACAAATCTTTCTTTATTACTTAATGCAAATAGTAAATCCCAGTCTATGACAACTGCTTGCAATAAGGAAAAGTTTAGAGCTAACTTGCACAAAACAAGGGTAACTATGGCAGAAATCAGGCACTGGAGCAATAAACTAGCCTCAAAGAATATAAGGCTTTATTAAAGCAAACATCTTCAAAGAATGGCATAAATTAATGTCCAAAAATTATTGCCACTTAATGGTTTGGTTTTATACTCCATATTTCATAAACTGGAATTACAGTAGATCATTAAAAATATATACGAGAAAATCTTTTTTATGATGGGGACTTAAGCATATACTTCCCAGAGGAAATCCATTCTTTACTTTGTCCAGCTGTTCTGTGTCTGAGTGTGTATCTGTGTGTGTGTGAGAGAGAAAACTGAATCCTACAGGAAAAACATGGTAGACCACCCAGTCCAGAGGGAAGTGCCAATAAACCACCAGCGAGCGATTTAAGTGATGTGAAACTGCTCTTTTCATGTGGTACGACCATTTTTAAAAGTGCAGCTCTCTGTCCTGCAAACTCTGAACTGTTGGTGCTGCCACCGGCTTTAATGTGCTGTGCAGCCTGTTCCTATTCAGTCTCTGCAGCCTACTCCTCCTTTTAGCCCACCTCCACTAGGTCGCATAAGGACAAAATCCAGCAGGCTGCTGTTGACGATCCTGCTGTTCCATGTTTTGGCTCCATGTTCACACCCAGCTGTGTTCTTTTGTTGCTAGTGACAAAATAGTGCTTCTACACTCCCCAGTATGGATAATATGCACAGGTCGTGGAAACATAAGTCATCCGTTTAAGCAGCTGAAGTCATGTTTAGAAACACTGTGAAGTAGCAAGACCTACCCTGTTCTCCAGCTCAGAGGGGAACTTGGTCTGGAACTGGCACATGGTGCCACTGGAGTAATCTCTCTGAATGAAGACTTTGGCAGTGATGGCAGCCTGCTGCCTCATGTCCTGCAAGCTGTGAGTCTGTGGAAAGACAAGGTAACCATTGAAATATGGCCACACTACAATACACCTAATACACAGCAGCCAGGTTTAGTTTAGAAGTGCAGAAATCCATAAACTGTACAACTGATATGCAGCCTGTAAAATAAAATAATAATAATAATAAACAGTTAAGGAGCTCATTTGTACCTGTGACACATTCTGAATATTTTTAGGCACAAATTTAGAGTTTTCAGTGACTTCAAAACATTTTTTTTTTTGTGATCAACATTTTATTGATTTAAAACGGGGTTGGGGGGGGGGGGGGGGGGGAGGGGGGTACAGACATATACAGCACAACTGTAAACTGCAGTAGCAAAGCAAACATTAGCAAACAAGGCATAGGGACAGCAAAGAAAAGACACAAAAACACAAAGTTAAAACCAATTATTGCCTCTTCCAGGAGATAACTCTGGATGAGAAGATTTTCCAAGCGTCAACAGTCGTGGGTCGAGCTTTATTTAATTTTGCTGTGGTATGTTCAAAAACAATAACACGGATAAGACATCGTCTCCAGAATGATTCCATACAAATGTCAGGACAGAACCATTGCTTTGTAATAGTCTTCTTTGCGGATGTGAATCCAGCGAAACTTCAAAACATTTTTGATAGATTTTAACATTTTTCATGTGGCGTTTTTAGCAGCCATTAAACTGTTTAAGCTTTTTAGAGTTGAGCAAGCCAGCTGTTTTGTTTATTCATTTTACAGGCAAAACTAGTCATTAACTGGCTTGTTAATGGATTTCTTATGTTTGCTTTTTGTATTAATTACAGCAGCAATACAAATTCAATATCTTCTATAAAATGTTTTCATTATTGCCCCTATCCAAAGCTGTGAACAATTAATCTGATAACAGAAGTAAAGTTACAATTGACTGTAAAACTTTTATATTCGATTGTGTGTGTGTGTGTGTGTGTGTGTGTGTGTGTGTGTGTGTGTGTGTGTGTGTGTGTGTGTGTGTGTGTGTGTGTGTGTGTGTGCGCGCGTGTGTGGTGGGGTGGGGTGGGGGGGGGTCCATCAAGCTAATGTCTGTTGTCCTCACGACTGCTGATTTTTATTTCTTATACTGAGGTCACAACCATTATGTTAGCTATTATCCACTAATTACCGTGTGTTAACAGTAACTCTCTTAGTCCTCATCAGCTTCTTTCTCTCTCTCTGTCGCTCTCATTAAATTAAATTTAACAGTTCTTGGCTTTTACTCGGCTCCACTCCCCCCATGACAGTGTGTTTGAGGAAGTTCATGAACTGTGAGACTTGGGAAAGACTCAAACTGACTAAACTAAATAAATAACGTAAACCTATCTTTATTTTTTCGCTGTATTTATCCCGGTCCCATTGTCATTTATTTGTTTTGTTTTGTTTTATTTTATTTTATTTTACAAATTAGATAAGAATGCCGAGCCTGATGTTGCCATGAATGTGTGCTTGGGTCAGGGTGATCTGAACGTGCCCACATTCCTGCTCTGTTTTTCACAATAACACCATCTACGCATCATTAAGGTACTTCAAGCAGATCTGAAAAGTACAACCGGACTGACCACTCATCTGTGTTGCAGACAACAGCAGATACCAAAGTGTAATAATCCTGCCTTTCACATAAAAGAACCGTTCCCGGTGTCTTCCTAAAAATGAAGAAATCAGCAGATACCTGATGCCAAAGTATTTGCTGTCCTGAAACTCAGAGCCGGAAGAATATATGACAACTCTCCCAGTATTTATGGCCTCAACAGTACGTGGTTATGTGACCTTTCATTACCATAAGCTACTTATACCAAACATGTTACGAACACATGTTAAGTGTTTGCTGAAAATGTTTCCTTTCCATGTTAGGGCATGTCTTCCTTCTTTGGACTACTCAGTGCTGGTTTACTGCTGGATTATGGCAGCACAATCGTGTCATCATCTTGACATTATCACCATTCTCTGAGAAACTGTGTATCATTTAGCACATATAAGCAAATCAAACCCAGCCAGCTTTATCTTTAGTTTATACGCACAGCTCTGCTTGGTTAAATTACGCAGTTTCTGGATATGTGCGTCGATCTACTGCTAGCTTGTTAGGAGAGGCGCTAGTAGAGGTAAACACTGGCCAGACAACTTAGCTTCCAGCCAGTGAGCTGGCAGGTTAACACCGGTCCACGTTCCCTTTGTTTCTTCGTTAAACACACTCCCGGGCAACTCAACAGCAATAAACTATTATCACACCGCAGACATGTAAAAATGAGGGTTTAAATCACAGTTAACTTACCTCTGCCATGGTGAATACTGCCTTATTTCTTCTTTGGTTTCACTCGTGGACGACTAGCCTATGAGCCAGGTTTATACCGCCACCTATTGTACCGGAGTATATAGCAGGACGTTATCGAGGAGGCCACCCTGAAAGGATGTATATTCAAATAAAAGTCTTTGTAGTTGTAAATAACTTGTTATGTGACAAACAAACTATTGATTTTCCACTCTCTTATCGTATCTTAGCTATTTAATACCCTTTCAGCAAATGTATTCCTTTTATTTTAACATATGTTGGTATTCAAAACCATCTATTCTGTAGTCTAAGGAGCTTGGAAAGAAAAGCGTCTGAAGACGTTCACTTCTCATCTGAGAAGCTTCTTCAGTTCTAAGAGCAATTGGTGGAGAGTCCCAGATTTTAAGCCCTATGGGAGTGTCCGCAACCCGCTATTGATCCTCCACCTACACGAGCCAAGGTGTGAAAATGGGTCTGGGTCCCAATCAGCCAAGGTTTTGGGTGAACACACTGTGAAACCTAGCCTTATCATGTGATTTACTGAGGTCAAGCTCCTTACACTACGATGACCTGGATGAATGAGAACCTTCACAGACACATCTATTCTGTAGATTCAATAAACTCACACTGACCTCTGTTACAGAATCCGAGCATAACACTATTTAACTGGCTTAACCTCCTCAGCCAACTAAAGAGTGATGATTATTTTTTAGTATATGATGTGCCACTCAAAAAATTCTGAACTGAAATCTATGGAAGAATTGCAACAACAAAGATAGTGGTGTTGTGTAGCTCCCATTAGGAATTAGAGCTTTAAAATACGGCCACTGAGACCTCATCATAAATGGTCTCATTGGAAAGGTGGCTATCACAAGCACATTCTTTTTTTTTTTTTCTTTTTTTTTTTTGCCTGTCCCATTTGGTTCTTTAGCCGTCAGAATTGTTGTCTGAAGACCAACAAGGATACCCAATGGATTTATTTTGCCAAATGGATCATCACGGCCGTATTGGTCCATTTGATCGACCTTTGTTTTTATTATTTATTTTATTTTCAGTTGTTACAGACGGGACAGACATGAGTGAGGGATAGGAAAGGGAGAAAGAAAGAGGAAGGAAAAGAAAAACAGAAGGGGAGAGGGACAGAGAGAAAGGGAAAAAAATCTTCTGGATCACCTGTTGAGAGAGAAAGAATAGAAAACAAGCAAAGAAAAACAAAGCAACATACTAAACACAACACCATCGCATTAATCTAGCTAAGTGTAAACAGCAGTAAATACTAAATATTCAATGTTGTTGTGCAGCAAGCAGGACAGACAGCGCACAATGTGCTTTGAAGTAGCAGCCAAGAAAGGTGTAATTTAAGTCTACGAACAGTGAACACCCGTGTGCACACCTGTGTGGATCAGCGCGCTTGTATTCAAATGGTTTCCACATGTAATGGTCTGCTAGAAGATGTAGAGAGCCATAGCCCCGTCCCCCAGGGCATGAAGCAGGCATGGAGGAGATCCAGGCTCCAGACATCCAGAGGCCCCAGAGTGCGAGAGCCCAAGGAGGACCACCAGAGGGGCATCCGTGCCACCCTCATGGGAAGAGCTGAGGATCCCCAGACGAGGCGTCACCCAGTAGCCACCGAGCAGAAGCTAGAGGGGGCTGCACCGGCGTGCCCGCCGGCTCTGCCGGCAGCCAGCTGTGCCAGAGTGAACTGAGCCGCAGGCCCAGAGGCCGGAGGCCTGAGGGCCCCCCGCACCCCGGAGGAGGCCTGACCAAGCAACAGGCGCCAGGCCCCGCCAAGTAGCCACCGGCAGTACATACCTGAGCGCCCAGCCCCGGACACCAAGAACCACCAATGCACCGACCCCTGAGGGCATCAGTCACCGGCAGGGAGTGTGGTGAGGGGAGATAGGCCTTGGAGGGCCTGGGAGTTCCCAGAGAGGTGGAGTGTAAGACCCGACCTGACATATAGACACAGACAAACAGGCACACACAGACACAAACATGCATTCCCACCCTCATGCACACATATACAAATACTCAGCACTCACCCAACGTAAGGATTGACATAAATGGACATGTACACACAATCACACTCCCCAAACATACTCTATACCCCGGGTCCAGGTACCCTCGACCCCAGAGGGGGAAACAGCACCCAGACCCAAGAGATGTTACCCTTCCCCCCGGGGTGGAGGCAAGCAGACCGTCCCAGGCTCCGCAGCAGCAGGGAGGCACATTCTTAAGGAGACTGGGGTGTTCCAAATTACACAAGAATAGATCTGATGGATTGATGAATCTGATTGTGAAGCTTTTAGTTGAAATCATAGTCAAGTATGTATGGAGAATGTTAGGAGAGACGTGCAACAGTGAGTGTCTGCATCCATTTATAAAAGATGCAGGGGGCTCTGACATGGTTTGTGACCACATTTCAGAATCAGAATCAGAATACTTTATTGATCCCTGGGGGAAATTACTTTTCATTACAGTGCTCCATTACAAACAAAATTAACAGAGACAGACAAGACCCTAACTAAGAATAGCACAATATATACAGCCATATATATACATAAAAGTCACTTATTAATAAATAGCTGGAAAAGAAACGTGTAGTTGTAGCAGTAACCAGTGTGTTAAGTGGATGCGTTGTACAGGGAGATGGCCACAGGCAGGAAAGATTTCCTATGTTGTTCAGTGGTGCTTTTCGGTAATCTCAGTCTCTCACTGAACGTGCTCCTGTGACTGACCAGCATGTCATGGAGTGGGTGGGAGGTGTTATCCAACATTGTCTTTATCTTGGACAGCATCCACCTCTCCGACACCACCTTGAGGGAGTCCAGCTCCACCCCCACAACATTGCTGGCCTTACGGATTAGTTTATTAAGTCTGTTGGCATCTGCGACCCTCAGCCTGCTCCCCCAGCATGCAACAGCATAGAGGATCGCACTGGCCACAACAGACTCATAGAAAATCCTGAGCATTTTCTGGCATATTTTGAAGGACCTCAGTCGCCTCAAAAAACAGAGACGACTCTGGCCCTTCCTGTAAAGTGCTGTGGTGTTTTTAGCCCAGTCCAGTTTATTGTCAATGTGTACTCCAAGGTATTTATAGTCCTCCACAATGTCAACACTGACCCCCTGGATTGAAACAGGGGTCAAGTGTTTCCTGGTCGTCCTGAAGTCCACGATCAGTTCCTTGGTCTTTGCCACGTTGAGCTGCAGATGATTCTGCTCACACCACGTGACAAAGGAGTCGACCACAGCTCGGTACTCTGTCTCATCATCCCTGCTGATGCATCCAACCACCGCAGAGTCATCAGAAAACTTCTGAAGATGGCAGGTCTCTGTGCAGTGGCTGAAGTCTGTGGTGTAGAGGGTGAAGAGGAAGGGGGAGAGGACAGTCCCCTGTGGTGCCCCTGTGTTGCTGATCACCTTGTCAGACACACACTGTGGGAGACGTACATATTGTGGTCTTCCTGTCAGGTAATCAACAATCCAGGACACCAGAGAAGCATCCACCTGCATCGCTGCTAACTAATCACCCAGGAGGGTCGGCCTGATGGTATTGAAAGCACTAGAAAAGTCAAAAAACATGACCCTCACAGTGCTCGCCGGCTGGTCCAGATGGGTGTAGACACGATTGAGCAGGTAGATGATGGCGTCCTCAGTTCCGAGACGAGGCTGATAAGCGAACTGAAGGGGATCGCAGCTGGTCCAGGATGAGCCTTTCCAGGGTCTTCATGATGTGGGAGGTCAGTGCCACGGGCCTGTAATCCTGGGGGCCACTGGGACGTGGCGTCTTTGGTACAGGGACAAGGCATGATGTCTTCCACACCACTGGGACCCTCTGCAGACTCAGCATAAACAGTTTATGAAAGACTCCACACAGCTGGGGGGCACAGGTCTTGAGGACGAGGGGACTCACTCCGTCTGGTCCAGCAGACTTGCCTGAGTGAAGTCTCCTCATTTGCATCTCAACCTGGTATTGAGTGAAGGTGATGGGTGGGGGGTGGTTTCGGAGATTTTGCCAAATTGATGAAATTATGAATGCACAACAGTAAGGTCAGATTGTGACTGACAACTCAATATCATCTGGGAAGCATGTGATTGGCAACGGCTTCACTTTTCAGCATGATAATGATCACAAACACACTGCCAATGGAGTAAAGGGATACATGGATAGAAAAAAAACAGTCTTGGATTGGCCTCCAAGCTGTGTAGTATCATTTTGTCAGTGAGTGGAACAAAAGGAAGCCGACATCCAACAAGAACTTTTAATGTCCTTCAAGAATTCTGGAGAACTCTTCCTGAAGACTACTAATGTAGTCTTCGGCAGTGATTTATTAAATCATTTCACTTTGGTTATTATAAATGATAATATAATTTAATCAAAATTTCAGTGGTCACTGATCTATAAAAACTCCATGTATAGAATCACCAGTTTCCCAAAGTTTTACTGCTCCCACAGTCCACAGTCTTTTAGTTTCAAAAGATTTCCATTGAGGATTCTCGGAGTGCTCTGTGCCTCTCTTTTGCTGTTCTATATCTATTTTCTGTTCCTTTAGTCACTTGTTAGCCTCCCATCAAAAACATTAACCTGTCCTCTCTGCGTCCTGGTCTGACAACTATTGGGCAGCTTTCAACTGTCTTTGGTCCCATAGGTGGATGCTATATGATTAGTGAAGTAATGTTTGTGGCTTAGATAACTTCCTAGTAGTCTTAACCCTCCTGCCATCCTTTAAAAAACTCACACCCATCACCCTAGGGACCATTCTCAGCCACGCCATAAAAAGACCATATATCCATATTTTATTCCACTTTAAATTAGCCAACCTTGTAAAACTACTTCTCCCTGAAATATTCATGTAAAGTTTTAATTATATTTTCGTTGTTTTAACCCTTCAAATCCCAGTGTTATTACATGAGCGCCCTGTGTTATAAGCCCCAAAAACCAAAAAACGAAACTAAATATTTCCACAAAAAACCAGTTGAAGTAATATGTGATTGTCATTATAAGTAGGCCTTTAGATGGACCAAAGATTGGCACCAACATACATTTTGACCTGCCATTATTTTTTTTGCATTTTTTTTTGCAATTTAAAAATTAAAACTTCAAGGCCCTGAGTCTTCATTGACATCCAAGAAAAGAAGAAAAAATAAAATCATATGATGATAATTTGGGGTTGAAAAATAGCGTTTATAATGGAAGTCAATGGGCAGAAAATGGTCCCCAGGGTGATGGGTGTGGGGATTTCTGCTGCTCAGCCATTTTAGGCTGATTTAAGGGATTCACACTGGAATATTAACATTGACAGGTAAAAACTATCCTGTGGCAAGTTTGGTTATATTCCACTGAACACAGTGGAAATGGCAGCCATTTAACACATAGCAGTGGCACAAAAAGGTCCCAAGAAGGCAGGAAGGTTAATATTCTTAATCTAGTTTTTTCTTGATGATCTTTTGCTGTTACTTCATCAGCCATGTAATCATCCAAACTGGCCCCAACTAAAGGCCTAATAAACCTTCTTTGTCAACTTGCCATTTTTATCTGACCACACATGTCAGTATATTTAAAACTTGTATAAGGAATAACATTTATCTTCAGAGAAGTTTAAGAGAGTGTCTTAAATCTTCATTTTTCCTAATGGCCAACAGGGGTGACTCCTGGTTTCAAAAAGAATTGTAGATTCATAGATTACATAAAAAAAAATCCAATCTATGAGAAGACTGTGTAAACTGTAGTTCCCTATAACAAAATAGATTTACTCAAACACTCCTATTACTTTGCTTGAATGTTTTATTCTCATATTTTAATTTTCATTATTCTACTGTACATTTAAAAAAGAGCAATACTGCACTTTTAACTTTTATATCCCAGACAGCAATAATTATTACCAGTTTGAGTTCAAACCTTCACATTGAAATAAAAAACAAATCCAAATACAATACAAACTATAATTAAAATAAAAAGGATCAGCTCCACTTACAGCGCAGCCTCTTAAAACCAACAGCAATTATCTAATTCTGACAGAGGGTATTTTGCAAGGTGTGTGACGACAGGGAAAAAGCAAGTCTGTGTGTGTGTGTGTGTGTGTGTGTTTGTGTGTGTGTGTGTGTGTGTGTGTGATCTTGCAGCTTTCATCACTGACCTGTATTATGCGACGATGCAAAGTAAACTTGTCAAATGACTTTGCTTTTGCAAATAAATTGTCACACATCAGTGCAATACAACAATATGCTTTTCATAACAAGAAAGGCTTGCAAAATTACAGCAATTGCATTTGTTGGGGGGTTTTGCACAGCAAAATATACAAATAAAGAACACAAGACACTGCCGCATCCTCTAAAAGGTAGAAAGATTCATAGTAACAAACTCTGGTATTGTCTTTTGAATAGCACAACTCTTTGATGTGACTCGTGGTTTTCTGTCCTTCTTTTAGTTTTCTTTTTTGTTTTATTTGAAAATTCTGAGAAGAACAGAGCATTCAGTTTGGATTTCTGTTTCCACAACAGCAGACCATAATACCCAGGAGATACAGACGCTGCTGGCCTCAGACCATCACAAACCTCAGAAACCGCATTTGTGCAAGCAGATACATTTGTAATTCTGAGTAAAACACGATGAGCTGTAATAAGCCTGGCTTGACAGCTAGCATCAGAAAAATAAAACCCTCCTTCCTAACTCTGGTATTAGAGCAACAGTTCTGGCAAAGCTGAGACGGACTTTCACGGTCTGTCAGGAGATGCAGTTCGGTTTGGAGATCTGAGTGAAATGTCAGTGAAGAATGCCACCCCATGCATCACGAGGCTTGTACTGGGCTTGTTTGTCTCCTTGGAGAAGAAGGAGGGGGTCTTAAAACCCCTCTCATGTGATGGCTGGTGTGGGGAGGGACCACTAATGAGTGCCATTTGGGCCCTTCATTTACAACACATGCTGGTTAACAGCCCACGACAATGTGGCTGTGTACTACAGCCTCTGTAGCTGCTCACCCTGGCCATTTATACAGAAAAACCACAACTCCGTGACTGCAGCTGTTGGTGACCCTAAATAAAAACAAGAAAAAAAACTTACAAAACAACACATCCACATAGCCTGACCTCTTAATAGAAAGTTTTTCAATGAAGGAAAAAAAAATGGTACAGTTGCTTAAAACTGTAGTGAGCAAAATTCAAAAAAAGTTTTTTTTGTTTTTTTTTTCTTTTTAAATAAGCCAGAATTTGAAAAGTCTTATCATTACATGAGGACAAACATATGCAGGTACTTCATATGAGCTAAAAATGAGTCACTTCTGACTCTTGGCTTCACAGACTTAAAACCACACTCTCCTGGCTGCATAACCTATTCCACCACCGCATTTCACTTCTTGTATGGATTCTGGTTTTTAAACAGCTCACTTGAGTAATCTCACAGTCTCATTCTAGAGCAGAGCATACAAGAGATCCAGGAATCTATTTTCAGCTCAAATGACTTAAAATATGTTCAAAGGTTACACAGCTGCTCACTGCATTTCTTGTTAATTTTTTTAATACACTCCTAGATAAAGGTTTTTGTAGGAGAAAGAAAAGAATACTTACAAATATGTTTACATTTCATCAAGATGTTATAACTCATGCTTTTATGTGCCAAGACAAACAGCAGTAGCACATGGTAGCTGACAGGCTTTATTTCTGCTAATCAAAGTCACTGAACTGGACATCTCAACCTTGTTTGCATTGTTACCTTCTGTTGAGCATTTTGAATGGAATTACCTGACCTGAAAGTACTTTGGATGCGCTCCCAGGTGATTTTGGCCAAGAGAGTGGATACAGCCTGGGCAATTTCTCAGTCTATCATAGCAAACAACCACTTCACATCCACACAATTTAAAATCACCACTTAACATGCATGTTTTGTGGGAAAACATGTGCTGTGGGAAGAAGCTGGAGTGTCTGGAGAGAAGCCATGCAGGCACAGGGAAAACACACAAACTCAGACAAAGTTACTACCATTTCCCCCAAACGAATAGCATTAAATTAGCTGAATGATGGAAAAAACCTCAACAAAAAGATGGCCATCTATGAGCAAACACTTGGCGACAGTGGGAAGGAAAAAACCTCTTTTAACCAGGCCCCTCCCTGAGCCTGGCAGAACTCGGCTCAGCCATCTTATTGGTGATTGGTTGGGGGTGAAGGAGACAGGACAAAAGACTCGGTGTGTAAGAGAGCCAGAGATTAATAATAACTAAATAATGAGCTAATGATAACTAATTTCAAAGTGGAGTATAAACACATATACACATGGATGTGGATCCTCAGGTTTACAGCGTATACAACAAATACCCTGAATAACCAGTGTGGCCTGGTTTTATATACACCATTGTTCTGGAAACATCAGCTAAGATATGCTTAAGTTGTCAGAAATAAAGCTTTTTTTCACAGTGGTTTTGCAATGTTTACTCAATTAAATAAAATAATCTCTCAAGGATATGCTGTGCCTCCCTATCCTTACTTTGATTTATCATTTTGAAGTGATCTAGATCACATTGAGGCCTTTCATGCGTTGGCCGGAGATTGGCACATGCAGCAGTCCATCTGGATACAAGCTGGTTGCTCTTAAACTGACATTTATAGCCGGCTGACTAATAATAAGGAGCTACAATCGAAATCCTCTGCCATATATGTGTCCTTGACTGAGAGTTTCTTCTGCAGTGTTGGAATCCTTATATCATTTAATGTTCTCTATGGCCACAAAGCTCCAAAATGCTTCCCGGTGAACATGCACTGAAAGCGAAGCTGAAACAGCACCAGCAGAATACAGCCGATTTGATCTGGGAATTGTACTGCATTCACTTTTAAGGCGTCATTTAAATCTGCAACTTTTAGTGACCTCTGTTGGCAACATTTTGGAACAGCAGCAATTAAATTTTGACACCGGAGCCATGAAGACAGAAGCTGAAATTAAAAACTAAAAAGGCAAAAATACATACAAGTCCTACAGAGTCCTTAAACATTCATGTAAATTGTGTTTTTTATGTAACTATCCCTTTAATTAATTGTATTAATGTTACTGCTTGTAGTTATTTTTGTGTCTATATTCCCCAATGTACACCTCTGTTTATATATTGATATTTTTGCTGTTCTGTTTTTGACTGCTGCTAGTATCTAATCCTTAAAAAACCTGGATAATAAAAATATTTATCATTTATCCCATATAGCCCTCCTCTACTCAATATGAATTATTTAGTTCTGTGTAGCATGTAGCTTTTAAAAATTATTAATTCATAAAAAATCTTATAAACTTTAAAGGTTATATTTTTCAAATTCAAGTTACAAACAATTATATGGCTTATGGTGCAAACTGGTGCATTGTTACAAAGAAGAAAGGATGGGGCAGCTCAGCAAAACCAGAAGGCCTGAAAAACCATGGGAGAAAACTAAAGTGAGTGATCATCAACTTTTTCCTAGGTTAAGAAAAATTTCTTCACACCATTTAAACAAGTCAGGAACACTCTTGAGAAGATAAGCGACAGACTGTCAAAGTCTAAAATCAACAAACAGGAATGACTTGGGGGGAAAAAACGTGTTTAGAACATGCAAACCACTTGTTACACTTGAGGAAAGTAAGACCAGATTAGATTGGACTAGACTGAAAAACATCTAAAAGGATGTGCAGATTTCAGGAAAAAATTCTTTGGTCAAATGAAACCAAGATCAACTTGTACCAGAATGATGGGAAAAGGAAAGTATGGAAAAGGAAAGGACCAGCTCATGAGCTGAATCATACCACATCTATTAAACCTTTGGAATCATGTTATTCTTTGGGCATGTAAGTCTCCTGGTGAAATGGGGTCATTATTGATAGATGTAGAAGGATGAAGTGCACAGGACTATGCTCTGCTCAGATTCAGCCAAATGCTGCAAACCTGGCAGTCCTTCAAAGTGCAAATGGCCCAAAGCTTACTGCAAAGACAAGCCGACAGTTTCTCAAAGCAAAGAAATGGGATATTGTTTAATGAACAAGTCAGTCACCAGCTCTCAATAGAATAGATTGTGCTTTTCAGTTACTGAAGCAGAGAGACACACAAAAAGCTGCTGCAGTAAAGACCTGGTACATCATCTTAAAGGAGGAAACTCAGCATTTGGTTGCTTGCATGGGTTCTAGATGTGTGCAGGAAGTTATTAAATATTAAATGAGGTACTAAAAACAATCCTTGCATGTAACTATATATCGGTTTGTCCACCTGCTTTTGAGCCTCTGAGAAAGTGTGTAAAAAAGTGCCTGTAATTCCATAAGTACAAACATTGTGCCTTTGTCCAAAAAGGTTTTGAACCTGAAAGTAAAAGAAAAGAAAACAGAGTCAGTGTGTGGAGAACTTTGTTTAAACTCCACTCACTGTGGACTTTTTGTTCCAGGCTAGAAAATGAAAGCCAGAAATCTCAGCACCTGCCCGCATAATTATTCAGCCGCTGACATTCACCCGAAACCACATTAACCACCGAAGCCAAAAATCAGGCAAACGAAGTCTAAATTCATCATTTAATCTTATCATTTGGATATTTAATACAGCGTTCAAAGGATTCTGGGGTTTCTTCAAAGCACACGTTAAAGATTAGAGAAATTTGCTGCATTTTATGCATGAATGCTTCCGTCACACTTGATTTGTGTGTGCCACTCTGGAGTCCCTCATGCCACCCCAAATTACCAGTGTAATTGACATGATGTTATTACCTCACCTTCACATGACTCACTGGCATTAGATGTGGTCAACAGCGCGCATTCAACAGCCCGTGGAAATTCAATCACTTTCCTCAAGATGCCTGGGAAAGATTTAAAGGGAAACATACATGCCTCTAAATGTTTATTAGCTGTTTAATATCCTGTTTAGGGCGTCTTTTATCAGTTTGGTACTGTTAAGTCCCTCAGTTAAGTTACCGTTTCCTGTACCACTGTACCAGTCTCCTGCTTAGCCACTCCATTCCACTGAGCTTTGAAAAACATACAGTCTTAAATGAATCCTAATCGTCACACAGTAAACATAAAATGTGCAGTCTTTGTTTCTGGTGTTAAAAATGCAGGTCTTACTCTGTGGTTCGAAAATCAACACAACATGCCAAATGTCCCTCTTCATGGCAGGATGTGGGTTGCCCTCATTTTGGGCATGTTTTGACTGGGGATCGGGGAGTCACATTACCTCATGTTTCATTCAGCAGTCTGAAAGGCATTAATCATCCCATTAAACTGAGACAGATTTATAGCATTGTGTGTGAAAGTTCTTGGAACGCACATAACATTACTGCTCACTTAAGACCTCTGCACCCAAATGTCCGACTTAACAAGCAGAAGTCTGTACAGCTGTGCTTCACGCTTCCAATGACCAAAAAGTTCCTCCGCGCGCCAAAACGGAGCCAAAATCTTTTAACTACTCATATTAATGTGAATTTTTTCCTGTCTGCTTGGTTTTACTGGTTTAAACCCAAACAGTTAGAAATTAATTCCACCTGATCGCTTGTCTTTAGACACAAATTTCATTTTGCTGTGAAGGTTACTCGATGTATTTGCACCAGTCACTACCAATTTAATGTTAGGTCCTTAGGCCTATTTAACTGTAGTCTGTAAAGGCTGCCATTATTTTTAAAATTGCAAATCAGATTTGTGAGTTCAACCATCCTTGCATATGAACAGTTCCATGCTCATGCATTAGTTGTGACAATCGCTCTTCTTTTTTTACGAGTAACAAATATCAGTATTATCACAAGAGTAGATGATCTCATTTTAGAAGAGAAAATCATAACCAAGTGCTTGTATCGGCTGTTCCTATATACTAGCTGCTTGAGGCTGGTCTCAAAGGTGAGTCCATCCCCATGGATTCCCATGTGAAGCTGTCCAGTTAAACCTATTGTTTTAGTGATTCATCAGCAAACATCCCAATATTTCTTCATACCATGGGTCTCTGGCATTGTATTTTAAACCTCAGATAATGTGACCTACAGATAAAATCAGTTGTTAATGCTTGTTTTAACAGTAGTTAACATTTTTAAAGCAATTGAGACTTTTAACAAAAGCTAAAACATTTTTGAATCAACAACCTTGAGAAGGCCTTTCGTGCCTTTATCACATTCACATATGGTTACTGTAGTTGCATAAAACAGCAGGTTTTAGTAATTCCAATATCTTACAACTAACTAAGTTGGAGCTTTGAACATCTGGAACCACCTCCCTCTCCAGATTAGCTCATCTACCTCACAAACAAAATCCGGATCCGAACTGGAAACAGAACTCCCCTCACTGGTCTTTTCAGCTTCAGATTTATTTGATTCACAGCGTCAGTTATCCAAGCATGCTATGAAATGGGTGATGTCACTGCTTTAAAAACAGTATATAGGGAAGACAGCATGAAGACAGTTTTTTATAGTATGATGCTCTGTCAAAATCTAGTCCTCCTGCATTATTTCCTGCACCAAAGAGCAAAGCTAAAGAGAGAATGTTTTTCTTAAAGTCTCAGCTAATCCATTTTTTGGGTTAATATTTATTTTCTCTAAATTATTTAGAAAAAAATAAAAGGTAATATGTAGCAATAATTTAAAAGGCTACATTGATTCAAGCTTTTGTTCATGTTAATGTTCACTGGCTAACTGACTTTTACTTAAAAGTAACTAGATTTGGAAAATTGGCGTGCGCACAGTTTTAATATAGTACTTAAGCACATGTACTGTTGCACTTCTTTATAAACAAACACACACACACACACACACACACACACACACACACACACACACACACACACACACACACACACACACACACACACACACACACACACACACACACACAGAGAGAGAGAGAGGACAGAAAAGAGAAACTTCACAGTGTTTCTTAATGAAGACACCAAACAGTCATGTGGAGGTGATTGGCAAGGCACACACAGATGTTATACAGAAATGTTGTAGCCTCTGGCAACATGCTCACCCTTCCTTTAAACAAAGCCAGCTCTCTTCAACTTTGTTTCACTAATAAATGTTAGATCAGAAACAGAGATTTGTTGTTTGTACCATCTCTTTCACTTTCATGTAAAATGTGCAGCTATTCCCTGCAGCAACTAACATGACTTCAGATTTTGCAAACTGCCAGTAATAGAGTTCCTGTGCGTGTTTAGTAAACTGGAGGACTAGTCAGCACAGTCTGGAAACAAGCTTTATTTGGCAGCTGTTAAATCTGTCTTGGCTATAAAAGCTTCTGTATCTTTTCTTGTTTTAGTCCAGCCTTGTATTTTCTTGACATTTCTCATGTCCTACACCCAGACACCTACCACCAGGGTTACAAGAGAAGCATAACATCTGCTCTTCCTTCCACAAAGACTGGAATTCTTTTTCAGCTCCTTTTCTAGCCTATTTATTGAGGGATCAGAAAAGCATTTTGTTTTTTAAGAAAAACGTCCCATATATAAAGCAAGAAACCTGTTACACTGTTACTTTTTTGGGTAAAAAAGAACTCTGAGCAGAGTGATACAGCAACAGCAGGAATTTGTGCATTTTGCCAGACCTCCAGTGACCAAGAGGAAAGTCACAGAAAGTCACAGAAAGTCACAGAAAGTGACAGAAACACTTGGCAGGATGGGTACGATTGGTAGCATTGCATTTGTTGTGACAAACAACTGAGTTTTAAAAACACATTTTTGGATTGGTGTATGAATATCAGATTGTTAAACTTCTGATAATTTCTGCTAACAATGTCTGAAAGGTGTAGTCCACGAACTGACATGCAGTTCTCACAGAAAGCAAATTCAGTTTTAGAAACAGGGGAGCTTAAACACCCAGGGGAAGCATGGAGTAGTGCCACCAATGTTTACTTCAAAGTGGTCCATTGATAGAGATTTGGCAACTGATCAGAATGTATGCGGAGCATCTTTCAGTTGGATGTTTTTCAGGCATTTCTAGGATGATCATGAACATGCCTAAGAGACATCTATCATCTCCTGTTTTTACTTAGAAGACTTGTTTTTGTTCCTGTCCCGTGTTAGGTCTGTTCTTAGCTCTCCTCTTTGTCTTCCCCTGACTGTCCTGATTGCCTTTACCTGTGTCTTGTTACCCTCCTGTTGTTTATTACCCAATCTTCTGTGTACAAACAGTCCAGTATTCCCGTTAGTACTGTCACAGTGTGTGACTCTCCACATCCTGCTGCTTTTCTTTCCTCCTTTCCTGTCTGTTCGGCAGTGTTGGTCAAGTTACTTGAAAAAAGTAATCAGTAACTAATTACTGATTACTTCCCCCCAAAAGTAATCCCATTACTTTACTGATTACTTATTTTCAAAAGTAATTAATTACTTAGTTACTTAGTTACTTTTTAAAAACACGATTTACAACCTGAAGAGGTGATAAAGCGATAGATCTTTCAGCCCAATTCTACTTTTTCTGCATAATCCATCATACAAAATGTAATCAAATGGAAAAGTCTCTTTTTTTAACTTGTTTTATTAGTTTTAATCTTTTGACTTTATGCATCAAGCAAAAATTTAATTATATGCAACATTCTCTGACTGGAAGAAAGTTGTTTAATATTTAAACCTATTTTTTGCACATTCCAGCACATAATTTTTTTTTGTGTGTGTGTTTACACTCAGTCTTTCAAATAGATGCAAGTAAAACACAGCAGAAAATAAATAAAATCAAAGACTAGCGGTCCTTTTGCTCTATTTTCACCTGTAAAGCAGGAGTAGGGTAGGCGGAGGTTTACCCTGGTGCAGGTGTGCCGCAGCGGTCAGTGGAAGAATCCACGAGTTTCTCTGTGAATTTCCCATTACGTCGTAGCGCATTCGGTGCTTGCTTGGAAGTTTAGGGGGGGGGGGTTTTCGCTGTAAAAAGAAGTTGTCTTCCCACGCACAACGGATGCTAATGTTTTTGTCACTTTTTATGGAATCAAATTTAAAGTAAGGTCAGTACTTCCACGTTTTAAACGCTGCACGCTCATACTCTCTCCTGCACTCGATTTATGATCCATTGTTGATCTGCACACAGCTGTTGTCACTAACGTCGCACTTGCTTACGTCACTGTCATGAGACATTCTCGCAAAAAAATCACGGTTTTAGTAACGCAGTAACGCAGTGTTCCTACGGGAAAGTAACAGTAATCTAATTACCGTTTTTGCAATAGTAATCCCTTACTTTACTCGTTACTTGAAAAAAGTAATCGGATTACAGTAACGCGTTACAAGTAACGCGTTACTGCCCATCTCTGCTGTTCGGTGTGTTGGACAGCTCCTGCTTAAAAAAAAGGCATTTTTGGTACGCTCAACCTTGAAAAGAAGATGGATGGATGAATCAATCAATGCTTCATCTGTGCTTTAATAATGAGTAACATACACACTCAGACTGGTCTAAGGAGCTTGGAAAGAAAAGTGTCGGAACTTCTTTAAGTTTCTTGAAGAAGCTTCGAAGTAGTGTCATCATGGATGATTCTTCAAGAAACTTAAAAAAGTCAGATGCTTTTCTTTCAAAGTTCTATAGACTGCGATGACCTGGATGATGGAGAACCTTCCCAGACACAGACACTCAGACCAATATTAAATGGTAATATAATAATTAAAGACATATCTCCAGTCAGTTAACTGACAGAAAGGCAGTTTTCTTAGAAGTAGAACCAGGTTCATTGAAGGCAATCATCTGGCAGGACTGATCGGAGGTGATGGGACTGGCACTTGCTACCATAGAGAGTAGAAGATCTCCAAAATCGTGCTGCACATATTTATGGATGTGAGCTTCCTCAGAAAGGGGGTGTTAAGGTAGGAGTTAAGAATACTTTCATATTCCAGGGACAACGCACAGTTTGCAACTTTATAGTTAGGTTTCATTCAGTGGTTTTAGCAAGGAACAACTTAACCAGTTGCACATGTAAAATATATTCCCCCAGCAGATATGCAACACTAAAATGGAAACTTTGAGTTTAATCTTTACACATCTCAGTAACACTAGTCTTAGTTCATTCTGCACCCCTCAGTTTTCAGTTTCAGTTTTCAGTTTTATTTGTCATATGCAAGTTAGCACAGGGTCAACATTGCAATGAAATGTGTTTGACGAGCAGCAGTCACTCAGCAGCATGATACAGTAGGAGTAAAAATAATAAAGAAAATAAAATAATAAAGAAAATAGAAATATAGTAAGGGGCAAAATATTAGAGAGACATGGTAAAAGAGAAAAGATGACTAAATATATATGTATCTATAAATATAAATATATGTACACTAGTGATTAAATAAGAAAATCTTGAAAAGAAATATGACGGGAGGGCAGATGGGATATTGCACAGGAATGAACAGCAGAAAATTACAGTATTGCACTTTTTAAATATAAATATCAATGACAATAAAGTGGAGTGACCAGTGCAGATTAAACAGAGTACTTGTGAAGCTGCAGGGTAGCTTCTGAGTGCTGTGTTGTGTGTGTTTTAAGTGTTGTGGTTGAGGTGTCGTATGGCTTGGTGGTAAAAACTGTTTTTGAGTCTTGTAGTCCGAGCAGACAGGCTCCTGTAACGTCTGCCAGATGGTAACAAGGAGAACAGCTGATGTGCTGGGTGGCTGTGGTCCTTGATGATGCTGTGTGCTTTACGGAGGCATCGCTGGAGATAAATGTCCTGAATGGCAGGAAGCCTCGTGCCAGTGATGTGCTCTGCTGCCTTCACCACCCTCTGTAGTGATTTACGGCTGCTGGACGAGCAGCTTCCGCACCAAACTGTGATGCAGCTCGTCAGCAAGCTCTCAATTGCACACCTGTAAAAATTTGAGGTGATGTTGGCATTCATGCTCAGCTCTCTAGTTACCTGTTTAGGGTTCAAGGTATGATTGGTGTTAGGTTTACGGACCAGCCGCTCACAGTTTCAAACTGCTGCTAGAATGGCTAAGGCATCTTTTCTTTCCAAAGTCATTTTGGCTAATGGTCACAACCCCCGTATGCTATTTAAAATTTTTAATTCTGATGTTAATCCCTATCCTGATATGCCTTTACTGTATTCACAAGCTCTTTGTGAGCGTTTTCAAATTCTTTTTTTAGATAAGGTTTTATCCCTTAAGCTTTCCTTTTCGTCTGCCTCTTATCCAGTCTTTTCCTCTGAGTGTAATTCAGCTTTTCATCAATTTGAGCCCGTGTCGCTTTCGACTCTGAAGCAGCTGGTTGATCAACTAAAAAACACCAATGCTGTGTTTGATATTCTCCCATCACGCATTGTTAAGGGCTGCTTTGATGTAATTGGACCGAGCATTGTATTCTTAATGAATTTTTCTCTACTCTCTGGAGCTGTCCCACTGGCCTTTAAGCATGCTGTAGTCCAGCCTATTCTGAAAAAAAAAAGAATCTTGATTTTTATGATCTTTTGAACTATCGACCAATCTCTAAGCTTCCGTTTCTGTCTAAGATCCTGGAGCGACTAGTTCTCTCTCAGCTTCAGGCGTACTTAGACGCGAACAACATTGCAGAGAAATTTCAGTCTGCCTTTAAGCCACGGCATAGCACTGAAACAGCCTTGCTTAGAGTTCTCAATGACCTATTTGTAAGCACTGACTCTGGACGCTCTGTGGTCCTGGTTTTATTGGACCTTTCCTCTGCTTTTGATATGGTTGATCATAACATTCTTCTACAAAGACTTGAGCATACTGTGGGTACAAGAGGCACTGCCCTCAACTGGTTTAAATCTTATCTTGCTGACAGGTCTTTTTTGGTTAATTTGGGCAACTTCTCATCTTCCTTGGTACCTGTACGCTGTGGTGTGCCTCAAGGATCTGTATTAGGCCCTATTCTCTTTTCGCTATATCTGCTCCCTCTTGGAGCAATTTTTGAGAAGTATAATTTTGCCTTTCATTGCTATGCTGATGATATACAGATTTATTTTGAGATTACTGATGATCTTGCTATGTCTTTTCACTATTTTCGTGAATGCATGCGTGAGGTTAAAGGTTGGTTCAAGAGTAATTCTCTTGTCCTGAACGAAAAGAAAACGGAGATCGTGGTGTTTGATAGTAAAATCCCCCACGACCAACTGTGTGCTACTCTGATGCCTTTTGCTAGCTCTCCTTCTGATTATGCCAGTAATTTGGGCATACTACTGGATAGCTCCCTTAAATTTGACAAGCAAGTGTCTGCTGTTGTGAGGTCTAGTTTTAATCAGCTGCGCCTCATTTCTAAGGCTAAGCGCTATATTCCGCACATTGACTTCGTGACTTCCAGGTTGGACTACTGCAACTCTCTTTACATTGGCCTTTCCTCCACCCTTCTCGTTAGATTGCAGACTGTCCAGAATGCGGCGGCACACCTTTTGACAGGTAGCAGGAAGTTTTCTTCCATCACTCCTGTTCTTGCTGGCTTGCACTGGCTTCCAATTAAATACCGTATTCAATTTAAAATATTACTTTTCACCTACAAAACCATTAATAATTTGGCACCGAGCTACCTCAATGAGCTTCTCAGGTTACACACTCCTGTCAGAGCACTTAGATCTGCTACCCAAATTCTTCTGGAGCAACCTCGTTCTCAGCTGAAGTCTCGCGGTGACCGCGCGTTTGCTGTAGCTGCCCCGGTCTTATGGAACAACCTTCCTGTTGCTATTCGGGCGTCTGACTCAATGCCACTGTTTAAATTACGGCTGAAGACTTATTTGTTTAATCTTGCCTTTCCACCTAGTTAACACTTGGTGATGCGTTGGTACATTTTTATCCGTTATGCTTGTGAATACTTTTATATCTTATGATTGTCAAGGTTTTTATAATTGATATGTGCCAGGTCCTTTCTCTTTTCCCTCCCATCTCCCTTTTCCTATTTTATTTTTGTCAAGCACCTTGGTATACCCTTGGTTTTTTAGTGTGCTTTATAAATAAAGTTTATTATTATTATATCAAACTCTTGACATGGAGGTTTTTTACCTTTTTGGAATACTCGAATAAATGAATGAATCTTATAACAGAACTGTAAGTCCAGCATGCATGTATGAGTGGATTTGATTTTCTAGTTAATCCAAAATGTGTCTAAAATGCCAAATGGTTCACTGGTAGCGGTGAAGAGGTCATTACATGAATCAAATCAACAACCCAGACTAAACATGAACCAATCCCACAAACCAAAATGTTTCACTTTCAGGTGTACCTAGTCAGAGCATGTTAAGGTGATGCAAACTACACAATAAAGCACACATGCAAGATACCTGCTCTACATGTCACTCCCCTTTTAGCACAGCAAGAAAAATAAGTGATAAGGAAGAGGAGAGCCTCAGGCCTTATTGATTTACCACCTACTTTGAGCAGTTGACCTACTCCCTTGTTCAGCTGAGTTTATTTTTGCACTACGTTGTGAACAGCTTGGCCTTCTCTCTGAGTTTAATTATTAAAAAGAACCCAGCTTTGTCCCAGTTCTACATCTCTGTGTTTCCTTCACCAAGAGTCTTTTGTTACATCCCTTTGACTATTTGGGGAATAATAATGGGTGCAGAATCGTGCACATTTAAAGTGGTAATCATACCTCTACGTTAATGGGGAATGCAGTGAAAATACAGTGGCTAACTTTTCTAGTTTATCATATTAATATATGTTGCTTGTGCCATTCAATTAAATAAGACGTACACTACTTTTATCTCAAAGTTTTGAAATGATCTCAGAAATCTGAAATTTTGTTTCCTTTTATATTTATTTTTACATAGAATTTCATGACAAGACACTGGACACTACAGGTAAATTACACGTACAGATATCATTTCAATGTTTTTCATAGAATTTGTTACAGTTTTGAGGTTTGCTTACTGCCTGGGGATGGGAGGTTTTGTGTCATGGTCCTGCGGCCATGACTCAGTGACTTTGTGTTTGTGTTCCTTATTGTTATTATTCTCTTTATTATTCTTGGGCTGTTTTGGGATGGTTTGTGTTTTGGGATTTTAGATACTGGGTTTTGGGTTTGTGCTCCCTCTATTGGTCCCTGGTGTTAGTGTTCCCCTGTCTCGTCAGGTTAATCAGGTCCAGCTGTGTCTCCCACCTGTGTGTGATTTCCCAGTGTCTCTCTGTGTACTTATAGTGTGTGTTTGCCTCTGTTCCTCGTCGCGTCGTCTGTATTCATACCTTGTGAAATCCCCTGCGTGCTCTCCCTGCTGTTCTCCCTTCATGTTCAGGTTTGCCACTCCTTTGTGTAGTTTCTCCCAGTTTAGTTCGTCCTTAGTTCTGTTTGCCATCTCCACTTTATGTTCAGTATTGTCAATAAATCACCCTTCACGTCTGAAATAGTGCTGCGTTTGAGTCCTCCTTCCACTCTTCACACGGCCGCTGCCCCGAGCCGTGACATTTTGGCTGGTTTCCATCCTTGTTATTGTCTGCCTTGCCCTTACTGGTTCAACCTGTGTCTTCTTTGCATGTTAATGGGTGGCTGTGGCTCAGGAGCTAGAGCGGACATCATCTAAACACAAGCTTGTTGGTTTGATCCTCAGTTCCTCCAGTCTACATGTCCAAGTGTCCTTAGGTAAGATACTGATTTCCCTAAATGCGGATTCCATTGGAGAATGAACGAAAGAACTAGCTTAGCTGAGGATCTGTGAAGGTTCTCAGTCATTCAAGAGCCTTCCTTTCCACTTCCTCCATGTAAAGGTTGGCTACAATAGGTGACACGGGGGAGCCCATGGCACAGCCATGTTTTTGGCTGTAGAAGCCTTTGTTTTATTCAAATACAACGAAGGCTCTTGGCTCTTTCAAAGGAAGAGTACCCAGCCACTGGTACAGATATGTGGACGACACTTGGGTCAAAATCAAGACACAAGAAGTGGAATCCTTCACTGCGCACATTAACACTGTGGATAAAAACATCAAGTTCACCAGGGAAGACACAAAGGATAACTGTTTGCCTTTCCTGGACTGAGCTGTGCACATTGAAGAGAATGGCAACCTCAACATCGAAGTTTACCGGAAGCCCACACACACGGACCAGTACGTCCTCTTTGACTCCCATCACCCTCTGGAACACAAACTTGGAGTAATTAGGACCCTACACCACCGGGCAGAACATGTTCCCTCTAAGCCTGAAGGAAAAAAGAAGGAACACACACATGTAAAGGAAGCACTCAAAACGTGCAGCTATCCTAAATGTGCATTCTTAAAGTCAGAAAAGAGGCACAGAAAAGAAGATCAGACACCAGCGAGGGAGGATAAGAAGGACAGACACAACAACATTGTCATCCCCTATGTAGCCGGTGTATCAGAAAAACTCAGGAGAGTTTTCTCCAAGCACGACATCCCAGTGTACTTCAGACCCAGCAACACGCTCAGACAAAAACTGGTTCACCCGAAAGACAAAACTCCAAAACACAGACTTAACAACGTGGTGTATGCTGTACAGTGCAGCGAGGAATGCTCAGACCTCTACATTGGAGAGACCAAACAGCCACTTCACAAGCGCATGGCACAACACAGAAGAGCCACCTCCACAGGACAAGACTCAGCAGTTCATCTGCATCTTAAGGATAAAGGACACTCTTTCGAGGATGCCAATGTTCACATTTTGGACAGAGAGGACAGATGGTTTGAAAGAGGAGTGAAAGAAGCCATCTATGTCCACTGTGAGCGACCATCTTTGAACAGAGGCGGTGGTTTACGACACCAACTCTCTGCCATCTATAATCCAGTTTTGAGTTCCCTCCCCAGACGCCTTAACGCCCACTCACATCCTGGGCCATCTGACCTCAGGAATTCGCATGATAAGGTGGGGCCAGGTTTCACAATGAACACACCCGAAACTCTGGCTGATTGGGACCCACACCCAGTTTCACACCTTGGCTCAGGCGATTAGAGGATCATCAGGGGGTCCTTTTGTCCCTCTGTGGGGGGTTACTCCCACTAGGTTTAAATCTGGGACTCCCCACCATTTGACCTTAGAACTGAAGAAGCTTCTCGGATGAGAGGTGAAACGTCTTCAAGCAACTTAAAGAAGTCCAGACGCTTTTCTTTGCAAGCTCCTTTAACTAGCTTAGCTGAGGATCTTTGGTGATTGACTGAGGGCTTTATATGGACCCAACTTTACACAAGAAACCTATGTGAGATGTGCATTTCACATTAAATTAAAGCATGTCAAGCTATGGGCTACACTGGGAAATGATTTTGATATCCCAATAGAAAACCTTAGACACCCCTTTCCCTGAGGATGAAGCTATAAATCCAATGCTAGAGACTGTCTTCAGGTGCTCTCTCAGGTGTGTCCTGATGCAGGAAGAAAGTTGAAAGGTTTCAGTCCCTTTTTTAGACCCACACCTCGCCAGGGTGCCAGTGTCATCTCTGCATGCTACTTTTACGTTAACCCATGTTATGTTATTTCTCTTCTATAGTTGCCTCCGCCTGCTTTTATGGTTTTAATCAACTAATAGGATTATTCTGACCACCAGAGCGCCTCTGTTTGTAGACGTACGATGCAAATCCGCCCTAGTTTATCCTCAGTACCACAAGATTTTAACCGCTTGTACTTTATTCCTGTATGTCGTCAGAAGAGCTAGCCAGCACAGTAAATGTATATCTGTTGCACAGTTTGAAATACCACTGGGGATTAATTGCTCTGTGTTGTTAAGGATTTCTCGCTGCTCTGTTTCTACTCGTACCAACTGCAACTACTGGCACAAATTCTCACCCATTGAGGAGGGAGCAAATTAAACTGATCAAAGGAAACCACAGTCTTTGTACATATCTCCCTCCCAACACTGTCGTAATTATGAGCTTCATAAGCAACATGACAGACAATCAGAATGAGTGACTTGCGCAAACCAAGCTGTCTAGAAGACCGATTGTGTTTATCCCTCAAAAACCGCGTGACATCACACAGTCGGGGATTGAATCGTCCTCTCTCTCCTCTGGCTTTCATTACCTCGCCTGGGAATGCAACGGAGAAATGGTACGCATCATATAATTTTATGCTGTGATTGCCAAACAATAAGGTGCTGCTAAAGCCTGTTGTGAGAACATGCTCACATAGGGTCTATTGTTATAAGTGACCACCCTTTGAGAAGCCCTACCTTACCCTTATTTATTTATTTTTTAAAATTCTTCATCAGTAATACTAAGAATTGATCAGAGAATGTCTCTCAAGTATTTCCAAAGTGTTAACTGCTCCAAGATGGAAATAAAAAGCGCTAAAATTTTATGACAAAATTAAAAACAGGGTGCAGTAAAAATGAGAAACAATTGAGAGATTAAATGTACTAAGAATGAGGGGATTAAGGGCTTGTTTTTGATTTGTGCTTACATGCCATGTATACGTACACTAAGAGAGTAATGCAAGTATTGCTCCTGGTGTCAATTCTGAAAGCGTGATGATCTCTTTTGAGTTGAACTCTGCTCTCAAGAAGGGTCATGTCTTCCTTCCACACCTGATGGTGGATGTGCCTGACATATAGAACAGTTACTTTTGGTGATGCAGTGGTCATGGTAACAAGAACCAGTAATTTACAAGACAAGACAAGTTAACAGAATGTTATAGTGAGTTAAAATGAGCCAAGATGGCTGCCTGTAACTGACTTGGTAGTTATTCTAGCCAATTGGCAACTTTGCCTTAATTTTGATGTTAATCAAGGGGCCGCATAAACAACTAGCTGAATATCCCATAAATATCATGAATATGCAAAAAACTGTATACCTGTATAGTCCCATATTTGAGGCCACAGTAATAAAAAACTTGTCCTTGTAAAAGATGACTAGTGAAAATTTCTGAATGGTACAGTATATGGGTGTGTTTCACAGTAATGCTAAATTAAACATAAAATACTTTCTACTTATACTTTGAATACTTCAAGAATGAAGAAAAAGCTTTTTTTTCATGCAACTGTAATGCTGGATTGAGCAAATATCACATGTTTATCATATTTGCTTTTGCCTCTTATAATAGTTTAAAATTAACCTGAGTGATAAAACGCCTCCATGGTAGCAGGTCAGGAAATGGTAGAGGAGGTTGTGTAAATGAAAAATATGTACATATTTAACCAAATTATTTTCTCTGTTCTAATTAGTACCATCTGGAAACTTCACATGGACAACCGATGAATGGGTTCATCACAAGAAAAAAAGGTTAAAAGAGAGAAATAGAATAAAGATATACATAAAAAAAAATGAAAAGAAATATTTGATTGAAATCATCAAAGACAGGAGGAAACATAGGAGGAGGATTTTCTTTAATTAAAGAAAAATGCTTGACCACATTTTTCTTTAATGTGGTCAAGCATAAGGGCACAATGATTTGAGAAAGTATGACCTTAATGAGCTTAGGATACTTTTTTAAAAATTATATTAATTTCTTTATTTGATACCTGCAAGACATAAAAAATGGCAAAAAACTCTTCAGTTCATTTAGCTTGGTTTCTTCACGTGTTGACCTGACAAAGCACCTGTCCCCTGCTCACTCCTCGTCTTCACACTTGTCCTCATCATCGCCTGCATGTTATTGCAGCACACTTGGTTGTGTCAGCAGATCAAGCCTTTCTTTGTTGTGCACACAGTCTCTGCACTCTCTAAAGCTAATGCTGCATTCCCAGTTCACAGCTGGAATTCTCAACTGGACTTCCCCCTCAAATAAGGCTTCCAACTTGGAAAGAAATTTACAATCCAAGATGGTGGCTATGCATGTCAGCAACAGCAAGGCTGTAACACTTGTATTCTGTACTGCACTGTTGTGTATGTAATGTATGTTTCTTATGTTGAATTCACTTTAAAAATTTTTTAGATGTAAGTCATTCTCTGTATGTAAGTCAGTGCCTTAAAAACACTAAAAAACACTAAAGGGGGACACATTACTTTCACTTGTTTAGAGAGGTGATTGAGGACAAATCATAATAACATGATAGTATGTAAAAGAGATTTTATTTAATATTATGCAAATGCAATAAAATACCAAATAAATACAACTGAAATAATGATCACAGCACTACTCTGTAGTGTAGAATTTGAAATTAAGCATTAACTGTCCTATGAGTGTTTGAGCTTTATTGTGCAGAAGTACAGTATACCCTCATGAAGTCACGTGGCCTCAGTTGTTCATGGATTTCTTTTTAGACCTGAGCTAATAATTGTATACAGAAATTTAAATTTCCTCTGCAACTTTTTTTTATGTCTTTTTTTGTATATATATCATTTTTTTCATGTATTCATTTAATGATCAACAAGTTATAATATATTAAATAAATATTAACATAAATTCAACTAAATTTCTATATAAAATTACATTATACATTATTGTATATTTTTTTTAGTATTGTAGAGAGAACACAAAACAAACATAGAGGAGAAGGTGGCTTGGGATGGTGAAATACCTGTGCAGTCAGAGGCGGGAAGTTTGAAAGTAGTCAGTCTAAGAGCATTATTCATGTTTCCTTTTTGCATTTCCAGCAGATGCAGTCCAGCATTCCCACATCATAACAGTTTACCGCGTGTAGCTCTCTTGTGCAGATAAGTAGTGTTTCGCTAAGTGTTCTCTTTTTTTTTGTTTTGTTCTTCTTAAAGCTCTAAGATGTCTCCCAAATGCATATTTAGGGTTTAAACTATAAAAATAAGCACTTATAAACGTTTTTTGATCACATCCAGGCATAAATTAGCATAATGCAGTTTAAACTGACTAATTTAAATAAAGTAAGAACATTTCTTGCATTTGCAGCACAGGCTGCAAGTTGACCATAAAGGTAACATTTGAGAGAAAATAGAGCCTGAGCCTAACAGCAGCCAGACATTCTTTTTAACTTCTCAGTAGCAGTTGAAAAGCACCTTAGTGTTCCAGGAGTAGGAGAAATGTTTCATTGACTGGTTAATGGAAGTGGAAATGTCATGTACAATGACCCTCAGGGCACCTAACCTCCAGCCCCCAAACAGAATCCGTAGGCTCTGAGCTTGGATAGAAACCATAGGAGCACAGGAGGATTGGGGGTGGAGGTAGGTGGGGTTATATCCATGTGAAACCAGCCCAAACAAAGACTCCCTGTTTCTGGGGGCCAGACAACCCCCCACTTCTCAGAACGAGATAAATAAATAAATACAAATGGAAAAAGAAACCATATACGCCCACTGAAAGGGCCTGTAAGAGAGTGACTGACAGACAATTGAAAAGACAAATTGTTACATTGTCTTTGGGTGGGGATGGGCAAGGGGCTGATGCGCAAATATAATTACAAGGAGACGTGAACCTGGGGGTCAGGGGTCGGAGTAAGTGTCTGACCCCAAGTTTTAGGCCAGCGCTGGGGAAGAAAGAGGGTCTGAATTGGGCCTGTGTCTCTCTTCCTAGCTCCTGCATTGGTTCTTTTTTACTCTCAATGCTCTTTATTTCAATACCCCTTCTTGAGAAAATCCTAAAAAAATAAATAAATCAATTTAAAAAAAATGTAAAAAGCCACCTTTTCTACAGCAGAGCTAAAAAATTGCTGATGAGGCATTTGTCCTGCAGCCACTCAGCCATGTTTCATTTAATTGCTTTTCCACCCCTCTGTGCCCCTCTGTCACAGCAGCCTGGCTCTGATAGACAGTGCTGGAAGCTGGAGAGGAAGGTACTGTTATTTTGACAGTCAGGCGAGGAGACATGGTTGACCTGACCCACACTCACTTGGCTGGCTTTCCCATGGTGCTGAAGGGGCTGAGAACTGGAGTGATGGGAATTGCTCCAGCATCTGCCTCTGGTACTTAGATTAAAAGAAAGACTTGAAGTACGTCAGCGAAGTATGTCAGGAGCATGCCAGCTTTAAAGCAGTCTCCTCACATTTTCTTTTTCAAAATACATACTTTTATTTTTTTAAGCCATAATGAAAGGTGGTAAAACTCCTCATTCATGGTCAGGAGCATCTTTAGGTGCCTCTGTAGTTTTTTAATCATCACCTATATCATATTATGTGCCACTACTGCATGATTAATGAACCCCCCAAAGCATGACTCGTATTAACTGATCATTTATAACGAAGATTACAATACCAGATTTTTAAAGTAAGCTCATGTAACTTGTGTAATTAGTTTACATTTTGAGAAATTAATAATTTGATTTTGTTGCATTCATAAAAGTATAGAAGTTCTCATAATACAAACAACAAACCTAGTTCTCTACTTTGTACCAATACTGCTCCTGTAAGAATAACTTGGTTTCTGTAAATGGTGAATATGCAAAATATATTTGATTTGCAATTATAATGTATTGAGATTCTGAAAAACATAGAAACTTTATGGAACCCAAACTGCTGCAGCTGAGTTTGTCTTTTTAGTATAATGTGTATTTTTTTATACAGTAATCCAAAAGTAATTTAAAAGTATTCACCTTAGATCACCTCTTAATCTGATAAACAAGTTTCAAACATCATCATGAGTGTAATTTATATTTACTTTTTCAAGGTACTCTGAGGCCAACTGTATTAACATGTAGTACGCCTATTTATGAGCTCCAATCTCTTTCTCATACTAATACTTTTGCGGGATAAGAGATGAAAATGATCACAAAGCAGGAGGACATTGCACATAGGGAATAAGATATATTTAGATTTGACCCTTGTTAGCATTTTAGTTTATTAGCCTGCTAATGGGCATTAGCTAACAAGCATAACTAGTGCAATCCTTTTTTTTTTTTTTTTTTTTTTCGCCTGTCCCATTTGGTTCTTTAGCCATCAGAATTGTTGTCTGAAGACCAACAAGGATACCCAATGGATTTACTTTGCCAAATGGATCATCGTGGCATTGCCGTATTGGTCCATTTGGTCGATCTTTGGTTTTATTATTTATTATATTTTATTTTCAGATGTTACAGACGGGACAGACATGAGTGAGAGATAGGAAAGGGAGAAAGAAAGAGGAAGGAAAGGAAAAACAGAAGGGGAGAGGGACAGTGAGAAAGGGGGGGAGAAAAAAAATAAAAATCTCCTGGATCACCTGTTGAGAGAAGAATAGAAAACAAGCAAAAAAGACAAAAAAAACAAAAAACAAAGCAACATACTAAACACAACACCATCACATTAATCTAGCTAAGTGTAAACAGCAGTAAATACTAAATATTCAATGTTGTTGTGCAGCACGCAGGACAGATGTGCTTCGAAGTATCCAAGAAAGGTGTGCAATCCTTTGACAGATGATGGCTCCGGTATTGTGTAGTTGGTCATCTGAAAAGATAAATGTTAGATTTATCATTTTTGACATTTGTACTTTTATACATGCTATGGATTTTTTCCCTTTAAGTGCAGGGCACTGTGAGAAGTTTCTAAGAAAATTACAGTTACAGTTAAGAATTTAATCAAGGATGTTTCTGCAATTCTGGGGCAAGGCATCAAACTGTAATTATAAAGATATCATCACTCTATCAAGTCATTAAGGCAAACGGCAAAGTTAGCAAACAGCAACATTACCATGTGTTAGCCATGTTTTTGGCCACCCATTTATTCTACACTGAGGCTCCCAGTTATTCACTAACTTTGGCTAGTAGTTAGTACTGTGCAGACAGTATTATGCAATATTATATAATTGTATTATATACTAATTCTATCTATCTATCTATCTATCTATCTATCTATCTATCTATCTATCTATCTATCTATCTATCTATCTATCTATCTATCTAATGAATATGTCTAATACAAATAATTAATAATAAATCCCTCCATTCATCTATTCTATCATTAGTCTAAAAATGGGCAAATAATATGATTTCAATGTAGCCAACTAATGCTAATTAACAAAGCAGAATGTTATACAACATCCACAGCTCAGTACAGGTTACGTTTGTATGGACTACAATGTATTTTTAAATGATAATGGGTCTTACACTCCAGTATACCTGGGCAGTTCTTCAAAGCTGCAGGAATTTGACAATAGTGTGAGCTTGGAGAAAGGGAGGAGTAGGGATGGGTATCGTTTAGGTTTTATCCGATACCGGTGCCAAACCGGTACTTTTGAAATGGTGCCGGTGCATAAACGGTGCTTAAACCGGTGCTTAAAGAATGGAGAACACAAAATTGGTCCAAAAACCTCTCATGTTCAGCTGTTTTTTTGTAAAAAGATAACAATGTTAGCCTTTTCTGCAGCTATAGGGGATTTATGGCATCACTCTTGGCTGGAAGTAGTGCTTAAACAATGGAAAAAACACAAACTTTGTCCAAAAACCTCTCATGTTTAACTGTTTTCCACTTTTTCTTTGGTCATTTTAGCCTTTTTGGCCAGGGTGAAGGGAGTATCTGCCATCAAACAAGAAGACAGCCGCATGTAGCTATGATGATGTTTGCTAGTTCACCTTACATGCATTAATTCAATAACGTGGTTAGCCTACTCAACGTAAATTACACACGAACAACACGGCTGCTGCTGCTGCATCATCATCCGTCATCATTTCTGCTACACTGGCAGGGCTAGGAGCCAGGACTCTCTTCTTCATGTTTTTGGGGGATGTTGCTTACTCCGGGTCCGATAACAGGCAACCCACCCGCAGTAGATGTGCTCGGTGTGAGGTCTCACAGCAAGCTATCAAATGCGGCGCATTTCTCGGCTTTTAAAAAAACGCTATGTGTTGCCAGGTGTTTCATCGGATTTGAGGTGTTACCTCCTTTGCACAGTATCACAGTATCAGCTTAAAGCGCTTGTTGCAGGCTGCTGAATTTGCGTCTTTTGCTGTGAAGTACAGCCAGACTTATGACCGCCTTGGTCATTTTTAATCTGTAGCTCTGCTCTAAAAGAACCTACTATCCTCGGAAACGTAAAATGATTGGCTAGAATCTAAAGCGTATCACAGCTCAGGAAAAAAAAGCACCGAAATAAAGTACCGAAATGTGCGCTGCCTTTCGGTCTGGTTACTACCGTTTATGTACCGGTATCTGGTGCCATGATGGCACCGGATACCGGTACCCATCCCTAGGGAGGAGTGTCCATCCTTTCCAAATGAACTTGGGAAAGGTTTTCCTGATTAACTGCAGTGAGTTCTTGTTGAACCCACACCAAGGTCAATTTTAGGAGGGAAGGGGGAAAAAGGAAAACAGCTGGAGAGGTTCCCGCTTGGTTGTTGTAAGACAAGAATAATGCATTTGGCCTGCATCACACCAGGTTTGAGTAACAGCTCCTGTTAAAATGCGTTAAACCTGCAGGAATACAGGCGCTTTCTCTGGACGTGCCTGATTCCAGACTGAGGCTATTCTTGCCTCTGCAGAATCCTGCGCTTTAAGGCTGGATGGATAACTTTAGTTTATTTGATGTAAACCTTAATATGTTTCTCATTAGAGCAATTTGTGGCTTCACTAACATGCAAGTGTTTAGTATAAATTGTTTGCTTGCCAGCATGTGAGATGGAGCACCGGTAGTAATGATCCAGGGCTTTGTTTTGCATTTGAAAAGCTGTTGTCTATTCTCAGTGGTGATCCTATGGGCAGTTTGCATTTATTCCGCGAGAGCTACAAGAAGAAAAGGCCCCACACAGTCTCTGTTTAGGTAGGAGTGTGTTGGAGGCTGAGAACTGTGCAAGAGAAGAGGGGGCCAGTGCTGCTAGGTTTGTTTATCATTGCAGTTATAGCCTTACTCTCAAGGTGAGGGACAGAGCATAATCGATTGCATGAAAAATGGGCAGACATTTGTTAGCGTGTAGGTGGTGAGAAGGACATTTAGTTTCTGCTGTCACAAAGGCTCATTAATTGTAATGTTTATGCATGGTAATGTTAGCCAGAACGCCCTGTGTGCCCTGCTTCGTGTCAAACAAGCAGCATGTATCACAGGAGAGCCTGGAGGGCCGTCTGGACGCAAGAGGCCGGTGCCACAGGGCCCATCTCTGCATCCACGGCGTGCCCAGTGCACCCAAGAGGTCCTCAACTGCTTTCACTCAAGATTTTCACCTACCTTGAGGGGAGTACTGCAAAGATGGAAAGTTGCTGAATGGGCCAGATTGCAATGCATCTCAGCTGTAAATACTTCTCTTCAAGTCACAATGTTTAGATGTGAAGACAAAGTGGCCAGTGGTTGTTACGGGATAAAATGGAAAAACGGAGCGTGAAAGCTTTATTTAATGTGTAAAAACAAACCCATTCCATCAGCTCCACCAAGAATTATGTCACCGCACTGAGCGAGCGCAGGAACATTCCATCACATTTAAATAACAGACTGTAATGGGGTCAGTATGTTTCAAACAAGGTGTTGATTTGGTCTGAAAGCCTAACAAACATGCCTACTTGTGCAGCAGGTGTGCAGAGCTATGAAAGTAGGTGAGGCCTGAATTTTTTTACAGTTGCAATGGTTTTTAATCTTTGCAAATTCACACAGAGACAGAATAAAGATGAGCTTCTTACCAAGTGCGCATGACCTAGGGGTTAGGTTTACTTCTACCACTTTAAATGGAATATTCACCTATACCCAAACAGTATCTTATAACAGAAGTACCGTGAAATCAAAGTGTATGAGAAACATTTGTTTTATGGGGTAGCATCTCATAGCTTCTGAAACCTTACTCCTAGAGACCTTAGGTTCTTATGCTGCTGACACATTTTCTGTTATCTGTGATTAACTCGGTCAGTACAATATTACAAGAGCAAATGATGCCAAAAACAGATTAAGGTCACAGATGTACTAAATCCAAATTATACCTCAAGATATGAAAATACTCATGGTCACTTCACTAGTTGCACATTGATAGTACAAGGTGCTGAAAAACTCCTCAGAGATTTTGGTCCATGTTGCCATGAGAGCATCACACAGTTGCAACGGATTTGTCAGTTACACATCCATGATGTGAATCTCCACCACATCCCAAAAGTTACCGTGGAAGCCAGTGAACTAATTGTCATGTTCATGGTAAGCAACAATGTTCAGGCATGCTGTGGATTTTAAACAATGCTGAATTGGTACTAAGAGGGCCAAAGTGTGTCAAGAAAATATCTCCCACACAATTAAACAACCAGCAGCCTGAACCACTGATACAAAGGACAGTTTATACAAAATTGCTGTTTATATTATCTTCTGTTGAACAGCTTCCCATTCTTAGCTGATAATATAGCACCTGGTGTGGTCTTCTGCTTCTGCATGTTTACTTTAGTTACTGTTGTCTTCCTTTTAGCTCAAAACAGTCTGTCTATTCTCCTCTGACCTCTGGCATCAACAAAACATTTTCACTGAGAGACCTGTCACTCTGGATATTTTATGTTTTTCAGACCATTCTCTGTAAACTCTAATGGTGATATGTGAAAATCAAAGTAGAAACACTTTAGCCAGTCCAACATTTACAATCATGCCACATTCAAAATCACTTAAATGCCCTTTCTTCCCCATTCTGATACTTGTTTAGAACTTTATCAGACTTTAATGTACTACATGCCTAAATGAATTAAGTTATTGGCATGTGATTGGCTCACTGGGTACAGATATAGCAGTTGAACAGGTGTACCTCTGAATGTTTTGAGTATTTTCAGCATTGAACTGTGTTGAAATGTATGTTCTATTAGTTTCAGAAAAAAGTAAATATGGCAGCACTATTGATGTTGATGTTTATAATCTGATAATAAAGCATTTATAACAAATAAATGACGACAAAGGACTTTAACCCAGGGCTGTTTTAAATTCTTATTTCTGCTGTGGTCAGAGTAAGAAATCTAAACCTCTCTGATGTAGTCCACATGTTGTATCATTTGTTTCTGCAAGGCACACTCTCTAATAAGTGATTCAGCATTGAGCTTTCTTATACCTATTAGAATTCTTTTTCTTCTTATTAGGCGATCACATTTTGTAGGGGATAAAGATGCTTGAAAACTCTGATGAAGCTTGGTGCGTAGTCACTCCAGAAGCCCTTTGGAGCCTGTGCAGTAGTAAACAACTGCATTCTTTGTAATAATTATCGTGGGTTGGCATGTCTTCATCATAAGCATAAACTGAGTAAATTATGTTGGACCAGAGGCAAACATAGAACAAGTTATTTTTGTGCAGATAAGAATAAAGACATAGAAAACTGACTGAAATAGGGATGGTCAGAGCTATGAAAACCAGGAAACATGACATATCTGCACCTCTCTATCTAAACCCAAACACAGTTGTTGAGGTCTGCCTCGTCAGGATATATAGTTTTGTTTCTGGAAACGTGCATGTCAGGGATAAACTTGTTTTATTTCCTGGACCACATACAGCCCAATTTAATCAGAAGCAAGCCAGACCAATAAAACGACTTTGCTTAAAAAATAGGAATGTAAAGTACATTCTGAAGATATTCACCAGGGCCAGAGCCAAGAGCCAAAGACACTCCTTAGTTCATCTGTTTAAAAAATTACCAGACAGCAGGAAGTATTATTTCTTGAGAAGTTAATCTCCTTGTTTAATGAAGGATTTTATGATAAAAAATAAAACGTTAAAAAAGTTCAATGTCACAAATATAACCAAGCTTTTCCTTACATTACAGTTATCATTTGCAGCTCACAGGCACAAAAGCTCCACATGTAGGTTTTCACAACTTGACAACTCACTACACTAAATACTAATTTGTGTAAATACAAATTTTCTAGTTCTACAAATACATCCATACATTTTCACTTCTTTGTAGTAATTTTGACATCACCACAAAATAAATGGCAATTTAATTCTTTTAAGTAATGATAATGAAGTTCCTGTAATCTTTACACTTTGCAAAGCCAAGTGAACTAAATATGACACTTTGAAGTAACACTACTGGCCCCAGAGCCAGTTGTTTGACGTCACCAGCATGGAGTATAAGGACCCTGTACTTTAAATCAAGCTTAAAGAGTCTCTGAAGAGTGCAGTTCTTCAACCATTGCTTACCCCATGCCTAATCCAAACACATCCAGTGGTTGAGGAATGGCCAACATTTGATTGAGGAATGCTCTTTTATGTTCTTCAGAGACCTCTGCTTGGTGCAGGATACATGAAGCACTGGAGACAGCTTGTCTGAACAACAGGTGGCCAGCAGCAGTTTGAATACCACTTTGCCCATGGATGTATCAAGCACCACCAATTCTGCCTCACAGCCATTTTTCCATTGTGTCGCAAGTAGAAGAAAAACTACTGCAACCCAAAAAGCATTTTTCCATAGACCACTGTTATAAAACAGCAGGAACAATCAAGTTGAAGCAAAATCCTTTTGACTCTTGCACTTGATCAGTACCATGTCCAGCTTTCACTAATGGATTGACCCTCTGAGGTCTAAGTCATCACACGTGGTCAGCCTTACCCTATATTGTGAAGAAAACCCAAATGGACTCCCTGATGGCAACTTAGGCCTCAGAGCATTAAAGGCTTGTATTCAAGTACTGAACAGTAGTGCATACAGCTAAAGTCAAACAAAAACACGTAGCTCACAGCTTGGTGAGAGACGTAAGTCATCCTGCTTTCCAAAATTAGGATAGATATGCCATTAGGATAGACAACTGATGCCACGTTCCTGGATACCGAAGATCAGTCTTTCATTACTGTTTATGCTTATCTGGAGTCACCAAAGTGCAAAAGTTGCCAAGTGCAGCTTTAGACCTTTGAAATGTTTGGCTGATTGAACCCAAGGCCGAGTGAGCTGAGGATAATTACCCAATTGGAAATTAATACCATAAATTATGATGATGAATGGAACGCTGCCGGGGCTGCAAACAAGTCTATGTAATTGTACACAGATGGATGACTTTTAGCTGAAGTCCTCATCTTCTGACCACATGCACAGCTGCAGCACTTCACTCGCACAGCTTTTAATACTCAGTGTCTTACAGCATGATTATTTCTGATAGTTTTCTCCTGGACCTTTTGGCTAGAAGGTTGGGGAGCACAGATTTAACACTGATGAAACTTTCATTGCTATAGTGACATAAGTGCTGCAGACATGGTCAGCATCAGAAAAACAAGGCTGGCTCAGAACATGAAGGAGGGATGCACAGCTTTAAAGTGGGCTGGCCTCGTCTGCTTTCTGAGTTGTGCGGTTTAACAGAAATGCAGATGGTGCATGTGTATATTGTGGGAAATGGATAAGAAAAATGCAAGGACGTGTCTATTCGGTTGAATCTTTTTTCTGCTTATATCAATCTGTCATTTTTTGGCTTACAGATGTGGGTAAATGTGTGTTGAGAGCGAAGAAAAACACCACATATTAGCATGAGCCCTCATCTGGTGGATGGAGGTAGGGGTGAGGAGGCAGATTAACCGTTTAACATCCACCGGGTTGGTTTGTGATGTTAGAGTTAAGCTGCATTTTAGCCAGAAGGTTCCAAAGAACAGAAGCTATTTGCTTTCAAATTAATTCTCTTACATATATTGTGGCCTTATAGTTCCATCATGTCCACACAGGCACATATGAACCTAACCCTCATTTTAAACGAGCAGCTAGAGATTTGATGGAACTTTGTAGAGGTAACTTGAACTATCATAAGGTAAAGATTGCATAATATTATAGATGTCTAAGCATGTACAGTGATCCTGCAATCTCATTTTAGATAGCTGCAAATTCTGGATTTTAAAACTGGAGAAGTGGAAGGATATTTTGATGAGTATCTGCCAGGAGGCTCAGTTAGTAAAGCTTAGACACTAAAAACTACCTGGTCAAGATTAGGAAATGATTTTCACTCCTCAGCAGTAAGCTTTCCCACTCACAAACTGTCTTTTTGGGAGTGAAAGATCAATCTCATCAATGCCATAACCTGTTATGTCAGGGCACAGACGCCAAATGAGCCACACCAGTGGTTTTAACAAAACTGCACCAGTTGATGCCCTGGGGATGAGAACGAGCTGGAGAACCCCAACAATTAGATGATTTCATGTAGACAAGTACTTGGTGGTGCTAGAGAGGAAGAACTCTATACATCATGGGATGACCACAGCGGCCTGAGCCTAGATGTGTTTTACTGCTAATTTTTAACAAACAAAAGCACACCAGTGCAAACCTACAATGATCTACCTTGGAGTGGGTATATCTGTGGGCCAGAAAAGCATTCACTTCCCACTCCTGCTGAGCAATAATGCTGGCACCAAAGTGCAGGGTATGACTTATGTAGGAGGTATTTTGGCATGTTTTGAAACACACAGAAGCATCATTAAGCCGAAGTAACTGCCACGTTTTTTGTTTTTTTCCCCCCTTTCCTTCTCGCCTCTATTCTCTCCTGCATCTAAATGTCACAAATTGCCTGGATTAGTCATGGCGAGAGCAGTACATCCAGGCAAGTCATCACAGGCAGCTGTACAATGTGTTGCGAAACTCCCTCACAGAGTGTTGTTTGCTTTGATTTTCGAAATCACAAGTGGTAGCTGTACAGCAATACAAGGGGCATTCCAACAGACATCTCATATGGATTAACATACAAATTAATAGACTGTTGACTTAACATTTATCAACTACGTTTTCCTCTAAAGATAAGAACAACCTGGATGATGAATGACCTGCTTTTGACTGTTTTAGTTTCATTGAATTGCTGTTATCATGTTATCACTTCAGTCTATCACTCCCATAGATAGGGCCCATGGGCGCCCTGCTGGTAGTCCAGATAGTAGTTTATCTTCTAATTTAATCCATGATAAGAAGAAAGTAATTCAGACTATGTGGGAGGCTTCTTACGTTTGTCTGAATAATAACATCAAAGTTCAAACATTATAGCAGTTAGTAAAAAGCAAATCCAAGTAAAGCTTAAATCCAAGAGCCAGGTCTCGAGCATCAAAGTTAAGCATCACAGTCTAGAGTTATGTAACAAAAGTCTAAACAGAAAAATCAGGGGCTGACGAGTGAAGCACAGGTAGTCCCAAAAGCTGCAGTTTCACAAGTAGCCACTTGAGGCTGGCTCCAAAAGCAGGTCAATAATTAGACTTCAGTGTTAAAATTAACAGCAGAAATAAGCATGTTTACAGTCTGGTACAAAAATGATTTTGCTCTTTCTTTCATAAAATCAGCACAACACTAAAATGTCTTTACATTTTTTATTAAGGCTTCAAGTTTGCATTATTCGGTGTTGCTATCATTTACTGGACCTCTTGACTGTTTCTTGTGTTGTCTGTCTTTGCAATGCAATTACCTGGCAAACAGCACCGCTTACTATGTGTTTAATTGTTCCAACACTTTGTACTCTCCAGCTTTGGTGTGTAAAATTCTAATTAACATTGGTATGTTACCAACATCCTTGTAGAAATAGGTCTTTTGGTAACTCAGTAGTGAGGGAGTAGTGCCATCTATATAGGAGGGAAAAAAATACAATTTATTAGCTGGAAAACTGCCAAGCTAACTCATGATACAGATAATATTAGCCAAGAGAAGGAAGTATATGTAAAGTACACTTATCTAAAATGTTACTACAAGAAAAAGCTACCGCATCATGTAATTGAAACTATAACAATCTATATCAGTAAAACAGCAGGACTAGCTCATTTATTTTACAGTTCACCTAATGGCAGGAGGGCACAGCCTCAAATTCTCCCATAACCCTACCACGGAACCCTGCGGAACTCCATAGTTAACTTTAGTGTGTGAAGAGGACTCTCTATTTACATGATCACATTGGAGTCTGTTAGCTAGACATGATCAAACCACTGCAGTGCAGTACCTTTAACACCTACAGCATCCACTAATCTCTGTAATAAAATATTATAGTCAACAGTATTGAATGCTGCACAGTCCAGCGAGTCATGTCAGAGGCCATAAGAAGGTCATTTGTAAGCTTCACTAATGTTGTTTCTGTAAAGTGATGAGCTTTGAAACCAAATAGACCAAATAAACCATTCCTGTGCAGATGATCAGTTAGCATTTTTCAATATTTTTTTTAACTAAAAGGTTGGAGATTGGCCTATAATTAGAAAAGAGGCCTGGGTCAAGTGATGGCTTTGGGGTTTTTTTACAAAGCAAATCATACACTACTCAAAAACTGAGAGGAACACAGATCCCAATGGTGAAAATATGCTGTGTATCTATACTGATATGGACAGAGAAATGTCTTAGGAATGAAAGAATGCCACATCATCTGGAAATGAAAATGATCAATCTAAAAAGGACTGAATTCAAAGACACCCAAAAATCAAAGTGAAAAAAATAATGTGGCGGGCTAGTCCATTTTGCGGAAATTTCTTTGCAGAAACTCAAAATGATCCTCAGTAATTTGTATGGCCTCAACGTGCTTGTGCGTATGTCTGACAATGTTAGTCAGACAATGATATCAGTTTCTTTATCCTCCATAAATTGCCTGCATAATATTGTCACATGAGGCAGGGCATTTTTGTGCACCAGGAGACACCCAGGACCAACCAGCGTAGGGTCTGACAGTGAGTCCAAGGATCTCATTCTGATATTTATTGACAGTCAGGGTGCTGTTGCCTAGCCTGTAGAAGCCTATATTGTCACGGACCCGGCTCTGGGGACTCGGGGTCCGTGGGCAGTGGGGACTGTGACTATTATTGTTATTGTTATTATTATTATTTGGTGTGTTGTCTGCACTGCCCCTATGCACATCTGTATGTAGGCAGGTATGTGTGTGTGTTTTGCCTTTCTGCTGTGGCCAAGTTACAGGCACCTTCAGCCCTGGGGGCGTGGTCTAACTTGAGGGCTGGCCACACCCGAAGTCCTGGCCGCACACCTGCTCCTCATCTGGGCTCGTCGGGGGAGCTATTTAGATGAGCGATGGAGCTTCCACCGACGCTGGATTATTGCGTTTGACTACACGTCAGTCTTCAAACAAGTCAAGTGTGAGTGTATGCCTGCTGGGATAAGTGTTAACGGCTGCCTCTATTGTTTTCCCCTCAGGAGGAGTGTGGGACGAGAAGGAGCAGTGAGCACGGGGAGTGCAGGGACACTGGGGCAGAGAGCACTACACGGGGACTTATGGGAAGAAGACACTACACGGGAGTCTGGGAAACTGGGGATTTATTGTTGTTTACTTCACCACCTTGGAAATAAACACTGTTGCACTGAAGAGTCCGGCGTTTGGGTCCTATTTCCCCATCTCCCCACGGTCTGCCAGCCTCAATATGCTATTGAGATGCATGCTCAATCATCTATCCAATCATCATGCTCTTGACACGATGCTGGAAGACACAGCAAACTATCTGGCAATGGTATATAATGACGTGCCATCCTGGAGGAGTTGGATTTCCTGTGGAACCTATGTACGGGGTCCTCGAGTCCAGGTAGTTCCAAAGTCGCTGAAACTGATTAACAACCTCCTCTGCTGTTTAACCAACTAGATTAGTGTCCCGGAGGTTTTATTGGTTTGATGGTACACTCTGATTAAAAGATGTTCCTTTAATGTTTCTTTTCTTTTTTAGTAGTGTATAACCTCTGGCAATACAGTATAAAGTTATGCAAAATCTTTATATTACCTTTATATTTACCGTTACCTTTTTATTTAATCCTTCATATAATAACTAAATAAATACATTTTTATTTATATAGCACCTTTCAAGACAGAATCACAAAGTGCTGCACATAAGATTACAAGTCATAAAAAGATTTAAAAAGAGAAAATAAAACAGGCAAAAATTAACCAAAAGCAGTTTTAAAAAGGTGAGTTTTGAGTTGTTTTTTAAAAACAGCTACTGAGTCTGCAGTTCTTAATGTTTGGGGGAGAGAGTTCCACAGTCTAGGGGCCACAGTGGCAAAAGCTCTATCACCCTTAGTCCTCCTCTTAGTATTTTTTAAAGCAAGTAAGCCCTGATCAGATGACCTCAAAGACCTGCTAGGGACATAGGGCTGTAGCAGATCAAAGATGTAGGCTGGTGCCAGTCCGTGCACAGCTCTGTAAGTCAAGATCAGGATCTTAAAATTGACTCTAAATTTAACAGGAAGCCAGTGTAACTGAGATAACAACGGTGTCGCATGTGAGTACTTGGAGGATTTTGTCAAAAGTCATATTTCATATGGAGGATATCTGCATGCATGAGCCAAGTCCTCCAGCAAGACAATCATATTGGATGTTTGGCAGCCCAACAATGCAGTGGTTATCCTCACATTAAGACAGTTCCTGGTTCAAACCTCTTGGAACATTTGCATGTTCTCCTTATGCCTGTGTGGGCTACTCTGAGTACTCTGGCTTCTTCCCACAGTCCCACAAAGAGATGCTTCTTAAGTAACTGGTGATGCTAAATAATGTCATAAATAATTATTCCTTTATGGAGTTAAGAGGAAGAGGCCTGGTTTTTTTACTTCAAACCAAACAGAAGTTGGAAATTATGATGCAGATACTACATGGAGGGATGGCTGTGGCTCTGGAGGAAGAGCAGGTCATCTAATTGTGTGTTGGACCCAGGCAGTAATTATGATCCATCCAACATTAAAAGCCAGAACGTCAGTTTCAGTGATTATTGGGATCATGCACAGACTGATTGCACAGAATCACCAGTCAAATCTGATAGAAACCACTTCATAAACTCTGACTTTGCCCCAAAATATGGTTTAGAAAACTTTTCCCCCCATGCAGGTTATACTTCCACTGCAAATGCACAAAGTTACACAACATTATGACTTCATTAGCAGCTTAGTCAATTCAGTCCCATGTCCATGTTAATTCATGTTATTGTTTTATTGTCTTTGCTTGCAGTATCCTAGCAGACCAGCAGATACAGGATACAGCTGAAACTGGCACGAAACTCTGCTGTTTTGCATATTTTAGAGCAACACGTGGTTCGTATATTTCCAGATTTGGCTGTCGATCAGCTCTATGGGGGCAGGACAACCACTGTCTTTAGCATTGTGGAATTTCTCCCAATGATTTCTATCCAGAATTCATGCAGTGCCATGTCTCCTCCTTCCAATGTTTCTGATATAATACAGCTCCAAAAATGCAAAGAGCGCTATCCATCTTCGTCAGAAACACTGTAAAGAAAAGGTCATAAATAAGATACGCCACTTTCAGTTCTTGGAAGTCTACACACACACACACACACACACACACACACACACACACACACACACACACACACACACACACACACACACACACACACACACACACTCATTCTCCAATCACCGATTGGTGCAGCAATTATGATTTTTCCAAGACAATCTTTCTAAAGCTCTGCTCATGGAAAAGTCAAGCACACCTCATCCATCATAAAGGACTTCTCATGAGACTTTGGGCAAAGCTAAATGAAACCTTGCAGGCCGTTGCTAAATAAAATGATGCCAAATCAAGAAGCTCTCCACTCTCTCCCAGTGTTACCTGACAAAAAGCAGGTGTGCTTGTTTCTCCAAACCTTGACAGTGTTATAATGAAGCTTTTTTTTTTTCAGCGTCCGTCATGCACCTCATCAGCGCACGGCTGACGTCGTGTTCTGGAGCAGATCCATTGTTTAGCCAGGGCTCGCTGGTGACAGATGACTCTAAATGAACATATATGTTCATTCTGCCAGGGCCAAAAATGCCCTTTCAAGGCAATACATGTACATTCACCCCCAGATGCAGACTGTGGCTTTAAACCCTGGTGAATATAGATGGATTGGTGGTCTTTAAGAAACTCTGTTCTCCTGCAGGCCTATAAGTCCAAATATTTAGTCTTTCTTGTGTAAGTCACACGCTGTTAAAGCACCAGAGCCTAATGGGCCAAAATGCTCTTGTTTGTAGGACCTTTTTTTTTTTAGTATCCATTTCTCTGCTCTGTTCTCAAATGGAAAGTCACTGTAGACCTCTCCTCTTGCAGCCTTTCTTTTGTCTCGCTCAGTTTTGTTGGCTTGCTGCTGTGCTGACGGTAGTTTTTAGCAGGCCCGTCACGCTGGATGGGAGGCTTCCCCATGCATTTGAGCAAAGCCAGGTCTCGTCTGGAGAAGAAAAAGAAAACAAGCCTCCTGTCTCCAAAATTTGGAATTTGCTTTAGCAACCACCTATGCACAAACTGTTGTTGGATGCCATCAGCCCATAAAGCAGTCTGTACAGCATCGCCTCAAACACAGCCCTGCTTGTTAAACCTTCACCATTAATTTAAAATGTTAACTGAGGTGTCATCTTTAAAGTGCTTCAGAGAATCACTTGGCCTTCTTTTGAGCACACATCACCACTCTGGCATGCAGATTGCAGCACAGAGGTCTGAGTTAATGGATAATTTAACTCATGAGCAATCTGAAGTTGGATTATTTCTGATTTGATTATAACTCTGAGATGATTTACAGTTTTCTTTCAACATCTTTATTTTTCATTTCAGCTTTTGCACCCAGTAAATCGTGTTTTTTCTTTAAAGTGGTACCATCTGTCACTGTCCATCCATCCTGCACATGATGTACTAAACATTCTGCGTGCTGTTGCAGAACATTTTCTCTTGGCCTCAGTTCAATGAGAGGAAAATGTCTAGGTGAGCGGCGTCTCTTGCAGCAGAGACAGCTGTAAAACACATTTATTCTATAAGTTCAACTAGGCCGTTCCTCTCAAAGGCCTCTGTTTGCTATGTGCACACTTAAAATCAAATTAAATCCTCTGTTTTCTTTTTCCTCTTGCTCTGCAAGGGCTGTTAACATCACAATGGAATGTAAATTGACCTCCATTTAAATAGAGGGATTTCACACCTTTGCCCTTATCATTGGATATGGGCAGGCTGGGAGGAGGGAGGAGATGGACACTTGGGGCTCAGCAAATTGACTTTAGCCTCAAGTGTTAAACTGAGCTGGATAAGGAAAGTGTTCCCCAGCAGGTTGCAAGTACAACAAGCACAAACAGAGCAGTATTAAATCATCAGCTCCCCATTTGATAAGTTAATGTACCCAAGAACTCCCAGAGGCAGCTTATCGGGTATTTTCCTTCAGAACCTTTCTCCTGCAGAGATAATTATTATGAATGAAAACACTATTTCCTGTCTTTACTTGGGAGGCTTCTTATCCTCTGTGTCTCGGCGTGTTCCCTGCAGGACATTTTAGAAGCAGTGGAATTAAAAGAAAACCTCTAAATAAGTGTTATTATTATCATTATTATTACTCACTAAGTCTTGGCTCAGACTCTTAAATTCAAAATCCTCATAGAAACTTCAACCTTCAAGGAAATAAAGTGATATAAAGTAAGAATAAAGTGATATAAAGTAATAATAATAATAATGTTATTTTTTACTGAGTTTTTTGCTGAGTTTTTGCTGAGTCAAAGATGACACCCAAAACTGTCATGTTTCTTCAATAAAGTTATAAAAGTCGATTTTTTTTTATTTGTCTATCATATTTTCTGAACCAAATAATGTGTGCATCAGGCAGGCATTACAGTGGATATGCTTTAGGAGATGATCTGGGTTTGTGCTCCATTATATGGAAGAACATAAATTGCCAAAAGAATAAATGAGTTAAAAAGAATACAACAATGAATACGTAAATATGTACAGGTGTAAAAATGAAAGGAAAATAACAATAGATGAAAATAAAAGAAAGGAAATGCATTTGGAGTTGTTTCTGCGTTTAGGCTGTTTCAGGCCTCCGTACAGTAACAGCTGATGGCAACAAGCTTATAGAGCTGCTTTATTTAATATGAATGAAATCAGGATTTCCTCACATTCGGGGATGCGAGGGGCTCGTGTTGTTCCCTGCACCACGTTCTTGTTACAGGCATAAAACAAACCCAGTGTCACACTTTAAAGCTGTGCAACTTCTAATCGAGCTTATTCCTACACCCCAGTCAGTCTGAAAGTATTCCCAGTTTATGCGCACATATCCAAATATATTTATTATTATTATTACTTTATATCGACAAATGAAGCGCAAAGGGAACGCTGGGGAGTCTCCCGGAGAGTTTTTACACACGCGGTCATTAAGCGCTTTGACTGACAGCCGAGTGCCAAAAGGCGCAGACGCGCTCCGATTGGTCAGAGCGCACTTTACAACCCCCTCTTGTTTCCGAGCACCGCACAGTCTCAGCGCATTACCTCCCCAAACTCTCGCAGGAGCCGCACGCAGCCCAGCAGCGGGACTACAGCCAGAGGAGATAGTGGACTTATTGCAGAGCGCCTTTCTCCTGCGTCGCTGTCGCTGTGCGTTTCTTCATGAACTGAGTGTTGCCTGGCACTCCGGTTAGCAATCATTCAGTGGCTGCAAAGACACATCATGAGCTCTACTTGTGAGTGCTTCTGCAGGATGTTCCGGCTGCTGGTGACGGTGGCACTTCTGTCAGGGTGCAGGGCGTCAGAGTACGAGTACTTGCCCTGGAATACGCCCGTCTACGGCAAGTCGCCCCAGTGCGTGGACATTCCGGACGACCTGCGGCTCTGTCACAACGTGGGCTACAACCGGATGATGCTGCCCAACCTGCTGGAGCACGAGACCATGGCCGAGGTGAAGCAGCAGGCCAGCAGCTGGGTGCCTCTGGTGCACAAGAACTGCCACCCGGACACGCAGGTCTTCCTGTGCTCGCTCTTTGCTCCCGTGTGCCTGGAGCGGCCGATCTACCCGTGCCGCTGGATGTGCGAGGCCGTGAGGGACGGCTGCGCCCCCATCATGGAGGCCTTCGGCTTCCCCTGGCCGGAGATGCTCACCTGTGACAAGTTTCCCGAAGGTGAAGTGTGCATTGCCATGACGACACCCAACGCCACGGAGGTTACAAAACCCACAGGTAACTCACCTAACAGCAACTTCAAAAGGTCAAACACACACACACACACAGACACACACACACTGTATATTTGTGAATAAATGTTTGACAAGGAAATATGCAAATTAATAGCTGAATATTTCCTGGGCATAAACCTGCCATTTAAAAGGTTTATTAACATGTTGTCTATATGATGTATATTTTTATTTATTTATTTATTTATTTATTTATTTTTGTTAAATAAACAAACTTTCTCAAGGTGAAATTTAAATGTAGAAATTTGAAGTCAAACTTCAATATAAAGTTGAAAACCTTTTAAGAGAATTATACTTTTTATATATATATTTATATATTCTGTATAAATAATATATTACCCCTGCAACCCTGATAAGGAAAAGCGGAAGAGGACGGATGTTTAAATAAAGAGTTCAGGTGAGGGGTTTATATTAAAATTTTTTAAAGGCATTCCCTTAAAATTCCAGTGAAAGAAAACAATCTTCAAGTTGTCTCATAAGGAAGAAGTTGAAAACGAGATATTTTGCAGTGTAGCTTGATGAATAAATATTCATTCTTTGAATCAGTTCCAATTTCTTAATATAGTATTAACTACCTAACCCTGACTAACTTGCTCACTTAGAAAACAAACAGCCAGCACTTTTGCCACCGTGTAAAAGACGACACCGGTGCAGTTAAATGGGCATGCAACTGTTGTTTCAGGGGTGAAAAGTGTGTTTGCAGATGCAAATCCGAGCACAAACAAAGCAAATGCGACCTTTTGGGGGAGCAAATTCAGCCATGAAAACCTGGATTTGATCCTGTTTTAACACCCACCACCCCTCATGTTTTTTAAAGAAAGTCTATCACGTTTACGTTTTCCTTTCACTCTATAATCCCCTGGCTTTAATGTGCAGGTGAAGTTGCTTGCTATTGACAACGAGTGATGTTGTAATATTGCAAAAGCTCAAACAGATGTTAGTCATTTATTTCAAGGTGTTCGCTGAGCTGGAGGACAATGCTGGGAGGAAGTCAAGCAGCAAAAAAACAAAGAATAAAAAGGTTGGAGGAAAAAAATGTGAATACCTTAATATATTTAAGCCCTGTGCTCTGGCAAATGTTGTGCATCTGATGAAAAGATGGAGATCTGGAAAATCGGCGTCCAAGTTGACGTCGGGAGGGCGGTTTGTAAACAGAGCTCCCAAGGACATTCTTTTACCCCTATCATCTATCACTAATGGGTGCTTTGGTGCAGATTCCCCAAGACGCTGCATCAGCAAATGGGGTTGTAGAGGGCAATAGCATTAGTCCAGCAAAACTGTCTTCCAGCACTAACCTCTGCAAGCCAAGTTGAGAAATGCCAGAGAAGCCCATAAAAATCGCAGAAAATAACAATTCTCTGGATGATAAAGCTGAGAGCAAGGCTGCAGTGCCAGGTTCTCTATCGGTTGCTCAGGCGAGGTGAGGTGTACGCCGAGGGGTGGGGGTGGAGGGACTACAACTGCCTCATTCACTTGAACCATAAAGTTAAAGGGGTGGGGCCTCTACTTATATTTCAATCTAAAGCCCCTTACTGAACATGTTGGCCATAAATGGAGGGACTGTGGATCTTCCTGCGATAACACAGAGCTCACTGTATCTTTGGGGGAGAAGGGACGTGTTTGTGAGTGTGTGTTTTGTCGGGGGGGGGGGGGGGGGGGGGGGGGGGGTTGTTGCTGACTGACATAGTGGTATGGATGGAGGCCTGTTTTTCTGAAAATAACTCCTTTTTCAAGGTAAGACGAAGGGACCACACAGAGCTCCATGCTCTCCAGACTTCACCTGTTATCATTTGTCAGCACTGGGGTTAAATAAAGCCAGCCTGTTCCCACAGGTCGGCTGAAGCTTAATGATTGTTAATAGAGGCCAGCTAACAGTGCTTGAATACTGCAGCATAGGGACCCGTGATAAGTGATTTAAAGATGAACCAGGCGCTCAGAGGCAAAGGTACCCAGTGACTCTGTAAACATTGTCTGTTTTCACAAGCTCTTCACACCCGAGCGATGCTTTCACAAGCATTCGTTAAACACATGTAAATGGACAACTGGAAGAGAGTAGAGTGCTGTTACCTTCCCCTTTGGTTGATCGATCCAGGCCCACAGTGGGACACCACAGTGTAGTCGGGGTTAATGTTGCAAGGACGCTGCGATCGCAATGCAGGTCCAAGTTTGTTTGGAAGGTCGGCTCAGCTGTTTGGCATGAAACGATCGTTTGTGGTATTCAAAAGAATTGAAAAATTGTGTCAGTAAAAAGTTCGCAGATATGCCTCAACTGAGTTACTTTTTGGCAAAAACACTTTTTGGCTCTTTTGGGATTTTTGTCTTTGAGCTGGCTATTATACACCTCTACACCCTTTTTAAACTCTGGAATCTCAGAACATTCTTTTAAGGTTGAATTGAATATCTTTACCATTTATTCCTTCCATATTTCTAATACTTTTTTAAAGGTGTATAGATGAGTGTTGAGCAGATGCATTTTGAAAACTGCCTTAGTGTAGCAAAAAGTAAAGAAGAGCGGCTCTTAGTTACAGCTGGCTATAAAAGCTTAAGGCATTCCTCACTGACATCAGGTCATCAGAGTGTACGAAACCCAAGGGAGTAGGTGACTGACTACTGACAGTAAACAGGATCTGTGCATCCTCAGAGATGTTAAGATGCGTAGAAGTCTGCAGGATAACTGACTGAAGTTGAATATGAGCACTCCTGACCTGGTCACCAAACGGGCAACATAAATTCCATTTGACATTTTGTCTTCTATTTGCACCGATTTCTTGTCCAATTGTTTCTTTGTTTTTTGTGTGTGTGTGTTTTCATCCACAGGTTACTCTCCCATCTGCCCTCCATGTGACAACGAAATGAAAACAGACACCATTCTTGAGCACATGTGTGCCAGCGAGTTTGGTAAGCGGCGTCCCAACACCCACAAAACACAGACAGTTGGATGCACTGCATAAAATCAAAAGAACTCTTTACTGTATTTCCCATCTTCAAAGTTCATAAAGTTTTATAAAGTGTGCAACTTTTATTTTTCCCCCCATAGTACACTGTGTCCTGGCGGTACTTGGTCATATTTGGCAGTTCAATTTAATGTGACGTTTTATCTCTTGGTTAGATATACTATCCCTGTCTGGTCTGGTGGACCATGATGTTCTGTGACTAATGAATTGGGGTCATTGAAGTCTTTAAGTGGCAGATCTTTGCAGTTGTAAACTGGGATGTTTGTTCTGTTGTCTGGGCTGACTGATGTTACAGATTACCTTCTTCATATCCTAAATGGAAAAAAAAGTTAATGATAAACCATCTCCAAAAACAATTCTTAAATGCTAATACCATTTCTTCATGGAAAAAGATAAGAATTTGTTTCTCATTGTGTTGACATTGGGTGTTTGACTTGTGTTAATATTCTGCAACTGTTATCTTGTAATATAAAGAGCCGAGGTAGCTGTTCTAGTGAACTGGTTCTATGGTAATAAAATCTAACTGAGCTGGAAGGTCTTTGAGTGAAATAGTTCATACATCTAAGCTAATATAGGCTAATAAATATTCTATTTAATACGTGGTATCACTTTCAACAAGAAATTTCCACTCAGAAGCACAACTAATATCCTGGTTAGCATTCAAGAGTGATAGGTGTTCTGAAAACTTGCTCTCCAACATTTGTCTGTTTGTTTGTTTTGTTTTTTTTAATAGAATTTTAGTGTTCTATTCATCTATAGCTTTTTCTCAAACTGTTATTTTAAATCTACAAATGGTCAACTGGAAGGGTAGGCTAACAAGAACCATTAGCAAGCTTAATTGCTGTAGTTGTAAAACTCCAGTGCACAGGCCACAACTTAATACAATGCAGGAAACCCTGCTGGGTTATTGTTGGAGAATTGCAACACAGAATTATTGGGTAAATGAGAATTAACACACGTAATTATTTGCTACATGCAAGGCATTGGATTTTATTCAGATGTTAAAAAAAAATGCTCGTGTTTACTTTAGTGTTAGCTTTATGGATTTAAAATTTTTAGTTCAGGTTGTTAGGTGATTTCCCAAATACAAACCTGTTTCCAACAAAAATGGGACGCTCCTTAAATGTCATTCCTAGTAGTGCATGGGTTTTTTATGTTTTTTTCCATAAACATGAAGTGAGTAGAAGCCTGATTGGTATCACCGTTTTTGGTCAGAATAAGATCTGAGTGAAAACAGAATGCAGAGAATTACTAGCTAGTTTCAACTTGCATTTATGGACACAGTGACGGACTGTGTTTCCTTACAAAGGTTTTCAGAAATGAGCCTGTGTGGTGATTTCTGCCAGAGAACTTGCTGTTTTAAATGCATTGCTTCTCGAGGATCTAAAATTCACGGCTATTCTCAACTGAATGGCTGACGAATAGCTCAACTGCCAATTTTTGGCCTTGTTTATTGGGATTCTTCTAGATACTTTTAATCTTTCAATCATATTGCATACCAAAGATATGAAATCTCCAAATGTTTCACAATGTTAGGTTGAGAAAATTTTAAATTGTGGAGCTATTTTTCCCATGAATCTAATCTTTTAAGGGAGAAGTACTCTCCGTCTTCCCATCTGAATTTCAAGAAACCCATTCTGGGATGTTCTTTCTTACGCCAACTGAATCTAGTATTGACAGTTAAGTCAGTGTCTCATGTTCCACCTTGAGGGTTCTTTGCCATTACACAACTTTTCCAGTCTTTCGTTGACCTTTTCTCAACTTTGTAAAACATGTTTCCTGCTGAAAGACAACACAATTTCTTATTTTCTGCAGTTAATATGTCAACTTTTTACTTTAAGAGTAGTTGTAAGATCAAAAGCTTGGTGATGATCAGAAGATCAGTTTTAGAAGGATGTTGTTCATTTTGAAAGGCCATTCTTCAGCTCTGCAGTCATGTTCTGAGGTCGTACCAGAAATGTTCTTTTGGAACATTATCAAATCTAAAGACATATTCTGAAGGGGATTTGGAAGTGGGTTTTGAACACGTCAGAGCCTATTTGGAAATATTAAGAGATGGCTCAGAATCTGCTGCAGCCAGCTTCACACATTCTTTTCATTAGAGGATCCTCAGTCCAACTTGAATGGAAAACAACATTAAAAAAAAAACAGGAAGGAAGGACGATCTTAAGCTGAGTAGGGCACTTGTTTTAATTGTGGAAATTTGGAGGTCTTACATGAGGAATCCAGTATAAACCATATGTACTTAAAAAAAGGAAATTGAAAGCTTTGAGTTCAATTAATAACACAAACACAGATTGAACTGCAGACATGAGAACGTTCAGAAATAATACACACATGATGCACACAAGATGCAAGTTGTTCTACTTTCATCTTTTATTCACCAAAGCTTGTGGCAGCACGAATTCCAGGTGCCAGGCTAAGCAAACATAGACTGGACGCACATTGAAAACACACATTCTTCCAGTTCTCAAGAAAAAGTTTAAAGTTACATTTGTTTAACAAATTGCATCGGTGTTTATGCTGCGGTGATGAGACTTGCCCCTTTGAGTCTGCGTCCCGGTTTGCCAAGGGAGCGGGCTGCATTATTGGCTTGTTTCATCTTGGATGAAGACAGATGTTGTTTTGCTTGCTTGTCATAAGTCACCTAACCAGCTGACATATGAGGATACACAGACAGATTTAGTGTCAGGCTGAGGATGAGACCTTGTTGCTTGTGTTGACCCTGCGAGGGAGGGACATAGTCTGGAATGCAACAAACTTCTCTATTGCTTCAGTATGGCTCGATTGTGGCGGGTAAACGACTAATGCGTAGCCTGACACGACACAGCGCTGCAGCTTGCCAAAGATTTGTTTGTTAATTTTTTTTTTCAGCAGACCGACGGAATTCAGTTTTGGTCTGGAGAGAAATGCTATAAATACATCCAACAGCAGCTAAACAGCAGAAGCTAAACATGAGTTAATGCCTTGTCTTGAGCAAAAAGGAAAATGTGCAGATGGAAATATCCCACGCTTTAATCATTATGTGTTTTATCCCACAAGGTCATCCCGATATCTTTCTTGAGTTCCAAAAAAAATATTTGGACAGTAAACTTTAACAAGGCAGCATCTTAAATCCAAGCCTGTTTTGTTTGGAGAAGACTGCAAAAATAGATGTGATGGATTTCTTTGCTTTTCTCAGTGGAACACAGGGATGGAAAACCATAGAGGGGCTTGAGGGATGAACCAGAGACTGAAGCCTTTGTTAATCTGCGTGGACCAATCATGTGTTCATTAAAAAAAAAAAAAAAAACTCAACCTAGCAGTGAATTAGAATTTTTGTCCATCTCATTTACTTGAAGCTGCAAAATGAAAGATGCCAAAAATAGTGTCTATCATGCATTGCACTGCAGTGCTTCCCAGCATTTAAATTGAGCATGTTTGATTTTTCCATGTGGTTTGATAAAAGTGGAGAATTCTGTGGTGAAACTTTTGACTTGTGTCCCCTGGATGTGGAGTTTTTCTGGCACAGGAGGAAGGATGGCTGTAAGTTGTGTGTTGTTGAGCTAATGCATCAGAGTTAGAAGAACGAGTAACAGGTTTCCCTGGTGAGGACAAATATCGCTTATTTCCCTGAAATCCTCATGATTAATATAGCTGTTGGGCATGTATTTATGCACACACGTCCTATTTGCCACACTCAGCTGTAAATGATTTCAAACATCATCACAACATCAGCTTTTTCTTCCCACTGCAATTTTTCTCCGTGCTTAAGGTTTTATGGTACCTCATTGTCCCAAAACCTCCAGAAGCCCTTCAATTAAATCTCCTCGGCTTCCAACTGTTCACTTTGTCCTTTTCCGAATTGCTCCCTCCCTTTGCAACAACAGGGCATTCCTGTGCTGGATGACTGTTCAGTCTAGCTTGGACCACTTGCCATTATTGTGAATGAGGAGCACTGCTCGCCCTCCTGCTGGGTTTATGACACGTTGGGCACTTAAGGATCCCATTAATACATCTGACCCAGCAGAGGTAATCGAGTCAGGTTTCAGAGACAACATCACAAAAAGAAATCTTACAATAGAAGTCATTTTATTTTAGTGTGCTGGCATGCGTAAAAGCATCCAAATCACTGACAGTATATCTTCCTTTTAACTTTTGTACTGTAACAAAGGTGCAGCATGCACATATATTTGATTCCACTGAAGACGTTCCCATTTTATTTAAAGAATCGTCTATTTTTGACTCCTAAAAATGAAAACCCTTGTTATAAGCTGCATATATGTACTAGTTCTGACCTTTTGGGGGTTTTTTTACACTGTAAAACTGGTGGGTTAATACCTTGACACTGGAGTAGGAAAATAATTAGTGACAGTAACTTTAATCTCTTAACATCCAACTAATTGACAGTGGACTTTTACCCAAAAGTCTTACTCAAATAAATATCTTGTCACAGGAAAACTGTAAGGCCCAAATGCATCTAAGAGCATTGTTTGATCTTCTGATCCAGGAAGGGCTTCTGAAAACACGGTCACGTCAGTGTGAACATATTCATAGCTGTTTTACAGTTAATATGCTAATGTTATAGGTTATGACATAAGAATTAAGTGGGCAGATTTGAGAAATGCTTTCTCACAGAAAGGCTATCTTCTCTTTTCTTTTCTTTCTTTTGCTCACTGTATAAGATGAATTTATTTTTTTGTTTGGTAACTTTAAAAATTGAAAATATTTTAAAAACTAATGTAGGAAGAAACACAAACAAGGGCAGTTTCACTGACCATGAGAAAAGAAACACTGTTGTCAGTTATTTGATCATTTGAACGTCTTATTGTATTCTGCTGCTGAAGAGATTAAGCCCTCAAACAACGCGAGGTGCAAAGAAAGTTCAGGGCGTTAAAGGATTATCGAGGTTGGAGGATTTATCAAGATGAAGTCCTTTCAGTGGTGGGCCAGACCTTTTCTTTTATTACACACTAATTATGACCGCTGCATTTTGACTTCTCTGAACACTAAGCCCCCTCACAGAGACTGTTTGACGGGGGATAAGTCTTAATCCGTACCATGTGCACTGTTAATACAGGGGGAGGCTCTTTATTTATTTATTTTTCAACACTTTAATTAGCAATTAGCAATACGAGTGCAACTGGAGAGCAAGGATCCAGTACAGGTTTTTCTGTCTACTATAATTCTGTAAAAAAGCAAGTGATCTGGTGTTTAAAATCGTGGAGAAAATTAGATTGAAGCCTAAGTTTGTTCTCTTCTTACTGGAGTGGGGAAATGCTTGGTCAGGCTGTTCCGCTACTGAAGGTCACAAGGCTTTATTCCCAGCTTGATCGTGATTTATCCTGACACAAATGTCAGTTAAGTCAGACATAATGCACCTAGATATACTATATGACAGGTCATAATGTGTGTGTGTGTGTGTGTGTGTGTGTGTGGGGGGGGGGGGGGGGGGGGGGGGGGGGTAATGGACATTTGGACCACCAAAGTCCAACTCGTGCTCTGTTTCAGAGGAAACTTAGAAATTAGAAGGTTAAATAGAGTTTAGTGAAAGATCAGGGGTATTTTGGTCAATCTGAAAAACATACTTGGACTTAAATGAAGGTGAAAAAAAATTATATTGCATTGCTAATTGTGATAAAGATATATGCTTTGTCTATATTTACACCTTAACCTCGTAACATCCGCCAGGTCACTAGTGATGTGTTTGTGATGCGCAGGTAAGAGGCTGGATTTTAAGGGAACATTTAGTTTCTGAAACATTGGTTGTTCACCATGTGGCTAAAATATAGCCTAACCCTAACCCTATGTGGTTCACTATTGACAAGCTGGAAGCCCAGCGCAGTATTCCTGAGAATTTATTTGTGCTTTGTTTGTTTGTTTGTTATGTCGTGAAAAGCAGAAAAATTAAGTGGCTTTGTCCATAATTGGATTTGGTCTTTGAACATCAGAAGTCACTGAAAAAACATACCGCATTATTTATTAGTATTAGGCTAAACCCCAGAATTAAGAGGATCATGGATAAGTTCTTTTGCATGAACAGGATTTGCAACAATGCACTGTTTGTGGGAAAATGAGTTTCAGTCTATGTTAATTAAATTACTTATGTATTATTAATAAACGGTGATCCAATTTTTAATCAAACATGAGTAAACAGCAAATTGTATAAGGCGGTATCTTGGCTAGCTATTCGTCATTAATCCATGTTATTGTGCAATACTGTTGACCTGAGCCACCAATAGTATTAAGATTATGAATGTACTTTGATTGTGTATGCATTCTGAAATAAAACACACATTTTTGTGCTTTAGCAGTCGTGCGCTTCACACGACTTTTTAACCTCATTCTTACTGATTATTCCCATTATTAGACTTACTGCCACACTGTTCAATAGTTGATTTGAATAATGGGCCCATGATGTACATAGACCACTTTTACTTAGCAAGTATGTTATAAGTGCTACTACTAAAATAAACATTGCTACTTTGGCAATGTTAAGAGTGTGGTAATGTACTTCATATTGTATTAAGTATGGCAGCGATTGAGACTATAACTGATTCAACAAGAGTTTTTTATTAATGTCAAATAAAAAGTATTTTCCCATATACTTCTATACAACAGGAAGTCATGTTTTGCAAATTGAAAATGCAAGTTTAAAGCACCAAAAACATTCTCTTAAAGTTTAATATTACACTCATTCTATCATTGTACTGTAAAGAGTACAATGATATATTTTTTTATGGGTTTGATTCCTTGAATTTTAATGGTTCTCATTTGGAAAAATTAGTTGTGTATATGAGGTAAAAATGATTAAGAATCATCTGTAAAGGATGGGGAACCATAGTGGCATGTTTCCTTATATCTGATCTATTATATCTATATCTATTATTGTGTTATTGTTTTATTTATATTTTGATATTGCTAGGGATGATGCAATGATCGGGGACCATTCTTAATTTCGTTGTTCTCATGAGATTGACAATAAAGTTTCTGATTCTGATTCTGATTCTGATCACGGGAGACTGACCTGCCTAATATCCTTCATGATGATTAATTTTACTAGTGCACTACACTACCAGGAGCTGTCAGACGCAGCACTGTACAACACGTTGAGTTCAAAATGACATTCACATTTTAGAGTAAACTCATCTTTCTGTTGTTCCTCCGCCCACAGCTTTCAAGGCCAAGATCAAGGAGGTAAAGCGAGAAAACACGGACCGTAAGGTGATCCTGCAGAAGAAGAAGAAGATGTTGAAACCGGGAAACCTGAAGAAGAAGGACACAAAGAAGTTAGTGTTGTACTTGAAGAATGGTGCTGACTGCCCCTGCCAGCAGCTGGACAACTTGGGAAACCAGTATCTAATCATGGGCCGCAAGGTTGATAAGCAGTACCTCCTCACAGGCATCCACAAGTGGAACAAGTCCAGCAGAGAGTTCAAAAATGCCATCAAGAAAATGAAGACCTACAAATGTCCCGTATTTGAGAATGTTTTCAAATAATGTGACCTACCCCTTCATCACTGGTTGCATCTCATCATACATATGAACTTGCACAAGCATTCACAAACTTTCTGTTGTTCTCTTAATATATCTTTATGTCTTTGTACATTTGCAGATAGCCGATACTGTGGACTGTCTGTCGTGTTATGTTGAAGATGTGACGACAGGGTTGGGTTTTCTTTTTTTCCCCGCTTCAACTTAAAAGGACATTGTAGTAAAAGCCCTACCTTGCTGAAATCATTTCCAGTATATAGATACTTCATTCACATGCTTTCTCAAAAGGTCTGTGGATTTGTTGTGCATTTTGGGAAAATATACATACTTCTTTTTTTTTTTGCTAGCAATTAGAGGAGATGTCTAACACCACTTTCCAAGAATGTGTTTTTGTGTGTGTAAATTTGAAGCTAAAGCCAGTAAACTGTTAGCTTACCCTTTTTTTCTGAAAAAGGAAGAAGAAAAAGTGTTAGCTCAGCAAGAAGGAAACTGCTAGCTTGTCTCTGTCTAAACCTTTTAATAAAAGAAAGCATAAACTGTCATTTTACATTGAGTTTTCTGTGTATTACAAATAAAATGTATTATTTTAAACAGGGGTAGAGTCAAGCTAGCTGTTCCCTTTTACTTTAAGGCTTTGTATTAATGTAGGCTAACAATCTGCTGGCTAACTGTTATAAATACATCCAACAGCCTTTTATAAAATGGCTCTTTCTGATCATAAAGAAACTCTTAAAATCAGTGTATTTTAAACTTTAAAAGCCAATAAAGGTTTGTTGTAGAATAACTTATTGACAGAAGTCTGAATATGCTGCCATGATTATTCTGTCTAACTGAAGACTGCACTATCAGCAGTTATGAACATTTCTCTGAAGCTCATTCATTTCATCATTAAACATTGTTGTTTGAAATCCATAAGAGAAGCATTAACACCAATCACAGAGTAATTTGTAAGCCTGGGTGGCAGATTACTTGATTTTGCCTTTTTTAAATATTTCTTTTTATGTTGGTATACGTTTAGTCTGCAGTATTCATTATTCTTTGGTCATGGAATACGCCTTGTAGTCGTACAGTTTTGCAAAACTTATCAAAGAGCAAGTATTGGCAATTCTGTTTTTCTCGTTTGTTCTGCTCATGTTTCATTTTCAGCACTCTATTATTGCAAATTGGAATGTCAGCAGTACATTGTTGCCTATTACATGTACATACAAATTTTACATAAATGTATAAAAAAAAAAAACAAACTAAATGTGTTGCCGAGATTATTTTCTTGATTGTTTTTTGTCATTCATTTTCTTTCTGGTGGTTGGACCAAAACTTGGTTCAGTAAAATATCTTTAAAATTGAAATTCTTGGTTTCACGTTGTTACTAAAATATGAATACTGACATTCCTCCAGTGTTATCATCCAGTGAAAGATTTAGGTTAAATTTGTTTAAAATTTGAGTCTCTCAAGAAACAGATTATTTAAATCGCATTGCCACCCCAGCCAAGTTGGCTAAGTAGTTATTAAGTGAAATTAACAGGTAACCTTTTTGTATTTTCAGATAGATTTTCTTTCTTCTTACAGAAAAGTTGCTGTCTATCATGCAAACTAGAGGTGACTAAGGCAATCTGCTAGTGACAAAAGCAATCACAAAAAGGGCTAAGATTAAGCACCTTTTTTGTAACTATTTCACCTAGCAACAACCAGCAGCCAGTTGGGAAATACAGTTTTTTTTTTCAAAATGACCAGAAGCTGTATTATATCTAACATGTCAGCCAACTCACAAGCAATGTGCACATGACATCATGCACAGCGTCTATAGTGAATTTGTTAAGTGAGTTACAATCGTAAAAAAAAAGAGAGCATATGAAAGACTGGCAGTGGAGACAGCAGAGCCGTATTTGCTATCGAATGAAATTTCACGGACTCAAAGATGTTGTAATTCTTGCTTAAAGCACCTCTTGCATGGAACGTATGTGTAAAATTACTGTGTTACAGCCTTCTAGTTTCAGTTATTTAGGTAATCCAATTATGATACAGTAACTGATGAGTAACGAACCTGCTGGGGCAAAGTAGACAGTCTTGTTTTTGTCCCCAGTGACAGCTTCATACATTGCAAAATGCTTTTATATAATACCAAATAGAACACTGTCAGTCATACCACTAAGTGAAGTGTAAATAAATATAACCAAAGTCTGAGTGAAAATCTAAAATATTGGGGAAAAAATTACTTTCTCAAAGCTACATCTTTACTACATGTAAACACTTGTTGTTTTTAAAACTTTCTTTCAGATACACAACAGTCTCATATCTTTATGTAAGATGTTATTTTGCTCTTTGTACACGATGTGTGACACTGCCAGAACAACTGGCTTCTGCCTTGACATGTCAAACAGGGCCGTGTCAATCTAACATTTGCATGCTTTATGGAAAGATAAAGCATCGCGTTGCCAGATCTCCATGCCAGAGGATCTCTGACGCATGCATGTTTTTACTCCCACCACTTCTCCAGTGATGTTAAACTCTTGTCTGGGTGGCTTTGAATCCAGGTTTATTGTGGTTTCATGGGCTGTTGGTGCGTTGGTATGTTGAGTGTAAATGCCAGTCCCGAGTTATGCATCATTAAAAGCTCATGTTGATGGTGAACTGTAATGCTTTCTTAACCAAAGGGCAGCACTGTCTAATCAAGTGTCTGTAGTTGAACAGCTATGACTTTCTAATGCAAGAGTCACAGAAGCTGCCCCCAAGATAAGCAGTAGATCTCAGCAGCCCATTGATAAATATTTTAATATAAATGCTTTTCAGAATTGAAATTCATCGTGTCAGTACAACATGTATAAACTGCAAAACATGAAACCATTCTGTTAATAAAAACGCTTGTTAAAAACAAGGCGGTATCAAACAGACCAGTGTCTTGCCCATCTGGTTTCAGCAATGGCTTTGGTAGTGGAAAATATATCTCAGATGTTGACTTTGCTTTCTAATCATCACTTCAGCTGCCTTCAAAAGAGCGCCAGAAAACTAGGGGCCAAAATGCAGCTTTGTCCTATTAAGAGATGATCTGCAAAAAATATCCTGTTGGATTCATCCTTTTACTGAAAACCTCAAATTGACAAAGCTGATGAAGTATTATTTTGATTTGTTCCACGTCACAGTCAGGCACTGTATTTATTTATCCCTCCAGTATTAATACCGCACACTTGATTTCAGTCACCAAGTTGACAGCTGGATTGAGAGCTTAGGGTTAGACACTGTGTGCATCAGATCTTGTGAAATACCTTGGCAAATTTGGTTTGGGCTTAATTATATAACGTTCTTTCACAACAGCAGAACCCCAGGTATCAGATGATCCTTTATGATCAAGCATTTGGCAACCGTGGGAAGGAAGAACTCCTCTTTAACAAGAAAAAGAACCATGTGCCTTCACCAGTTGGGTGGAGGGTGGGGTGGGGGGCTATATTCTTGTTGTGTAAATAGTTTGCTTTTAATTTCCACTGCACATTGGGAAAACATTTTGTGTGATTTCCAACTATAGAAAAATCATTTTAAGTTGGGCAAAAACTGAAAACTGTGTTGTACTGAGACATTTTCTATACAGTTGTGTATAGTTTAAAGTTTGTTATTTCGAACAACCGCATAGCAGAAGAGGCTCCAGTCTTCCTCTCCTCTGTGATTTAAAGAAACATCTGGAGAACTCTTGGGCACCACTGTCTGTTTAAGATGCAACTCCACATCCTCACATTAACAGGAGGAAACAATAAAGTGCTATTAAGACTTATAGCTTAAATATTTGGCAGCAAATAAGCTATCGTAACATGTTTTTTTTTTTTTCTTTCACCATGTCCAAATGTTTCATTTTATGGATCCCTGAGCCTGGAGGTTTTAAAAAGTGAGGCCCTTCTCTGTTCGTAATCCATGTTTGTGCCTTCAAAGCTGCTGCCACTTCCCCCCACCTGCTATAAAACCATCCTTTGTATTTAAAGGTATAGCTATATACTCTGTTTTATGATCCACAGTCAGTAGCCAGCAATTTAAAAGGAACATTTTGGACGATTTTGTTTTGGCATTTCACGCAGCCATTATGTGCGGTGTCATAAAGCTAGAACAGGAATACAAATCATTTTTAGATGTAACATTAAAATGATTTCCTATAGCTACAAATAAGAAATATATCCTCTTTAACACAGTTTGGACTGAAGTTTTACAATTTAAAAGACAACATTAGCCTTTTTTCTAGAACTTCAGTGTGTGAGAGTGTATAAATTTCCAGTTATTTAAATGCAGAAGTGGTGTTTTGGCTCCCTTGTTGACCCTGAGCTACAGAGCTATAACCTCTAATGTCTTTGGCTTGTATGCAGGATTCAGGAGGGATGAGTCTGCACACAGCACTGCAGACCTGGTTCCTCTGGAATTCTGGGACTGCAGTCAAATTGGCAGACTATTCACATCAATCTTCTGGTTACACCTCAGGCTGTTTGCCTCCCGCTAGCTGCGCTTGCAGCATGTGATATAACTATAACAGTCACTGAAATCCTGGCAGAAAAGTGGACAACCTGCAAAGAAAATAGAACAGAGAAACAATTGTTTTCTGTTTCACGCAGGTCGACAAGGGAGCTGGGGGAGGTGTGCGTGCGTGTGTGTGCGTGTGTGGGGTTGTGTGTATGAGTGTTTGAGAGAGAGAGGGAGACTACATACGTGGCCAGCGGCCATATTTTTTTGAATAATAGCCATTAGTTTTAAGAGGATGATGTCACTGTAGGTTTGCTGTTCCAGTAACTATATTCTCACAGTCCTGGATCTGATCCCTTAAATGACTCCTGCCATGAATGATTCTTAATCCTCACTGAGAAACATGAAGAGCTATTTGCACTGGACTGATTGGTAAGTATGTTTCCAGAGTTTGACATGTGTAGATTTAAATCAAATTAGGTTTTGGTTACATTAGAAATAAAGGCAATATATATATACTTATACTTGCAGTTGTGCTGGATTTTAGATTCACTCTAATGTTAAATCATAGCTTTCAGCAAGCAGTTAAAAGTCTTCCTCTTAAGAAACCTCTCAGAGAGGCTTATCCTCTTTGCCTGTGGACTTGGGTGAAGATGTGAGCAATTACAAGTCTATGGATAAGACGTAGTGCCAGCGTCAACATGGCTGTTCTCTTTTGGGAGCACTTTAGTGACTATCAATCAGCGGTGACCAGCCCCAGGTTGTAAAAACATGTGGTGAAAAAAATGAAGATTTATGATTAGTCATTAAAAACCATGAAGACCTGTCAGAAACAGCCACAGAAAGTATTTAGAAGTTGTCCTGCAATGCAAGCAGCTAGGTCGGTGTTATAGACCTGATGTTAAAATTTCTCAGATGATTGATTATTGAAGAGTATTGACTCTTGTTACTCACTGCTTTTAACAAGAATCACATACTGAAATGAATCTGTAATAAGTTTGTAACCGGTTTTGACTAGATTCCTGGTTTTACGGTTATTCAAACCATTTAGCATTAATTGGTGTCATCATTGCTCACAAAACAATAAATCTGCATAATATAAATTTTTTAAATTTACCTCTTACTAGATTTTTAAAAAGTACCGTAAACTATTCTGCAAATAAAATTGTGGCATGTTTTTTCTATTTGTACCCCACATACAAAGCACACTGACAGCAACAGAGTTTTAGCTGAAGCATGAAAAGAGAGCTTTGCGACTGAATCCATCATCAGGGGCTGTTTAAATTCAGTTGTTGCTCAATAATGACTTTACTGCTTCTAAAGCCAACAATCTAAGGTGAATTTCATAAATTGTTCCTCCAATAAACCACATGTGGTTGTTACTTTGAAAAATTCTGACTAGGGGAGCATAGGGGAGGATAAAACCCACCTAAACCCATTTTCTCTGAACAAAGGAGTATACTCAGAACTGTGACATGCATCTTCATTACCAAAGCAATTTAACTAAAACCACACATACAGTAATATATTGGTCCTTGATGAGGACCCATACTAAGTGCAATTCAAAAGACATCTGTGATGATGGATTCATGGAACCCTTGCCAGAGCCAGTAATATTAGGGCCTTCCATGGTTAAGGGAGGCTTAAGTCTATGTTTAACCATATTCCACACCTCCACTGCCGAAACCTGCTGCCTCGTATGTTGGTTGATGCCAAGCCCCAAACCACATGGTGAACACCAGATATAAAGTGAGCCATCAAACTGAAGAATTATCAAGCTTTAACAGGTACGTTAGCCCAAGTGGAAAGTGGCTGAAACAGAAATTCACTTGGAACAAGATGTTCAATTGGCCTCAAAGTGATTCTGGCAAACCCCCAGTTGACTCAGGATTAGTAAGCAGTTTCCTGCCCACTCTGTTTAAAATAGGGATGGGGTGCTTACCTCAAATGAGGATTTTGTCAGGCAGTGGAAGAAATAATTTGAGGTTCTTCTCAACCTCTGTAAAGAAAGCAGAGTCTGGGGATTGGTGGATAGCTTACCCATTACTGTTACTTCAAAAGCTCTCTGTGGGCTGTAGTGATGTGTCGGTCGCGAATGAAACGGCTCTTAGAGCCGGATCTTTGACGTGAGCGACGTGAGCCGACTCCTTATCGCGAGCCGTGGGGGATTTTTTTCTTTCTCTCACCCTCTCTCTCGTACGGAGCCCCTCTGATGACATGGTCCAAAAAATAAATAAATTGTGGCCACAAAATACTACTTCGTGGGCACAAAAATGGGTATAACGTGCCCATAAAATACTTATTTGTGCCCACGAAATACTATTTCAAGGGCACGAAATAGGTATAACGTGCACACGAAATGTTAATTTGTGGGCACGAAACACTTGACAATAAAATCTATCCTGGCGTCCAGGTCCTACTGACGTCTGTAGAGCAGTAGGCTCTCAATATCCTGTTTAAATGTTTCTCCGTAATAATGGTTCCTTGCATTGCCAGGCTTTTCAAAATGCATTTGTTGCTCATTCCCAGCCTAAAATAAAACTCAATCATACTGTCTCTATGGTTTAGCCTACTCTTATGCTTATGTCTCTACGCAGCTGTCCAGGAATTGTATCAATATGATGTGCGCACGTTCTCTGTTTCGTTGCCACAAATGCGTAATTCGTTGCGACGTTATTCCCATTTCGTGCCCTCGAAATAGTATTTCATGGCCACAAATAAGTATTTCGTGGGCACGTTATACTATTTTGATGGCACAAAGTAGTATTTTGTGGCCACAATTTATTTAATCTTTGGACCATGTCATCAGAGGGGCTCCGTACTCTCGCACTTTTTTCTGCTTCACTCCGCATGCGAGCCTTGTGCTTGCGCTGGGAAGAGGGGGGAGGGGCGGTAGTTACACTAGCAGTAGCACAGGAACAGAGCGGGAGGGAGAGACAGAGAAAGAGAGCCAGGGACAACAACGTCACATTAGAAAGGTATAGTAATCATCCACAACTATTTTCAGTTGCAGATGATAAAGGATTCAGAAAGTTTAATCATGCAGGTCCATATGACAGAGAATATGCATGTTCTTTTTGTTTTCATATTTTGATTTATATTTAATTGTGTTGTGGTTTGCAGTGTTTTCTGTTGTTTCACTTAAAATTTGTTTAAAAGGAAAAAGCTGAAAATTTAAATAGTTAAAAGTTGAACTGTGACTAGTTGGTTTTTGTATTATATGATGTATTTATTACATTTTATGTGGAGTGAATAAATAAAAGTATGCTCTGAATGTTGTAGGACTGCCCTGGTAGACAATTATACAACATCATGTGGAATTCAGGGACAGTGTCCCTGGAATGGCAAACTATTATGGTGGTACCCCTTTTTATTAAGAGGGTACTGTCAGGGGGGTCACACTCTTCTGACTCCCTGGGAAAATGTATACCAATAGTGGACAGAACAATACTTTAGTTGAACCTCACATTCAGGAGGAGGAATGCAGTTTGAACTGTTGCATGCTTTTTTGTCTCTGTACAACCATAATCAGAGCTTGTTTCTCATTGTCCTTCCTTACCAGGGCTGCCCTTTGTCACCAATTCTGTTCAGAATTCTTATGGAAGGAGTTTCTCCTTTAAAATGATAAAGAGAGTACTGGATAAGGAGGTTTCAGTACCTTATCTGTGCTTTGACATTGCTCTGTTTGCTTCACTGAGTGATGACCTCCACTCTCTGTGGGCTGGGGCGGTTTGTTGTCCACTGTAAAATTGGTACAATGAGAATTAGCACATTCAAGTATGAGGCCATGGTTCTTACCCAGAAAAGTGTGAAGTGCCCCAAGCAATAATACAGGTCTGTGTTCCTACTTATGCTTCTGACTTTGGGTAGTCGCCAAAAGGATGAGATCCCAGATATCAGCAGCAGAACTTAGCTTGGTTTGGACATCTAACCAGGATGCATCCTCTGTGTGATGGGAGAAAACCTGGGAGCAGACCTAGGACACAGTCGAGATATGGAGATGGCAAAGCCATCAAAGAGCTAGATGGGATAACAAGAAAAAAGAGGTAATCTCTGCTAAGACTGATATACCTACAACCCAGACCCCAACAAGCAGTAATCACTGGATCTGATACACAATTCAGCTGATTTATACATATATATATAAACTGGTAAAGGGTCATGTCTTTTGTTTTGACGGTTTGTTGTTCCTCATTGTGTACACATACTGGCTCTGCATCATTTCCACCTTAATGCCCCCCCCAAGTGTTGCTTAGATTTTGTTTATTTTTGGTAAGACTGAAAGATCTCCAATTATTTATCTGCCAGCTAAACAATTTTGTTAGCAGTTTTGATATTTTTTAAAACACAATTTTGATTCTGACTTATTAAATGTGATTATAAATGACTCTCATTTGTTATCTGTGTTACTGATTACTCAAAACAAAACTCTGCTATGAAGAAATGTCTTTTACTGAATGGAAATTTGTAATGTAAAAGGGAAAAAGCAGGACAAGTACACGAAAATGAACACAGATGGATGAGAAACTGAAGACATGAACACCTGCCAATCTCAGAAGAACTACAGAGCAATCCAAACTTTTTTAAACTTCTTTCCCGATAGTTCCCATGTGTCATCACACCTCTCCCTGCAATAATCGTATAATTTTAAAGAAAAAGGCTGCAGTTGTCATTTTCTAAAAGTTTTGCAGCACTATTTGTTCTTTGCATGATATGAAATGTCTTTTACAACTTTTAGTCTATGCGCAATAAATAGAAGATTTGGGCAGTGCACATGGCCAGTAATCACAATCAGGTCTCAAAGAACAGCACTAATGGTAATGAGTTTATGAAGCTAAAATGCTCTCAGATGACAGGAATTATTAAGCTTTTGTAACAAGTGATCATGCTACTTTAAATGACCATTATGTCTTATCTTATCTAAAATCTTATCTTAAGGTAGATTTGAATGTGAGGTTCATTTTAAGAGGAAAAAATCCAATAGTATTCATTTAAAATCATTCAAATTTAACTCTGATATCAGATCTATATCAGTAGATCATCAGAGACAGCGAAATCCATCTATTTATCATGTTCTTAACCACTTATGAAAAATCTGATTTTCTGTGGGGGCACTGTAGAGGAAAACCCAGATCACCAGAGGCTCTAGGAGCCATGTTCCGGATACTAAGAGTGTCTTAGAAAATATATAAATGTATTGAATATTCTGTAAAGGTAGGTGGCACAAGGTTTTATACTGACAGACTGATACAGAAGCAGCATTGTCTCTTTTCCTACACTGTTCTGTAAAATGAGTAATTTTCCCAGTCATATGTAGGTGAAATAATACCATACATTCAGATGCAGCAGCATAACCAAATATATATCTCTGTTTTGGACTCCAGTGTCTCCAGGAAGGGTACTGTCTACTGGAAAATTAACAGTGTATCTATCCAAAGGTATTTAATCGTTTATAATGACAGCCTTCACTGAATAATAGCTCTCTTTGGTTAGTTCCATCATGCTCTTTGTAACGCCCGTACATAAGTCATTATGTCCCCGGCTGACTTTCTCTCCTCACTCTTATGGGCGGCTTTGAACCGTGGCTGCTTAGTTATTATGTTATCATGGTATATTTAGGGGGGGGAAATTACTTCTTTGGGGGGTTTCCACCTGAATTGAATGAACAAGGCATATTTAGTTTTCCTGGCAGAGTTCCCCTTGGAAAATGCTGAAGGTTAAGTCTTTAGAAAAAACATGTGCTTCTTATTTTTAATTATGAATATCTCCCTAGAAAACAATGAAAAGTAGAGCCACTCAGAAAATGTTAGCTACATCTTTCTATGTGTTTAGATGCTGCATGGCAAGAAAAATGACCTGGGAACAAAGGTTTCGTTAAAGCTGCCGTAAAAACCACAATTACTGTGAAACACGTGGGCACGTTGACAATTCAGAGACATATGAAAAGACAAATTTATGCTTGTAACGCTCAGATAATTCTAAATTATGGTTGATGGTGGCTGCAGGTGATGTGGAAAAACAGTCTAGTGTCTGTTTGCTTAATGGCCTGCAATTGAGACTTTTTTCGAAGCCTATAATTTTCATTGCTGAGGCAAATTAAAGTTAACTCTGATTTGGTACATGAATTGGATCAGCCCCGTGAGTCATTATGTGCATTGCACTACTAAACAGGTGCCTTTGAAACTATATGGAAACTCATATCTGCAAGGGGGAAAAATAATTTTGAATAACTATGCCTTGATCATGACTCAGTAAATCAAAGTGTTGGCATAAGATCTCATAAGTCTCATTCTGTCCATCTGTTTTTCCCCTGGTAGACATCAGCTTCCATACAAACCTCTCTCTAACCCATTTATGATCTAACCCATTTACTCTGCTCACTAAAGTTTAAAAAAGAAAGCAAAAAAAATCTATTCTACAAAACCAGCTGTAAAAAGGAGGTGAAAGATTACAGCTATAAACATAACATAGCCTAATGGAGTGTTTACTGTGTGTGACAGGAAATGAAAATGGTGGCTTAACAAGCATGATGTAATTGGTTGTTTTAGCTGGCTGTATAAGCAGTTCAGCCCCCTGCCCCGTAGAACTGTACATCTCTTTAAGAGCAGAAAATAATACTGGCATCATGTCTGTAAGCTAGCTGTTGTTTTCATGAGCATTAGCTACATTTTCAATTGAATTTAAAATATTAAATCCATCTTAGAACAAGTGTGTGCCTGCTGCAGCTGCTGGCTATTAGAAGTTTAAAAGCCTCAATCAACCTTAAAAGATTAAACAACAATTTGTGTGTTTAAATTATGTATTTAACAATTTTATGTGTTAGCATGCTTTAGTGAAAATTTACTTTCATTGGAGCACTCATGTTACAGCTGTTTCCATATATTCCAGTAACCAACTTAATTCAAAAATCCTGTTCCTAACGTTGTGCAGTTCTCTTGAACTATGTCTAGTCCACAGCAGCTTAGTGCTTGTACAGTGTTAGGGTATAGACATGCAGGCCTAGAGATCTCTCATTACACCAGCGACCCGCTGATAACCAGTAATCACTAGTAAAAATGTGCACTCCCCAACCAGTTACCGAGTGGTTGCCGGAGGTGGTTTACTGTTGCTAGGTGAAATTGGTCACGCAAAGGTGTACAGTCCTGCACCAAAAGCATCTTTGCAATTATTGTGGCCGTTATTACATTGGAGCATTCACCTCTAGTTTGTATGGGAAACACCGTTGTCAGCAAGCAGTCATAAACTTAATGACCTTGTAGTACCATATCACCCTATTAGAGCACTTCGCTCTCGCACTGCAGGTCTACTTGTTGTTCCTAGTGTTTAAAATGGGAGGGAGAGCCTTCAGTTTTCAGGCCCCTCTTCTGTGGAACCAGCTTCCAGTTTGGATTCGGGAGACAGACACTATCTCTACTTTCAAGATTAGGCTTAAAACTTTCCTTTTTGCTAAAGCATATAGTTAGGGCTGGACCAGGTGACCCTGAATCCTCCCTTAGTTATGCTGCAATAGACGTAGGCTGCCGGGGATTCCCATGATGCACTGAGTTTTTCCTTTCCAGTCACCTTTCTCACTCACTATGTGTTAATAGACCTCTCTGCATTGAATCATATTTGTTATTAACCTCTGTCTCTCTTCCACAGCATGTCTTTATTCATATAAAGCACCTTGAGGCGACTTTTGTTGTGATTTGGCGCTATATAAATAAAATTGAATTGATCTGAATTGAATTGAATCAACTACTCACTGAGCAGTAGTGAAACTATGAGTGCACCACAAGCTGAAAGTTGAGAACTTTCAAAATAAATGTTGTGCCTTTTAAAATATGTTGAGTTCAGTAAATAACTTCAGTAACCAAAAAGAGAGAAGAAAGGCACAACTTTTCTCTTCCTGGTTTATGTTGCACTCTTCTCACTTTCACAACTGCCTAGTGGTTAGTTTACAGATGATGTCATCTTTCATGCAAATGACAGGTGACCACAGCAATCTACCAGTGGCCAAAGTGATTGCAAAGAGGTTTTTGGTGAAACCGCTTCCAACCTGCAAAAGCCAGCAACTACTTGTATAACAATATGCATTTTTTCCTAGAGACCTCAGGTTGCCAGGCGTTTGCAGACCTGTCTCCAGGTCTGTGTTTTGGGGGCCTAAAGTAGTTTAAAAAATCATAACTAGCAGCCTTTATTCATTATGTTGATGATAAATGAGTGATGTTTAAAGTGAAAACATTCAGACAAGTGTCAGAGATCACCCAACCTCTACGTATTAAATTATGTTGTGGTGGCACACAATAGGCTCAATAAATATGTCAACGCCCAGGAAAGAGATACGTTTATTTTTCGTTGTCTTGGTTACCATGATCAGGAGACACACACTAAATGGTCGCAATGGCACAATTGTCTTACTGAAAAACATCAGCTGTGTTGACATCCTTAATCCATTCATTGTGCTCAAATCTAAGCAATCAGTGATAAAATGTAAACCATAAATTGCAACGAAACAGTGATGGAAAATTCAAGGAACTTGAAAGAAATAATTACCAATGGTCAGCACAGACAGGACACAAAGCCAGTCTCTTGGGTGAAAGTCTTGGGTGTGATCTTTTCCCTCCTCTTTCTAAAAAGCACATTTATCATTTATTCTGCTTCATGTGAATCAGAAGAGTTGTATCTCCATAGTCGAAAATCCCCAACCACATAATGCATGAAAGGGTTCACACTCTCTCACTTTTTCTTACTATTTCACACAGAATCTGCCGTCTTGTCAGTCTACATCACAAAAAACACATCTTGTTTTTGTCTAGTCTGTTTGTTCACTACCACATTTGACACTGAAAGCTGCTGCCAAGTCACAGCTCATCAAAAAAAGAAAAAAAAAGACCAGAGGCTGCTCGGCACCCCATAATGAGCCTATCAAGCCTGGGCACGGCTTTTGACAGTGGTTTGTTAACAACATGCCGAATGGTTTGTCCCTTTGTGATCGCACTGATTAAATAAACTTGAAATCACAAGCTGCTAGGAAAAACATAAATCTGATTGTAGACTGATATTCCAGTGGGAGGATTTTTCCAGCTCTATCTGTTTATATAACTCACTTAAGGGAAACAAAAAGATCTCCCCGAGGGCCTCTGTTTCATGTTGTTAGGTGTGCACACATACTCACGCCCACATACTCAAGTGGAAGTCATGCCTCATCAACACATTTTTCTACACTTATCTCTCAGTCAAGTGTGGTCTAACAGTCATGGTGTGGTACACTTTCCCCACCTGTTTTTTCTTCTTTATATTCAACAAACTTTTGTTATAAAAGGAATCGCAATCAAAACCTCAGTGCTAAGCATTTTCAAGGCTTTAATATTAGCTTGTGAATTATGTCACATGCTACGACTCTATGAACAACAATTTCAAATCTCTGCATGACTACATCGAAGTCTTCATACTTTAACCATTTAAGAATGGTTATTGTTTCCATTACAGTTGTATTCCAATTCAAGAATGATGAAGGTAAGGAAATGCATCATCACAAGTGTGACTATCTTGGTCATTGCTTCAGACTTACTGGATATTGTACTCTCCTCCACAAATAATTCTGCATCTCATTGCTTTCATTCCTTTATCCAGTCTTTTAGTTTTCTTATCACCTGCCGATAAGGGGCAGGCCTTATCAAGGATTTGATAACACACTTTCTTAACAGTAGATTCCTGGAACTCCAAATGACTTCTTGGCCCAAAAGCAGATGCTGGGAAGTATCACTGTCTTCAAGTTTGGTCAGGGCACGCTGAACATTGGATAATTGTAGATATTTATACTGCAGTCCTGAACATTCCTATAACAGTGCCTACATTTCCCAAACAGTTTGATCAGGTATTGTATGCTAACCTGCCAATTTCCCAATCACTAGTAGAAATTTGATATGTTGTTCCACTGAATATGTTTGAAAAGCACAAACTTGTGCACTTACCATTAGTGAGTGTAAATCTCTCTCTATAAATTATAGGCAGTGTTCTGTTAATGCCAGTATCTTTTACTTCATCCGCAATATTGTTATGTATTGTAAGATCTATCATCAGGTCAAAATTGGATGTTTCCCAGTACTTTGTTTGTGAAAAATTACATTCCTGTTAAGTCTTGCTTACTGATAGGGCTTACAGTATCAAACAAAGAACATCAGCTGATAATTTCAGTTCAGTAAGCAGAGATCATTTGAAGGTTTGAACATGACTTAGTGATATACAGAATTTAATTAAGACTTAATTAGACTCTCATGACCCATCACAGCAGAACAGAATCCCAGCATTTATAGGGATTTGGGCCGGACCCCCCAGAGTCTAGACGCTGGTGTTAGAGATGAAGATAGCGCCTTGGAGCCTGAGTAATATGGGAGAGCTGGAGATTGTGAGGAGGTGGGTTGCAGGAAGGCATCTGCAATGGAAAATGACATATGAGCACTGATATTTAAAGTATGCAGAGCGGAGCCTGATTGGTCTAAAGAAGATGGTCAGACCAGTGATGTCGCAATGAGCTGGGGAAATGGAACTGATGTAAAGCATAGATTTGCTACCAACTGGGAAGCAGACAGAAATTTAAAAGCATTTGTCATCATTGTAAAGTCCCAAGTAATGTGTGTTTTCTGTTAGAAATCCATCTGAGATAATTAGGTTTCTCAAATGGCCTTCCTACCAGAATAAAACACTAAATAAGTGAATCATCTCCTAATTTAAAGATTAATTGACCAAACCCTAGCACCTCCAAACCACATGAATGAATGTGGCTTGAATTTGTACGTGTTTTGAGTGGTTATTCAGAGTAGAAAAGTACCAATCCAATTACCATTCACCATAAGAAGATATTTCAGGAGCCTAGTTCTTTAATTTGATGTAAGAATACTGTTTAATCCTCAGAAGTCTGACTGAGTACTGGTGATAAGCTGAACACCAGACCTGAACCACAACCCTGAAATTGGAACAAGCAAAAATTACTTGCTATGATAAAATGTAAATAGATTTTGACATATCAGTTAGAATTAATATTTTCTTTTTCCCTTTAAAGCCAAGACTTGAGAGAACGTACAGTTTTTTCAAGTCTGGCAAAGGGTTAGGGTTAGATCTCAGTGAGCCAAGGTATAACAAGACTCAAAACTCTCCATACGTCAATGATGGACTTTTCACAACGGTGTAATGACAGCTTTTTTCAATGAATTCAGGCTGTGCTCCATACTTTAAAAACACATTTCCCTTCCACCAAAGGACAAAATGAAAGAGTTGTTGAGAAATAAGCAGTTTGGCATTGAAATGAAAGCAAGGTTGAGGAGGTTGGATGGACGCATTTACTCCAAGCCCTGAAGATCTGCTTTTAATTCCAACCTTATGCCAAGATGTTTTCTTCTGTGAGAGGAGTTTACAGTTTTTGGTGGGTGTTATTCTGTTGTTGTTGTTTTTTCTCCATTTAACCACAACCAGAAGCACACAGCTAATTTTAAATGTACTTGTCAAAATATCGACCACGGTTCTTAAGCTAATCCTAAAGCTATTTCAACAAAAATTGCTCCGAACAAGACATCTTATAGACTTTCCAGTATTAGGACTCTTAGAATGACATTGTAAGTCTATCAGCTCAGGTCTCTACCCTTTTTTAGGCTGAAATACTCTAAAACGTGTTAACTTTGGCACAACAAACTCTAAATTTGTGATTGTCAAGTTTCTGTATCTTTCCACATTGCCTTCAGAGTAGTGGGAGAAGAAACTGGGGGATTTATCCTATGTAGTACCCTTATTTTCTTATTTTACTTATAGACTATTTATAGTCCCTGCGCCTTAGGGTCGGGGAACGGGTCCTGACTGTCATCTGCGCTTGTGCGCCGAGTGGCAGTTCAGAGTACCCAGCCTTCTTAGAGTCCCTGGGGGGGTGCTGGAGGGTGCTCCACCTGGAGACTCTGTTGTCCTGCTGGGAGACTTCAATGCTCACGTGGGTAACGACAGCGAGACCTGGAGGGGCGTGATTGGGAGGAACGGCCTCCCTGATCTGAACCCGAGCGGTGCTCTGTTATTGGACTTCTGTGCTAACCACAGTTTGGCCATAACGAACACCCTGTTCGAACATAAGAGTGTCCATAAGTGCACGTGGCACCAGGACGCTCTAGGCCGTAGGTCGATGATCGATTTTGTAATCGTATCAGCAGACCTGCGACCATATGTTCTGGACACTCGGGTAAAGAGAGGGGCTGAGCTGTCAACTGATCACCACCTGGTGGTGAGTTGGATCAGGTGGCGGGGGATCAGACCTGGTGCACCTAAACGCGTAGTGAGGGTGTGCTGGGAACGTCTAGCAGAGGCCCCAGTCCGCGAGATCTTCAACGCACACCTCCGGCAGAGCTTCAACAGCATTCCGAGGGAGACTGGGGACATTGAGTCCGAATGGACCATGTTCAGCGTCTCCATTGCCGAAGCTGCTGCATTGAGCTGCGGCCGCAAGGTGGTGGGTGCCTGCCGTGGTGGTAATCCCCGAACCAAATGGTGGACACCAGAGGTGAAGGGAGCCACCAGGCTGAAGAAGGAGTCCTATCGGGCTTGGTTAGCCTGTGGGACTCCGGAGGCAGCCGACAGGTATCGACAGGCCAAGCGGAATGCGGCTCGGGCAGTGGCTGAAGCAAAAACTCGGGTGTGGGAGGAGTTCGGAGAGGCCATGGAAAAAGACTTTCGGACTGCCTCGAAGAGATTCTGGCAAACCGTCAGACGTCTCAGGAGGGGAAAGCAGGGCTCTACCTGCACTGTGTATAGTGCTGGCGGAGCGCTGCTGACGTCGACTGAGAAATTTCAGGTGGTGGAAGGAATACTTCGAGGACCTCCTTAATCCCACTGACACGTCTTCCGAGGAGGAAGCAGAGTCTGGGGATGAGGGGAATGACCCGCCAATTTCCGGGGGCGAGGTCACTGAGGCAGTTAAACAACTCCTTGGTGGCAGAGCCCCTGGTGTTGATGAGGTCCGCCCCGAGTTCCTGAAGGCTCTGGACGTTGTAGGGCTGTCCTGGTTGACACGCCTCTGCAATGTTGCGTGGCGATCAGGGGCAGTACCTGTGGACTGGCAGACCGGGGTGGTGGTCCCCATCTTTAAGAAAGGGGACCGGAGGGTGTGTTCCAACTACAGGGGGATCACACTCCTCAGCCTCCCTGGGAAAGTCTATGCCAGGGTGCTGGAAAGGAGAGTTCGTCCGTTAGTCGAACCTCGGATACAGGAGGAACAATGCGGTTTTCGTCCTGGTCGCGGAACACTGGACCAGCTCTTTATCCTCTCCAGGATACTTGAGGGTGCATGGGAGTTTGCCCAACCAGTCTACATGTGTTTTGTGGACTTGGAGAAGGCATTCGACCGTGTCCCTCGGGGTGTCCTGTGGGAGGTGTTGCGGGAATATGGGGTGTCTGGCCCATTGCTACGGGCCATTCGATCCCTATACAACCGTTGCAAGAGCTTGGTTCGCATTGCCGGCAATAAGTCAGACTCGTTCCCGGTGGGTGATGGGCTTCACCAGGGCTGCCCTTTGTCTCCGGTTCTGTTCATAATTTTTATGGACAGGATTTCTAGGCGCAGCCAAGTGGCGGAGGGCTTTCGCTTTGGTGGCCTCAGAATCTCATCTCTGATTTTTGCAGACGATGTGGTTCTGTTGGCTTCATCGGGTGAAGGCCTCCAGCTCGCACTGGAACGGTTCGCAGCCGAGTGTGAAGCAGCGGGAATGAGGATCAGCACCTCCAAATCTGAGGCCATGGTTCTCAGCCGGAAAAGGGTGGAGTGCCCACTCCGGGTCGGGGATGAGTTCCTGCCCCAAGTGGAGGAGTTCAAGTATCTTGGGGTCTTGTTCGCGAGTGATGGGAGAAGGGAGCCGGAGATCGACAGACGGATTGGGGCTGCAGCTGCAGTAATGCGGACGCTGCACCGGTCCGTCGTGGTGAAGAGGGAGATGAGTGTAAAAGCGAAGCTCTCAATTTAATAATAATAATAATAATGGATACTTTATTGATCCCCATGGGGAAATTACTTGTTTTTCTCTGCATTTGACCCATTCACTCAGTGAAGCAGTGGGCAGCCCACTAAGCAGGCGCCCGGGGAGCAGTGTGTAGGGACGGTACCTTGCTCAGGGGTACCTCAGGGTAGCCGTTAAGTGGATTCGAACCGCCGACCTTCCGATCATGGGGCGACCACTTTACCTACTGAGCTATCCCTGCCCCGGTTTTTTTACCGGTCGATCTACGTCCCTACCCTCACCTATGGCCACGAGCTGTGGGTAGTGACCGAAAGAACAAGATCGCGGATACAAGCGGCAGAAATGAGCTTCCTCCGAAGGGTGGCTGGCCTCTCCCTTAGAGATAGGGTGAGAAGTTCGGCCATCCGGGAGGGGCTCAGAGTAGAGCAGCTGCTGCTCCACATCGAAAGGAGCCAGCTGAGGTGGTTCGGGCATCTGACAAGGATGCCCCCTGGGCGCCTCCTGGGTGAGGTGTTCCAGGCATGTCCCACCGGGAGGAGGCCCCGGGGCAGACCCAGGACACGCTGGAGAGATTATATCTCTCGGCTGGCCTGGGAACGCCTTGGTATTCCCCCGGACAAGCTGGAGGAGGTGGCTGGGGAGAGGGAGGTCTGGGCCTCTTTGCTTAGGCTGCTGCCCCCGCGACCCGGCCCCGGACAAAGCGGATGAAGATGGATGGATGGACTATTTATAGAATATTCAATGCCTTTTATCATTGGCTGGTTAAAAAGGAAGGACTGTAGGAAATCAAGAACACTCTCGTCTGTGAAGGTTCTCAGTCATCTAGGTCATTGTAGTCTAAGGAGCTTGGAAAGAAAAGCGAAGTCCAGACGCTTTCCAAGCTCCTTATACCAAGAATACTCTCATTACAATAAGATTTGTGAAAAAAAAGTTACAAAAAAAGTCCTTTCTGTAAACCTTATTGAGAATACAGATGAGTTCTAAAATGTAAATGCCTGCTGTCTGCCATGCTTTGCTGAGACCTTTAATGGAACTAAGCCATTGCAGGCAACGAACTTAGTTTCACTGTTGCTTTTTCTGTTACATCAAGTCAAAATATCTGCATTGTGACAGGTGACATATTGACACCACATAATTTATGTGAGGAAGCACTTTGGACTTTAATTTTTCTAAAGCCATACTGTGCTTTAGTAGAGCTGCATGGGAAGGAAATTGAAATTCAAATAACAAACATGAGATCCTTCACTGAGTCCCAGATTTTAAATGTATTTTCAAGACAAGGCTTCTTGATTGATTGGACTGAAAATGAATCTGTCCTATAACTCACTAGTTTTGAGCTTCACATAAGGATATAAGCTTTGTGAAACTTCAGAGAGGATGATAAATGAGTGATTGAATGACATCTTTCTAAGGAAATGATACAACGCAGAAAGATTTTCATCATTCAACTTATCATCTGCGTCTTCCAAAGATGAATAACTACCCATGAACAGTGACACTGGTTTCCTGCTTGCTGAAATAATGCACACCTTGTGCTGCATTACCCATTATTAGCTAGGTTACAGTCGAAATAGAGGAATGCCTGTGCTAACCTTGGACAGAAGGATAATCTGAAGAAATGAGTCTGGAGAAAGGCCTGACTCATATTTCACTGACCCTGAATGGGAGACTGAATTGCTATTTGCCCATGCCTGCAGGGCTCATAATGACCTACATGGTGTTTCTGTTAGAGCAATGGTATCAGGTTATATTTCAAAAGTGTCAGCAAAAAACAATACTGCCTGGACTTCAACTGAGATGGGTTTGTTTCTGAAAGCTGAATCTGAGGGGTATCTTTGCACAAAAGCTGCTTATAAGAAAATGTTAAATGAAGAGGTTAGGGGGCTGTCATTTATTGAAAGGTCATTACTGAGATACCATTAAAAACCTAGATCAGATGGTCTGGAAACAACCTCTGAGATCCAAATGTATCTGTAGATGGATTCTGTGTCAATAAGGTGACAAACTAAATTACAGCAGGGGAAAACAAAAACTCTGTTAACCGCCGTGGATAGCCCTGCACACAGCCTCCATGTATCTCTAGTTCAAACTCTTCAATCTCTCCTTTTCAAGGGTCATTTCAGCAAATATTTTTCTTTGCCTCCATATACTATATAGGCTGACGTAGGAGAGGGAAACCCCACATAAAATCACTGTTCCTGCCTCCAAGGCTGACATAAATCTTAATTATGGGAAGGCATAGCACACATCACAGTAAGTAGTAAGTCAAAGGGATAGAGGCGATGTTTTTTCATGGAAAAAACATCATGTCTTTCCAAGAAGGCAAAAGATTATACATAACATACTTACATAACTATTAATTATTAACTATAAACAAATCAACAGGTGGTAAATAAAACAAACATAGTAGGCCTTAAATTTGCAGGTTAAAAGAAAACTTTATAGAATAGTCTGCTTGAAATTACTATTGCGTGCTATTTATATAACATTTTGAAAACAAAACATAACGTGAAGAAGCAACAAAATTTTCGAGTTTAGTTTTACCTATCCTTATTTTACCCAACTTAGCTGGTTTACAAACTCTACTTGTGCCTCTTGTTCTTTAACAACTGGGATTTGACATTGAACTGGATAGGTAGCAGAAAATGGATGAGTGGATTAAAGTTTAGATTAAAGTGTACAACATCAGTTTTTACTTCAGATAATCAAATGAAAGTTAAAGTAATAAAGTTCTCTATGTCCATGCTTTTTTATATTTTTGAGCCCAAGGTACACTAGGACCAAAAGAAAAGCACACCTATATTCACATGTGCACATTTGATTTGGAAATCCAGATAGTGAACTTATATATGCCTTTGCAACAGTAACATGGTAACATGGAAACATGGAGGATGCATGTAGAGAAAGCATTCCTATGGAGAAGAAGGCTGGATGCCAAAATCAAGGAGCCCAGAAGGATGTTGGTTGGTTAACTGAGGTGCAGAAGGGTGTCATTAAAGATAGGTCCCAGATAAATAAGAAGTACAGCAAGATGGCATAACTAAGGCTGTAGAAAATGCAAAACAAAGATTCACAGCTCTGGTCACTTGGTTGAAGAAATATACCAGAAAAGCATAGACCACGAGAATAAATGCCCTGTTCTCCAAAGATCTATCCAGGATTTTCTCTCAGCTACAAGGGAAAAATAATACAAGGGCAAACACAACCAGAACTCAACAAAGCAATACTTGAAGAACATCATGGAGAAAGAGACAGGAGACAACACCAAGACCACAGTGGCTAGTGGCCCTAAATGTAACCCACAGCAACCTCCCAGAGCAAAAACCAGTCAACATCAAGGGTACTGCAGTATCAAACTATCAGCTGAGCACCTGCCTCTCCAAAAGATGGAAGCTCCTCTCAGGCATCACAGCAACCAAACTGAGTAGGCACATGAGTCAATACATGATTCACAACGCAGGAAGGCAGTGGAAATAACACTACAGGACTAGCTCCTGGTTGATAGAGCAGTATGCAAGACTTTAAGACCAGGTAGACTAACCTGAGCACCTGGACTCACCTAACCAAGGTCATCCACTGTCCATGCTGTTGTTCTGCATAGGCCTCAACCCCCTAAGATGCAAGAGTTGACATGGATTTAGATTCAGAAGTGCAGTAACCCTCAGCCTTGACTCACTAATACAGCTCACCAGGATCTACAACAAGGATATCGAGATGTCAGTCAGATTGGATAATTGTGGCCTAATGGTTGCAACGAGAGGGAACGTGACCCACATACATTCAGAGGACAAGATAGGTGGTTAGAAGCCAGTAGGAATAAGATCCAGACCATGGATCTACTGGTCATGGAATTATAAGCTGGTAACAGGAGGAAACACATAAACTCACAATACATGGAGGTCTCCACCCAAAGACTAGAACCTTAAGGCTCTATGAGCAATGGAAAGAGGGAGGGTGAGGATTAGTGACTGTTAGAGCCACAAACCAGGATAAAGGAGCCTCCGCGAATACAACAGGAAGATGGTCCACCAATATGAGTTGCTCTAAGAGTGCCTTGGGCAAACACTCAGTGAGGAAGAACTATCAACCCAACAATCAACAAATTGATTTACTCTGCCTTACAGAAACCTGGCTGCAGCAGGATGATTATGTTAGTTTAAATGAATCAACACCCCCGAATCATTCTAACTACCAGAAATCTCGAAGCACAGGCCGAGGGGGAGGTGGGACAGCAATGTTTCACACCAGCCTATTAATTAATGAAAGACCAAGACAGACTTTTAATTCATTTGAAAGCCTGATGCTTAGCCTCGTCCACCCCAGCTGTAAAACTCAGAAACCAGTCTTACTTGTTATCATCTATCGTCCACCTGGGCCTTACACAGAGTTTCTGTCTGATTTCTCAGGCTTTATATCTAATTTAGTTCTGAGCTCAGATAAAATAATTATTGTGGGTGATTTTAACATCCATGTAGATGCTAAAAATGACAGCCTCAACATGGCATTTAATCTGTTATTAGACTCAATTGGTTTCTCTCAAAATGTAAAAGAACCCACCCACCACTTTAATCACACTCTAGATCTTGTTTTAACATATGGAATAGAAACTGAACATTTAACAGTGTTTCCTGAAAACCCTCTCCTGTCTGATCATTTCCTGATAACATTTACATTTACAATAATTGATTACACAGCGGTGGAGAGTAGACTTTATCAAAGTAGATGTCTTTCGGAAAATGCTGTAACTAAGTTTAAGAATATAATCCAGCCACTGTTATCATCTTCAATGCCCTGTACCAACACAGAGCAGAGCAGCTATCTGAACGCTACCCCAACAAAAGTCGATTATCTTGTTGATAATTTCACCTCCTCACTACGTACGACTCTGGATACTGTAGCTCCTGTGAAAACTAAGGTCTCTAATCAGAAGTATCTGACTCCGTTGTATAATTCTCAAACACGTACCCTAAAGCAGATGACTCGTAATCTGGAGAGGAAATGGCGTGTTACAAATTTAGAGGATCATCATTTAGCCTGGAGAAATAGTTTGTTGCTTTATAAGAAAGCCCTCCGCAAAGCCAGAACATCTTACTATTCATCACTGATTGAAGTAAATAAGAATAACCCCAGGTTTCTCTTCAGCACTGTAGCCAGGCTGACAAAAAGTCAGAGCTCTTTTGAGCCAACAATCCCTTTAACGTTAACTAGTAATGACTTCATGAACTTCTTCACAAATAAAATTTTTATCATTAGAGAAAAAATTACCAATAATCATCCCACAGATGTATTATTATCTACAGCTACTCTTAGTACCATTGATGTTAAGTTAGACTCTTTTTCTCCAATTGATCTTTCTGAGTTAACTTCAATAATTACTTCCTCCAAACCATCAACGTGTCTTTTAGACCCCATTCCTACAAAACTGCTCAAAGAAGTCCTGCCATTAATTAATCCTTCAATCTTAAATATGATCAACCTCTCTAATAATCGGCTATGTACCATAGGCCTTCAAGCTAGCTGTAGTTAAACCTTTACTCAAAAAGCCATCTCTAGACCCAGCAGTCTTAGCTAATTATAGGCCAATCTCCAACCTTCCTTTCATATCAAAAATCCTTGAAAGAGTAGTTGTCAAACAGCTAACAGACCATCTGCAGAGGAATGGCTTATTTGAAGAGTTTCAGTCAGGTTTCAGAGCTCATCACAGCACAGAAACAGCTTTAGTGAAGGTTACAAATGATCTTCTTATGGCCTCTGACAGTGGACTCATCTCTGTGCTTGTCCTGCTAGACCTTAGTGCAGCATTCGATACTGTCGACCATAATATCCTATTAGAGCGATTAGAACATTAGAACAGCAGCACACGCCTTTAGCATCCTAGGACAAGGTGTGTCCTAGGATGCTAAAGGCGTGTGCTGCTGAACTTGGGGAGCCGCTACAACGAGTCTTCAACCTCAGTCTGCGACTGGGGAGAGTGCCCGCCCTATGGAAGACATCCTGCATCGTCCCGGTCCCCAAAAAGAACCGGCCCAATGAGCTGAATGACTTCCGACCGGTGGCACTGACGTCACATCTTATGAAGACTCTAGAGCAGCTCTTCCTCAACCTCCTCCGACCACAGGTACAACATGCCCAGGACCCACTACAGTTTGCATACAAGGCGGGTGTCGGAGTGGAGGATGCCATCCTGTACCTCCTACACAGAGCCCACTCACACCTGGATGGGGGAAAAGGCACGGTCAGGATCCTGTTTCTTGACTTTTCCAGTGCCTTTAATACCATCCGGCCCTGTATGCTTCAGGAAAAACTGAACAGGATGGAGGTGGACCCCTGCCTGGTCGCTTGGATCTCCGACTACCTCACCGACAGACCACAGTACGTCAGGCTGAAGGACATCACGTCTGACACAGTGGTCAGCAGCACAGGAGCACCACAGGGAACTGTGCTGTCCCCTCTTCTCTTCACCCTGTACACCTCTGACTTCTGCTACAACTCTGAATTATGCCACATTCAGAAGTTTGCAGACGACACAGCCATCATGGGGTGTATCTGGGATGATCAGGAAGAGGAGTACAGAAGTCTGGTGAGGAACTTTGTCGCATGGAGTCACACAAACCACCTGCAACTCAACACCTCAAAGACTAAGGAACTGGTTGTGGACTTCGGGAGGTCTAGAGCAGGTCCACTGCCGGTTCAGATAGAGGGGGAGGAGGTGGAGGTGGTCAACAAGTACAAGTACCTCGGGCTGTGGGTGGACAATAAACTGGACTGGTCATGCAACACAGAGCACCTGTATAAAAAAGCCCAAAGCCGACTGTACTTCCTCAGGAGGCTGAGGTCTTTTAACATCTGCAGGAAGCTCCTGAGGATGTTTTACCAGTCAGTGGTTGCTGGAGTACTTTTCTATGCTGTGGTGTGCTGGGGGAGCAGCACAGCAAAGAAGGACTCATCCAGGCTGGAAAAACTGATCAGGAGGGCTAGCTCTGTGGTCGGCATGAAGCTGGACACTCTGGTGACAGTGGCAGAGAAAAGGACACTAAAGAAACTGATGGACATTATGGACAATGCCAGGCATCCTCTGCACACGGCCATTAACAACCAGAAGAGTCTGTTCAGTGACAGGTTGCTTCTCCCCAAGACAAGAACTAACAGACTTAAAAACTCCTTTGTCCCACACGCCATCAAACTGTTTAACTCCTCTCTGGAGGGGAGAGGGAGGGGAAACAGGAGGACAAAGGAGGGGGGAACAACTAAGCTGTAGTGCCTCTTCACCTCACTGTACAATACCTTGTGCAATACTTTTTGTAAATAGTCAACAGTGCAATAGACTCAATACTTGAAATGTGCAATTCATTCACTTGTATTTTTATTTTTTATTCCTATTTATTCTATTTATCCCCTTCGTATATTTTATTTATATTGTCTCTGTATTTATATATGTGTGTGTGTGTGTGTGTGTGTGTGTATATATATATATATATATATATATATATATATATATAATATTCTGTAACTCTGAAACTTCTGTCGGTGCTGTGCTTTTTGGAAATCGAATTTCCCAGAGGAACTCACCCGAGGGATTAATAAAGTTCTATCTAATCTAATCTAACATGCTGTAGGTATTACAGGTACTGTGCTGCAGTGGTTTGTATCATATCTATCTAATAGACTCCAATTTGTGCATGTAAATGGGGAGTCCTCTTCACACACTGAGGTTAATTATGGAGTTCCACAGGGTTCAGTGCTTGGACCAATTCTGTTTAATAATAATAATAATAATGGATAGGATTTATATAGCGCTTTTCAAGGCACCCAAAGCGCTTTACAATGCCACTATTCATTCACTCTCACATTCACACACACACATTTACATTTTACATGCTTCCCTTAGGCAGCATCATTAGAAGACATAGCATACATTTTCACTGCTATGCTGATGACACCCAGCTCTATCTATCCATGAAGCCAGATAACACACACCAATAAGTTAAACTGCAGGAATGTCTTAAAGACATAAAGACCTGGATGGCCGCTAACTTTCTGCTTCTTAATTCAGATAAAACTGAGGTTATTGTACTCGGCCCTGAAAATCTTAGAAATATGATATCTAACCAGATTCTTACTCTGGATGGCATTACCTTGGCCTCCAGTAACGCTGTGAGGAACCTTGGAGTCATTTTTGACCAGGACATGTCCTTCAATGCACATATTAAACAAATATGTAAGACTGCTTTCTTCCATTTGCGCAACATCTCTAAAATTAGAAATATCCTGTCTCAGAGTGACGCTGAAAAACTAGTTCACGCATTTATTACTTCCAGGCTGGACTACTGTAATTCATTATTATCAGGATGTCCAAAAAACTCACTGAAAAGCCTTCAGTTAATCCAAAATGCTGCAGCAAGAGTCCTGACAGGGACTAGAAAGAGAGAGCATATTTCTCCTGTTTTGGCTTCCCTTCATTGGCTTCCTGTTAAATCCAGAATTGAATTCAAAATCCTGCTCCTCACATACAAGGTCTTAAATAATAAGGCCCCATCTTATCTTAATGACCTTGTAGTACCATATCACCCTATTAGAGCACTTCGCTCTCGCTCTGCAGGCCTACTTGTTGTTCCTAGAGTATTTAAAAGTAGAATGGGAGGGAGAGCCTTCAGTTTTCAGGCCCCTCTTCTGTGGAACCAGCTTCCAGTTTGGATTCAGGAGACAGACACTATCTCTACTTTTAAGATTAAGCTTAAAACTTTCCTTTTTGCTAAAGCATATAGTTAGGGCTGGAGCAGGTGACCCTAAATCCTCCCTTAGTTATGCTGCAATAGACGTAGGCTGCCGGGGGATTCCCATGATGCATTGAGTTTTTCCTTTCCAGTCACCTTTCTCACTCACTATGTATTAACAGACCTCTCTGCATTGAATCATATCTGTTATTAACCTCTGTCTCTCTTCCACAGCATGTCTTTTATCCTGTCTTCCTTCTCTCATCCCAACCGGTCGCAGCAGATGGCCACCCCTCCCTGAGCCTGGTTCTGCTGGAGGTTTCTTCCTGTTAAAAGGGAGTTTTTCCTTCCCACTGTCGCCAAAGTGCTTGCTCATAGGGGGTCATATGATTGTTGGGTTTTTCTCTGTACCTATGAAGCGCCTTGAGGCGACTTTTGTTGTGATTTGGCGCTATATAAATAAAATTGAATTGAATTGAATTATCATGGATGACCAAGCTCCTGCGTGGGCTGTACCATTGACAGATAGATTAAGTGGCTGACATCAAGACATCCTGCTAGCAGCTAGAAAAACCCAGCCAAAAGGACAAGACAGAGGGTCTGATCATGGCAGCACAAGAACAGGCCCTAAGCACTAGAGCCATAGAGTTGCAAAGTCTGCAAAGGTGCACAAGAAACTATCCAACATACAGAAAAAAAATGCAAGCTTGTACAATGAAAGTGGCTGGGAAATTGTATACTACACAGGAGAATTTGTGCCACATTTGGAGTTGAATTCCCCATGTCCCAATGGGAGACACCAACAAAGGTAGTTGAAAACAAGATGAGATTGAGACGGATAAGCAGCAGCAATTGGTATTGGAAAGAAGACCGACAGACAGACAGGCAGAAAGACAGGCAGGCAGACAGACAGACAGACAGACAGACAGATTATTAATCCTTCCCAGCAGCCATAGGGTGAGAAGTGAACATTGAAACAATACAGGTCACCGGTCTGTCACGAGGCTAACAGACAACCAGTCAACAACAGTTAATTTAACATTGCCAATTACTGTAATAAATTACCCAGCATGCACATCTCTGGATCATGGTAGGAAGCCAGAGTACACACATAGAACTCATACAGGCACAGGGAGACTTGAGTATTTAGTATTTAGTATTTATTGTCATTGTCAAGAACAATGAAATTGCGTTTGGGGCTTCCATACAACCCAAAAAAAAAAGAAGAAAATAATAAATACCCCTTAAAACCCAAGTGTACATATTTAACCCAGTGTGACTCCAATGCAATAAGACAATCCTTAGCAATAATGTTCGTAGAAATTCAGACAAAGACCTGAGAAACATGACAAAATACAACAATGCAACCCATTCAATATTATTGTACTGTGAGATATGATATCAGATATGATAGTTATCTATTTAAGAAAGAGGGGGGGGGGGGGGGCAGGAGGGGGAAGAGAATAAAGATATGATGCACCAATGCAGACCAGTTCATTGCTATTAAGAAGTTGGATATGGTTATTGTCCGTGAGAGGGGGGCAGAGAGTTCAGGAGCCTCACAGCCTGTGGATACAGGCTGTTGGCCAGTCTGGATGTTCTGGCCTGTATAGACCTGTACCTTCTCCCTGAGGGCAGCAGATGGAAAAGGTGGCGCGCAGGGTGATGTTGGTCCCGCAGGATACTGTGCACCCTCCTCAGACAGCGAGTGGGGAAGATATTACTGATCTCTGGCAGACTTGTTCCAATAATTCTGCCAGCTTCTTTCACCACCCGCTGGAGTGCTTGCTGATCGGCCTTGGTGCAGCTGGGGAACCACACTAGAAATCCATACGTCAGAACGCTGCTGATGGCACAGTTGTAGAAGTTCAACATCAGAGATCTGGGAATGTGTGCGCTCCGCAGTCTCCTCAGGTAGTAGAGGCGCTGTTGGGCCTTCCGTACAACTGAGGTGATATGGTTGCCCCAGGACAGGTCCTCGGTCACAGTTACCCCCAAGAATTTAAAACTGCTCACCCTCTCCACCGCCTCACTGCCAATGAAGAGAGGCAGATGGTTGTTATGACCCCTCTTCCGGAAATCTACAATGATCTCCTTGGTCTTTTTGGTGTTTAAGACCAAGTTGAGACAGAAAGACCCAGCCAGTGAGTTCAAACCTTGGGTTCTCTTGTCCTAACCATTTTTTAATAATGTAGGTATTAGTACTTTTAGTCCTCCCAAATGAATAAAAGGCAACATTTGCTAAGGAATCTCAAGGCAATGAGTTTGTGTTGCCATTTGCACATGCATCAGACAACTGGCAAGACGCAGGCTAATTCAAATGTTCACATAGCATTAACATGGCTTTTTCTTTTGCTTTCTTAATGTTCTCATTCTATCCTGTAAGCATGTTTTGATTAAGTTATCCATGTAGCCCTGTGCCTTCTTTAGGTCTGTTTGACCTCTGAATATGCTCCCCACCTCTGAGTTAAGGAATAAATTTCACAATACATGCCTTGGGACGACACTAAATAGTGATATGCTTTTGTTTAAATGTTTTCAACTGTTTCTCTAATGTAACTCAACAGAGGGGTATGACAGGCTGGCACGGGGCTCCCTCTAGTGTTACACGAGCGCAAATTCACAACAAAACACAGCTTAGACTGAGTGCAGAATAACGGGGTTTTTTAATGGTGATTTAGGACATGTAGTTTTGGGGGTTTTTTTGGGGGGGGGGGGGGGGGGGGGGGGGGTTTGTTTGTCTTGGTAATTTTTAAGGTAAAGTTAATTTAGCAAATACTACTACAAGTTATTTATTTAGTGCAAGTGCCTAAATAAGCACTCTGGCTGGGGAGTTGACAAGTCTTCATCTAGAAGCCCTCTGAATATTTATTTATATGTAAATGCAATTTCATATTTCCTCCCACATTCTCTTTCTTTCTTTTTTTGCTTTTTCTCCACATTTTCTAAATGGCTATTACATCAGCCACTGATTTTGACTGAAAACATACCATTTGAAAATGTCAAAGATTATTTACTTAAAAACCTTATTCTTAAAAGATTAAGGATAGTGCTAGAGCCACAAATTTGACAGCATTTTAAATTTATTATCCCTTTCTGGCTGAAAGCTGAGTCCACTAAATCCAACCAAACAGGGCTTCCAAGTAGTTTAAACCAAGTTGATAAAGTGATTCTCGCATACCGCATGACCTCAGGTCTGGTCTCTGGAAACTGGCTTCTTCTCTCTTCTGGCCTGGACAAGATGAAGTGAGAGATGCTGTTGGACATTTACACCGATATTCAATCCTTGTCCTTGGCAGCGCAGGGGGTTCCTTATTCTCCATTCGCACCACGTCTGAATGCAAGACAAACCTGCAGCTGCCTGACAGTGCTTCATCTCTGTGGTCACAAGTAGTGAGTACCCACTCCCCTCACCCCAGTGATTTACCCTAACTCTATTTTTTTTTTTTTCAAACTCTCTGGAATCCTGTTCTTAAATGGAAACAGTCCTAATTGCCTGTTTGTGGCTGCTGGAGCGGGATGGCAGTGGTTTACGTTAAAATGCTATTAAATGAGGTGTGGAAGGGTGAACCCTTATATGTTTCCCCTCATGCACCATTTTCTTCCTCTACTTGCTTCCTTTCACCTGTGAAATAGGGAAATTTAAAAATTAAAGATTAATTGGACCTATAAAAACAGAAATAATCAGAATAAACCAGATATGTTTTTAAAGCTGCAGATATTTTTTAAACAATTAACCTGCACTTTAGAGTGCCCATATTTACAAGAACCAACAAATGTATCACTCAGACACATTTCGTAATCATATGTGTTTGGTTTGACACTGGGTCATTTTAAATTCTGAAAGTGAAGCTTTACCCTGATTTCACCTTATTGCAGTCCAGTGATCATTTCCAATTTGCTTTGGGATTTGGCCATGAGCATTAAATAAACAGCATATTTGCATAAGATCCATAATTTCTCAGTCCTGGGAGAAAAACTTGATGTGCTTTTAAGAATTTTTTAATGTGGAAAATGTAGAGAGAAAGAAAACACGAGACAATAATTTGTTTTTCATTGCAGTCATTTTAAATGTCTCAATGCGTGACTGCCTTTAAAGGGGCCATCTGTTATCCAAGTGAAAATAATAAGCATAAATAACTTTCTTTTACAGCCTATGATGACTTACAGCCTATGATGACTTACAGCCTATTTCAGTAACCCCCCCCCACCACCACCATTTTTTTCCCCACTTATTTTTCAGAAGTTGTAAATATTGGACAACAGCTCTATAATCACAATGCATATTTCCGTAAACACCAGCAGTAATATAAACAGCTCATTTTGAGTATGAATTGTAATTGTGGAAATATTTCTGTCAGAAAAAGGGCAATTCTCTTGAGTGGAAATGTTTTTGGTGTTTGATTAATCAGTTATACTCAAGCAAACATCAGACATTATACTTGTCAGAAAGGCCACAGAAATTCTGAGCAAACTATAAATTCTTCATGTTCTGCATGTCTAATTTATTGTAGACAACTATAGCTTTTCATTTAGAACACACTCAGACTGTGCTGTGTAATTGTCCTTGGCTATGATAGGTAGCTTTACTAACGACTGATTAAATGTAATCAGCTACAGGGATCTTTCTTTCAGTGTCTTCATGAGGTAGATGATGTGAGGTGAGAGCAGTGAGAGAGTAAGTCTCGGCTGGATAACAGAAGAGTACACTAGTAGCATCCCAGTGTTTCTTCATATTATAACTACTGTGATTCAGATCAGAAATGGTCAGTGATTCATCTCTGAACATTAAACTGATCATATTTTATTTTCAGTGCTCACTTTGGTGACGGCACACAGGGAAAAGTGAGAAAAGGAACTAATTGTGATGTAACAATGTTATATGGAATAGTGGAACTTTAACAAATCAGGTGGAAGGCTGATTTATTAGCTTTATGCAGATGATAAATGATGGACATTGTCATGCTTTTCAGCACACTTTGCTAAGAACATTAGTTTTATTTTGTTTGTTGTCATTTATTTTTCTTTATAATCTATGCAAAGCCTTCTCTGCAGTAGTAGAAAATGTTTCACATTTGCCTGCATGGTACATTTACTTCATTACATTACTTCAAAGGAACCCATATATTTATGCAAAAAAGGGTGAAAAAAAAACATTATGATGCAACAGATTCAGACCCCTGAAAAAATGTAGGCCATGCAGATGTCCTTTATCCAAATTACCTGAAGATGGTGCTGTTCTCCAATGTTACTGAAAGGCAGCCAGCGCCACACATCTACTGAAAGGAACCTTCTAATATTTCTTATGCTATCCTATTGTACATTGAAGATTGAGAACAGATTCCTTTGAGGTTTGGATAGATTGCCCCAGGAGTCATGGTTTATTCATCATCATGAATGAGGGTATGAGGCAATGTGCCTCAGGGTCCCATGTGTCTGTGTGATTGATTGGTTCAGCTGTGCACTATTGATCAGTTACTACACGTAGATGTGCTTTACCGTCCTCTGTATCATCTCCAGAGAGCCAATGATCCTCTAACAAGAGGCCATTCTGCTGGCTGAACAGTTAATCAGCAGCTGTGTGGCCCATGCTCACCACAAGCATAGGAAATCTCCCAATGACTGTTTTAGTGGATGGTGGGAGAAAAATGAAGTGGATGATTTAACTCCCAGCTTTGTGGTTAAATGAGACCTGTAGAAATGTTTGTCAATGTTAATTGTAGCAACACTTCTGTGGTTATTCATTTCATTTCATACATTTGTCAAATCTGGAAAAATAAATATTTGCATATGCAGTAAAAAGCTGCCGTCTGCTCCCTTCTAAAACCTTCATTGAGAGAACTGAAGGTCCGTGATGCTGATAAGGAATGATCAGCTCTCTGTCATGACTGAGAGCTGGGGGATTTTCTCTTTCTGCCTCAGTTATCTCTCTTTGAGGTTATAATGAGTTTAGCAAAGGATTTACTGAGTGGTTTACTGCTTGGCATTGTTTTCCTCTCTTTCCTGTCACCCTAGCAGAGGTACTGAGCTTTAATCCTCTAGTGTCGGTTTTTTTTTTTTTTTTCCTCTTTCCCCCTGTGTCTGTATGTCTGTCTGGTAAGCTGAGGACAAGTGCAAGGTAACAACTTGGGAGTGATTTCGAGTAAATGTGATCCACTATCTCCTCTAACAGCAACTGTTATGTGAATACATAATGGACAACTTTTTTAACATTTCTTTGGTTTGATCTAAAAATCCTCAAAGACGACATCCGTGGCTAATAGCTCTTGAAGCGCTATTTGCTAAATATCTGGGCATGGTTTAAAGTGTGTCAAGCGATTTGAAAGAACTGGAAAAGTGGAGTGCAAAAGAGGAACTGGAGGGCCTAAAAAAAAAAAAAAAAAAAAAAAAAAAAAAAAAAAAAAAAAAAAAAAAACACACACCTATCTGGATCAGACAAACATGTATGGTTTTATGGAGATCTTAAGGAGTAATGAATCCAAATGTCAAATCCGGGGTGACTTGAGCACAGTATTGTACATACTGTGTGTCTCTTTGTTCGACCCACCCTATAAAGAAACATCCTGATGCACATGTCTGTCAGATTTCTCATGCTCATATTTTGAATATGATAAACAGAAGGAAATTAAACAAATTGGACAGCTTTTACAATAACTCAGATAACCACAGCTGTCAGATGCATAAAATCATGCTTTGTTTCTTCCCCTGTGTGGAGACAGTACTTATTTATTCTAACCAATATGACGATTTTTGCACAAAACAAATGGAGCAGAATACAAATATACAAACCACACAAGCCATGTCGTTTGTGTCCAACTTTAAGTATATCAGAAGGAGACTTTCTCCTTTTTTCCTGCAAATGATTTTGCAATACCTGTATTGCTCCAAAAGCATTAACATATGACCCTAACACTACACACCTACACTGTACTTGAGGTGAAGTAACTAAAGCTAAAACTGGTGTTATGTTCCAAGGCTTGGTTTAAAATCTGGTGGAAGTGCCACATGTTCATTGGGTCTTATTTATTCAGTTCAATTCAATTTTATTTATACAGGGCCAAATCACAACAACAGTTGCCTCAAGACGATTGTGTAAAGTAGACCCTATACATATAGAGAAAAACCCAACAATCTTTTGACCCCCTATGAGCAAGCACTTTGGCGACAGTGGGAAGGAAAAACTCCCTTTTAACAGGAAGAAACCTCCGGCAGAACCAGGCTCAGGGAGGGGCGGGGCCATCTGCCGTGACCGGTTGGGGAGAGAGAAGGAAGACAGGATAAAAGACAAAGCATGTTTAAGTGCAAAATAAATGATCTACTGGGGGTGTTTTGGAGGAAGGTTCAGAGAAGGTTGGAGATCATCGGGTCAGGATGAGAATGAACAGTCAGTAGTCACTTGCAGGGTTTTTCGTTTTGTTGAATAATGAGCAAAAGGAAAGACACATGGACTGCTATCTCTGAAAGGAAATAAAGTATGATTTAAGTAACTCAAAATAACAGATGAACTCAGGAGAGCAAACAGAAACTCACCTCAGCTGTGGGAGTGAAGAAAGAGTGAGCTGTAGGTGAGTGCAGTCCTTATATAATGGGTGACAGGTGAGTGCAATTAAAGGCAAGCACCACACCCAATCAAAGGTGAGGAAAAGAAACAAGGTGCATCTGGTGAAGTGAGTGTGCTGAAAGGTGAGCCTTTACAACAGGGGAATACACTTCATATGTGCAGCTTGTTAAGCCATACCTTTCACTTTGTATTCATTTGGCTGCAGAAAAATATGTTTTACTTACTTGCCTCTAATCTGCTGCTAAGTCTCTTTTACATTGCTGGAATCACTGCTACAAAAACACCGAACACACGGAGGGAATAAATGTTCAGCTATTTCCACCTCTCCTTCATTTGGCTGTGGGACTGTAACCTTTGATGTTTAAATGCATCCAGTTTAAAGCTTCAGAGCTCTAATGGGCAGCTGTAACTTTGGAATTAAACAGCAGCACTGAGAACACGCTCAGCAATGAATTAATTGAATTAAGATGTTTGTATGAACTTGAATTAAGGTATGTGTCGGGGGAAAAGCATTTTGAACTTTAGACTTTGTTTTTAAAAGCATGAAGTCATGCATAACCTTTTCACATTACACATATATGATTTAACAAAAAACTGTAATCAACAAGTTATACTTTCAGGATTTATGACAGTTCATTATAAAGAATAATTGGACTTTAGAAATTACATCATCCATTGTCATCTGCTTCTCCTTAGTACAGGATATTTTTATGGTTGAAGGTGAGTGTGATCAAGGGGCTGCTACTATAAATTCTCTACTGCTGATCACTTCATTCCTGAAATTAAACTGACTGAGCCACTGTAGTTTAGTAATCCTATTTCAGTGAGTAAGTAAATTGCCTTATAAGGCACTATAGTAAAGTAAAAACAAAACTCTGCTAAATTAAGGACAGGTTTAACCAGACATTTTCTAAATGTCTGTAGAGCTCATGCATTCGTCTACAATTCCACAATAGGTGTAAAGTGAAACTCTGATAATAAGTCAGCTTTAGTTTATGTCGATCAATAAAGAGGCAAAATATGTTGAGCATAAAATTTATTGTTGATTCTGGTTGCTACCATTTAATTATGATGTATTTTTTGTACAGTGTACTTTCCCTCTCTATCCTCGTCAAAATGCAAGTTTCGACTCTGGATAAGGCTCATAACAGGAGGCTAGCGGCAGGTTTAACTTGTGGCTGGCTGTACAACATAGAGCACAAGCATCCAGCAGGATTCACAGTATATTGTCTCAGAGCCAATAGACTGGCTGATCAGCACTCGATTACCTGCTCCCAATTTCACAGGGACTTGACCATTTCACACCAGCACAGAGAACCCCTGAAAAATAGCACTGAGATGGGTTTCCATTGATCACAGCACCTGTGCAGATGAAAACATCACGGTCTGTAACTCTAAAAATCTTCCATACCAATCCAACAACTCTGTTGGTGGCTGTTTTAAATAGAATAGAATAGAATAGAATAGAATAGAATAGAATAGGCTTTATTGTCATTGTACAGAGTACAACGAAATTGGAGTGCCACTCCCTTGGTGCAAGATTCAATAATAAATATAAATGTAAAATATAAAAAGTACAATAAAACAATCGCAAGTATTCAAACAATAGTAAGTAAGATATATACAGGATAGCAGCATTAATATAATGACAGTATGAATAGCAGCATAATATAATGGCAGTGACGTATGGTATAGCTGGTATAGCTAAGCAGGTTCAATTGTTTTTGTGCTTATTTACTACGGTGATAGCTCTGGGAAAGAAGCTATTCCTGAATCTGTTTGTCCTGGTTTTATGTGACCTGTACCGTCGGCCTGACGGTAATAGTTCAAACAGTTGATTGCTGGGGTGAGAGTGATCCTTGAATATATTGCCAGCTCTGCTGAGGTACCGAGAGTTTGCAGTGACCTCCAGGCTGGGCAGAGAGCAGCCAGTGATCTTCTGGGCTGTGTTGATGACCCTCTGCAGTACTTTCCTGTCAAACATAAAGGAGTTTGAATTGAGAAGAAATGAACTGAAGAATGCCGTTCTGTGAAAAGGCAATAAAATGTGCAATGGATGGAGGAGGCTTGTAAAGCCTTTGCATTATAAGGCATAAAGGTGCTAATAATACTGCTTTTCATCTGTCATGCAAGCCCAATAGAGTCACTTATGCCTAACCTGTCTGTAGTGTAAAACACAAAACTTTGTCTCCACTGCAGCAAACTATCATTCAAAATTTTGGGGCAGCCAAGCACATGTACAACATGTACATGTAAGTACATTTAAGCATATTAACTTTCAGTTGACTTTATAGGCGTTTAATGTACACTTCTGAGCAGTATTCGGTGCATTTCTGAATGCCATTTCAACAGGCTCCTAATGAATACCATCAACAAAGGCTGAATCTAAAAAGGTGCCATCAGGCAGCTCTGCCACGCCACGAGATGAGTGTCAGAGGCTTGATTGGATTTTCAGTGCTGGTTCATAATTGCTGGCCAGTGTTAATTTCCCTCCCTCTGTTTGAGTAGAAGAGGGTGGTGGGTGGGATGATGAATGAGATTTGCAAACAGAATCCACAGCCAGCAGTACAGGTCCATGTAGTGCTCCCGGGAGCTGATCTAGCATGTATTTCCTAATAAATCACCCCGTTGGACTGAAAGCCCTTTGTGGCTGAGAGTCTGCAGATACGGTGCAGATGGTAACAGCACAGAGCCAGAGATGAGGCAGGTAATTAATCGAGAAGCCTAATATTTGATCGATCCATATCATTCCTTATTCCATACAACAAAGAGCACATTGTAAAATGGCATTTGAAATCCAGCTTACCGGTAGTTACTTACTTCTGGCAAAAAAACCCAACAAAAACCAGACAGCCAACAGAGCAGAAATTCATGGCATCATAAAACAAAAGAACATTAAACAGAACTTGTGCAGACTGTTTCACTTACCACTTACCATATTCATTCATTTTAAATATTTGACCTTCATCGTGTACATGGACAACATTCCTGCACCCACGTATAAGGAATGCTTCAATCTAATACAAGCGCGTTCATGCTCACAGGTGTACACACAGGTGCTCACAAACTACACCCTTTTTGGCTGCTACCTCAAAGTACACTGTGCGCTGTCAATCTTACGTGCTGCACAATAATCTTTAATATTTAGTATTTACTGTTATATTCACATAGATCATCGCGATGATGTTGTTTATTATATTTCTCTCTTTTTCTTTGCTTGTTTTCTCTTTTTTCTTTCTCAACAGGTGATCCAGGTGATTGTTATGTATTTTTTGTCTGTTTGTTTTTTTTGTTTTTTGCCCCTTATCCTCGTCCCTCTTCCCCGCTCTTTTTCTTTCCCTCTTTCTTTCTCCCTTTTCTTTTCCCCAGTCAAGTCTGTCCCGTGTTCAGCAAATGAAAATAAAATAAACAATAAAAGCAAAGGTGAATCAAATAGACCAGCAAGGCTGGGATGGTCCATTGGGTAAAGTAAATCCGTTGGGCATCTTTCTTTGCCTTTAGACAACAATTCTGATGGCAAAAGAGCCAAACGGGACAGGCAAAAAAAAAGGTCTAATGAGAACAGTCTGACAAATGGCCACCTTGCAAGTAAGAGTTCCAGGACTGAGCCTGTATTATTAATGGGGTCATTAATGGGACAACACTAGTTTCTTACAACATCTGTAAAGGTTCAAAACTTCATATAAAAAATAAAATTAGAATAAAAGATAGTAGCTCTAAATCAAAACATTGCAGACCACATTCCACAGATCCTGGACTCAGATCAGATCATTTGGAGTTGTACGGCAATGCATTTGCTGTTATTTTAAAGATAGCATTTATTGAATACCATTGTTACAAGTTATTGATAATACACCCTGATTATTTCTGTGTCATTTTGCCATTTCAGTTTGCAATCCACTATATGATTGTGAGAGTAACAGTTTTAGTTATGTTTATTCCATTCACTCACATGTGTTGCACATTGAAAATTAAAATACATAAAGAGCTGGTATTTCTGATTTGTGTAAGCAAATAAACAGTAAGCAAAAGCTTGTGGGAGCTCTATTTTATTGTTTTTATGAAGCACTTTTTCAGCACCCCTGTTGCTCATTCAGTTGTGCAGAGATTTCACATTCAAATTTCATGACTGGCATGGAAAGAAATAAAAAATAACCTGCAAGTTGTTATGGAATTGTTGGTTCAAGTAAAAGCCATGAGACACCATATTAGCAGAAGTACCAGCACTAGCAGGGATAGGAGTTGCAGTATTATCTGTTCAACTGCCAGGAAGCACTGATGGCAGAAGCCCTCCGTTCTTTGTACCTCATAGATTTTAGTTCCCTACAATATTCCAGGTAGATGTTGATGGTTGATACATACTGATGATTTGTGTGGCAAATTTAACTTCAAGCAATCCACTTTTCACTGTCTGCAATGGTAATAAAAGCTGGTTGAGCTTTTATGTTAGTCGATTAGCACGTGCCTGAGAATGCGCCATTGCATTTTATGAGTGCACCTAAGTGGAATGTCTTTGCGTGTGTGTGTGTTATCATGCAAACAGCTGCACTTGATATGTTACATATACCAAAGCAGCGTAATGACTGGAGGCTTTTAAGGCTTAAAATAAGGAACTGAGTTGCTTTTCTATAAACCGAGACAAAGACATATATTCCAGAACAACAGCAGTGAAAAGAAATCTACAAAAGACTGTGCAGCTCAGAAACTCATTCTTTTGTCTTTTAGAGACCCTGAGAAAAAAACTCTAGATGAATAAGCAGAGACAAAAGGCGGCATGAGATTAGAGTCATCTTGAACACAGGACAAGGCCGTTCCCTGTCACATACCCTTGTAGCACAATGGAGTCATAGTTCCTTCAGTAGTAGCTGCCAGCATCAAATAACGATGCCTGTGATGACCCTGAGATTTTCAGCCTTTGGGCATTGAGATGTGAAGACAGCATACTGCCAAGGGATCCTTGACTCAGAGCTGCATGTTTGGGCTGGCAGTATTATTTTGGACTCAGAGAGCCTGTCTGCCAGATAGCAGACGTGCTTGACTCAGACTGGAGAGTCTGCATGACAGGATTAAAAAAAATCCATCCTCATCCTGGTGACACCCTTTTCTGTCACTGTTGAACATGTCCTAAAAGTCCTAGTTTTATTCTGTTTCAGCATTTTCATCAAACATGTTTCCAGGGCATCAGGCAGCTTTGAAACAGTGTTCATTTTGATCTCAAGTTTTGATTTAGCTATAGTCCTTTGACTAAGATTTCATTTAGTTTTAGTCATAAGTTTAAATGTTTGTTGTTTTTTTGTCAGTTGCTCCACACAGTGTATAAAGCATCTTATTTTATTTAAATGCAAAATGTGTCCATATGTCTGAGGAAACAGCAACAGCACACTTAGGCTTATTGTGTTTCACTTCCTGGTCTCAGAATTGCTAACATTATTTAGCTATTCTATCTTTTCCTCTTTACCAGTGTATTCATATCTTGCAAATGACATGGACTGATATTATCACTGCAAGATGAATGAGTGGGAAATTACAAATCAAAAGGCCATAACTCCATCAACAGCTGCAGACCTCCAGCATGGGCATGCTTTATTCATTTGTGAGCATGTAGTACTAAATCTCTGTAAAGTGCACTGTTTTCTCACTCAACCCCAAGTTCTTTTGCCTGCCAACCTATACTGTGCCATAATTGCAATGTGTGTGAGTAATTGCCTCGTGTGCTCCAGCGATGCACCAAGCAATTTCAATCAAGCCCTCAACAATGGCGCACTAGAGTATGTCCAGCCTTCTATGCCCGCTTACCATATCTACCCATTTACCCATTTGCCTGTCCAGAATATAAATCAGGAGGTCTGCATTATTTAGAGAGTGAGCAACAAATAAGAAAAGACAGACAGGGACGGAGAAGGATAAAATCAAACTCGCTAGTCAGCTGTGACCCCATGTGATCAGTCAGGCATTGTTATATTAAGATGCCTCAAAGGGGGGGAACTTGCTCACTTGCTTCGATCTGACTACATTTTACCTGTGTAGTCCAGGAATCTTGGGACGGGCCTAACTTGCTGAAACCTACAAAACATAAACAAGCAACTCATAAAATTACAAAGTAATTTTTGGAATATGCCCATAAATCCAGTTTTGTACTTGTGCTTCAGCGATTTGTGCTGGATCTCTTCCAGTGATTGTTCTACGTTATCTTCATTTTGGGGAAGTGGACTAAATTGCAGAGAGCCAAATCTGTCAGGTGGTCCGAGGAATTACTTGTTTTAATGAACTGTGCTGGTATACTGTAGCACACTGCTAATGTACTCCACAGTGACAGTAGTCTGGGAGGAAAATTCATGGTGCAGAACTTTAATCCTTATTATCTAAAAAAAAGTTTTAAAAAGCTCAGAATGGCTTTGGTCAGTTTAAACTAAAAGTAGCAGATGTGCTGTAAGTCTGGGAAGATGGCTTTGAACTGTGGATTTAATCTGGTAAGGTTTTTGATTTTAATGTTTCAATAAACAAAACTTTATGATGACACCTTGTAGTGTTCACCAAATATTTGGCTACACATCAACACTATCTGTACTAAATAGCGAATTGAACAGTACTGTTAGTAATGCTGTAGAGAGGCAGGACTTGGTTAGAGTTAGCTTTCGGTACAGCTTGGAGTTTACTGTAACAGGATGGAAATTTTAACAGAATAAGGCTGATGTGATTTTATTGCACTTTTAATGATATTTAACCAAAACTATTGCCTTTCCCTGACCTTAGGCTTAGGTTAAGGCACTTGTTGCTTACATGTAATGATCATCAGCCTTGTACACTTAACATTTATCTGAACCACTTAATGATCATTCTGTTATAGTACATAAATTTGACATTATTTTCAGGGACATGAAAATAAAAAAGATGACTTTTCAGTGAACAGTGAGCAATTACATTAGCACTATAATGTAAGTAGGAAAGTGATTTGGTTGTTAATGGTTGTAATTACTAGGAGAAAGAATATTGTTTAAGAGGACCCATATTAAATAGTTAGGTCTATAAATTGTTGCATAATGATACAGTTTTGTTATTTTGCTAACTGCACACAATCACAGTGGATTTTAAATCATACAGCCAAGATGAGACTGAAGTGCAGACTTTCAGCTTTAATTCAATGGGTTTATTATTTGTGTACATGGTTCCCTGTTATCAAAGAACCCAAAATAATTGGACAATTCACAAGTGGTTTCATGAGCAGGTAGGCGGCGACCACCAGCTGTGATTTTTGTACAAAGCTTACGTCAACGCTATTCTCTGCCAGGACAAAACTTTAAACTATGCTTCCATGATAACGTATGCAAAACTGCTCATGTAAATGTATAATGTTCAAAAACATTACATATTTATTTTAGATATTCTTCAAGGTTTTATTTATTTTACATTTGTTTTAGATTGCATGGGATTGGAGGGGGTTAGTAAGCTCCATTTTTGTCCCAGGAGCTTGTTCCTCTGACTACTGCGTGACCTTATCAAGAACCAACCCTCCCCTCCACTTGAGAGCAGGTGATGTCTGTAGGTATGCGATGATCTATTTATGAAAGAAGAATGACTCAATGTTCCTCTATATTTGAGACTTCGCGGCAGCGTATGAGAGTTCTGAGCGAAAGAAAGAATGGGATTTGTAAGGGTGAGTTTAGATGTGTGCCAGAGAACCCCCGGTGGCTTATTCCCCTGCTCACTGCATCAGTGGAACTCATATTTCACCTGTCAGGATCTGTCATCTCCACTGCTGTCTTCCCCGTCCCCAAGCTTCCTCTGCCTGGCCTGTTGGCTTTTTTTTAGCTGATGCGTGCGTGTGCATGCATGTGTGTCTGTCTTCATCTTTTTATTAAAACCCTAATAATATCACCCAGTCAATCTAACTTAAGGTTCCCCTGTGATCTGGTTGCCTATTATCATTATTATTATTTCATTAGATTACTCTTGTGTATAATGTGCAGTAAAATTCTTTCATTAAACATTTATGAATCTTTACCTCGTGAAGGCTTTTCATTGTAACCATGCATTACATTTTAATAAAAGCAGCGCCTTTGCTCTGAAGCTGTGCCAGCAGTTGCGTCAGGTTTACCCCTGACTGAGTGAGAACATCCAAATTCAAAGTATAAAATTATGTTTAATTCTGAGGAGATAATTTAGGGCTGTCGATGCCGGCGGGGGTTTTGGCAGCAATATCTTGTCAGAGTGTGATGTAACAGATGCTGTCATTTTTTCCGGTTAAACAGATACAGCAGGTTGCAGTCCAGCAACCTCTGCAGCTGAATCACACAACAAACACTCCGTCTTCTCAGAGAGGAAACAAATGAATTAACGTGGAGAAATAAAGTAGAAAGAAACACATGAGAAATTAGAAGTCACTGAACCAGGTTGGGCTTTTGTGCTGCTGTGTTAGTGAATGTGCCCATGATGGCCAGTCTGCAGCTTCTTGTTGCTGTGCTAAAACACCATGTATGTGCTAAATAAGCCCCACGAACAAAGGGAATAGAGCAACAGAATGAGCGGTCGAATGAGCCACAGGCCCTGAAGAAATGAAAGCAGTTTCACACTTTTCCTTCTTTAATCTCAATATTATCAATATAAGGAACCCCAGAAAGAACATCCAGAGAGATACACTGGCATATGGTTACCGATGAAATCTAATCTGCTGTCCTCTGGTGACCAGTTGTTACAAACCCCTACAAAGCAGTGATAGGCAACAAGCAAGTCATATTATATATTGATGAAGGCCAAATGTGCAACTACAAGAATGCTGAGCTTTTAGTTTTCGTTAGCAACAGTGCAGTGCTTCCTGCAGGTTTACATTCTGTAGGAAATACTGTGCTATTGCTGCCATTGACAGTAGTCCTTGTTCTGCTCTGTGGCCTCTGTGAGATCGGTGTAGTGGTACATGAACCAGCCCTCCATGTGCTGCAGTTCCTTCAGCTCGAGGCAGATTTCCAGAGCAAAACTACAACTACAGTTGCCAGCTGGCAGGTCAACTTCAAAAACGAGTAGAGACAGACAGCGAGTCCTTCACATGCTGATCCTCTGGCATTCTTCAGGCAAGGTCCATGGGTCATCAGCACCGTGCACACAGAGAACTATACACCCAGTAATGTTGAAAAAGCCTGCAAAATCACTATTAAAACTATAAGAATATTTAAAATTCAAATTCAACATGGAGGACAATGCAGAAAAAGTACTACAAAAAATATGAAAGGTGCAGCCCAAATTAAAGTGAAGCCTAAAATCCCAATGTTGACTGTTAAAATTTACTTAGTAGAAAAAATAAAAACAGAGTTGACCACAGAAATGGTCAAGCTATTCTAAAAAGTAGTCAGAGGCCTGAAAGCATCTGTTTCGGTCATTCGAAACAGATGCTTGAATTACAGGGCTGTGAAAAGGTTTTTGCATCTTGTTTAATCTCCAATTCTTTTGCATATTTATCACACTATGTGATCAATATATATCAACAAAAGAACAAGCAATTAGAAAAGGAGCAAATACTTTTCCACAGCAATGTAAACGCTTATGAGACTGTTCCATTTGGAGTTAGGACATCCACGTCTGGTATCTGGGCTGACAGTTGAAACTTGGAGTATATTGCTATTCAGTATAATCAGTATGTAAGCTAACAGGTAAAGTATATTGTACCTGTTTTTAAAATTGCATATAAAATGTAATGAAACAGCAAACCAGCATTTTAAAAGTCACTGAATAACTTTCCCCCTTTTTAATGCTTCAGATATCTTTTCAGTCACTACATATAAACTCTTAACCCTCTCAGGCTCAAATTAAGTTTTTGTTGCTAATGCACAAAAGAATACTTGCAGTGGTACTTCTGAGTAAAAAAACCCTCATAAAATATGTATGTGGGGTAATCAGGTTGTTAGCTTTTAACTGTTGCAAATCTGCAACGCTTGCCTTGAGAGGGTTAACACCCACCAGAGTCGCGTAGAGAATTAGGGATGGGATATGGGTTAAGTTTATGTCCATGCCTTTTTTTTAAAATTGTCCATAAAATGTGCTTATTTAGCATGCTAAGACAAAGCCCAACCCTAACTCCTACTCTCGGTTGGTTCCCTAATGACCTGCTGGATGTGAGGAAGTTAATGACATGTGACATCACTCTGGCATACAGGGCATATTTAAATAGCCTGGGATGTCCTAACATCTCATTACATCTGGACACTGATAAGGTCCTTAGCCTTCTATTCTAAGGTTTACGACCTTATTTTCTCTGAGCACATAATAGATTTTTTTTCCAGACGTTTTTCACACCAAGTAATAACAGCTTACCTTTTGCTCTCGTATCACAAAATGATGAACCAAAAGTTCAAGTTTATGACCAAAGCTTCCTTTTATAGTGTTTGTCCGTCATTTATGTACTAGAAATAAAATCTAAAAGACATCTGAGGATTACCTGCAGAACATTCAACCTCCTGAGGTCTAACCCATCCTCCGTGATGATGACATGAACTCAATCCTGACCCTTTGTTTTGCAGATAAAAAAAAAAAGCTGATTTCTTTTTCAGAAATTGGAAAACAATTGTTGGCAAATAGAAGACACACAGATTTGGAGAACAATTTTCTTTAAAAAAAGAGAAAGAGAAGCAGAAATAAATACATATTCTGGGAGGGCTAGGGTTATCACCTGTGATGAGGTAAAGCCCAGTAAGCCCAGTAAGCTGGAGAAAATACAGCATCTATTCCTCAAAGCATCCTGTTTCCAGTTCCACACCGCTGTTCTTAGATATTCACCATCATACAATCCTTTCCATTCCGGACACGTGTGGCTTTAGCTATTTTCTCCTTCTCTGTGTAAGATCTTTGGTTTTGCCACTGTCTCCTAAACCAAGCGACTGACTGCAAGAACAGGCTGTTCAGTCTCTTTCTCATATGTTCCAGATCTCGGCATATTCCTTTTAAAAAAGTAATCAAAATATTTGTTTCATCTGTGAATGATCATCATGACCCCCACCAGCGTTTGCATGCATGGTGTTCATTTAGTCTGTAAACACAATAGCTCGAAAACCTTTGAATAAATTCTGATAAAACTTTGTAGGTATGTAGAGTGGAGTCATGTTAACTATCCCTTTAAATTTGGCCTACATCCACCAAGGCCTTCAAGGTCGACTCAGTGATTTGTTGGTCGACAACTGACAAAAAGCCTTTTAACTTAAACACTACTATGCACTATGAAATGTGCTGTATGTTGTCAACATGCAAAAAGTATAAAGATTTATCATGTCACATTTGACCTCTGACCCCTCCATCAAAGTCAATAGATTGATCTGAAAGTCAAAGTGATAATAATGCCATATGGAGCTTTTTAAAACTATCTTTATTATTTATTGTTTGTTTGGAAATCAAAATAGAATTCAAAAACTTTTTCACTTGCTATTTATTACTAAACATTTAAAAAGGATTTTCATCATCAAGACTTGTTTTTGACTCTGACAGCGAGGTCCAGTTCACTATTTCAACAAGTCTTTATTTTTAAAGGTTCTTTTCAACCCTGAATGTTATTAACCTTACTTATCATATTGTCATACAGTATTTTTGCATTTTTGTGCAGTACAAATAACCCCAAATACATCACTTGGTCACATTTTACCTTTTCAGCCATAGTGCATGACAGTTACAACAGTTGCTTGTTTTAAGGATAAAATATGACTACGAGCACCGGCTGGTTTTTCTTTCACTGTGCTCCCAGCCACAGCCACTCTGGTGGCTATGGGGTTTGCTTTTTATGGGCTAGCCGGCTGTGACTGACTGATGGTGGCATTCCCTCTCTTTGTGTGGCAGCTCCAGCTGGAAAACATAAATAAAACGGAGGCAGACAAGGAGCCAAAAGCAATGTGCCAGCCACAGACAGGCATGTGTGCTACAGACTTACAGCATGGCTCCTCACAACAAACTGGGCCAGGTTTGAAAGGCTTAATTGCAGCTGCCTGCTTACAGTAGTTTATGATAATATGAAGTCTTGCAGGCGCACTTGTTTGAAATTCTAGTGAGAATCCTCTCTCTGTCTTTGGTAAAATGGTTCCTGCTTCTGCCCACAGGGAGCCCAGTGAGATTTGTATTTTGTTACTAGAGGCAGAGACTCTACCCAGAATTCCACCAAATTTAGAAGTGGCCTATATTTTGCCTATCAGGCCTCATAATGCATCTGAGTGTTAGCACTTTTTGTGCTCGGGGGGTGCGTCTCAAACGCTGCAGTTTATGACAAATCATATTAAAGATGCACTCTAAATGGCGTAATGCAAATATCTGCCTAATGTGCTAAGCCTGTAAAGGAGGATGGGATGTGATTTTGGAAATGATGTGGGGGGAAAAAAGGGTAGAATTAATATTCAGCGCTCAGTTACAACCACTCCTCCATAATGCATGTCGTGAATACATTTGGCTACAGAGTACTGAGTAATGAGAAGCAAAGGAATCCAGAAATGAGCAAAAATCATCTGGCTCTGACACACTTTCAACTTAGAGCTCCGTTCGGTTGCGAACATGCGGCGGCGATCAAAGAACGCTTCTCCAGAGGGAGCTGTGTGGCCTGGCAGTGAGGCGGGCTCCAGAAGTTCACAGGTCTGATTCCTGCAGCAGTTCTACATCAGTTGCTGGTTGTGTATCCTCCTACCTACAGTAAAGGCAAGTTAACTGTATGACAGCTTCAATAAACACACTGAATGAAAATGTGGTGAAATAAGGCCTCTGGCAACGTGACACATTTCCTGTTTCGAACCTCGCTTGTTGTGACATACTAACCATCTGGACCCGTTGGCAGATGAAAGACTTTTTCCACCTCTAACCTTTTTTTTTTGGTCTCCCTCTCGAACAAATGAAACTGTTCTGACCTGGTATTCTGACCTAGTTGGAAGCAGTGGAGATGTTTTTTTCAAATTGCAGTGCTGACCCTGTTTGCACATAAATGTAGTCCTGCAGCTATGCACCGCCTTTAGACCTTAACCCACATTCTGAAACAGAGCTGGACCATTTCCAAGAGCTTACCCTATCAATGTCTAAATAGCACCCTAGTGTGTGCAGGTAGTGCCACAGCTGCATTGCCATATAAACAGTGTGACTCAGAAACACCATCAGCCTAACACAGCTGCATGAGACACACAGAGGTTAATGGTTCCCCTCTACACAGACTGTTTTACTGCAACGCAAACAAAGCTTGTTCAGCTGAAGTTGGTCAATTGTTGGACAACAAAGAGTAAACAGCACCAGAACATGTGCCTAGAGAAGCCACAGTAAAAAAGGAAGATGACGTTTTTGATTTGCTACAGCAGGTTGATTTAAACAGCAGGTAGGTGGGCGTGATAACTATGTCATTGTCATCATCACATAGAGCAGAAGTGCCAAACATAAGGCACGGGGGCCAGAAATGGCCTGGCAAAGACTCCAATCTGCTGCTGCTGATACAGACCTCCCAACAGTTCAGTTCAATTCAATTCAATTCAATTTTATTTATATACCGCCGAATCACAACAAAAGTCGCCTCAAGGCGCTTCATAGATACAGAGAAAAACCCAACAATCATATGACCCTCTGAGCAAGCACTTTGGCGACAGTGGGAAGGAAAAACTCCCTTTTAACAGGAAGAAACCTTCGGCAGAACCAGGCTCAGGGAGGGGCGGGGCCATCTGCTGCGACCAGTTGGAGTGAGAGAAGGAAGACAGGATAAAAGACATGCTGTGGAAGAGAGACAGAGGTTAATAACAGATATGATTCAATGCAGAGGTCTATTAACACATAGTGAGTGAGAAAGGTGACTGGAAAGGAAAAACTCAATGCATCATGGGAATCCCCCGGCAGCCTACGTCTATTGCTGCATGCTCTCTCTTTCTAGTCCCTGTCAGGACTCTTGCTGCAGCATTTTGGATTAACCTAAGGCTTTTCAACGAGTTTTTTGGACACCCTGATAATAATGAATTACAGTAGTCCAGCCTGGAAGTAATAAATGCATGAACTAGTTTTTCAGCGTCACTCTGAGACAGGATATTTCTAATTTTAGAGATGTTGCGCAAATGGAGGAAAGCAGTCTTACATATTTGTTTAATATGTGCATTGAAGGACATATCCTGGTCAAAAATGACTCCAAGGTTCCTCACAGCGTTACTGGAGGCCAAGGTAATGCCATCCAGAGTAAGAATCTGCTTAGATACCATATTTCTAAGATTTTCAGGGCCGAGTACAATAACCTCAGTTTTATCTGAATTAAGAAGCAGAAAGTTAGCGGCCATCCAGGTCTTTGTGTCTTTAAGACATTCCTGCAGTTTAACTTATTGGTGTGTGTTACCTGGCTTCATGGATAGATAGAGCTGGGTGTCATCTGCATAGCAGTGAAAATGTATGCTATGTCTTCTAATGATGCTGCCTAAGGGAAGCATGTAAAATGTAAACAGAATTGGTCCTAGCACTGAACCCTGTGGAACTCCATAATTAACCTCAGTGTGTGAAGAGGACTCTCCATTTACATGCACAAATTGGTGTCTATTAGATAGATATGATACAAACCACTGCAGCACAGTACCTGTAATACCTACAGCATGTTCTAATCGCTCTAATAGGATATTATGGTCGACAGTATCGAACGCTGCACTGAGGTCTAGCAGGACAAGCACAGAGATGAGTCCACTGTCAGAGGCCATAAGAAGATCATTTGTAACCTTCACTAAAGCTGTTTCTGTGCTGTGATGAGCTCTGAAACCTGACTGAAACTCTTCAAATAAGCCATTCCTCTGCAGATGATCTGTTAGCTGTTTGACAACTACTCTTTCAAGGATTTTTGATATGAAAGGAAGGTTGGAGATTGGCCTATAATTAGCTAAGACTGCTGGGTCTAGAGATGGCTTTTTGAGTAAAGGTTTAACTACAGCTAGCTTGAAGGCCTATGGTACATAGCCGATTATTAGAGAGGTTGATCATATTTAAGATTGAAGGATTAATTAATGGCAGGACTTCTTTGAGCAGTTTTGTAGGAATGGGGTCTAAAAGACACGTTGATGGTTTGGAGGAAGTAATTATTGAAGTTAACTCAGAAAGATCAATTGGAGAAAAAGAGCCTTAACTTAACATCAATGGTAATAAGAGTAACTGTAGATAATAATACATCTGTGGGATGATTATTGGTAATTTTTTTTTAAAGAGCTCTGACTTTTTGTCAGCCTGGCTACAGTGCTGAAGAGCAACCTGGGGTTGTTCTTATTTTCTTCAATCAGTGACGAATAGTAAGATGTTCTGGCTTTGCGGAGGGCTTTCTTATAAAGCAGCAAACTATTTCTCCAGGCTAAATGATGATCCTCTAAATTTGTGACACGCCATTTCCTCTCCAGCTTACGAGTCATCTGCTTTAGGCTACGTGTTTGAGAATTATACCACGGAGTCAGGTACTTCTGATTTGAGACCTTAGTTTTCACTGGAGCTACAGTATCCAGAGTCGTACGTAGTGAGGAGGTGAAATTATTAACAAGATAATCGACCTCTGTTGGGGTAGCATTCAGATAGCTGCTCTGCTCTGTGTTGGTACAGGGCATTGAAGATGATAGCAGTGGGTGGATTATATTCTTAAACTTAGTTACAGCACTTTCAGAAAGACATCTACTTTGATAAAGTCTACTCTCCACCACTGTGTAATCAATTATTGTAAATGTAAATGTTATCAGGAAATGATCAGACAGGAGAGGGTTTTCAGGAAACACTGTTAAATGTTCAGTTTCTATTCCATATGTTAAAACAAGATCTAGAGTGTGATTAAAGTGGTGGGTGGGTTCTTTTACATTTTGAGAGAAGCCAATTGAGTCTAATAACAGATTAAATGCCATGTTGAGGCTGTCATTTTTAGCATCTACATGGATGTTAAAATCACCCACAATAATTATTTTATCTGAGATCAGAACTAAATTAGATATAAAGCCTGAGAAATCAGACAGAAACTCTGTGTAAGGCCCAGGTGGACGATAGATGGTAACAAGTAAGACTGGTGTCTGAGTTTTACAGCTGGGGTGGACGAGGCTAAGCATCAGGCTTTCAAATGAATTAAAAGTCTGTCTTGGTCTTTCATTGATTGACAGGCTGGTGTGAAAAATTGCTGCCACACCGCCCCCTCGGCCTGTGCTTCGAGGTTTCTGGTAGTTAGAATGACTCGGGGGTGTTGATTCATTTAAACTAACATAATCATCCTGCTGCAACCAGGTTTCTGTAAGACAGAGTAAATCGATTTGTTGATCCATTATTAAGTCATGTACTAACAGAGACTTGGAGGAGAGAGACCTAATATTTAATAATCCACATTTCACTGTTTTACTCTTTGGTTCAGATGTGGATACTGTATTGTTCTTTCTTTGTGATTGTTTATGTTTATTGCTGGTTTTTAGTTTGTTTTTTGGCTCTTTGGGAGCTGACACAGTCTCTATGGAGATGGGGTTTTTTTTTTGGAGGGGGGGGGGGGTAGCAGGAGGAGAGAAGCTGCAGAGAGGCGTGTAAGACTGCACAGACTCACAACAGCCATTCATACTAAACGAAAGTACTTAAGTAATAAACAGTTCAATGATAGAACAGGTCTTGATGCATTCTCAATCATCCAGGAAAGTAAATCTCCAAAAGTTGATTCTGTTCATCTGGACGTATCGTTTTCAGTTGGAGAAATGTTTCATCACTCATCTAAGCCATAACTTTATAATTTGAAAGCAAAACAAATCTGTTAAGTCCATATTTCCAAAAAAAGAGAAAAGAAAATTCGTGCAAAGCGAATTATTGACTTCCTACCATAACAAGAAAGAAAGAATTTGCAAAGATTTTTTTTTAATCCAGTCTACTTTCAGCATGTTGTGCAAATGGGAATAAATATTAGTGCTTGGTGAATCTCAAATAATAATGATGAGACAGACATAGAAGCACCTAATATCTCATTGTTACATTCTAATTTGTGTTGTACAGTTATTTTATTTTCAACTTTAATTTATATATTTTATCTTATTCTTTCCCAGTTAAATTTACCCTTCATTCTAATTTGTGTTGTACAGTTATTTCATTTTTAACCTTAATTTATATTTTATTCCTTCCTAGTTAAATTTAACCTTTTTAATTTTTCATATTTATTTCCTATCTTATTCATAGCCTTTTCCTTTTTTGTTTTCTTTAGGTCACGAGCAGTTGTCCAAGCATTTCACTACATATCGTACTGTGTATGACTGTGTATGTGACAAATAAAATTTGAATTTGAATTTGAATTTTTATCTTTCCCTAAAACATTCTCTAACATTAAGCTGAGCTTTATACATGAATGAGATTTAAGTTATTCTACATAACAAGGTTGTTTTCACATGTTTACATAGTTTTGAGTTTCCCCTAATTTGACTACCAAAGAGGATTTTTATTCATTTATTATTTACTGATACACAGCCACACTGAAGTGTTTAGTCAGCATAATCATAGTTAGAATCAAATATTACACATAATCAAAAGTTAACAGTGGTAACAAAATATGTCTGATCATGTTGTCACGGGCAAAATAACTCAATTTGATTTGATGGCAACTGAACTATAAGCCTACATCATATATCCAACTACTGAAAGCGTTATACAGACTCTGAATTTTGAGAAGCTGCTTGAGGATACTGATCAAACAAGTGAGGGGGAGTTTGTGCCTTGCGAGAGAACTTTCCAAACCTCCAGCTGATCTTAAGGTTTGGGAAGGCCTCTGTATATAGCTGAATACAGCTGAGGATTGCCTGGCTCTGCTGCAAATTTGCAAAACATTTTTTTAAAATTTGATTTGATTTTATTATCCTTTGTTTCTTTTTTTTCATTATACACCAGCTTATTTTTCAGTCATCAGTAAAAAATGAGTTTCACAGAATTCTAACAGGCTCTGAGCAAAGTAGTAATTCAAATCAAATAGTGATTCATTCTGTATTTCTGCATTAGTTACGGTTGACTAAGCCTTCATTCACTATTGCCATTTCTTCTTCTGCAAGCACTAAATAAAGCTCAAAAGTTTGGAGTTGAAGTAAATGTTTCATAGCCTTGTTGTCTAGTTGCCTAGTTGTCACCACTCAGACAATACCTCCACCTCAGCACTGACATAGACAGAGAAGAAGTCAAAACAGGAAGCAAAGACATTGCAGTGTTTTCTTTTTCTTTTTTTTCAAATTTCTATCCACAAAGTCTCAAGTTTTCAAACTGTTGCAGCACCTCCCTCTGTGTAATCTCTGAATCTCTGAGTTTCTGCACAGACACATCATTAAAACAGCTGCAAAAGCCGAAATGATCATATACTCGTGTCTTCCAGTTGGCAACCCATCAGGTTACAAAATCAAGAGACGCAAAACAGCACCAACTTTAACACCACTTATGGTCATGTGACAGGGTCTTTAATTATTCTGACCTGGAAGCTATGTCCATGTTTTATACAGTCTGTGACCATTACGCATGTTTTTGACACTGTCCCCTAGTGGCAGTAGACAGCTACAGCATGCTGTGTAGGTTCTGGATAGCACCCTTTAAGGACCCTTTACTTTGCAGGGCACAAATGTCCTTTACCTCTGCTTTTTAAACTTACTCTGCTGAGTTGTCCAACAGGCTAATCTCAGCACTTAAATGCTAAGGCTGAATGTAATGTCAGGTTAACGATGTATACATGAAATAAAAACTAAAAATGAGATAAAATGAAAAGCTTTTGCCACACAGAATGTCCACTGCTCATGTCAGTAATAACGATACTCCCACATGAATCATAAAAGGCTCTTTACAGACCGTTTCATCCCCAGCCCCGGCTCCTGCCTGCACATCACAAACGACTGAGCTGATGACATTTGCTAATGGGAGATGCGCTGCCTACCTGCTGCCTCAAAGTCAACTGACGTGGCTGATGAGCGGCGCGCGGCCAATGGGAGCGCAGCGGGGCGGAGAGCACGCTTAGATTGTACTACAGTGTAGTACCGCTGCCAGCAGCAGACGCGTCTCCTGCTCACTCCCGCTCTTCAGCATCTTCTTCTGGTTCATGGATTATACAGTTTCCCTCCAAGTGCAACATCAGCTGGCGGTGTTCCCGACGCATTTCCATCAGGGCTACAGCGTGGAGTTACAGGTATGATCTGCACGCGTTACCGCTCTTGTCTGCTTTCTTCTTCTTTCTTTCTTCGCTCGGTTTTTTCTAGACTGTGATGAGAGACGTGCACGCGAGTTTAGGAGTGAATGAGTGTGACTTTATGTAGATGCCTTGCTGCAGGGGACAAGCATGGTTGTGGTGTTGCATGCTGATATCTTTAACACCGAGGTCCTTGTTGCACGGAGGATCCTGTCAGAAGGAGCGCAGCGCAGCTGTGCTGCTGCCGGCGCGCTGCGGCGCACACCGGGGTGAAAAAGTGAGCAGAGCAGCCTGGTTGCTTTAGGTTGACCTTATGTCTCGTGTAATGTTCCTGCGTGCTGAAAAGGTGACAGTCCCTGGTCGATCCCCGAGGGAGTCCCTCTCGATAAGCTATAAATGAAGACATATTCAGAAACAATCTCAGTGTATTAGTCCATTCAGAGATTTAACTTTAAATAATTCAACACGCGGTCCAGTACTGTACACACAATGCTGCAAACACTCTTCTACCCCGGGGGCAAAATCCTCCAATAACCTTTGGAGAGTGTGTGTCACTCTTCACATTAAGCTTTCTCCTGCAGTCTGTAGCTTCTTCATCCAGTGCAGGACAAACTGTAATCATTAAGCGATCAGCTGCCCCCCATAGAGCAGCCCAGGTTGCTCGTAACATGCATAATAACGCCCTTTCTGATTCTTAAAGATGACAAGTAAGATGGATTGGAAGGAGCTGAAGACACCTGTGTCAGCCTCAGGGAAGAGTTTCAAAAGTATTGACTGACCTGAATGGTTCCCAACACCAGATTTAAAAACAGAAGAACTTTTTCTTTAGTTGTGTTTGGTGGTGAATGGAACTGAAGCTGTTCGCTTAGTGTCTGTACAGCATCAGAAGTGGAATGACCAAGTTACCCACTGTAAATGCACTTGTCAACATATAACCCCCATCCTCCCCATCGAAACACACAATTAAATTGCATCATACATTTTTAAGTAATAAAAACAAAACAAAAATGCTGTAGGAATGTAGCAAATCACTCATATATGGTCATATATGCAAATTAATATTTAATTAATTTAAAGAAAGATTCAATAAACATTCAATTTTCAAACTAATGTGAAATTTCTAGCAACTACTTCATGTTTTATACTTTAAAAGGATAAAGAGGATGAATAGAAATCATAAATTATTATTATTATTATTATGATGATGATAATGATGATGATGATGATGATGATGATTATTATTATTAATAATAATAATAATAAATTAATGAAACTGCACTTGGTGAAATTTTGTTGCATAACTTCCTTCGTGTTTCTTTGTGGTGATATGTACTCTTTGTGCTCTTATTGAAATTACTGTTATTCCACAGATAATGATAACTTATAATTGTTTGTTTGTTGTGCAGCACAATGCAGCGACTGATACATACGTTCTCACAATGCTCTACACTCGGCTTTTTAATGTTTTTTTTTCCAATTGTATCAAAAGTTGTGTTGACCATCAATATTTTTCAGTGTATTGTGTATCATTTAGAAATACTTGGATTGGGACTGGCATATGTAGATGACTATAGGAGCCCTTTTTTCATACATAGATAACTTGCTGACAGTTCTGGCATTCATATCGGGCGCTGGTGATGGCGATGTTTTTTGCCTTAGCCGACATCGACACATCAGTGGGCTGTCAGTGAAAGTTATGTGAGAAGAGTGGACACACACACGCACGCACACACACACACACACACACACACACACACACACACACACACACACACACACACACACACACACACACACACACACACACACACACAAAACATGTCCCCAAGTACTCCAAAACAGGGAAAAAGGCATTTTCCTTTTTAATGCTGTTCCAGCCGCTGACAGTTGCCCTTTTCTCAGTAGCTGCCAGTTCCACTAGTAACAACTGATCTCTGGATGGATATCTGGAGGGTTACACTGTGGCACCACAATACAACACATTCACATCAGTTTAATAAAAATAGCTGGCTTAAATGGCATTAAAATGCAGTATTTCTAACTACAGCAACACCTTGATGCTGCGCAAACCTGGCTCTGCACTGGCAGAAGGCTCTGCGTATTAGCCAGTAGTACACTATATTCCCAAAAGAATTTGTTTGTTTGCCTTCACACGCATAAAAACTTAGTTGCATCCTATTATTAATACATAGGGTTTAATATGATGTCAGCCCACCCTTTGCAGCTATAACAGCTTCAACTCTTCTGGGAAGGCTTTCCACAGGTTTAGAAGTGTGTTTATAGGAATTTTTGACCTTTCTCACAGAAGACATTTTTGAGGTCAGACATGTTGGATGAGAAGGACTGGCCCAAAACTGTTGGGAAACAAAGTTGGGAGCATGTCCAACATGTTTTGGTATGCTCAACCATTAAGAGTTCCTTTCACTGGAACTAAGGGGCTGAGCCCAAGTTAGGAAAAAACACCACATTCCCCCCTCCACCAAATTAGACTTGGCACAATGCAGTCAGACAAGTAATGTTTTCTTGGCAACTGCCATACCCAGACTTGTCCTTCAGATTCCTAGACAGATAAGCACGAGTCCTCACTCCAGAGAAAATGTCTCCACTGCTTTAGAGTCCAGTGGTGTGGTGCTTTAAACCACTGCATCCGACATATTGCATTGTGCTCGGTGATGTAAGGCATGGATGCAGCTGCTCGGCCATGGAAACCCCTTCCATGAAGCTCTCTACGCATTGTTCTTGAGCTAATATGAAGGCCACATGAAGTCTTGAATCTGCCGAAAGCTGCTGTTATTTTACTTGCCCTACCACTTCATGGAGTTGCAGTCATTCCCAGTGGCTTCCATCCATCCATCCATCTTCATCCGCTTTGTCCGGGGCCGGGTCGCGGGGGCAGCAGCCTAAGCAAAGAGGCCCAGACCTCCCTCTCCCCAGCCACCTCCTCCAGCTTATCCGGGGGAATACCAAGGCGTTCCCAGGCCAGCCGAGAGATATAATCTCTCCAGCGTGTCCTGGGTCTGCCCCGGGGCCTCCTCCCGGTGGGACATGCCTGGAACACCTCACCCAGGAGGCGCCCAGGCCCAGGCAAAGTGGCTTCCACTTTGTTATAATACCACTAAAATGTTTAGTGAGAAAATTTCATGACTCTACTTGCACAGGTGGCATCTTATCATGGTAATATGCTGGAATTCACTGAGATCTAGAGAAAGAGAGCTATTCTTTAACAAATGTTTGTAGATTCTATACACCTGTGTTCATGATCGGAACGCCTGAACTCAATGATTTGGCACTATAGTGTATATGGCCGCTGATATTTAATGCCTCCCTTTGTAAAACAAGAAAAAAGTAAGGAGGAAACCCATGCAGATCAATAGAAAGGAAACTTTTTTCAAGGCTGTTTGCTTTCATGTTCTATATGAGTATTGTACGTGTTTTCTTACCTAAGGCTCTTGCAGCATCATTTCAACACATACTTAAGGATCCCAGACACATCCCAGGTGTGTTTTATTCTGCAGCCCCCAGCAAGATGAGAAAAGGAATAAAAGAATTATGCACCATTTTACCAAGTGGGTGCTCAAAGTGCCATCTGCCTTATTTAAAGTAATACGAACGTTTAAAGTTATATCATCAAGTTTCCCCTCGTGCGGAACAATAGATGGCACTGTTGAAGGCTTCCAAGTTTTCCCTGGGACACAAACATTTCTCTTTTAAAGCTCAGCAGTAAGGTTCTGCACCAAAACAGCAACATGTTATAAAGTGTGTCAGATAATAAAGCTCCTTCAACCCTATCTTTAATATTCCAGTGATTTTTTTCAACCACCAAGGATGACTACAATCCTTTCTGTTTGTGAAAACCTTCAATTGAAGAAAAGAGCACTTCCATTCCCCCGCATGCTGTCTGTAATTTGTGATGCCTATAAATAAGAGGCTTTGAAGCTCTGCACTTCCACATCATCAATAATGTGTTTGTTTTGCAGAGTTAAAATTGCTCTGCTTCTTTGTTGCTTTCCATTGCATCCTTCCCAAAGTTGTTTCCATTCTCTCTCCGTTATTCCTTTCACAGAAGGTCAACTGAGATGGGGCTTGAGATTTTTATAAATAGCACACAAAGTAACCAAGTGCTCCAACCATTGGCACTGAGCACATTTATTACACAGAGCTTGGAAGTTGTTTTGAAGGAAACAACTAAGAAAACTCAGCTGCATCACAGAAGATAATGTGTGCTTTATCAAAGGTGTGGAATCTTCTCTCAGCTTCCAGACAAGCTCCAGCTCAAATATGCAGAACCACTTGTATCTGCTTATAAAAATGCAGTTACTGAATAAGATGTTAAACAAAGCATCCAAAAAGTGCCCCTGTTTATAAAGAATAAAACAAAGCATGGTTCTTTTTACCTCTTAACCAGGTCATCGGCTATCCATCTAATGTTAGAGTTGTGTATTTAGTTTGTGCTTAACAGGCATATTTTCAGAAATTCAAAATACTCAAAAGCCATTTTATTCAGTGCACCCATTCAGCTGCTTGTTAATGCAAATATTTAATCACAGCCAGACTGCTTTAAGGAGGCAGGAAGGCCACAGTAATTACAAATAATCGCTCGGTACAACCAAGGTATGCAGAAGAGCATCTGTGAATGCACATCACGTCAAATCTTACAGCAGCAGAAGACCACACCAGCAGGATTGGAAAAACACTGCCTGATGTGATGTGTGTCATTAAGATGTTAGGGTCAGAATTAAGTGTGGACAACATGAAAACATGGATCCAAGTTGTTGTTGGTTGTATAATGGTGTGGATGATATTTTCTTGATATACTTTCGTCCCCTTAGTATCAGCTGAGCATTGTTTAAACACCACAGACTACCTGAGTATTGCTCCTTAACCATGTTCACCCCTTTATCACCACACTAAATCCATCTTCTGATGGCCACTTCCAGCAGGATAAAGCATGTCACAAAGCTCAATTTATCTCAAACTGATTTTGCAAACATGACAGTGAGTTCATTATACGCAGATGGCCTTCACGGTCAGCAGATCTCAATCCAGTAGAGATAGTTGATGCAATGGAACAGGAAATTTGCATAATGGGTATGCAGCATATGTGGAATGCTTTTATGACAATATGGAATAAAATCTCAGAGGGATGTTTTCAGGAATTTTTTAAATAGTCCATGCTGTGAAGAATTAAAACAGTTCTAAAGGCAAAAGGGTGTTCAGCCCAGCAGTACTAAGGTGTACCTAACAAAATGACCAGTGAGTGTAGAATGTTAGATTACAGGGTTTTTTTTGTTAAGGCCTCCTCCCTTTATGTGTTTTTAAAGACATTATCTATCTTAACCCTAAACCCAGATGTTAAAGGGTTAAGGACTTTAGTGAAATCAAGCCAGTAGATGGAAAAATAATTATCCATGTATTTACTAAGGCATTGGTCGAACACAACGCTTGTTTCACCTTGCTTGCAAACACTTCTGGTGTCCCAAAAGAGTCTTTTAAATCTTAGATGCATGGATATGTCACCTTGTAGTTAAGTGCTTTTGTGTAAGCTGTTATGGATGTAATTTCCAAGTTACTTTAACTACAGGATCATCCAACAGGTTTGTGCTGTCATGTCCCAAGCCACGCTATGTCTCTGACAGCATATTATTTGATTATTTGAGTTTGAATCCTCCTTGATCTCATGCCCACGCTGGGAAGAATTAATCTCATCAGACCGACCAGTGTCACTATTTTATTGTTGCACCGACTCAACATTTGCCCTAAATGTCTGTTCTGGCTGAACACCAAGCTGATTATATTACTGAAGTGCAGGCAGTATGCCCAGTGTGAGTGCTAATGTTTTCACTCAGCAGATCTGTGGATGCCGCTTGGGTCACACTGCATGGGAATAGGCCACTTAGCAGCAAACACAAAGCAAATGCTCATTGTTTCGACCTCAAGGCATGACATTACAATTTGGCCAGCCTTTGCCTCCCCAAAGCCAGAGCAGCAGAATAATAGAGACAGAATGGGAGGCAGATCAGTGCACAGGTCTGTGGAATAGGATGTAAAGTGTCTTTGCAGCCTCGCTCAACCAGTCCGGCTAATTTGCCCCCCTGAGAGCAATGTTAGAATCTCTCACATGGCCCCGGAGCACCAGCTGGACAAAATGCTGCCGATGATAGAGTAGGCAGATTCTATAGAGCTTACAGCTCAAAGTGTGCACGGAGAAGTGAGACAGCTGCTCTTATTATATATGTACTTTCCTTTGTTCCTTCCTTACTAAATCCTTGACCAGCACCAAGTTGCTTCAGTCCCATGTATTTTTAGATGATTTCCTTTTTTTTTTAGCTGCATTTCCTAAAAGACACTATATTTTCTTTCAAACATGCACTGCTTTTCAGTAATCTGAAGGTGTCTGAACTTGTCAACTTTAGAGTTAAACTTTTGCAAAGAAAAAGCGTTAATAGTCTTACTTGGCTGGACCTAGCAACATTGGCATCTAACATTTATTGCAGTCTCCGAGAGCAGTTGCATTAATGGAAAAGTATGCACAAGATACTGACTGTGCGTGTCTGTTGTGTATCTAAGCTAGTTGTTCTGCTTGCTTAAGAGCAAATGCATGCACATATGTGATATTAACTCTTACCAACTATCTACAAGTTGCTATAAAAGAAAATTATCTCTCTGTGGACTTTTACTTCAGCCAATCAGGAAGAGAGACTTGTGTAGGAGGGTACAAATTTTTAGCAGCACTGTGCCATGCACACGAAGATGCAGACATGCACACAGAAACAGGCAGAGAGAGAGAGAGCCTGCTCTTAGTGACAGTGGTGGCGAGAGTGAGAGTGTGTACTGTGACAAACAATGGCACTAGTATGTCTGAATAATAACGTAAAAGTGACATGTATGACAGAATTAAATCATTTTGTCAAAGTTTAAAAATGGTCTTATATGACATTTAGCAAACCCAAAATCATCCTTCAGTTTCCCATGAAGCAGTGATGGTGTGTAACTGGGCCAAAACATTGTGTGTCATGTTCTCAGTAAAGGTGAAAATTGAGAATAAAAGTATGTGACATTAAATTGCATAAAGAATTTGACTGAAAGCGCTTGATTTGAACCAAAAGAAAAAAATTATGCAGGCTTGGTATTTTTAATTGCAAATTGTTAAGGAAAGGGAATTACTACTTACCTAGCAAATACCCAGACAGTTAAATATGATATCATCTTAAGTATCTTAAGTGACTGACTGTCAGTCTAGAGCCTTTATTGCCTTTTTCAGATAAAGTCTCATCCAGTTATTTTGGTATCATGTTTTTTCTGTTAAAACCTTCTACAAATGGGCAATAAAATAGGTGAACATTAACTAAACTCAAACACTACCACTAACCCCAGATGTGTCACTGATGACCCTCTTAGATATAAGGATAAGACAATGCTTGTATTTCATGGGTTGTTGCCTCTCATTGTGGTGTCTGCAGAGATTGAAGCTCATGTCTTTTGGGATATGTAAGCAGCAGACCACCCATTACATTGGCTAACAAGACTTGCAATTAGGCCAAACATGAGACCTCTACTGAGACTGAGAGTGAAGTCCTTTGCAATCAAGTTGTGGGGTAATCAACATTCAGAGAGTGGCAGGAACAGTGATTACTACAGACATCCTGCTTGGATTTGATGATGATGCCAGAGATGGTGATAAAGAGGACAATGAAGATGAGGATGGTGACGACGATAGTTATTGTATGTAAAATGGATTCAGTTTTGTCATATGTATATATCAGTGTTATTGGATTTCAGTTCAGGATAACTTCAGTCGTATACAGACAGTCCTGGTCAGGTACAGATTGATTTACCACTAATTGATTTCTTCTTCTTTTTTTGTGTGTCAAAACTGTCAGAGTTCAGTTTTACAGATGAGATTTAGTTCAAATGATTTGAGTGAGAACTGAGAATGAATTTCAAATGATTTTTTATCCATCTCTGAATAAGCTAAAGGAACAATGCATGCTAGAAAGCAACGTCACCAGTGTAGCTATTTAGATACTGATTCCTTCATTAATACCGTATCAAGATCTAAGGCTTTTGCTCTGATCCAGATTAAAATTCTACTCAAACTAGTCAATCACAGTTTAACTAAGAAGAAAGTTTGTAAATCATTGTCATCAATCTTTGAAGCAAAAATGTCAGATATTTATTATCTGGGTTTTCTGTGTTTTACTAAAAAAGCAACCTGCTATTTTCCTTTTTTATTCTGTCTTGGTGAACACCAATAATAGATATTTCCAACCCTGGGAGTTTTTAGTGTCCAGTCAAACCCTAAAAAGTCAAAGTCCAGTGTCCTCGCTGTCCCTGAAAGAAGGAAGCTTAACTCTTTACATATGTGCAGTTAACAGGTAGTTGTGAATGTAAAACCATGCTTAAAAGAAAGTACACCTTCTTTCAGTAGCCTACCTCCTTCTTATTGTGTTGTCTAATCTCAACAAAACATTGTACGATCATCTTCACACAAAGAGAAATGATTAACATCTAGATGTTTGTTTGTTTTTCTAAAGATTTATTATAAATCCCAGTTCTGTGGGTTTTCATGTTCATTGTCCTCTTGGACTGATGACCTCACAGTTGACCCTACAATACTTGATGGTTGACTCAAAGATGGCAAGTTGCCAGATTCTGTGGCTGGAAAACAAGCCCAGCTCATTACCCCTCACCACCACTGTGACTGACAGTTGGTTATTGGAGGTGTTTAAGCTGATATGCTGTGTTTGCCTTTCACTAAATGTAGCTGAATAAAAATAGATTCCAAATACACAAAATCAGTAGTAGCCCAATTAATACTAGTGGGGTATAAATATTGTGTTTACGTATGCGTAAATAGCTTTACAAGGGATACTGATAGTGAGAATTACTACAAAAGGTCATATTAGTCATACTGTGATTTAATTGATACGTTCTACATCTGTGTGCTAGTGAGTGTGTAAGTAACTGAAACAAAAATCAGTGTAGATCTGATTAACAAGAAGAATTATTGCCATTTTATTCTGTAATGCTTTGCTTTTATTTAGTTATGGCATTGATCCAGGAGTTCTCTGCACCATCTCTGTCTTCCACTCAGCATAGATTGAGCTATGGGACTTTCAGATGGCGTTTTCTTAGTCAGAGGATTATTGCCCACGTTGGATTTTACACCAATATCTGGCCCCAGAGAACAGTGCTGGAGGCCCTCCAAAACTGGTGACCGACAAGCTCACTTTATTCCTTATAATAATTCATTGTCAGCAACAGGTGAGCAAAGATAACTATAGTCCCATTTATTCACACAGTAGAATACTGGCCATTGTACCATATCACTGATTGATTATTTCTGCTGTGCTGGACATTTAGCACCCATTTGTTTCACTTGCAAAGTCAGGCAAAATGAGAAAAATGGAGGTGCTGTGGAGAGGACTTAGGGTGAATGCGAATAAATAGTGGACCATGAGGTCTATACCTTTTGAAAATTTCGTCATTGCAAGCTGCTCAGATTGCAATTTTGTTCATTTTCTATGCATCAATTTTCAGACAAAAGTGGATAATGTAGGTTTCAGAGTAATGCATCAAAATCTAAAAAGCTGAGTTTTTGCGTTTTTGAATAAAGCTTGCTCTTTCATCATGAGGGTTTCAGAGACTAGGAAAGCTGAAAAATCATTTAACATGATTCATGCCATCATAGAACTGTAAAAGTCTGCAGTGATCAGAATTATTGCATTCTTCAACAACTTCAGCAACTGTTCCAAGTGACTTAGAGAGTCATACTTAAAGACAATCACTGTGGATATGTAATAAATTGATCAATTTATTACATATCTACAGCACATGTATTACTACAGCACATCTTGTCTATATCTAAACACAAATGTAACAAAAGCTCTAACAATGGTTGGCTGGTGATCTCACATGAAAGCTTAGCCCATGGTCAGTGTTGGCCCAATGTTGTCAGTATGTACTGGCTGCAAATTCTGCTGGTTTGACCATTATCCTAAACAGTGCTGGCAAAGGGTTTCACTTTACTCATGGCATTTCTTCATAGTGTTCATTGGGGTTGGACAGTCAGTTGTTAGTTCACTTATTTTTACAAGTAGGTGGTCCACTTGTACAAAACTTAGTTTCAGACCAAGATTCTGCATATGGAAACTACTCGCCACCCGCCACACTTTGACTTGGTTATCAGAAGTACTTTACAAGTCTACACACACCCAAACACTGGTTCTCCTCAGACCTGGTATCGTCAGCTCTAGTTGCACTTCACTGTGCCAAGTCATGAATACATGCATTTCCACTACACTGTTGTTTCCCTGGTGGTCTGCATGGGTCACTGGAACTAATCAGTCAAGATCTTAACCAAAACAAAGCTGTTTTGTGCTTATTATTAAGCACAAAAACAGTTATTGTAACTGTTGGCGATTTAACTTTAATCTTTCTAATTTAGAGATCACCTTGATTTTATTTTTCCTGTTAGAATTGCTTACAGAGTGGGATTTGGCGATTGTCCCATTGTCATTTGGTAAAAATGTTTGCCATCACTGGGCTGTATGTTTAACATGCAGATTTTTTGGATATGAATGAATAGATCTGACCACTGGGACCATTACATTCGGCAACAACATGCACCAGTGCTGAATATATAGGTTGCACAATAATACTGTTTTACCTCAGACATATAAACTTTGCTATGGGTCATTCGACTTTGAAGTTATTACTCTGCCTCCTCAGATGTGGTCCCAACTCTGCCAGCAAGAGTTCAAAATGCCCCATTAACATCTTGAAATATGTACGAAAGCAGTCATGATACAGCCTCAACTCCTGGATCAAACCATGAAATTCTCCCTGCTGCTGCCTTCGTTTGAGAACTGGATGAATCCAGAATCTCAGTTTCTTCCTTTTCTTGTTTAGAAAGATCAGGATCAGCTCAACATCAACTTCTTTTTGAGGATGGATTTTCTGCATATGAAATGAAATACAATACTTTTGGTGTATGTATCAACCTAGTATTATGGCAAAAGGTGTAATAGACACTCCGGTCCACCGTGTCCATTTCACGCTTCGCCTCTCCAAAACATGAAATGTACACGCACGCAGAAGATGCAGTAATCCGAAGTACCAGCACAGGGAAATATTTTATTTCAAGCCAGCATGAAGATAATCACAAGAAAGCATTTAAACAGACATTATTAGCACCTTTACATGTATATACATATTAGCTGCCTAGGTTCATTGTTTCTGATGACGAAGGACCCTTGATTGTACTTAATACGTTTTCTGCTCACTACCAACTTTGTAGCTTTAAATATATTATCTCCCCTACTGGTAATGTAACGTCTGCATGCATTTAGATTTCACATTTTAGAGAGGCAAAGCGTGAAATGAACACGGTTGACTGGCGTGTCTATTACGCGCTTTGCCGTGATATCAGGTTGTGTATATATGGTACAGTTCACATTTGAAAAAAAAAGATTTTTCCACTACATGCTCAGTGTTTAATATACTGCTACTGGTTAGAGGAAGAGAAAGAGAGATTTGACAGTTTCATCCTCCAGGCCCAAAAGAGAATAACATATTTACCAGTAGGCTAGTCTAACTTTCCTAAATGATGGATGATTTAGCCTAGAGTAATAGGTAAATACAAGTGGAAGGATGCACAGCCAAAACAGCAATATTTCATAAAAGTCACATTGGCTCTTTTCAAGAAAAAAGAAAACCTTTTTCCACCGTTGAGGCCTGTTGTTCAATTTGTTTTTATGTGTATAACATGGTTTACCTGTCTCGCCTCGACTGTGGACTGTGCCCTCTTCACACACAGAAGAGTCCTTCACAGACACACTCACGTACTACCGTCTCTTTAAAAGCACTATTACAGTAAGCTCTAAATTAAAACCAGCACTCCTTCTGTTTTTACTCATTTTAAAATGAAGATGGTGAAGCTCCTCCCTGCATGCAGAGAAACATGTTCTTATTGAAAGTCAAACACAAGTCAAACACATAAAACCGATCAATATATATGAAAACCGTGATCAATATGTAATATATTTATATAAATCTCCTAATAATCCTTATAATTAGGCTACAGTCAGACTTCGGAAAACAGTGGTTGGAGACCGTTGGAGACGGTGTGCAATGAACTTGGAGTCTTGTTGCATTAGAAATGGTTGCTTTGAAGATGGGGACCAAGTCTGCGACCAGTTGTACTCTGATTCAAACCCTTGCCTATCCGTCCGAGAGTAATTGCAATCAGTCTGAGTCGCACGACAATGACTTGGAGACAAGTTGCCTTCCACCAGGTGATCTGTGCAACTGCCTTGCAGTTGAAAGGGTGCTGCACTCCTAACCTCTGGGTTTCCATTTTTGAAGTTGTACCATGATAGTGTGATACATGCTGACTGTAGTTTTGCATTGTTTTTTGGATGTTGTTTCAAAATATGTAAATATTATATAGTCAGTTATTCATGCCATGCACATTAATGCTCCCTCCATGCCATCAGTGCTGTGTGCTGACAGCCAGTTTCATAGTCCCTCTCCTCTGTAGCCTGGAGGATGCAGCTTTCATTATTTCCAAAAGGAATTTCAAATTGTGAACGGTCACACCACAGGAATGCTTTTCACTTCAACTCTTAAAAGAGCTCAAATTCAGAGGACTGTCAGAATTGCATTTTTAATGTTTGTGGAGGCAGTAATCAACTATGTTTTTCAGAAGTTTTCTTGTGCCCAGGGACTGATTTACAGATCAGATCAGAATTCAGTTTTCCATGAATTTAGATTCTTATTTCCAATGCAGGAGGTAAGAGTGTTGAATATGCACCCAATTAAAAATTCCCTTAGCAATTATGTTATTTGGCAAGCACTTTGATAAAATTACATAACTTAAAAATACAATGAAGTGTGCCATTAGTGGAGTGTCTCATCCTTCAGATGAACTCTTGGAAAGCTGCTGGTTAGTGGTTCTGCTCTGCAGCGTCTCTGATCGTGCCACAAACAGCACTCTGCCTCCTGCAGGTTCTGGAGACCGTCCCACCCATGGACCAGATTCTTTTTGAGGAAGTAGTAGGATGATATCAAGAACTTCCATAACAGCAGTATGGCCAGTAAGCCATCGTGTAGTGAAATAGTACTAGAGGCTGGGGTCCTGTAGCTCCTGTTAGAACAGGCTCTCCAGTAATCACAAGGTTGGTGGTTCAATCAATCTACTCAAGTAGAGTAGAACAGCATGATGTAAGAAACAGTGCATTTAGAGACTAGAAAAGTCACTGGTTGGCATGACTGAATTTCAAAATAGAAGCTAGTAAATTGATTGCTGGTGGTAGACAATAAAAAAAAGCCAAAACCAGACGGTCACCAAATATTTCTGCGTATCCGTTAGTCTTTGTGTGGGAAGTAGGGCTGCCACGATTTGTCGACTAGTCACGATTATGTCGACTATCAAAATCGTCGACGACTGATTTAATAGTCGACGCGTCGTTTGAAGCTTTGTAAGATCACAAAAGACGCAGGAATAAGTAGCAGGATTTAAGAGTGTAATAACGGACTGAAACAGAAGATGGCAGCACTGCATGTACAAGGATGCCAGCTGCCGTTAAACCCCGAAGAAGAAGAAGAAGAAGCAGCTGTGTCCCAGAAATCATAGCGCGGCCCAGCTTAGTTTCCAACAATGGCGGCAGCTAGTTAGTTTTAATGTTACTCTTATTATTCTTTCTGGGTCAGAAAATAAACGTTTAACGTATTTTCAGGCGAGAATGTAGCTGTGTAAACCTCAAATATCGGCTCAGTTTATCAGGACACCACATATTTTCAAAAGCGCTCCGACGTTTTCGGAGACGTCTGTTACCCACCAGCTCGATAGCTAGCCGGGGGCTAGGTCACTAGCGCGGTGAGAACACCGGACTCCCGGCAAATTGTTTTCTAACCCACCGCCGTCTTTCGCTACTCAGGTTAAATATATATGAGTCACTTAGATAAATTAAAAATGTTGTTGTTTGGCTTTTTTTTTTTTGTATTTTATTTGTTCCTGAGTAAATCGGTTTGTCTGAGATTAAAGTTATAGTTTTTACACAGCTGAATAAACGTCAAGCAGACAGCTGATTATCAAAAGTGTGAGATGCTGGAGAATATACTCCGTTGTCCTGTTATATTTTAGATAGCAAGGAGTTCATTAAACTTCACCGAAACAATCTGCAAATTTCATTAAAATTGAATAAACTATCATCTTGTCTTTATTTTTAGTTAGCACCTTAAACACTTAAAGCTGTAAGCTAATGATAGTTATTTAAGAGCAGATGCTGCTGGTGCAATAAGCTGTACGTTTTACGTCCAGTGGATGATGATCTGATTAGTCGACTAATCGCATAAATAATCGGTGACTAGTCGACTATCAAAATAATCGTTTGTGGCAGCCCTAGTGGGAAGCAGCGGAATTGTGCTGCCTCAGGGCCATGAGAGAGTAGACATAAGGATTAAATGACTGCATTTTGTGTTTATTTACATTTTGCACAATGTTCTAACTGCTGTGGAAACTGGGCTGTATAACTACACTAGCGCTTGCTTTCTACAATTTGTCATAGTCAGCGTCATAGTTAAGCGTAGTGAGAAATTTGCATACTGTGAACTTTTTTAAGAAAAGACCTTATTATGATTTTACGTGATCAACGCTTCAGCAGTTCTTTGTGGCACGAGCTCACTCAGGGCTCTGCAGCCCCTCTCTTTCTCATGCTGCTACTCTTAATGTGTGGAGCTACTATGATTAATTGGCAGTTTTACTACTTGCTATACTACATATGGAATAAATGACCAACTTCTAATTTATGGGTTTCTACAGTCCTCCATGTGTAGTCATAATTCTTCATTAAATAGCTCACAATTTATTGGTGAAGCTTACTTTATGTTAGGAGTTGAGGGTTACTGTCTACTGTCTACAGTCTGGTTCATTATTTTGCCAATAGATTATTATTTTGGCTGAAGGCACATTAAAAATTATTTCAATGAGCATCCCTCTTTCTGCAGAAATACAATAATATACAACTGAGCACTAACTGAAAGTGTCTCATTCTTGTGTACATTTTGGTATTATTTAGATGGCTTGAATTCACTGGGAGGATTGTAGTCTCATTTTAAAATCAGTTAGTAATAATAATAATAGTTTGCTAATTATGAAACATCTTCAGGCCACCCATAAAGAGAAAAAAATATACTTAATTTAAATTTGGCCATCTCCTTGTGCAATGCTGCACAACGTCCACCCCAGCTGCTTTTGTTAGGTCAATGCCTAGAACTCCTATTCTGACCATTTAAACCTGTGTCTTTGGTAAGTGCTGGATTTCCTCCACTGTACCAGAACTGTGAGCCTTCAACATGAATTTTTATTTGTAGTAGAGAACAAAGTTGAAAGGAGACAAATCTGGTAAGGTGTGTGCTGAGTGAAGATCGTGTTAGTGTATCTGAACAGATCCTGCTCTGTGAACAAGTGTGTATTGGCACGATAGCATGTGTCACACTTGAAGTTGTTTGCTGCAGCGAATGGTCTCCTTGAGACCTTTAGGAATTTTCAGGAAAAACAAAAATTTGCAGTCACATCTGTGGTTTCACTAGTGGAGAGAGTGGTGAGTGGACCAGCAGGGACTGGCAGCAAGAAGGTGGCTGGTTTAGGGTTGAAGTAGCTGGTCGGGACATGTGGGAAATCTGGAGTGCACACTTTGGTGTTTACAGTGCTGGAAAACAGCAAGGAAAATAGAAATCCGAAAGGATAACAGTAATGGAGTCTGAATTTTTATAACACCATGGCTAACAGACAATCTGGCAGATAGTGGGTGGTGAGAGCTCATTTATAAATACTGCAGCAACGTGATTAGGTAATTGTCCTGGTGTGCCAGCCAGCCAGAATCCTACAAGAACCAAAGCCCAGCCAAGAGGGAGAAAGAGAAAGAAAGGGAGAGTAAGAGTGAGAGTAGAGGAAAAACCAAACAAATGGACATGTTGGCACTGGAGGCATATAAAGATCACGATAAGGACATGTAAAGTGATCTGCTGTATGAGGAGTTAAATGACATTAAATCACAATGGATTCTTTTTACATTGTATTATTATAAAGTGTGACTTTTTATCCAGGAACTTTGCTTTTGTAACTCCAGTACAGCAACTGGATCTGATCGTCGCAGCTCAAAACAATGCTTACAGTTCCCCAGACACTGTATACCTAAAAATAGCAGCGGGTCGTTTTTTTTTTCTTCTTTTTTTCAATTTTCAAGATATCAGAGTTTGTGCAGCTCTTCCAGTCCTAAAAGCTGCCAGTATGATCTGTATCATGGATGGAACAGCACGCAAAAGTAAATTATCAACTGAAAAGGTGCAACATGTTCCTTTTAGATGTATTGTTTACACATAACAGGGCCATGTGGTACATGCTTCATTTAAGGATGCCTTTACATCTGCTGAGGTAATATTTGAAGCTAGAGGGCAACATGGAGATCAAAGAATATATAGCCTCTTTTCAACTAGTTCCTTGAATCTACTCAGTTTCTGTCCTTTTCCATTTTTAAGGAATCACTCACATGACTCATCAAGTGATGCCACTGATTGGCCAATTTGTGGCATGCAGTCTGTTGATGTCATATTTTCAGACTCAGCTTGCGTCGAACCCCAGCTGAGCAGGTACTACCAGTACCATGTACTACCACCTAATGGAAAACCCTAAAAACTGAATTGAGTCGAGTCAAGCTGAGCTGAGTAGGTACAAGTGGAAAAGAGCCATATGACGGAGCAACTGGTAAGTGGTAAGGACAGAGACAGAAAAAGTCTTTGAACTTTAACATCAAATTAAAACATCAAGTAAAAGAGAAATCACTGGTGGACTGTGAGATTTAAAAAGAAATGTTCAAAAACAAAAGCAGCCGCTGAATTCCTTGTTTTAGGAGCCTTGAAGAATAATCCCAAATAACAAGTCAATAGAAAGAGTGAGTGAAAGCATCTAAATCAGCAATTTGTGGAAGCAGGAGCTGTACTTAAAGTTGCTAATTTCTTGTTAGCAGCAGAAATCCAAAGGCAAGATTTAACGAAAAGTCAGAAAGGGCATGACAGCAGAATGACCTCTCACCAAACGTAAAGCCAAAGGTATGGCATAAGACAGGAGGAACTTAGAAAAGTGTGAAATTTATGGGGCATCTGTATATCTGTTCCAGACAGTGTCTCCAGCATGAGTCTCACAGTAGCCAAGTCTGTTTATTACTGATTTAAAGAAAAAAAGAGTAAATGTTGAGTACTGTCACATATACTTACTGAATCAAAGAAATGTTATTTCCTTTGACATCAGTTAACTTTTACTCTACATCTGAAAAAAACCCTGTACAAACACCATTAAAGTCAGTCTTTATATATGATGACAAAACGTGTGCACTTATAAATAGAAATAAAAGCTAAAACATGACAAAGATTCTACCTTTTCCTCTTTGTAATGTTGGCTGATGCCAGGGCTGTGCAGAGATGTTTGAAGGGGCGGGTGCTCAAAGTTAAAAAGGGGCACATAGAAACAGGCTGAATAACAACAACCCACATTCATCAAAAATCTAATATGAAATCACATCATACTGTATCACTGTCATCAGGTGTGGACAACACAAACCAAATGTAGCCCGTGTTTTTAACTGAAGGGGTACAATGTTCTGTTGAGGGGTTGCTGCTGCTCCTGGTGGTGTTAGAGGACAGGGCTGTGTTGATCTGAGACGGTAGACATTTAAAAAATCCATAGGAAAGATGGTAGCTGATTAAAGACGTGTTATGAGATAATAATAAAAAAATACAAAGATTGGTGACAGCGCTTGGAATCATAAGGCAAGAGGTTAAAAAAACTGTGGGAAATAAACTGAAACCAGAACATTAGTAGGGTAAAAGAGCGGGGTTGTCGTGGTAGTGTAAGAATGTAACAAAAAAATCTATACACATAAAACACACACACATGCACATGCAGTGACATTTTATACCTTCTCCAGAGTACTGTATATACTATACCACAAGTTTGCGTCATGGTGCTGATCCAGAATCCTCATTGTTTATTCTTAATGGTATAATAATAAAGTAATAATAATTAACTTACTTTAAAGCAAACTATGTTCCCTAAAACGGTGGACAGAGCTACAGACCCATGACGACTTTACACAGTAAGCTAGCAGCTAATGACCAGCACTTCTTGTGCAGTTAATAATAGGACAGTTAATGTTATGAATTTGAATTGAACTTGCAAGCCAAAAATTCAGTAAAGACCAAATGGACTGTGCGGGTTTTAGGATGACTGCAGTTCACTGGAATGTTTCCTAGATTGTAGCCTTGTTGGTGTTGTATTTCAGCCTTTGCAAATGCAAACTTAAAGGTATTGTAAGTCATTTTTGCACTAATAAATATATATTAATTGATGTGTATTTAAAACAACAAATTCACATAAACAGAAATAATTAAACAGAAATAATTGATTACAACTTAATCAACTTTAAAATTCCACTAACGTCAGCTAGCAGCAATTAACAACAGCGCTTATAAGAAAAGTTTAGGATATTCTCAACAACTCACCTCAGTATCGCTGTAGTCGGTCAGAAGTGCGCTACACAGTCTCATCGAATCATATCAGTCTCCTTTTACAGAGTTTTACAATCTCCTCTAAAGTAAATAGATGTGAACACCCGAGCTGAGCTAAGCTGTCAACATAGCTGAGCTGAAGTAAACAGAAGACTGACAGCATCTACTCACTACATATGAGTAGAAGCCAAAGTTGTTTGTCCTGGAGTGGCTACTGTAGCTGGGATGCACTTGAAATGGGAGGGGTAAGAAATAAGAATTGTACTGATATCAATCTGCAATGTACTGAAATCTAGTGATGAAATTTTACTTATAGTACCTTTAATTTTTAATGGCTTCATTTTGTGATATCATCATATTGCTTCCCAAATATGTTTCCATAGTTTTGTCGTGTTTGCCATTTTTAGAGTTGGAGAAAAAAAAGGAAAAAAAAGCTTTGCTCCATTTTTACAGTAAAGTTTTACAGTCTGGTTGAGACAACATTGATGATGATGATGATGATGATTTTTGTTTTTATTAATGTTATTTGACTTGCTGACTGTCATTTTGGCTGTTAACGTTTAACCTGGTATGTATCAAAAAATCCAACACAAATATAAGTAGACAGTATACAAGAATAATAATGTCTGCCCAAATAAGTCTGGCAACTCATTTTAGCATTTTTATATGTAAATCTTTTTATCCATCTGAGGACAACTCAAACTGTGGTTGACTTAATGGTAAACAATCCTCTCCTTCCTATTTAGAAAGTTCAAATGGTACAAATGAGCTGGACCTCAACTCGATTAAAATGCTTCCTTAAAATATTAAGAGAGCATTGCATAAAGGAATCGTCACAAACTTTGATGAACTGAAGCAATGTTAAAGAAAAAAGGGGCAGAAATTCACTCAACTATTAGAGAGACTGATAAAGTCACAAAAAGAGAAAAAGAAAGAAAATACATAATACATATATGACTTTAGTGTTTAGTATATAGTATTAGTATAACATGGCTGCACACTGAAATAAAGTCTCTTTGTGTCGGAACTCTGTTTTTGTGTATTATTTGTGTATTTGGTATGCCACAAATGTAGCAAGACTTAGTACGTCTGCAGGACACAGAGAAACACAGTGATACTGTTGAAAGCTGATATCAGCTACAGCTTTTTAAATGCCTCTTCTCTCTTTTCAAAGCACTCTGCTGTGTGTTACATCTCTCTGACAGTTCAAGGATGGGGGAAACAATCTGGGGCAGCTAGTCACTAAAGCTCCTCACCGGAGGAATTTGAGGCCTGTGTGTGGGAAGTGCAGAATCGCCCCATGTGAATACAGTGGAATTCTAAAATCACTTAGTTAAGGATGAGACAACACATTTGGTATTTATGTGGCTTTGCTTCTAAGAGATGATTGCTCAGTGTAATCTAAGATTTACTGATATTATTCCGAACCAGACAATCAAACAACGTACCCCAGTTGTTGTTATCAGCTAGTCTCCAGTGTGATGATGCATTATTGAGCAGGGCTAGTGTTGAAGGCTGGTTTAACATGTGTGACATATTAACTTACATTACATGTTCTTAAACCTTCAAAACCTGCAACTTCCATTTGCTCTCACTTCTGTCCAATTCCGATCAATCTTTTATTGAAATCTGATAAATTCATTCCAACAATGAATGTCAGTGAATGATTAACTAATAATTTTTCTGACCTCCTGACTTCTAAGAGTCTTTCAAGAATTGATTGTCATAAAAAAAGTCACTGATATAGATATTCAAGTTTGATAGCAAACAAAAAAGTCTCAGGTGTTGTTTGATCCACTGTCTGTCTAGGAACACATTCCCACTGTATTTTTGGATTTCAGTGGGTTATCGCAACAGCTCTGAGTTGCTATAAAATTTGCCGCATACATTTGTTGTGTACATTTCTAATTGTGATTTTTCGTCTTTAGTTTTCTACCTGAACAGATTAGCCCAAAATCAATACTCAGATAACTTTGGGGATTTCATGACGTTCATCTGCAGTTCCTGGTATGTTGGCATTGATTCAGAAAAAGAGAAAAGTCCACTGAGGATAAAATGTAGTACTGATACAAGTGTAACAGAGTAATGCCATGCTGTTCAGACAGCTCATTTTTAACCTATTGGCAGCGTCTGATCAAAAGAAGCATTTGTCCCGTACTCACTGACATTCTCATGTGGCCTACAAAAAATAATTTAAGATCTAATTAAAAGCTGGCAGAGAACTGGATATTTTCTGGGTGTGTGCACTCTCCAGAGGTCTTTCCGTGTTGTGTTTCCTGTTCATGCACTTTTATTTTCATTCACAGTGTAACCAATACAGGCCTAACCCGTCCAAAGAATAGGCCTGGGACATTCTGATAGTCAAGTCAGAATGTCTGTTCATATGATAGGCAATGACAAGGCGATAGAATTGTGTATTAAAATGTTTCCTACCTGACATTGGGATCAAAGCTGGAATTTTTATGTTGTGACAGCAGCAGTGCCCATTTAGCTGGTTATCATTATTTGTTATCTGAACTATTCTTAGCCAAAGGGTCATCTGCCACTAAGGCCAGCACGAGTACAGCTCATCTGCATGGGCATTCATCCAGCTTCCCAGCTTAACACACTCCATAACGATTTACAACTGACCTTTTTAGCAGCAGCATCTGCTGGGCACTCGCCACTGTAACCTTCTTTTCATCTCTGAACTCTTTCTCTCCCTCTGTTTCGTCAGCTTTTTTCTTTTTTCTATCCCCAGCCTCACTTTTCCAGCTCTACGGAGCTTGCCTCCGTTGATGTGCTAACACTTTGTCGTAGTCAAAGAAGGTCGGTAAGCAGGAAAGCTGGCTTTCTGCTAATTTGATCATTGGTGTGAAATGTGCTGGTTTGTTTCTTCTGACTTCTCTGGTGAAGGAGAAACAAGGGACAGAGTGGAAACATAACTTCCGTAATGAGCTCACGGAGCTGTGCTGAGAGAGCTTGCCTGTAATGTTGTTAACAACAGCTGCTCTGATCAGATATTGATGATTGAATTGTGTAAAGGACCCCCTGTTGGTTTACAAGTGCGATGCCTCCCCTTATCCAATTACACGGGGTAAAAATTAATATTTTTCTCATTTAGAAGAGAGTCAACCTCTTGCAATTATAGCAATGTATCTGACAGTAAAATCCATTAGCTTAATGAATTGAACACCAAGGAGAGGCACATGTTAATTTGGTGAGAAGCTGTTGCTCTTTGGAGCGCTGTGCTTAATACTCAGCAGGACGTTTCCTGCTTTCTCTCTTGTGCCTTTGTGTGATAGACACACTCACGAACAAGTTCTCTTCTCAGGTAAAAAATAATTATTTTTTTTCTATTTTTGCCCATCCACCACTTCTCATTAAGTTAATCTTTACAGGAATGAAACATGAGCTGACCACTAGGTTCAGACCTAACAACAAGGGGCTTTATTTCTCAGGACCTCTTCAGCTTACTTGGCACCACGTTAGCACAGGGGTGGCTGTAACTCAGGAGGTAGAACAGGTCACCTACTGATCGGAAGGTTGGCGGTTCGATCCCTGGCTCCTCCAGTCTGCATGTCAAGTATCCTTGGCCAAGATACTAACCCCAAGTTGCTCTCCGATGCATCCATCGGAGTGTGAATGTAGTTGGTAGAGCTTGAACTCTCTACTAATGGCCGACCATTAGCTATATAACACATAGTTGTATATGTACACAGGGCTTAACAAGCTTTTGACTGGAACTATTAGCATAGGTGTACTCTTTGGGCTATAACTGAGAATATCAAGTATGAAACACAGAGTTGGTGACCTTTGAAGGGTTGGAAGTAGACTTATGGTTTGGTTTAATGCTATCCCTTCCATCTATTTTCTGACAGACCCAAACCAAACCCAATCTTATAACAGAAGATCTGTTAGGTCGAAATTCAGTTCAGTTAAATCCAATTATATAGCGCCCAATCACAACAATAGTCACCTCAAGGTGCTTATAAACCCCAGAGAAAACCCCAACAATCAGATGACCCCCTATGAGCAAGCACCTGGCGACAGTGGGAAGGAAAAACTAACTAAAAAGGCTCAGGGAGGGGCAACCATTTGACCGATTGAGGGTAAGGATACATGTAAGAGACTGGACTTGAAAAGCAATGTTTTGTATTTTTTCAGAATCCTTCTTACGCATAAGTAGAATCATACATAAAATGCTACCTAAACCTAACCCCTAAGTGATTCACTAGCCACTTTGTGGACATTATGAGGTTTTGAGGGAACAATTTGGCAAATTAGCCAAATTCTAGTTATGTAAATTGTCTGGGTACACCTCTGACTCACAATGAGATACAGATTTAAAGTACATGAATCTAATGTTTGTCTAATGGCAAACAGAAGATGCACAAGGGTGGTTTCAGAGTTTCAGAGAACAGGACAAAAGAGGAAAAAAGCCTAACGAAGGTGTTACAAGGGGTCTCGCTTCTTAGTGAAATAGGTCAATACAGCATTACCCAAAATCAAAACCACTAACAACAAATAACTTTTTAAGAGGCCTTGTTTTACTGTTATTTATTAGGCGGTGTTGAGATTTTTACAGTAAACTCCCACCATTGCTGACCTTAAATGCAGACAAAATATAGGGTCAGAGCTCACATCCTAACAATAAATCCAGCTGAATGATTTTTCGTGTCTCGCGGGATTATGCATTGTGGAGAGAGATAACAGAAAAAATATTTACTTATTTCTCTGTTTACTCCACATTGTAGGGTTTTGGCCATTTAGTCCAAACTAAGATGAATATGCAGACTTTACAATGGCAGAAATAGAACTGAGACCTCCTTCTAACTATGGAAAATGAAGTCAGAGATAAGAGTTGCTTTCATTCCCAGGCTTCTGCAGAAGTTACCCCTGATGCCTCTGCTTCTTAACAGAATTTAGGCAGATTAATTATTCATTTTGCACATCTGTGCACCCTTGCTAAAATAGTGAGTGGCTCCAACTGGCACAGGCTGATAGAGCTCTCAAAGATGCTTATTTATGTTGTTTGTCCTCTAGAATCTGAACTAGAAGTGACGGTGCTCTCGACTGATTACAAGACTTTGGAAGAGAGTGGCAGTGCTGACTTATTTATGTTTCTCTTCTTCTCTTGCTGTTTATCTGCAGACACATACACTCCTGACATGTTTTGCCCCTGTTTTCTCAGTCTGACCATAATGTCTTTGCTGCCAGAGGGTAGGGTAGTGTAGGGCCTACCTTACAATATAAAGCACCTTAAGGCGACTGTTGTTGTGACTGTTTGGTGCTGTATAGATAAAACTGAATTAAACTGAATTGAATGATAGTGCAAATATTTCATACTTGAATAACATGCAAGTTTATTCTTCTGTTCTGTTGCTGGTGCTTCATATTCCAAGAATCCAACATTTTCTCTGATGCTGAAACTACTGTAGGCTGAATTTCTTTTCCACACACAAAATTTATCATGAATCATTAGGGCAATAAACAAAGATTCAGGTCTAGAAACAGAATTAGTGTAAAATCATTTTGTCAATAAATTTCCATCCTCCTACCTTGCCTAAAGACGACCACCAAATTTCTGTGTGTCTCTTTCTTTTGCTGTATCAGTCAATATAATTTTTTATGTTCTAAGTAGATATTCTCTGGCCAGTGGATGTAAATTTAGCCACTTGGTTTGTTGGCATGATGAACTATCAATTAGTAATAACAAGGAAAAAGATTTTTTTTCATCTTTCTGCCAATGAAAATGTAAAATCCGACCCCAAATAAGCCATGCAAATTATACATTACCACAAGCTAAGTGGTACTCTCTGTGAATATTAAAGAGTACACTTATGGGAAGCTTGTAAAACCACACAGACTGGATGTAAAAGGCAGAGGAAACCTCTAGGTCTAAAACATTATGGCCAACAGGGGTGAATTTAATGATGACTTTGAGACAGTGATCTTACTTCTGATTTGTGAGCTCAGTCTCTTTTTGCGTACTCTGTTGCTGCTTAAGAGCATTTTTCTGTTCACTGTGACACTAATTTTTTTTATAGAATGTTATCTCCTTAACAAAAAACAAATGTTAAAGTAGGGTATAATTTAAGGTTTGTCTGCCTTGAGATTGACAAGTCTCTAATGAGCCCTTTGCCTTGGCATTTTCCAGCTCTCTGTCAGAATATTTGTGTTTCCTGCTTGTGCTTGACAAACCAGAGGACACCTGGTGCAGTTTTTAAGACCAAACTCATCCTCACCATGGCCCTACTAAGTGATTTGAGGAGGATTAAAACTTTGATGATCATATGCTGTGCAATGATTCCTTGAGTAGAGATTTTGAATCTAAAACCAATACCAAGATGCATCTTCTTGTTATTAATGCATCTTAGTATTGCTTGACAATCTTGAGCTGAATGTGTGTAAGACCAACAAAGAGATAACAGTGGACATTACCAGAAAACTAGCAAAGAACCTTCATCCTCTCAGCATGAATGGGATCCAGCCGGAGAGGGAAGACCAGTTATTACCTCAGGTGACTGAAGGACTTATGATTTTGCACTACAGAGAATCCTGTACTGCAAAATCCCCACCCGGATGGGAAACTGCATCCAATGCATCCAATCTTTAAGACTTCTTAAAACTTGTTACAATTTTCCTACTTTTGCTAATAGCACAGAGCTATTAGCTATCAAATTTGTAAATTGAAACAAGTTTGAGATACGTTCCTCCTAAGTTCCCTCTGTCCCGTGGCTCCAAATGAAGCTGCACCTTTGTAAATGAGGATGAGTTAAGCCTGACTGCTTCCAAATATGAAATGCGAGCTTCTGTTGTAAACTAGGCTGAATTAGTAATAGAAAGCAGAGAGGGCTCAGCTATGAAAATAAAAGGTTTTTGCAGCCATGTCACCTAGAATACATTTTTTTCTCCAACAACACACAGCCTGGAGTTCAATTTTATACTTTAATGAATTCCCAGGAACAGCTCGTCTTTGATCTCTTGTTATTTATTCATTAACAAATAACATTTTAGCTTCATGTCTTAAGTGGGATATTTTGTATAGTTTTTCTGACTCATTGCTTGCAAAAGCTGCTCAGCATCTGTCACTAAGTTAATAAAATATTGATTAACTGTGTTGAAAATATGAGTTTGTTGTTTACTTGCTCTATTACATCTTGGTTGGTTTGTCACAGCTCCCTGTAGACCTACAAAACAAGGCTGCCTGATAGTACCAATGGAAATCAGACAGCTTTCTGTGTTTGTGTGAATGTACAGTGGACATATTATGTCATTTTGTCAAAACTGTTAGTCAGAGAGGTCCAGTTTGATTCGGACTTGCCGTTTAAATAAAAAAACATTTTCCCTAACTTCTTTTGACTCATCCTGTCTGAAATGGGCTTTTTCTTTCAAAAACAGTCAGCATTATGTGTGCAGTTCTTAAAAACACCTGCCAAAAACGGAACTCCAGTCAGTAAACTCATTTTCTCCTTCTCCAGATGAAGTCAACAGAGGTGGACCAAGGGCTTTTCACAGACAGCTACTGCAAAGTGTGCAGCGCTCAGCTCATTTCCGAGTCCCAGCGGGTCGCCCATTATGAGGTGAGAGTCACATGACCCTGATATACTATACTACTCTATTGGAGCTAATGACAAGATTTGTGCTGTTTAGGCACTGCCCCCAGAGACACTTGGAAAATCTATCCACCTGAGCCCTGCAGCTCCACACTGACATACACCTGAGTTCACCCAGTTGTTTGTTCTTTCATTTAGCCTCAGTTGAATGCAAACCTAGAAATACAGATATAACCAAAAGAGAAACTGAACTTTGAGATTTTCCACAGCTCATACTTTAAGGGGTATTCATCCACACTACCTAACATTTTAACCCCAAGAGATCATTGCTGAATTCAAACTTTGACAGCACAGTTGCAGTAAACAAGAAAAGCCATTACTGAAAAGCTACAAAGCATTTTAAAGTTACAAATAAGTCTCTAATCTCTCATTTTGTATTTAAGTATTGCAAAGTGATACAACTAACTACTGCAAAATAAATTTAGGACTGGTGTTAGATTGGTAATCAAAGCCAAGTATTGTATCCAAATAAATCCCCCAAATTTTCCCTTCATTAACCTTACTGTTCACAAACTGAATTGCCCTTTGTTTCTAATGGTTAATATAGTTCCTGACATGGAAGCCCACTAATTAATGATATTCTATCAATAGGATTATTGAATAATCTCAGTAAAGCCCTATTATTTTGATATTTTGGTGGCTAGCTTTGGAGCTGGCTAGTAACTACCAAAATAGAGAGATGGACTAAAGAAACCACAAAATTTGTCTGCAGTATGCCAAATACCATCTCACGTCCACTTTAATGTTCTTGCAAGTGAGTTTTAAGGAGTTTCTGACAAGATAAAATAAAAAATGTAGTAAATCTATGTAAACACATCTGTACCTGTCCTTTAACCCGACGCGCTGAAACTGGCGATGCCCCAATCAGTCAACTCAAGGTCAAATTGAGGAAGGCAGCCAGTTGGTTTCCTCCTGCCTGAGCATCATCAGGTAGTGGACCTCTATCTCTCTGCAGATGCCACCGCTCACTCACTGTCAAACTGAGTTTCAAGACCAGTGAGTCTGATGGCTAGCCTGCCGCTACAGGACATCTGCAGTAACAGGAGTTGAAGGGACTCATATGAACACTACCATCCAGGCAATATTATCAAAGACTGGCCAGCTGACTTTCATTCTTTGAGAGGCTGAAAGAAAACAGTTTGAGACCTTGAGTCAATTAAGCATGTTATTGATTTCCTGTTGTTGTGCATCAGTTTGCTGAGGTAAAATCTCAAAAACGAAAACGAAATGTTTTTTTTGTTTGTTTGTTTTTTTTACATTTTTCTGACAGTGTTACTTTGTCCTAACTTTGCCTCGTCCTAAGCTTGCTTTCCTTGACTTTGAGTCAACTTTTCTTTTGCAACTCTTAACTCAGACTCTGTTTCCTGCAGGGCATAGTGCTCGCTGTGCTGCTGCTGCGGAGTGCTATTTAAAGTAGCCCTAACTGCCTATGGGAAACAGGAGAACTATTGTGTTCTTCAGGCTGTTGCAGGAGACAGAAAGTTGCTGTACCAATCCGAATCAAATATTAATTTTGTTATTGTGTGGTGAATGCAGAATACAGCACTTGGCCTGTTGCCTCCTGGAGATAGAGTGTATTTGGCTTCTATTTTAGCACAGTTAGGGTCTAATGCATGGTGACGTGTTTGGGTCATGTTGACGACAGTAAGAAAAAAGGGAAGTGCCACAACAAAGTAAACTTTTGAATCGAGATGGCAGTTTTGCATTTGAAAAGGTGAAGTGTTTGCATTTTGTTTTTGTCGATTTGATTCCAGCAGTGCTGCATTTGAAGATTTACAGTTGCTGTATATCAGACTGTAGAGCTTCAAATCTTCTAACTTGCATCTGAAACTCATGACCTCTTTCATTAAAAATATGAACATATGTATAAATCATAATAATGGTCATTAATAATGAAAAAGTGCATTTGCCAAAGAAAGAAGGAAGCCAGAAGATTTTACGTCTATGCTTCAGGTGAAGCGCTGGGCCAGTTGTGTATCTGTAGTTGAAAACTCCTTTTGACGGGGGATGCAGACCAATTTTTTTAAGCTTTTTGCAACAGATAATATGTTATTGTTATTGCCATTTCACATTTTTGGCCTTAAGGGTCTGACTTCATCACCCCTTGGAGATTCCCCCCACTCAAGGAATCTCCAAGGGAGACAGGCAATAATGATTTCCTCCCTTGGCCTCAAGCCCTACAGGTGGATTTTGAGGTGAAAGTAGGTCCTAAGGCATATTGTTCTAGATGTACTGGCAACACCACCAGTGTCAGGAAGTGTGGGGTGAGCTTTCAGGCAAATGTCATGGTTTTCCTCCGCAACTGTATAAGGTATAGTGGGAAGAGTGTGCAGACTTCAAGTTCGACTCTGCAAAAACAAGAGAGATCAGAGGCAATAGGAGACAGACATGTAAAGGGCTTTCAGGGTAGGAATAAATAATTAAATAACTAACTGAAAAAGAATTCATAGTTAAAACTTCCTGGACCATAGTAGGGACTTTTTTATCAAATGGAGAACTTTTTCTGTATCCCCCCTTCAGATGAAATCTTTTTGACAGACTGGTCATCTAACTCACTCAAATATGATGATCTGTGATCGAGTCAGTGTTACTTTGAATTTTTAAACTCCAAAGTTAAATCAGTCTTTGGGGTGACAGTAGACATGTAATTGATCTTTAAACCTCCTTTTCAAATACATCAAAGCAAGAGCTCCCCTGCAGAGTGGATCAGAGTGGCCTTTGGTTCTCAGTTCAAAGATATGAGTGTGGCGCATGTTAATTTATGCATCTGTCTCGTTGCATGTTTTCTGATTTGGGCGTGTACTACAGCCTCTCTTGACAAGCTGCCCTCTTGCAAGCAGTGCAAGAGAACCTCTTTTAAACTAGATGCCTATTACGTTTTAATGTATTTTCCCTAGCAGTGTTGAGTAACTGCTCTTGAAGAAATATAACACAGCTCGTTAAATGTCTGATTGTTCAACGTGTCTTTCACTTACTGAGTCAACAGCAGTTTATTAGTACTTGCTTGAGTGTGGCATGTTTTAGGGGTGATCTAAGGCACTGTTTTATGGCATCACACGGATGAGAAGCAAAAAAAGGCCCATCAGGTGCTAAAAATGAACCTTAGACTCAAACGTTAGAACAGGCTTTTCCCCGCAGCACGCCGTGTAATAAATACTCACAAAGAAAATGGCGGCCGTTACAACTTATGTCTAAAAATGTATCGTTTCATGCATCTGTTAAAACACTCGACTCCAGGTACGCGACGCCCAGCTGGAAACACTTCAGCCAAGTCGAGCTGCCCGAGATTCACAGAATTTACAGAAAATGTTAAATTTTTGTGATTTATATCGTTATCGGGACGATAGATGTCTTATATTGGGATATGAGATTTTGGTCATATCGCACAGCCCTACTTCAGAGAGACCTTAAAGTCAAGCTCAGATAGAGTTCTGACAGATCAGCTGAATGCTTACCTAATAGCTTTCTTCACATCCAACTGCCAAATCTCATATTGATGTGTTATATAAGCTGCATCAGCCTGTCCACAGTTGGCGCTCATCTGCAAGTCGCTTTGCAACCCACCTCCACACCAGTTTCTCTCTTTTTTTAGAATGTAGTTAAGTCTTATATAATATATTCTCTTTTAACAAATTAAATCTAAGCAGCAGTCTGTTAGTCTGTTATTTGAGATGTGGCAATGCATAGCTTCCATTGTGCCATACCTTAATGACAGGACCTGTTATGGACATCAGACTGCTACATAATGACCTCATAGTTGTGGTCAGTTATTACTTAATATAGTCTGAAACAGGTGTACATTTCTGCCTTGCTTCAGTTCTTTTGTGTTATCAGAACATGGCCTTTGTTTAAAAATTAATTAATCATAACATTAATTAACATAAGGATAATATATACAGATTATATACATGATAGCATCTAGGACTGGGTGATATATTGAGTTTTTAAATATATCAATATATTTTTATACGAAATAAGAGATGTGACAATATCGTTTATATCGATATAGTCTATGTTACGTTATAATTATACTTGTGGAACCACAAGTTTGCCTCTCTTTCGTCCACTTTTGTCTCTACGCTGCGTTACTCTGCCTTGCCTCTCTCCTTCACTGAACACAACTCCCCCTCCCCCATCGCTTCACCTGCAGTTAACGACAAGATGGACACGGTAGCTATCAAAGAGGAGCTGGTCGGTAAAAAGAAAACATTTAGAGATTACTATTTTAGTGCTGCAGCATTACTCTCGTTAAAATGACGTTAACGCCATAACTGTATTAACGCGGCAAATCTCCGTTAACGAGTTACTGCGGATTGCCCCGTGCGTGGGGCTGCACGGCGTCAACGCGTTAACGGTTACCTCGTTAACGTGTTGACGCCGTGCAGCTAGCATTACTAGTATTTTCACCATTTACAACAGCGCCATAAAGTGCAAAATGAAGAGCGTGTGAAAATGTGTGCTGTATCCCAGACCACGAAGTCTCCCAGCCTCCTGCCCTGAAACAAAGTACCTTACATATAACCTAGGGCTGCACGATTAATCGTTAGAAAATCGCGATCTCGATTCATACTTATGTCCGATCTCATTTCCGAATGACAACTATTTAAAAAAAAAAAAAAGAAAAAGAAAAAAAAGACGACGATTGTACCGCATTTTGATCCGGGACGTAATCTGCATGAAAACAAGCGCTCACTCTTCCTGATCAACAAATGACAAGGGCGGAGCCTTATACCACGTGATACAGAAGCTGGCTGCTAAAATTAGCAGGGAAAAAACAACGGAGAGCACGTCAGGGATGACGAGAAAGTGACAGGAGAAAATCCGTCCCGGTCAACCACCCAAACATCAATAACGGGAACCTTATACAGCGCTTCACGTCGAACTCCCGCAGGCACAAAGAAATTACGGAGGCTATCACTTATCACCTGACCAAAGATATGGCTTCCATCAACACTGTGCAAAACGAGGGATTTAGGAAATGATCAACACCCTAGACAAACGCTACACAGTGCCGTCCCGCAACTATTTTTCTATTGTTGCACTACCTGCTCTATACACGCAGTGTCGAGCAACGGTGGAGACGGAATTTCAAGCAGTACAACATTTTGCGGCAACAACAAAATGTGAGACTTTTGTTGTTTTTATGTTTATTTATTGTTTTTATGTTCAGTCTCAACTGTTGCGAAGTTGATGTGCAGTTAATAAGTGCAATAAATATTTATACTGGAAAAGAATATCGTGAGAGAATCGTGATCTCAATTCTAAGCCAAAAAAATCGTGATTCTCATTTTATGCAAAATCGTGCAGCCCTAATATAACCTTACACTAAAATCCTTTCATTTTCTCAAAAATGTATGAGTTCTGGTTGTGCTTACTGACCGCGAACCGATTTTATGTGGTACAAAGGGCTGAGCAATCTGTCAAAAATGCTTTAGTACGACTTTGGTAAGCTACGAAGCTGCACCGCTTGATGGATTGTTGGAGCATTACGGCTAGCGGAGTCTGGAGCCTCGTGGAGTAATGCATACTGTGCTTCAATATAATATTACCGTATTGTGTGCGCATAACGAGCACAAATGGCACCTGTAAGAGACACGCTTACGAAGCGGATTTCAAACTCCAGGCTGTCAGTCACGCAGTAGAACTTGGGAACAGAGCAGCGGTGAAATCTGTCTGTCTTTGTTATGCTCAGCGTCTTTTAGTTTACATTTTGACTGCACAGTTGTGAGCGTTTTGTTATGCACAAAAACAACATTGTTTTATTTTATTTATGGAGAATTATTATTTAATAAATGCTGATAATTTATCTCTGAGTAATTTTTTCATGTACATCTACGCTGTATGTTAATAAAAGTGCCTGTGTGAGATCTGGGACACAGTGTGACTAAGAATTCTCTTTTAGTTCTTACTTTATGGCTTTAAAAAATATCGAGATATATATTGTATATCGCCATCTAGCTAAAGAATATTGAGATATGAATTTTAGGCCATATCGCCCAGCCCTAATAACATCATGTAAATACTTAGTGCTTCCAGTCCACACATCCCCAAGGTAATATTACACTGAAATCTGATTAAAGGTATTATTATATTGAGTACAGAGAAAAGAGATAGTTTAAGATGATCCGAGCTTTGTGACATGTTACAGCTTTGTGATATTCTGCTGGAAGCAGCATCAGAAGGCCGATCCAATGTGGTCATAAAGAGATGGACACAGTCAACAACAATGCTCAGTTGATACTAGGGGCCCAACCTGTGCAAGGAGAATACCCCCCACACCATTGTGTCACCACCAGCAGCCTAAACTGGTGCTGGTGGTGTTGGCGGGATGGATCAGTCCTTTTTTAAATTCTGGCCCTGACATTTTGATATCACCGCAGAAATTGAGAGTTGTCAAACCAGACAACATTTTTCCAGTCTTCCTCTGTCCAATTTTGTCAGCTCATGAGAATTGTAATTTCAGTTTCCTCTTAGCTGACATTGGTGACATCTGCTGTGGTCTTGGTCTCCACTATCTACGGATGGAAATATTTGAATACTTGTTAAACGCCTCACTATTTTACCTAGCTGTTATTTCTGTCTGTCTGCTGTGTGGTAAATTGCAGGGTTTATCAGATCATTATACCCTAAAATAGCTTGTATTATGGAACTGAGGTTAATCTTATTATGATTCAGTTTTGAAATAATTCTCTGTAGGTTTATGAGTAGGAGAGAAATGAACACGAGATCCATTGTTATGTAATTTTTTATTTAATCTTTAGATACAAAATGAAGTTTGGAGCTTTCACCTATACAGGAAAATCTGGTTTCAAGGATTCGATCTTTCCAGTCAGAGGGAAGTCCTGGAAAACGATGTAAAATCGTATATTTCAGCAGCATGAGCTAAACATGCCACAGCAGACTACCTTTTGCACAGTTTCATAAATCTAAGGCAATGTGTATTTCAGCCACTTCAAGCTGAATAATCTCATTCCCCACATCCAGGAACAATGCCTGTCAAATGCTATTTGTCAGCACTGCAGAGTCATTTTCAAAATGCCACCACACTAATCCAGCAGCTGCAGCATGTATGACTTTTTCCGTGAAAGCTGTATCAAGCTCACATTTTGCATTTTCACTCCACTACATTGTGATTCTCCTCTCAGTACATAACATGATCGAACAAGAGCAGAATTCAACTGCATTGGGGACACTCTTAAAGTTCGAGTAGCTCACTATTGGCTGCTTGTGTTGTTCTGTTCACTGCTATGCTCTTTGTGCACTTCATGTCCTCACTAATAGGTTTCTATTATCTCGGAGAGATTACAAAATGAGTTTGCCTTTCAACATTTTATGCTATGCTTTATGCTTTATACAGCAAATGACTCACTTGGCTTGTAAAGAAGAGGAGAAGGGTTTAGGAGCTCAGCTAATATACAGTGTAATACTACAGTACATAATTAAATATAATGCATGTGTGTGTTAGGCTAGATTTGGTTACATTTATTAAAGCTTAAGGTTGAAAAGAAACCATGATGGTAAAATAGTCCATTGAGCTAGTATAGTGGTGTAGGGGGCAAACAGAGCCAATAAACCAGTTATTCCCACCACCCATCCCCCTACCACGGCCCTACAACATCTTAATGAGCAGCTGTTTACTGTGCTGAGAAGAGACCAGACTAAAACATACCATTTATGACTCTGTACTGCCTTTCTTTCCCGTGCTGAATGTCTTTTTCGGAAGTGCTCTCTGGCTGAACAAGTGTTTAATATATAATAGTGTTTTTTTTTCTTTCCTACTTTTGTGTTCTTTTCGAATTGAATTGAATATCTTTATTGTAATTGTCGCTTGAACAATGAAATTAAAAGAATTGTCTTCGATCGGTGCTGAAAACCTTAAAATAAAACAATAAAAAAACAGAACATTTACATTCATTCCAATACATATGCCTCAATTAGTTGCAAGTTATTCCACAGCATGGTTGGTAATGCTGATGTTCAAATACGATATTGCTGTTGGGTAGAAGCTGTGTTTAAATCTGTTTGTTCTTGCTTTGATTGTCCTATACCTGCCCGAGGGCAGCAGTTTTACCAGGAAATGGCTGAGGTGAGAAGTGTCTTTCATGATGTTCTGAATATTTCACTGTTTATTTGATCTGACACTAAATATTTAAAATATACAACAAAGAGGAAAAGCATCTACCAATACAGGAGTATTCATAACGTGTGTACTCAAACTACAACAAAAAAATCTGCTTCCGATACATGCAGTAGTTGCTATTCATGCTAGCTTGTGTAGATAATGCCAAATTTGGTCACAAGAGGACCGTAAATCACAGTGTGCACAGACAATAAAACATAATTTATAGTACAGAACATTGTTCTGAGACAGAGATCGCTTTCATGTTGGTTTCACGCTAATTAAGTTTATTTTATTGATTTGACTAGTCAAGCACTGATTGACTTGCCTGTCCTGATAACCGATCCATGAGATAACATACTGTAAATTGTAGTTGGCTAAATTTGACAAAGAGCAGTGAACTTAAGATCTACAATGTAAAATTAGTTGAACATCTAGCTTGTACACAAAAAAAGTACAGTCCACTGGAGCTCACGGTATAAATCGGTTTATCAAAGTTATTTTCACACAGTGTCCCAACTTGAACTCCACCGCCAGGGCCTCTGCCCTTGACTTCCACCCGACACAAAGATTTTCTCTATTTCTGTCAAACATGCTGCCCACCACAGCTGTAGCTGCTTATGTCACGGTCATGTCATGCACCTGGCCTCTACAGCGCCTCTTGTAGGTTGTGAGCCCACAGAAGAAAAGAGTCAGTTAGGATCTGACTAGGATGTTTCCTGGACGCCTGGGTGAGGTGTTCCGTGCAATCTATCAGGAGAACATGGGACCAGAACATGCAGGAGAGATTATGACTTTCAGCTGACCTGAGAACACCTCAGTGTTTCGCCAGATAAGCTGGAGGAGGTGGATGGGGAGAGGGAGGTTTGGGCTAGTCAGTTAGTCTGCTGCCCTTGCAGCCTGGCCCCAGTTAAGCAGAAAAAAATTGATGGATGGATATTTTCATACTATTTATTTTTCTCCGTTGGGTCTTAGGGTTTTTCAATGTGCCAAATCCCAGGTTTATCCCATGGTGGAAAGACTATTTTGTGATGCTTTAGTTTTTGTTACTATTTTACCGGATTCAGAGCAGATAGTTTATTATATTTTCTGATTTTATGATCTAAGTTATCAAGGAGTTATCAGGGAGTCCATAAAACAGACTGGTGGGTGTCTTAGTGTTGCCTATGTTTTCATGTTGACAGTTTGGAAAAGATTTTACCAAGATAGGAACACAAACAAGGCTAAATCATATCTTAATATGATTTTACTTTAATGCAACATTGCACTACACTGCTCCTCTTCCATTCTCTCCACTGCATGTAAGTCCCTGTCTCATTCATGAGCTTAGTGTTGTGTCTGCTGTATTCGCACATTCAGCACTCCAATCAGACTGCTGAATATGTCTGAAGCGTTAGATGTCTAGAGAAGACCACAGGGCCTAATAACTGCGACTGGCTCAGACGATATCATGTGCCCTCAGGGGTGCTGCCATTGCTGTCTCATCCCGGGATGTCCTCGTTTTCCAACGCTTGCATGTCTTTTGTGATTTTCATGGTGTGAACTAAATATACCTGTTCAGTTGCATGTTAACACAGATATATCTAATCAGTCAATCGTATGGCAGCAGCTCAGGCATGCAGACACTGTCTGTGATGTCCAGATGGTAGGGCCAGAATTTGGCATGAACAACATAAAAGCATGGATCTATCCTGCCTTGTATCTACAGTTTAGACTGGTGGTGATGTGATAGTGTGGCGGATATTTCTTTGACACACATTGGGCCAGCTGAGCATCATGTAAAGTTACCAGAGATATTGTTGCTGACCATATGCATCGCATTTGAAATTCAGCTTTTCTCACTTTTTAAAACAAATTTCTCCCAAAACAACCTAAGAAAGCGTGAAATCAACATTTTATAAATCCTGAGCAGTTACTCCTCCTTTCACTGACACAGGCTCATCACTAAACTGTAGCATGTGAGTGTGTAGGAGAGTGTGTCAGCTATTGACGAGGTAATCTGCATTTTCCATGCAGCTCAGTTTGACCTCTACAAGTATAGATTTTTTGAGGGAGAGGATTAGTAAATCACTGTAGTTCAGTGTGAGTACTAGTTGTTTCTATCACTCCAAAGAGGCACAAAGGAAGGATCTCTACCAGCTGCTATCATGAGTGAGAATATGCATTCTTGGAGACACGTATGGTAGCAGTAACTACCACCAAGGTTTTTATCTTTGGTAGTCCATGAACAGATTTTTATGCAGTCAGTGGAGTCACATAGAATTGCCTTTCACTCATGAATTCCTGGTGTCTCATACACTAGCAGTTTCTGTGCAGCCCTGGCCCTGGCCCACGTGTTTGTCTGATAAAGAAAGAAACTAATTTCCGTGATCCCTTTGTAATTACCTCCCATGCATCATTAGCCGAATGTCGAGGTCTGCTAATACCTGCAGCAGGTGCGTCAGAGAGTTTATAGATGCTCTTGTCTGCATCTGGAAGACTGATGTCCACATGGCCCCCATCTGCCATCTCCTGTCATTTTCACAGGCTTTGGAGTTAGTGGCATGGAAATATTAGCCATTTCTAGTGCTGGCAGAAACTAATCTACAGTAGAGAAATGAGACTGAAAAGTGCTGTTCCACTCAACCTGAAGTGTGATCACTGGAAAACATAATCAACAGTAGAGCGACTTTGCTTCATTATCAGTCTCTGTTATTAAATTAAAGAGTAAAAGACAATTGTAAGCTCCTCAGGAGTCTGTCTCTCCGTGCCATGCGATAACAGCACAAACAAGAAGAAGATTAAAAACGCTTCCAAACATGTTGGCACAATGAAAAGTGGCCCAAAGCTTCCCTGGTAAGCAAAAAACACTAATGCAGCAGCGTTTACACAGTTTAATTATGAGGCTGTCTCACTGGGAAACAGAGGAGTGAAGGAGTGGTTATTAATAGAAAGAGTCCTGCGAGATCAGTTGTTAGCCCGTCCTTAAAGCAGAGAGAGGGAGAGAGAGGCAGAGAGAGAGAGGTAGGTGAAACAGTCCTTTTGGCTCTTGAAAGATGATTAAACGAGTTCCAAACAGCCCAGAATCTTCCTGACAGGGAGGCGTTTAGCCCATGATGCGCGTCAAATTAAAAGAGCGCGAAATGCATATTCCACTTGCAAATAGATTGAATTCCCTCACAGTTTCGCTGTGACTCAGCTCATAATCCCAGGCAAGGTTTTCAACCCTCCCAACATACACACACACATGTGCTTCTGGCTCTGTGAGGCACAAATTCCAAACAACAAGCCCAATTTTCAACATTGCATCTCGCCTTTGGTGGTTTGGTACAATTTGTTTGTTGTGTGCCATGAAAGTTTTGTGCTCTGCGGCTGCTGTGACACTGCTGCAGTGTACCAATACAGAGGATGCTGAGAATCATTAGCATAAAGAGAGAAAATTACAATCATGATTATAGTCAATAGCAATTATGGAGTCTTGACAGGGACTTCCAGTCAATCCAGTCTCTTTTATTTAGCAGGATCACAGGAGGGGGTTGGGGCCTATTCCAGCTACCATAGGGCGAGAGACAGGGTACATGCTGGACAGGCCACCAGTAGGGCTAACACAAAGAGCCAGACAACGATTCACACCCATGGGCAATTTAGATTCAACAACTGAAAACCATGAGAGAGAGAAACTTGGAGAGAAACCATGTGATAGAGTCCCAGGAGAGGAACTTTGGTAATCTATGAGTTGATCAGGAGTGGCAGAGAAGTATGTGAATGTGGTCCAGGATAAGTATGAAGACACCAAGACCGTGGCGAGGTGTGCAGTAGGAGCAACAGATTCAAGGTGGGATTGGATTACATCAGGTATCGGCTCTTAACCCCATCTTGTTTGCAATAGTGATCGACCGACTGACTGATGAGGTCAGGCCTATAATGTTTGCAGATGACATTGTAATCTGTAGTGAGAGTAGTGAATAGAGGAAAGAGAACCTGGAGAGGTGGAGGCATTATTTGGAGAAAAAAGTAAAGGAAGTTAGTAAAAGCAATACAATTCAATTCAAACCTAGGGATGGGTACCGGTATCCAGTGCCATCATGGCAGCGGTTCTGACATATACGGTAGTAACCAGACCGAAAAGCAGCGCACATTTTGGTGCTTTATTTCGGTGCTTTTTTTTCCTGAGCCAATCATTTTACGTTTCCGAGGATAGTAGGCGGGTCCAGGTACGTACGTTCTTTTAGAGCAGAGCTACAGATTAAAAATGCCCAAGGCGAAGCGGTCAAAAGTCTGGCTGTACTTCACAGCAAAATATGCAAACTCAGCAGCCTGCAACAACTGCTTTAAGCTGATACTGTGATACTGTCAAAGGAAGTAACACCTCAAATCTGATGAAACACCTGGCAACGCATAGCGTTTTTTTAAAAAGCCGAGAAATGCGCCGTATTTGATAGCTTGCTGCGAGACCTCACACCGAGCGCATCTACTGCGGGTGTGGTGCCTGTTATCGGACCCGGAGTTAGCAACATCCCCCAAAAACCCGAAGAGGAGAGTCCTGGCCCCTAGCCCTGCCAGTGTAGCAGAAATGATGACGGATGATGATGGCAGCAGCATCCGTTCTTCTCTGCGTGAGTAGCTTAATGTTGTACGTGTGTAATTTATGTTGAGTAGGCTAACCAATGCATGTAAGGTGAACTAGCAAACATCATCGTAGTTACATGCAGCTGTCCTCTTGTTTGATGGCAGATGCTCCCTTCACCCTGGCCAAAAAGGCTATAATGACCAAAGAAAAAGTGGAAAACAGTTAAACATGAGAGGTTTTTGGACAAAGTTTGTGTTTTTTCCATTGTTTAAGCACTGCTTCCAGCCAAGAGTGATACCATGTATGCCCTATAGCTGCAGAAAAGGCTAACATTGTTATCTTTTTACAAAAAAACAGCTGAACATGAGAGGTTTTTGGACCAATTTTGTGTTCTCCATTCTTTAAGCACCAGTTTGAGCACCGTTTAAGCACCGGCACCGTTTCAAAAGTACCGGTTTGGCACCGGTATCGGATAAAACCTAAACGATACCCATCCCTATTCAAACCCCGAGAGTAAGAAGACCACCTATGAGCAGGGACAGTGGGAAGGAACAACTCCCTTTTAACAGGAAGAAACCTCCGACAGAACCAGGCTCAGGGAGGGGACAAAAGACACATTGTGGAGTAGAGCCAAAAAATAAAATTAGTTAATGATTAAATCCAGAGTGGTGTATAAACATACAGAGTTAAAATAGGTGAGTGAAGAAGAAATACTCAGTGCATCATGGGATATCCTCAGCAGCCTAGACCTATTGCAGCATAACTAAGGGAGGCTTCAGGGTCACCTGATCCAGCCCTGACTAAAAGCAAGACCAAATATGTATGTGAATGAGAGCAGGGCTGGTTTAACAGTGAAAATGCAAGGTAGCTAAATTGTAATACCTGAAGTACAACATACAACGTACATGAGAGGTGATGAAGAGAGTGAAGGCAGGATGGAGTGGGTGGAGAGTGTCAGGGGTGATTTGTGACAGAAGGATAGCAGTGAGAGTGAAAGGAGAGCTTTACAAGATGATAATGAGACCTGTAGTTCTTCTTGCTTTGCAGCAGTGGTGCATTATTACCTCTCTGCGCTTCAGTTGAGTTCTTATGGAAGTTTCTTTTATGGATTAGTCATTTAGTGAGTAAAAACGACTACAACAACAAAAAAGGCAACACTTTCACTGCAGCCCTCATATGCAAGTTAAAGTCCAGCTTTTGGGGAAAAATTGTCTTGAAATTCTTGGAAAGAGGAACAAAAGCTTTGTAAGCTCAGGGGAATTTGAATGAGATATAATATTAGTAGCTGTCAAAAATAGAATCAGCAGAGTGAAGAGTCCTCAGGCTTAAAGGAAGATGCTGGACTTGCACATTGTACCGCCTAACAGTCCAATGTTTCCTTGAAACACCCCTTTCCCCCCCAAAAAGACATTAAAACATAACCGAAGCTTTCATGGCATTTTCAACAGACTTCAGCTTTTATACTGGATGGCCCATTAAGCCGACAAGCTTGTTCTCTTTGATCTCACAGGGTTTTGTTTGTGGTTGATACTGCGTTTTTAGTGGGAACTTGAGAATTGACTGCATGGCCTACTTTGACAGCGTTGACAGTGTTCTCTCGGCAGCCTCAGGGTTTGCTCCCAGTATTGTCTACCGATCTCTGCAAACCAGCCTTTGGCTTGCTGCCAAGCGAGCTTTAGTCAATCAGCTTTCAGTGTGAAAGCATTAAATAAAAGAAATCAGAATCAGAATCAGAATCAGAATACTTTATTGATCCCTGGGGGAAATTATTTTTTGTTACAGTGCTCCATTTTAAACCAACATTAAGACAAGACAGACAATACGCTAACTAAGAATAGTACAATATATACATATATATACATACATACATACATAAGTCACTTATAAATAAATATTTGGAAAAGAAACATGTGTAGTTGTAGCAGCAAACAGTGTGTTAAGTGGATGCGTTGTACAGGGAGATGGCCACAGGCAGGAATGATTTCCTGTGTCGTTCAGTGGTGCTTTTCGGTAATCTCAGTCTCTCACTGAACGAGCTCCTGTGACTGACCAACATGTCATGGAGTGGGTGGGAGGTGTTATCCAACATTGTCTTTATCTTGGACAGCATCCGCCTCTCCGACACCACCTTGAGGGAGTCCAGCTCCATCCCCACAACATTGCTGGCCTTACGGATCAGTTTATTAAGTCTGTTGGCATCTGCGACCCTCAGCCTGCTCCCCCAGCATGCAACAGCATAGAGGATCGCACTGGCCACCACAGACTCATAGAAAATCCTCAGCATTTTCTGGCAGATGTTGAAGGACCTCAGTCGCCTCAAAAAATAGAGACGACTCTGGCCCTTCCTGTAAAGTGCTGTGGTGTTTTTAGCCCAGTCCAGTTTATTGTCAATGTGTACTCCAAGGTATTTATAGTCCTCCACAATGTCAACACTGACCCCCTGGATTGAAACAGGGGTCAAGTGTTTCCTGGTCTTCCTGAAGTCCACGATCAGTTCCTTGGTCTTTGCCACGTTGAGCTGCAGATGATTCTGCTCACACCACGTGACAAAGGAGTCGACCACAGCCCGGTACTCTGTCTCATCATCCCTGCTGATGCATCCAACCACCGCAGAGTCATCAGAAAACTTCTGAAGATGGCAGGTCTCTGTGCAGTGGCTGAAGTCTGTGGTGTAGAGGGTGAAGAGGAAGGGGGAGAGGACAGTCCCCTGTGGTGCCCCTGTGTTGCTAATCACCTTGTCAGACACACACTGTGGGAGACGTACATATTGTGGTCTTCCTGTCAGGTAATCAACAATCCAGGACACCAGAGAAGCATCCACCTGCATCGCTGCTAACTTATCACCCAGGAGGGTCGGCCTGATGGTGTTGAAAGCACTGGAAAAGTCAAAAAACATGACCCTCACAGTGCTCGCCGGCTGGTCCAGATGGGTGTAGACACGATTGAGCAGGTAGATGATGGCGTCCTCTGTTCCGAGACGAGGCTGATAAGGCTCTAAATGATCTAAATGAATCCATCTAGTAATCATCTGAGGTGTCAAGTTGGTTATCAAAGCAATGAGGTGGCGTGGCTGCTGCTAATTCACATCAGACTGTCAGCAGTGAAGAATGAAGTTGCTTCCTGTCCTGAGAACAAATTGAACTCCTGCTGTGGTTTATGCTCTGATTGCAATTGCTTGTGTCGGTATGAGCTATCTGAAGTGAGGTTTATTTTCCTGCAGTGGATAAGTTGGCAGGTATTACAGTGACAAATGCGAGAGGACAGGTGAAATGATTTGAAATGAGAGTGTTGGACCAATATATTCGACCTCTCTCAGTGATACTGATGTAGGTTGTGCTGATGAATAGGTTTATTCCAAGTGAAGCTCAGCAGGTGCTCCCATAACCACCAACTTCTATTAGTTCTCCACCATTTCTCATTATACGTACACAGACTCCTTATGAAGCCACGTATCACTTGTGGGTAGTCAGTCAATGTATTTTCTTTCCTGCAAATTCAGAATTTTAAAAAATTGTCTGTAAATATATTTTTTTAAATTGAATCTTGTACAAATCCTAAAAGATGTTTCCTGCTGTTTATTCCAGATGCTCTGTTCTGATTTTTCACAGACGTTTCAAAAAGAAATGATACAGCTCCAGAACTCATGCACTTTTATGGACATAGTATTCCACCAAATACTCCACAAGAGCAGAGATTATTTTGCAGACTCTCAAGAAGGAGCTCAAGTTATAACCACTAATTTTTATCAGTGTATTGTGAATGCACACCTTATAAAGCTACAAGTTCAAAACCAACAAAACTTACTAAGAACTGTTTCACCCTGGAAACACTGAAAAACAGGGCCTATAGAAACAGCATAAAAAATGACCAAGTCCAACTATAAGTAGCCCGTACATGGAGGTCATCAACAAGGACATCAACAATAGACGTTCAGTAGACGTTAAAAAAAGACGTTGCCTGGCATCACAAAACAACCCCATCAGTGGACCAAAATTGCATGTCCAAAAGTGACATATAAAGATGTCACTCCGATGTCACTTTGTGCATAGCGTAGTCGTTGTGCAGTTGATCACAACCATTTCAAAACCAAATAGAATCGTTTTCAAATGTTGCATAAAAAACCCCAAAGACACATGGGTTTACTTCATAGCAAGCAGTGCACGCTACATTGGTAGTTACTGCACTACTAGGCTGAGGGAATAGCCCATAATTTGCATTGCATTGGATTGCACTGTGTTGGGTCTGCGCTTCCACAGGCCCCGCTGGTTTAGAGACTTATTCCCGTTAACGAAGCAAGGAAGCAAGACGAAGAGCTTTAACCTGTTTTTACTTCCTAGCAAGAGAGGCTGGTCGGAACCAGGCTTTTGGAGCTGAGCGCTCCTCACCTGTCTCCTAGCCAACTTCAAATAAACAGCCTTCCTTGCTGCCTTTTTATTGAATACAGTGAATACAAGCACCACCCATTGTAAAACCCCCTATGGTCACAAAAGGTTAAAACAGTGTGTGTGTGTGTGTGTGTGTGTGTGTGTGTGTGTGTGTGTGTGTGTGTGTGTGTGTGTGTGTGCGTGTGTGTGTGAGTGTGAGTGTGTGTGTGTGTGTGTGTATTTGGGGGTTCGTTTGTGTGACCTCCTGCTCACCAAAGGGTAATCTCCCCCACCCTGTATATGGCTTAACCCCTCTAACGGTTTCACCATACACAAACACAGGTGAGGTCATAAAGGCAGGAAGTAAAACATCCTCACTATTCTGTTTTATATTGATGATTCATGCATGGTGGTGTTGGCATTTCATATAAGCAAGCAATAAAAGTGCTTTACAAAGCCAGTGTGCAGCATACCAAAGTGAAAATAACTGTAATACAAAATGAAAATAAATAAAAAGAAAAGTAATGGAAGGAAAAGTATAAATCCTCAAAGTGATTGTGGAAATGCTTCAAGTTATTTCTTCATGAGTTATTTCTCGCTCTGTGAGAACAGTGAGGAATTTTGATTAATGATCAGACTGGGAAAACAAGGAAGCGCACTGCCTGACAGCACCAACTATGCTTCAGCCTTAGTGTCCATATTTTCCTCATCCAAAGGATTAAAGATTTTTATTCCGCTCACACTGATTTCTCTGATCTATCTGGGACTATGAACATGTTCGACATTCAGCTATACTATCCATTAAACATCAAGAAAGTTTTAAAAAATGGTAGTTTTTCCAAGTACAGTAGTCTCACATATATCTCTAAACCCAAGAGATAATGGTAGAAGAAGCTATTTGTGTGAGGTGATGGTGCTAACCACTGTACCACTTGTTAGCAACAAGGTCAATTTAAGTATCATATAGAAGGATGGGGTCCTTTGTATCGTTTTAGAAGTACACTGAAGAACCTGTACATATACACGGAACTGAGGAGCTTCTTCGTTTTAGTTTTAGTCTGGACTGTGAACACTATTTTCCTCACAGCTGTGTCTGAAATTAAAGGAAGCCAATTATGTTTGGCAGCTACAGTTTTTCTATTTATTTATTTTTTAGGTTAATGTGTTGCAGCAGTTGAACCACTCTGTGCATTTTGCTGTTTTGAAGAAAACTTTCTTTCATTCTCTGTTTAAGCCCTCTGTGGTGTTTCCGAGTAAACACACTGTAATCCCTCCACAAAACCCTGCATGGACCCAGTGTTTTGATGTAAACAAAATGATTCATGAATTTTTGCCTGTGTGAGTGTGGCCTGCAGTGTTGTTCCCCACAGCGAAAGGGTTTGTATTAGACCTGAGGGGTCCAGCAGCAGTCAGAAACCCTCTGCCTAAATAATCCAGGGGATGGCTACCAGGTACGTAACACAACTCAGTTCAGAGTGTCCTAAGACCTGTGTCACAACATTTTCGTCTGATTTGCTATAATTAGAAGGGCCCAGTGAGGCAAGCACACAGCCACTGGTCTAGTGCAAGTCATGAAACACTCAAGGTTACATTTGGGTAAAAGCTTCCAAACATGACCTGAGAGGCAACGAGGGTTGTTGTTGTTGTTAACCAAGTTATGTAACAGGTGTCGACAGGAGGCACTGAGTGCTGTGATGATGCTGCAATAATGGTGCAGGCTGGTCCTTTTAGGCAAGGAATGGGCAAGTTCTTGAAGTTGGAATAGAAATACTCTACAACGTTATATTTTTGGAAGTTATAAAAGCTCTTCTTATTTGAGAGCAAAATGACAAAAATGGAACAATGATGTGGAAAAAGTTGAGGTGCTTCAGCTGTCAAGATTTTTACCCATCATGCCGAGGTCTTTCATTTGTCCCAAATTTGTTTTATAGGAAAAAACAAGCCCAAACATGCAGAAAGAGTCATGAAAAATTATTTTCAGCCACTGGAAAAACAAGGAGCCCTGCAACAGATGGTGCAGTCCCCACAGAGTCCCCGTCTCAGCTTCACAGAGTCAGTCTGGGATTACATAAAGAGACAGCAGACAGTCAGAAACCCTAAATCCACATATGAGCTGTGGCAAGTTCTCCAGTCTCTCTTGAAAACTGCTTTGAGGAGAAACAATGAAACAATAAATCAAACTAGTCAAGCATCCTTGCTTTACAATCAGTGCAGTTTTGGTAAAACTATATGAAGCTATATAGGGATTTCGAACAGATATCAAATGTGATCTGCTCATTGAATGGTTTTTATCAGTTATCAGTCCCATGCATATCAGCAGTAGGTGGCTTTCTTTGCTCATAAAGCAAAAGTGTTTTTATCTTCAAAAACCTCTGGTTGCAAGGTAAAAAGTGGTATGCTCTTCTGCTGCTCTACCTCCTGGTTGAGCTTTGCGCTATGGCTTTGAATACTCTGGCGGAGTAGAAAAGCACCATATAAGAATCAGCCCGTTTAACATTTAAATGAAATAAATATTTGATCCCAAAGGAAAATTTACTTAATACTTGTAGAAACCTTGTTGGCAACCACAGCGGTAAGACAATAATTGTAGTTTTTTACTAGGGTTTCATATATCTGAGGAGGGATTTTGGCCCACATCTCTTTAGAGAAACTCTCTAAATCCTTTAGGTTTCCTGGCTGCTGCTTTGCAACTCAAGGTTTTAGCTTCTTCCTGGACGTCTGGAGACTGGCTTAATTGATAAAGATAGTCCTGACTGATTGGTTGGTTGGTTGGTTGCAATTTGTCTGCAACGTGGGCACACAGTAAATCTGCAGAAGCCAGAATTTGAGATTAAATATTTATTTCACAATCATATACAAATGATTTTGTTCATAATTTAATATGTTTTTTCTGGAAACTACCATAAATATTATAGACTGTTAATTTTTGTCAACAGGGGATCAAATATTTTCTTCACTCTATTTATTTTCTGTTCAATCATCCAATTTGTCTCAGTATCTTATGACAAATGACACACTTTGATTAGGGACTAGTGACCAGGACAGAAATATTGTAATTGTAATTGTTATCTTGCCCTTATCTTCTCCTGTGAAGGACAAGCAACAGGACAGGACTAAATGCTTGATGTACTATAATAACCCTACTTTAAAAATGTGAGATTCATCATATTTTCTCCTGACAATCTGCCCTGGCGAGTTAGCTGCTTTGCAGTCTACATGGTGCACTACTGCAGCTGACTGTGTCAGATTTATAACAGCTACAACTAACCTGAAAGAAATGATAATTATACTGCAGTTGTTCTGCTGAGGGACCAACAATGCCACAATTTTTGGTCTAAGGAATTAGACAAATGGGATGTTTTGGCAGCTAATGCTCCGTAAACACCCAGGGATGAGAATGCTGTCAACCTAATTTATCTTGTGGATGAAATGAAAAAAACTAACTCTCCAGGTATGACTTAAAATGAAAGGAGCTAAATCACATTACTAAAACTTTTATAGTGAAAATTCTTAAGTAAAAGCATCATTTGTTGGCAACGTGTCAACTAACACACTGTACTAATGTATTAATGGAAGGACGTGTGATGGAGACAGCCATTGGTTGTTGGTATAAATATATGTAAACTGGACTAAAGCACTCAATTTATGTCAGACGTGGTCTGAATTTGTACACCTCACCATAGGACTGATTTATAGTTCCCTGCATCTCGTACAGAATTACTGTTAGTTTATAGGGAACAAAAAACAACATTCTGTTTATTGGTGTTCACTTAAAATAGTGTTAAAATAAGCAGAATTTATGAGAAGTGATTTCCTCTCAAACATGAGAAGAATGATGAGGTTTCACAGCTGTCCTGTGGGAATTCCACATTGATCCGTGCTCATCTGACAAACACAGGCACACTGGAATGCCTCAAATGATGCTCCACCACAACCTTTTCGATTCAACACCTTGGCTCTGTTATGCGTTTTACTACCTTCATGGGAAGGATCACTGGATATCAATGCAAAGTTCTCACTTTTATTAATATGATGAAACATTTCTATCCTGATAGGAGTGGCCTTTTCTAGGATGACAATGCCCCTGTCCATTGGGCACAACATCTCACTGAATTGTTTGATGAGTGTGAAATGATGTGAATCATATGTTGTGGCCTTCACAGTCACTGCATCTCATTGTGATCGAACAACTGTCGGACATTTTAGACTAGCATGTTAGACGGCTCTCTCTACCACCTTCTTCAAAACACCAACTAAAGTAAATGTTTTGATAGAGTGATCTTCTATCCCTCCCATTTACATTTGTTGTTTTATTTTGGTGCATATATATGCACTCACCTCACAGGAAATTGAATTTAAACTCTAGTTGATTGTCTTGCTGCTGTGCCCTCAGTGTGGAATAGGATTTCTCCCATAATCAGCATTCATTATTACATGGCCTGCCCAGGCCCGTAGCTGAATGTGAGACAGCTACATGTGGCCACGGCACCAAACGCAGGATTTTAACAAAACAAAGTCTGCATAAAAAACATTTAAAGTCAACCTAGCATTTTTCGATTCAGCTTTATTCTCAGATCTGTGATTTTTAATTTGCAGTGGGTAGTGTTTTCCAGACTTTTCCCAGTCTTACAGCCTGGGAACAGGTTAGGTTATGTGCTTTTCCTCCCTCATCACTCTCTGAAGATGCCACATTCCTCTGTGGTGCTGCTTCCATACCAGACGATACTGCAGCGCTGCTCTCAGTGGAGCTACCTCAGAAAGACCAGAAAATGCTGTGGCTCACTCTACATTTCTACAGGCACCAGAGATTGTACAGGCGTTGTTGGACAATCCTCACCTATTGGTGTGTGTGGACCATATAAAGTCCTCTATGATGATCATGAAGAAGAATTTAAACTTCCTGCCCTGCTCATCTGGGATTGCATTAGTCTCTCCTTGTCCTCATCAAAGCCACAATCAGCTCCTTGATCTGTTTGATATTTAGGTTAAGATTGTTGTCCCAGCACTATCATCTGTGTTAGATAATTTATCTCCAAAAAGGAGAGCAAAAAGGAAGATTGGTTTTGTAAGATGTGATTGATCTATCTATCGTACCAATGCTAGCTAGCACAAATTTAGTGTTTTGTACACTTTGCCAGTTTTTATTTACATTTTTCTTCCTCGGTATATATTTATTGAAGTCTTGGTAGCTGGGGATCGGGAGTCCGCCAGGGCCTCAGCTCCTGGCAGCCGCCCGGCACACAATGCACCCGACCCCTATGATGCCTCCTGCAGGCGTTGGGCCTGCAGGAAGATGGGCCCATGTCCTTTTTTCAGGCTGTGCCCCACCGGGCCCCATGAACTAAGGCCCGGCCACCAGATGCTCACCCTCAGACACCCTCCACGGGACTGGCTCCAGGGCAAGGCCCTGGTAACCTTATTCCGGGCAGGGTGAACTGTCCCCTAGGTGTTCTTCTTATAAGGGTCTTCTGAATTGCTCTTGGTTCAGGCATGTGACATGGATGCCTCCTCGGCGTATCCTGGGTGAGGTGTTCCAGGCGGATGATCTGATATCCTCATGTCGGTGTTGTTCCCGCACGATCTGGTATCCTCGTGTTGGTGTTGTTCCCAGATCATCATACTAAATGTTGTTCCAGGATCAACATTGCAAGTGACCAATCAGAATGTTGTGACGTCATACTTTTGCGACTTCGGGAAAAACCGGCGTAAAACAAAAAACTGTACTTAAGCTGCGAGAAACCGCCTCTGTCCGCCGATCAACGGACCCTGACCCTAACCCTAACCCTTTAATAAACAGTAAGCAGAATTGATATTGTCCTTGCAACATTGGAATTTCATAAATGCACGAATGGCTTGGCGTGCAAAAGAATAACGTCACAACAATGTGATTGGTCACTTGCAATGTTGAACCTGGAACAACATTTTCATGATGATCTGGGAACAACACCAACACGAGGATATCAGATCATCCGTTGTTCCCACATCATCATAATAAATGTTGTTCCAGGTTCAACATTGCAAGTGACCAATCACATTGTTGTGACGTCCCCCTTTTGTGCCTTTGAAAAATACCGCCTTAAAAAAATCTACTTCACTTGCGACAAGAGAAACCGCTTCTGTCCGCCGATCCAGGAACTTGAATTCTTTGCATTTCAGGATACTTTCCTTTAACAAACGGTAAGCATTATACATATTGTCCTTACAGAGGCGGTTTCTCTTCTCGCAAGTGAAATAGATTTTTTGAAGGCGTTTGTTTTTTTTGAGGTCGCGGATGACGTCAGCAGAAGGTGATTGGTCACTTGCAATGTTGAACCTGGAACAACATTATTTATAATGACGAGGGAACAACACAAACACGAGGATATCAGATCGTCCGTTCCGGGCATGTCTCACCGGGGGGAGGCCCTGGGGCAGACCTGGGACATGCTGGAAAGATTGTATCTCTCGACTGGCCTGGGAACACCTCGGTATTCCCCCGGATAAGCTGGAGGACATGGCTGGGGAGAGGGAGGTCTGGGCTTCTCTGCTTAGGCTGCTTCCCCTGCAACCCAGCCCCAGATAAACGGAAAAAGATGGATGAATGGACAATATATATTTAGATTATTCTTTACATGTTTTTTATGAAATAGTGAATGGCCAAATTCATTTTTAGAGATTTTTGTACAACGTGTAACAAGAAAGAAGAAATTCGACACATAAGTCAAAGAACCAAAAGAAGAAAGAAAGAAAAATAATCTTGTCACATTTTAAAGCCTTTATTGTGAAAGCAACACATTTTGTGTGGTGTACCAACTTTTATGCAGTGTCATGTGAGACTCTTTTGGCATACAGATCAAAAATATATCTTCACACATCATCAAACTGCTTGAACAAAACCACACTGCCTGGTTCTGCCAAAGAATAAATCATTTTATTTTAGCCAGTTTATCGGTAAGTTTGGGAAAAAATTTGAATTTCAAATAGTCAAATTTCCGTCCTTCTTTCAGTTTGAAACATTCCCTTGTTGCTCTAAAGAGTAAAACATCATGCACAGATCAAGACCAGAGTTTTATATAACACTAGAATGCTTTGTTTGTATTTATTTGAGCTAAAAGTTGAAAATTCTTTTTTTCATGCAGATATAATATAAAACGTACGTGATCAAACCGGCTCAGATTTTAATGATAAGTGCGGAGTGAATATTCATGAGCCCTTCCTGCTTTTCAAGCTCTGTTTGTTTTCTTTTTAAAGAAGCAGCAGAGCTCATGTTGCTGTGTCTCTGCCAGGAGACCAGACAGGCAAGACAGATATATTCACGCAGGCTTGCTCTCCCCACGCTGCCCAGGCAGGATGAGTTTGCCCTTGTAAAGAAATGCATACACATGGATGTCTCTGATACCCCTGTCCGCTGGAGTAAGGCATCAGGCCCTGTTAACGCTGCTACTATACATGCTTCACTAGACTTATTTTGTAGCTATCACTCCTCTGTGGCATTCTTTAAAAAGAAAAATTGCAGTATCCAAGGATGTTTTCCTTCACCTCCTACTTCCTCCTCCTACCTTGTGTCATTCCCCTTGACTTCTAAAGCATTACATCCTTAAGCAGAGTCATTTTCAGATGAACTAATCTGCCCTCCCAAATCCCGTCTTTCTCCTGTCATGGCTGTGCTATCAGATCCTGGGGGATTGATGGGCTGCCGGTAAGAAGACTCCTGCTTCAACCTCAGTAAACCGAGCACTAGTTATCAATTCAGTCCAGTATCAGGGATCGGAAGAGTGCACCTCATTTGACGGCCTTCACCTATTTTTAATGGGTCCTCTAACCTAAGCCAGTAATTTGAAACAAGAGGGAGAACTAAAGGGTAGAAGAGTTGTTCTGAAAGTTTTTCTTTTTTGTTTGAACAACATCATTTTTTTTTTTCAAATAAGCTCCAGCAAATACTGATGTAAAATTTAGTATTTTGGTCTAGACAGCCCTAAAATGTGATGTCCACATATGTGGAGGCTAGGTCCTAGGAGGTTAATGCAATATCTCTCAGGCTTTTCCTGTAAAAGCATATTTTAAAAGCAAACTGCCTTATTAGAAACACAGGAACTTAACAGGGCAGTTTTTCAACATGATATTTATCATCTGTACAAGCACAGGCTTTATAAATGGCAGATCAAAAATATATAAGGAAAGTTTATATTGCAGTTTTAAATAGGTCAGTAGCAGTGGTTCAGGCATGAACAGGGTGTCTCTTAGTACCGTGGCAGAGAAGATATGTTGCAGGGGCATCCGATGTTCCAAATATATCTTCTGTTCCCGACACTCTGTGTCCCAATAGGCCTCACAATAACTTGGGATCTCTGATCACTGATGGAACAATAACATTCTTACCATTCTCAGGTGAAACATAATTTCTCCTGTAACAGAGTTGGATGTCAAAGTTTTGTATATATATAGTATTTGTTGATAAGGGAACAGTCGGTTCTCATAGTCAACTTGTTGGAGACCAGAGCAACTTGGACAAGGTTTTCAGTGATTATTACCAAGTGGTTTGCCTGGATTGGCAAAGCAAGAGTCTCCTTCATCCAGATCAAGAACATTTGGGCATCCAGAAAGATGACCCTGACTACCAAGATCCAACTGTTCAACTCCAAAATGAAGTACTGCTGTACAGGGCTGAAAGCTGGAAGACAAATAAAACCTCAAAATGCAAAATCCAGAAATCCCTCAACAGCTGTCTCAGAACAACACGTTCTCACTCCCAAAGCGTAACATTTTACGCTAGGTGACAAATCGTCAACATATTACGTTTTCGGCTACCCACCACGTTCCTAAATGACGACCTCGGAAAAAAGAGGAAATATGAGAACCGTCTGGACTCCATCTACACATGTTCGCTCTTTTTCTTCAAATCGCTTAGAAACACGCTATTTAACATCATTATAGTCCTGGTTAAGATCAGGAATAAGGTTATGGTCAGGGCTAGGGATAAGGTTAGGTTTAGGGCTGGAATACAGGGCTGGAACGTCTATTACAGCAGGAACGTCATTGCACTGGATTCCAACCATAACCCGCTGCGTACCATAAGAACGCCGAAGGTCTCCTTTTGCGTTCCTCAGGAACGCCGCGGGATGTGACAAAACGTCGACATGTTACACCTCGGGAGTGAGAACGGGCTGCTCAGAAAGTTTCTTCACATTCGAAGGCCAGATACAATCAGTAACATCAAACTAGGGGAAAGAACCTGTCAACTCCCAGTAGGGGAAGAAATGAGGAAGAGAAGATGGTGCTAGGTAGGGTACACTTTGCGCAAACCGCCAACCAACATCACCAGGCAGGTTCTCAGGTGGAACCCCAAGGCAAAAAAGCAAAAGCGGGGCTACCCAAGAAACACCTGGCGACAAGACTTCGTGGCAAAATCAAAAATGATGGGCTTACACCTGGAACCATCTAGAAAGAATGGCCCAGGACAGAAAACTCTACCTTTGGCGGCCCATACCCTGGGAGGGGTGACAGGCAGTAGTAGTAGTTGCCTGAAGCGGAGAAATCTCTATGGTTTCATCCTTACCCCTTTCGTATTGCCATTTCATTGTGAAAATGTCTTTTTCTTGTTTCTGCAGTGTTATCAACGGTTTGTAGCCTTGAAATATTTGCAATTAATAGGACATTTACTAAGCCTCTGTGTTATTTTGCACTCAAATTACCATCTTGCTGCAACTACTTGAACATTTATGTAGACGTTTCTGAATTTCTGTTTCAAATGTACGAATTTCTGACTGGACTCTGAATATAAGTTGTTAATGTAAATTTCTCTGTAAGCAGACAACTGCAGATTTGTGATTTTCAGGGATTTATCATAGTTAATCGCTGTGCTGTCATAGATTGCATGTAATTGTCAATTTGTTCAATGATAAGCTGATAGCAAGTTGACTCCATTGTATTCTCATTTTATTGCGATCTTGACACACCTATGTATTGAGGCCTGACGACAGCAATTGATTGCAAGTCTTTGTAGACAACAAGATCACAAGTTTGTTGCAAAAGATTGCAATAATTTGTTCGTGTAATGGTCTCCAACCACTGTGTGACTGTCTGGGACAAAGCCTGGGACAATGGGATTTAGCCTTCTTTTTATTCTGATCCACACATTTGGGTGATGTTTTTAAACTCAACCAAATACATGTATTTTGTCTTGTTGTTTACTGTTGAATTTATATGCATGTATTTATTTGACAAGAATATATTTGATGTATATGCCTATTTACATTTTAGATTTGAGTCATTTCCTCTTTTTTCTCTTGCAGAGTCGGAAACATGCCAACAAAGTGCGACTGTATTACATGCTACATCCTGTGGATGGAGGTTGCCCTGCCAAGAAGCTCAGATCAGACAATGTGAGTCCTGTGTGAATTCTCTTCATCCTGCTGTGTGTTTGCCCACAGCCTTGGTAATCACCGAGAAACACACACACACACACCTCAGCCCCAGTCCACCCCTGCTGGTCTCATATGGAAACCTTTAATGGATTTTTCACAACAACAGCCGTGAGACTCGCTGGCCCCTTGTGCTTCAGAATAGGTGACTGATAAACAGCGTTGCCACATTTTTAGACCAATGAACAATGCGATTGTGATGGCACTGCTGGCGATGCCAGAGGACGTCAACCTTGCATCAAACACAAAGGCGCATTGTTTGGTGTCCGGCCCTCACAGCCATTACTGTCATGTAAATTTGAAGCATGCGATGTGTCTGACAGACACAATTATGTGTGACTTTTGTTCCTCTTTTTCTGCACTGAGGAAGGGTGAAAACACGCTTCTAACATCCTCTTTGCAGCTCTGCCAGCACACAGATAAGCATCACAGTGTGGAAATTTCATGGTGGGTGCTGATATTTGATGTAAGCGTCATGGTGAAAGGTGCATTTCCAATCCAAGTCAAGTTTACAGTTGGAGTGTGGTGGTGAAAGACTTGAATGTAGAAGTGGACAGACTTTGATGAAGAGACAGGGAGAGGTCTGTGCTTTGATTACTGAGGGTTTGCCAGCTATCAGTAAAGAAATCTGGGTTTCTGAACCAGATAAGGACATGTCAAGGGATGCTATTGCATTCGCTTGCTGCCTCAGCTTGTCATCTAATCCTGCTGCTCTTGTTCTTTCTCCTCTTGTATCCATCTACACGGGTTGGGAAGATGTCACACGCCTCCATTCTCTGTGTTCTCTAGTTTTGGATAAGTTCCTTTCCTCTACCTTCCAAGCATTCCTTTCCTGTTTCCTTTGTTTTCTCTTATTTTACTTTCCTATGTTTTTTTTATTCATTCCTCTTCTACTTGAATTTCTTGACCCTATCTCCTTTTTGGTCCTAGTCTATGTTTTTCTACTTTTTTGTTTCTCTTCCACTGATTTCTTTCCTTTGTGTTTCTCACTTACTTATTACTGTTTTTGGTTTTGATGCATTTCTTATTTCATACTCCTTCCTTGCTTCCTTTTTAACCTTCTTTCTTTCCCTTCCTGTGTTGCTATTTTTACATTAGATATTTTCTCTTCTTGCTTTATAAGTTTTTTTCTCCTCTGTTCTTTTCATTCTTTACCCAAAACTTTTATTCCCCTCTTTTTTTGCCTTTACTTTTCCTGTCATCTGTTTTCTTTTATTTAATTCTCAGATCATTTTCTTTCCTCTCTTCATTTCCTCTGCACTCGTTTTGGGCTTCATTTTCTGGTCCACTTTTCATTTTCCCTCTCTCTTTCTCTTTTCTCTTTTCTCATTATCTCTGTTTCTTGTTTCTTATTTATCTTTGTTTAATATGTATTTTCCTCTTTGATCTTTTGCTTTATCATTTGTTCCTTCTTTCCCTCCAACAAATGTCACTATATTCAGAGTTTTGTTTATAATAGATTTTCTTCTCTTTCCTGTTTCCTTTCCTTTCCGTACTTGCAGACACCATTACCTCTTATACCTTTAGTGTAGTTTTCTCCCCCCCTCCCTTCCATCACAGTATAACTTTTTATGTGATTTTTATGTGATGATGTGATAAGAACATTGTACACTCTGACAAGCAGAAATGTGTGTTACCCATTAGCATAGTTCAGTCATGACTACTATAGACAAAAGGAAACTCTTACTTTCATATGCGGTATGATTGTTTTAGGTTCTCTTCATTTTTAAATGGACGTATTGAAAACGGTAGATAAAAGCGTCATCAGAACAGAACAGACTACCAATAACAACAGACATGACTCTGCTTAAAGTTATCAACTGAGCCATCAGCTGATATGGGCTGGAAGTCAGACTAATGGGATAATGGGCAACCACGCTAAATATAAAGAGTATGAATCAGGTGGAACCTGATAGTCACCCTGTTTGCTGCCTGAGTCAACTGGCTTCTTGTCCAGTTCCAACTCTGACAGTTTTCTCTTTTCTTGGGAACCTGACTGGCTTTCAAGATGACACCCAACAAGAAAGCAAGGCTTTCCATGTTGTGGAGAAGTATTGTAGTCCAACTTTGACTTTTTTTTTTATCCTGCTAGACTTCCTCGTACCATTGTGTTCCTCAGCTGCCTGTGTCATTGTTCTCATCGCTGCCCAGTTCCTCAGCCTCAAAGTGGCCCAGAGTCAGGCAACACCATGCCTAAACTGGAGTCAGCTGATGTCCTCTCTTAGAGCTCAAACCAATATCAGAGTCATTTCTTGAAGTAAACCCCCTGGATCCAGAGAAGCATTTATGGACCTGCAGTCCAAATATCAAAGCTGTTAGAATTTTGTGTGTAGCTGTCAGAGTTTGTGTCTGTATTGCAATGGCTTTGTCACCACCCACAGCCAGAAGATGGCTTCTACATGGACCTTGTTGTATTACTACAACATCCTTCCATTCTGTAGCATTAACATGGAGGGGGAGTTCAAATCAGAGGAGCTTGACAAGTTTTTCTGCTGAGCTGACATTGTAGGCTGCTTCATATGAGGGAAGTTTGTGGTATGTAGTGATGTGTCGGTCGCAAACGAAACAGCTCTTAGAGCCGACTCTTTGAAGTGAACGACGCCAGCCGTGGGTGTTTTTTTTTTTCTTTCTCTCAGCTTCTCTCTCGCATTTTTTTCCGCTTCACTCGCACGCGAGCCTTGTGCTTGCTCTGGGAAGAGGGGGGAGGGGCGGTAGTTACACTCGCAGTAGCACAGGAACAGAGCGAGAGGGAAATAGAGAGAAAGAGAGCCAGGAACAACAATGTCACATTAGAAAGGTATAGTAATCATCCACAACTATTTTCAGTTGCGGATGATAAAGGATTCAGAAAGTTAATTCATGCAGGCCCATATGACAGAGAATCTTCCTTTTATTTTCATATTTTAATTTATATTTAATTGTGTTGTGGTTTGCAGTGTTTTGTGTTGTTTCACTTTAAATTTGTTTAAAAGGAAAAAGCTGAAAATTTAAATAGTTAAAAGGTGAAATGTAAACAGGTGTTTTTTTTATTATATGATTTATTTATTACATTTTATGTGGAGTGAATAAATAAAAGTATATTTACGGTGGCCCCTAGAGACAAAGCACATACAAACTCCAAAACACGTACAAAACACAACAGAAGTGCTCCAGGATGCTAGGCGCAGTGTTGAGCTTTTGTTACCTAGTGGCTACATAGGCCAGGAAGTACCAACAACCAGATTTGGTATGTGGTAGTAACAGGTAAATTAACATTTTTTTAAATTATTTGAATATATATGAGTGCTTGTGTATAAATACACAAACAATACACATATGCTTTCAATTGTGTAATTTAAGTGATGTAGGTAGCTCTGTTTTGGAAGTTCAGTTAACGCTAGAAATGTGCTTTGGAGTTTGTACGTGATTTGTCTCTAGGGGCCACCGCATATATTTATATATATAAATAAAACCACATTTTTTTTAAAGTAATTCCTTTTGTGCATAATTTTATATTGTTGTTAATAATAAATTAATTAAAGCAACAAAACAACCTGAAGAGCCGGTTGGGAGCCAAGCCGAAAGAGCCAGTTCTCTAAAAAGAGCCGGAATTCCCATCACTAGTGGTATGTGTGATCACACATGTGATGCAACTTATAGTAGGTGAGGTCTGGTGCTGGTGTGGTATGGAAGAGTAAGAGTCAGGATGAAGACAAGTAAAGGAGAGATGAGGCTTTGTTCAGTCTTCATATACACAGATATGTCCATATATGTAGCTTGCTATCGCCAGTGTGTGAATGGGTGAATGACTGAATGTAGTGTAAAGCGCTTTGGGGTCCTTAAGGACTAGAAAAGCGCTATACAAATGCAGGCAGGCCATATAAAATGAACGATAAGAAAATGAAATATCGCGATAGAATATGGGTAAAATGCGCATGCGCAGTGCCTTTGTTTTCATACGCACATGGCAGAAAAAGCATGGCGGCAATGAGAAGGGCGAAAGCGGATCGTTGAATGAAACGGATGAAAATGCTGCAACTTCAGTGGTGTGGAACTGGTTTAGCTTTCGTCCGTCAGATACACAACAAAGCACTGTTTTTGGTAGAGCATGCTAGCGGGCCGTCGTTATTACCGTGTTTTTTGGAAAATACAGCACACTGAATTCTGGTTGTGTTTACTGACTTCGAAACGATTTTATGTCGTACACGGCATTCGAAAATCTGTCAAATATTTTAGTACGACTTTGCTAAGCTACGAAGCCGCACCGCTTGATGGATTGTCGGAGCATTACGGGTATTGTAGGCACGAGTCTTGTGGAGTGATACGTACTGTGCTTCAACATAATATTACCGTATTGCGTGTGTATAACCTCTTTTTAAGTTTTGTGGATATTGTACATGGTTATGCTGAGGATATATTGGCCAATTTCCACTGGAAATGCCTTTTGGTTAAACTGTCAGCAAGGAATTTGCATTTGCACCGTAAAATTTTTATATAACTTTAATGCACATAAAAAACAGCTGCTTGTTTAAGGGAAAAATACATTGATGGTTTTTTTTTTGCACTAATAAAGTTGTAGAGTTGTAAAGTATTTTGTTTAGTGTCAATTATATCATTATATCGTTATCGCAAAATTTCAAATGTATATCGTGATAAGTATTTTTGGTCATATCGCCCTGAAGACATTCTTTTGATTGAGAAGAGAAAAAAAATATTATATATATATATATTTGTAAACTGGGTGAACAGAGTTGAGTTTTTAGGGGCTTCATTGATGCCTGCAGAGGAACAGAAAAGTTTCTGCCTACCTTTGATTAAATTCAAAGTTCTGAAGATGCTTCACTGTGCTTGTGTGTGTTGCTCGGTTCCAAATAGAAAAGTAACATTTCACATTTATTTTTTGTTACTACAGTTGTACAGTAAAAACAAAAATGATTAGGCATCAATCAAATTTGAATTCATAGTACAGTAGATTACATTCCAGGTGGCACCCACTGCTGACAGTGATTTTATTGCTTGTAACGAGATGCCATCCACAGGGAAAGCACCATCAAACCTGTCTATAGAGACAGGCTCCCTCCCCATCGGCATTTTACGGATCAACTAATAGGCACATGGACCTCTGTAGAGGGGACAGAAGGATCTCTAGTTCATGTGGTTTGATGCAGAATCCTTTCATTAGTCTAGAATGAGAGCCAAGGGACCCATTTGGACCTGACAGAACAACTCCTCTGAGCCTTCCTGCGATTCAAATTAAATCAACCTCCGGGTTAATGTCTGCTCCAGGAGGGAGAGCTCCTGTTTTACTGTTAGAGAGCGATGGGGATGATGGGGAGTGAAGGGTTCACTCATTTCTGCAGCAAATTCTCAGCCTTGCTTTGATAGTTTACTTTCTGCACCCTCTTGTCTCATCACTAATACTGTATGTTTGGACCAATGTTTGCACCACATTCATTAAATTTTGAAATCACATGAGAGAAGAGGGCTTTGTAGTCAAATGACTTTCTAAAATAGATCTGAAATATTCTTTGTTAAACTTGTTTCTACAGAAATAATTTCAGTCACAAAGGGTTTTGCTTCCCTTTTGGAGCATATTGGTCTTTTGATCATCGTGTTCTCAATATGTATGTATGTATGTATGCAATATGTATTTGGTTCTGGGTATCCCTTGATGTAAAAGTAGAGACTACTGACTGATACTTTAAATACCTGTATTCTTTACCAGTCATCTGAGCAAACCAAATTTGAAAATTACACTGTTATTATTACAGTGATTAGAAAGATAGTGTATAACTATAACATATTTTATTTTAGTGTATCCTCAAAAGGTTCAAGACACAAGCCTGTCTATAGGCATGTGCCATCTATCTTTACAGTTCCTTGAAATTTATTCAATATCTTCAGTGGCAGTATTTCGGATGTCTGAAGCCTAAGATTAAAACGATTTTTTCTTTTAGTATGTGTGCATGGCAGTTGCATGATTTTAAAGACTTGTGGTGCAGATAAATTAGGGCAGAATCTGAGGTTTAATAAAACAAGTCAACCAAACAACCAAAATAGATGGTCTGATCCATAAAATGTACTCCTCTTTTTGTACATACAAAATACAAAATAAATAATTCACTAGATTTAATTCCTGACACTTGACATACATTTTGGGGTACACACTGGGCTGGACAGGGAGAAGGAAAGATTAAGCTCTACAGTCACCTGTTTATTCATTTAAAATTTAAACTTTTTTAAAAATGGAGCCACTGGACAATTTGAACACTCTACCTGTCATCTTAGGTTAGAACTACAGGCTTTAAGGCTGTTACATTGATTTGTGTTTTTTGTTGTTATGGAACACTGACTGCATTGTAAAATGCAAATTTACAGTTTTGCATGTGCGTTACTTTATTCTGTTGTTGTTTTTATTCTCTTAAAGCAAGGCACATTTGCTAACTTTCAGTGGTGTTGATCTCCCAAAGGGTGATTCACTCCTGGACCTTTCAGCTAGCATTAGAACTTTCATTGGTCCATTAAAAGCTATCTGAAAATGTCTCATAAGAGTAGTCTCTTCACGGTTTGCTGTAGTTACACAGCATCGCCAAAATTATTTTACATTTTTCAAGCAAATCTACACCAACTTTTTTGTGTATTTCTTTTTAAGCTGGTTGAAAAAATCTATGACCAAACCAGGACTAGCTTCACACATTGCTTCATCTTTGCTTTTTTAAATGTCACAGTAAATCTGTGTTTGGTCTGTAGTCTGACCTTAGGCCCTTGGTAAAAGGGCACATTGCCTTGATGGGAAAGGCTCCACTTAAACTACACAGATGTGATGCGACCAGGCTGTGCTTATAAGGTGGCACTATCTAAAAATACACTCGCCAGCACAGCCTCCAGAGACTGTGGGAGTGCGTACGGCCTGGCGTGACCCGATGTCTGGACCCGGTTGAGCTGATGGCATCTGACAACTGTACACGCTCCTGGTCATGCTAGTCCCGGTGATAACCTGCTCTCATGTAAAGGAGGAGGGGGTGTCAGTCAATGCTTGCTTTGTGGATGGAGATTGTAAAATGGCATGTTTGGGATTGTGGCTTCATTTGTTCAGATTTTTTGTACCAGTCAGATTAGTTTTGCGATCACTGACGTTTTACTCTGTTAAAGCCAGACAGACTCTCATAAATAAGATTAAATTGTTTATTAAAAGAAACGTTGAAAACCTGTGAAACTGCAAAGCAGTTATTGATGCTACAGTTTTATCAGGCAGACGTGAGTTCAGCACCCATAGTTTGACTCTACTGCATTTTCATTTCTGTGTTGGCTGGTTAGTCAGCCTTCTGTTCTGACATTTAAACAGAACAGTATGAAGAAAAATTAGGATTCAGATAGCCCTATGAGATCTGCACATTCAGCTCTGATAATGCTTTGATATCGCAAAAATATTTTCCTTGAGCCAGCAAGGCTTTCAGTCGATAACAGGATTGGAAATGCCTGTGTTGTACAAGTACAGAAGGTTGAGCGGTATAAATTAATATATAAAATGTACATTTGATAGACTATTTTACTGCAAGCTAGACATTTGTTGACTGCTGATTTTCACATTCGCATCATTATTTTACATGACTTTTTAATGGTAATCAAATTCATCTTTTTTATCAATAACTGGAAAAATGCTTAATTTATCGTTTTTTCCACATCATAGCACTGTGTCTATTAATTCTGTTTCAAGAAGAGAACCTCCAGCAGAACAGTGCTTAAGGAGAGGCAGACATCTGGTTGACCTGTGAATATCTGTTCACTTTTAAAAGTGAAGACAGTTTTACAGCTAAGTTTAGAAATAGGTTTTGCTACAGTTAGTATTTACCGCAGTGGTCAAATCCAGTAGTCGAGTACCAGAAAACAGATGTTGTCTTTGCTTTCCTTTCTTAGGTGGTCATGATTCTGCGGGTTAATGAATAGAATAGAATTCAACTTTATTGTCATTGCACATGCACAGGTACAGGGCAATGAAATGCAGTTTGCATCCATCCAGAAGTGCTTTAGTGATATAGATATATTACAATATATATTAGCAATAATATAGATATGTAAGTATATTACAGAAATGGGTCTATTATGTTATAATGTACACGGTATGAGGTATGTTGTGAATATTCTATAACTATAAGTATGTACAGGCTGTAGTGAGTACAAGCTATGAACAGGCTATGAACAGGATATAAATATGAAAAACTATACAGAATATGAAATAAATAACTTTACAGAATCTGAGATATACAGTTATACAGAAATGGGAACTATGCAAGTTGTAAACAGTTGTAGGATTAAAAATTATCGAATGTACAGAATGATTATTTACACAGAGCTATACAGTAGTGCAGTTAAGATAAGTGAGATATAATTCCTAGAGAGGCTATATAAAGTGTTAGTGGTTGTGAGTGGTGGTTCAGTCCATGTTATTATTGTGTGTTTGAGGGTACGGTTGTCCATTGTGGGTGTGTGTATGTTCAGTCCATGTGTTAACGAGGGTCAGATGTCAGGAGGCAGAGTTCAGGAGTCTGACGGCTGTGGGGAATAAGCTGTTCCGGTACCTGGTGGTCTTAGTCCGGTGGCTCCTGTAGCGCCTCCCAGAGGGCAGGAGGGTGAAGAGTCCATGTGATGGGTGACTGGGGTCTTTGATGATTTTCCCAGCCCTTTTCAGACACCGCTTCCTGTAGATGTCTTTTATGGCAGGAAGTGGTGCTCCGGCGATGCGCTGGGCAGTTTTCACGACCCTCTGCAACGCCTTCCGGTCCGAGGCAGAGCAGTTCCCGTACCAGACTGTTATACAGTTGGTCAAGATGCTCTCGATGGTGCAACGATAGAAGTTCACCAGGATGTCTGAGGACAGGTGGTTCTTCCTCAGAGTCCTCAAGAAGAAGAGGGGCTGGTGAGCCTTCTTGACCAGCTTGGAGCAGTGATGAAATGAAATGCTGACCCTGAACTCTCTAGCCATTATGTCAATATTTGAACTTCTATCCATCCATACATCTGTTTTTTAAAACCACTTATCCAGTTAAGACCAGTTTTGAATCACCAATAAACATCACAAGCTTGTCTTTGGAATATGGAAGGAAGTAGCCAGAGAGTTCACAAAAGCACAGAAATACAGAACATACAGTACTGACTTCATACAGAAATGCCCCAGCCAGCTGGTGGATTCAAACCCGCAGCCTCCTTTCTGTGAAGCACCACCACTACTGCATTACTGTGCCAGTCACTCATCCATCTATTTAAATTTAATTTAAGGAATAAATGTGGTTCCACTGCTAGTAACATGTAAGCATCTTGATGTTGGATGAAACCACTCTCGCAGAAATGCAGCATGAGGTGCCACTATTTCTCAGGATGTTATATAAAAGCTTTGCTCTTGACACCCGATAATAGGACAAATTCACTATGTTCTTCCCATATCAATATGAACATAGTCATCATATAACAACTACACAGGAGAAAACATTTTTCCACAATACCTCAGGGATGGCTACATATTGTTGTGTTGATGTGTTTGCCATGCCTCATGGTGCCACTTCTTAACACCAGGGTAGGTTTCATTTATGCCTATTAAAGGCTGTTAAAATAAAGCCACTAATGTTTATGCTGTACCACTAATGCATAGGCAATACTGTTTTTATCCAGTTCCACATTTTGAAGCAATACACAGTGATCAAGAGAAGAAATAATGCAATAAACAAACCCACTCTCTATATATGTTGTACTGGAAAAAATGTAGCTAATTCTCATTCTCACAGAAGGCTGACGGAAAACAAAACAAACAAAAAAACTTTTAATTCTGCTCTGATGTGAAAAACTGTTTTCTCTATTTTTCTGGTTGTTAGCATTTTTGTGTGCCTACAATGCTAACAGCACTATGATGTCAGCTAAATGCTAATTTTAGCGCGCTAACTTAAATTTTATGACCCTGGCTTGTTGGTTTTTAGCAAGCTTTGTGCTAACTAACTAAAAATAGCTAAACAGCAGTAAGCACAAAATACTGGCCACTCCTCGAAGGTTCACCAGTGTGCAAAGTTTTCATCCAGTGTGGCTAATGGTTCTCACCGTGGTTTACTGGCATCCCAAAGTTCTGGAACCCTTTCTAGGATGATATATGTCAATGATTTTGTTTCTAAACAACCCTTAAGTTTCTGTAGATTATGGCATGATGTGTTGCGTTTTGAGATATTTTAACCTACTTCATGTTGCCAGACAGGGTCTATGAAAATGATTTCTTGATTCATCGGGTCTGGCAGTAATCAGGCCTGGGTGTGAAACTCAGCTTTCAGCTTTCAATATGGTTAATTCATGATTTAACAAGGGGGAGGGATAACGTTTTCATACAGGGCCAGGTTGATTTGTATAGCTTGTTTCCCTTAATATACAAAAGCTTAATTTAAAAACTGCATTTTGTATATAATTGTCTTATCTTTGTCTAATAATAACATTTATTTTTATGATCAGAAACATAAGAGTGGAGAATGTGGAAAAAATAAGAAATCAGGAAAGGGACCAATTCTGCATAAATAATGCACTGTAATAATTAAACTACTGTAGACTAAAAATGGCTGTACCTTGAACAAAGTATGTACCCATGGATATAAAAATGTGTTTCACAGCCTGGTGGACTGACAGGCACACTTACAACCATTCCGTTCCATAAAATTTCCACCACTTTACTTTGTCAAACACAGCCAATATTCATTATACACATTCATGTGCGCAGAGTTTTGCAATTGGTTGGACGGTTCTGGTGTAAGCCTGCCAGTTTATTCAACTGCCAGTTTCCATTAAATCAGGCCTCAAGCATTCCCACCATATCCTGGTGGGTAGATGGAGCAGTCACACTGGAGATGGCACAGGTGTCCAGCGTTGCCTTGACTGAACAAGAAGTGACTGCAGTCTTATGCTTCATTGCCTTGACCTCTCCTTGGGCAATGTGCAGCAGATTGCACTCTTGCACACATTTCTAATAGTGTATACATACACTACATCAGCTGCATGGCGAGGAAGCACCAGGGACAGAAAAAAAGGCCTCTGGAGGTTTAAGTTCATAGTGGGATCACATGGACAATAGCAGAACTCCATTCTGCTAATTTGTTGCAGCTTAAAAAAAATAAGATGGCATATGTACAGCATGTAGTTTATTAAAATAAGTAGGTATCAATGCAGAAACAGAATTGTAAAAATAATAAAAGTTACATTCTAGTCAAGAGCCAAGAACTTATTTGTGTTAATGAGCAGCTGAAATGTAAAATGTATTAGAACGCACAGCATAACATGAGAAAAGCATAAGAATAATTAAAGTATTTCAGACCGTGCATTAGAAATCTGCTTCACATGCCAATAATACAAGAGCATAATGTTCTTATTTGCATATTTTGATTAGTACATATTCACCTTAGCTAAACAGCAGGTGGAGCACCACTTGCACAGAATATATTATTTATTGTCTGTAATGTTTGCTTCCAAGTATTTGAAATAAATACCAGGTTGCTCCTAAATGTCAGTCACTACTTAATGTAAAGTTATGCTATTATGAATAAGAGGAGCAGATATCATAATTTGAAAACATTCTCTCATAATATAAAAAAAAAAAGCTGAAAAGAGAAATGTTAAAAAGAACTATGATCCGAATTAGAGAACATTTCAGGATGCCTCTCAGTGTTGCTGCTAATCTGGCAGCTTGTGCAGAAATCGTCAGTTGTCTCACCAACTCTGTAAATCTGTCAATAATAACTTTGCAAGATGGTGAGTTGGTGGTTCCTGATGGCAGCTAAAGAGGTAACCCATCACAGTGGAAGATAGGAAACGTCATCAAGCATGCTGGACTTCCTGTACAGTTGCATGGCAAGTTATCAGAAGCTCCTTCATTGATCTTCCCCTTCCATGAGCTTCAAATCAAGCTTGTTTATATTTTAAGACTATTTTTTTCTGCTGCAGTTAGTTTTCTCTAAATTGAGTCACTCCAATCCACAATGTTAGTAATAAAGATGATGGTGACCTCATGTTTTGTTTTGCTTCTGATTCTGAGTCACCACTGTGCTTTTATTTTATTACTACTGTGATGTGGAAACACAAAGCTTCATACAGTTATGAAGAAAATCAAGATTCAGTTGCAGATGCCAGATTCACGTCTTGGTTTACAGTGGAAGCTGTGCAGCTGTCATTTGTGCCTTTTCTTATGTTTTTGTAGATGAATAACATTTGGACACACAGTATTTTTTCTCTAATTTTATGGAACAATGATGCAGCACTTTTAACCTCTTCTGTCTGGAAACAGTATTCTAAATCATACCTGTACTTGGAAACACTTCAGAAAGAGCAGTTAGATATCACTTTACTGCTTAGCACAAAAGGATAAATGCACACAGGCTATGGAACACAAAGCTGAGTAAACAAAAGGGCACCTCAGTGTTAGGAATCTATCAAGCCTGAAAAGTGATATGTCAATCTTCTGCTGTTTGAAGAATGAAATGAGTAGAGGATGATGCCTTTTCACCTGCCTAAATGTATTTGCAGCTCCCCTCAGTGTGGAACCGAGACTAGACTCCTCCATTTCTCTCCCTAAACTGCTTCCACATTTTAAACATCCTCAGTGCTTCTTTGGAAAAGGGATGAGTGTGAATTTCTGCTCTGTAAGGGGGGTGGTCCATTATGCCCAGTGACGGGGAGGGATTTAGCAAAAACCCCTCACCGTGCAGAAAGCAGAGCCCAGCAGAATGAAGGCTAGAACCAAGAGGTGAGAGCAGTGAACTATCTGAACCTCCAAAAAGACGGAAAACAATGGTTGTAAAAAAAAAAACAAAAGGGGGGGGGGGGGGGGGAAGCGTTTCTGTTCCACAGGAAGGTGTAAGAGAGCTGACAGTGTTGACTAGAACCGCATAACATCTCTGCACCAGACCCCTGTGCAAAGCTCTTTTCTAAGAAAGCAGGAAGGGAAGAATACCTGAAAAGTAGGTTTCAAACTGGAGACGGTTCAACCCTTTTTAAATTAGCTCAGATAATTGGCCACACAAGTTGTGGAACAGTAAAGTCTCCTGAAAGTACTGTTCCAAATTCCAACACTTATTGGCCGCTCTTGGCAAGCTGCACAATTGTGCGTACAGCAAAAGGAAAACTTTTTTAAGTGTTTTGACTTTACTGGACTTTGAGCACAACAAGCTGCTTCGGTGGCCTGTGAGGAGTTCTGCTGAAGGATTCCAAAGAACGTTAAAGAGAACAGAGATAGCAGAAACAGATTTACACAGTTTTCACACATGCGGTGCAGCCTGAACTTTTCTAAGACTTTCTGGAAAGAGGTATGTGTGAGAACGCACAAAGTCTGTGTGATGGTGGATACAGCAGCGTGCAGATCAGGCTTATTACAATTAAGACCTGCTTAATCTGTTTAGAATTTGTCTGGACCTCATCAGTGATATGACAGACTTAACAGTGGACGCTTTCTGGGTAAATAAGTCACTTCATTTAAAGCATTAGCCATGCAATCATCACAGCAGAGCTTGTGTAACTAATCAGAATATCCTCCAAGTCCCTCTGCTGGGTCCTTCACAGTGTGAACCTGCTGTTCACAATTACATTACACTGTGAAAAGCTTGGGCAAGGATAAGGAGCGAATCATTTAACCTTGTGAAGAGACGGTGAAGGCTGCAGATGATGGAGCTTGTCAAACGTGTCAATCAATAAGCTTTATGGAAGACCATTCAGATTGTTATATTAAATCTCTAGAGTTGTTTTTTTTTTGTGTGTGTCATACAAAACCTTGTCTGAATTAGGATGTAAAGTGATGATCCATAATGTTAACTTCCGTGCCTAATATGAGACTGGAAACTTGCATTCCACGAGTTGAGCTGCAGTTGATAAGATTTTTTCTAACTCTTCCCTCAGTCCCTTTCCAGATCAGTTATTTTCGTGGCTGGAGTTGCTCGTTTTTTTCTTGACAGGCTTTGGGGATCAACACTTCTGGAGCCAGCTTCGGGTAGCCATTAGAAGAGCGTTATAGCTCCCAGTTATCTAGTCTGAGAGAGCTGAGCCACAAAAAGCTACAGGATTCAGGACTGAGGCTTCTTTCTGTTTAACTAGAATGTGGAGACTGTGAATTGGAAAGCTGCTGCTCATTTCTGATATGCTGTGATGCATTCGTCATGTCCTAACAGTTTTCCCTTTGTCAAAGTTTTGAATGCAGTTAAATCTGCATCCAGTACAGTACACCTGGATCTCTTGTAAATGAGACATTGAGTCTCAATGGGACTAACCTGTATAGAAAAGGTGTATAGATTAGTTAGGAAACTGCAAGCAACACTTGCTTTGCTATAAAATCTAATTATTTGAATGAATTATGTGATAGTTTAATAATGTTTTCACTTTGAGTTTAACAGACTTTAATACCTGAGTTTGTGCTATTGACCAACATTAAACTACTCTTCCAGTGCTGACCTTTGAAGGAATGAAGAGCTCAAGAATTTAAAACACATACACTCGTGTGCTTCTACCGATTTAACTACTTAACCCTTCTCTGTCTATATGTGACCTTCTCCATTAACAGTCACCACCTGGCATGGCTACATAAAAGAGATGTCAGCTAGGCAAATGACAGTTATCCTTAGATGCTGTTTTTGCTGTCACAGAGGTGCAGTCCACTGTTGCCTTGCAGCAAGAAAGTCAGATTCACAGGGTTTACTGGATGGGCTTTTCCTCTGGATTTCAAATTGGTCCTGAGTCCATATGTCCATATTATACCAATGACAGTTGAGAGAAAAGCAACACACAAACCTGCTGTAAAACGTGGAGATAATTCAGTGTTGGTTGCTTTTTTGCTGATGTTTTTTACTGTCTGCATAGTTCTGATTTAAGTGTAGCTGCTCTGGTGTTGGTCATGATGTGTCATGATGTGGTCTTATTCCTGGGTAATTCACGGTTGATGTAATAGATCAATGCTGATGTGTTTTAGTTGGTTAAAAAAAAGTACTAAGTTTACTCACTAATGTCAGAGACTTTCCTCCTCTTGCATATTTTTCTGACTTGCTGTATGAACTGAGACGATCTTGCACCCTATACGAGTGTGTGTGTGTGTGTGGTGTGTGTGTGTGTGTGTGTGTGTGTGGGGGGGGGGGTCTGAAATCAGCAGAGGGGGAAAAAGTTTCTTGCGGCAACTAGTCTAAAAGTGTAGCTCCATGAGCAGTCTTGCTGACCCTCAGCAGATTTATTGAGGGATTTTACTTTTTTTTATTTGTGCTCTGTCAAACTAATGCTCACCATCTGACTGCCCATGTTTAATTGTGTATGCTAGTAATTATGGGTGTGCGTGTGTTTTGATGGTCTCGTACGACTACGATACTAGAGTTTAAAACTTTATACCGACACACAGGAAAATACTTAAAACTCATTTTTGATATAGAGAAGATCTTTACTCCATCCTGCAACAACAGAAGTAATGCCAAAGAAGTCACTGCTTGAAAAAGCTGTTTATTTGAAACTATTTTTCCCTATTATAAGTTAGGTTTCATGAAGATTTTAGATTTAAGAATTTAAGTTATATATAATTCACATTTTATGTGATTGAATTAATGTAGAAAATATAGCATTATTGAAAAGTTACAAAATAACTTTGAATAATAATCACACTTAAACTCACAAAATCACAAACTCTACAACTAAATGAGAAGCAGATTTTAATAAATGATCATACAAGTTGAAACGTTAAAGTTTATCATCCTTTCCACATCTGCCTGCCGTCTCGCTCTCATCCAGCGTTCACACTGCTCCACCTTACTCTCCAGCTCTTTACCTCCTCAGTTCTGCTCGTCTGATTCAGCTGCTCTGGTCCGGATGTCAGTCTATATTTGCTCAGATTGGGTCTCCACACTCGGGGCTCTCTGCTCAGTTCAGCCACGGTTCCCCCGCTGTTCGGCCCAACCAGAAACCCTCCCGGTTCTTCATTGGTCTGTAATGTCACAGCTCAATTATTACTCTGTTCTCTAGCTACAGTCCTCTTGCCATTAATGATACATTGATGATAACAGGTGACTAATGTGTTAAATGGCTAATGTTAAAATTAGGTTTTATGATTTATGATAACTTCTTAATAGAGTCAGCTGGAGGAGACAAAGACGGCAGAGTTGGGATCGATGTTGTTGGAGTGTCATAATTCAGTAGTAATTTGAGGATTGATTAATATCATGTATCAGTATTTTTTTTTTAAAAACCCTACTAACCATATTTTGTATATTTTGTTTACTCATTGATTATTTGTGTGTTTATTTTAATTGTATGTGAACTAGCAATATATCTGGACTGAATCCTCCTGTGTGTGTGTGTGTGTGTGTGTGTGTGTGTGCGTGTGTGTGTGTGTGTGCGTGTGCGTGTGTGTGAGTAACTTTGTTACTCTCAGATACGCTAACTGCAGATCTTGACTCCTGCCGCGGCTTTCGGTCTTCAGCCTGTGACAAAATAGCAACATAACAGCTGCTACACAGGGACTGGCACTCATTCGTGTTTTTTAATAATCATATCGTCAAGTTGTTTAAGTTTAAGTTTATGTATAAGCCTGTTTTTGTAAGGGATTGTGTATAAAAGTGCCATTCTGCATGTGTTTCTCATAAATTTCTTTTTTAAAAAAAACACAGCTTGGGAGCCAGTTTGTTTCTGATTTCGACCAAATCAAACATGTTTCATTTTATAGCATGTTTTTTCATGGGAGGTTCAAATACGAGGTTATTGTCAAAAACAATAGGTACACATTCTAAAGGAGCTGTCTGTTCTTTTTCTTTTTGGCAGTTTTGTTTCTAACACACCATTGCACACACAAAGAAAGCAGTGGCCAAATGATCCTGCTGTTTCTGTTCTGCTGTTCTCCACTGGAAGGGAAATAACCTCAAAAGGAATCTAGTTGTAGTTTAGCAAACAGTGACCTAGTAAGATCCAGAGGCTTTGCAAAATCATAATATGTGAGTAAAATTTAAAGAGAGCAAACCAGACTTTTTTCATGTTATCTTCTCATGTGTACTGTTAGTGGATTGGGGACATTTTTGAAGGCACTTTTAATCATTAATCATAATTTTGCATAACTAAATTAAGAAAAACGCTACTATATGCAGAATAGACTGGTTAATTTAAGACCCATCCGCAGCCTCGTTTGTGATAATTATCAGTGCAAATGATGCTCACAAATTCAATTCTATATTTAGAGATGTTGATCTTGTTCACACAAAAAACCTCCAATGAGTAAGAATAACTGCTTCGTGCCGACGTGCACAATATGCTCTTGCAGTAAAAAGTGAGGCCCCAAAACTCGAATTCTCGTTGCTGCCTCGTGATGCATCGTCCAGTGAAGACCAGTCAGGGTTTATTCTCAGCTCCTGCTGGCCCTGCCTGCTGTTTAATGTGAAGGTCATTTTATCATGTGCAGCAGAGACTACTGTGTCAGCCCAGCTTAGTGCTCCCCTGTATGCTCCGCTTGGCAGCAATAGACTGCATTGTCCACAGCTATGTTGGGAGCAATTCCTTTTTTTAATCCTTTTTTTTTTTTTAGCTGGGATACCCTTGTACTTGGCTGCCCTATTTCTTCTGTGCGCGCCTTAGGGGAGATGCACATGAACAGTGAGTGTTCCCTGACCTCCAGATTTAGCTCAGGCATTATACGGTGTTTATCCGCACCAGAATCACGCCAATCCAGTCCAGGTTTCCCAGAGCTCAAGGCTATCGCCTCAAGGATTGGTGCAGCTTGTTGACTCCATGCATCTGAGACAGAGTCTCTGTGAGGCTGAGCGTGTTGCAGCCTTGGCATTTGTGATATAGCGACAGTAGTAAACAACACAAGTCCAGTGCTCCAAGACAAGACAGGGGCAGTGCTTCCCCTAAACCAAGATGAAAATGTGCAGCACAGCACTGACAGCGGAGAGAGGATTTACTGCTTGCAAATCAAAAAGATTATTTTATTATGCCTTACATGAATAGGAATGAGGCAGCCCCATCCCTTCCTCCCTCTATCTCTCCTCCTGGCCCCATCAGTTACATATTCAGAGGAGTGCAGCACAGCCCTCTATTCTGCCAATGCAGAACTCCAATTATTTCTCACTGTTGAGTTAAGATTTTACACACACACACACACACGCACAGAAAGATTTTCACTCTACATGGCTGCTGAAATATGGCATTCGTCAGGCTTCAGGTGGCTAATTTTATTATATTTTTTAAGAAAAGAAATACAAAAAAAGGAGATATTTTAAACTATGTCGTTGACCTTATCCACATTCCCCAAGTTTATGTCACATCACCATTACTACTTCATACCTGAAACAACAGTTTCTCAGCCAGGTCTCCACTGTGATTGGGAGCCTGCAACATACACCTACCTACTGCTTAATTAATTACATTTCCCTGCAATTAGCTTCTCGTTTATCCAGTTTTAATTAACCATGAAATTATAGATCTTTCCAGTCTGGAAAAGGCATCCCATCCGGTGGTGCATTTTTGCTTCTTCTTGAATATATTTGCTCATTATGTCTATAAAATACTGTGTATTAAGTGCAGTAGTGGCTCTGCTGCTGCTACCTTGGTAGCTGAGGGAAGGTTCTGTGTGTTGTGTGTGCCAATGTACATGTGTGTGCTGAGTGTGCTGAGTGTGTGTGTGTGTGTGTGTGTCAGAATGACTCAGAGTGCAGCAGTGTTTCTGTGTTATCACACACTGTGGGAGGAAGAGCTGTGTTTTTGTCTTATCCTCTCACACACGCGCAGTTGTGATCTGTGCTACATTAGAGCTCGCCACAAATAGTATTTCAGTAAAAACAGAAGCCCATGTTCATGTACTCAGAGGTTAGGTATGAAGCCACTGATGCATTCAAAAAAATCGATAGAAAAGCAGGTCCTACCTGACCAGAAGGTCTGAGATTGGCCTTTTTAATATATCCTTCATTTATCTAGTTGAAGGTCTCATTGAGAAAAAAAATGCAACCCTGGCCAAGGAGGCAACAGAAATGACAACACATAAAACACATATAATATAAGAAGTAAACAAATACAACCGACATTCAGTACTGACAGGTGAACACATGACCTTATGAATAACAGACCATTACAAGAGGAACATCAAAAGCAGTCGCATTGACTCATTCATTGAAAAAAGTCAAATATTGTGAGCATGTAGACTGTACTGGTTGTGGTTTTTACACATACAGACACACAAATGAGAGCAGTGATTTATACAGAACAAACAGCCAGTGGAAAGTCTGCGGACACACAGCGACAGCAAGAACTCCAACATGGGGTTATTTACGAGGAACTTCTGATGATGTATTGAGAATTTCTTCTCCACTCTCTTATTTCTCTCTTGATGTTTTTATGTGCCATTACAGCATGTCAGTAACTTCTGTCTGCTCTCTCCTGAAATCTGTTTGTTTATTTTTTGTGTCTCTGTGCTCATTTTTTCTCTCTTCTCTTTCTCCTCACCCCCCAGCTGCTGGCAGTAGGGAGTTCGTCCTCCCCACTCTCTCTAAATGCTTGCAGACAGGGAATGGTTGCTGTGTTTTGTGTCTCATATTGTAGAGGTTTATCTACAGTAACAATACCTTAGACCTGGTTTAGAAATCTAATTGTCCCAATGACTACATGTCAAATCAGAAATGCAGCCCAGTTTAGACTTTTTTTAACATAATTTCTGATGTTTCAGATGTTTCTACTTGCAAATGTTTTAGAAATCCCTTTCAAAAATTGTATGTATTTACAGATTAACTTCAAAATGTAAAACTTCTATACAAAGTTTCTACTTTGTGCACTTATGTATCGTGCCTAAAAAGCAACACAATTCACTGTTGGTAAGTCTTTTCTTAGTCTGTTCGACCACGCACATCAATTTCTGATGCAGTTGTGACATCATTTGTGGCTGTGACAATAATGACAATAAAGTCAGCTTTGCTTAGATCGTATGCACCTGCAGTAGATACAACATTCCTTTTCCAAATGATTCTACACCTTCCCACAACTGGCTGTACGCTATGCTTTGTGCAGCAACATTATGACATCACAACTTGTCCTTATAAAGACAAAGTGGCACTTTGAGTATGCCGAGGCCACAAACTATTTGTGGCAGTGTTTATTCTCCACCAGGTGCAGTGTTTCATAGGATATGATTTGGCCGAGCAGTTCTCTAAAAAGCTGCAATTGCTTTCTTTCAGCCAGGCTTATTTTGACTGGACTTTCCTCTATCGCCCTGTAAATTTAGAGAGTAAAACAATCTCATGACTCAGTGAGCCACTGTTAGTGAGGTAGTGTTTAAGTGGCATACAGTAGGTTTTCCTCTAAAAATAGCAGTGTACAGAGAATAGTATCGATGGCAGTGGAATTATTGAGCTCTAAAACCAAAATTAGAAGATATAGGAAGCTAAAACTCTATCTAGAGTTAAAGGGAAATACAGATTCAGGTGTTTACTCAGTGGCTTTATTTGCAATTTGTCAGATACATTAAAAGACCATCCCACTGTTAACCCCTCTTTGGCCCTGGGACCAAAAATGGTCCCAGGGCCAAAGAGGGGTTAAGAAGGTGGGGTGTTCGATCAAAGCATTTAAGAGAGTTTAAAAAAACCCCAAAGAGCATGATTTATTAAATTCAAAATGTGCTTTCAATTATATTTTTACACTCTGTACTCACTTCCACTTAGATATCTTTGCTTGATCACTTGTGAATGTGTACGAGCAGTCATGCAGTCTGGAATCGATATTAGTCTTTAACCATAAGACTCCAAGGGTCACAAGTCTTCGATACTTGCCCTTTCTGTAACCTCAATGTTGTGTAATTTTTGGATAAGAGTATGGTGGTGAAATGTCTTTAGGTGGCTCAGCATAAATGGGATTGTGCATGAGATTGGCTTAACTTGACAGATGCATTGGATTCTGCTTTTCCTGATTTGAGGGTCATAAAAAAACTTTTTTTCAGTACTTTTTACACCATTTTTTTCCTTTTTTTTTTTTTTTTTTGCATAATCAGCATATCACATTTCTTAAGTGCCTATACCCAGTAGAAGACAAACTTACATCTTTAACATTAAAGATCCGTTTAGGTATAAGGCGTGCTTTCTTGTTATTCTTCCTACCCTATTCAGCACATCCGTTTGTGTTTAATGCATCAGCCATTTCAAATATGGCACAATCACAAACCCAAATTAACCGGTGGCACCTTCTTCTCCTGAGCTGTTTTAATGTTCTGCCCTCAGCTTATTTAGATCGCTGTATGTTTGTCTACTGCAATTCAGAACCTCCCACTCAATGACATTAGTTTCCTCTCAGGCGAAGCTTTTGTGTCTGAGCCACACACCTCTCTTTCATCATAAAAACAACAAAAAAGAAAACAGGGCACGATGATGTGGAACTCAACTCTTTTAAAATGAGGGCATGAGATGATTTTAACAGTCTGTGCAGAAGCTGCTGTTGCATATCTGTTTTCATCATTAAGCAATTAATTAGCTTCATTACTAGCCTTATTAATGTGAGTGTTGTGTGAATCAATTTGTACAGTCATGTTGGCACAAGCTTAATGTTAATGTGGGTGGTGAGTGTTGTTGAAAAGTTATGACCTTCAACTGATATTTCTGGGTATCTAATGGTGTGGAAACCAGTGGATGTTTTTTTTCTGATAAAGATTGTCAAATTCAAAATATCACATGTATGTTAATGTAATGTTGCAGACTCAACAGATTGTATGCAAATGCTTCCAAACTGATCAAACATTTTGGAACACTGGAGTATAATTATGAGTCGTATGTCATCCTTGGTGAGTAACTCAGACAGTGTTGCTTTGTAGCTGTGCATTTCCATAGCATATATCTGTAATTTATGCTCAGTGTCTACTTTGTGGGATTTCGGTTGGTCAGTGGCTTGGCTGTTTCGCTTTGTGAAGTAGACCAGAGCAGTGACTTTACAATTTGCAAACATGTGAGTCCAAGTCCGAATTTTTTGAAAGAGGAGTTGTAAATGTCAATGAAAGATTGTTGACTATTAGACTTGGAGGCGATGTCCAACAGAAAACAAAACAGAAAACAAGTCAAATCATGAAAAAAATATATAATTTTGAATTTGGTGACAGCAGAGCAAAAGTTGGAATGGGGCAACAAAACGCTGGATATTAAGTGGTGCTATGAAGAAAGCAGCCCAGATCTAATTAGGCTGGTGGTGGGTCAGTGTAAAAAGAGCATCTTATAAAGTTTCTCAGAAGTAAAGATGATCCTCAGCCCTTCCCATGAGGGTGGCACGGATGCCCCTCCGGTGGTCCTCCTTGGGCTCTCGCACTCTGGGGCCTCTGGATGTCTGGGGCCTGGATCTCCTCCATGCCTGCTTCATGCCCTGGGGGACGGGGCTATGGCTCTCTACATCCTCTTGCAGACCATTACATGGGGAAACCATTTGAATACAAGCGCGCTGATCCACACAGGTGTGCACACGGGTGTTCACTGTTCGTAGACTTAAATTACACCTTTCTTGGCTGCTACTTCAAAGCACATTGTGCGCTGTCGGTCCTGGTGCTGCACAACAACATTGAATATTTAGTATTTACTGCTGTTTACACTTAGCTAGATTAATGCGATGGTGTTGTGTTTAGTATGTTGCTTTGCATTTTTTTTTTTTGCTTGTTTTCTATTCTTTCTCTCTCAACAGGTGATCCAGGAGATTTTATTTTATTTATTTATTTTTTTCCCCTTTCTCACTGTCCCTCTCCCCTTCTGTTTTTCTTTTCCTTCCTCTTTCTTTCTCCCTTTCCTATCCCTCACTTATGTCTGTCCCGTCTGTAACAACTGAAAATAAAATAAAATAAATAATAAAAACAAAGGTCGATCAAATGGACCAATACGGCAATGCCACGATGATCCATTTGGCAAAATAAATCCATTGGGTATCCTTGTTGGTCTTCAGACAACAATTCAGACGGCTAAAGAACCAAATGGGACAGGCAAAAAAAAAAAGAAAAAAAGTAAAGATGAGCAGAGATTACTAATCTGGTAAACACTGTGCTTGAATTTTGGACAGCACAGTGATTAGTTCTGATAGCTCCCAGCAAGAAGGTCCTGGGTTCAATCCACCATCTGTCTGGACCTTTCTGTGTGGCGTTTCCATGTTCCTCCCCAAAACAATCAAGTTGTTGGTTTAGCTTAATTGGTAGTTCTAAAGTACTGCCAATGTGAATGGTTATCAGCCCTGTGATGTCTTATAACAAGAATGGGATGACATTCATTTCCGAAAAGTTGAGCAGCTGGCCTCATCAGTTCCCAAATATTTATGTACTATTAAAAGAACACAGGATGCTACACAGTTGTAAACACGGCCCTGTCCCAATTTTTTTTAGGCATTCTGCTGCCATCAAATCCAATGAGTTAATATTTTTGTAAAAAATTTACATTTTGTCAGTGTAAACACTGGATGTGTTTTCTGTGTTCTATTGTGAATAAAATATTTTGTTTTTGTTTGGAGCATTCGGGCAGGGGTGGCAATCGTACAGATGTTCTGTACTGAAGTAGTACGTATACTACTGTTAGAAAATACTGCAGGGAAAGTTTATTAAACTTCTTTGCTCAAGTAAAAGTGAAAAAAAAAATAGCTGTGAAATGTACTCAAAGTAAGAAAGCAAAAGTAGCTCCTAGAAGAACAGGTAAACTAAATCTTGTGCTACATTAAGGTAATAATAAAATAATATTAGAAACTTTATTTCAGTCAATTAAAAAAAAGATTTTGGCTCTAGACTATAATACTCTGACTGGATAGGAAAACTTACTTCGCTACAGATTTTCAGATTGCCCTGAACATGTCATGTGGCTAGCTATTGAATTTAGGCCATGAGGGGCTAAATTGGGGCAAAATTGCTATTAAGAAGAAATAAATAAAACACACACAATGAATAGTGACAGATTTCAACCCAACTCTGTGCAATTGAGGGGCCATAAACTCAGAAATCATAGTATGACAGTAAAATTTTACACAACCTTAAATGTACTAAAGTTGTATAAATAAAATCAGGAAAGTTTGACGAGGTCAGATGGACTCACTAACTTTTCATGGAATGACCCAGCATCATTTTTAAATATTTAACTAAACATCTCACATTGTCCACTTGAAATGCGACGGAAATGTACTTTCAGGAGTTTTAACAAGCAAAGACAAAATAAAGAGTAGCTTGATTACAGGCTGAAAAATAATCTTCAGATTTCTGATTTTGAGTTGGTTCAGTCACTCTTTACCTGTCCAGTGTCGTGCTCATATTTAAATTTCTGAATGAACCTAGCAACTCATTATAACTTTTAACTGGAAACGTTTGAGTACACAAAGTTAAAGTTAGAATTCTTCCCATGAAAAGAATAAAGAGTTGTGAAATTAAATACACAATCCAGTGTACATACAATATTTGCATAGAAAGCCTCGTCTGAACATACCTTACATTTATTTATTTTTTCAAAAACTAAATTCAATAATGTATTCCAATACTGTTGAATAGTTGAAGTGAAAGGTGCAGTTATTGACAAATGTAAAAAACTTTTTCTGCCTACCGTCTGTTAATGATTACAGCCCATTCCATTTATGCACCGTGCCTTCGTCTAGACAGAAAAGACATTTCTCTGTATACAACCGGCTAATGCAGTGAATACAAGAGTCCTTCGGCTGGCTGATTGAAATTGATTGAGTGGTGCTGAAGGTAATTGAATACTGCTGAAATAGCCTACTGGTTCCTTTGAGAGTAACAAGGAAATACTGTTTAACGGCTCTAAAGCAAAGACAGAACAAATGGCATCTGTTGTATCCCGACTCATATCCAACATTCTTAATGAGTACAAAGTTTGTGTACATGCCTTATATTATAACTTTGCATTGGGAATGAGGTTGCCTATTATCCAAATTATTTTTTAAAAGAAAATAAAAAAGTATGCCAATAGCAGAATAGACCACTCTAACATATCAAATGAGGTAAGGCATTGATTTTATTTTACTTGAATATAACTAACGTTAATTCTAAGCTAAGTGCATCTGCCATTTTTTTCAGGTTTGCAGAGCTCTTTAACTAAATACAGAAGTAACAGTAAACACAAAATCTGTTTTTCATTGTTATGGCATCGCCAAAGACATTCAGATTCATTTGTATACAGTCTTTTAATTCAGTAGTCGATATTACAACCCGATATCACCGCAAAGAGTGTAACAGACATGTCGCTCCACCATGTTCATTTCACACTGCCTCTCCAAAGCGTGAAATGCACACACCATTATACTACTGCAAGAGAACAAGTTGGTAGTTGGTAATTGCCAGAAATTATAAAGCTAGACATTATTTTTATTTACATGTAAAATGTTAATAATTTCTGTTTAAATGCTTCACATTTTCTTGAAATAAAATATCTTCCTCTGCTGTTACTGCAGATTACTGCAACTTCTGCATGTGTGTACATGTCATGCTTTGGAGAGGCAACGTGTGAAATGTACACTGTAGATTGGTGTGTCTGTTATGCATTTTCCCTCAACTGGTAGCAGAGCACTCATTGTTTGATAGCATTAATAGGGATTGAGGCCTTATACTTTCCAAGAAAGACTACACATTTTGTATTTGTACATGAGATGGTTTCAAGATATAAATTAGAAAATGTATAATAATTTCATACTGTTCTCACCCGCCACAGGGTGAGAACAGTATGGAATGTCACAATAGGACCTTACATAGGACCACAGTAACCTTACAATGTCACAATAGACACCAACACTTCCTGGGATGCTAAATTGAATAAATGGAAGAAAATGGAAAAATGGATGTGTGCAGTTTCGTACTGTATACTTTAATATGTCTCCATGAGCGAGGTTAGCTGTGTGCTGTCAGCAGTTTTACACTACCTTGCATTTGCGAAGCATCATGCTCTTTATTTGCATTTTGGACACCAACGGCTGGCTGAATATAATGGTCTCTCTGTATCTTTCACCAGAAAACAATGGGACTTGAAGTATTTTTTTAACAAGACACTTATTGTATTGAATGTGGCAAACTCAAAAATTGGTGACTGGTTAATTTTAGCAATAAATTTACCCTGAAGAATGAGAGGGTTGCTGATATTGTATTATTTTCTGTTATTAGATATTCCTTTCACATTCCCTGAAATTCAGATTTTAGTTTAAATATTACCATATATGCTCCAGACTAAAACCTGAACCACCAGTCGCAATCCAAACGCTTTTCTTCTCTACCTGACTGAACTCTTGGAAGTAAATTTATCATGAAGGTGAGTGAGCTCATTATCTCGCTTCATCTCAGACTGAGACAGTTGAACTGAAAAGACACACACACACACACACTCAGATTCATTGTTCACGCATTGCGTCTGGTAGAGTGCACCATGCACCGGAGCAGACATTTGAGAGATGTCATGAAGTTCACCCTCTTCTCTCCTCTTCCTCCTGTATGAATATCAGCCTTTCGGTGACCTGGCCTGACTGGCAACACACTATCTTCTTCTTCTTCCTCATTTCTCTGTAAAAAAAAAAAAGTAGCACAACCTTGGTGAACAATACTGCTAGGATCGTTCTACATATGGGTGGCTGTAGCTCAGGTGGCAGAGCAGGTCAGCCACTAATCAGAAGGTCGGTGGTTCGATCCCAGGCTGCCTCCGGGCTGCATGTCAAATATCCTTGGGCAAGATACTAACCCCATGTTTGCCTACTAGTGGTGGTCAGAGGGCCCGGTGGCGCCTGTGTCCGGCAGCCTCGCCTCTGTCAGTGCGCCCCAGGGCAGCTGTGGCTACAACGTAGCTTGCCATCGCCAGTGTGTGAATGTGTGTGTGAATGGGTGAATGACTGAATGTAGTGTAAAGCGCTTTGGGGTCCTATGGACTAGAAAAGCGCTATACAAATGCAGGCCATTTACATTTTTTGATGATAATGGGTTTTTGGTGCAGTTTGTAAAGATGGAGTGTGCATATAACTAACGATATAATTGACGCGAGACAAAATACAACTCCACAACTGTACTAGCGCAAAAAAAACCCATTCATGTATTTTCACTTAAACAAGCAGCTGTTTATGTGTATTAAAGCTATATAAAAATTTAACTGTGCAAATGCAAATTCCTTGCTGAAAGTTTAACCAAAAGGCATTTCCAGTAGAAATGGGCTGACATATCCTGAGCATAACCATGTATAATATCCACTGAAGTTAAAAAGAGGTGCTTTGCAACATTAAACTGCAGTGTGCCAAATAAAAAAGTCAAATACGTATTTTTCAGACCATAAGGTGCATGGGATTATGAGGCACATTAAGCTAAACAAAGCAGTCAGATAAATGAAACTTTATTCAACTCATACTTCTTGCTTCTTCCACTTCTGTACCATTGATTCATTAATGCTGTATTCTATCACAGCTGCTCTATTCCCGTGTTGTTGCAGTATATTAATGACTAACCTCGTATTGTGGATGGATTGTCTCAGTTGTTCTCCTGACTGAAGTTTGGTCCGTTTACAGCATCCTGCCATGCAATTGCATTTGTCTCTAACCATCAGGAACCTTCACGTTAACTTTTATCGAGTGGAAAAATGTTAGCGTTGATTCCTCCATATTCACCGTTTATGTTATGCTAACATAGCTGTGTCGCTAGCGATCACGTAGCACATCATTATAAACCAGCTAGCCCAACTTCAGTAACCTTACAAACGTCACTGCTGTTTAGTTTCCTGTCTTCATTTATGTTGGAAGTGATAGCAGAGCTGTACGTTTGAATTTTTCAGAAATCTCTCAGTCAGAACATGCTATATCATGCTCAGGTAACTAGTGAAACTAGCGAGCTAACTTCCGCTAGCTTCTAACTCCGTTAAGTGTAATAAATTCTGTTTTCATGGGTGCCTGGATGTTAAACTTCATAGTTACACCCGGTAAAGCAGCAATGCTGATCGTTTTATTAAAGATGAAAGAATTTAGACATTTTAACTCTCAGTGATCCTGCAGGGTTTGTTTGACTTTGGGACCTGAAGAGACGGAGTTTAGGACCCAGATTACTCCCAGATTTACGAGCGCCTTAGTCCCACAAATACGGCAATAACGACGGCCCGCTTGCATGTTCTACAAAAAACTGCTTTGTTTTGTATCTGACGGACAAACACCAAACCAGTTCCACATCACTGAAGTGGCAAAATTTTTACAAACTAATTCTGGTTCATTCGCTTCACTCAACGATCCGCTTTCTCCCTTCTCATTCTCCGTTGCCGCCATGCTTTTTTTGGCCATGTGCGTATGAAAACAAAGGCACTACACATGCGCGTTTTACCCATCTTCTATCGCGATATTTCATTTTCTTATCGTTGCCTAACATTGTGCCGGTATTACTGTGAACGGTATAATGTGGCCCAGCCCTACACCCAATCTCTTAGTTTCTCAGACGCCCAACCGAACTGAAATCTTCTGTTACTAGTTGCTTGATCTGGTCTTTATGGTTCTTAGAATTGGTTGTTATTTGTACTTTTTTTGACCTTTTGTTTACTGCTTCTTCTTTAGGTTTGCTTTTTTTTTTTTTCACTTAATCTATCAGGCTTCAGTTGTCTGCTTTTTGGGTCCTGTATTGGATAGAGTTGACTCTATTTGCATTCTGCCAGGATCCTATCCTTCAGACAGGAAATGTTAGAATTATCTTCTAAGTTGAGTCAGCCAAAGTAAAGCCATTCAGTGTTAAAGTGCTAAAATGATATGCTGTTCTTCCTTTGTTATGCATATTACATGTTTGAACCCTATTTTTAAAGCTCTCAAAAATAAATAAATGTGGTTCTCAATCATGCATTTTTCTTTTCTAGGGCAGTGACGACGGCGATGTGGACAAGAATAAATGCTGCACACTGTGTAACATGTCCTTCACCTCAGCGGTTGTGGCACAGTCACACTACCAGGGTAAAATCCACGCAAAGAGGCTAAAACTACTACTGGGAGAGCAGCCTGCCATCACAACCAAAGGTATATCCCCTGTTAAAAATTCATCATGGGTATCAATGATGGAAGAGCTACATGTGTTCAAAGGGGATTTATAATTGAGAAGAAAATAATTAAGGAATGAGAGACAAGTTATAGTACTTAAGGCTACCATCAAGATATGTGTTGGCAGTCTCGTAGATGTATATGTGAAATTAAATATGTGACAGATCGGGTTTTCTGTTCTCCCTATATTTCCATACCTACTGTATCTGAGCTTAGGAGCAATGCAATATGACAGACTCTTAGATCAGTGATCCAAAATGTCACAAATAAAAAAGGGGTGCTGTATGGTCAGTATATACTGCGGGAGCCCATAGGCTAGACCAGGGGTAGGGAAATCCAGGCCTCGAGAGCCGGTGTCCTGAAGGTTTTAGATGTGTCCTTGATCCAACACAGCTGATTTAAATGGCTAAATTAGCTCCTCAACATGTCTTGAAGTTCTCCAGAGGCCTGGTAATGAAATAATCATTTGATTCAGGTGTGTTGACCCAGGGTGAGATCTAAAACCTGCGGGACACTGGCTCTCGAGGCCTGGAGTTCCCTACCCCTGGGCTAGACCTGTAGCATACTCAGGGAGATGAGGAACAAATTATAATTATATTTATATAATTATAATTATATATATATCATTTTATGTTGTTTTTCTGCCTACCTTTGTGCTGAGTTTTGAAGTACACAATACTTTATCTACAGAGACTTCATAACAAATAAATCATAAGACTTATGAAACTGTGTTATGTCATGGAAGCAACTCAGAATTAAAGAAAATGGTCTTTGTTTAGAACACTTGATTCCTGTTTTCTTACTTTTTTGCATATTTGTCACAGTTAAATATTTTAGATCATCAAATGCTAAGGATGTTATGACGAGATATTAGGTTTGAATATCTTTTTCCCTTAATAAATGAATTCATCAATTAAAAACATCATTGTACTTTGTATTTACTCAGGTTATCTTTGTCTCATCTTAAAATTTGTTTGATAATCTGAAGCATTTAAATATGACTAATATGCAAAAAACTCCATCCATCCATCTATTGTCTTCCGCTTATCTGGGGCCGGGTCGCGGGGGCAGCAGCCCAAGCAGAGAAGCCCAGACCTCCCTCTCCCCAGCCACCTCCTCCAGCTTTTCCGTGGGGACACCATGGCGTTCCCAGGCCAGCCGAGAGATATAATCTCTCCAGCGTGTCCTGGGTCTGCCCTGGGGCCTCCTCCCTGTGGGACATGCCCGGAACACCTCACCGAGGAGGTGCCTACGAGGCATCCTTGTCAGATGCCAGAACCACCTCAACTGACTCCTTTCAATGTGGAGGAGCAGCTGCTCTACTCTGAGCCCCTCCCAAATGGCCGAACTTCTCACCCTATCTCTAAGGGAGAGGCCAGCCACCCTTCGGAGGAAGCCCATTTCCGCCGCTTGTATTCGCAATCTCGTTCTTTCGGTCACTACCCACAGCTCGTGGCCATAGGTGAGGGTAGGGACGTAGATCGACCGGTAAATTGAGAGCTTCGCTTTTACACTCAGCTCTCTCTTCACCACAACAGACCGGTACGGCGTCCGCATCACTGCGCCCGCTGCACTAATCCATCTGTCGATCTCCCGCTCCCTTCTCCCATCACTTGTGAACATGACCCCAAGGTACTTAAACTCCTCCACTTGGGTCAGGAACGAGTTCCTGACCCAGAGTGGGCACTCCACCCTTTTCCGGCTGATGGCCATGGCCTCACATTTGCAGGTGTTGATTCTCATTCCCAAAAAACTCAAGAAGGGGAAATCAGGAGCAGTATTTACTTACATATACTATACATACATACACACACACATATGAGCCACATTAGATTCCAAAAATTTATTTGTGTTATATTTTAATAAAATTGCTTTCAACATCCATACATCAATGTTTTAACTGCTTATCCAGTCTTGCTGTCATTGCTCTGAATATGTATCTGTTAAATCTTTGTTTCAAATTATTACATTATCACAAAATATGGAACTTTTTATGTGGACATTTTACACACGATTTGTCCTGTGGTTATCTGCCCCTCAGCAAGAGCAACAAAGATACAGTTGAGTACCACCTGAAAAGGGTACAAAAGGTACGCATGATGGTCTGTGGTTAGTACTGTTGCCTGACAGCAATAAGGTCCTGCCTTCAATTCCACCATCAGATCAGCCTTTCTGTGTGGAGTTTGCATGTTCTTTCCGTGGGTTCTCTCCAGGTCCCACAGTCCAAAGACATTTAGTTAGTTAGGCAGTTAGTAGGTTTGGGTAAATTGATGATTCCAAATTGCCCATAGGTGTGAATGTGTGAAGCGAATGGTTGTCTGTGTCTATGTGTTTGCCCTGCGACAGACTGGCAACCCGTCCAGGGTGCGCCCTGCCTCTCACCCTAAGACAGCTTAGATAGGCTCCAACCACCCCGCTGAATTGGATAAGTGGAAGAGAATGAATGGATGCACCATGGGATTAGATCACGGTCTGATCTTGTATCAGCTGATGGAAAGATGTCATACTTATATCTGATAATCGTGATAAAATGTATTTTACCTGGTATAATTCAGGGTCTAATTACGTGCCAACAGCAGGTCACGAGTTGGTGTGTTTGCATGTTTCCTTATTTCATGAGTCTGTGTGCGTGTTATTTAGAGTTAATCACCAGCTGCTCTTTACCTCAGGGTGATCAAAGTCTGCTGCCGTTGTAATTTGCTGAGAGCTACTTACCTTGAAATCACGTACATATTAGCAGTTGCGAAAATAATGAGCAAAGGTCACAGAGGAAATACGGCAAACATAATTTTAGATCATTTTAAAGCCCAACACCTGAGTCCACAGTGAGCAGCGTGGATGTGGGTAACTGAGCTTTGTTTGTTTCCTGTGGTTTGTTGGTGCTCCAGTTGACCAGGTCATTGATATGCACTGCAGAGCTTTGTGTTTTACTTTGTGCTCTCACTGCTACATTTCTTTTAATTTGTTGGATGCGTTCAGCTGGCTGATAAGGCAGTAAATTTTTATAGTGGTATTATCTGAAGCCTCACATTGTTGGACCATCCTGAGTTTATCCAGCATTAGTGCTGCCTCAGGCACTGCAGCCTTTTTCCCCTTCCAAAGTGGGAGGATTGAATCCGTAGATTGGCACAGAAACCTCTTGTCTTTGAGTTTATGTTTGACTTAACCTTCTGGCTGAAAAACCTGAATAGAATAATTTCTTTCACCACAGCAGTTCTAGAACAGCATTTACACTTGAAAGTAATGGAAAGGTCCTCTGTTTTACTTCAGGCCAACGGCAAGTTGCGTTTTCTTTGTATTGTGTTTGTGAACTGAAAAAATAGCAGGACAGATTATGATTTAAGTGAGGTCGAAATATTAAAGCTCTCGAAACTGTGGTAGTGATCACCAAATGCTGCTGCATAGTGGCACTTCCCTCTGGTGCATTGACAGCCCAGTTTCCACATGTGGTCTCTGTGCTTTTTTATTCTCGGGATCTAAATTGATCTCTTGCTGCTCATGCTTAGCTGGTTCAAATATTAAGGATCTGAGGCAGTCACTGAAAAAAAGCTTGATGCCAAACAGAGTTTTTGTAAATTCTCAGTGCAGTTTTCCTGTCAAGTTCACAGTTATACTGCTAAAGAATAACTTTTCATTCTGTCTCACATAAGTCATTTGTATTACACTTTTCTCAGCATTCTAAGCCTTTTTAAGCATAACTTAAAAATAACAAGTTACATTAACATCAGATTTCTGGAAATATGATCTGTTTAGGATGTGCTTTTCTTTTGTTCTGCAATAATTCAGCAAAGATGGCCTGAACTTCACCTCTCAGGATGCTGGGATGCAGATTGTGATCACAGAGTCCATACATGGCATTTCCCTATGTTCATATATAGTCAATCTAATTGTATTGTCTGTTTACAGTAAATACCACTGAAGTGTGTTTTGTCTCTCGTCCTTACTGCTGTTCACATCTCCATGGTGCTGAAATGCAAGAAACAGTATCTGAAATGAACTTTTTGACTCACCGCCCAAGGGTACTGAAAAAATCCACTTGTTAAGCTCATTTCTTTATTAGGCAAACTGTTAAGTCAGCTTTTTGTGTCTTATACATTTGTTTATATATATTTCATTGGGGGTAATATGATATAATGCTGAATTCAGCCATAAAGAAGCCAATATGTGAAGCATATTTCTAAATATGTTAATGAAATCAGGCCTCAAGAAGTCTTGATCTTCACCATCATCATCATCATCATCCACTCTGCTGTCTACAGCCTTTATAGATTTAACTTTCCAAATAGAAAATCTACCTAACGTGTGGTGCTTGATGGGTTGTAACATGTAACATGTATGCAGTATGTTATTTCTGACATCTTCTTAGACACTTAAATGAAAAGAATGGAAATAAATAAATAATTAGACTTTTGGTTAAAATCCATTTACAAAAATATAAATGTTTTGTTTGGAAATGTCTGGTATATTTATAGAGGACGTTATTTCCCTCCTGCTATTGTAAAACTGATTAAAGTAGAATAGTGTGAACCCAAATGCACTAAGAGCTCAGATTGAATAAAGAACAAAAAGTCTGAATGAAAACTTACAGGGGGTAGCAAAGCCTCACAGATGAAGAAAAACAGTGTTGCTGAACAAAAAAGGAAAATAAAAACAAAAAAAGTCCCAGGGAAAGTTTCCAGGGAAAAAAAACAGAAGAAGATTAAAAATGCATGAGGACACAAAAATCCAAGAAAATCAGACAACTGGGGACAGTTAGGACAGGCTACTGGCTGGAAAACTGGGAAGAAGACCTCAGGCACAAAGCCTATCAAGACAAGTCAGGCAAGTCCAAAGGCAGAGCAGACTAGCTGAACTGTTCCAGAGGGCACTGTGACTGAAGGGCAGACTGGCAAGACTGGTTAGTGGGGGACAGGTTGAGCAGACAGATGGGACTAAAAGCTACAATCCAGTGACAAACACAGAATGACTCTGTGGGCTGGGTAAAGAGCATTCAGCAAAGTTCTGCACAGACTTTTCAGATAACATTACACGATAGCATGGTGCCTAAATGTTCAGATCCTAAAGGTTTAAATTTAATCCTGATTTGGATCTAATCTTGTTGGTCATTATTGGCTGTTTTCACTCCTTTATATCTCGCCAGCAGGTAGCTCAGTCTATCTTCTAATCTCTCATTTACTGTGATGAGTGATAAACAGAGAACAGCCGTGTTTATTTAAGGAAATATCTACCAGTTGTATTAAGAAGTTCATGTAAAGCAAAGGGCTTTTTGTTGAAAAATTGTGTATTTTATCTCAGACTGTGATGTTTTCTAACCTTAAATAGCCTACATCTAACATTAACTAAACAGTATAATAAAACAAAATTAGCAGTTGTAATGCAGTGGAGATGAAGATGTATGTCTATGTCTAGCATCTACTATGCTGTTAATATACATTACACACTGACTGCAGACAGCTGATTAATGATGTAAAAAACTGGGGATAGACATGATTTTAGTTTGGTGGTTTAATTTGAATGATTCAGGTTTAACAGGAAACATTTGGAAACATCCATCCATACTCTTATTCACTTCAGGGTCATTGGGAGGGTGGAGCCTATCCCAGCATGCAGACCAGAGTCAGACCAGATGGTGGATTTGAACCTTCTTGCTGTTGAGGCAATACTTCTAACCACCATGCAAAAAAAAAACCCAGACAGTTCAAAATGGCATAATTATATCTGTTTAGACTTGAATAGCCCAAACATCCAAAGAAATAAAGAGATACCTTGACTTTAGTTTCAGAGGACTTCATGACTGTTTGGTTGTAGTTGTACTTTAGAGATATTGTGACTGCTGAGAAATTCTGATGTAGTGTTCAGACAGCACCCTTTGCTTTTCTTTCTGCCACATGTCAGTGACAGACATAGCCATTAACGAGGCCATCTGTGGCCAATGGTTCAGAACAGAGGCAGAATCGTCTCAGCCAAAAGAGGGGGAGGCACAGCTATCAATCGCACTGACATCCAACAAAGTACCAGGACACCATGGAACCTCTTCTCCACCTGACAGACACATTAAGTTTTGTTGACTGAAGTTGCTGACATCCATCTTTGGGGAATCATTTGTATCACTGAAAAAAATCACTTATTCAGTGCTTCTCTTGCATCTCTTTTAGTGTGAAAATGACAGAAATGAAATTGAAACTGCTCCATTAACATTAGACTCATATATTACCCTGAAGTACAGTGAATTTGTTTTTTATTTGTGTCTGTTTCATTACAGAGGGGTTCAAACCATCAGAAGAAAAAGAAACTATTAGTAAAATGTTGAGTTTTCATTACCCAAAAAACTCCAGTCCTGCTGAAATAAAAGAAATGTTAGCTTAGGTTATTTTATCCTGTGGAAGTGTAATTTAAATCCTCTCAGATCTGTCACAAATACATAATGTCATAAAGATAAATCCAGGGTGCCGAGAGGCCCCAGCTATTGATTTCTGCATAAGTCACATCAGCCGACTCTGTTGATCCAGTTGCCTCTCGGGATGCGTTGTTGTTCTGCCGACTGTCAGCCAGCATACAGCTGCAAAAACTTCTAGCTCTCCAAGCACTGACTTTGGTGTCCACACAGGACATGCTGTGAAAAAAAGCCTCCAATAACACTAATGAGAATTTATAGCATCATGGGAGAGCATCATAAACTTTACTTGATGTTATTTTTGCCTTTGAACAGATATTGTACATCATCTTCTTGTGCCCAAAATGCCTATTCAAAACCCACGATGAACATTCGAGAAATGCACTGTCATCAATCTCTAGTCACAGACACACACACACGGAAAAGTCCTGCGTAAGCGATTGTTCTCAATTTCAAACTTTTTGAAGATGCGAGAATTTCATCTGACAGTTGAAATTAATCTTTAATGCTTTACCTGCAGGCACAAAATTACACAAAGCTTCTATAAGCTAACCAGTAACCCTTGCTTGCCCTTTTACTTGGGCACCGTTGTGTTAAATTTGAATATTTCCACTGACCCACATAGATCATGCTCAGCTGCACACATTTTCTGTTGAATGAACTGCTGGTGTTGCAATGTATTGCAATACGCTTTCTATTTTAGAGCGGAGGCAGGCTAAACGAGCGTTGATCTGTCATTAGTACTTTTATATAATCACAGCCACGTTTATTTTTGTATTTCTTCAGTCGCTATTTCCAAATTCTGGCTTGTTTCCCATCGTCTGTGTCGTAAGCACAATAGCTTGCATGAGCTGCATTTCCTTTAACATCTGCAGCTTAATGTGGGGCTGTTTTGCTCCTGCACTGATTTACCGAGAAGTGATTTAGAGAAATCTGGAGTTAAATTGTTCATATTGTAAAATAGCTGTTCCCCTTCCATTACGTTTAACTGGGGACATTATCTTAAGACTTTAAATGTCTTTGTCTGTTAACATATAATCAACAGCAAGCCTGCATGAATCATAATAGCAACATTTAAAGCTCCTGTATTTTTATATTGCCTTGTGGTTCCCTGCTGTTTCTATCTAATGGGACACTTTAAGCATTTGCAGCATTTTAGACATTCACACATTTGCATTTGATGGATTTCACTTTCATTGTGTTGCAGCAGCTCTGCTTTGAGAGCAAAATGAAAGTGGAGCAATTAGAATGGAACACGTGAAGAGAGCCGTATTATGTGGTCATAATTATTAAGTCCTGAATGACTGTAATCAGCACTAGAACAAAAGATTTTCATTACATTTGATTAACTAAATTGTATTTTCATACATACATCTTTTTCTTGCATGGAGTTTGAAACAACCATTTCAGCAACAACGTTTATGAATTAACTATTATAACTTTCGTCATATGCAGACCTTTTATCTAGTGCCAAAACCCAGATTATTTTTCTGTGTTGTTAGGTTTTTAGGGGTGGGAGTTGGGGACAAGATGGCAATTTATTAAAACTCTTGATAAATGCCAGTAGTGTTATTGTGAGCATGTTAGAAAGTCACTGTGGTAAAGTATTGTGTGAGCGCAAATCCCCAGACAGCGCTGACAGGTGTGATTAGTTTTGCGGGTGATTTACAGAAATAATGCTGTTTTCTAACACATGTGCTGTCAGTTCATTTGAATATAACATACCCAATCTACCAAGAGCAGAGCAATTTTGAGCAAGGTCGCAAACTAAGCAATGATATTCAGCTCCCAGTAAACTAACCGGACAGGTGCAGAAAAGCATATAAATATAGGGCGTACAGTGTACGGTAGAGTCATTATAATCAAAACAGGCTTTGGTAATTGTCTGTAGCTCACTTACTGTCAAAGTGCATGAAGCCTAATGCAAAACCCTTGTGTGCTGTCCATGGTCCTGGATTTCTAACGGTTAAATTTGACTGTAATAAAAACTTAGTTAAAGAAAAGTGTGTTTTTAGAGTTTGTTCATGTAAATGCATTGATCAATCGACGTCCATCCAGGGCTTGGCTATTTTCGGTATTGGGTACAAAGTCAACGTCACCATTCCTCCTTTCTCTCTGCACTTCAGCAATTTTGTGGTGAACCCATTGCACGGGCTGTGAAATTCCTGCTGCTGAATCACAGTATGTTGGAAAGAACCCGGCACTAAAAGTTGAAGAGTTACAAGAAGTAATTGTTTTTAAACCAGTTTGTGCTGGTGCAACCCGTTGGTAAATCTGGTTAGTTACCTCGCCATCTGCTAGGCATACTTCTTAAATGTGACCTAGTCATTCTGTTTGGACTGCCCTACAAGATGTATTAACTTTAATAAATAGAACAACATCAGCAACTTTAACAAAGGCAATAAAAAAAAGAAAACATCCTGCAAGGGTTACTCAAAAACTTAATTTTCCATCCTGAAGCCTTTCTCATTCTGCTGAACTAACTAAACCAGAGGTGGACTCAGCAGCACACTGGGTTTATAGTGCTGACATCGAGAGACAGAGCGGTGATGTCAGTAATGTGAAGTCACCATGAAACAAAAGTTACCTGTAAATAAATGTAAAGGGCTTACAGTGGTTGTTTAAATTTGCTCTATATGCTGACACAAACAAACACACATATTTTTTCCCCATGTCTTTGCTCTACCCTATTCTGCTTATTCGCTGTTATCTGTGTGTTATCTATAGCTGATATCTGTGCAATATCAGATGTAATGCCTGCCAGATATAAACTGCTGTCACGACTTATAGAGTCAAGGATGATAAACTCCTAGAATATCCTGATTTTAAACTATGTGAATATAATCTCATATAACCCCAAGCCTTGCTTTAATCAGGTCAGATATCTGTGGCATCTTATTACAGATCAAATGACAGATATGATGAAGATATTTATAGGCCCAAGCAATCATCCTCACATGCAAGTTTGCAGTCTAGAGTAGAGATGGAGTGAAGAATTGTTGTGGGTTTAATGTATATAAATATATACAGAAAAGCTGAATAGAAAATCCGCTATATGCTTTAAACAATTTACACTTGTAATTATGTTTGCTGTCCATAGAATGTCAGAGAAGTGGCACTGATGGTAATTGCCTGTTTCATTTCATGCGGCACACATTTTAAAGTGCCCCTCTTTAAAGCGCAGACTGTGGGAGAAAGGAAAGATTTCTGTATCTTCAAACAGCCAAATAGCAATGCAACACCGAGTCGGATCATTTGTCCGGTCTGTTACCTTCTGTGGCCTCCTGCTTTACTTTGCCTGACTTCAAATGTTTCACAGCAGCTGCAGGACGATGTGATAAAACTTAAGCAGCTGTATTCACATATTCTTTTACTTTAGTTATAAAAATAATCTTGCCCAGAGAATATTTTGCATTTTTCATAGCTAATTTAAGCATCAGCTTTAGGCTGCAGTAAAGTTTACTGCAGTTTATTGTTTGTTGCATTTAAAGCAGGGATGTCACTCATTTTACATTGTGGCCCACATACAGCCCACACTGGTCTTTAATCCTTAAGATGTCTTAAATGTCTTAATTTTTAAAAAAAAATGCAATTTCAACAGTGTCTCCGTTTTTGTATATGGCAAATGTAAAATTACATGAATAAAAAAACGTGGTTAATTCACAGAAAATGATCTTTTTTAAAACTGTGAACACACTTCAGAAACAAACATAACACAATTCTGTAGTAGATAGTAAAAAAAGTAATTTTTCTACCATTTAATTTTTATGTTTTATCTGTTAAATACTTTGGTGTTATATGAGTGACCATACGGGAGGTATTTCAAAGTGGAAAATCTGTAAAACATATAAAAGTACAGTTAAAAGCTCAAAATGTATGCACTCTACTACATTTCATATTCAAAGCCTTTGAGTGGGACAGTGGGCTGATTCAGGCCCCCAGGTCTTATTTTTGACACCCCTTAGTTAAAGGATGTCTTTGGTTCCGCCTGTATTCCAAGTGCAATGGGAACCAAGCCTCCTTTCCAAACACATGGACCAAGCTTTGAATTGCACAAACTGCAGCTTTGCCCTCAAGTCTTCTGTGTTTATTACTCAGAATTGTCTCAAATGCAGCAGGCTTAGTACACTTGTGCCCCCCCCCCCCCCCCCCCTCCCCTCCACTTTAAAGCATTTTAAAGTACAAATTGTCCGCAGTGCACAGAGGGTGATAATTAACTTCAAGTATGAAGATGTGTTGTTTGCTTTCCATTCAGAGATTTCTCTTTGAAGACAAAAGGAAAATCTGAGAAAACATTTTATAAGTGGTACATGTCAGCAGGGTTTATATTCCGAGAGGGTGGAGGGGTGAAGGAAAGCACAGCAGGGATCCTCATTGTAGGAAAGGGTCAGTGAATGGATTTGGAGCACTTTGGTCCCGTCTTCTCACAGAAGCGGAATCTCTTTAGATTTATGACTCTGTTTTAAGAGTTAGAAGATTTCTACACTGCCCTGATTCTCTGTCTGCTTATAAGAAATGCCATGGGGGGCTCAGCTGAAAGTAAATTGTTGCATTAGTGAAAACACGGAAGTGTGTTTCTCTTCGACTTTGAGCAGATGAAAGGATTGCCTTGCTGTGCTGTACATTTTATTTTTAATGGATTCTTGGTATTCTCTTACTAAGCTGGTCAGTAATGAAAGAAGTGTTCACACAAACAGCAGCAGAAGAGCTGCATAAATAAATCCAAATTAGTTTGAAACTGGAAGCTGACACAGCCAGCATCAAACAGCAAAAGCCTTAACTGTGGTGTCAAAACCTCAAAAACCAAAACCTCCCAGCTCTTCCTACATGTTTGAAAAAATCCCGAACAAATTACGATGTATAATGTATGAATTGTATTTATATTAGTGTCCAAAAATGGCTGCTTAGAGCAAACTGCTGTTCATAATGCAGGCTGAGCACAATGTGTGACTCTTTTTTTCCCGCCTGTCCCGTTTGGTTCTTTTGCCATCAGAATTATTGTCCAAAGGCAAAGAAAGATGTCCAACGGATTTACTTTACCAAATGGACCATCCCTTGCCGTATTGGTCTATTTGATTCACCTTTGCTTTTATTGTTTATTTTATTTTATTTTCACTTGCTGCACACGGGACAGACATGACTGGGGGAAAGAAAAGGGAGAAAGAAAGAGGGAAAGAAAAACAGTGGGGAAGAGGAACGGTGATACAATGTGTGACTCTTGAATGTGACTAAATTAGAATAATGTGACTAAAAATGACTCATGAGTGTGTCCACAGAAAAGCCTGCATGGAGGTGTCTGTTTTCCTCAGGTGTTTTATTTTGAGCTTTGTGCTTTCCATTCGGTTTTAAGCTGCTGTTTTTTCACTGTTTGAATCACTTTTTACATTTGATTTGCTTTTTTTGTTTACACCCACTTCACAGGATTTACCCTGCACACTGAAAATGGTGCTTGAGCTTAACTGGGGTTAAAGTCCAATCGGTCCTTCGCATGTGACAACTTAGGAGTGAGAACCGACTCTCACTGTTGTCTAAATGAACACCAGAGGAGCTCATATGATTTTTGGCTAGTTTTCTCCCTTGATCTCTGGTTAATCCAACACCTCAACTCTATCTATTCATTTTCTTAAAAGCTTATCTCATTGAGGGTGGCAGTGGGCTGGAGTATATGGTGTGAGGTCACTACAGTCACTCTCACATCCACAGCAGGCTAGAATCTGGACTGTAGGAGGAAATCAGAGTATGAGGCGAGAACCTGAACGATTGCACACGTACCCTGTGCAGTCGTGAAAACATGCAAACCTCACACAGGTATATCCCAGCTGATGAGCTGAGGTCTTTCTGTGCATTTCTGTGCAAGCTTGTGCTAACAGCTGCACTTCTATACCAGAATCTGACCCTACCATCACAATGTTGCAGCAGAAATCATAACTCATCACACCAGGCATGTTCCAGTCTTCTGTCATCCAATTTTTTAGGAGAGCATAGTCTCATTTTCCTTTTTCTGAGCTGAAAGGAGTTGAAACTGCCATGGTCTTCTGCTGCTGTAGCCCACCTACTTTAAAGTTGCATGGCTTGTGGATTCAGAGATGCTTTTGCATAACTTAGTTATAACAAGTGGTTATGTGAGTTACTGTTCCTGTCCTATAAACGCAAAGCACTTTTGCCATTGTCCTGTTACCGTTGGTATTAACAAGGCATTTTCCATCCAGAGAACTGCCGCTCACTGGATATTTTCGCGGACTATACTCTGTAAACCTTAGAGATAGTTTTACAGGAAAATCCCAGCAGATCAGCACTTTCTGAGATACTCAGACCAGTCTGGCAACAACAACCATGCTGCGTTCAGAGTCACTTACTTTTCTTGAACATTCTGATGCTCCGTTTGAATTCCAGCAGATCAACTTAACCATGTCTACATGGCTAAATGTAGACATGGTCAAGTGCCGGGTGATTGGCTGATTTGATATTTGCACTGATGAACAGTTACACATGCGCACATAATAAAGTGGCTGGTGAGTGCATATTCGTGGTGCCCAGAGGATTGATTCTATTAATTTGGTGAGATCAGCAGTTTGCCTCTATTGTTATCAGGAGTTTGACATTAAAAGCATCTGTCAAGCATTGAATCCAACTGTACTTTGGGTTTATCTAACATCTTGGTATCAGTGTTATAGGTTTACATGACTGATAGCCCACTTGCTCTTTTATCTGTCCTTATCTGTTGTACACAGCCCCTTAATAACTGTTTCCCAAAACCTATTTACCTGCCTATTTGAGTTTGGCAACGGCTCGTGTCTTGAGTCTTTAAATAACTGGTTGATTCAGTTCGGTTCAATTCTCCATTCAGTTTTATTTATATAGCACCAAATCACAACAACAGTCACCTCAAGGTGCTTTATGTTGTCAGGTTGTAAGAACAATCAAACAACTCCCTATGAGCAGGCACTTTTTGATCATGGGAAGGAAAAACTCCCTTTTAACAGGAAGAAACCTCCTGCAGAACAGGCTCAGGGAGGGGCGGGGCCATCTGCTGTCATTGGTTGGGATTGAGAGAAACACAGACACAGAGAAGAGTGGATTTGAGAGCTAAATTCTGTGTTTGCAGGGTGAGTAAACCTGCAAAACTAGACCCTGCAGAGCTCTGCCACATCCTGCTTTACTGTCAAGCTTCTTAAGTACAGTTTTTCTAGCATAAAACTTCAATTAGAAAAACTGTACAAGTTAACAGCTGACACTGAAAATGCTTCTGTAAACCTGCATGCTCGTTTTAACAATCTGAACCTACAAACTACAAACTACAAAATCTGAAAAAGTTAGGACAGAAAAAGCACAGGGACTTGCAAATCTCACAAACCCACATTTCATTTACAATAGAGCATAAAAAACATATCGAATGCGTAAACTGAGAGAACATACCATTTTAAGAAAACTATATCATTTTGAATTTAATGCCAACAAGTCTCAAAAATGTTGGGCCAGAGTCATGTTTACCACTGTGTAGCATCCCCTCTTGTGGATCTGCAGACAGCAGAGGGTCTATCAGGCCAATAAACAGCTGCTGTGTGTGCGTGTGTGTTTGCGTGTGTGTGTGTGTGTGTGTGTGTGTGTGTGTGTGTGTGTCTGTCGTTGGACTAAACAGCTACGAGGCTGCTAGTATGAAATGTGGCATGTGTACTGTCTGTTTGACTTGATACAGCAAGACCATCAGGCTCAGATGATTCACTCGGTTGTCTCTTAAAAAAATGTTCTTTTCAGACATCATTGTCAAAATCATTAGGTCTCTACAAAAAATAGGCTACTTTCCCAGATAGTAGTTTTTACTGCGCTCTCTGTGCTTAGCGCAATGTTTCAGCTCTCGATTTTATCTCTGCGGAAAAAAACTTTCCATATTTATCCAGATGATACTTAAACCTGTAACATTGAGAAGCAGGGCCCTTTTCATTGAGTTTAAAGTGTCCTTTACACAGCAGGTGCCACATCAAGCTGAAGCCATCTGTCTCTTAGTGATGGTGACGACCCCTGCCTTCTGAAGTGAACTGAATCCTCAATCAAAGCACAGAGGGGTGTTTGACAGTGTGGATTTAATGATGCTCTAAATGGGAGGAAAGGCTTTCAGTCCTTTATGTGCCTGCTGGGTTATTTGATGCCAAAGACCCATCCTGTAATAACACAGTGTGTTATGAGTCAGGAGCCACATATGGAAAGTAAAGACTTTAGGTAAAACTGGTGGGCTGCTAGACAAATGGCCTGGACACTCTGTCATAAAGCCTACTAGAAAGAATATTAAATCAGAGTGTGATTATGCTTTGCTGGAGGAAGATACTATATGGAGAGGCTGCACTGATGATGATAAATACTCTTTGCTTAGGCCATATAATCATGCCCCTCTAATTCCTGACTATTTGCAGCAAATTATTTTTCCAGAGTCTCTCCTCTTTTGGGAATTTTTCACATGCGATAAATTTAATCGAATAATCAACACTGTTTGACGTGCAACAGAAATCTAAGAGCCACTTACCAGAAATCTGTCAAGACCACTATAGTCAAAACAAGGCTGACATTTCTATCTGCGATAATTTGTATCTGGTGGTACGGCCCAGTGCTGGGAGGTGTGAAAGGAGGAGGTGGGTTGAAAAGCAGCTTGCAGATGAGCAGCAACTGTGGGCAGATTGAAGCACTGTAAATTCACTCCTGCATCTAAATCAGATGTTAATTCAGATGTGGCAATCATCTCCATGGCCACAGGTGTATAAAATGCAGACTGCTTCTACAAACATTTTTGAAAGAATGGCTCGCTCTCAGGAGTGGTATTATAATAAGATGCTACCTGTGCAAAAGTCCAGTTTTGAATTTCCTTACTACTAAATTTTCCATGTTCAACTGTTAGTGGTAAGTCGTGATAGAGTGGGGTCAGCAGATCCTGAGGCTTTCTGCAGAGTCATTAGCTACATACAGGTGTTCAATTAAATATGTGTGCACTGCTTCTCATGGACTTTTTATTTTGTTCTCCATTTAAATGATAAAACAACTTGAGAGATGTTGACAGCATTGTAGTGATAATTAACATGTTTACCAAAAATGCTGTATTAACTTTAAAACAATATTTGAGATGCTGCCTTTCTTTGAACAGTCTGGAGTGCAGAAGTGTACTGTGAGGATAATTAACCTTCTTTCTGTTCTCTCACGTCTTTATCTCAGCAAACAGTAAACATTTAACCTCTTTTGAGTTCCCATTCGCTCTAACTTCTTTCATTCTGTCATCACTGTGTCTGGAAATCGCCTGAATGTTATGATACCAGGAGCTGTGCTTTTGGGGGAGTGTTGCATCTGAGTATTACGCTTTTAGTTCTTCGTAAATTTAGAGCTTTTTTTCCTGCTTTAATCCGAGGCTGCATTAGTCTGCCTATAGATTTCCTAGTAGTCTTTATATTTGGGTTGCAGAAATGCAATCCCCTCTCTTTGAGCAAGGCGTTACATTTCTCTCAGCTCCAGGGTTGCTGTTATGCTGCTGACCTCTGACCTGCTTGCAAAAGCAGCTGCAGGGATTAAATTGAGTCTGACAGTTTACATTGGCCTATTATAGTGGGGGTCATTCTATAACCGTAAAGTCCAACATTTAAATCCTACATAACATCCTTTTGCTGTGGAGGGGCGAATGAGCCAAGCACTGAATGTAAAGTGTGATGCAAACGGCCTCACTGAGGGCCAGCTGTGCTCAGCAGACAGCGAGTCCTGACACTTCAGGCTCCATACATCCTCTCTCCCGCCATGTTTTTCACTGGACTTTGCTATTTTGAAATGTTGACTGGTGTAATGGAAGCTAATGGGACAAAACTAAATGTTGACTTAGGGTGAGCTGTGCAGTGGAGCGTTAAAACTGATTAAGCTGATAGGGCTTCTTCGTGTTGGGGAGTGCTCGTTGCAGCACGTTGCTCGTTCGGGGGTTAATGCCGTCATCCATGCGTGAAGGCACAAGTGGGCAGCCCCAAGAAGAGCTGGCTTCTCTTCCGTTTGCCAAGTAGAATTTAGGTTTTCCTCTTTAGGCATCTAATGGAGATAACAGCTTGTTATTCAGAGGGCTACACTTGCACAGCCACAGTTACGTTGCCGCTGATGAGTGCTCATTAAAGCCGTCCCATTGTGCTCTGTCTGCCAGCTACAAATCTTTTCTTTAAAAAAGCTGGCAAAGTGTTGCTAATGTAGCTCATTTTAAAGTATTTTTTTTCCTGGGCAGTGTTTTTCCTGAGCATTTATAGTTTCTCACATTTGTCTTAGCAAAAATGTGACATTTTGGGTTATTATATCACCATTATGTTCACAGCACCTTTTCAGGACTTATACATTATGTTTACTGTTTGACATAAGCCAAAAAGACATGAAGTGTCATGATCATACAGAACCCAAGTAAATTAGCTGGATTTCAAAAGCATTAAAAGTCATGTCAGACATTAAAATCAAGTTATGGTTTAGAAACACAGAGAACACCTTGTTCTTATTATTTGTGTCCTTAAATTTTGTTGTTTTGTTTTGCTATCAGTTATGTCAGTCCATGACAACTAATGTCAAAAGTCTGTTTGTATCCATACAGGTACAGTGTACCCAGTGTTAAAAAGGTAAATATATACCCAAGAAGTTAAAAGGTGTTTCTTGGTTTAAATAATTGCAGTTTGAGGAGACAGTCTGTTTGGGGTCTAGTAAACAAACAAGTTAGCATATTGATTTAACTCTTAGACTTGATAAAAAGCATTTGGGCAAAATTCAGGAAGAAGGTTTTAGGTTCAGTCTTTGCTTTGCTTTCTGCTTGTCTGAGGCAGATATGAGAGAAAGAAGATTCAAGGGTTCAGTAAGAACAAGCAAGTATTTTACAAATGCCTCCCTGTTTCAACTTATTAAATAATAGGATTTCAAAAAAATAGTCATTCTTTAACTTTATACTAAAAAATGTTGCCAGGAATCAGAAGTGGTCCTTGAATCAAAACCACATGGGTACAAATTAGCACCCATTGTCGAATGGCAATACCTTAGAGTACTGTTTAAGCTGTAGTACCTCTTCATGCCTCTTCTTCATCTGAGACAAAAATGCATGAATAATAAAGATGAAAATTTGACTGTGAGGCCAGATCAGGTTAGTAGTTAGCCCACAAGCTACCAATGGTTTGAGAGTTAAGCCTAACATAATGGTCCCATTTTAATAAACCATAAAATCCCCCATAGTGTTTTAGATTCTCCTGAAGTAAGAGAGTGAATTCATGCAAGTCAGAGTGTGCTTTTCCCCTGAACAATCACAAGCTTTTTCATTTCGTAACCACTGGAAATGATTTCATATTACTGACAGCTTAGTTAGATAGTTCAGATCTGCTTCTTACGTTTATGAGTCTCAGTTAGAAGATAATTTGATATGTGGTTATGTATTTATTTTGTTTTGTTGTTTGAGTTTTACACTTATTTTTATTTATTTTTTCCAAACGTTTAAAGCTGTTACACACACAAAAAAGTTGACCTGGTGTTTCAATCTTTTACTCAAGTCACTGTGATTGCTTTTGCTTTGTATTTGTTTCTTCAAAATATGAAATTAAAGCTCATTGTTAGTTTTTTTTCTAACAATGAGCAACAATACTTCTTTCTCTGAAATTTGAGGTTAACTTAGTGTAAGAAAGTCTAAGGAGCTTGGAAAGGAAAAGGAAAAGCGTCTGGTTTTCTTTAAGTTTCCTTGAAGACATTTCACCTCTCATCCGAAAAGCTTCTTCGGTTCAAAAGAGTAATTGGTGGAGAGTTTAAAATCCTTCCCAGACGCCTTACTGCCCACTCACATCCCGGGCCATATGACCTCAGTAAATCACATGATAGGGTGCGGCTAGGTTTCACAATGGGTAACCTGAAACTTTGGCTAGTTGTAACCCACACCTGTTTTCACACTTTAGCCCGTGTGATTAGGTAGAGGATCAATAGGGGGTCCATGACCCTCTTGCGGACACTCCCATAGGGCTTCAAATCTGGGACTCTCCACCAATGGCTCTTAGAACTGAAGAAGCTTCTCGGATGAGAGGTGAAACGTCTTCAAGGAAACTTGAAGAAGTCCAGACGCTTTTCTTTCCAAGCGCCTTAGACTCTGATGACCTGGATGACTGAGAACCTTCACAGACTTAGTGTAAGAAAGTATTTATAGTAATTTTATGCAGCTTATCTGCGTGAAGAGCCAAATATGGAAAGTAAAGACTGTAGGTAAAACTGGTGGGCTGCTAGACAAATGTCCTGGACACTCTATCATAAAGCATCCTAGAAATAATATTAAATCAGAGTGTGATTATGCTTTACTGGAGGCTGATACTGTGGAGACTGATCAATATATTATTTTTCAAACTGATACCAACCCTGAAATGCCAATTTATTAGCCTTAAAAAAAAAAAGCACAATCAAATTTCCCTAACACTTAAGTCAAGTGTAGTTACTTTTTTACTTGTTTATGTCTTGTCTGACTTTATTCACGTCATCTGGTTACTTTGTTTGTGGCACTCAAATATTTGTTTGCAAAGTGCCCTCTGGTGGACAAGATATGCAGCATCAACACTCATGGCTGAGCGTTGTTTCTCTCTTCTCTATAAATCATTCTTAACGTCGTTACCGATAGATCAGCGAGTTGTTAATATTGGCTGAAAAAATTGACGCAACAATAAATTTGCTGGGCTCTATCTCTGTCAAGTCGCGTACTGTGGTCATGTCAAATATGTAAATTTTCTGCTTTGTATAAGGCAAGGGGTTCCCAGATTACGTAAAATGCTGTAAAGGAGATTATTTAAAAAGTAGTAGTGTCTTAGCAGATTTGTTTTGTTTACAAAACTATCACTAGATCACCAAGAGACATCTGTATCATTCTCGTTTTACCTTCAGAGGCATCCCCCAGTCCTGTTAAGACCTCCCCAGAAGCATCTCCTATGACCTCCCCACGACAGCGCCGTGACTCAGACCGCTACTGCCAGCTATGCAACGCCTGGTTCAACAACCCTGGCATGGCTCAGCAACATTATGATGGCAAAAAGCACAAGAAGAACGCTGCCAGAGCAGATCTCCTGGAGCAGCTGGGAAAGACCCTGGACATGGGAGTGATGAAAGGTAATATGAATACATTTTCAGTACATCAGTTCATTTTTAAACTATGTTCATGCATTTGTGAAGGTGCATTATCAGATACAGTTTATAAACGAAGTTCAAAAAAAGTTTTCCAGCCTTTTTAAGGGTAAAAAATTCTTATACTGAATACTGTACAATCTTATTGTACAGTATATACAGTATATACAGTTCTAATTTCTTTTGAGGTGACACATACCACCACTCACAATAAAAAAAATCACAATGAAATAACTGTAAGCCAATAGCAGAGTTGCATTACTGTGAAAGGTAATTTCACAATTTGCATTATTGCATTATCAAACAATATAACTATGTATCAGCCGATAGCAAGTCAGCACATTTAGCCATTTAGTTCAAACTGAGCCTCTGAATAGCGATGACAGGGACTGGCTTTGGCTGTGGTGCCAGATCAGCCTGCCTTACAATTTCAAAAACTGCTGGGGTTTCCCTGCATAACCATGTGAAGACTAAGGGGACAGAAAATATCCAGTAATCAGCAGGTCTCTGGCTGAAAATGGCTTTTTGATGCCACAGATCAGAAAGACAAGACTAAGTCAAATAATCACAACCAAAGTAAGCAGAAGAGCATCTTCGAACGCACAGCCTAACAAAGCTTGAACTAGAACTGCTACAGCAGCAGAACAACAATTCCAGCTTTCAGTCCTATCTGTGAGGGGAATAGAAGATTGAGAAAACTTAGCCTAGTTTGATGAAATCTTTAGTTTTGCTGTGAAATTTGGATGATAGGGTCAAAATTAAATGTAAAAAGCATGAAAACAGTGACCCATCCAGCTTTGTATCAAAGGTTCAGGCTGCTGGTGGTGGGTGCGCAGTGTTGTGGGGCATATTTTCTTATCATGGTTTGTGCCCCTCAATACCAGCTAAGCACCATCTAAATACCACGGCCTATGTAAGCATTGGTGCTGCCCACATCCATCTTTTATCACCACAGTGAACTCATCTTCCTATGACTGAATCCAGCATGTCATAAAGCTCAAACTGGTTTCTTGGACGTGTATTTCACTGCAAAATAAATGACTTCACTAAGATCTGGTGACTGATCTCAATTCGATAGAACACCTTTGTGATACGGTGAAACAGGAGATTGTGCCATATTGACTGTCATGTCAATACGTACCATAGTTTCTGAGGAATTTTTTCAGCACCTTCTTAAATCTGTGCCACAAAGACTTTTGGTAGTTATGAAAGCAAAAATGGGATCCAACTAGGTAGGGATAAGTAATGTCTCGTTTAACGCTGCAGGTAATAAATGTGACTTGCATAGCTTAATATTGATGAGCAACAGAGAGCAGTATTACATTTGTTAATAGCTGTGACTATTTCTAAGCCCTGCTCTGTGGAGCTGAAAAGTAACCCTCTTGACTTCAGCTGTCAGCTTGACTCTTCATGGAGCCCACCAGCATGTCACAAGCTGTTAATTTTACAGAGGAGGAGGGGAGAACTTTCTTGCTTATCATTTCCCAGTTACAATATGTCAATAACAATTACATAATATTATTCCAGCTGGCAGAGTGCTGGCTGCCAGAAGAGCACACGGAGCCCAGAAGTGTTGTAAAGGGCAGCAGAGTGTGACTGCACCAAATGGGAGAAACAAGTCTTCACAGCTGATTGGCCATGGACCTTCTAACTCAGAGCCTGATTGGCTACTTTTGCTAGTTGAGGGCAAACTGGTTGGTTCTGCTTTGTTCAGCTTTGTTATGCTGCCCAAGCTTTTGAGTCCACGATGTTTGTTTCAGGAACATTATACATGGTGTGTTTGACTGCCGATGTTTGCAACTTCAGTTACCAGTACCGCATTTAAACCTATAAACAGGGACATAAATACACTTATGATTCAAAGAAGAAATTCACCATTGTTTTGGACAATAAGCAGATAATAACAGTATTAACATAGATATTGTGCTGTAATGTGTGTTGGTGGGGATGGTGGTTCTGTACTCTGTGGGTTACATGTTGGCTTGGGGGAGATTGGGCCATATTAAAATTAGTAGGTTTACAGTTTATTTTGAGAATCTTTTACCAGGTGACATTGAATGGTGACCACTGGCTGGGAGAGTGGCTAAGGGGGTAGAGCAGGTCATCTACTTATCAGAAGGCTGGTGGTTTGATCCCTTGCTGCTCCAGTCTGCATGCTACGATATCCTTTGGCAAGATACTACCCCATTGTGTTCACTGGAGTGTGAAATTTAGAAAGTGCTTGTATGAATGGGTGAATGAGACATGCTGTATAAAGTGCTTGAGTGGATATATCAGTATGTATATAAGAACCTGTGCATTAAGGATACATAAGTTAAACTGACTGGTTTCAGACTACGAATATACTAAGAGGCTGCATAAAGAGTCAGTATAAGACAAAGGTGAACTTTATTAACTCTACAGGGGAGACACAGAATAAATAAAGGGCTGGAACTTAGCATTTTTAGCTCTTTTCTAAATAAGTATTTTTGGTATACAAAGAGATGTTTTCACACCTTTGTATAAATTGGTGAGGTTCAAATCAGGAGATTATGGCAGTCAATTCGAACATTCATGCCAGTTTTTAAGGAGGATCATTGTTGTTAGGTTTGTAGCTTGAACCTATTCGCTGGAACGTTAAGACAATATAATTACACTGCTAAGCAAGACACAAATAGGCAAAGTTCTTCATGTTACTCGTGCACGGGAGAGAACCGGACAACCGCTTGACTCCAGTTGGTCTCGTCCGTTCTCCCGTATCACTGTCCTTTTATTGAGGTTACATGAATATGCATAAGTTCATTAACATATGACGTCTACATACACAAAGAGTACCTTGCCTGTGTGTGTGTGTGTGTGTGTGTGTGTGTGTGTGTGTGTGTGTGTGTGTGTGTGTGTGTGTGTGTGTGTGTGTGGACTGCTGATCAAAGGGTCAAACATCCTTGGTCAGGAAGAGGGTAGCCTCCCCCTCACCCTAGATGGTTCATCCTAGATAACACGGTGAGGAAGTCCTGCAGTTCATCTAAACAAAGAGCACTTAGACTAGAACAGACGCAACTACGTTAATCCTACCATAAAATAATAAGACACGGTATGACCTCTCATGCTCCCAAAGTGCTGTCTAATACACACAAAGTTTGCAGACTATCAAGGATCAAAACCTCTACCAATCTACAACTAATTACAAAACTCTAAGCATATATAAGTAAATATTTCTAAGCATAAATGACAATCAACAATACAAATCTAACATTTCCCCCCTTTTTGACCTTTATGCCTGAAAAGTTCCCAGGTATGAATACCTCATGTCTGACAGTTTCAATGCAAACATTTTTATACTCAGCATATGTCAAATCACCCTAAATTACTGAAAAGGTACACAGTTCAACAAATGTATTAGCAGTTATCCCATTCATTGAGCTCATCTCATGGCAAACTGCATCTTACGAGCAAACAAAGAAATTGTTAATTTAATAGTGAAAATAAAAAAGTAACATTTTCAAAAACATCTCAGCTTGGTAATGCTTCCTCCAGGTGTGCACATCACATGTCTCTCTGCAGAGTGGTTTGAGTTCTGCAGGGCGTCATGAATGTCTCTTCCAGTTGTTTCCATCGTTGTCCATAGGACCAGAGTCCAAATGTATGTAGAATAGACATTCAAACATACCAGTTGGTTTTGTTGTTTGTCAACATGGTTCTCAGCTATTTCCAAAGCTGCAGACCTCTCAGCACTCTAGTTTTATGGCCTCCCATTACCTCACTTCAGGCCTTCGTCCTGTGAGGGGGATATTTATGACTCCTTCATTGTCCTTCATTGTCCATACTCTGCAGAAAACACCTCTGTGGAAAGGGTGCAGGGTTGTCTTACTGCTATTATGATCCCAGCAGCCTTCAGAGTGTCATCGTATGCACAGTACAGTGGCACAGCGTTAGGTGATGTTCATAGGAAACTGCTGTTATCACCACCATAGCTTCTGGTTCCTGTGCTTTTCACAGAATCATGATGTCATCCTCGAACTCCTTCTACGCTGTCGATGGAGCTTGGCACGCTCCTCATCCCCTGAGTGTTTATGTTCCAACGCTGCTGAAGGTTTAAGGCAGAGCACGTCGTACACCTTAGTCGTCTTCCTCAGCGTCAATATTGAATCTTTCATTGTATTTAAAATCTTGCTGTGGGAAGTCTCCTCTTGATTTCCTGGAAGCTTAGTAGCACAGCTCTCTGTGTGATGTCTGCTGTGCTGAAGATGATCTCTGATCCTCCTGAAGCCTCTCTCCCATCTTGTGGACGATCCTCTCCTCTATTTTGCAGGCAGTTTCATGGTCCTTGCTGTGGCTCCAAGGTCTGATTTCATGATGGGCCCCAATCAGCTTGATCTTTGACCTCAACCACTGCCTGGTCCTGTCAGCTATGCGCTTCTCACTGGGCCTCTGAAGATTTCTCAGGAGATTACTGCTGCACCTGTATTTCCTTGCTAGGAAGACAAACTATTTGGAGAGTATGTCAACAATCATCAAACCACATTCTTTAGTTCAGTGAACTTCACTTATAGGCCATCAAAGCCTCATCTGAACATGGGTGCACCACTTGCATAGGTTTAATATTTGTAAATAAAACGGCTAATCACACAAATCACTGCAACAATAATAAAAAACATTGTTTAATGTTAATCCTTGGACCCCTCCTCTTGACGCATGGACACACCCATGCGTCAACTCACCAAACCTGGATTCCAGTCTTAAAGAAAAAGATTAGCTAGATCATATCCCAGGCAACATCAGGGCATCTCCTCCCCTGGAGCAGCACCACCCTGGACCTATAATCCTGCAATGAAAATGTTAGTGTGCTTTGCATATTAAGTTTGCTTAACACCCGGCTCTCCCAGGAGCCTGCATACACACCATCATGGCCTGGAAAACAAAATCTGGAAGTAAAATCAAACTCCATACCTGTAAACAATTGTATCATAAGGACAAGAAGCATTCAACATCAGCAAGACAAGTGTCATGTGCAGGTTTTCTCAAATCAGTAAACTACAATTATTTTCATAAGTCGCCTCAGACATGGATCATCCCATGTACTCAGGCAACATTAATGTAATCGGTGACTGCTCTTAAGCAAAGTCACTCCACTTATATACTACTATGGGCTCAAAAGTGGCCAGCTAATGAGCCCATATCAAACTATCCCAGAAACACTGTATCTCTTATTTGTTTTACTCATGTCACTTGTCCGTTCCAGCTGAATCTTCCACAGCATTCTCAAAGAAACTAACATTAGCAATACACATTGACTGTAGTCAGACAGAGGTCAGACACAGGTCAACAGGTCCCAGAGGTGCCATAAAAAGACCATAAAGTTAGCCATCTATAGCTGTGGAAAGAAGTAACACCAGTTCTCAACACAGGAAATTTCACACAGGTTATTCACATTATCAAAGTAACCTTCACATTTTCCCATCAACACAACGCAACAGCATCACCACTCATAACCTGTAAACACAGTTTTCCTCACACATAAACCCAGAAATCCTGTAGTAGGAAAAAACATCAACCAGTTGTCCTGGTATAAATCGCATCATCAATTCACATGAAGAACTGGCATGCTGTAAGAAAAGAAAATGCAAATATTAGCGCTTGCGCAGGCGTATGCATACTTTGTCACAGTTATCTCTGTGAGCAACTCAAGCCTATGAATAACACACCTGATAAATGCACAGACACAGAAAATGGCATTTAAAAGGTTAAATCATCATGCAACCTCGAGTGTTGCTGTCATCTTTCTGCTCCTGTAAAAGGAAACACATGGGTTCATCTGCACCTTTGTCAGGTGGGGGTTAACTTCACACAATCATGTTCAGTCAGTCAGTTATTTTAAAATTCTTACTCATTCACTCAGTGGTTCCTTCTTTTGCTAATTGTGGAAATTATCATCGCATTCGTTTCCACGCTCAGCAAAACGACGTTATTTCAAAAAGAAAAATAATTTAGACTGGATTTCCTCGTTGAATCCTTTTTGGGGGGGACTCTCATTTCCTAATTGTCCCAAATAAGTGGCTTTCTCCTGAACCCATTTTAAATGTGGAGAAACTCACTTGCAACAATTTTCTTGACGACGTGTAACGCTTTCAATTCCCGACTTGCAGATCTGCTCAAAGAAAAGAAATTCACAAGCAAAAATCAGTGCTTGTTCAAAAATGAAAAATAAAAAAATAACAGAGATTATCAAACCAAACTCTCAGTGCACTGTGAAAGTATCAAAATAAAAAGGCCTTGTTAAGTCATGACACAAACTCCTCATCATCTTCACAACAGGAGAAGAATCATCAGCTAGATTCACTCCAAACCAACCATCAACTGCACAACACACAACATAACCCTAATGTCATATTAGCTATGAGTTTAATCACCCGGTCTGTGCTCTTCACTCGTTTAGGCCACAGATCTATTTTATTCAATTTTTCCTTTTTCCCTTCATCATAAAACATGTGACATGCTGTCATGCACTTCACAAAAGACGTTTGTTCTGATGTATTCAGAGTTGTGTATCTAAATACAGGATTCACTCGCACATCAAAACAGGAAACTCAGTGTTTTAGAGTCTCCACTCAACACACAACAACTCCAACACATCTCATTCACTCGTACTAGAATTCAGTCACCTTTCATTAATCTAAAACCAATCAACTAATTTGCATATCAGCTATTAACCCACTAAGTTGACAGGACGACAGAAAAGCATGTTCAAAATAGTATCACAAAAGACAATTTCCCTCATACAGTAAATTACATGTGCTGCCTCAATCAAGCAGGAAGCTTCTCCCAATTTACCATTTTAACAACTAAATTTATTGTCTGATCACTGGTTGGTCAAACCAGGATCTTTTTTCCCACAAAAGTTAAACTGTTGTCCTGCAACCTGGAGAGTCAATTTTTTGCATTGGATAAATTCAGTATTTAATAACAAGTGTCTGCTAAATTGACACTATTTTAACACTGATGAAAGATAACAAGCTAATTTTCATTGCATGGGTTTGTGTTATTAGGCAGGTCTAATGCATGTCTGTGGAGCTGCATCTCCAGCAGAGCATGTTCTTAAAGCTGCCTTTCCTACACACTTCTCTGCTATTATTTAATCATTTCTTAACTAATGTGCTATGAGTCTTCATGAGTCATTTTGTGTTTGGAATTGTTAGTAGGGTTAATGCATGTTCTGCTTGTGTGTGTGTGATTTTGTATATGTTTCTATTTTCGCAATGTTTCAGACTCCGTCTCAATTTTCCAACTTAAGCAGTCAGTTTTCTTTTCCCCAGGTTTGCTAACCCAAATTTTGATTTCCCACATTAAATAATTCCTATGTGTTCTCACCTAGTCTTCTCACTCTGTTGTCCTCTCACTCTTTTGTCCTCTCCCACTTCAACAGTCCCGGCAGTTCTCCTTCAGCTTTGTCCTGTCTAGTAGCTGAAGTGCTGCTGCTGCCTTCTTGGGCGACTTCTTAGCAGCTGCTGCCGGTTTCTTGGCTTTGGCCGCGGCGGGCTTCTTGGCTTTGCTCTCAGTAGCCTTGTTCATCTTGAAGGATCCGGAGGTCCTGGTGCCCTTGGTCTGCACCAGAGTGCCCTTCGCCACCAGGCTCTTGATGGCGGTCTTGACACGGGCCTTGTTCTTGTCCACATCGTAGCCTCCGGCAGCCAGAGCCTTCTTGAGAGCGGCCACAGACAGGCCGTTGCGCTCCTTGGAAGCGGCCACGGCTTTCACAATCAGCTCGCCCACGCTGAGGCCGACCTTCTTGGGCTTGGAAGTCATCATCTTCTTCTTCTTGGCCTGAACCTCGGCGCAGGGCGCAGGGCGTGTTTATGATGGAGCCTTTCCCACCACAGCGCTGGCACGTTGAACGCATCATGAAGGGTCCATTTCTTTCATGTCGCTAGCCAGCATGCTAGCTGCATGTGGCTTGCCCGAGTCACTCAGTCCTTTTTGAGCATTTCAACATGCTGCCACCGCCATCTTGCTCGCCCCTCCGTGGAATTCATCCAATCAGACAGGAAGATGGGTTTGCTTTCTTCTTCTGCTGCTGTTTATCCACATTGCTGCTGCTTTGCTGGGACTTTTTGTGCTCAGGACTTGCTGCTGTCTCTTTATCATGTTATTGCTTTGGAGCTGCATTCCTTATCTTCAGGGAGGAGTGAGCTCGCTTGTGAGGTTGAGAAACACATGGCACTGTAAATAAGTCAGCCAGAAACTTGGCCTGCATGTTTCCAATGATGTTAAACTATAACTTTCTTCCGACCGCTGCATGTGGAAAATTGATTCAGGTCTGCTTTTCACCTGAAAGTGACAAACTAAGACATTTCATTATTATCATCACTGCTTAATCAACACACATCTCTCTCTCTCTCTCTCTGTCTGTGTTTGTGTGAACAATCCTTTCTTAAAAGCAGAAAATGACATTGTAGTTGTTTTTCGGCTGATCAACACAAAACCTTTTTCCTATGATTATTTCTCTTCGTCTACAATGTAGTAATTTGTCTCTTTTTCACTCTTTTTTTTTTTTCTTCACAATAGCTGGTGGTCTGCAAAATCACCGCTCTCACTCACAATCAGAGGCAATCACTTTTGCACAGTGCACAAAAACACTGTGATGTCAGACACATTCACACTCACTTTTTCATCTGCATAAATAAACCATATGGCTGGAGATATGTGCCATGGTGATCCATAAGCATGATCACCAGTTTATTTAATTATTTTTAATCCAACAACACAAATAAACAAAAACATGATGCTGATGCTACACACACACACGAGTCAAGGTGCAGAAAAACTGCTCATGGAAACGCTGCACACTCTCTGTTTCCCTCTCTTTGAGTAGTTCTCAGACAGCTCTTGATCTGATAATGTGTAGCTTGCTCATCAGCTCAAAAAACAAAAACAAAACTGCAACGCGACATCACACAGTAGTTGCATGCTCTGCCCACAGTGGCAAAGTCTTACACTTTCATATTCAACACAGCTTCTCCATCATGTATTTTTAGATGTTTCATACAGGGTTGAGCATATTAGTTGTTTTCACAGATGTGCTCTATATCTCAACAATGGCTCATAATAAGACGAAAGTCTTCCACACAGGTCAAGTGCCTCTATGCACTTCATTAGTTTAAATATTTACCTATATCACTTCACCTCACATGTCATTGTACTGAATTTAAGCAACCACAAGTTTAATGTAGGTTACTTTTAACAACTATCCACCTCAATGGTTTGGCACACAGGCTGTTAACATTTTGTGTCAGGAAGGGGTGGGGGGAAAGCCACCCACCAGAGCACAGCTGCTGATGTGGGCTGGCCTTTTCCACACACTCTTCAAGGCTGGTGTGTTTTCTGAAAACTTCTAACATTTGAATCTCTTCCATTTATAAGCCTGCGATTAACCGCACGGCTCAGGTCCGCGTGAAACCCGCGCGACCGCATTCGCGTGCACCCACGCAGCTGTGGAGCCTTCGCTCTCTCTCTCTTTTATACATAAATACTTTGTGCTGCCAGGAGCAAAGTCCAGCACAAACGTCTTTCTCCCTCTAACTCACTCTTGGTTGCTTAGAAACCCATGATAACAACAACAGTCGGTGTTACAGACCACGTGTTCTGCTCCGCACACACTCACACAACAACAACAACAAAAACGACGACGACGACAACAATGACAACAACACAAAATAGGCCTACTCCGGACTCACACCGGACCGCTCGGGACCCTGACCCAGTTGTGGGACGCTCACCCACTCGCGCGACAAAACCCAATGAAGGGACGCTCGGGACACACACCCAGGGCGATTTCAAAACCGGACACTCACCGGACGCTTGGGACCCTTGGGCGATTTAACCAAAACTTCTTTTTCGGGACACTAACCCAGTTATCGCTCCACAAAGCAGCGAACTTCTCAACGCCTCACAAAATGGCGGAGACTGCACAACGACACGGTTATAGAGTCGGCCTCTTTAAACTTACTTGGCGTTGCTTAGCGTGTAATATCAGCCTGAATCCCGCCGATCGCCATTCATCGAGGAGAAAGACAGACAGCGAATCCACAGGAACTTCCTGGCTGACGTCAGTCTTTCAGCGTGCCTCCCCCCCCTCGGTGAATGCGATCCCAGGGAGCCGGCATCGAAGGACCAATTAATGTTAGGTTTGTAGCTTGAACCTATTCGCTGGAACGTTAAGACAATATAATTACACTGCTAAGCAAGACACAAATAGGCAAAGTTCTTCATGTTACTCGTGCACGGGAGAGAACCGGACAACCGCTTGACTCCAGTTGGTCTCGTCCGTTCTCCCGTATCACTGTCCTTTTATTGAGGTTACATGAATATGCATAAGTTCATTAACATATGACGTCTACATACACAAAGAGTACCTTGCCTGTGTGTGTGTGTGTGTGTGTGTGTGTGTGTGTGTGTGTGTGTGTGTGTGTGTGTGTGTGTGTGGACTGCTGATCAAAGGGTCAAACATCCTTGGTCAGGAAGAGGGTAGCCTCCCCCTCACCCTAGATGGTTCATCCTAGATAACACGGTGAGGAAGTCCTGCAGTTCATCTAAACAAAGAGCACTTAGACTAGAACAGACGCAACTACGTTAATCCTACCATAAAATAATAAGACACGGTATGACCTCTCATGCTCCCAAAGTGCTGTCTAATACACACAAAGTTTGCAGACTATCAAGGATCAAAACCTCTACCAATCTACAACTAATTACAAAACTCTAAGCATATATAAGTAAATATTTCTAAGCATAAATGACAATCAACAATACAAATCTAACAATTGTCCTCCTGTAGAACTTTTTCTCAGTTCCAGTTCTCAACGAATTGCCTGAAGTCTACGTCCAGAATTTGATTATTCTTAGCCAGATCCACTCTTCCCTCTATCTATTGTTATGTTACTTGAACTATTGGCTGCCACTCAACTCCAAAGCAGAATATTTCTGCTACTCTGCTTAACAGCTAGCAAGATTTTCATTTCTGCTCCTGAATTTCTCAAACACATGGCTCGGAAAGTGTGACCAATGAGCTCAGTGTGATTTTTTTGTTGTAATCTTACTTTAAGTCATTTGTAGACTTTCATGATTCCAATGAATCGTTCATGTAGGCTGTGTTTGCGCATCAGTGCTAGGTTAAATGCTGCACAGTTAAATGCTGCATCTTGTGTGTCAGCTAAATGTTTCTACAAAACTTGTTTGAAGTTTGACAGATAATGGCAGAAGAAGCTAATGAATAAAATATGATAGAAGGTACTTTTTAGAGTTATCAAAAATCATTATTGGCCTATATTGGGCCTATTAACTGATATATGCATGTCTTGTGGCAGATTGCTGACCCTTCTTTAGCCTGATCTGTTGGAGGTATCTTCCTGTTAGAAGAGAGTTTTTCCTTCCCACTGTTGCCAAATACTTGCTCAAAAGGTGTTTCTGATTGTCCCAACATACCCAAGAAACATGTCCTGGCTCTGCCCCTGTGTCTCCTTCCATTAGGAAATGTCAAAACCAACTCTTCTAGGAGGTATACAGGATGTATCCTAGTCAGATGGCTGAAAGATTATCTCCCTACTCTCACCCCCAACCAGTTGTGGCTGATAGTTGCACTTTGAGACAACTTGTGATTTTTCATTTATGTAAATAAAATTGAATTAAACTAAATCAAATTGAATTGACCAATAATCTTGTGCTGGGAAAAAGTGCAGTGAAGAGTTGGAAGGAGAGATATTTTTTGTTGCAAGATTCCTTTGTTTCCTTTACACGGGGTGTGAAATAAAGCATCAGCATTGGTTACTGGCCATTTTTGAAACAATGTTTCAGTCCAAAGTTTTGCATCACAGGGTGTTTGAAAAGTATGACTAAGGTTTCTAAAGCGACTGAAAAGGAAAGATTTCTAAATGAAGACGTAGTTTGTTAACGGGTTCAGTGTTTTGCAAGTGAATCAAAGAATGCACTGCTTCCACAATCCTCTTATAACAAGTGTTGATCTCAATGAATAATTCATTAGAGATTTGCATGTAAAAATGAAAAACAGTTTAATCCCTTTATATCTTTACCCTCATCTGTTCTGCACGGCGCCTGTTTTTACAGTGCATTAAGAGGAGATAAATTTGCCGGCTTCAACAGAGTCATTATGGAGCAACAGAAAATGTCAGCACACTAGCTGTACTATTCAGCACTTGGAATAATGAGCATTACTCTCTGGCGATTATCAATTAGTAATGAAGTGGCAAATTGTCCTATCAGGCAAAACCAGCAGTGTGAGCCCACAGAGAGGAGAATGGGACCGCAGCAGGCCTTGCAGGCGGTCGGGATGCTGCTGCTTCTTTCTGCTTCCTCTCTGCATTTTATCCTTTCATCTTTCCCCCTTTTTTCCTCCCCTCTACCTGACCTTGTGCACTTCTCAACCTGTTAAGAAAATGTGGAGTCTGACTCTGAAGATTGTCCTGTGATGAAATATTCAAAAGCTCTAATAAAATGGGAGGGAGCATCATCCAGTGGTCTTGTTTGTTGTTGTTGTTGTGTGTACAGAGCTGTGCAGCATTGAAAAGCTGATGGCAAAGACATAAGGTTGAAGATGGATAAAGAGATGGGCAAGCCATTAGCACTTTTAGCACAAGTGTAGAGACCCTCCAGATGTGTCTAACCTCATGATAAAAGCCTTTGTTTTATAAGTGGTGTACATACAAAAGAGTGCAGGTTAACCGCATGAGCATAGTGTAAAACCGAGGTCCCTGCTCACCTGTCCTCTTTGGCTTAGTTGATTTAAGTTGTTTTGGTAAAACTCCATCTTTGCGCTCTAATAGTCTACTTGATCCTCTGGTCTTTTGTCTGGTGCTCATTCTGTTCAAAGCTAACAGGGAGTAGTATTGAGATGGTGATATAACTGTGAGGACTGTAATGTTTGCATAAATGTAAATGGGATGGAAAATGAATTTGTGGTTGATAGTCCATTAAGACACTAATGGGAACAGATTGTGTAAGCACTTTTGCCCAGTTATCGCTGCAGCAAGTTTAAAACAGATGATCTCTTTTTTCCAGGTTTGTTTTCTTCTTCTTTTTTTATTAAAGTAAAGATGTGTTGGATTTTATCTCAGAAATAGCTAAACTTGTATTTGTGGTGAACTTTCTTATTCGTGCTGAACTCTCCCCATTCCAGCACTGCTGCTCAGGAATCATGTGTTTACTCTTGTCAGTGTTTACAGACTGTGCCTGTAACTGTGTGGAAATCTATCCATCCATGTTCATGACTGGTTATCCAAGCCACAGTTTCGGGAAATCACTTTCCCAGCTGTCATAAGGTGAGATGCAGGGTACACTGAGGGCAGGCCGTCAGTCTAGCTTAATGTTTCAGTTTAAATATAGATTAGATAAACTAAAAAAATAAAATCTTTCAAAAATGCCCCCTTTTATGACTTTTACATCAGAACACATCAAATCAACAGATGACTGCTTTTAAGCTTTCTTTTGCTTTCTTGTACTGGCACATAATGGACTTCATGAGAGAGACTGAAATAACACACATGCTATAGACTCCTTTGTTGTCCCACATTCAGTGTTCATAGAGTGGCTAAACGAAACATGAGCTGCATCCCAGGTTTAGTGACTCACAACCAGACAATGTGAAGAGAGACACAGCAAACAGCTTGGTTCATCTGACCACCAGCCAGCAGTTCATGTAACTATCTAAGTGCCTGCCAAATGCTTTTTATAGTACTCATAAGACACCTGCTGTCACAGAGATGTGAGCATCAGCAAAGGTAGAAGTCACGGTAAGTGGTAAAGCTCTGTTATATGAGATAAGCATCACCTTTGCGTTGAAGTGGCGTTATACAAGTTTGATCTAATTTAGAACCATTTGCCATCATCATCACAGAGTTGTAAACACTGCCTGCGTGCTGTCATTTTTCTTTATTTATTATGCCCATTTGGGCAATGTACTTTAGCTAATGTGATTTCCAACACCAGCAGACATAAGATACAGTTTGTAATCATCTTGTGCCATGTCAGAGAGAAAAAATATTATAAATGTAATAATGGAATCGATGAAGGACGATGCACAGGAGCTAAAAAAAAAGGATGAACTACTGCACCACTGTGATCTGTGATTTCCATCTCAGTAGGTTTTCAGCTTTCATATGAGATGAATGATGAATTTGTCCTATCAGTACTGGATATGCAGTAATTGTTCTCATTATTTGTTCAATAAAAATGTTTTGAGACTAAAAAAATGTAATACAAATGTTTTTAAAAAATCTTCGTGGTTTAAATTTGGTGATCTCCCTCTTCTTGTGTAACCCAGATCTGTTTTCTGGGCGGCTGCTATATTTAATCTAGTTTGTCCCTTTGTCCCACTTTTTCCCAATGCCTGTTGGATTTCTTCCTGTGCATCAACAAGCAAAACTTCATCTTTATTTTTATGTTTGCGGAAGTGAACAATGAGTGGTCAGAGTCCCATCATAATCAGTTCCATTTTTGGCAGTGGAGGTTTAGCAGTCCTCAAAGAGTCGTGCTGTACAACGTTATGGCAGTGCTCTTACAAAACATCAGATCTATTATTCTCCAGTCTCACAGTTTTTTAAATAAGTAAAATGATACTTAAGTAAACTTCAGAATGCATTTTCTAAAGAAAATGCAGTGTGAGCACTGCTAGCCGAATGGTTTGAGTTCAATTTTTATAATTGCTGAATCTTTGTTGAAAAAAATGTTTAATAAGCTAAAATACACCAAATCATTGACCTGAAAGCCGGAGTGCAGAACTGTTGAAAGCTGAAGTTTACACAGAAGTTGGAATGTAGTGTGTGTGTGTGTGTGTGTGTGTGTGTGTGTGTGTGTGTGTGTGTGTGTGTGTGTGTGTGTGTGTGTGTGTGTGTGTGTGTGTGTGTGTCCTTATCAGCGAGTGAGTGACATACAGAGAAAGAGGGGAACTGGCATCAAATTAGGAGGTAAAATAGTTTTAAATCTTTAACTGTTTTGTGCGTCTTATTTTAGACTTTATGTTAGTGGGGAGAAAAGCTATACAGACTAAAAACAGAGACATTAAATGAGGTTAGACGACTTGATATGTGGGAGAATCCACTAGAATCCACAGGCAGGCACATAGTTTCAGTTCTAATGATCCAGTCACAAAATATGATTCCTAATGTCATCAACTGACTCCAACTACCCAGATTTGAACCGCCTGTCTGCTGAAGACAAATCCACCCATGAAAATTTGGCCGCAAGTTAATGTGCCAATCAGAACGCTCTATCATTCCCATAGATTTAAATTCACCAACTGAAAGTAACTGCCAATAGCTTTCAGTTGGACTGAAGTAAATACTGACATACTGTTACACATACTGTTACACAAAGGTACTCCCTGTACCTGGATCCACACAGTTGAATATTTTAAAAACTAAAGTTAGAAATGAGAAAAATACAAGCTCACATGTCCAAAAGAATCTAATACGTTGAACAGTGTTGAAGGAAGTTGACGAAAAAATATAATGAATGTACTCAACACTTAATCAGCGTTTACACTAATAAACTTCGGTCTTTTTATCCAGAGCCAATTTCCTGGGCTGAATATTCTTACATGTTTGGTCGCCCATCCTATGTCCCTTTTAGTCCAGGAGAATCCCTGTATGTAAGTCAGTCGTGCTATTTGATAAGGACACAAGATGAAGTGTTTGTTTCAACATCATTTCCAAGAAATATTATTTGGAGTTATTATCACTGCCTGATAACACACACATAGCTGACCAAATACTCTAATCTTTGTTTTACCTGACCAGCTGCCTTTGCTTCTCAAGGTTTAAGAGTCCATCAGAACATTTACCTTTTTCTAAAAGGCTGTCATGTACCTTTTAGTAAAAAGTAGCTTCCATCTACCCACTTTACCATAAAGCCCTTTAGCAGAGTGTTTGACCGATGGTTGTCCTTCCTAAAGTCTCTCCTGTCACCACAAAGGACTCAAAGCTCTCATTTACAGTATAAACGATGCACCACGACTCAGCTGCAAGTGCCACTACAAAGGATCTCAGTGCTTTTGAAATGAAATGCTTCAACAACATTTCTTTTTACATGAAAAAATGAGAACTCTTTAAATAAAAATGGGAAACTTTAAACGTCATTTTTATATAAATAAACTGTTTGCTCACCCTTTTATGTAGCATGAATCACAATGTTTTTTTCCTTTTTTGAGTGTAGCTGACAGCGTGAGAAGATGAATAATAGTAGCAGGAAGACAGCAGAACTCACTTTAAGTCCATGCTGTGCCACAGCTGGTGTTTGCACTCCTATCACTTACCATGTCTCTGAAGAACAGTCCTCGCGTCTGCTCTGCCTCTGTTGAGTATCTTGTTTGAACCGGCCCTAAAGATGATTTCAGGCGGAGCAGCCCATATTCACTAAGTGCTTTTCATATTGTGGCTACTTCTCTGAAGTGTGGGGGAGAAAGCTGTTCACATGGAGAGAAGCAGACTGCGTTTGTGTTAAGAGCAGTTGAAAGAGAAGTGGAAAGTAGACTGCAGAAATATTCGAATTTACCTGTTTTTATCTTTTTTTTGTTGCACACCAGCTTTCAGATGCTACGTCTTTAACACCGAGTGATGTCATCTCTTCCAAACCTTATTGGCTGTGAAAATAAGCTGCTCTTAAGTCTGCATGGAAACATTTGAACCCCCCCCCACCCCACCTCATTTCAATCCCTCTCCTTGCTTTTCAGTCAACTACATCCTTTTTTCAGAATAAAATGGCAGCTAGTGAAGTGGCCACTCTCCCAAAGCATGTTATTACCTAACTGTCACACAGTCAGACTGTGTGTCGAAGCTAAGAAATCACACTAAGGTTTGACAGGTACGTGGTTGGAACCATCATCCTCATTTTAATACTTCTATGGCACACTGATGAGCAGGTACGAGAAAAGTTTATGGAGCTTAGCGTGAGTAATTCTGTACTAAGAGAACGTGATTAATCCTTAAGTACTCCACTGTGTACTCTGGGCAGTGATGTATTGTTCTTTCTAAGCACAGTTGGAGACTCAGTTTGTAGACAAATCTAAGAGTGACTTTAAAACACAGTTAATATTAAATGTAGGCGATAATATAACATTTACATTCTAAAGAGGTAGTGCTTAGTAAAGCAGTACAGCACACAATTATTTAATTAAAGAGGACCTAATATGATTGGTTTTATTGTTTGTTCTATTACTGCTGTTCAGTGTATACAGAAGTGTTTGCTCTGAGCCAATAGAACTCAGTTCTTTGCCATTTTTCTACTCTTGGGTGTGTATGATGGCAGAAGAAGGGCTTAACCTCTCCAAGGTCATCTTAGGTATGCAGCTGTGACTGTAACAGCTCCACCCATTTACTCTTAAAATCTTTTGTTTTGAGGGGCAGCCAATAAGAAGGCATTTGCCGTTAAGGCAACGAAAGCAGCTTGTTTCAGACAAATAAAGAAGTGAGGGGCTGTACCAGAACCAGCACGAGCTAAATGAGGATTAATTTGGACTGTGAATCATGCAAAGCTAGAACAGGTCATCTAATAATCGGAGGTTGGTGGTTCGATTTCTGGCTGCTTCAGTGTGCATGCCAAACATCACATCCTCCGTCTTAACCTTTTATCTTTTTCGGTAATGCTACAGTCTACAAACCATACACCCAACTTTCACTAGTATCTTGTAAACCTTCCCATTCACTCTTGCAGCTATCCTTCTATGATAATTGTCTTCACCCACTCCACCCTGCTTGCACTCTCTTCTTCACCTCTCTAACCTCTCTTTCTCTCTCTCTCTGTCTGCTTTGGACTGTTGATGTTTAAATGTATCTACCTTCACTATCTCTATTGTTTGCATATCCACCTTTCCACCTGTCTCCTTCTCCTTCACATACATATTCTGTCTTGCTTGTACTGACTTTAATTCATCTTCTCTAAAATTATATTCTATTATTTTTTTCATCGCTCAAAATAAGCGTCACACTCGCGAAAGCCGGTGTACCCACCGAAACGCCGTGCATTTATCGAGACTTTCAACCCCAGGTAGGCCAATTATGGATCTTCGGATCCACATTATATCAGCAGCTGTTCTCCACCGTGAACTATGTTAAAAACAAACACCTCACGCCTCACAGATGACAGCTTACAGTCCTGCGTAAAGATGAAAGTTCAGGAGCAGAAGTCCCATTGTAAACGTACCACAGCAGACCCGACGATGTTTCCATGAACATGCTTTTCAGCATCTCTTTATTGACCACTTTTCACACGGTTGCTGTACGCACACAGCCGGCTGTAGCTTTTCAGCTCACCACCCAACACATACCAACAACAACACAACAGCATAGATAGCACACAGACGTTAAGGCGGCAAGGCGTGATTGCGGGCGCCGCTCGGGCGCGTCCACCTCCCCTGCAGTGGCGCTGCAGACCACGCCCCGCCACGCACATTAACCAGGTAAAATACATATTTAGGCAGAATTTTGCAAATATCTATTTTTCATTTTTTAGCAGCATAGTGCTTTTTTTCCAATTATTTTTTAAAAGTCAGGTCAAGGCTCCAAAAGCCCAAAGGCAATATCAGGGTGGCGGTCTTAAAGGTTGCTGACCCCTCACCTAGACAAACAGTCCTTTCCTCTTCCTTAGTGTTCAGTATTGCATACAACTCGTAATAACAGTAAGCTTGAAAATAAGAAAGAAAATTGCGTTTAAAAAAGTAATGAATGATCAAGATGAGAATTGTTTCAACCTGGCCATGAAACCAAAAAAACATTCATAAATGTGTTTCTGCAACCTGTTGTCAGTTTTGTTCTCATAGGTCAAGTAAGGGCCGTCTCTGTCTTTGCCATCTTAATGGTCCCTCTCAGTGTATTTTGATGTTGTCAAATCTCAACCAGAAACCACTAAATTTAGACCACAGGCTAGCTAGCCTGTCAACACCCAGCAGACAAATTGTGTTGGGTCAGACTATCACAGCTGTTAATCAGGGATGCTTCTCTGGAAGATATAATTTAGCATGTGGTCTCCTCATTCTCTCACTTTTTAGCTCTTTTTCAACAGAGGCTTGCAGTCACTGTTCTCAAGCTGTTGCTTTCAGCTGTATGTTGTATTCTCCACTCTTGTATTCCCCAGCCTAAAATAGATCCATTATACTGTTAACAACAGGCTCAGAGACGGGGAAATTACACCAAGCTGATCTAGGTCCTTTTCAACAAAGTGTAATGCTGAACCCTAATTTAAAACTCTAGATTGGACGAGTTCTCAAGATATTACGCCTCTTCTTACCCCACATTTTTGAACCGTCCAATTTAAGAAACTTTCAGTCAATGCTTCGGTGGGATGAAAACATTTTTGAGTAATGATTTTATTCTGTCAGTTTTGCAAAGCAATTCATTATACTAAATCTCACAGTTGCAACTTAGCACCCAATTGATTTCATAGAAACAGTGATTAAGTGTATGCTCTTTCAGCCTGGGCTCAATGCTACAGTGAGGGAGAGAATGAGCTAAAGTTACCAGATCTGAGTGGGGCAGATGCTTGCTGGTTAATTTAGCATGAATCCTGGACCAGTACCACCTTTTTCTTTGCTTATAAACAATCGACAAAGAATGTTGCACTGCTGATCAGTCATACTGCCAACAGTATCTCTTCCAAAGCTTCAGGCAATAGGTCTCAATAAGCTAAGAGAAAGCAAAAGATTCACTGCAAAACAAATTGATCTTGCCCAGGTTCAGAATCTGTTTGAGTGGTGCAAGCACGTACGGTTAGTCTATACGTTTGTGGACAAATAGTCTTCTCACTTTTATTTTTGTAGTTTTCTCTCTGTACGCTATGACAGAGGATTTAAAATAAATAAAAATGTAATTAAAGTACAAAATCCCAGCTTTATTTCAGTGGAATTGACAAAAATATTGCATCAACTGTTTGTGAATTATAGGCTTGAGGCTTGAAAGTAACTGGACAAGCTAAACAAGTCAATGGCCCATGCATATCTGCAAATGTTGTGTGTTCTCCTTTGAGAAGTAACCTTAGACCCTGATGCTAGCATCGTGTTACATCTGTGGTGTTGTGTGCTCTGTATAAATTGCTTTTTAAAAAGTTTTACTAAGGCTTTGCTTGTATCTGTGGGTATTTTTTGACATACAATTACTTGATACCAGAAAAATCTCTCAGCTTCATAGCTTTCACAGACCAGCATGCATTTCATCTGTTTTTACAGCTAAAATGCTGCATGAGTTGTTTTTACACTAAAAACTGAGCTGAGCTCCTCTTAGCTTAAATATGTTTTTGGATATTTGACCTGAAGTTAAAACTAAATAGGCAGCTGATATGAATCTCATTACACCCACTAAAACATCTTTTTTTAACCTTTTTGGGTTTAGTAGTTTACCTCCTGGCAACTTCTTTTTTAGAGGTATACTTCTTATACGGTGAGATCGAATAAAGATCGAAGACATCAGTCTGTGTTTTTTTTTTCTCTGCATGCATCAGCTCCACAACCTGTTATTTTATTTAACAGTTACCAAATTCCTAAGTTAACTCAAACAAATGAGACTGCAGAGCACATTTTTCTTCTGCTGCAACCACTCATCGGCTGCTCCCCACACCCTCGTTTTTCTCAGCAAAGGGACAGGTTAACCAAAACAAACGAGTCTCCAGTGCCTCAGAAAGTAGGAAGCAAAGTTGATGAAGGGGAGGAATTGCAGAAGCCTAAAGCTTCTGATGCTTCATCGCTCATGCACCATAGCGCCATGTGGGAAGAGCCGCAGGTGGCTGCCAATGATGGATACCGAAGTCACAGTATAATCTTTCACCCTTTCAAAAATAGTTTGAGAGGCAGGCTGTCAAAGGGGCACTGCAAGGCAGAGCTTCTCCGCCTGCTGCAGAAATTTAATGTCGATTCATGACTGCGTCTGGGGACGATGGTGCAAAATTGAAATCTCAGTCATGGTGGCGACCAGCTGACAGAGTGGTTATTGTACAGCTTATCAGCGGGGAAGTGAAAGGGAGGGATTTGCCGCTCTCTGTGGGGAATATTGCCCTCCATCAAAATGGTAGAAGGGAAACAGCTGACATCAACACCCGAGACCAAGCCCACTGCAGATTTTCACCTTCCGCAACCCTGAAAGCAGAAAAACAAGAAGACTTTCAAAGTTTCGGCAGCGCTTTCCTCACCGCAGCGATTTAACAAACAATCATTCAGTGAGGAAATTTGATTGAGGAGGATATGGAAATGTGATTCAATGAGTGCAGGGTGGCATTTATTTTCTCTTGGCCTTTTGCTCTGAGGCATATTTATAGAGGAGCTAACTCAATTGCGAGAGCGAGGAAATCAAGACGGCCATTTTTCACACCACAATAAGATTAGTGCAACATGAAGGCGATTACACAGGATGCTTATAATTTGCAGCAACAGGGCGCTGATTCAATACAGCCATTATCACCCCAAGGGCATTGCTGTCGCTATTTAGAAAAAAAAATAGGCAACTCATTAAATGTTGTAGATTCCAAATGATTCAGACATCTCAAGGTCTCAGCTGCTATGGATTTACTATAAAGATCTTTGAGCTATGACTGCTGCACAAAGAGTCTTCTCCTTCAGTGCAGTTATGGGAGTCTTCTTTAGCAAACACCAGTTTGTTAAGGCAAAGTCACATGAATGCTCATCTGCTGCAGGACTGAGACCCGTCTGCGTGAAGGCAGACATGCCTTCTCACTGTGATGGATTGATTCATATTGGCCACGTGCAGCAGAGCAAAAATTGTATTACTGAATCAAGTTTTGAAAAATTCACTGGAGTAAAGCATTTGTTCAGTTGCCAGATTCGTTTCTGTAATGTGCGCTATTCTGTTTGATTCCAGGTCTGAAGCGAAGCTACTCCTGTGAAGTCTGCAGCGTCACACTCAACTCAGTGGCACAGTACCATGCACATCTGCAGGGCTCAAAGCACCAAAACAAGTGAGTGGATCCCACTAATGTTCATTTACAGCTCCTTTACACATCAAACTACTTATGCTGCTCTGGCAAAACCCAACATGTTGTTTTCTTTGCTTTCACTTGCATTTTTCTTTCTACTTCTCAACAAAGAACCAGACATGCTACACTAATAATAAGAATGTTGCAGTGAGTGCCATTGCTGAGCTTTTGCTGGAGGCAAGCAGTGAGATTTTTCTCTGAATTAATTTCAGTCAACAAATTAAAGGACAGTCTATTATGGGAATTAACTCTCTAATTTAGCCTTGTTTGTCTTTTAGGTTGTTGCTAACTTATTGATGTTCAGCTTAAAGTGTCTACGAGTTAATCAGTCTGGCTGACTGGGCAGAGTGTCAATTTAAAATTGTGGGCTGAATTTGGTTTTTGTAGTTAGTTGTGGGAACGTACATCTCTCTTTTTCCCAAATCTGCAAAAAACTGCAGCCAGTTACAAGAGAAATATAGCTCTAGACTAGAGATGGACCGATCCGATATTACATATCGGTATGGGTCCGATACTGACCTAAATTACTGGATCGGATATCGGAGAAAAATAAAAAATGTAATCCGATCCATTAAATATCACGAAAGCACCTCACAAAACTTGCAACACGCCGTAACTCACCTCAGAACGTTAGCACGTCGGAGCAGTATGCATCACGTGATAGAGCGGCTGTGGCATGGGACCTGTCGGTGGTCTGGATAGCATGTGGAGCTTTGCTAGCAACCCGGCATTTCATCTCCAACAAAGTTATCCCCGAGAGAAGTAAAGCAAGTGTGTAAGTCCATCTCTGAATGTTTGTAAAGCATTCCTGCGTTAAGCTTACCAAACGATATATGGAGCGACTGCCTCTTCTGGCTGCTACTTCAATCATGAAACTGCTTAATGATCAGCTGATCGGCTTTTCTGTCGCGAGTCCGTCTCTCTGGTTTGTTTTTGGCCCACTTTGCACCAGAAAGAGGAAACCAGCGGCTGAACAACAGCAGCACGTTTAAGCTTGATCAGCTGTTGTTAGAATTTATTTATTATTACTTTCTACTCGAGGATCTTTTTCTAGTAGCTGATGCTGGTAACTGTGCAGGGGCGGATCTAGCAAAGTTTAGCCAGGGGGGCCGATAGGGCATTAACAGGGAAAAGGGGCACAAAGACATACTTTTCTTTCTTATTCTCATTTAAAATGTCTAGCTTTTAATAAATAATTATCCGAATCTTACACCCAAAGTTTTAATTTGATGTAAAATGAATAGAAGTCAATTACTGTATATAGTGACTATTAAGTCTAATATATATACCCTAGTAAGCTATAGTACTTTTTCCTTTGGGAAGGTACCATCTGTGCAGTCTGCAATTTTGTTGAAGAAAGATGTTGAATCTATTTAATATTTCTTGAAAAATAATTGATTTCTGTGCATTTTTTTTTCACACTGCATCAAATTAAGGTTGATTACGTTGATTAAGCATCATAAGGTGAAGCGTGAGGGGTGGTTCCCTATTTTTTATTTATTTATTTTTGTTGTTGCTGGGAGTTGGAACCCTATTAGTTAGGTTGCTTAATATTTACGCTAAGTACTCTTTAAAATACCAGAATAGGGAGGATGGTGTAGGTTTAAGTTTATTAGATTGATCAGTATTGCTGAACTATGAAATATTTTTTTTTTGCATACAGGTATAACAGAATAGCTTTAGTGTAGTTGTTGTTTTAAACTTGAGTATGAACTTATACAAAATGCAGCAAGATATTTAAAAAAAACAGTGTTGTTGATTAAAAAACATTATATCGGATTCATATCGGTATCGGCAGATATCCAAATTTGTGATATCGGTATCGGACATAAAAAAGTGGTATCGTGCCATCTCTACTCTAGACAATAAGTCCTCATGGCTAAACCTTACCACAGCTTTTTATAATCTATATCCACACATATCCTGTTTACATTACCACAAAATATATTCCTGCTAAGATATATGGCATCACGAGATTCATGACATCGCCTGTTTCCTGCTTCAAACTACCATCATTACCATTTTAAACAAACGGCAACCTCCTATGCAGAAAAAAAAAATACATTTCTAAAAAAAACCTTCAGGCTGGCTCCATATTAACTGTAAGATAAGATAAGATAAGATAAGATAACCTTTATTAGTCCCACACGTGGGAAATTTGTTTTGTCACAGCAGGAAGTGGACAGTGCAAAAGTTATGAGGCAAAAATTAGAATACAATAAGAATAAATACAGTACACAACTGTACAGAATAGAATAAAATAAAATACTATATACAGTAGAATAAAATAAAATAAATATACAATAAGATAAAAATAGAATACAAATACAAATACTATATACAACTGAGTAAAAATACAACGATGACAGAAAGGATTATTGCACTTAGTATTATTGCATATGTATGGATGTGTGTGCTTGATCAGTTAAAGTCTTTATTATGGAGTCTGACAGCAGTGGGGAGGAAAGACCTGCGAAATCTCTCCGTCCCACACCGTGGGTGCCGCAGTCTCCCACTGAAGGAGCTGCTCAGTGCTGTCACAGTCTGCTGCATGGGGTGGGAGATGTTGTCCATCAGGGATGACAGCTTAGCCGCCGTTCTCCTGTCACTCACCACCTCCACTGGGTCCAGAGGGCATCCTAGAACAGAGCTGGCCCTTCGGATCACCCTGTTCAGTCTCTTCCTGTCCCCAGCAGAGATGCTGCCGCCCCAGCAGACCACGCCATAAAAGATAGCAGAAGCCACAACAGAGTCATAGAATTTCTTCAGGAGTGGGCCCTCCACTCCAAACGACCTGAGTCTCCGCAGCAGGTACAGCCTGCTCTGCCCTTTCCTGTAGAGGGCGTCTGAGTTATGAGTCCAGTCCAATCTATTGTTCAGATGAACACCAAGGTACCTGTAGCTGTCCACAGCCTCAATGTCCATACCTTGGATGTTCAGTGGTTGCAGTGGAGAATGCTTGTGCCTGCGGAAGTCTACCACCAGTTCCTTGGTTTTACTGGCGTTGATCTGGAGGTAGTTCTGCTGGCACCAGTCCACAAAGTCTTGGGTCAGACCTCTGTACTCCTTGTCGTCCCCATCAGTGATGAGGCCGACTATTGCAGAGTCATCAGAGAACTTCTGCAGGAAGCACTGGGTGGAATTGTGGGAGAAGTCTGCAGTGTAGATGGTGAAGAGGAACGGAGCCAGAACCGTTCCCTGTGGGGCCCCCGTACAGCAGACGACCCTGTCCGACACACAGCCCTGAGTCCTCACATACTGTGGTCGGTCGGTGAGGTAGTCCAGGATCCAGGTAGTGAGGTGATGGTCCACTCCAGAGTTCACCAGCTTGTCCTTTAGAACCGAGGGAAGAATGGTGTTGAAGGCACTGGAGAAATCAAAGAACATGATTCTCACAGTGCTTCCAGCGGTCTCCAGGTGAGCGAGGGAACGATGTAGGAGGTGAATGACGGCATCATCCGCTCCAATGCCAGGCTGGTAGGCAAACTGAAGTGGGTCCAGTGATGAGCTTATTAGGCGCCGAAGCTGAGCCAGGACCAACCGCTCCAGGGTCTTCATCAGGTGGGATGTCAGAGCCACCGGCCTGTAGCTGTTGAGGTCCTTGGGGCGTGAAGTCTTTGGCACTGGTACAACACAGGAGGTTTTCCAGAGCTGTGGGACTCTTCCCAACCTCAGGCTCAGGTTGAAGAGGTGCTCCATCACCCCACACAGTTGGTCCGCGCAGGACCTGACGACCCTCGAGCTGATGCCATCTGGACCCGCTGCCTTCTTGCCATTAATCCTCCTCAGTTCCCTCCTAACCTGGGTGGTTGAGAGAGACAGGCTGGAGCCTTGTGTTGAGTGTGTATTGGATGCTGTTGTTGGGGGTGGGGGGGAGTGAGCAGGGTGAATAGAGGAGGTGTGAAGTGTCTGAGGTGGAACAGCAGCAGTGGGGGTGGGTGAGTCTGCAGCCGATGTTGCAGACTGCCTCATGGCTGAGTCAAATCTGTTGAAGAAATGATTCAGTTCATTTGCCCATCTCACATCCCTCCCAGGCAGAGAGTTCTGCTGTTTGTGGCCCGAGATGGTTCTGAGGCCTCTCCAGTAGGGATGAAATTAACGTGTTTACTGTCTGCCAAATAAAACAGCTTTTAATCTCTATACTTGGCTAATTTACAGGAAGCAGGGTTGGTTTTTTATTTGGCTGCTCCCTGTAGAGTTCCATCTCACTGGGGATACTGGAGATGTCACACTTTTCCATCTTTACCTGTTTTAAATTTAAAGAAAGACACAGCAGCAGAAACGTGTAGTTAAAGGGAACTTTGTCCTGGAAACATCCGGAAAGACTGTAGAGTAACTGAATTATTAGAAAAATAAACAGAGAAATATTTGCTACAGTCTAATGGGAAGCATCCCTCTCCCGTCTTTAGGGAAAGGGGTAACATAGTGTTAAGTCATAGGAAGCTTAGATTTATGTTGACTGAAAGCTCAGACTTAAAGCTCTGTAACAATAACACGTGCTTGTGTCATGACACTGAATTCAGGGGTAACGATGTACTTGTGACTTGTAAGGCGTAAACTTTGTTTTCCCTTCCGACCTCAAATTAACAACTATCTGTGTATTTGTTTATTATTCTGGGGGATTCTCCTTTGCTCAGATTACGTGACTTAAAGCAGTTTTAGGACTGCACACTGTGTGGGATTCCACATGGACCTTTGGCAGCCGCTGTGAATTAATGGGGCTTACATGGTGCATGTCCTAGAATTAATTCCCCCTGTTGGCCAGCTCTGCCAGAACACCTCCATGGGGATGCTAGCATCAGGAGACGTGACGTGCCGTTTAACAGCCTCTTTGCTTTATTAATGGATGAAAACTCCACCTTGTCAGAGCCGCTGGGTTTCTGTGGCACACAAACCTTTCATCCCACCTCACACTCTGAGCAGGGCAGAGGACTGGCACATCAGACCACTCGTCTAACCACCCCACCCCATCGTTGCCATCCAACCAGCCTGATTTTATCCACATAGTCCACAACTTTGCCTCAGGTCTATTTAGGTCATTTGCCTAATGCTGTTTCACATGGAGTGAATCAAAGGCTTCTCTGCTCTCCAAAACTACAGAGTGAGGCTAAGGATAATATCGGAGCTGTTTCACATGAATAACACCGTAATACAAAAGCTAATGAAAGTGGAAACCATTCATTTCACTATGGCTAATGGGACTTATATTCATCCATTTTGTTAATTGATTGTCCAGTTCAGGCTTATACGGGTGGGATGGGGAGTGGGAAGGCTGGAGCCGAGGCACAGTCCATCCTTGACAGCTTGTCAGGGCTAACTCAGAGACAGAGTCACGCTCACATTCACACCTAGGACTTATTTAAAACCAACAGGTAACCTAGCATGCATGTCTTTGCACTGTGGGAAGAAGTTGGAGTACCTCAGAGAATCCACTCAGGCACAGGGAAATAAGCGAACTCCACACAGAAAGGCCCCAGTCAGGAGTAGAACCCAGGACCTGCTTGCTGCGAGGCGTTAGAGCTAAACACTGTATCGATCAGTGGTAACATAATGAGGTCCTTGTATGTGTGAGTAATCTGTTAAATCTGTAATCTGGTGGAGCTGTAAAACTTAATTAGGCCATAATTACATTACACAGAAGTCATCTATTAACTTTATTTTTACCATTTGATGCTGGTTTGATTACATTTATGCACAAACAACTAGGTTTGTTGTTTATGCCTTATACAAAGAAGATCTGTGAGACCAGCCCAAACTGGATTTTGCTTTCTGAGAAACCAGTGTGTTCTACTTTTCTGTGTAGCGTGAATGAGCGAGAGCAGCTCAAACACTTTTAGTGTCTGTAAGTCTGTATCTGCTGTTATTGATGCCACTCCATTAGTGGGTACTCTTTGCATGGTTCACCGAGTCAGGTGAGGCTGGGATCTGTGTGCGGGTCGATACAAGGAGAGTCACGTTGTGGTGCAAAACGGGAAACAAAGCCCACAGGCTTCGGGGCTATATGGGCCTTTATTGCTTCAATGAACTAAGGTCAGGAAAGCAAAGAGGAAATTCAATTTTGACTCAGGAAAGGGGACTAATTACACCATGATAGGTGCACTAATGAGAAGTGTGATCTATACTCCTCTATTGAGAGCGCTAAAAGAGTACAACAATCCTGGTGTTTAAACTATCTGATTTGCTGCCGGCACCTAAAGCAGGAATCTCTAATCTAATGTGGGCTTTTATTAGGTGAACTTGGCTTCATGGCCTGTTTTAGTTTCTTTTTTCCCCCCTTGTCTTTCAGTTTTCTTTCTGCCGCTGTTTTGCCTCCTCTGTTTCCAAACTGGAAAATAGCTTGGAAAATCAGGTGCTGAAGCCACTTTCTGTGGCCAATAAGCAAGTAGTGCATAGCAACCATTTAAAAAATCAATGTGGAGATATGTGTTGATATTTTCGAGCACTGACCTTTGCAGTGCTTTGACCTCAAGGCTCTTTAGTGGGATTAATCTTTAGCCACCGCACTGAAGACATCAGCATGGGGAGGTAAATGTTATAGTCCACATTGTTGAATTATGAAGCAGAACTTTACTTGCAGCTTATTTTATGGTGGTTTGTTCAAAAACGCAACAAAAGAACTGTGTCCTTTTTTTCTTTTTGTTTTCCTTCCCTGATTGCAAAGACCTGCTGAGAAAACAACAAAATATATATAAAGCATCAGGGTCCTTTAAGTCTTCACTGGTGATGACTGAGAAGAAATAAAGCCAGTGGAATGAGTTCCTGAGGTAGAGCAGGGCGATATGACCAAAAATACTTATCACGATATACATTTGAAAATTTGCAATAACGATATAATTGACGATATAATTGACACGAGACAAAATACTTCACAACTCCACAACTGTATTAGTGCAAAAAAACAAAACATCAATGATTTTCACTTATTTTTTTTTTTTTGTTTATTTTATTTTCACTTACTGAATACAGGACAGACTTGACTGGGGGAAAGAAGGGGAGAAAGAAAGAGGGAAAGAGAAACAGCTGAGAAGAGGGACGGGGGAGAAGGGCAAAAGACAAAAACCAACAGAATGAGCAGAAAAAAAAAGATTTTCACTTAAATGAGCAGCTGTTTTTATGTGCATTAAAGTTATATAAAAATTTAACGGTGCAAATGCAAATTCCTTGCTGACAGTTTAACCAAAAGGCATTTCCAGTGGAAATTGGCTGACATATCCTCAGCATAACCATGTAGAATATCCACAACACTTGAAAAGAAGTTATACACACACAATACGGTAATATTATGTTGAAGCACAGTACGTATCACTCGGCCAGGCTCCTGCCTATGATAGCTGTAATGCTCCGACAATCCATCAAGCGGTGCGGGTTCGTAGCTTAGCAAAGTCGTACTAAAACATTTGACAGATTTTCCAGCGCCGTGTATGGCATAAAATCGTTTCGAGGTCAGTAAACACAACCAGAATTCATACATAAGGCACACGGGATTATAAGGGGCACTGCCAGTTTTCTTAAAATCAAAGGATTGATTTTAAGTGTGCCGTATTTTCCAAAAAACACTGTAATAACGACGGCCCGCTAGCATGCTCTACCAAAAATAGTGCTTTGTTGTGTATCTGACGGACGAACGCTAAACCAGTTCCACACCACTGAAGTTGCAGCATTTTTACAAACCAATTCTGATTCATCAGTTTCATTCAACGGTCCACTTTCGCCCTTCTCATTCTCCGTCGCTGCCATGCTTTTTCTGCCATGTGCATATGAAAACAAGGGCACTGCGCATGTGCATTTTACCCATATTCTATTGCGATATTTCATTGTCTTATCGTTGCCCAACATTATACTGGTATTACCGTGAACGGTATGATATGGCCCAGCCCTATCCTGAGGTCTGTTTCTCAAACAAAGATGGATAAAATGATCCATGACTCACCAACAAAAGGTCTGCCTGTGGAAGTAGTGTAGCGTTCCGTCTTTTAGCAAGAATATAGTGACAGAAAATTGAATCATATTCTTCACCGCAGACATCTGTTTCATAAGGGATTTTAAATCACTTGTTTTTTTGTTTTGTTTTCTGGAGTGTAATATCAGTTTTTAATACTGTGACAAATAATGTTTATCTTTATGTGTTTTGAGATGTTTTTAAGCTTCAGTTAGGTCAGCAGAATGCAGATGGAATCATTTGTACAGCTTCTCTTCCTGCTTATTATTTCACTTGAATTATCTTCATTCTACAAGACAAATTGCTTGTTAATTGCTGCATTTCTGCAACATAGATGGGACTGCACTGTCATCAGTTGGTCAGCTCAGGCTGACACCATAATTATTGTACCATTACATCGTCCTAGGACATCTATCCATCAGTGGCCATTATGTGTGTATGAGTGTGTATTTAGCCTGAATGTATAAGCACACATGTGTTTGCATACAAATAGACTTTTAAGAATGCTAATAGGCTGCAGAAACACATTAGATGTGAAGGTCCTTTTGCTGATGCCTTTGAAATTTAAACAGGTCATTAAAATGGGGCTCTCCTTTTTCATTTGCGCTTTCTTGAAAGATTGAGGTTGGGATTTTTTTTAGCCATTTATGCTAATTTTTTGATAATGGAGAGATGGAAAACTATAGAGTGGTGACACACATAAAAACTAGCATAGAAATGCTTTTATCAATTAAATTGGTTTCGTTGTTAATCAGTTCTTATGTAGTGCTTTTATACTCTAATTTCCCACTCAAAGTATTTTATCCCTCATTCACACACATTTTGTTCTTCTTTTAAGTGTTTTCTGTCTAACATTCTCACGGTTCAGTAACCTGCATAAAGATAGTTTGGCATGCAGCCTGGGGCAGCCAGGGATCAAACCACCAACCTTCTGATTAGCAGATGACCTTCTCTACCTCCTGTGCCACAGCCAACCTTCAGTCGTTTCTCTGTATGGAAAGGGAGCATGCAATAAGATTTATATCATCTCTATGCAAAAGAAACATGAATCAGATACTTTTTTAATGGCAAGTTCTTTTTGGATGATACTGAATGGAAACATTTTAACTCTGAGGCTACTAATAAATAAAGAGAATAAAACTTCTCCGTAAGGTCAAATTAACACTATTTCAGAGACCCAATGACAATGCAGGTGCTTCTTTTAGTCAACACAACCAGTGCTGTGTTGGCAGCTGGCAGTGAGGAGCTGTCCAAGGACAACTTTACAGGGAGCAACAGATTGAAGCCCACAGGTTACAATAAGAGTAAGTAATGGATAATAAAGGATAATCAGCCTCTCTGACTGATTTCCACACAATAACCTAATGCTGTATCTGGTAACTGTAAATCCATTGCTTCAAACTGAGACTTAATCATCTCTGCTTTATCCAGTGTGACCTACAAGTCTTTTGATAGTACGAGCAGAAGTGAGAAGAGTGACAGCTCTGTGAGCTAGGACTTGGAAACCATTGTGCTTTGAGCTACATAAATATCATGAGACATCTGTAAAACATAAACATTTGAAGGCGATGGGGGAGTTGTTGAGTGTTTGTACGCTAGCAAAGCAACCAAACACATTTAAGTTGTCATTTGGCACGCAGGTGTTTTGCATAATGTGTAATGCAGGCTACAACATGCAGTATGTAGTTAAGACCTCTACAAGGAGGCTGTATTATTATTGTTATTTATTATTATAATTGTTACTGAGGCAGCCTCTAAGGGATGGTGTACTGTTACACAACAACAACATGCGAACAAGTGTGACATTATGATTAAATTATAAACATAATTAAATATAAACATAATTAAAAACTGCTCACATATTTACTTTGTCACCTTTTAAACTTTGTTATGCTAAAACATTAAATACAACTTTAACTTCAAACACAGGTGCAGCCTTACAGGTTCAAAGTTGGGTGTGGACACCCAACTTTGTGACAAATAACATAGTTGCATCTACCAAAAATTTCCAATGAGTCCAAATCTCAGAGCTGCAAAGTTTTCTGAAAATCTTGTGAACATTATAACTCAAGAAGGATGTCGGCTGGGATTTTCAAATTGATATCATAAGTGTATCTATTAGAGAAGGGCGAATCGCTCAAAACAGTGATCGTATCGGTACCCACACTAGTGTTGGTATCACATTGGTACTAGTCCGGTTGGATTGATACTTTTTTGTTGCTATCCTCTAACTTCAGTACGTAGCCTGGCCTGCTGAAATGTATTAAATTAATTGGGGCTTTTTTGGATATTGAAAAATATGACTCACACATGAACTATGAAAAATGTTTGAAACCTTTTGTGCATGTGTCCAAAAACAGAAAACTGCTCTCACCTACATAAGAGACCTTTAAAGGTTAAAAGTATCCACATTAGTATTGGTATTGATATTGGCAGTAGAGGCCCTCAAAATTTTCAGTAGCACATAGCACTGCTATTTATTAAAAGTTAGAATCTCAGTGACCTCTGCTTCAAGGTAGAAGGTAACCCTAACCCCAAGGTCAAGTTTAGAGGTCATTTTTCTGAAAATCTTGTGACTGCACTAACTAACAACAAGGAAGTCAACTAGGATTTTCAAATTTAAACCAGGAGTACAACTACTAGGAGCCTGAAGGGCAACACTAGTTACCTGCTATTTTTTAACTATTTAATAATTGCCATAAAAATGTTTATTAAACCTTCAGTTAAATTAAAAAAAAAAAAAATCAAAAAGAAAATCTGTTTGCATATATGGATTTTACTTTGTGTCACTTATGCTACATTTGAAATTTGTTGCTTCCGGTTTAACTAAAACAAACAAAAGCATATAAGAAGGTTATAGTGTTAAAAAAAATCACATTGAAATGTAGAGCATGTGGATGGCTGTGTGGTAACAAATTGTGGACCCAGATGCTGGATGCAACACACTGATGTACATGAACATCAAAGATTTAATACTGATAAAAGGTAAAAGGAAACAAAAAGCACAAACAATAATTTGCTGAACAGGAACAAGGTGACTGAAGGCTGAAACAGAAGGCTGAACATTTGCACACTATGAGGGAGGACACGACTAAAAACAGAGGGAGAAGTGAACAATATATACCCAGAAAGGCAGAGTGGACACACCTGGGAACATAGCTAAACAAAATCTAACAGTGGAAGCAAAATTGAAAATGACATACAAAATAAAACAGGAAGTGACTAACACAGAGACCAGGCCAAGAACATACAAAGTTGACAGAACACAGGGAGCCCAGGGAGGCTATAATGAGACATAATACATGACCAAGGAAATTAACAATTTAGTAATATTAACAAAAACAGACTAAAAGAAAGGAAACCAAAGACTACAAAAAAGTTAAAATACTGTGAGGTCTCAAAAACTCATGTATCAAATAAGTTGCACTTGGCATTGGAAGGTTAAGCCACATTTTTTTAAACTCTTCAGTCAAACTATAATAAACAGCCTGGTGTTGTGTTATACTGTTGTTCTGTTGTTATATTATTGTCTGTTTTTTAATGTTTGTGCCAGTCAGTGCTTATCATGGAATTTCACATAAACTCCATGGCCTAATAATTATAAAAGTATGAAAACTGCATGTTATTTTTGAATGACTTGCCACCCATTGATTATAAACCGCAGCAGTCTGACGACAAAGAATTCTTCTGGTTGGCACTGACAGGTCTATCCACAGTCTCTCTTTAGTGTGCTCTCAGTCGATGCAATAGGCTAGCCTGGGGAGCAATCAGCCCCTTGAGGCTCAATCCAGCCTGTCACCAATCACCATCAGCACCTGCATGATACTTCCCCCCTTCCCTTCTATTCAGTCAGTTTCAAAGAAGTAAAACGTGTGCATACAAATGATCACATCTTCAAAGCATAAAAGAGCTATCACTAATAAGCCTTGACACTTTTCCTTATTGCAATTCAGATAGCATATTTACCCGGTGTGTTCAAACGAAAGAACGTTCCAGCTGGTAGCATTTGTTTTCTGTACAGTGTACGCAGGCTGGTAAAGCTATCTCTGCAGGGAAATAAACTTCTGCTTATTTAGACACAAAAACAAAATGGCCTTTGAGACAAACTTGGGAAACATCAGTCACCCGAGATAGTGTACCCATTTGAAATTCTGCCTCCATCTAAATTAGCATTTCAGGAAGGAACAGACTTTATTCCATTTGACAGGCTAGTTATACAATATGGGATCAACAAGAAAATATTTTTAGAATATCAACAAATTAAATCCATAGTAAAAAAGAAATTTAACCTCAGTCAAGTTGAATTGCAAACACCACCAAGCGCGGTACATTTTCTTACTCTTAAATCCCCCAAATTATTGTCTAAAATATACAGAACACTTTCTAAAATAGATGAATCAATATCCCTTCCTATTGCAAAGTGGGAAGCAGATTTATCAGTCGGCTTAGACCAAAACTTCTGGTCTCAGATATGCTTAAAAACCTTTAAATTGATTAGAAATCCCAGTCTGCAATTAATACAGCACAAAATACTACATAGAGTGCACTATACAGGTCATCGGATGTTCTAGATGGGCTTTACATCTTCCAACAACTGCTCACACTGTCAAGGCAATACACCAGACAATTACATCCACGCTCTTTGGTTCTGTCCACTAGTGCAGAAGTTTTGGCGCGAGATATGTGAAGACTTATCAAAGTGTCTGAAATTCCAACCTCCCCTTTAGTGTGCTTGTTGGGCAAATTGGATGATGTCACTACAGAAACTAATACAGTCCACATGGTTTTTACTGCCCTATGCATCGCCAAGAAAACGGTCCTCATGAACTGGAAAAATAAAAATAATCTTAATTCTAGCCAATATAGAAACCATCTAATAGATCACATTAGTCTCGAGACAGCCTCTGCCACCACATTAGATCAATCCCTCTGGGCTCCTTTGATCGGCTCCATCACCTAGCGGGGGTGGGGGATCGTGGTTTGGTCCCACCTTCGCCATTGTGGTTGATGTGGAGGTAGGGACAGGCTTAGGGTGTCTGGAGAATCCCTAGGGACGTTATCCCTGGAGGGCTTAACCCAGGGGTTGTGGTCATAACCTGGTTAGTGGCTCTGGTCGCTCTTAGAGGGTGTTCTCCTTGTGGCTGCGTGCAGCAGGGCTGGGGGAGGGTCTGTGCTGGCGGACGTAGGTTACTGGCCTGGTAGCCTGGCTGCCCCTGAGTGGATCCGGGCAGGCGTGGGGGCTTGGGATTTGGGGGTGCTCTGTGCTAGGGCTCTGGCTGGGCCTTGGGGGCTTCGGTCCTCCTTGGTGTGTTGCAGAGGTTGTGGGCGGGTGGGTGCACGGGGGCTCAGCCCTGGCGCAGGGGGCCTCTGGTGCATCAGCCTAACTGGGGGGCTCTTCAACTAGCAGGGAGTTTGTTCCATCCTTGCAGGAGTCCACTCTGCAGGTGGGGGAGAGTCATAGGAGAGGATGAGAATAAACTTAACCTGGGTGTCTACTGTCTTGTGCTGTCTGGGAGATGATTGAATGTTAGGGTGGGTACAGTTTCCTCTGCGGTGGGGTCGGGTGGGCTGCCCCGGGTCCTGTGGGGCTGGGCGGTCCTGATGCCGTAGGCCCCGGTCTGGATGGGCCTGGGCTCCCTTGCCTTGGTGGGTGCCAGGCAAGGGAGTGATCCAGGAGATTTTTTTTTCTCTTCTTTCTCTTTTTAAGCGCCTTTTCTCACTGTCCCTCTTCCCTTCTGTTTTTCTTTTCCTTCATCTTTCTCTCTCCCTTTCCTATCCCTCAGTCATGTCTGTCCCATCTATAACAACTGAAATTAAAATAAATAATAAAAAAATAAAAATAAAAAAATAAATTAGCATTTCAGGGCCGAAAACACACACACAAAAGTCTATTTTCCTGCACTGTTCCAGTTATCAGCCGTGTTGGGGCTGTTTATTCAATAAGTCATAATTACTCTTTTCTAATGTAGTGTTATACTTAATATATTCACACATGCAGTTACACAGCGCTTTGTAATCAGGAAAGCGGGGTTGTTCATGTCCAAGTCATGACTGGTGACCCCAACCCTACTCTTAACTCTGAGCCTATACTTTTTTTTTGTTGTTTTGTTTTGTTAGTTAGTTAGTTAGTTAGTTAGTTAGTTAGTTAGTTTGTTTTTCTCTTCTTTTCTTTTCTTTTTCGTTGTTTTGTTTTTTTGGGGGGGTAGATGATAATTCATCAGAATTATCATTGTTTTGGTTTTTGATTTAAAAAGCATAATAACATATCCTTATTAGCTGTTTAATGATGGAAAGCATTAGCTGCTTGATGCACGGCATGGCGTAGGGTGAACTAAAGACAAAGGATTAGGTTTTGGTTCAAAATAGTATCTGACTGCAGGACCAAGCAGACAGAAATCAGAACCAAGCAGCCAGCAGTATCAGACTGTAAACACTAGAGAGGCGGAAGCTAGAAACAGAGAGGCGCATCAGCTGAAAAAAGCCCACAAGTAATTAAAAAAAATAAAACAGAAAACAAATTTCATAGAGAAACAAAACACATTCAGTAACACTAAGACAGGAAAGCAGCGAGGAAAAAACACTTTAAAACACGAAAGAGAAACAAAAGAGGAGTCAAGGACAGGGCAGGAATCTTGACACAAGATACAAAAGCTCTTTCCACTTTACTGTCACATTCTTATCCTTTGAAAATGTGAACTCAAAGTAATTTGCATACCCTTATCTCTCAAAGTTGCATACCTTTACGCTGCTAGGTGTGCCCAAACTGACAGCTGTGAGTATAGCTTTCTTTTAAAAACATGCATCCATTCCTCAGTGCTATGAAAAAATTCATAGATTTCAATTCTGTTTCCTAGTTTCTTTATTTTCTTTCTCCACTTTCCTTTGCAAGTTCAAAAATATGAAGCTCCCTCCAATATGCCACAGATAACAAAACTTACTTATCACCATGTTGAATGTGATCTGTCATTGTCTTGTAGTCAGTAAAAAACACCAACAGCCTGCCATCACACGGTGATATTTACTATGCCATATTTATCTTTCTGCTTCATGAACCAAGCAGGACAGCCAAGTGCATTATTAATTTTGGTCTCTGGTGAGGTTTGTCCCAGGAGCTGTTGGGATAATTTGACTGGAAAAATGACTGATTGTGTGTCCTGTGTGTTTCTGAGTGATGATCTTCAGCTATAACAACTTCATCTGATATGAAAAATGAAGAAAGAATGAAAAGAAAACTGTTTTTGTAATGGTCTTGGAGCACCTGTGGTTCGGAGTGCATTGTGTCCTGAAGCACAAAATAGCCGGGACCAAGGCAGGGGGGGATTTTTCACTGCCCATATTTTCCCTGCACTCATCTCCCGTGTAATGGCTCTGCGATTTACAACAGCGCACGATGGGAAGCTCTGAAAGGGACCGGGCCTTTTTACACCTCACACCTATTAGCTGCTCAGTAGAGGGATTTTTCAAAACCACTTTATGTGCACGTAGCAGGCGGATATGGATGAAAAGAGCAGCTTCCAGGACTGGCAGTCATCATGAGCTGGGAAGGACAAAGGCGAAAGAGAGCAATACCACAGAAAGTGCTCGTCAAGGTTTTTATTATTCAGCCTCATTTCTCCCGATCATCAAGCCCCTAATTAATTCCCCTGTGCACAGGGAGATAACACAGGGATGCAGTTGGCTACAGAGGAGCAATTGTCAACCTCCAAGTGGGGCAAGTGCCTGTCAGATCACCTGTTTTTGTTTTGTTTTTTTGCTTCTCTCTTAGGCTGATAGTCCCCCAGGGGCCTCCTGTTAGATGAGATGCAAACCCTCATTAATTTAATTCCCTGTCATTCACTGGAGTGTAATCAAGTATTCACTTTGTTCCTTGTTGTTTGTTATTGAAAACCATCTATCACTGTTGAAGAAGGCCAGACTCCGTGTGGTGGATGGGAGCCAGTTCAAATGATGAAGAAAACAATGTCTCCTGTAATAAAACCTCTCTGAAACAGTAGTTCTGCCTAACAGGATAATGTATGATTAGTGCTGTTAACAAGGTTCTCAAGCCTCTCTTTGCTCTGAGCTTTGTTTGTGGTCAGCGTCAGCATTATGGACAGGGCTCTGTGCTCCAGATCTGCCCACTAAAAGTCGCTGTGCCCCCACAGTTAAATTCTCCTGGTACATTTTGAATATAAGTTACACTCATTTCATATAATTTTGGTAATGAAAATCATAAACACCCATATCTGTGATAACAGTGCAAACACAATTTAATGTTTTGTTAGCAGAAGTTTCTGCAGAAATCATGGTAACTGATTTATAAATGTGTTGAGGATTTTGTCTCCTCACAGTCAGCTGCCCTTGTTTTCATTGATCCACCAGTCAACTTTGGTCCAGATCAAATAATTTCCACAGTTGTTGGGTGAAGATCAAGTAAGTGGCATGTGTGGTCATGACAGGAGAAATGGTGCTCACTTTTTATGGGACATTCCTAACCCGCAGCAGCAGTTTAGCCCATAAATTTTGTCAAGATATCAGCGGTTCATAGAGTTGGATCCAAGTGATTTTGACAGTCTAATCTGTCCACCGCTTCTGCCGTGACGTTCACATTTGCGGCTGATTGTAAGCAATCCTTGAATAACGTCTATAATTATAGTCAAATGGCAGCAGCACAGTGGTCAAGGAACCGAGCAAAGGAATGAGGCGAGATGATTTAAAGGACTTTGAATGTGACACGGTAGTTGGTGTCAGACTGAGCATTTCAGAAACTGCTGATCAGCTGGGATTTTGCTGCATATCCATCTCTAGGGTTTACAAAGGATGGGACAACAAAGATGACACGAGGTCAGAGAATAATGACCAGACTGTTTTGAGCTGATAGGAGGGCAAGAGTAACTAAACTTTGATGCTAGAATTCACACAGGATAACCATAAGTGGACATTCGATGACTTGAAAAAAAAAACATTATCTGTACTGATGAATCTCAGTTTCTGCTGTGACATTTCGAACGTTGGGTCAGAATTTGTCATAAGGACCAGGAAAGCATGTATCCATCCTGACGTGTATCATTGGTTCAGTTTGGAGGTGGTGGTGTAATGGTGTGTTTCTTGGCACACTTTAGGCTCCTGTTGTACCAACTGAGCATTGTTTAAATACCACAGCCTACCTCATCCTCTGATGGCTACTTTCAGCAGGGTAACGTGCAAGTCACAAAGCTTAAATAATCTGAAACTGGTTTCTTAAACATGACATGAGTTAACTGTGCTCAAATGGCATCCAGCATCACTAGATCCCTATCCAAAAAGGCACCTTTGGGATGTGCTGAGTATAGTTACTTTCTATATAATTATTGCACTATCATCAGGATAGAACAGTCAAAATGCGGTTCTACACTTGGTTCTGGTTGTGGTTCTTTAAAATGCTTAATAACCTCACATTTAGTACAGACCCCAAAAATACACAGAATTGAAAAGTAGCTGTGTTTGGGCTCTCAGCCTCCCTTTTTCTTCAGCTGACTTAAACATATTATAAGATGTGCATGCACTATTTCTTTCAAAACTGACATTCCTATCCACGGAGTCCTGATGAAACAATTTATGATTCAAGAAACACGCCTGCTTTTATTATATCTTTATGCTAACACAAAGTCATTACAGTAAAATGCCAGCTGCGGTCACCGTACGTCGAAATATATCAAATTTTGAAGATAATTTATGAATTAGTCCTAAGTTTAGTAGTATGGCAGATGACACCTGCCAGCTATGGTATGGCAGCCAATCTGAACTGCCTGTGGTCTGTTTGTTTCATGCAGAACATTATATTGAGTGCTGAGCTGAATCCACCATGCACTATTTCTATATACCTGTCATTAGGGCATGCAGTGTACTGTGTAAAGGTACACAAAAGGGTTATACATAATCTCCTGTTTGTTCTGTTTGTTTTATGTAGAACAAAACTAGTTCAGTGCTCAATTAACTGTAAATCATGCAGCATTAAGTCCTCCTGTCATTTTGATCAGGCACAGATCATTTTCCCACAGTGAATTATTAGATGTAAACCTCTTGTATTGTGAAATTGCTTGGGACAGGTGATTTCTCCCAGCACAGACCACACTGACAATCGTGACCCGCACAGCCACAGCGAGGGAGGCTGTTTATCATGAAGAGAGAATTAACTTCAAAGGGATTTGAAAATGTCCATGTGGAATGTAGGCTGGAGAATGAATTATGCATGAAAAATGCTTCACTAGAGCAACGTCCTGATACAATTTGTCACACACCACAGGAATACATAAGTTGCAGAGTTGCCATGTGGGAGGGGTGGATGCAGTCAGGTTGTGCTGTTGCTCTCGGCCATTGAAGGTTGTGAAGCAGTGTAACCTACGCCGACTGTACTGTGAATTACTTAAGAGACCCTTCTCCACCTTAAGAAGTTAGCTGGGGGGCTTTTTATGCAGTAGTAGCGTGAAAAATTTTACTCTTGACTTAAATCTGTGAAAGTATGATTGTGCAGAGCAGCACATTGCTTCGGGCAGTGTTTGAGGCCATGTATCATCCTCAAGCTCCTTAAAGTCTAAGCCACGTCTTCATATTTTCTAGGAATTCTATATAATTCTTGTATAACTTTAGCCCTAATGCACAATCATATTATACAGATCTTTTATTTTTCCCAGGATAAACTGGTGCAGTGATGTCACATGACTGCATCAAAAGTTATATAACCATAAGAACAAAAGAAAAATAAATCAAACTAAACCACACAGAATTTGATTCTTATCATTCAGTGAAAGGTAATGAACAAGTTTTTTGGCCTGGATAATTGTTTTCCCAAGTCTTGGCAATCCTGTGGAATACAGAGGGTGGACTGGCTCACCCTGCCTACAGCACAACTAGATTGCCAGCTCTTCCTAGAAGGCTTCCTCTTGCTTCTTTGAATTTATTTTCCACATGTTTTATGACACAGTCCAGCTAATTTAAAAGCCAGTCATCGGTCTGCAGAAGAAGGGTTTTTACATACAAGACTGCTGACTGAATCTGTTGATGAGAAAATTTCTTTGCAGTCATTTGAAGCATACATCTCGTATAAGTGCTCAGCAGTGATGTGTGAAATATGAGGCTGTGCTGGAGAGAAATGCATCAAATTGCAGATACTTTCACATGCTAATTAAGTGGTCAATAGGTAGCCACAGCACTCACTGTGCTAAGGGTGCTTCAGGAGCTCTGCACTTGTCTCTGAGTAGAGACCCCAGTTAGATCAGATGCAAATACCAAACCTGAGAGAACCTGTGACAGAATCAGAACATTTGTAATATTGCAACCTCGGATCAAGTCAGACCAGCTCACAGCTGTATCTGTAAAAGCCAGAGAAGATTAAATCTGCTACATGTTTGACAGAATGATAACCAAAATGCAGAACACTGCAGCAGGATTACTGAACAAAATTCAAGTTTTAATACATGACTTAATGAAGGCAGATAATCTAGAAAAATTAAAAGCAATACAGGTGAAAACAGTCAAGGAATTAGAAGTTGGCAAAAAAGGACATGATGTAAAAAAAACCAAAAACATAAAATAGAACCAAATACCAGAAAAAGAAGAAAACAGGAAGTGACTACAAGTGAGACGCGAAGCACGCAGAGGCAAGAATTATGCAGATTTGGAGTCACATAGTCAAGATTACTAAGGAAGGTTCCTAACTGAGCTAAGTGAAGCATCTGCAGCAGTCATAATAAAAGCTATTCAAATTCTCTTAATACTAAGGAACGATTTAATTGCACCTTATAGGTCATGTGCTTCCTTTTCTTTAAACCTTCAACCTTGGTAAGGAAGTGATATGTTATATATAGTAATACATACAGTAAGAACATGTAAAGCATCTAAGATCAAGGAGTCTTTAAGTGCAGTTAGATTCCGCTGTTCTTTTTTTCTTGCTTCTTATTCATTTTCCATGGCACCTCATGATATTTCACATCAGTGTGAAGGAAAGCTGATTAGGAAAGGTTTGTGTGTGGACTAGTTGGCTAGAAACAAAACTAGCATGAAAATGGTGAGCACAATACTATTTGCTTGTGTGTGCATGTTTATGTAAGCTTAGTGTCATACCATGTATGGTAGCAATACACACATACTAGAAAATAAGCTGTTACCAGCTGTTACCGTAGAAATATAACACCAACCATGAACAAAACAAGTTCCTTCCAAAGGTCCACACAAAGATAATCCATAAACAGTTCTGGCCTGGAAAGATTGTGACAACAAAAATGTTAAATTATGCACAGGAACAGGATGGTGGCTGAATTTGATATTCTGTAACTGCTGGATGTGAACAGGGACAAACATAATGACTGCTATAGAAATCAAACCTCTGTGCACCAGTTTGCCTCACTTACTACCTGCTATGTTGGCCACACAAATGAGAAAACAAATGGTGTAAACAAAAAAAAAAAACAGTAAGCAGTGAGACTGCTCACCGTTGCTGTGTTTGGGTGGCTGTGACTCAGGTCTTAGAGCAGATTTTCTACCAATTGAAGGTCAAGCGTTCAATCCTGGCCTCTCCTCTCCTTCATTGAATATTCTCAGGTAGGATGCTGGACCCTGAGTTGCCCATGACACAGCTGTGCGTGTGAATGTTAATTAAAGTGCTTAGGCATAGATAAAAGCACAGCATGGATACGTGTTACTGTGTGAAGTTTAGGGAGCACTTTGAGTCCTCGCATAGAGTAAAAAGGCACTGAACATACAGCAGTCCATTTACCCGTTAACTGAATTAAACAAACACAAATCTGTTTAAAACTATTTTTTTCTGCTGTATCAGATCAAATGTAACATGACTTAATGTAAGAAGAAATAAATTAGAATGCTTTGAAAGAGAACACTGACTTTGAATGACATAATTTTGTTTTTTGTCTTGGGATCGTTGAAGAAAGGGAGATTCTACCTAATACTGAATCTAATTAACATGGGGTTGTAAAGCATTTGACTCAGTATAGACTTATACATATGAAACCCTCAGATATATAAAGCACCATAGTGCTGAGAAACAATTCTGTTGTCAGAATAAAAAAAGAAAGATCCCTCTGCCCTCCATTCCCCCTCCCTTCTTTCATTGGTCTTAAGGTGTCTTCAGTTCTGTTTGTTTCCTTTTTCCCCATTTTTGGCTTCCTGCCTGTTTCTTTCTCTCTCTTTCACTTTGGAGATGCTCTTATATTCCACTATGCCTTTTCATTTTAATATCACACCATCCCACTCTGCATTTCCATGATAATGAGTGGAGAGACAAAAATATCTCCCCATGTTTGACTCACATTGTGAAAATTATTCAGCGTTAAAATAAGGTTCCCTAGTGTGCTAATTCTTTCATTAATGTGTGAAAATTTATATTTTTACATAAAATGTGATACTTTTCTTTTAGCCACATACACACAATTTTTCATAAAGGGTAGATTTACATGGCTGCCAATAACAGTCAAATACGTGAATGCAAATTAGCCTGTTTATTTTTGGATTTCCATGGAGATTTAATGATGGGTTAAGGCGCAAGTGTTTTTTTTATCACATACGTTGGAGACCTACCTGAAACCAAGCAGAGTAATGAAATGTGTGACATTCAGCGATGGAAATGTGGCATAAAAATTGTGATTGGCCCTTAGAATTTAAAAAGCATTAGCTCACTTCATCAGGGTAAATTTACCATGAACTCAGGAGTTAATTCAAATGATTTCGGGGGAATTGCATATCCCGATGGCTTTGTCTTGAGCACAGCGATTCTTTGTAATTAGTAATTACAGGAGTGTCAGGACAATAAACAACCAGAATCTCCAAAAGTTGATTCTGTTCATCTGGACGTAGCATTTTGTGGGAGAAACGTTTCGTCACTCATCCAAGTGACTTCTTCAGTCTCAGCTGCCTGCAGGCTTCCCCAACCTTATAAACAGTACATTTGCATAATGTACGAACCCAGCCCACTGAAGGAACAATGGGCTGGGAGGTCAGTTCCTTAATCTTAATTATGCAAATTCTCATGACCATTGATCAACAACCACTGACCAAAACCCACTGATCAAAGCCCACTGATCAATGGCCATGAGTCCCATTCACAGACAGTTGGGGAATGGCTGCAATCACAGCATTGTAAGATGGCGAAAGATGTACCCTAAGGCCCCCTCCTCGATTCAGAGATGGTCTTTCCCATTTCACGTAAATGGCCTCCTTGACTCCGCGCTCAAACCAGCGTTCCTCCCTGTCCAGGATGTGTACATCCTCATCATTGAAAGAGTGTCCACTGGCCTGTAGGTGTGAATAGACTGCAGAGTCCTGGCCTGACGAGGTAGCTCTTCTGTGTTGGGCCATCCGCTTCGCCAGAGGTTGTTTGGTTTCCCCGGTGTATAAATCCTGGCAATCCGGACAGCATACACTACGTTACTCTGTTTGTGTCGGGGGACCCGATCCTTGGGGTGGACCAATTTTTGGCGCAGCGTGTTTTGGGGTTTAAAAGCTACAGAGACCCGGTGTTTAGAAAAAATGCGTCTCAACTGCTCCGATACTCCTGACACATATGGAATCACTACAGGTTTTCGCTTGGGCAGCGGTTGTCCTTCTCTCCTGGATCAGCTTTCTTTAGGTGCCTTTCCAGCTTTGACAAAAGTCCAGCTGGGAAAACCACATTTACTCAGGGCCTTCTTGATGTGATGTCCTCCTGCCTCCCTGGCCACTGTGTCAGTGGGGATGGTGTTCGCTCTGTGTTATAGCGTCCTAATGACACCCAGTTTGTGCTCCAGTGGATGATGAGAGTCAAACCTTAAATACTGATCCGTATGCGTAGGTTTATGGTACACGTCAGCTTTTAGATGTCCCCCATTACTGATGGAAATCTCACAGTCTAAGAAGGCTAACCTGCCCCTTTTCATATCCTCCCTGGTGAATTTGATGTGTCGGTCCACCAAGTTAATGTGATCCGTGAATTGTGGTACGTACAGAGATTTCATTTTCACCCAGGGTTCATCCACATATGTGAACCAATGGCTTGGTGGTGTTCCAGGGTAAGATAGCAAGGACCTCCCAGCCCATTGTTCCTTCAGTGGGCTGGTTTCAGTCATTATGCAAATGTACTGTTTATAAGATTGGGGAAACCTGCAATCAGCTGAGACTGAAGAAGTCACTTGGATGAGTGACGAAACGTTTCTCCCACAAAACGCTACGTCCAGATGAACAGAATCAACTTTTGGAGATTTGCTTACCTGATTGATTGAGCATGCATCAAGACGTAAACAACCAGAACTTTTTCTGTAAAATGTACAGACCAAAGTGGGCTGTATGTGGCACATAATGTAAAATGAGCCTGACTTCTCTGCTTAAGAAAGTCAAATAATTCAAAGTGATTGCTTATTTAATCGGCACAACAGTTGTTAGCTATGCAAAAAAAATTTTTTTTAAATCAATCAGCCTTTTAGGATGTTAAACCTCTGCCATTAGAATAGAGGAGTGTTTGTTGCTGAATATGGGCAGATATTCCATCAGAAATGATAAATGTTTATTATGAATCATTCATTTCTATCAGTTTTACATTAGATAGAATCACATGTGCTTTTCTTAAAAAAGCAAGGACATTTCTGAGCAACTGAGTGACCAAACTGTCCTTCTTTTTCTACCCAAATACTTGGTGTACGAGGAAGAGGGTTACAAGATCTGTTTGTTAAGAAAGGTTCAGGGTAGTAAGTCAAAACACTTTCTGTGTCAAGGTATAAGTCTGAAGCATTGGTGCATTCTGCCACGTTGAGCTTACCAGTGAAATAAGCACAACAGTTTGTTTTGTGTAGTTGTTTTTGTCTTTGCAAGACAAACACAGCAGGATGCTCTTTTTGCAGAGCAGACTGTGATTACTCTGCTTAGTTCGACTAAGGACAACATGCAATTCCCATTGCACTGACAGAGAAAAAGCCATTTGATTACGTGCAACAAACAACAGAAGCGATGCTAACTGCCAGTCTGTCATGTTCCTGCTCACAATTGTGCAGTTATTGTGTGTCCCCACTGGGGCAAATTGCACGATGCCTCTGAATTTTTTTCCCCATCTGCTCTATCAAACCATGGGCACACTTGTTTGTGCTGTCTGAGGGACAGGCAGCCTTTGGTGTGTCGTGACTGAGTCTTTATTGTGTTGACCGATTGAACCTGGGAGTACATCAGTCCTGCTAATCGAGGAGACGTCAGGACAGCAACTCTGTAATGATAAAGCGATAAGATGAGGCCATCTGTTGGTCTGGGTTGCTGGACCAATGCAGAAAAAGCTTGAAGTCACCTATTCAATCACACAACGATTGTGATTACTTGGCAACTTTTTGACACTGGATGTCAAGAGAAAGAAAAACGATTTCATTGAGTGCATGGAACAAAAAGGAGCAGAATGGTAGACAGGACCAGATCTCTACCTTTTCGATTCTGCAAATCAACTTATTGCTGATATATACTTATCTGATTTTTCAATCAACTGCAATAGCTTTAAGAATTTCCTCCAGGGAACCATGCATCATTAGTCTCTAAAACGGTGCTTAAACTAACCACTTGTATAAACTGAGTCCTGAAACTTATCTGCAGCAGATTATACTTTCAAAAGTTCAAAAGGAATGTTCTCCAGATGTCTCACATTGCACAAGTACAGAAACATGGCTGTTGAAATGAATTGCAGGCCAAGTGTGCATCAGTCATTGACGGTAGTTTGAAAGACATGCAGATTTGTGCAAATTTCAGGGACTGAGCCACAGAAAAAATAAGAATATTTTCTGACCTGACACACTGAACTAGAAAGTTAAGAATATTGTAAATCAAGGTCAGCTTTCTTTCAGAAAACCTACATTTCTATACAGTTATTGTATCTCCATTCCAGATTTTTCAAAGGCAAATATTTTAAAAGAAATAATGCTAAATAATTTATTCTTTAAAAACAAACCACCTGGCCTAATCCTTATGAGGATCTATTTTAAATCATGTTTCATGTTATATGTTTACGTTTACAAAGAAATTACATTTCCATTGAAACATAATTTCAGTTCAAAGTATAAAGTCAGGTGTTCCTGCTGCCTGGTCTTAGGTTTGTTTTTCATTATGTATCACTGAGCTTTCTATCAGCTAAAATGTCTCGGTCTGTCTCTGTCAATTAAATCTTTGGCATGCAAACAATAACTCATTCATGCAGAGGTGTTAGATCCCCTTGACTGCCTTTGGCCCTAGGCCTTGACACATGCAGGCCCTCAGGAAACTGGACATACATTTTAGGCCATGCTGTCATGTTTTGAACTGCATTCAATTCATTGAATCAGGGTCTACAAAAAACCTCCAGTCTTATTGAGGATTAGGTGAGTTCACTCCACCCAACCCACTGAAAACTCCTAGAGGACTTTGTGGAGTGGAAGACTGGCAGGTGCATTGGCTAAATTAAAGTGGATGAGTGTACCCCAGTCTCTTGTGGTGAAGAGACAGCTGAGCTTGAAACCAAAGCCATTCATTTGTTTTTACATTCCCTCCCTCAACTATGGTGACAAGCTCTGGATAGTGACTGAAAGAATAAGGTTGCAGTCTTGGTAGTGCAGGCGTCTTGATTCAAACCCAACTATGGCCTTTCTCCACAAAGAACATCAGCGTCTGTTTTGTCCTTTCTTCCTCCTCTCACCCCTAATCGGGAGATAGCAGCCCCTCCCTGAGCCTGGTTCTGCGGAACTTTTTTAAAATGATTTTTTTCCTTCCCACTTTCAGCAAGTGCTTGCTCAGAGGAGGTCATCTATGTGGAGAATAGCCTGTGGGTTCATTCCTGATTCAAACTTGACCATGGTTGTAGATAAAGTGCTTCAAATGCATTGAGTAAACAGCTGTATGGCTGTATTTTTTTACTGGTTGATCTATGATCCCACCCTCACCTATGGCCATACATGCATGTAGTGGATGTTCCTCTTCTTCTGTGGGAGCTTGTCTTGGAAAAGCTCCGTAGTTTAGGACAGGTTATAGTCCTCTTCCACATAACAAGTAGCAAGTTGAAGTGGTTGTGATTTGGATGCCTCATGCACACCTCCTAGATTAAGTCTTGTGGATATGTCCTACTGGTAGGAACTGTGACAGGACAAGGGGCAGAAAGATGGATGAATGAAGTGATTATTAACTGGCATAAAAATCAGAAGGCTACAGACACTTTGGTTATTCTTCTGTCATTTCAGCACACCAAGTTTCTGCATGTAGAACGTACTATACAAAACTGCAATGTGACAAGAGATTCATTAACCTTAATTTGATTCGCATCTGTTTTCTTTTCTTTACTATTTAATGAGAGACATGATTGACTGCAAATACAAGTTGATTACCAAAACCTTTTTAGAATATTTTTTTTCTTCAAATCTTTGCTGCATACTGAGCTGTCATATTTTTCATAATACAAAACCGGCAACATTATTTTGAACAATAACTACCATTATGTCTCAGCAGTTGTGCAGTCATCTCTGGCATTTTAAAACTTCACAATATCAAAACAAACAAAAAAAAAACCCAAGAGAAAAAGAGCTGTGTGTGCAGGTTCAACTTTACAATGTGTGAACGGATTAATTTATGTGTTTAATTCTCCCGTTGCCCCCGATGGCCACTCTGGCACTGGTGTCTCTCTATTTCATTTTGAACAGACCGAATTAATGTTTACTTAGAACACTGGAGGGCCACGCCACAAAAACATGAATGAAGTTTTGTATTTGTAATAAAATAGTAAAACAGAAACTACTATACATCCTGGGATGCTCTGAGGATGGCAGCTGAGGTATGGTTGTATGTTGTGCACAGCAGTTTAAATTTAAATATGTGTGTGGAACTACACACTCATATTGTTTTTGTACAGCATGTGCAGGATTGATGGAGATTCAACACGATATATAAAGGAAAACTGAGGCTGAAGGCGACAGAACATGACAAGAAACACAAGCAGCCAGATTCTCTCATCTGTTTGGAGCATTAAAAGATCTAAAAACTTATTAACTGGATAAGAACAAGTTGGTGTTTTTTTCAGCAGTATTAGTTTAAAAAATAGGAAGAAAACAAACAGGTAAAGCCTCTGCATATCAATTTAAATGATAATCTACATCTACATCCAATAATCTACATCCAAATAACACCTTTATTCTTTTCCTGTATTCTTTTTTCTATTTATTCTGTTCTATTTATTTTAAAATTTCAGCTGAAGAGGAGAAAACACAAACAAAATCTTTTTTTTTTTTGCCCTGTCAGAATATATAACAAACCAAACCCTGCATGGTTTCCATAAACCAATTATTCATATTTACTCTTTTCAATTCAAAACTTTTGCAAAATTCAACAGGAAGCCTAAAACTTTTGAAAGATTTTTGGTTTGTCTTTTGATATATATATACACTGGTCACTTTGCTAGGCACGCCATATACCTGCTCATTAACATAAATTTCTAAGTAGCCAACCACATGGCAGAAGCCCAATGCATTTAGACTTCCTGCTGAAATTTGAGCATCAGAATGGGGAACAAAGCTAGTCTTAAATTTCAGAGACTTCCCACACAACCACTTTTCGGCTTTACAGAGAATAATTTAAAAAAAAAGAAAGAAAGAAAGAAAATATCCAGTGAGCTCATTTCTCTGGTTGAAAATGTGTTTTTGATAAAAGAGGAGAATGGCTGGACTGGTTTGAAGTGAAAATGTTATGGTGTGGAGATAGGTGCTGGGTGGAACCCACACACACGTGCAGTCAGGGTGAGCTTGAATTGAAAAACTACTAAACTGCATAGCAACAGGGAAATGGGGAGGAGTTTTCTTTTACGGAGAGAAAGATGCCTGATTGGAGGAGACAGAAACTGGAGCAAACACTATCTATGGAAAGCCAAGTCTGAGGCTTCTCACCAAATTTTTAACCAATCATATTCATGTGATATTTCTATGCTATTATTAAAACTTTATTCCCTGAGGAGTGGCACCCTTTCTCTGTCAGGACAGCTGGACAGAGAGAGGTCCGCAGTGCTGTAACTGGAACCTTCGACCATTTAATAAACTTCATTATAAATAAAATTCATCATTGAGTTTGTTCATCCTCTCTCAGAAAACAAACGCGACAACAGTAACTCCGATAATCATTCATTAGAGCCAAAGTATGTAGAAGAGCATCTCTGAAAAAGAAGAAGAGCTTGAAGACTGAATAACTCCAATTTCTACCTATTTATCATATCTTGGTGGTATATGTCATTCCAAGCTCTGCAGTGTGGAAGATGTTGATTTTTTTCAGTCCAGCAACACACGCAGTTCTCAAAGTTGGACATTAAATGACTGGAAAAAACATTAGCTCGTCTGATGAGTCTCAATTTCTTCTGCGACATCTGCAAGGCAGGGTCAGACCCAGGACTAGCAAAGTGGACCTAATAGTGTCCAGTGAGTGTAAGCTTTGACATCGTTTTCTTATCCATTGTGAAACTGATGAGTTTCTTGACATTTTTATGATTCTTAACTGGTGTAAATCAATGGCGACAGCAGCCAGCACCAAAATGTTTCTTTTCCTTTATTTTGCCATGTGCTGCATAAACTGTGTATACAATATCTGAAGTGTATCACTGATGAATCTTTTCCGTCTCTTTCTGTTTTTCTCCAACAGTCTGAAGAATCAGATATGTGTCCAGTGAGCGTGGGATGCCGATTAAAAACAAAAAAAAAACAAAAAAACTACTACTGGATTGATGTCAGACAAGCTGTGTTCAGCTTGCCCTGCTTTTTCTGCCTCCGCCATGCTTTTCGCTCCTCTCAAAACTATTTCAATTTCTCTCCTCATCTCTCCATTTCCATCTCTCTCTGGCTTTTTACTCTGTCTGTTTTGGATTTTTTTTTTCTAACACTAGAACTGCATCAGCTCCCTCACCTTTCAATATAAAGTGCAGTTCCTGCACATTGTTAGCCACTCCCAAACCATAAACCTTCACACTGCGGCTGTATTCTCTGCTTGCTTTTTTTTTTTCCTTTTTCTTGTTTTTAATTATTTGTTTTTTCAGTCCACTGACCATCTGAGAATATTAAAGTGGATCTGATACGCAGCAGCCTTTCTAACATGCATGGACTGAATTTAGCTTTATTTTTCACATGTTAAGTACTGTAAGTGGAATTAAGAATATAAGGGTTTGTTTGCGTTTGCTCAGTTTTAATGTAACACATGCATAGTGTCTAACATTGTTAAATCATTGCCCTAAATTATGTAAGGTAACAGTGTAATTTAGTGCATACATTCTGGACCTAAATCCCCTTGTAGCTTTTAAGGGGTTAATGGCAATAATGACACTAGTAGAAGTCTAACAATAAGTTGCATTGGTATTGTCTTCTATTGGCCATACTGAAGACTAAATTGCTCTTTTTTCTTGGGTTTTGGTTGTGCTGTAAGAAGACCACCAGAACTGGTGAGATTTGTCTGCATCTACACAGGATTACAAGTTTCAAATAGAAGCTTTCAACACTTTTAATTTGCCAGTACTGGGACCATGGTAAGAACTTTGCTTTCACCATGTTAATTGCTGTGATCTGGGAACAACTAACATCACTGTAAAGCAATGAAGTGGGGTAAGAAACTGTCAAACAATCAGACAAGTCAGAAAAAGTTAGCCAAACTTTGCTAAAGGAGAAACAAAGAAGGATTTCCCAAACTCTATCCATGTACCCCAGCATCATCCCAAGCAAAGCAGCACAGATATTTTTCTCCTCGGGTCCTCCAGGATACTTAGCTCATCTGCCCCAAGTTCTCCACCCAGTTAGCTTCGTTTCAGCATGAAAGGATTTGCGTTGCAAGCTCTTGAGGTGGGAGTATTCTTCTGCAGATATACAAAGAAAAGAGCGCTATTACCAGTTGATTCCATTGGTACCAAATCATTTGCGTAAACTAGACTTAGAAACAGGAACCGTCTAACTAAAAGAACTCTTTGATGTCTGGAGCACCCTTGTCCTACAGCTTTGCATCATGGGAAGTGAAGGGCTGCCTCAAAGAATTTCTAGAACATTCCAAAAGACTGAAAGTCACACATACACTCAATCTTTTCCATGTATAAGGCCATCCAGACATTATTACCACACTGGTTGTGCCATTGTAATCCGACATCTTCAGCTAACTCTGGGCTTCAAGTTGAGCTACTCTAACTGTCTGGTTGTTTGGGTTTCATGTTTCTTGCCCCTGTAGAAATTTGTCTTTGTTTTAAAGCAGTCCCAGATGACTTCAATAATAAAAAGTTATCTGTTATCATCATTGACAGAAACGATGTCAAAATCAAACAAAAAATTACATTAAAGTTGTTTTTAAGGTGTGAAAAAAGTTCTGGGATTGGGCCTGATATATATAATACACATGCATATGTTTGCGTGCGTTAAAACCTTACCTGATTTCAATTTGGATCAGTTCAAGATCATCTTTTTAGGTTCAGACAGCTTGCAGCGCAGCTATTTTTAGATCCCTCTCTGGAAGTTCTGTTCTGACCATTTACATTTACAAACTTTCACAATGGACCACCTTCAAATTATGTTTGGAAGTGACATAAATTTCAAAGCCTAATGGTAGGTGATGATCGAGACCAGAAGCATGGTTGTTGTTACTCATTCACTGGATTTTGCACCATGACAAAGTGAGACTGTCAACACCATGCTCCTGTGGGATCTGAGGGAGAACACTGACAGAAAATTACCTGTCTTGTGCCACCATACTGTAATTATCTGTCATGTTTGGCCACACAAACACACTGCGCTGGGAGAGCCAGTGGAAATTACAGAGGCACAAGTAGTGGTAGACAAAATGCGACTTCCACAGACTGATCTGAAAAGCTGATCTTGAATTTTTCAGGTATGGTTTAAATTGGGAAAAGTTTTTAATTTTTCTAGGCCTCGTCCAGGAAGTTGTTGATCACACCTGTTACAAAGAACAGCTAGGTTTCTCTTGGTTATAAAAAGATGTCACCAGACATGATCTCTACCGCACGTTGAAAAGAGAGACTTTGTTTTGTTTTAAATTGCTGTCCAATGCAGCATATACAGTCTATTATATATAGTCAGTGTTTCAAAAAATATATATTTCCTTTCATTTCAGTATGGTCTTCATCTCAGGGAGGTGTAACTGGATGCTTTTGTGAAATTTAACAATGCTGTTGAGAGCTGAACATTCAAATGTACTGAATCCATTCCACCATAGAGACTTGTAGAATGTGTTGGTAGATGAGGTAGAAAGGACTGAAGTATAACTGTAATGGTTTCACAGTATTTGATATTGATGTGAAGTGTTTTAAAGGGTAATTCAGCTTTACATATATAGACAGTATATATATTATTCAAAGCTTATGTAGCATTCTTCTTTCTTACATGTCATGTCAAGAAATTAAAGATGTTGACTTAAAAGCCAGTATTGTATAAATGAGCACTATGAGGAAAACTATAGATGAGTAATATATCACTGTTGTGGACCAGATTAAGTTGTAATTGCTATCTGTTTACAATGTAAGAGATTTTATCTACTATCGTTTTCAGTGCTGTGTCAACTGCAGACCTGTGTTTGATTAACATGTAGCTTTGACTGTGTCGTTAAAGCGTTTAATTTTTCAGCCCTCTAAGGTTATTGACAGCTGAAATCACTTAAATATGGAGCTGGAGATTTGTACTGTGGAGGAAAAGAAAAAGATTATCATCTCGATTTGAAAAGTGGAAGAATTGTCGCTGGCTGATGTCAGAGCCGCCAGCTGATGTGTGAGATGCCACCGCCAACGACATTATGAATAATTTCTAGAAATGTGTTTTTTAAATATTGCAAATAAGACATGCACGTATGATTTGTTATTGCAACGAGGGGAAAAAATGAATTGCATTGCTCAGCCTGAGTAATAACGTCTCTGTCCAGGCGTTGCTTTGAATCAGTCATTTCTCCTTCATCACAGGATGTCCTTTGCTCATACACCCCCTAGTCCTGTTGTGCTCTGGGTTATGTGCTTTATTGTGTCTGAGAAACGAATAAAAGACACTTGCAATGATTTCTTCTGTAAGTTGTTTTCTGTTTATTTTATTGTGTTGCTTTTTCATCTTATTTTTAATAATTATAAAAAATCCTATCAGAACACATTAAACTTTTAAGGTAGTGAGTCAGTAGTGTAGAACCACAGTTACCAGTGACAACTTGAAGGGAGGAAGAAGAATACTGAGTTGCATCCCAAGAACACCATACCTACTGTGAAGCATGGGGGTGGAAACATCATGCTATAGGGCTGTTTTTCTGCCAAGGGGACAGGACGACTGATCCGTGTTAAGGACAGATTGAATGGGGCCATGTATCGTGAGATTTTGAGCCAAAACCTCCTTCCATCAGTGAGAACTTTGAAGATGAAACGAGGCTGGGTCTTCCAACATGACAATGATCCAAAACACACCGCCCGGGCAACAAAGGAGTGGCTCCGTAAGAAGCATTTGAAAGTCCTGGAGTGGCCTAGCCAGTCTCCAGACCTCAACCCCATAGAAAATGTGTGGCGGGAGTTGAAAGTCCGTGTTGCTCGGCGACAGCCCCAAAACATCACTGCTCTCGAGAAGATCTGCATGGAGGAATGGGCCAAAATACCAGCTACTGTGTGTGCAAACCTGGTAAAGACCTATAGTAAACGTTTGACCTCTGTTATTGCCAACAAAGGTTATGTTACAAAGTATTGAGTTGTATTTTTGTTATTGACCAAATACTTATTTTCCACCCTGATTTACGAATAAATTCTTTACAAATCCTACCATGTGGATTCATGGATTTTTTTTTCACATTCTGTCTCTCACAGTTGAAGTGTACCTCTGGTGCAAATTACTGACCTCTGTCATCATTTTAGGTGGAGGAACTTGCACAATCGGTGGCTGACTAAATACTTTTTTGCCCCACTGTACTTTTAGTAAAAAATGCAACTATTGGTAGGGCACCTGATTGTAATTAGATTGTAATCTAAATTAGATCCTGCATTAAAAGTCTGTACTATATAGATCCATGGTTACATCAATAGGCAAACATTCAGAATGTTTTTTTATGATTTTTGAAAAAATATGTACACAAAGATAAAGACATTCTCATGACGTCATGACGACGAATTTAACGTCCTAGGACCTGGCGTCCACATATGTGGACATCACATTTTGGGTTATTTAGACTAAAATATTAAATTTTGCTCTACATGGGCCTGATATCCACTTACGAGGACAATATACTGCTACTGTTCTATTAAAATTTTAAACGAATATCCTCATATGTCGCTCTTATTTTTCTTAAAAAAAAATAAGGTAAAAAAAAATCTGGTAATTCTTTGATGTTTGTGCATATTGTAAAAACAAAGAGAAATGGAAAATGCATGGCGTGAAAGAGTTCGGGTCTTAGGAGGTTAAAGCAACTTCCTGATGATACACTGAAGACATGCTGGAGCAGAGACAGTGTGTTTGTCTACAGTAGGTGGTATGTACAGCAGCCTTTTTGATAAGGTGTCTAGGCAGATATTACTAGCTAACAAGACTACTACTTATCTAAATTAATGCAGAAACAGATCTAACTTTAAATTTAAAATGTTATGTCTAAAAATATTGAGTGAAACCTCCCTAAATGTTAGTTAGGTTTGCCAAAAAGTTGAGTTTTAAAGGGATTTTCTTTCCTTCACAGATGGTATCTTTGCTACATACTGTATGCGCAAATGTTGTCTGGTCCTTATAACAGCAGATGGGCAGAAGAACTGCCATCTGTGGTGTTATGGAATTTCCACTCACGATTGTTTAAGTGGCAAATATATGCGTTATACAGTGGGTAAAGTAAGCACTGAACACATCACCAATTTTCTAAGTAAATATATTTCTAAAGGTGCCACTGACACAAAATTATCACCAGACGTTGGTAACACCCCATCCAATCTACACATACAAAGAAAACAAACCATGGACATCCATAAATTTAGTTATGTGTAATAATGAGAAATAACATAGTGAAAAAATATTGAACACATGAAGAAAGGGGGTTGCAAAAAGGCATGGAAAGTCATGACATCATCTGAAATATATAAGTAATTAGATATTATACCAATATTACTAATAATATTAGATTGCTTTCTAATATAAGTAATTAGAAAGCAATCCTCCCACTTAGTTTATCAGCTGGTTCAATCCCAACTGATGGCCTATAAAAATGATTTCATATTACCAAGGTGTCACACAAGAAACATCTCATGATGGGTAAAACCAGTGAGCTCTCTCAAGACCCAAAAATAAAGAAGAAAATAAAGAAAATAAAACACACAAAAAAACATGATGAACATTTTCCTTCATGGTGCAAAGAAACAACTGCTGAGAGAAGATCTGGGATCCGGAAATAATAAATGGACATTACTGTTGTTGACAATTTATCAAGAATTTAAGGCAATATTTAACCACTGTGGCTAGCATACTGTAGCATTCAAATGGGTGTGAGTATGGGTGTTAGCATTAAACCATCATGAAGCCATGCACCTTTGGTGCAAATGAAAGTATCAATGGTTCAGCACAGTCTCAAGAGTGGGGAGGAAATACCAGCAAATGGACAAATATACAAGTACAGCTGAACAGGATTGTACAAGGACATCATCCAATCAGCAGGACCAGTTTATGCTCCTTTGTACGAGGAGGAACTGTGGAAGCACTGCCGAGTCCTACGGTATGACCTTTAGTGAGCTACTCATGTGCATGCTTCTAATCAAATTGTCAGAGACTCCATGAGGGTGGCATGAGGCTCTGCAATCCTTTAGGCCCTGGCCTTGCGCTTACAGCCAAGCACTAAGCAGATCAACTGTCATTCACCAAAGATATGCCTCCCCAGACCATCACAAACCCACTGCTACCATTGGAAGGAAGGAAATCCAAAAAAGTCAATCCAATCACAATCACAAATGAAAGGCTTTGATTAATTTCATATGCGTGATTCATATCCAGTACATACAGATAAAGAAGATTATCAGAAAGGATGGTTCTCTTTGAATCGTCTACATGTATCCTTCATTCTCTACTTTGGAGCTCCTTACATTACATTTTTTTCCTACTGAAATTTTTCGGCAGTGTGGGTTGGTGTGTACTGACCCATGATGATAGATTATTCTAATTAAGCTATGCAGACAACAGCGGCCCATCAAGAGGCAAGACTCATTAATTCACTGCTTTAAAATTTGAATCATAGAATGTAAATGGGAAAAGGTCCCAAATTAGTTTCTGCATGAGGAGGCGTGCCGGGAAGGAAGCCACAGTGTTACCAAAGCATCGTTGCTGACCTCTAACAGTCATTTAAATTATCTTACCACATACATTCATCAATTTGTCAGTATCACTTTTTTATGCCAAGCCATCAATCATTATGCAAAAACATCATAAGACTGCAGGAGTTAGTTGATGACAATCCTTTTTTTCAACAGTTTTACTAAAGCTTTATGAGATTATTTAAATAGCTGAAGCAAGCATTGTCATTTGGATGCTCTTTAACTGGATTCCACACCCTAGCACTATGATACCCAAAGTCACAGCTTATGTGTAGGTATTCTTTTGATTGCTTGAATTGTGATTTTCACTCCTGTACCTGAACATGATGAGAGCAATAAAAAAAAAGAGTTGGGGAGGATTGTGCAGTTCTTGCCTTGTTTTTAAAGGAAAAGGAGGATTTTTGAGGACTGTGGATGAGTATGAGATCTGTATTCCTTTTCCCAGAGCTCACCCTCACATGTGTGCCAATTTAAGCTAGGAGACAGAATAAACAGAAGAGAAAGAACTGAGAAAAGAAGCCATATACATCTGGGACAGAACCAAACCAATCCAGTGCAAATCCTTAATGCTATCTGTAGCGATGCATACAAAATATGTGAAATTGCTCTTTTCCTGTAGTGAAGGAATTAGCAAGTGAATTAAGGAGCTTTGCTGAAGAACTATGTGCAAATGACAAAGTGAGTTTAAATTCCAGGAGAAAATAACCAGATTCTTTATATTCCATATACATAGCATCTTCAGTAACTCCAAAGGCATGAATAATGTGTTTAAACACTATTTATGTAATATAGATTGTTTCATAAGGAAGATTTATAGTAGAGTAGCAGAGTGACCCAAGAATAAGGTGAGCCTTTATTGTGGCTCATGAAAAAATTCCCAGTGGAATATTGAAGTTTAACCAAACTGGAATTCAATCATACAGTACAAGGAAAAATCACACAGTAAAAAACAGAGGGGAGCATTCGAGACAGAGGACAAACACTGGTCTACACAACTTCCAGTTGTTGCTGAAAATTGTCTGCTACGCCTCACTTCCACTTATTACAGTCATTTAACTGCACCTCACAACTTTTTAGTGCTGTTAGAATTACCTCACAAACAGTAGGCTATGTCTTCCTATGCAGGTAATTGTACTAACAGCCTCTCCAACAAGTATGGACTCCAGTTTTTGGTGAGTGAAATTCTACTATTTTATCATTCTGTTAGCTAACATACAGTGGGGCAAAAAAGTATTTAGTCAGCCACCGATTGTGCAAGTTCCCCCACTTAAAATGATGACAGAGGTCAGTAATTTGCACCAGAGGTACACTTCAACTGTGAGAGACAGAATGTGAAAAAAAAATCCACGAATTCACATGGTAGGATTTGTAAAGAATTTATTCGTAAATCAGGGTGGAAAATAAGTATTTGGTCAATAACAAAAATACAACTCAATACTTTGTAACATAACCTTTGTTGGCAATAACAGAGGTCAAACGTTTACTATAGGTCTTTACCAGGTTTGCACACACAGTAGCTGGTATTTTGGCCCATTCCTCCATGCAGATCTTCTCGAGAGCAGTGATGTTTTGGGGCTGTCGCCGAGCAACACGGACTTTCAACTCCCGCCACAGATTTTCTATGGGGTTGAGGTCTGGAGACTGGCTAGGCCACTCCAGGACTTTCAAATGCTTCTTACGGAGCCATTCCTTTGTTGCCCGGGCGGTGTGTTTTGGATCATTGTCATGTTGGAAGACCCAGCCTCGTTTCATCTTCAAAGTTCTCACTGATGGAAGGAGGTTTTGGCTCAAAATCTCACGATACATGGCCCCATTCATTCTGTCCTTAACACGGATCAGTCGTCCTGTCCCCTTGGCAGAAAAACAGCCCCATAGCATGATGTTTCCACCCCCATGCTTCACAGTAGGTATGGTGTTCTTGGGATGCAACTCAGTATTCTTCTTCCTCCAAACATGACGAGTTGAGTTTATACCAAAAAGTTCTACTTTGGTTTCATCTGACCACATGACATTCTCCCAATCCTCTGCTGTATCATCCATGTGCTCTCTGGCAAACTTCAGACGGGCCTGGACATGCACTGGCTTCAGCAGCAGAACACGTCTGGCACTGCGGGATTTGATTCCTTGCCGTTGTAGTGTGTTACTGATGGTGACCTTTGTTACTTTGGTCCCAGCTCTCTGCAGGTCATTCACCAGGTCCCCCCGTGTGGTTCTGGGATCTTTGCTCACCGTTCTCATGATCATTTTGACCCCACGGGATGAGATCTTGCGTGGAGCCCCAGATCGAGGGAGATTATCAGTGGTCTTGTATGTCTTCCATTTTCTGATGATTGCTCCCACAGTTGATTTTTTCACACCAAGCTGCTTGCCTATTGTAGATTCACTCTTCCCAGTCTGGTGCAGGTCTACAATACTTTTCCTGGTGTCCTTCGAAAGCTCTTTGGTCTTGGCCATGGCGGAGTTTGGAGTCTGACTGTTTGAGGCTGTGGACAGGTGTCTTTTATACAGATGATGAGTTCAAACAGGTGCCATTCATACAGGTAACGAGTGGGGGACAGAAAAGCTTCTTACAGAAGACGTTACAGGTCTGTGAGAGCCAGAGATTTTCCTTGTTTGAGGTGACCAAATACTTATTTTCCACCCTAATTTACGAATAAATTCTTTACAAATCCTACCATGTGAATTCGTGGATTTTTTTTCACATTCTGTCTCTCACAGTTGAAGTGTACCTCTGGTGCAAATTACTGACCTCTGTCATCATTTTAAGTGGGGGAACTTGCACAATCAGTGGCTGACTAAATACTTTTTTGCCCCACTGTACTCCATAACCCTGAATTGGATAAGGAGAAGAAAATGGATGCACGAGTTAGCTAACACAAGTTAGCAAGAATTCTGCTAACCTGTAATGCTAACCTTAGCTATTAGCTAGTGACCAAATCTCTGGCTTTAAAGCTTCAAAATATGGAGGGTTATGCTACAGCCTTATCTGCAGTTTGTTGTCGTTTTCCCATTTCTATTCTCAGTCCACACATTTACACTACTAAAACTCATTGACAACAGAATAGCTCAATATGATGAGTCGCAAGCCACCTTTTTTTTTAGATCAACATGCACTGTCTTTGCTAAAATGAAAGCAGTCCAAAAATAGCTTTTAAACCTTCCCCCAGGAATTTTGTCTTTCTATTATAAGTTAGCACCTTCACTGAAAACATGCACGTTTCTTACTTTCCTGTAAGTGTATGTGTACTGACCCCTACCTTAACCATCTATTGTAAAGAATATTTAGCACTTATCAAACCACTTTCCTCTTTGGAGGAAATTAAATTCCCTCTCTGCATACAAAGTGGATGGAAGTTATCAAAGAAAGTAATGAACATGAATCAATTTTTAATGGTACATTAATAAAAAATTTTTTGCCTCATAATTTCCTGAGGCAGGAACACGGGCTCTTTAACTTTCCCTGAAGCCTTCTGCAAATCTGCTCTCGTTACTGAAGTAAATTTTACACGTGATATACAGGGATGAGGAAGAAGGGGAGATGGCACATACAGACAAATACAGGGAGTGCAGAATTATTAGGCAAATGAGTATTTTGTCCACATCATCCTCTTCATGCATGTTGTCTTACTCCAAGCTGTATAGGCTCGAAAGCCTACTACCAATTAAGCATATTAGGTGATGTGCATCCCTGTAATGAGAAGGGGTGTGGTCTAATGACATCAACACCCTATATCAGGTGTGCATAATTATTAGGCAACTTCCTTTCCTTTGGCAAAATGGGTCAAAAGAAGGACTTGACAGGCTCAGAAAAGTCAAAAATAGTGAGATATCTTGCAGAGGGATGCAGCAGTCTCAAAATTGCAAAGCTTCTGAAGCGTGATCATTGAACAATCAAGCGTTTCATTCAAAATAGTCAACAGGGTCGCAAGAAGCGTGTGGAAAAACCAAGGCGCAAAATAACTGCCCATGAACTGAGAAAAGTCAAGCATGCAGCTGCCAAGATGCCACTTGCCACCAGTTTGGCCATATTTCAAAGCTGCAACATCACTGGAGTGCCCAAAAGCACAAGGTGTGCAATACTCAGAGACATGGCCAAGGTAAGAAAGGCTGAAAGAAGACCACCACTGAACAAGACACACAAGCTGAAACGTCAAGACTGGGCCAAGAAATATCTCAAGACTGATTCTTCTAAGGTTTTATGGACTGATGAAATGAGAGTGAGTCTTGATGGGCCAGATGGATGGGCCCGTGGCTGGATTGGTAAAGGGCAGAGAGCTCCAGTCCGACTCAGACGCCAGCAAGGTGGAGGTGGAGTACTGGTTTGGGCTGGTATCATCAAAGATGAGCTTGTGGGGCCTTTTCGGGTTGAGGATGGAGTCAAGCTCAACTCCCAGTCCTACTGCCAGTTTCTGGAAGACACCTTCTTCAAGCAGTGGTACAGGAAGAAGTCTGCATCCTTCAAGAAAAACATGATTTTCATGCAGGACAATGCTCCATCACATGCGTCCAAGTACTCCACAGCGTGGCTGGCAAGAAAGGGTATAAAAGAAGAAAAACTAATGACATGGCCTCCTTGTTCACCTGATCTGAACCCCGTTGAGAACCTGTGGTCCATCATCAAATGTGAGATTTACAAGGAGGGAAAACAGTACACCTCTCTGAACAGTGTCTGGGAGGCTGTGGTTGCTGCTGCACGCAATGTTGATGGTGAACAGATCAAAACACTGACAGAATCCATGGATGGCAGGCTTTTGAGTGTCCTTGCAAAGAAAGGTGGCTATATTGGTCGCTGATTTGTTTTTGTTTTGTTTTTGAATGTCAGAAATGTATATTTGTGAATGTAGAGATGTTATATTGGTTTCACTGGTAAAAATAAATAATTGAAATGGGTATATATTTGTTTTTTGTTAAGTTGCCTAATAATTATGCACAGTAATAGTCACCTGCACACACAGATATCCCCCTAAAATAGCTAAAACTAAAAACAAACTAAAAACTACTTCCAAAAACATTCAGCTTTGATATTAATGAGTTTTTTGGGTTCATTGAGAACATGGTTGTTGTTCAATAATAAAATTATTCCTCAAAAATACAACTTGCCTAATAATTCTGCACTCCCTGTATTACAAGACTATAAATTCTTACATGAGTTCAGAAATGTGCATGAACCTATCCGGTCTTTAAGTGATGACATGATGAATCCTGCTTCTGCGTCCAAACTACCCCGTGTTTAATAAGGCTTTTGTGTTTTTAACATGTTTTAATGCTTTGTATCTTGTTCTTTGTATCTTGTCACAGGAGCTCGTTCAGTGAGAGACTGAGATTACCGAAAAGCACCACTGAACGACACGGGAAATCATTCCTGCCTGTACAACGCATCCACTTAACACACTGTTTGCTGCTACAACTACACATGTTTCTTTTCCAAATATTTATTTATAAGTGACTTATGTATGTATGTATGTATATATATGTATATATTGTACTATTCTTAGTTAGCGTATTGTCTGTCTTGTCTTAATGTTGGTTTAAAATGGAGCACTGTAACAAAAAATAATTTCCCCCAGGGATCAATAAAGTATTCTGATTCTGATTCTGATTCTATTTAATCTCATCCTCCAGCTTCACTGTGTTTATTATGCTGACATAGCTGTGTTGCTTGCGATCACGTTGCACATCATTATATACCAGGTAGCCAAACTTCAGTAACCCTACAAACATCACTGTTATTTAGTTTTCTGTCTTCATTTATGTCAGAAGTGATAGCAGAGCTGTACATCTTAATTGGTTTCCGAAATCCCTCAGTCAGGACATGCTATGTTGTATTTAGATGGAAGCTAGCGAGCTAACTCCGTGCTAACTTCTAACTCTGTTAAATGTCAGATATTCCGTTTTCATGGATGCCTGGATGTTAAACTTAATTGTTACACCTGGTAGAGCAGAACGCTGATCATTTTATTACAGATTAAAGAATTTAGACAGTTTTTCAACTCTCAGTGATGCCACAGTGATCACTTGACTTATGGACCTGCAGCGGAGTTTGGGCCCAGACACGGCTAATGACCTCAGACTTAAAGACCGTTGTCCGGTCTTTAAGTCTGAGGTCATGGATACACAAAAAAAAGCCTCAGTCACAAAAAGTAAATCACTTCCTTAGCTTATCACACACGAGAAGAAAGCATGCAGTGTAAAATATGATGGTAAATAACCAGCTCCTTGCAATCAGCAAAGCCTGCACCTTTACAGGTTAAGTAATTTGAGCTTGGGTTTCTTTTATAGTAAACTGCTGTGGCTGTAAGTCTGCGTAAGATGGAAAGAGATCAACAGAGAGGTCTGTGGAAACAGTTTTGATTTATTTGCCAGCAATGTTATTAACCTGTGGTTAGCCAGAATGGCTACTATTGTGTTTTACCCAGGTCTCATTTCTCTACATTCTCTGGAGTTACAAAGCAAAAAAAAATTGTGTGTGTAAAGTTTATACAGTCTATAGAATTACAATGGCAAATATGGCTATAGTAAATATACCAAGTTCATATTTACATCAGAGAGTCTAGCCTTGGTAGTGACTCCAGGAGGCTCTACTTAAGCATAACATTTCTTGTGCCAAGTTTCTTCGTTGCATTTCATTTTTTACAAGTATAGAAAGCTACTTCATATCCTTTGCCAGTTGTTGAATCAACAATTAAGCTAATATAAATGTTGGGAAGAACCCGGAGTACTTACTGAAAAGCTGCAGATGATCCACACAGACACACACAAAAGGCTTCAGCCAAAAAGGACATTCAAGCCAAGAACCTTCTTGCTGTGATGCAGCAGTGCTGACCATTGCACCACCAAAATGCATTACTTAATTTCTTAACTTTCTTCTTTTATCCATTTAACTGAAGTATTCCTGAGGGTTGCTTTACCTTGTCCAGAAAAAAATCACCCTCCACTGCAATAGTTGCCACAGTAAAGTGAAATGTGCTTTTTATCCACGTGAAACAAAGAGCTTGTACTGCAGTTATTTATATATTTGTAACTTAGCTGCACTCATGTTCATTAAACTCAAAATTCTCTTTTGTAACTTTTTTTTCATCAAATGTAGACCTTTGACTCGTTGATGGCCTGGCTTCTCTACTGTGACTGTGTTAATGTTAGAAATACCTCTGTTCTTCGGGTGCATTTAGCTGTTTTTAAACACAAACTTCAGATTTTGAACCTTTCTTTTCCATGGCTGTTCTTTCTCATCATCCTTTCTCATAGCACACAGCAGGAAATAGTCCGCTTCAGAATGATTCACAGTATTGGGAATATTTTGTGTGGTTTAGATGGAAAGCTACTTAGAGAGCAAGGTGGCAGCACACATGGCAGCAGTTTATGCATCAGACTATTAGCAACTTTTTTGTTGTGTGTGTGTATTTATGTTGTCATATACACAAATTTTCACCAAGACGCTGGCCAGTGAAATATATAAATGCATTGGATATTTGCATGCACATCGACTTTTGCTGGGTAACATTTATGCCTAAAGTCTGAGGGGGAAAATGCTTACTTATTGGTGTGTTGTGTTTGGACCAAAACCCAGAATGTTGGGTTTCACATCAGCCAGAACAATCCAGCTAAGGATGTTGGGAGTTGCAGGAATTTAACAGAATAACATTTAACAAATAAATCGATACAAATTCATTGGCAATGCATCCAGATAGCTATAACTCTTAAATGTCATCATCATGTTGATGCTGAAGAAAGGGGATTTCCAGTGTCATTGTGAAAGAGCTTCTGGAAGACTGTTAAAAGTGAGACTAACAGAGAAGTCAGGTGTCAACAGCCACAAGGAGTCAACTTCTGGATTTTTTTTTCTTGAAATGATGACTTGATATGTTGACACTAATCAAATCAGTTCTGTCTGTTAACAATCAGATCATTAAAAAAAACTTACCAGGCATTTTTAAGTAGGCCTTCCATAAGCTGCCCAAAAACACGTCGTCTCCTGGAAACAGCATCACCACCATAAATCTGTCAGCTTTTCAAATGTGTTCCTTTATTCAAACAAGTTTTCCTGGATTTGCATATCAAATGTTTGCAATTATCAGAAACAGAAATTGATGCTGGTTACCAACTGGCACTCTGTAATTCAGCCACAATCGCTGCTCATTCATAACTGATGGGCCTGTAGGGCAGCAAGATGGCCTCCCTCCAAATTGCTAACAATCTCAAAGCCCGGGAGAGCTTGAAAACATTTTCACTGTAAGACAGCATGCATTCCCTCAAGATTATTCTAATAGCAGAGAGACGACAACAGAAAGAATCTGACCTTTAGCTGCACATGATTTTTTTGTGCGGTGTCTCATTATGTGTGCTGCTCCTCAGAGATTCAACAAGTGTTTAGTTGGATCACTGCCATTTTCCACATAACTGTGTGGAATGGTTTGTTAAATGTTCCAGTGAGTTAACACTGCTTCTTGTTAAATGTAATCTTTTGCAACAGGGGCATATTTACCATGTGCAATGTTGTTGTGTTGGGCTGTATGTTGCATGTAGAGCGGCACACGTTTATCAGCAGCACCTGCAGGGCATAGAGTAATGTATGCAAATCCAAGCCACGTACTTTTAATTAACGTCTGACCCCCCTAGCATTTAACTCAAATGCTGTGTGTTTATGTGTGTGCATGTGTGCACATTAGGTCCACTTTGTTGTGTTTTCAGGTTGCTCATCTGCATGTTAAGCACACATCAGGGAAACTCCCAGAAAAGATTCCTGACTTAATCAAATCTTCATGAATCACTTCCCTCAGAAGTCTGTTCTTGAAACATTTCACTAAATATGATATATTATTATTATTAGTAGTAGTATCATGCAGTTATCAAATAAACATGTAAGCCTATTTGCACATTTCATTCCACTAATGTTCTTGTTTTATATTAAGGAATCCTTTCCCATTCTTCATATCCTAAATGAGCTTTCTTTGCAATTAGGGTATTATTAAGCATTTGTATCAATAACTGGTAACAATACAAATGTGCACATACAGCGAATAAATTCCATCTTCTCGTGTTGAACTTGATCTGAAACACACTTAGATACTTTAGGACTTAAAATACTTGTGAGCATCAGTGAATTATGCTTCTACCAATAATAAGCAAGGAAGTTTTCTTATTAATGAGCAAACTTCAGTGTATAACATCTGTGTAACATCTATTCATAAGCATTTTTAAAACCATCAGCCGTTGCAGTGCGATACAGCTAAACTGAGTAAAATACATAAAACAATAAAGTGGATTTAAGAAAGAACACAAAATGAGAAAAAACAACTAAAGCAGAAGATATGAAAAGTAATAAAGAATAAAAATGGGTTTTGAAAGTGACTTTCTGGGGAGATTTCTGACAGAAGTAGGTAGTTTAGTCCAAAATTTATTAGCAGCTTAATTAACAAAGGTTTAACCTCCTCTGTGTTTTAAGGTGGATTTCAGGCCAGCAAAAGAGTACTCTGATTACCACTTGCAACCACAGGGACAGACTACCACAACTCACACTGCCACAAATAACCAGTGGATAACTCCATCTTTTCTATACAATCTGTTGCTTTAAGGCTGTGGTTCTCAAACTTCTTTTGGCCTGCCCCACAGTTTTAATCAATCATTCACTCAGTAATAAAAAAGTATTTAAGTGTAATATTTGTGGACTAAAGGGCATGATGGCAACAATAGCAAACCTGCATAGATATTTGAGACTCATTTATTTTTTTTACCACCAAGTTTTGAGTATTAAAAAGAACCTATAATAAAGCGATGAAATGGAACATGCTGCACAGTTTCATAACCCGCCTATCTTCTCGCTTCTGAATGTTGAACGTTATTTAACAACACTATAATTACAGCAGTGCTAATGCTAATCTGTACTGATGACTTAGCAAAATCAGGATGGTGTGTTCACCAAACATTTAACGAAACATTTAACCACGGAGCTTCTCAGTAACCGAGTAGAAAACAGTGCTTACACAGCTCACAGCTTTGTCTAGTTAAATATTACACGGAGCTTGTAATCACTGTTCTCCTATCAGTATTGACTGCTGCCTGTGCTGATGACACCATTATGTGTTCTGGGCCAGAGGCTGCCAGCTTATTGATTTTCAGGCTGGGTGGACAGTACTGCTGGAATTCTCTAATGACAGTTATGGGATTGTCCCAGTGGAGGCTCAAATATGTGTGTATGTGTATAATTCAGTGTTTTCTGCTTTTTCCAGACCTACTGGCTCACATTTCACCTGCATGTCTTCATCTTATTAGGCACTTTCATCTTTTTAGGCTCCCTATTAGCGGGCAACTGTGTGTTGTCAGGATACCACGTTGTGTTGGAACTTGTCAGTGAGATCCTGATGAAATAAGTAACATGAAAGGAATGTGTTGCCATTTAAGGATTAGTTTTTATTGGAAAAATATTTCAAATAAAACAAAAAAATGGTAATGTAACCACAGTTTGATGCAATTGGTACTTAATGTCATGTTGTGCTACTCTCTGCTTGGCAGTTGGTTTGACATTAAGCATGAAGACTTTCTGGTATTGCAATTAAGAATCATTTGAAGGGCAGATTATCTCTAAGTAGATTTGAATGCAGTCTCCATTCGAGATGGGTTGGCTGAAGACTGTCCATCTCTTGACACCCACCATGGGGTAAATGGAACTGTCACTACTAAATCCCAAGGAATAAATGATAGGCCAAAGTGTGTGTGTGTTTGTTTGTGTGTGTGTGTGTGTGTGTGTGTGTGTGTGTGTGTGTGTGTGTGTGTGTGTGTGTGTGTGTGTGTGTGTGTGTGTGTGTGTGTGTGTGTGTGTGAAGCATACCCCTTTAAGAATATTGCCCATCTTTAATGTAACTGGGAACATGCTGGCGATAGAAGATGAATTCCTCCATTTAGTTGTCACCGGTTCGCGGATGGTTTCTGCAAACCTCAAGAATTCTCATTAAAAATTCATGGCACTGTCACCAGTGACATGGCAAAATAAAAAAATAAAAAAATAAATAAAATGTAAAAGAAGGACCACACTACACGACACCATCTCTACCACCCACGGTTTATCCTTCATACCTCGAGATCAGATAAGAATCAAAGTATCTGCATCCCCCAAATGCATAATTGTTTTTTTTTTTTTTCATTTTTATGTAATTGGGTCACAATTGTGCTTCCTTCAAAAGATGCTTTGTAGTATAGAAATGGCATTTGTATTAAAGGCAGTTTCCATTTGAAGAGTTGTTATCATAAAAGGAGAAAAATGTCTCTATATGAAGTCTGCAGGCTGTACTAAAAGCTATTTTAGGGATAAAGACTTACTAGTAGCAGTGACCCTGGTGGTACTGGCATCTTAGGCAAGGCAAGTTTATTTGTATAGCACAATTCAACAACAAGGTGATTCAAAGTGCTTTACAGAGACATTAGAATGAAAGGTTCTCTGTTTTTTCTCTTAACCCTCCTGCCATCCTTTAAAAAACTCACACCCATCACCCTAGGGACCATTCTCAGCCACGCCATAAAAAGGCCATATATCCATATTTTATTCCACTTTAAATTAGCCAACCTTGTAAAACTACTTCTCCCTGAAATATTCATGTAAAGTTTTAATTATATTTTCGTTGTTTTAACCCTTCAAATCCCAGTGTTATTACATGAGCGCCCTGTGTTATAAGCCCCAAAAACCAAAAAACGAAACTAAATATTTCCACAAAAAACCAGTTGAAGTAATATGTGATTGTCATTATAAGTAGGCCTTTAGATGGACCAAAGATTGGCACCAACATACATTTTGACCTGCCATTATTTTTTTTGCATTTTTTTTGCAATTTAAAAATTAAAACTTCAAGGCCCTGAGTCTTCATTGACATCCAAGAAAAGAAGAAAAAATAAAATCATATGATGATAATTTGGGGTTGAAAAATAGCGTTTATAATGGAAGTCAATGGGCAGAAAATGGTCCCCAGGGTGATGGGTGTGGGGATTTCTGCTGCTCAGCCATTTTAGGCTGATTTAAGGAATTCACACTGGAATATTAACATTGACAGGTAAAAACTATCCTGTGGCAAGTTTGGTTATATTCCACTGAACACAGTGGAAATGGCAGCCATTTAACACATAGCAGTGGCACAAAAAGGTCCCAAGAAGGCAGGAAGGTTAAATAGAGAAAAAAAAGTAAATAATTGCTTTTTTTCCCCATTTTTGCTGGTCAACACTTTGCAACTTGTGCCTTGTTTACCTGGATTATTGGAAATGGATCAAAGTGGCTGTGGTGAACACATACTATAGGAATATATGGTGATGTAAAAGAGTGTATGAAGGTGCACACATGTGGACAACATCCGATGTAGAAGGTACAATCTGAAATAGACAGGAGACTGCAAGGTGGTGTCAGGAGATAATGAAATTAGCCAGCAATGATTGGTAGTCTGTAGGATGCCTTTCAAAACCAAGGGAAACTGCCACAAAGATATTTGGTGTGTTCTGGACAGAGGACAAAGAGACTTGGTGGGGCAATGAGGAAGTACAAGAATGTATTTAACAGAAGATGCTATCAAAGAAAAGGTGGGATAGTTGGGGAGATGAAGAAAGTATTGGGGAGCTATGCATTTAACAAAGAGAAATGTGACAAAGAAAAAGGACGAGGCTTATTTTGAGCTGCATTGTGAGGTTGGATACTAAGGAAGGAGAAAAATAATTGTATCTATTGGGTAGGCAGAGAGATCGAGCTAGAAAGGATGTGCAGCAGGTGACGGTGGCTAAGGATAAAGATGCAAGTATACTAACAAGTGAAGACAGTGTTGAGAAGGTGGAAGGAGTGCTTTCAGGGCCTGATAAATGAAGAAAAAAGAAATACAATGAGAGATGTAGGATAATTGGTGAATCAGGAAGTGCAAAGGGCTTGTAAGGAGGAAGTAAGGGGAAGAGAATGAAGAGTAGAAAGCATCCAACCATCCAAAGGAATGGACAGTGCACAAGAGAGGTGAAGAAGAGAGTGCAGGCAGCGTGGAGTGGGTGGAGATGAGTGTTAGGGGTGATTTGTGAAAAAAAAGGTTGCAGCAACAGTGAACGAGAAGGTACAAGATGAAACCTGCTATGATGTATGGTTTGTAGACATTGACAGTGAAAAAAAAAAAGACAGGAGACGGAGGTGGCAGAGTTGAAGGTGTTAAGGTTTTCACTGAGAGACACCAGGATGGACGGGATTAGAAATGAGTGAATCAGAAGGACAGCTCTTGTTGAGGCGTTTGAAGACAGAGAAGGAACAGCAAAACTGAGATCCTTTGGAAATTTGCATAGGAGAGAAGATTCATGGATATAATGAAGGAGGACATGCAGAAGATTGGTGTGACAGAAGAGGATGCTAAGGATCGGATCATTTGCTGTGGTGACCCCTACAGGGAGCAGTCGGAAGAAAAACACTATTGAAGTCACTGGATAAACAACACAGTTCACATGTAAATGGAAAGATTAATTTGGAATTCTTTGGCATTTGATGATTCCTTTAGTTTAATGATCAGGACAGGAGAGAGAGTGAAGGAGGAGAGCGTAATAGACACCAAAGCATCAGAGTTTAGCCAGTACCAAAAAAGGACTGCACCACACATTACTATATAACTGAAATCTGTCCAAGAGAAATGTTTTTCAGATCTCCTGTGTGGCTATACAGATGAGAGGAGTGGATGAATGCCACCGAGGGGACATTTCAGAAAGCAAATACATCTATGTGTGCTTTTGATATATTGGAAGGAAAATTTAAAATTTATGGTGGCAAGAATTCTATATGTACATGGAAACATGGTCTTCTGACATGCTAGATTCAGCTTGTCATATGCTAATCCTCCTTCCTGCTCTTTTTCAAGTGATTGAGCAGTGGAAGCAAACATGGAGACAGATGATCAATCTGCAACATATTACCTGGAGTTTGGATTTTTCTAGACAAATGAAATGTCAGTTGCATTAGTGTGAATTTTGATTGGTTTGCCTGGTATAGTAGGGCACAGCGCTGGCTTCAAAAATATGCTGCAGATGATGAGATGCTCTCTCTGTTTGAGAATCTGCCTGTTTTCAGATGTTATTCTATTTTTTGATCATTTAATCCCAGACTAATTTAGGGAAACGTGCTATGAGAACTCAGAGGGAAGAAGAGGTCCGTCTAATTTGATTGATGACTTTGCGTTTGGGACTCTAAGGTCAAAGAAATAATAACCAGCCTGCTGCACAGCTGTAACATTAAATTGGTTTTGACTGCTAGGATTAAATGGCCCAGAAATTTGTTCCAGTCAAATGTCACTCTTTCATCTTCCACTCATGAGGATTCAATTGCAGAGAATTAATTAAAGTTTATATAATATTTATTCCTAAATCTTAAACTTGGGCTTATTTTGAAAAAAATAAGCCATGTAATGTGAGTCTCCAGCTGCCATTCAACACCGAACAAGTAGCTGCCAAGAAACAGCCAACACTTTATGGACCATGTGATAATTAGCACAGATTTGAGACAAATTCATTTGTAAAGACCACCCGAGGGTTTCCGTTTCTCTTAAGCTTATAATGGTTCAATTAGTCTAATGGTTAGTGAAAATACTGCTCTACACAAACAATGCCCCAAGTGTAAAGAGTGCTGCACATTGGGAAAGCTTCAATCCTAAAACAAACCACTTAATTTTTTTTTAAAAAAAGAGCACTTTTAGAGGCACAAGGAATTACTGCTTTTGACAGTCTGAGACACCTGTGAGTACAACTTTAAGGCACTAGAATCTTTTAGATTCCTTCTTTTGTCACTTCTATAAAAAAGACAAAATAGTGCAAAACAAACTTGTATAAACATGAAGCTTATTCCCAGATTGCTCTACATCTAGAATGGAGGGACAAACTCTGTATTTAAGACGAGGGAAAACTAAATGAGAGAAATGAAAAAGGGGAAAAGACACTTTCATAGACTCAGTAGAGTGGCACGAGAAAAGGTCACAAGGGGTCAGCTGGGTAGCTTAGTAGGAAAGGTCAGACTGCTGTGGTTAATAACAAGAATGTGTTTAACTCTGTTTTAATGATTACCAGGGTCAAATCAAGTCAGTTTTATTTGTGCAGCCAGAAATCTCATTCAAAGGTTGAAAAGGCTTCACAGGTAAAAAAACACATTAAAACAGGGTGAAAAAAATATCATCACTGATATATTTAAAAAGACGTTTATATAAACATGCACACCACCAGCAACACTTAAAAGAGTTAGATATTACATCCAAATAATGATTGGCATCATTTAGTATATTTAGACTGATATTGTAGACTTCTGAGTGAGCTCCAGGCAAGAGACTAAACCCCACTTTGTCCCTGATGCATTCTTTGAGGTGTTGTTATGTATGTGATAGTTAGAAAGGACATATTTTTCTATATTATTTTTATTGTTATTATTATTATTATACACATCAGCTTCTCTTCATAGGCTTTCTATTAAATCCAACTATTGGTTTCTAGGGTATATAGTAGAATAGGAGGTAGACTCCTCCTCTGTGGAACCAGCTCCCAGTTTGGATTCGGAGACAGACACGCTCTCTACTCTAAAGGTGAGATAATTAAAATCAAAACTGTAAAAAAAACAAAAAAACTGTATCAGTTAACTCACTTATTACTATCACTGCCCATCATTACTGCACAGAGATTACAGTTAAATGAAGGTGCTAGTGGCCTATCCTTTGCACATTGTGTGTAGGAACATTTTAGTCCAGTTTTTTCAGCAGCAGCTGCAGTTTTAAATGGTGTGAATGCAAATAAAGATCAAGCAGAATTCAAACTAGTAAGTGGGCAAATTCGGTATAAGGTTAGCAACTTCAAAGTTTCAGATATATTAAATGGTAAATGGACGTGTTCTTATGCAACACGTTTCTAATTGAGCACTGAAAAGGCTTTATACAATGTGTAGAGTGCTGCAAAATGTAAATGTAACATTGTACTCTGATTAACTTTGGGAAAAACTTGGGGCTATGTATCATGCTCAGTGATACTTGGGCATGTAGAATGAAGCAGTCAAGGATTAAACTATCAACCTTCTGATTAGTAGCTGACTGCCTCTACCTCCTGTGCCACAGCCACCCAGGATTTAGGTTTGGAGAAGTTATAAAATGATTTGCATTTATAAAATTGGTATTTACTGGAGAATCAGTTGGTCAGCAGACACATGTCCGATCACTCATTGCAATGGTAAGCTGTTTTGGAGCAGCATGAGTTAGTATAGCAACGGAGGAAATGAACCAAAAAACCAAAAAAACCAAACACAGTTACATCAGAGTTTGTGTCACTGTGCTACAAATCCCGTTTTTAAGTACAGGACTGTTATTAACCTTCGTGTTGTTGTGTGTGTGTGCACAAATCAGAAGAAAGCTACCTTAACCCTCCTGCCATCCTTTAAAAAACTCACACCCATCACCCTAGGGACCATTCTCAGCCACGCCATAAAAAGACCATATATCCATATTTTATTCCACTTTAAATTAGCCAACCTTGTAAAACTACTTCTCCCTGAAATATTCATGTAAAGTTTTAATTATATTTTCGTTGTTTTAACCCTTCAAATCCCAGTGTTATTACATGAGCGCCCTGTGTTATAAGCCCCAAAAACCAAAAAACGAAACTAAATATTTCCACAAAAAACCAGTTGAAGTAATATGTGATTGTCATTATAAGTAGGCCTTTAGATGGACCAAAGATTGGCACCAACATACATTTTGACCTGCCATTATTTTTTTTGCATTTTTTTTGCAATTTAAAAATTAAAACTTCAAGGCCCTGAGTCTTCATTGACATCCAAGAAAAGAAGAAAAAATAAAATCATATGATGATAATTTGGGGTTGAAAAATAGCGTTTATAATGGAAGTCAATGGGCAGAAAATGGTCCCCAGGGTGATGGGTGTGGGGATTTCTGCTGCTCAGCCATTTTAGGCTGATTTAAGGAATTCACACTGGAATATTAACATTGACAGGTAAAAACTATCCTGTGGCAAGTTTGGTTATATTCCACTGAACACAGTGGAAATGGCAGCCATTTAACACATAGCAGTGGCACAAAAAGGTCCCAAGAAGGCAGGAGGGTTAAAGACAGAGTGGTTTCAAAAAGATTAAAAAAAAAAAAGTCTCACTTGAATAGAAGAAGGCTCAGGATTAGATAAAAAGAAATTATTTTGGACTGTAACTCATACAGAAGGAATTAATTAGGATACCAGAAAACTGGTAACAATGTGATCTACCATCATGATTATGTTTCTTGGATCTACTTAAAAGAAAAAAAGACTTTTCTGGTAGAAGTTTGATATCATGGATCTGTCATTTCTGAGCTCTAGAAATACAGGCATACACAAACAAGGGTGTTTGTGTGCTGGGGCAGTGCATGTGCTCCCCAGGAAAAGATATGAAAACCTCTTGTCAATGGGATGTCAGCTCGCTCGCTGTTGGGCTGAGCAGCTGGCTAGCTGATATCAGTCAGCGCCCTCTTAAAGCGTTTGCTGAACCCTATCAGGTTGTGTTCATCAGCTGAAGTAGATGGGATGAGCCAGGAGAGAGTGTCTGTCCCGCTGACGCAGCAGCGTCACCCAGACCTGTCCAAACACTGTCCCGCTCTGGATCCAGTGTCGCTTCAATAGACAGGCAGCCTGTGCTGGCAGCCCAACCGTGACTGCTCCGGTTACGGCTGCTCTCGCTGAATCATATCATCTTTATTTGATCTTCTTTATTACACTCTCTCCAAAGTGGCACAAACAAAGTGAAATAGTTTAGCGTTTCATTTCTTGAGGACGATGGTGGGAGGTATGAACATTAATAGTGACAACAATACAAAGTGTTAGTAAGTCAGCTTAAATTTAATCATATAACACATCAAATAGAAAAGGACAAAAGATAGTGGGAACAAATCACATTCAAACACATCTTGACCTTTTTGTCTCTTGTCAGTTTGTTTGTCTTTATATGCCAGCTCTTTCCATCTATTTTAGTTTGTTCTAGCTCAAAATATCCATTATTTATCAGTTTTTGTCTTGCTACTTAGTACTGAAGCATTTCTAAAAAAAAATAAATAAAAAAAAAACAGCTGAAAACACTGCAGGATCACACAGAAAGAAACTTAAAGGCACTCTTCCCTCCTAATGAACTGAGCTCAGCAGCGTTTTTGATCTGATCTGACAATACAAGCATCCTCTGATTCAGGCTGTTGAACTTTGTTTTAAACCTTATTTACTCATTTACACTTCCATGTTTTTATTCTTGGGCTAAAGTAGCTTTTTTCAGAATAATCCTTATTTGTCTCATACTGTGTATTGATGCAACTCCTCAGTTAAGCTTTTCACCACCCACAGCTATTTCCGAAGCTCTCTCCCCTGGTGATAGAAGATGAATTCCTCCATTTAGGAAGGAATGGTGGATTGATGGGGCTTCTGTGTTCTCATGATAGATATGAGCATGAGTATAAACCAAACAGTGGGTCCCCTTTAACATGACTGAAGTTAGAGAAACTATTCCTCAAGTGCAGAATCAAATGTCTGTGTTCAGGTCGTTTCTTGAGTTTAAACAGTTGCGATGAAGTCTAAAAGCTGAACAAACTATACTGTGACCAACCTGTATCTTTGATATGAAAAAGGTTCACAAGCTGATACTTTAGAAATATAATGAACCTGAATTTTAATGTTAAATTATGTAGCCATGGCAACATATTCATTTACTGGTATGCTTTTGGTGTACCTTGATAATGTTAAACTGTCATAAAGCTCTGTTAACCTTACAACCTCACTTTATTATTACTTAAATCGCGCAGCTTCTACACTGTAAAGTCTCCGTTTCGTTAAAGGCATTTTTCTGTGACTTCAATTTGAATGTGATTGCACTGCTGATCAAGCACTCATGCAAGGATGCGAGGTCTATGTGCTTGTAATGAATCTCTAATCGTTCAGCTGCTACACTGCATTGTATTAAATAACATTTTGAAGATTTTTCATTATATTAAAAAAAAATTAATTCTCAATGTGTTTATGTACCTTTCATTTTATCATTTCATATAAGTCACATTGACCCTTCCTGTAGCAGAATTTCAGGAAGTGCCCTATAAGTTTATTACAGAACACTTCCTTATTAGGACCTATCAATTTCCAGTGCTTCCCACTCATGCATTGAAACCAGTGTCAAACATCTCCATCTGGAAAAATGAAGAATCTTTATAAAATGGTTTATATATGACTGAGTATGTGAAGGGAATACTGAATTAGGATGACACAGAATCCTGAATCAAAATACAGTGGCTTGCAAAACTTTTCCACATTTTGTCACATTACAGCCACAGACATGAATCAATTTTAGTGGAATTCCACGTGAAAGACCAACACAAAGTGGTGTACACGAGAGAAGTGGAATGAAAATCATACATGATTCCAAACATTATTTATTTGTAGAAAATGTTTGGAATCATGTATGATTTTTGTTCCACTTCTCTCGTGTGCACCACTTTGTATTGGTCTTTCACGTGGAATTCCACTAAAATTGATTCATGTTTGTGGCTGTAATGTGACAAAATGTGGAAAAGTTCAAGGGGGCCAAATACTTTTGCAAGCCACTGTATAGTATTGTCTTTCTCTGCATGATGTAATTGTCAGTGGCTGGGTCTGTGTTTATTTTTGTATTTGTGATTTATGTGAAAGGATGTTAAGGCAAAACAAATAATCCTAGAACTTGAGTTTAGTTTATGTTTCTCCTAGGTCTTCTGTGTCAGGTCATTTATTTCCTGTCTGTGTTTTCATGTTGTCACGCCTGGTTCATGTCTATGTCTCTCCTTGTTTCCAGTTTTATTTTGGAGAGGTCTTTTGTTCCATGTTCATTGTTTTAGTTTTGCTTTCCCTGTGGTGCCATGTCCTTCATTTGTGTTAGCTGTTTCCCCATTTGTTTCCCCGTATCACCTCCTGTGCGTGTGTTTAGTGTTGTCATTAAGTCTTTGTCAGGATGTCTGTTCTACTCGGTTCCCTTCAAGTCATGTACCTCTCGTCACAGTTGTCATAGTTATCATAGTGGTCATAGTTGTTTCTGTTTAGTTTAGTTTTGCCCAAGCTGATCTCACCTTGCACCTTGTTTCTCGTGCATCAATCCAACATAGGCTCGCTTGTGTTTAAACTCCAGTTCTGTTCTCCTGTGTCTGCAATTGGGTCCATATCTAAAACGCACCGGCTGTTCAGCCATGATAGTAATGATGTTATTCTTTATAGATTTCTTTATAGATATATAACATATTAACCTTGGCATCTATTGGCCAGTGTCACACTTCATATATCCCCAAGCATAAATAATCAAGATTAATATTTGTCTTTTTAGATTGATATTTGGCAAAATCAAACTAATGCAGTGATAGGGTTTGTTTCCCTGTGTTATTTCACTTCAGACCTATCTGGAAACAAAAAACACCTTTTCTAATCAGCACTTCATTGCACTGTAAAGCCGATGGCAATCTCCAGAATTTTATTTATTATAGCTCAACTCTTATATCACCAAAGGAATGGGGATAGTATAGTTTATGATGTATAGTGAATAGTTTATGAAGCAACGTCTCAGCTGGCAAATCAATAACAATGCGTCTGAGTGAAAATAATATCTAGATGTGGTCTTCTGGTGCAGTCGCACAGGAATTGCCTCCTCCTTGTATCCCTGCTTGAATTAATTCAGCTCACGTGAATGATATCGATCACATTTTTAGCCAGTTCAATGTTTTGTTAAATGTATTAAACCTAAGGAGGTTGATTTGCTTAGGAAATGTCCTGTTCAATAATGCAGCAGAATTTTTTGCTTAACCCGACTCTTGAAACATTGGAAATTTGTCACACTCTCATAAAAACCAAGCTGTCAAGTGTTTCACTACAGAGTCCTGCTGCAGGATGCTTTTACTAATGCATGCATTTATAAAGTAGATACTGGAGTAAAATAAATATCACACTGAATATGTAACACATTTGATGCTGACTGAGCATTATAATTACTAGAGTTTACTTTATATGCGCAGTGCAATTCAAATAGTTGCAGGTACAGCAGGAATCTACAGAGACAGCTGATATTAACCGTAGAATGTATAAAAAATGTATGCAGCTATGGTGATATCACCCATTGGTTTCTAGAATGCATTTTTAAGCCTCATTCAGTAACTAATCTGCATCTCTTGGAATATTTTAAATAAAATTATATTCGTTTGTTGCTTGGCACGAATTGTCAGAAATCGATATCTGTGCCTTTTCACTGTACTGGTTATGAATTCAACTTATTGACCAACACTGTTAGCATTAACTGATAACTTTTAGGCTTCAAAATGTGAAACTCAAACCAGCTGGTAACATGATAGTGGCATCTTTTATATACAGTAAGTTAGCAGTACCAAGCTTGGCTGGCAGGCGACATCCACAAATGTATGTGTGGAATGCTGAGACACAAATACCTCCTAACTTGTGTAAAGTATCAGACTAATCAAATATAAGAATGTCACCCTGAAGCACTTTTAGTATGATTAACCATTTAGGGGAAAAGTATCTTTCAGATATTTCCAATAAAATCCTATCAAAAGGACTTGCACATCAAACATAGAGGTCCAGTTCAATAAACAGAAGTTAGGTCTAGCTAGCTTGATAGCTACAGCTGTCTCAACCATATCCTGTCACACCTTTAACTTTAAGACATAACAAAATCCAAACAGGAGAGTTACATAAAACACCCCAAAATAGTTGTTATGAGGAGGGAAATGGGTGAATGTGGAAAATGTAACATGGGAATCTACAGAGACTAAATTAACGACAGCTTTAAGCTCCTGTTTTTGGCTCTTCTGTGCTGGATTAATTACTCAGGCCAGATACTGCTACACACATGGCTTAAAGAAAGTAAGAATGCACATTGGAGAACTCACTGTGCACTTTTGTCTTATGGGACTAACTATATATCACATACCATGATTCATGGGCAGTTTGCAAATGGAAAAAATCTTTTTCATTCATCTTTAAGAATTAACCCCCCCACAACATTTGCATTTTTTCACAATGCACATTAATGTTCATACATGGAACCTGTGGCTTTCACTCTGGGGGCCTGCTCCATGGACACGGGAATGTAGAAGACTCACTAACGGCTAGTAGGGAGTTGTGCACAGAAGCCTGACACAGAGCTCATCAGTCAGCTCCTCATTTGAGTGTCACACACATCAATAGATACAATCCTGCAAAGGAACACTAAATTTAATCTGCACAGAACAGAAGAAAAATAAACATTCATCTGGTTGCATTAATTGTCTTATGTACTGTCACTGTTTGATGAAGTGACAAATGATAACAGAAGTGAAGATAAAAAAGCATCGTTCCTTGTTGGTCTGACCTGAATTCATCACTTAGGTGTATATTTAAATTTTGTTTACTGCAGGTCCCAAAGACCACAATGTATTGGAATTATATCTATTAAGTCACAACCAATTCATTTACCACTGTCTAAGTGTGGGAAGGAGTCTGTTTTGAAGACACGCTATTTAGCCCAAGGCAGTTCTATAACCCACATTTTAAGAATAGCTGGTGGCAAATGTAACCTAATTTTACTTGCTTTCTCTAGCAGAAAAGTTGGAGCCCAACACACTCTTGTTAGAGGGTTGACAGACCTTGGCCAAAGTTAGGAAAAACATTTCCACTGCCAGGTATTTGCTGCTGAGATAGCCATAAGTTAATTGTTGAGGTTAGCACTATGCAATGTGAAAACCTCAGGCTGCCATGGCTCAGGCTTTGCCTCTGTTTCAGCTTGTTTTTCCATTTGTCCTCTTATCTCTTTTTCCTTGTAGGATTCCACTTCTCCTGCATGGCACCTCACCTGCACAGTTTTGATCAATCCGCCAATCCTGCTGTATATACACGTGTTAAGTTGGATTTCGTAGCCATATCCAAATGCGCATTCAGTTCTGAAATACAAACAAGCTTTAAAAGTAAAATGCTCCAATTTTTCTGGCTGTTTTCCCAGGCATTCAAGAAAAAAGACAGTTTGTGATGTTGAGAATAACTACAAGTTAGAAGTGAGTTAAAGAGAGAGAGAGAGAGAATATTGGTTCCTGGTTAAATCCAGAATCAAATTTAAAATGCTTTTCTTGTTGATTGTTGGGGTTTCTTTATTATTGTAGGGTTAAATTGAATTGAATTGAATTGAATTGAAAGTTAGCTGGCTAGCTAAAATCTATTCAATTCTACATTTTAGCACTGGGGAGATGTATGATGAGGATTACATTTTTCTTAATGTATCAGTCAGTGAGGCACACAGCTACCATTCGCAGATTGGCACAGATGCCATAATATGGCAGTCGCGTGACACTAAAAGTAGACATGTACAACACTATGTGCAAGATATGTGGGATGTAAAAGCAAGACTTATAATATCATCTTTAGCAAATATCTTTTACTGGAGCCTAAAGTTTCTCAATTTTCTAAAATGAAAATAAAAACAATCAAAGAAAATTGCTGATTTTGTTGAGCTGATAGAAATGTTGCATTTGAAATTACCCTGACACTTAAAAAAAGTAATTCCCTTTAGGGCGAGCTAGATGCTGAAATAGAGCACTGCAGTCATTCCAGTGTTGTGCCAAAAAAAAACCCAAAAAGAAAAAAAACCTGTCCCGCTTTTAACTCCTGACTTTGGCACACGTCATCTCTTTTTATGCGACATCCTCTGGTGATTAATAAACGAACAGGACCGCCTTTCAAGTCATTCTGTTTAGGCTCAAATCGGTTTGATGTTTGAAGGTTTGCAGTGACAAAATGATAACTTGACCCAAATGCGTCAAACTAAAAGTAACAAGCCTGTTTTGAAAATGTAAGGAGTGGAAAGTACAGATATTTGTTTAAAAATGTGGGGAGTAAAAGTAAAACAAAAAATCAAGTAAAGTACACATACCTGAGAATTGTATGTAAGTACAGTAACAAAGTATTTGTACTTTGTTACTTCCCACCTCTGCTCAGTTTTGATTACCTTCTATTTATTTTCCTGAAGAAAAGAAAAAAGGGAAGCAGAGAAGACAAACATAAAAAAATAAATACAACCATGAGAGACCAGAGAAAAACATTATTATCTTTATTTCATATCTGCCATTTTCTCTTTATTATTCAGACTACTGATTCTCTTTGCTGCCCACACCTCCATGTGGGACAGGTTTCCATCTCCTTTATTGTATGTTTTACTTTGCGAAGCTGGAAGTGACACATTAATAATGTATTTGGTTCCCTTTTTTCAGTACAGTACAGACATTTGAATCTCGTCCGCAGGCACGAGATTTGTTGTTGTTTCTCCAACATACTACTGGCAGCAGAAACTGCAGGAAATACATTATGCTAGTGTTGATGTGTCTACTGTATAATTCATTGTGATGTATGAATCTTATGGCTGTTTGGCTGTAAAATGTGGCCAGGACCCTCTATTTAATGTGATTCAAAATATATTTTACTGCAGTTGTTTTGTATGTCTGAAGTAACACTGTTACAGCTTTATGTAAATATGATTTCCAAGAGCATATTTTTGACTTGAAGAATCTGGCATTTTTATGATGCCTCTGAAAGCGTATGTTGGATAATAGCTGACCTCACAGAAACATACATCTGCAGGCGTGAACAAGGCAGCCTTATATTGTGTGTTAGTGGATGGTTCAACAACACTGTCAAACCAGATCACTTGATGCACTTTATTATATGCGACCATATGATAAAAGCCACTACAAAGTGGCAACACATGAGTCAAAGGATCTCTTCTTCAGCCTCCTTCAGTTAAGCAAACACTGAGCTGCACCATATGCCTTGTGGGGTCGGTCAGAATCTGAATTTGAAGCCGAAAGGATGCTTGCAATTTTTTTTTCAAAATCCAAGCAAATTGAGATGCTGTGTAAAATGTAAATTTAAAAAAATGCTGTGATTTTTAAATCCCATAAACCTTTTTTTTTTTATTCACCTCAGAAGGCTGCTACTCCTGGTGAAAACACAAGACATTACAAGCAGTTTTCCTACAAGGACATTATCACTTGTGGGACATCTGATTAAGGTCAAGGACTAACGAGAACCTACCATGCCTGTCTCAGAGCAGCTGGACATTTTGCAAAGGTTTGGGTTGTTCAGTGAAGATGACTCAGACCCCACAGGACTAAAAACCACTATTTGATGTCCCTTTTCCTACTCATCATTGTCAACCCAGGGCTTGGGCTTGGAGTTGTTGAGTGAAAAAGTGATGATTGCACTTTACAGCAGTCTGCAAACACTACTTTCTGACTTGTATGTGCTGAAACAGGAGGAAAAGTGAGGGAACTCACTAAAGTCAGTAGGAGAGATTAGCTGCAAATCAACATTCCTGCAGTTGTGATGTTAGCTTGGCTAAAAGGGAGAGATGTATTGATAAAAACCAAGACAGTAGCTCTTCTATATTCAGAATTTCTTAAAAAGCAATTCTTAAGTGCATTTGGTTTTATTGATGAAGAAATCTTATAGAGGATTTTTGAGTGTCTGATATTTTGTGGCAAACAACAAGAAATGTTTAGTTTCTTGTTGCTGTTGTTGTTTTTTTAAGCGCTATCCCTGAAGCCAGCTTTGAAGATCCATATTTTGCTGTAGCGCCCTCCATTAGAGTAGTGCTTGTTTATCACAGCTATCCTTGTCAGCTCCACCTCCACAGCCCTCCCCCAGCCTGCAAAATAGTTTTTTCAGCAGAGATTTAGCAAACGTTCTCATAAATATTACAACTGTCTTTTTGGCTATACTTAGCCTGTTGAATCATGCATCTTGTACATCACATGGGATTTCCAGACTGGTAAAATGGATTAGCATTTGTCCTATAAGTTGACTGGAGGCACTGGAAGCCGGTCCAGATATTGTGCTTTGTTATTTTCAAATATTAACCATAAAACTACTATAAAAAGATGGGACACAGATCTCACTGAGCAGGCTTCACTGATGGATTCTAAGGTGGTGGGATATTTCACTGGATGGTGATTTTCTTTTTCTTTTTTTTGTATTTATAAATGTTGAATTTTTAATCAAAACAGATGATTACATGATTGTGCCAACCATGTGAAAATCTGAGAAAATAAACAAGTCATTCTTCATTCGACTCAAAATAACCCTAAGTAATATTTAAATGTTGAATAACTAGCTGAAACTAATTACTCTGAAAATTGTACAATGTTGCAGATGTAAGTTTGACATTGGGTGGATGTTCTTACTGAATAATATATATAACAAAATTTGTGGGGTTTTTATTTGAAAGAGAGAGAATCAAAGACTGCATGTATTTGGTTCCTGACCAGCCAAACAACTTTCCCATCCCAGCACTAACACAACAGGAAACGGCATCCATCAAAAGATGGTCTGTGTAAATCAATAATGATGTATCTAGATACAGTATATTCACGAGTTGGTCAGAGTCTGCACATGATGCCTGGGTGTTTCAGAAGTAGCCATTATATGGCCAGTGCCAGGAAGTAATGGGAAGTCTCCTGCTTGTACGCATTCCTACTGAGCACATCTCTCATCACACCATGCAGACATAATGGAAACTCATCTCAGAGGGCACATAAATTCAATTCACTTCACACCTCAACCACCACAGTGAGTGAATTCACAGTTGGGCTTCAGACCTTCAAATTATTACTGGTCAAAAGAGGGATGAATTTCTTGTACTTTTGGTTTGGGGTAATTTAGTTCAGTCTAACTATTTTTGTTTAGCTCATCACTTCAACTCATTTCACTTTCATTTATGAAGCACCAATTCACAAGAACAGTGACTTGAAGGCACTTTATATTGTAAAGTAAAGCCATCATGCAACCTTTTGAGCAAGCACTTGGCAACAGTGGGAAGGAGAAACTCCCTTTTGACAAGAAGAAACCTCTAGCAGAACAAGGCTCAGGTAGGGGTAGCCCTCTGTCGTGGCCAATAATTTGAAGGAGAAAGGGGAAGAGAGTTTAGTAATTGCAAACGATTAAATGCAGTAGAGATGCATTTAGGAAAGAGAAATTTTGCTTTTTATTTTCAAAAGCAAAGGTTTGTTTTAATTGGTTTTAGCTTTAGCCAAATGATGATGCCACTGCAACCCCATTATCATTCATACTGGCTCTGAGGACGCACTATCACTGCAGTCTTCTCTTGAATGATAGGTATCGCCCCTTCAAAACCTCAGCATTAGCAGTCTAATGGGGGTAGAGGACGGTTTCTCCAAAAAAAAAGACATAGTTTAATTCCATTTTTGGCACATCAACATAGTTTAATCAGATATTAGATTTATGAGGGTCTCATAAATTTCAAGAGTGAAATCTATGAGACCCTCACACTGCAAATTCCTTGTAGCTTAACAAGATTTATTGTCTTAAACCTTTTCACACTGTGTGAAAAGGTTCTGTGTTTGTCAAAATAACAAGTGAATGTTCATTTAGTCTGCATAATAACATGTTAAGATCGGTGACAGATAATTTACTCTTCCACATCCGGGGGGTATAATTGATATAATGAAAAGCAGGTTTCCTTTTTCTGATTACTGCTGATGAGCTGACGACAAACAAAGAAGTGTGTGTGTGTGTGTGTGTGTGTGTGTGTGTGTGAGAGAGAGAGAGAGAGAGAGAGAGAGAGAGAGATCCGGTGAGATTAGCAGTACTTGATGAAAGCTTTCCCGAGGGGTAATCTATATACATAAAAAAAAAGAAAAATTTGTTTTGCACAATAGCAGATAATGAGCGATAACAAAGGCTGCATAGCATCAGTGATTTCATGTCGCACACTAAGGTGCAAGTCAGCACAACAATTCATTCATTTGACTAATAGAGATTTGCACTTATAAAACTAAATTGTGATAGAATGTTGCCATGTAGTCTGTACACACTTCTCTTTGGTTATTGGGCAAAAGTGTGACACTCTTTAGACTGTCGAGTTAGTAAATGTCCAAGAATGAGTTGTCTGAGTTAGTTTCCTTCTAATTGTTACAGTGTTGGTCTTTCCCTCAACAGTCATTGAATCATACTGCAACGGGAGAGGTTAGTAATCACAAACCGTGATGGCGGGGGCATGAAGGTAAAGATGCCACACTGGGGGACAGGGACAATAAATTCATTTTTATCTTGTTTTTTGAATCCTCGGCGAGGGCTAGGAGGCACGACTTGTGTTATCTTATTGTTTAATATTTGGTGAGGTATAAACCATTTTGGAGGGATGTTTTAAACCATTGTTGTAACTCAGGGGTAATAAACTATTATATTAGATAGTTTTATTTAGGGACAATAAATAGCATCGTTGGTAATGTCTCTATTAGCAATCATCCACTCTTGCCCAAAGCCAATCTACCCACAGCAGGGGCATGCTGAAACTTGAGAGCCCACAAGGGGCCAGTTTTGGCCTGTAATCATATAATTTCTCAGGCAATGCAATAAACTGTGCGGTTCCCAAGTCTTAACAGCGCTCTGATGTGCTGCAGAGACAACAGCACACACAGGAGTTTGAGCACTAATGAATGGACTGAGGCGCTTTATTTACGGGGAGATTATTCCATTTTTCATTTCCAGGCTCGGTCCCGTATCAGACAATAACTGAATCATTTAGCATTAGCGCAAGATAAATATAATCACGCGGACAAACAAATTACACGCTGCCGCTTGTCTGCAAAAACATCAGTAGGTATCAAATTAGCAATTCATATCAGGTGACAGTGTCGCTTTCTGATAATGAGATTTTCAGAGCGTTTACAGTTGTTATTCAGTTCTGTCCAACTATTCATCAAGTCTGTCTTATTTAGGAGGACTAGGGTTCTGTTTGCTTTGGCCGTTTTTGTCTTTCAAAGAAGAAATTGTGTTCCACTCCTAACCTTCAGTATTCTCAGAAAAAACGAAGAAATTCGTTGTATATGTTATTAGGTGCTTTCACATGTACACAGTGTGCCTTGAAGCGGTACTGACCAGCTTCTTTGTAGCTATTTTGTCATTTAGACATTACACTAACTCATATTTACAGAAGAGACCTTTGCATGTCATTTAAATGGGGAAATCATGTCCATGTGTATGGTTGCCTCAGCCAGTTTATTAACATGTGCGAATGACTATAGCAGGACATTTTGCACAGTGACTCAAAGTGTGAGAGTGAAGTGGCTGTGAACACTGAAGGCTTCTGACATCTCATCTGACCAAAAGAATACACATTCAAAGGTCAGCTGCACGCAGGAAAACTTGAAGAGTGACGAAATTAACCACAAACTGAAGTTAACTTCCAGAAATGTGACATTTTAAAGCAGGGACTGGACAAATTAAAACTTTTACTAATATTATATCATTCTCGCAAGGTTTTTATTATATCACATCTACAGTGTATTTTAACGAACTGATTCTATATCAGGATCAAGTCATCCATACCAGCGGCATGGATTGAAATAATGCTATTTCTAAATCTAATAGTGACTACATTTACATAAACTAAAACCCTTAAGGGTGACCCCAGCTTGTAAAGTGGCATAAAGTAAAATAACCTTCAAATGACCATTTTATCACAGAGAATGACAGAGAAGGGAAATACAAGAAAGGGGAAGGAGAAAGAATTGACAGAAGGAAAAGCCATTTGAGCCATTAATACTAACTCGGCCAGTGACTGTTAGCGAACCTCACCTCTTATTGGTAGTTGTATGTTTTCTTGCAATATTGTTTTAGCTCTTCATTTCCCTCCCCCCCCCATAAAAGTACTTTTTATTCATCTCAAAAATATATGGTTAGGGTTCAGGAGTAGGGTTAGGTTCACCAATGATGACTTACTTGCACTTGTTTGTGCTGCATTAATGCATGCTACACCTCAGTCCATCAGAGTTTCTATTATGCAGACAAAGAGCCGACTCTGTAGCAGGATGATATGTGGTAAAAAAAAAATGAATGGAGAGATGATAAAGCTTAAAAAACATTAGTATCTAAAGAAAACTCAGAAGAACATAATAAGGAATTGCACAAACAATAAAATTTGTACATTTTGCTGATCCCGGCATTGAGAAGGTGTTCAACATCAAACTATATTTTGTTTCATTTTGTAGTAATATATGAATTAACATCATGGGGGAATTTAATAAGAAAATTCATTTACTTTAAATCATAAAAGTGAAAACTCAGCCTTGTCAAAGCTCTTACAGCGCTGGAGAAAATTTATTTTTAAAGACGAAATGAAAATAATCAACAAGGTCAGCAAAAAGTTACAGTGAATGCATGAATGTTATAATTGTAAATGCGCCATATATGACATGTCATTGTCCTTTGACACTGGCAGGCATATGGTGGCCATCACCTGATGATGAATATGGCCCCTCATATATTTCCACATTTTAAAGGTTAAGTAGTAAGATCTTAAAATATTCCCTGTCAAGAGACACGTCTCACTGTCAGGCACTGCTGTGTATGTCAGTGAGTTTTCTCTCTCTGCCCTGTCCTTGTTCAGACATTCAGCATGATCTCATTTGACATTTCAACTTAAAATGACATTTCAACTTCAATTCCTCAGTTCTATTCAGCCATCTCATCAGAAGGTAATTGGATCATGCATCCATGAAGACCAAAGGTATTGCAATATTTCTGAAATGATTTCTCAGTGGTGAGAAATGATGAATAACCCACTGTTTTCTCTGTTCATAAAGTTAACAGAATCATTCTCAGAATTGGGACTGTTTTCTCAGATAGTAAATGGAGCAAAAGTTGCCAGCCACTGGCACAAGGGCATTCACAGCCTTTAGTGGAAAACGAGAAAAACTAGTCTTTGAGTGATATTGGACAGCTTTCCAGGCATTTATCAAGGTGACGTAAAGGGCTTTAGATAGTGCCCGCTACATCTTCAACTTCAACTGCAGTCAGTTTCACTTGCTGGAAGTAATTACTCTTGAAAAACACATTGTCTGCAATCCTGACACTCTGTAGAAGAGTGTAGTAATATATGGGTCATTCTCATCCATTCCCCCACATCAGAAATTATAGCGCTGCCCATTCCAATGCTCTTATAAACCAAATGAAAGCAGTAAATGATGGAAATACCTCCAGCACTGCCACTTACACTGCAGTTATTATGAAAGTGACCTTGCCTCAAAACCCTTTGTGCACTGAATAGCTGTCACTGTTCAAATATAAGTAAAAACATCTGTAATCATATCAAATACGGGCAGTTTTTAGGTTTGTAATTTGTCAAGTGCTCACTGGGTAATTTCAAGTATGGCCTTCTCGGTTTGATGGGTTTATTTGCATGCCTCACACTAGCTGAACATTGTTAATGGACCAGTATTGTCCATTGTTTTTATGAGAATTACAGTGATAATCTGGGTGACATTGCCTAAAGCATATTGCATCAACACAGAACCACCCTAGAGTCTAGAGTTTCAGGGCACCATATGCAACACGGACGCTGTGTACTGTACCACGACATATGGACTGCACAAATATCCTACAGTGAGTCGCCCAGCTGTTACCATAAAGGTGCATCACAAATGAGTCTGAGCTCAGTGGGGTTTGATACAGTAAATGATAAAGATTAAAGCGATTCCTTGTTTTTCTAGTTTATTTTTTTTGTCATTGTTGGTTGTAATGGTCTCATAACCAAGGATAAAACTAGATGTTCTGACTGATTTATAAAAATAAAAAAAATTAAATATGAGATTCTGCTATTAGTTTGAACATAAATCAAGACAGAAACTAAAATGTAGAAATGTTTGTAGGGTTATCAAAGTTGGGTTAGCTGGCCAATGACATGCAAAGACAGACTGGGTTCATACCATTATGTGAAAGAAGGAAGGGGGTCAGATGTTCTGAAGATAGCAAATGGATTGATAAACGCCAGGTACACAGAGAGACGAGGGAGCCGGATTTAAATACAAGCGTGTCGGGAAAAAGTGAAGAAACGAGTGACGTAAAATGATCTAGAATGATCTTTATATCATAAGTCCTGTGCGAGTTATGATATAAAGATCATTCCATATAAGATGCGCAGCATCTGAGTTTCAAGGATATTGGAGACTTCTGAGTGCAGAATTTATAAAATTATGAGCTGGACGAAGTGATTTATTTTCAGCCATTGTCCAGGCCTTAAACCGCTTGTGTGTTGTCCCTAGTAAATATAGTTCCATATCACAACACTAACATCAATGCATTTTATATTATAGGCTAAACAGTGGGAAGGAAAAACGTGCTTTTAACAAGAGAAAACCTCAGGCAGAACCAGGCACAGGGAGGGGCGGCCATCTACTGAGACCTGTTGGTGGTGATGAGAGGAAGGAAGTTAGATTGTAAGGTTTTAAAAACTGAGCTTAAAGACATGCTGCACATTAACAGTGCTAATAAAAACATTTGTACCTTAGTGCCCAGTGTCCCCAATATGAACAGCTTCCAGTCACCTGTCATCATCAGGATCATGTTAATAATAATTGAAGCTGAAGGGGAGAAGCAGTCCCAGCGAATCATGATTGGAGAAAAGGAGTCCTTTGTCTGGCAGCAGATGGAAAAACACTTATTATCCCCAGTGCAAAGATGTGACGTTAAAGCGGGATGTTACTAAATCTCTCCTGCTTATGAATGCAGCAGAAAACTAATTGCCACTGCTGACTGAACTACAGAGACATATTGATTTGAAATCCAACCCTTACTGATACACACGACACCATTTGTCAGAAAATAATTGAATTCTTCCTTTTTGACAGAATTACAGAGATGCATTCAGATGGTGGCCATTCTTTCAGTTGATTCATTGGGGGAATGCAATTCACTCAAGATGCGACGATGTTGTCAACGCATTAAGGCAATAAGCATTTAAGCTGACTGAACTGTAAGAGAAAATGACATTTTTAAGGGTTACTGTGTGTCAGTGTCACAGCAAGGCTGACTTGGCTTTCAGGCAGACTCGACTCATTCACATTTTGTCACTTTCGGATAAGATAAGGCAATTTACTGTGAAGTCACACAACAGACAGTGTATGTAAGACGTGAAGAAGCCAGGGAGCAGCCGTGTCGGTTTGCTTTTCTGTTCGCGGAGGGCATGAAAGTAAAACACAAAGAGGAACAAAATGTTTATTCTCCGTGGGTTTATGTCTTCCTTTCATATATGCAACGCCAACTTTAAAGATGGAAATACTTGTTATGGCATAGTAACAATGTTGAGCACCCAAAATATTTTAAGAATTTAAGAAACAGAAGTCCCAAGTGTTTAACTGTTTAAAAAATACATGAAAAGCTGAAAGGTGTATTAACTAATTATTATGGAAAGCAAAAAGCGTGTTCAGAATTTGCAAATTAATGATGATTCATACCATACTGATTAATGACACACTGCTCTCTCCTACAACAGCTGGATTCTGTTCATCTAGATGTAGCATAGAAGTCACTTGGATTAGTGACGAACCATTTCTCCCAATGAAAAGCCTACATCCAAATGAACAAGGTCAACTTTTGAGGATTCCTTACCCGGAAGATTGAGCATGCATCAAGACAATATGTGTGGACATTTTTTTTTTACTAGACAAGAGCATACATTGAAAGGTGCTTTTCATTCTGCTGCCAGTGTTCTGCGCATTACCAAAAAATAAGTGAGATATTGCTTTAATAAAGACACGTTCTTTTTTAAGTCTATAAAAGAAAAACAAACAAATTCCCATTCAGCTCACTGATATAAAATTACATCCTATTCATGACAAAGCTATGTGCACAGCTGGATATCAGTAATAGTAATTAAGAAAGTCAGTTTTATGTGACCCTTTGTTTATTAAAGACAACAAATCTCTGTATGAGATGACAGAGGATGTGCACAAGTTCATTGTTCAGTTGTAGAGCTACAGTTGTAACACTAAGCCTCCAATGCAATGACCTTAAGTGTTATAAACTTAATCTAATCTTTAGTAAACTACACAAACGTTATTGGTGACATGCTAGCATGCTGAAGCCGAAAATCTATTGAACACATATAGATTACCTGAACCTCCATATTTATATTTGGGATAATGAGTCATTATCCTTTAACTACAAATCCTAGCCTTAGAAATCCATCATGCCATTGGCTGTTAATCTCTTTTTACTGGAAGCAAGTGAGTAATATGAATATATCTGTCGGTTCTCAGTCATGGTAACGGCAGTCTAAGGAGCTTGGAAAGAAAAGCGTCTGGACTTTTTAAAGTTTCTTCAAGACTTTTCACATCTCATTCGAGAAGCTTCTTCAGTTCAAAGACCAAATGATGGAGAGTCCCTGGTATTTAAGCTCTAGTGGGAGTTTTCCCTTAAGGGGGTCGTTAACCCACTGTTGATCATGTGCTTCATCACACGAGTCAAGGTCATGTGACTTACTAAGATCAGCTGAAGCAAGGTGTGAGTGGGCGTTAAGGTGCATGAGAAGATTATTGCAACCCCCTCTGTTAAAATACATAGACAAATGGCTTCTTTCACTCCTTTTTCAAACCATCTGTCTTCTCTGTCCAAAATGTGAACATTGGCATCCTCGAAAGACTGACCTTTGTCCTTTAGGTGCAAATGGACAGAGTAATATGAGAGTAATGTGAAAATGCAATACTCTTATACTTTCCTTTTTCTTTTTCCAAGCTCAGAGTCTAGCAAGCTGGCAACACACACTTTTGGACTTAACTAGCACATTAATGATACTGCCGTCCCCATTTGCAGCTGATGTGACAGCCACTCTAGCCCTCATATACATGACTAACGGACTCATGAAAAGAAGATTTTGCAGAGTGAAAGGGCTGCAAAAGGCTTAGATCCATATCTACTGTCTTCACTGCAAAAGTGCATTTAAGTAAACTTTCAGTGACCTTTAAATTTTAATTGGTTACAGTTTAGTCTGTACTGTTTTCCATCATCTTGTTTTGTTTAATATTTGCTTGACTTGAAATTTCTGTACCGGCCATCACAAAGACTTTTTGTGTTGTTAATGCTCAAGTCCTTATTTTTAATGTACCAGTGTTGTGACTTAGGGCTGCCACAAATGATTATTTTGATAGTCGACTAGTCAGATCATGCATCCATTGGACGTAAAACGTACAGCTTATTGCACCAGCATGCATCTGCTCTTATATAACTATCATTTGCTTACAGCTTTTAGTGTTTAAGGTATGTGCTAACTAAAAATAAAGACAAGATGATAGTTTATTAAATTTTAATGAAATTTGCAAATTATTTTGGTGGAGTTTAATAAACTCAGTCGTCTGCTCCCTGCTATCTAGCAACGATAAAACTTATCGACACACAGTCCAGCCCTGTGTGTCGTGCCCAGGGCTGGACTGGGGGAAAAAAAAATCAGCCTGGGCATTTTGATTAGAGAGCAGCCCACCGGGTATTATAGGAAAAGCCATAAAGCCTTTGAATGAAAACAGATGCTGCTGTGACAGTGATGTACACTGTCTTGTTCAGATAAAAACTTTGGTTGTAAGATTCAGATAATTATTTATTAAAAACTAGACAGTTTAAATGAGAATAAGAAAGAAAAGTATTTCTTTGTTCCCCGCTTTCCCTGTTAATACCCTACCTGGCCCCCCTGACAAAACTTTGCTAGACCCCTGCACAGTTACCAGCTGTCAGCTACTTAGAAAAGGATCCTGGTGTTATTTATCTCTCAGAAACAGTTCATAACTTCCCTTCAACTCATTCATGTTACCTAAAAGGTAAACCTGTTTCTCCATCACCTGTTCAGCTCTGATGATCCAGTAAGATAACCAAACCGGTATCATGACCAGCAGCTTTTACAGCTGTGGCTCCAGCAAACATCAGCTGATACTAGAAATTAAATTCTAACAACAGCTGATCAACCTTAAACGTGCTGCTGCTGTTTAGCGCGACATCCGCTGGTTTCCTCTTTCTGGCGCAAAGTGGGCCATAAACAAACAAGAGAGACGGGACTTGCGTCAGAAATACTGATCAGGTAACCAATGATCAGTTTCATGATTGGAGTAGCAACAGGAGAGGGAGGGGGAGAGAATGAGAGAAGAAGAGGCAGCTGCAGCGTAAAGACGCAGAATAACTCCAGCTTTGTGTCTTTTTCCTTTGTAGCTGAAGTCCGGGACAAACTGTGTTCCTTTTCAGCTCAATACAAAACGCGTAATATTTTCTCTGAATATGCGACAATTCTGTCTTTTACAGGACGGTTGGCAACTCTACTGACTAACCTTACGAATAAAATAAAGTTAATTATCAGTAACATCATAGCACCCATCCAGCAGTATAGAAACTAGCTAGTACGCAGCACAAGTTATTGTAACTGACTGTAAAAAGTTAGCACAACGAAAATAAACTACACCTAAACTTGGTCAAATCTTACCTGAAGTTACAGTTACAGATCATTAGCTTTCAGAGCCATAAGCAGTGATAACGGCGTTACAAGTAACACGTTACAAGTAACGCGTTACTTTTTTCAGTAACGAGCAATCTAATGAATTACTGTTACTAGTAATTACCGTATTACCGTTACTAGGCCACGTAAAACCAGAGTCATGATAAACAATATATACGTGGCGTTTTTTCCTCAATAGTTTTGTCACGTTTAGTGTCTGAGGACAGCGCTAGCAAGCACTCTCTGCTTATGACCAAAAAATGAAAAAACTAAACAAAACACAGCCTGCTCGTGTTGGAGGGCTGTTTTTTGTCGACCAATCGACAAAAAACAGACCAATCAAAAAATGATATGGCAACATGACATTTAGTTGTTTAGGAAGAGGGAGAAGTTTTAGGAGCGACTGCGCGAGAGAGAGAGAGAGAGAGAGAGAGAGAGAGAGAGAGAGAGAGAGAGAGCAGAAAAAGAGAGAGCGAGTTTTGAGATGTGAGAGATTTGTGACGTTCAGCATGTTTGGAGTGTGTAGTTAATGTGTTGTCTTGTGTTGTTAGTGTGTAGTGTTGTGGATCGTTTTGTGTTGTGTGTCAGAACAATGAGGCGACTGCTGTCTCCAGGTAGAGAACAGGATGAGTGATACACCTGCTGCTGTCAGACCTGCAGGTATCAGGCTGTGATGTTCTCCTTTATAGTGGACAGAAATCTTTTTTTTTTTTTTTGGAGTGGCACAAATAATTTGTGTGGCATCTTATTGAATGCAGAACACCTGATTGTTATGTAAATAGTTTGAAATGGTTATAAAAAAAGAGTAAAAGGTAAATGGCTGCAAATAACTTTGTTGTTTGTAAAACTTGTGCATATGATTTTAAAATTGACAATTTATATTTGCATTTAAAGTTAGGAAATATGATTCAATAAACATGTTTGTGGTTGTTACAGTAAAAAATATAACTTTCTACTTGGATTTTATGTTTTTTGTCTGATTTCAGATCAATTGTGTTAATAAGGTATGTCAAAATGAAAACATGACTGTAAATTCAGACACAGGAGGTTGTGCTGAAAAGAATGATACCAAACAAGGCAAAGTAAATAGTTTTTAAAGGTGAAATGTAGAGGTCCAATCAAAAGTTGTGAAAAATGGCCAATTATACCCTGGACCCCAGAGGGTTAAACATTTTTTTTTAAAGTAACGCAATAGTTACTTTTCAAGTAATTATTTACTTTTAGAATATTGTAACTCGGCTACTAACTCAGTTACTTTTTTGAAGAAGTAACTAGTAACTATAGTTAATTGCTTTTTCAAAGTAACTTGCCCAACACTGGCCATAAGTCTGCTACCACTTTGCTAGTTACCAGTCAAGGAGCTCATGTACTCAGTTTCCTGTTCTGGGTGAATTGGACTTTACTTTTTGATCACAGTACAGTGGCACATGTAAGAGGGAGTCAGAAGGATGTTACCTATCAATTCAAATATTTTTATAAAGTCATGTTATATACAGTGGGGCAAAAAAGTATTTAGTCAGCCACCGATTGTGCAAGTTCCCCCACTTAAAATGATGACAGAGGTCAGTAATTTGCACCAGAGGTACACTTCAACTGTGAGAGACAGAATGTGAAAAAAAAATCCACGAATTCACATGGTAGGATTTGTAAAGAATTTATTCGTAAATTAGGGTGGAAAATAAGTATTTGGTCACCTCAAACAAGGAAAATCTCTGGCTCTCACAGACCTGTAACGTCTTCTGTAAGAAGCTTTTCTGTCCCCCACTCGTTACCTGTATGAATGGCACCTGTTTGAACCCATCATCTGTATAAAAGACACCTGTCCACAGCCTCAAACAGCCAGACTCCAAACTCCGCCATGGCCAAGACCAAAGAGCTTTCGAAGGACACCAGGAAAAGTATTGTAGACCTGCACCAGACTGGGAAGAGTGAATCTACAATAGGCAAGCAGCTTGGTGTGAAAAAATCAACTGTGGGAGCAATCATCAGAAAATGGAAGACATACAAGACCACTGATAATCTCCCTCGATCTGGGGCTCCACGCAAGATCTCATCCCGTGGGGTCAAAATGATCATGAGAACGGTGAGCAAAGATCCCAGAACCACACGGGGGGACCTGGTGAATGACCTGCAGAGAGCTGGGACCAAAGTAACAAAGGTCACCATCAGTAACACACTACAACGGCAAGGAATCAAATCCCGCAGTGCCAGACGTGTTCCACTGCTGAAGCCAGTGCATGTCCAGGCCCGTCTGAAGTTTGCCAGAGAGCACATGGATGATACAGCAGAGGATTGGGAGAATGTCATGTGGTCAGATGAAACCAAAGTAGAACTTTTTGGTATAAACTCAACTCGTCGTGTTTGGAGGAAGAAGAATACTGAGTTGCATCCCAAGAACACCATACCTACTGTGAAGCATGGGGGTGGAAACATCATGCTATGGGGCTGTTTTTCTGCCAAGGGGACAGGACGACTGATCCGTGTTAAGAGCAGAATGAATGGGGCCATGTATCGTGAGATTTTGAGCCAAAACCTCCTTCCATCAGTGAGAACTTTGAAGATGAAACGAGGCTGGGTCTTCCAACATGACAATGATCCAAAACACACCGCCCGGGCAACAAAGGAGTGGCTCTGTAAGAAGCATTTGAAAGTCCTGGAGTAGCCTAGCCAGTCTCCAGACCTCAACCCCATAGAAAATCTGTGGCGGGAGTTGAAAGTCCGTGTTGCTCGGCGACAGCCCCAAAACATCACTGCTCTCGAGAAGATCTGCATGGAGGAATGGGCCAAAATACCAGCTGCTGTGTGTGCAAACCTGGTAAAGACCTATAGTAAACGTTTGACCTCTGTTATTGCCAACAAAGGTTATTTTACAAAGTATTGAGTTGTATTTTTGTTATTGACCAAATACTTATTTTCCACCCTGATTTATGAATAAATTCTTTACAAATCCTACCATGTGGATTCATGGATTTTTTTTTTCACATTCTGTCTCTCACAGTTGAAGTGTACCTCTGGTGCAAATTACTGACCTCTGTCATCATTTTAGGTGGGGGAACTTGCACAATCGGTGGCTGACTAAATACTTTTTTGCCCCACTGTAAATCAGCCATTGATTAGATGGTAAATTCTCTTTCACTGTTACATTTACCTGAAGAGGTTAGGGTAAGAAGGAGAGAGAACTAGATAAAGACAGCAAAAGGTAAGAGAGTAAAACAGCTAAGAGTAAACATGTAAACAAAGTCAATAAAAATAAAAAAAAATATCATATTTTTTGCCCACATTCATTCACATTCAAATAAACAAGCCTTTACTTTGGTTACTGTTGTCTTCCAGGCCAGCAGTTTCTGAAACACTGAGATCAGCTCATAACCATGCTAATAACCATGTCTAATAACCTGCCATGTGATCGGCTGATCAGCTGTCATTTACCATTTCAAGTCCATTTGTGCTTGCAGTTATTTTGCAAAACATATGAGTAGTTTGAGTCACAAGGAATGAATTAAAGTCAAGGCACCACTGTAGTGAAAAATAATCTCCACTGCAGAAACTGAAGTTGCGTGGCTATTTAGGGATTTAATTAGTTTTTTACAAACAAGAAGACAGTGCAAAAGGTGTCGTTTTACTCATGTTTAAATTCTCTCAGCAGTTTCTAAACAGAGTCCAGAGCTCATCTGTTGGCACAGGCTGAATCATTCTGTCACATTAATTTCTGCAATTTTTCCATCTAGGAAAATGTAAATATTTTTCGAATAGAATAGCTGCAGTGGAAAGGAAAGAAATAAGTGGTGAGTCATAATAAGCAGCTTCTTTGTACTGTATATTCTTCGGCACACTCTCCCAGGGGTGTCATTCAAAAAGATGTGATGCTGAAAAGAGTCCAGACATATTACTTTTCTACAGAGTGATAAGCACAGTTCAGGGAATGGATTGGAAGTCTGCAATGCTTCATTATCCTCAAAAGCTTCTGTCACTTTTTTTGAACTGGTCAGATCTCTATAGTTATAATGAAAGTGCAGCAGTTCCTTAAACATAGGAAGACTGACACTTGTGATTCTGGATTGAAGCTGATAACATTATGTTCTTACAAACTATTCAATATACTGACTGCAGTGTAATCTGCACTGTGAATTCTAGTTAGTCAACCATACTAAAAGAAGCATGCAAACAGATTGCCTTAAAAGAAACATGTTAAAACATATGTTGTACTAACAATGTGTTTTACATACACAAGTTTATGTAATGAAAAAACCTACACCTATTTCAAGTCAGATGTACTCTTGACTTAGTAAAGAATTGTTATTATTTTAAACAATGAATGTTCCTGCAACATACTGTTTCTTAGTTGTAGTTATTATAACAGGAGTAGCAAGTAACTGATTGCCTTAAAAATAAAAGAAAGCAAGTTTTACTGATGTTATTCATGCGCTTCTGAAATCCATCAAGGTAAATTAAAAAGAGGTTCATTCTCGTAAAATTTACTTGGTTGCACAAAGGGGCAACAATCTTCTGCCATGACAACAGTTAACATCTGCAAATAACATCTGCAGAGAAACTACTGTAGATGCACAAAACTCAAAGATCTCTAACTAAAAGGTGGAGCTGTCATAACAGAGCCATGGCCCTCTGATATAAACCATTGTGTCCCCAGCTCCAGTTTTCAGGTATGGCAGTTAAAACAACACCAGCAAAGGAGTACAATTCGTCTCAGAAAATATAGTTTTTGGTGGCCTTAACTCTGAACTTAGTTCTTGGTTCATGAACAGAAGAAAAGCTATTGAAGGAAAATAAAAGGTCACAGAGGATCAACCATAACATTTCAAACAACAAACTATATCAAAGAATCAGGCAAGAGGCAGAAAAAATTAAAACATTGCACAAGAAAAGCAATTTAATTCACATTGTTCTAACTAATAATAAGAACATAATGGGATATCTTAATCTCAGGATTCTATTAGTAAAAAAAAAGATCTCCCACCTAAAAACAGAATAAATTTATTCAGCAGCAACAGCTTAAATTTAAATCAATCTTTGCTACACTTGATATAATCAGACATGACCATGAACACCACAGGCACTCTGCAGCAGTCTTACATGGTCCTTTATTGTAAACTTAACCATTTAATCAAATTATTAAATATAATCCCTCTTCTCCCTCTCCTGTTCTGCCTTTTTTACACCTTTCATCCACCTCTTAGCCACACAGTTTGACAAAATTCACAGATCTTTTCATCTACTTCATCTTGGGCCATGTGCAATAAACACCAGTCATGGATACACCGATAGGGTTGTCTTTTATCCCTGCATTTAGATTCAAATTGGTTTGAGGTCTAAAAGATGTGTTGTGATATGAAATAATAACTCATACATGTTAAATCTAAAGTAATGAACCTGTTTTGAAAATGTACGGAGTAGAGTAGGCCCCATCTTATCTTAATGACCTTGTAGTACCATATCACCCCATTAGAGCACTTCACTCTCGCACTGCAGGCCTACTTGTTGTTCCTAGAGTATTTAAAAGTAGAATGGGAGGGAGAGCCTTCAGTTTTCAGGCCCCTCTTCTGTGGAACCAGCTTCCAGTTTGGATTCGGGAGACAGATACTATCTCTACTTTTAAGATTGGGCTTCAAACTTTCCTTTTTGCTAAAGCATATAGTTAGGGCTGGACAAGGTGACCCTGAATCCTCCCTTAGTTATGCTGCAGTAGGCGTAGGTTGCTGAGGGATTCACATGATGCATTCAGTATTTCTTCTTCAGTCACCTTTCCCACTCACTATGTGTTAATAGACCTCTCTGCACTGAATCATATCTGTTATTAATCTCTGTCTCTCTTCCACAGCATGTCTTTTATCCTGTCTTCCTTCTCTTGCCCAAACCAGTCGCAGCAGATGGCCCCGCCCCTCCCTGAGCCTGGTTCTGCTGGAGGTTTCTTCCTGTTAAAAGGGAGTTTTTCCTTCCCACTGTCGCCAAAGTGCTTGCTCATAGGGGCTCATATGATTGTTGGGTTTTTCTCTGTATGTATTATTGTAGTGCCTACCTTACAATATAAAGCGCCTTGAGGTGACTGTTGTTGTGGTTTGGTGCTGTATAAATTAAATTGAATTGAATAGAAAATAGCGATCACAGTCCTAAAATGTAGGGAGAAAAATCAAAAAATATAAATAATAAACTTTACTCAAGTAAAATATGGATACCTGAAAATTCAACTCAAGTACAGTAACACTTTTCACTGCTGCAGAACACAAATAACTAATAATGTGGCTACTTCCCAACAAACTCTAGGTTAGATTCAGCATATCCCCATTTCTGTCTCCCCGGGTGACTGTGAAGACTGACCTTCGGTGTTGTTATGAAAGAGCATCTAATCCGGTTAAAGCTCCATTAGTGGATGGGCTCTTGTTTTTCTGGGTATCATGTCCATGCTGTTTTAAAAGGGATAAAGGTAAAAGCTCCAGAGGCAAACTAGTTCAATACTTCAGCATGACTTTTAAAAAGAATCGTCGTTGTTTCCCTGAAAGCACCACAACAAATCTTTGGAGGGCTGCTGAAGTCGTGTTTTTGTAATGATACATTAAAGGACTGAAAGAGAAGATTAGAAGATTAACCCCAAAAAATAGATGTTTCAGACTCTTCACTCAGGAGACTGTAATCAAACTGACCTTGCTTGTTGTTTGAACCTTGTATAGAAATGCTTTCCACACTCAGAGGAAGGTTGATAGGAGGCGCATCTGAACATACAGTCTTTCAAACAAGAAAAAGACTCCAGTCGTTCATTTGAGAATAAGAGCGTCTGTGTTTCCCTTGAATACTCCTGCAGATGACAGGTGACTTGTTAAAGTCAGTAAGTTCTTCTTTTTAAAGTGATTTTAACTGATATCAATATGAAACACATGCATGAATGTTCACAGTGATGGTGCCACATGCAGGTATATCCTTACAAAATACACAAAATGCATTTTTGAGATTTGATCACACCTGATAAATCTTTGCAGAGCAACTGATTGGCATGTTTTGTTATTTATTCATTCAGTTGTTATAACAAAAAAAAGTCCCCACTAATGCTAAAGGGGATAAACAACTTCAGACCATTAACTACTCTGGTAATTAAGTAATTTGAGAAATTGGTCAAAAATAAACAGATTTAAGAGGCAATTAGAGAATATGCAGATTGCTTATAAGATGGTGTTAGGTGCCGAGGGCAGAAGTACTGTGATTCTCAACTACATCTTTAAATATTTAGAAGGTCTTAGAACACATGCTAAAATCTCATTTGTTGACTTCTCATCTGCTTTTAATATTTTATGTCCACTTATTTTAAAACACTTAAAACATTTAAGTTTGATCATAATATTATGAGTTGGACCTTACAGATCTTTGAGCAAATGTGAGTGTTTCAGTCCCTCGCCTCTGTTTTGTCTCTCATCAGGGCTGCATTTTGACTCCACTTCTTTTTTATGATCTCTAACGATTATAATGATCATGTTTGATACCTACGCATGTGTGGTAGGTGTTAAACTGTGTACTTGACTTACAGTTGAGGTCAGATGTTTACATAAACTTATCATGGACATAAATATCAAGTATTGGGGCAGTAAAAGACTTCTTTGAAAAATTATTTTATCAGGGTGGAATGATTTTACAGCATATATCTTTAACCTCCTAAAACCTGAACTCTTCCACAGCATGCATTTTTAATTTCTCTTTGATATTTGGACTGATTGGGACCTGATAAATGTAAAAACAAAGAATTACCAGATCTTTTTTCTTTACCTTATTTTTGTTTCTAAGAAAAATGACAGCCACATATGAGGATATTCGTTTAAAATTTCAATAGGACAGTAGCAGGATAATGTCCCCGTAAGTGGATATCAGGCCCTTGTAGAGCAAAATTTTGTATTTTGTTCTAAATAACCCAAAATGTGATGTCCACATATGTGGACACCAGGTCCTAGGAGGTTAATTTAGAAAAGAAGAAAAATAGGTGCTCCTCCTTGAATCGCTACCTTATCGTGGTGGAGGGGTTTGTGTGTCACAGGGATCCCAGGGGCTATGTTGTCTGGGGGCTTTTGCCCCCTGGTAGGGTCTCCCATGGCAAATTGGCCCTGGGTGAGGGACCAGACAAAGAGCGATTCATAAGACCCTTATGAAAAGGACACCGAGGGAACAGTTTACCCTGCCCGGGATAGGGTCACCGGGGCCTCGCCCTGGAGCCAGGCCCGGGGAGGGTGCCCGAGGGCGAGCGTCTGGTGGCCGGGCCTTAGTCCATGGGGCCCGGCCGGGCACAGCCCGATGAGGAGACATGGGCCCATCCTCCCGCAGGCCCACCACCCGCAGGAGGCGCCATAGGGGTCGGGTGCATTGTGTGCCGGGTGGCGGCCAGGAGCGGAGGCCCTGGCGGACTGACCCCCGGCTGCCAAGACTGGCAATAGGGACATGGAATGTCACCTCTCTGGTGGGGAAGGAGCCTGAGTTAGTGCGTGAGGTTGAGAGGTACCGGCTAGATATAGTCGGGCTCACCTCTACACATGGCTTGGGCTCTGGAACCAGTCTCCTGGAGAGGGGCTGGACTCTGTCTCAGTCTGGAGTTGCCCCTGGTGAGAGGCGGCGGGCTGGGGTGGGTATCCTAATATCCCCTCGGCTTGCTGCCGGTACGTTGGGGTTTTTCCCGGTGGACGAGAGGGTTTGTTCCCTGCGCCTTAGGGTCGGGGAACGGGTCCTGACTGTCATCTGCGCTTATGCGCCGAGTGGCAGTTCAGAGTACCCAGCCTTCTTAGAGTCCCTGGGGGGGGGGGGGGGGGTTGGAGGGTGCTCCACCTGGAGACTCTGTTGTCCTGCTGGGAGACTTCAATGCTCACGTGGGTAACGACAGCGAGACCTGGAGGGGCGTGATTGGGAGGAACGGCCTCCCTGATCTGAACCCGAGCGGTGGTCTGTTATTGGACTTCTGTGCTAATCACAGTTTGGCCATAACGAACACCCTGTTCGAACATAAGAGTGTCCATAAGTGCACGTGGCACCAGGACGCTCTAGGCCGTAGGTCGATGATCGATTTTGTAATCGTATCAGCAGATCTGCGACCATATGTTCTGGACACTCGGGTAAAGAGAGGGGCTGAGCTGTCAACTGATCACCACCTGGTGGTGAGTTGGATCAGGTGGCGGGGGAAGACGCTGGACAGACCTGGTGCACCTAAACGCGTAGTGAGGGTGTGCTGGGAACGTCTAGCAGAGGCCCCAGTCCGCGAGATCTTCAACGCACACCTCCGGCAGAGCTTCAACAGCATTCCGAGGGAGACTGGGGACATTGAGTCCGAATGGACCATGTTCAGCGTCTCCATTGCCGAAGCTGCTGCATTGAGCTGCGGCCGCAAGGTGGTTGGTGCCTGCCGTGGTGGTAATCCCCGAACCAAATGGTGGACACCAGAGGTGAAGGGAGCCACTAGGCTGAAGAAGGAGTCCTATCGGGCTTGGTTAGCCTGTGGGACTCCGGAGGCAGCCGACAGGTATCGACAGGCCAAGCGGAATGCGGCTCGGGCAGTGGCTGAAGCAAAAACTCGGGTGTGGGAGGAGTTCGGAGAGGCCATGGAAAAAGACTTTCGGACTGCCTCGAAGAGATTCTGGCAAACCGTCAGACGTCTCAGGAGGGGAAAGCGGTGCTCTACCTGCACTGTGTATAGTGCTGGCGGAGCGCTGCTGACGTCGACTGAGAAAATTGTCAGGCGGTGGAAGGAATACTTCGAGGACCTCCTTAATCCCACTGACACGTCTTCCGAGGAGGAAGCAGAGTCTGGGGATGAGGGGAATGACCCGCCAATTTCCGGGGGCGAGGTCACTGAGGCAGTTAAACAACTCCTTGGTGGCAGAGCCCCTGGTGTTGATGAGGTCCGCCCCGAGTTCCTGAAGGCTCTGGACGTTGTAGGGCTGTCCTGGTTGACACGCCTCTGCAATGTTGCGTGGAGATCAGGGGCAGTACCTGTGGACTGGCAGACCGGGGTGGTGGTCCCCATCTTTAAGAAAGGGGACCGGAGGGTGTGTTCCAACTACAGGGGGATCACACTCCTCAGCCTCCCTGGGAAAGTCTATGCCAGGGTGCTGGAAAGGAGAGTTCGTCCGTTAGTCGAACCTCGGATACAGGAGGAACAATGCGGTTTTCGTCCTGGTCGCGGAACACTGGACCAGCTCTTTATCCTCTCCAGGATACTTGAGGGTGCATGGGAGTTTGCCCAACCAGTCTACATGTGTTTTGTGGACTTGGAGAAGGCATTCGACCGTGTCCCTCGGGGTGTCCTGTGGGAGGTGTTGCGGGAATATGGGGTGTCTGGCCCATTGCTATGGGCCATTCGATCCCTATACAACTGTTGCAAGAGCTTGGTTCGCATTGCCGGCAATAAGTCGGACTCGTTCCCGGTGGGTGATGGGCTCCGCCAGGGCTGCCCTTTGTCTCCGGTTCTGTTCATAATTTTTATGGACAGGATTTCTAGGCGCAGCCAAGTGGCGGAGGGCTTTCGCTTTGGTGGCCTCAGAATCTCATCTCTGATTTTTGCAGATGATGTGGTTCTGTTGGCTTCATCGGGTGAGGGCCTCCAGCTCGCACTGGAACGGTTCGCAGCCGAGTGTTAAGCAGCGGGAATGAGGATCAGCACCTCCAAATCTGAGGCCATGGTTCTCAGCCGGAAAAGGGTGGAGTGCCCACTCCGGGTCGGGGATGAGTTCCTGCCCCAAGTGGAGGAGTTCAAGTATCTCGGGGTCCTGTTCGCGAGTGATGGGAGAAGGGAGCCGGAGATCGACAGACGGATTGGGGCTGCAGCTGCAGTAATGCGGACGCTGCACCGGTCCGTCGTGGTGAAGAGGGAGCTGAGTGTAAAAGCGAAGCTCTCAATTTACCGGTCGATCTACGTCCCTACCCTCACCTATGGCCACGAGCTGTGGGTAGTGACCGAAAGAACGAGATCGCGGATACAAGCGGCAGAAATGAGCTTCCTCCGAAGGGTGGCTGGCCTCTCCCTTAGAGATAGGGTGAGAAGTTCGGCCATCCGGGAGGGGCTCAGAGTAGAGCAGCTGCTGCTCCACATCGAAAGGAGCCAGCTGAGGTGGTTCGGGCATCTGACAAGGATGCCCCCTGGGCGCCTCCTGGGTGAGGTGTTCCAGGCATGTCCCACCGGGAGGAGGCCCCGGGGCAGACCCAGGACACGCTGGAGAGATTATATCTCTCGGCTGGCCTGGGAACGCCTTGGTATTCCCCCGGATAAGCTGGAGGAGGTGGCTGGGGAGAGGGAGGTCTGGGCCTCTTTGCTTAGGCTGCTGCCCCCGCGACCCGGCGGATGAAGATGGATGGATGGATGGAAAAATAGGTGCTGTAAGGAAGAGGACTCCCTTACTGCATTTATTTATATTATATGTATAGCACTTTGGAGCACACCTTTCACTTTATTAAAAGCACCTTATCAAGCACTTTATGAGCATTGCACTTTAAGCATGGATTTGCACACAAGAAGTTTAAATATTTGTTGACTGTTTGTTGGGAATTTTAAAATCAGTTGGTGGCCTTGTTTCAGATCCTGCACAGCTGCTCCTCGTCAAGGAATGTGGTGGTTGTCTGTCAGGAGAGAAGAATGGTGATTGAGATTGTGATTAAGGTTTACCAGTAAGGAAAACTAATGCAAATGTGTGTGTGAAATCTAGGGATAAAAGTGGTGCAAATAAGTGCTTGTAAGTTAATGATTACTCACCTTTCTTGCCTGGTGTTTGGGCAAATGTTTCCCTGGGGGTCCAGACACCATTTAAAGGTTCCGGGAGAGTCCATTGGTAAAGAGAGTGTGGTGAATCTTGTTGTGCTTGGGTTTCTGGGTTTTTATAATATTGGGTTTGGTGTAACATTAAAGTGTGAAATATTTATTAATATGTAAATGTGAAATGTATTTATGTATTTATTTATTCTTATTGATATATTGTATACTGTGGTGGAAGGTTGGGATTTAAGAATTTACCTGAGAGTGGAATGATGGTTAAGTCTGTGACAGCTGAACATATTTAAGGCTGCCAGTTGTCATTAGAGGATGGATTTTTGTGCTGTGAAGAAGCTCGACAAGTTAATTGTTGTAAGGAGAGCTGTATAGCAAATAAATACGTTGTTCCACTACACTTGCCTTGGTCCATCTCACTGTGTTTCCAGCCGCTAAGGGCTGCCCTGTTACAGGTGCAAAAGTTGTATAAGTATGAATTTATTTTGGATTTTCTCTCAGAAGTGTAAACTGTCAAGTTTTACCAGAAAATAAGACTCAGATGCACGACTCTCAAGCAGTTTAACATAAAACTGACCTTGTGTTGAAGTCAATGAGATCCAAACAAATCCACAAAGAATCTAGTTATTCATCTAGAATCAAGTAAATCCAAAATATGAACTTGGGAACATGAGAATGAAGAGAATCCAAAATCAGGCAGGTAAAAGTCAAGAAGGGATAACGGGGAGCAGTGGCGTGTCCAGCGGGGTGGCCTGGGGGGGCACAGGCCACCCCCACAACCAGACTGGCCACCCCAGGTGCCACCCCAAAGGCAAAACAATAAAATTCAATGAAATGTCAAATGTTCGATTATGTTTTCACAGTGAAGCTCAGATATCCGAGTGCAAGTGAATGCAGCATCGGCTTCTGCGCTGTGTGCATCATGTTAGCAAAGGTAGGAGAGCCAAGCATGAAAGATGGCACCGCAGAAAACAGTTTTTCGGAGAAAGATTAACAGGTTAAGATAGCTGGACAGGCCATCGGTCATACCGGGCAAATGCCCGGTGTGCTGATGACTTATTTTATTTATTTTTTTTGTAACGGCATGAACAATGAGAGGTGGTAGATTCGCAGAGGTGTGGACTCGAGTCACATGACTTGGACTCGAGTCAGACTCGAGTTATTAATTTTATGACTTTAGACTTGACTTGAAAAAATGTTCTAAGACTTGTGACTTGACTTGGACTTTTACACCAATGACTTGGGACTTGAATTGGACTTGAACCGGTTTACTTGAAAAGACTTGATATTTTACCCCAAATATAAAATTTAACATGCATATTATATAGAGATTGAAAATGTGACGTCATTCACGGGTAGAACCGCAAAGGATTCTGGGAACTCGTGGCAAGCGGTCAAGCGGTACTAGCGCACGCAGGCTTTCAATTAAAATCAGTTATACAGCGATAAAAAGAAACACAAAAATGTCAAGAAGCTGTTGTATTATTAACTGCAATAGCCGGTCGCATGACAGCCACGGGAAGCCGACGGGTAAAGAGATCGGTTGTTATCGGATTACGTCGTTGAAGAGAAATTGTTCGAGCCATGTTTCCGAAGTAACAAAGAGGCGACGGATGGCCTGGATTGCAGCCATTCAAAGACCAATTATAACGTCCCAGAACACTCCAGCTCACAGGTTAGTCTGCTCCAAGCATTTACACGAAGGTCAGTGTTTTTTAGTAGTAGTTAATACGTCATTTTCATAACATAATTGGTGATATAGGTTACAAGCAAGTCTGGCGCTGAACAGAAATTGTCGCGCTATGCTCCTTTATTTATTGTGCATAAATAGTGAATTGTCCTGACACAATATTGCGTTTCGCTTCTGTTATTATGGTACATTGACAAAAACATATACTTTTATTCACAGGATAAAACAGTTGTTTTGTATCACTAATTGCCCAGTACGATTACAGCATACAGTATTATTGTCACTGCTACATTTCTGTGATGCTACCAGAAATGATTTCCACTGCTAATTAATTACCATTGAGCTCAAAGGTCCTATTAATAAACGGTTAACGAATGTGTATTTATGACGACAATTTGTGAGACTGGTAAACTTATGATACTTACGATGGTCTTTACTTTCTACACGGTGCATTTCAAGGTCCTGCACCCATCCGGCGGTAAACTGTACCTGGGCTTGTTGCAGTGACCTGAAGTTACTAAACTTCATGAGTGTATGCACTCACTCCAAGAAGCGTATAATTATAAATATGCATATAAATATGCTACGATGAGATAGCTGACTTCATCTAACTAGCAAATGTTGTCCAGGCTACGTTGGTGATACAGTTTTTTTAATGTGTATGATATTTTTGTCATGCGATTTTAAAGCCGGTCCTACAACCGCATCCAAGAATAACATGCAGCTTATCTCAGAACTGTCGGTGAAAATTATTCTTGGAGCTAGGTTTAATTGAGCTGCATTTTAAAGAGGTGCAATTTCACAATTTGTGTATATTTTCTAAGTTCACTATTTTGTCATGTGTTGAGAAAAACACAGATTTAAAAATTACATGGTCTAATATTTACATTTAGCATATAACTGCAACATTATTTTTTCATTTTTTTTTTTTAAAGACTCGAAAGGACTTGAAATTCAAAGTTTCAGACTTGTGACTTGACTCGGACTTTTACACCAGTGACTTGAGACTCGACTCTGACTTGCCTGACATTACTTGAGACTTGACTTGAGACTTGAGGATAAAGACTTGAGACTTACTTGAGACTTGCAAAACAATGACTTGGTCCCACCTCTGTAGATTCGCCAGATGCAGGTCGATCTGTAGAAATAACTCCGTTGTTTGGTGGTGGCTATGGCGGGGCTTCCGCAGAGGCCAGCAGGTGGATGAGGGAAGGGGAGGCAGGAGGAGAGCCCCGAGGCAGCCACCAGTCCGAGTGTCAGGTGAACTGAACTTCAGGTAAGAAGTTATGACCTGCAGTCTATCTGGGTCAGATATAAACCAAGTTTAGGTGGAGTTTGTTTTCGTTGTGCTGACTTTTTACCGTCAGTTACAATACCTCATACTGCGTGAGCTAGCATGACGGAGTTTCTATACAGCTGGGTGGGTGCTATGATGTTACTGATAGTGAACTTTATTTTATTCATAAGGTTAGTAGAGTTGCCAACGGCTCCTTAAAAAATGGAATGGTCCCTCATTCAGAGAAAATATTACACGTTTCGTATTGAGCTGAGAAGAGACGCAGTTTGTCCCGAACTTTAGCTAGAATGGAAAAAGACACAAAGCTGGAGTTATTCTGTTGTTACGCTGCACAGCTGCCTCTTCTTCTCTCATTCTCTCCCCCTGCCTCTCCTGTTGCTACTTCAATCATGAAACTGATCAATGATCAGCTGATCGGCTCTCTTGTTTATTTATCGCCCACTTTGCGCCAGAAAGAGGAAACCAGTGAATGTCGCGCTAAACAACAGCAGCACGTTTAAGCTTGATCAGCTGTTGTTAGAATTTATTTAATATTAATGTCTAGTATCAGCTGATGTTTGCTGGAGCCACAGCTGTAAAACTGCTGGTCATGATGGTTTGTATATGTGGTGAGAGGGAAACATGAAGATGAAACCAGGAGATGTCCTTACTGAATCATCAGAGCTGAACAGGTGATGGAGAAACAGGTTTACCTTTTAGGTGACATGAATGAGTTGAAGTTATGAACTGTTTCTGAGAGACAAATAACACCAGGATCCTTTTCTAAGCAGCTGACAGCTGGTAACTGTGCAGGGGCGGGTCTAGGAAAGTTTTGCCAGGGGGCCAGGTAGGGCATTAACAGGGAGAGGGGGGCACAAAGAAATACTTTTCTTTCTTATTCTCATTTAAAATACCTAGCTTTTATTAAATAATTATCTAAATCTTACAACCAAAGTTTTTATCTGACGTAAAATGTATAGAAATCATACATATACCAACAAGACTGTACATCACTGTCACAACAGCGTTTGTTTTCATTCAAAGTCTTTATGGCTTTAATACCTGGTGGGTCGGTCTGTAGTGAAAATGCCTGATTTTCTGTCCCAGTCCAGCCCTGCAGGTTAATACTGGCAGTGTCACCATGCCAGCTGACTGTATTTCATCATCAGCCAGTGTTGTTCTTTATCAATATTACCAAAGTTTACATAAGGCAGCATAGAAAGTATTTACTTGCTTTCAGGTTTTATTCAAATGTTAGTCTTTTCAGTTGTTTCCCCACTTTTTTCCTGTTTCAAAATCAAACACCAGTTTGTGAGAAGATTATCTTCTTTTTTAACAGGCAGATAAAGTTTTGCATTGGCTAATTTGTCAATTGTATGTTAAAAATGTTCGTATTTTAATATTCAAAAATGTTTTTGCCCAAAACATATGTGCACTACATGTCAGTAAAAATACTGTGCAAATATTGCCGTCCTTGAATGCTGAGTAAGCACTGACAAAGCACTGATTGTATCTCTTGTACTTTATCAACGCAGTATCTAAAAACTTTGCACCGTAGTGGTTAAAATCTCATTATAATAAGAGTTAAAAGTGCATTCGGTTATTAGGTTTACAGGGTTATTGAATTATGGTTAACGGTTGGTAGATTTGTTTTTAACATTATCTGCCAATTACATCTGCCACCCAAATATCCAAATACAACAGGAAGTAACTAAAGAAAGAAACATCCAACACGGATGCGGGACTAGACCAAAATAAAAGTATAAAAGAAAACAATTCTAACAGAAGGCAACAAAAAAACTCAGCCAACAATAATCTTTTGTAAATAGTCAATCTATATCATACATATGTTTAAATCTATGTTACACATAGGTATATCTATAAGCTCTTACCCAATCTTTTCTTATAAAACACTATTATGTACAATTAAAAACTATTTCATCAAATACATTTACTGTTGCAGAATTATCAGTTGTTTTTTGATATTTTCTTCACAAATTTAAGGATTGTAGCTGACAGATCCTCTTTTTATAGTTTAACATGTTGCCTCTAGTGCTTTAACATATGTTCACTTAGAACCAAGTTTGATTTAATTGACTTCAGCTTGAACATCATGCAAGACTTGTGGGAAGATTTCAGTGGATCCTGAAGAGGACAGCCCTTTCATCCTTGAACTTCGATGAGCAGCGCTGGAAAGTGTAAGGGCAGAATGTTAAAAGCTTAAAAGGTTTGTTACAACACACCAGAGCTCTCATCTGTTACTTTGCAGTGGGAGTCAGGCTTCTATCTATGGGGAGGCTTGTAAAAAAGAACACAGAATTTAATTATTAAAAACAAGGCTGAGATTGTAGAGTGGGGACATGGTGGAGTTCAGAAACCAGAGGGCTGTCATGTGTGCCTCAATTCACCTTTGCAGACTCAGCAGAATCTTTCCAATGGTGGGAAATGAGACTGGAAGCCAATAGAGAATGAAAGTGTTGACATTTTGCTCTCTATTACACTTTAATGTTTTCTCTTTCTCTTTGATAGCAGAGTAAAGGCAAGGATCAGACAGTTTGCAGAAAGAAGCTATAAAAGCATTGAGCTATGGCTTTACTGTGGAGGTTTAACTTGAGGGTGTTAGGAATCTCTGAGGACTCACCTCAGCCTACTTATTGCTGTAAGTTTCTGTAATGCTGTTTTATTTTCTCAGTGGGTAGTGTGATATTATTCTGTTATTATATGTTACCTTATATATGTAATCAAAGTAGTTGAATTAGAATACTGCTGTAGATCATATTATACCCTTTAAAATAGAGTGTGTGAGCTGTATGTAGTTTAGTTCTCATTATACTTTTGAGTTAACAGAACATATTCACATATTAGTTCATTAGATAAATGTGCATCACTCTGTATCCTTGATCTGCTGGGAATGTGTTACACTGTTTTCTTGACATGCTTAATTGTTGAATCATGAAGAGAAGGTTGTAAGCAGGAGACTCTGTGTCTAAAGACAGGGGAGATAGACAGACCACATTCCACACCCCCACCTTACAGAAAGCAGAGAAACAACTGCCGAGGTCATAACTTAGGCGCTGTAACAGAGAAAAAATGTGATGTTTTGGCTTTTACGACTAGCTGGGGGCCACTAGAGACTATAAAAAGCTGAGCAACCCGTCACCATTTTGAGACATGTGCCTGACCCTCTGGTAGCATCTCTCCCGTCCGGACGTTCTAATGCTCTTATTGTTGAATTGTATGGAAATAAATGATTGTTGATTGAGCATTGATACACCGAGTATTGTCCTTCCTTCAGCCCAAAGATTCAAAGAACTGCGTGTTTTCAACAACTTGGTGCCGTGACCCGGATCTTTGGTGTGCTGAGGAGGTGTAGATTTGACCTTTGGTGAGATCGTGAGGCGAGGTGAACAGAGGACCGGTCCAAAAATAAAAAGGTAAGCACAGCCTGTTGTATTATAAATACCAAATGTGCATATTGGGCTTTCCAAATTAATCTGTTCACTGAGTCACATGTATTTTCACTGTAAATTTGTCGGTGTCTGGTTTTTGGCGCAAGATACTAACAACATAAGTTGAGGCTGAATTCCAGTGTGTTAAATAAACTGCTTCTACCGAGAAACTAATAAGACACTACGTTGAGCTAGTTGCAGTGAACTGCTTCTACCGAGAAACTAATAAGATATTACGTTGAGCTAGTTGCAGCCACTTTACCTTCCACATTTAATTTTGTCTAATACTGGCTTCTGTAGCAATAATACGTTAGAATTTCTTCTGAAGACGCGGCCATTAGTTCAGTACATTGAAGTTGAGGTTTGTTTATTTTGTTTATGGTGTCAGTGATGTCCTGGCTTTTGCCGGCTATGAAATAGAAGTTGATTTAAGGACAAGCAGATACTGGCTTCACGGTGCAGTTGGACGCTGGCAACGCGAGAGCGAAACACGTCCGTAGGTTTGGTTTATGATACGGCGTGTTCCGGTGGTGCGGCCGTGAAGTGCAGTAGTGGTTGGTGCTAATTTTAGTACATTTGATAGAGGTTTTGACGGTGGTTTGTGGCGTCAGTCGAGTATAAAGGGCTGCGGTCATAATACAAAGTAAAAATTTAAGTAAATAGCAACACCTGGTTTATGATGTCAGGTATAACTTCGGGGATGCAAGCATCACTTTTATGATGCGACTTTGCCCCGTGGTGGCGGTCATAAGCGCAGAGAAAAGGGTATTTTGGTCTATGGTGCAGTGTGCTTTAAGAAGATCTAATAGTTGAGCTCAGAGGTTTCTGTGTAAAATTCCCGCTGAGGAAAAGTGTTGTGTGTGAGTGTCAAAGCGCGCTCTGGGTGAGAGAGTGTGTGTGAAGCTGCGAGGCGCGCTCTGGGTGCTGTCTTGTGGGTGAAGCGCGCACTGAGTGAGAGTGTGACTGAGGCGCGCTCTGAGTGTGTTTTGTGTGGAGTGTGAAGCGTGAACACAGTGACAGTGACGGTTAATGTGTTTGATTAGGAGGACATTAGAGCAAATACACATTTTAGGATCAAAGGTTGATGCCTAGTGTACCTGTGGAACATTTGCCCTAGGAGTGGCGACCCTCCTGTCCGTGGACGCGTGGCCAGGACCGGCGGCGTCCGGGTGCCGAGGTGGTGACTTGGGGAGGTGAGGGCCCCCGCATAGCTACGGATATAACACTGGAACGGCCGTGTAATCACGGGTTCACATTTATTCCGGACTAGAACAAGACACATTTTGCGAACAAACGTTGAGTCTAGATTAGTAAAGAAATATAAAAAGGTTGAATTCCTCGTTTCAGTGGTTGAAATTGTTGTGTGCCTGTCCCCTGACGAGTGTGAAATTAAAATAAAGAGGGAATTTGGAGCCACATAGAGATAGACGGGCATAATTGGGTGTATTACTCTGTGGTGTAATAAAAATAAAAAGGAGAGATAGTAAGAGGTGTGCAGTGGAGAATTATGGAGGAGTACAGAGAGGAATGTGTTGGGAGACTGGCGTACAGTTTACGCTGTCAAGGTAGGCGGGTTGCCTGCTTATCTGTTTAACAGTGATGAAAATGAAATTAAATAAATCTCTTAGTGTGTTAATACAGGAAGCTGCGGACCTGGACCAACTGCCCCCACAAGCACAGCGGCCGAAGCAAAATTATAGGTAATGGGAACCACACCCAGCACGAATCAGCAGCTGTGAAAAAGACAGCAGCAAGGAGAGAATTAGAGGAGAAATTAAGAGAAGTTTTAACACATAAAATTGGGGCCAACGGACTTGTGGAGGTTGGGAAGGCGTCCGGAGCATCACAACAAAAAGGTGAAACAAAAACACACACAAGCAGAGAAATCTGAGAGAAAGGCTCCTTTTAAGGTAACGCCTAGTTTGAGAAAAGATAAAATTAACCTGCTTTTATACAAATGCACATACACGCAATGAAGAAACAGCTTACACTCATGAACACGTGAAGATTTTCCAGCAAGGTTAAAGAAAAATTAACATACTTAAATGATGAAGTCTATACATTACTGACAAAGAAACCCTCTGGGTTGCAGGACAACAATTTAACTAAAAAAAAAAAAAAAAAAAAAGGAACACTGGTCTAACCAACCAGGCAAGACGCAACAAATTTAGTGGTTAAAAGAGTCAAATTGTGACATGTTTTCTGTTGATTGATTAATAAAAGTGATTACTGAATGAAAGAAAGTTCCTTTTTTGGGCTTTTAAACATGATCTTAAGAATTTTAACAGGTGCATGTTGTCCTGTCAACTTGGTGGGTTAGGAGTTGATTATATCGGGAGAGAAAAAACAAAAAAAGGGGGAGAGAAGGCTGACACAGGGCCTGGCCCCATTGCCTCCCCTCTGAATAACACAGCCAACACAACAACATTTTCCTGTTCGTTTGTTTTTGTTTGTTTTTGTTTTGTTTTGTTTTTGTTTTTTCTATACATATTTAATTACAGGCTGCTTTGCCGGCCCTGAAAGCCGAGGCTGACTGGACTCCTGCTCTCCCCCATACGTGACACTGACCAAATGCTGCAACAGCTGGACCCACAACAACGACCTGAGAATGTCAACAGACCTGCAGGAATGTGATCTCATACAGCCGAGACGGAGAGCACTAAACCTAAGGCCCGTTTCACTACACGGGGGAAAATTCCCAGACTGCGTCAGCTGACAGAGCTGTGACGAGACGCCCGCCAAGCCCGAATGACAAGTAAGGCCGAGCGAAAGAATGCTGACCTTGATAACTTTGCATTCACACTGTGCAGGACAGTGATGGACCAACACGGATGATCGGGTGGCGAAAAAGGGCGTGACCGAGACAAGAGGAGTAACTGAGGACAGAAGGCACCTCAGAATGGACAAAAACACAGAAGAAGATGCAGGTTTTACCTGCGGTGAACATCGACACTGGAGAAAGGACCGCCCCAATTGGGGTCAGAACCAGGACGGACTGAATTTTGAGCAGCAGCAGCAGCAATGGTCGCAAACAAACTGAAAAAGGAGGGGAGCAGGACCCCAGGGCACGCTTCAGGCCGTGGTTTACCCAGAACACCAGAACAGGAAAGTGATGAACACAAACACCCACACAAACACACACATCTACATGCACTGACTCAGAATGAAGAGAAACTACACACACACACACACACATACACACACACACACACACACACACACACACACACACACGCTGATGCAATGAAGAATGCTTTGCTTATGCTGATATGCAAAATGCTGCACACAAACATCCCAATGCATAATTTTTATGAGGAGCCATTGATTACCATTAAATACTTAGAATGTGTTATATGTCACCTAGAAGGCATTTATGTAGATTTTAGGAATAAGCTCTAAAACGGTTTGGTTATGAAAACAATGTCTGTGCGTGATGTCTGTTTATGGCTCAAGGCCTTGACTGAATTCTTTGCTGTGCTTCACACAGCCCTGATGAGGAACAGTGGCACAGAGTGAAATTGATGAATTAATAGTGTAAGTTTAGGTTGGAGTACGGCATTTTCTGTGATTGAGTTTTAATTCAAGGAGGAACAAAAGGTGTTACGGCACCTGAGGTTCTCATTCCCACACAATATTGTCCCGGCAGGAAGCAAAATGTTCCTGTGAATTTCTGGTTGATTGTTTGGTTTTGGTTTAGCGCTAGCTTGATTTTATCAGTGAGCTTTGGCTTGTGTTCTGTCTCGTAAGCGAGAGAGGGATAGTTTTATGCTTGGACATGTCTGCAACGGGCCCTAGTTTGTGTTATTGTTGTTAGTGTTTTGTTGGTTATGTCTGTTTTCGTTTTTGTTACAGTGCACTGGAGAAAAAAACATCTGAGAGGTGTGATCCACCGGTGGTGATATGTTGATATTTTGTGAGTTTATGATTTAACAATCAGCTCTTTGAACCAGGCCTGAAAGATTGAAATTTAAAGCGCTATAAAATATTATTACTGTAAACAGTTGCAAAGTGTGCTTCTCCATGATTGTAATTGGCTTGGGAGAAATTCACTTATAGGGAACACTGATCTAAAAGGATTGCACCGAGTCAATCCGGCCCAAAAAACAACAAGGAATTGTTTTCCTTTAAAATGATGACGTCATCTTGCTGGTGATGGAGGCTCGAATAGGTTGCGCGGGAGACTCCATTATCAGCAACATCTGGTATGAATGTGTATGGAGGTATGCATGCGAATGGACTGTGATGGACTGTCGACTAAAAGTTTTGACTGACTTGATACTGAGACAATGACTGCACCCACTTTAGGATTAGTAAATGCCAATAAACAATTTATAAACAATTCACCCAGGCGACAAGAGAAGGGTGGATGCTTCGCTTTGTTTTGTTTTTTCAGGAGCAGGAGGATAAGAGAGACTGGAGGAGGAGACTCTAGCTTCACATAAGTATGAACTGCAGACTTAACACTTTGGTTGCTGATTTTGAGTTACTGATGTTTGCATCAAGAAAACTGTGCTATATTAACTGTGTTTTGATTAAGGTATCATGTTATATTATTGGGAATGCCAAATGCTACAGTGGAGAAGACTTTTGATACCACTCATGACTGGAATATGTTATTATTAACCATAGCAGGCCACTGTAAAAAGTCAATTAAATTTTATAGAGGAAAATCGCCAAAATTGAACAATACCTATGAATGACTGGCCACATTCAGAATAGAGATATGCAATAATAAACATTGGTCCACATGATTTAGGTTCTCACTTGAAATAGTAAGTTATTAAATGTAGAATATAATCGACAGGGACATCTGATAGGATGTGGTACTGCAAAAGAACAAGAGCAAAGTAAATAAAGAAAATATTGTGTTTAGTTTGGATAAATTCAAATTAAAATGTACCATTACAAAAAGAATTGGTTAAAACTAATTAAAACTGATATAAAATTGAAAATCTGAAGTCGAAGCTAAATAAAAATAAAAACTGATGAAAATTGCAAAACTATTACAACCCTGGTGCAGAGATTGGCAAATCTGACCAGGAAACGTTATAAAATGGATTGTCAGGATAGTCAGCGTTAAAGCCACTTTTGACAGTCCATACTAGGATGGCATTGGACATCTTCGGGGCAGAAACGGGTTGGTGTGACCAAGGTGTGGTTTGGCTTGTTGTATGTACATTTCAAAATGTTACAGCTCTGGATGGACCAGTTACCAGGGCATGGAAGGATGACAGACTTTATTAAATATGGAGAAGGGAAATGTCCGGGATTGACGATCCTCAGTGATGACAAGGCTGGAGCAACGGTACTCGAGAGAAGAATTTCTGATACTTTCTGAGATATGATGTCACTAACCTTCTCTTTTAATTGTCTAGCTCCAATGAATTGACACATGGGAGTGTGTCAAAAAGGGGGAGTTGACTCCGAACATCAAACAATGGTTTTATGAACATCTTATGACGTTATTTCTGTGTTTAATAATTTAGCTATGGTAAAACTTAAGCGTATAATGTGTTAGACTTAGAAAGGGTTCACTAATTTTTGATTTCTTTTACACACACATAGATTATGATTAGAATAAGTCCTGAACATAATATTTTAAACCAAATTTGAATCATTAGAAGAACAATGGATAACAATATTAGATTATCAAGGCTAGGGAGAGAGGTGTTTTGGTTTTCTGTCTCTTGCAGAGAAAGGAAGAGACACCAGACGGGGACACGGAGATGTGAGGACCCTTCACAGCAGAGACAGATGTAGGGACAGCTGAGACAGCAACGGGGGTCAAGTGTCATGACGTTTTGGGCTCCTGGAGAAGATGGATCCCACAGACACAGCAATAACCATGAAGGGGTTGGCGAAAACCAGGAACACCAGACCAACGAGGTTCGAGAGGCTCTTGGCAAAAAGGGGGACACGCCGGTGAACCCAAAATACACAGATCTTTGTTTGAAATCAGGGCAGAATAATCCCCAGAACTGTGCAATGACTAAAGGGTGGTCTAACCCCGGAGGTCGAAGAAAGAAGCTGAGAATCACCCAACTGGAAGACACTGGTAGCTGCAGCAATAAAAATAAAGGTTAAAAGCTCCTTAGACAGAGGTTCTAGTCTAAGTACATTTGAAAGGTATAAGGGGGCATTAAAATGGGAGTGGAAAACTGGAGCACCAAAATAAAGCTGTGGGAGAACTGGGGAGTGATGGGAGAGTCATCTGTAACTGCTGTTATGGTTGTAAATCTAACTTTGCTTGCATCTGAACTGCGTGAACACAGAGGTCATCCCCCATATGGTCCACCCGTTAAAAGGGGACAGAGGGCCTCAGGATCAAGAAAACCTGGACCTTGCAACGCTGAAGTGCTTGTTATTAGTGATCTCTTTAATGAGAGATCAAAAGAGGGTATTGTGATATTATTCTGTTATTATATGTTACCTTATATATGTAATCAAAGTAGTTGAATTAGAATACTGCTGTAGATCATATTATACCCTTTAAAATAGAGTGTGTGAGCTGTATGTAGTTTAGTTCTCATTATACTTTTGAGTTAACAGAACATATTCACATATTAGTTCATTAGATAAATGTGCATCACTCTGTATCCTTGATCTGCTGGGAATGTGTTACACTGTTTTCTTGACATGCTTAATTGTTGAATCATGAAGAGAAGGTTGTAAGCAGGAGACTCTGTGTCTAAAGACAGGGGAGATAGACAGACCACATTCCACACCCCCACCTTACAGAAAGCAGAGAAACAACTGCCGAGGTCATAACTTAGGCGCTGTAACAGAGAAAAAATGTGATGTTTTGGCTTTTACGACTAGCTGGGGGCCACTAGAGACTATAAAAAGCTGAGCAACCCGTCACCATTTTGAGACATGTGCCTGACCCTCTGGTAGCATCTCTCCCGTCCGGACGTTCTAATGCTCTTATTGTTGAATTGTATGGAAATAAATGATTGTTGATTGAGCATTGATACACCGAGTATTGTCCTTCCTTCAGCCCAAAGATTCAAAGAACTGCGTGTTTTCAACAGTAGCCACAGCAGTAATGCTGCATGCATAATATACAGGATAATATACACTGATCAGCCACAAGATTAAAACCAGTGGCAAGTGAAGTGAACAATTACAGTGTTTCAGTAAGGGTTGTAATTATAATCGTTGGGTCTTAGTATTCATAACTAAATCAAAAATAAAATACATAAATATATAGGAGAACAAAATGAAATAAATATCAAGTTTTATCTTTTAAACAACAGCATTAGCGTCTGATTCCTCATCTCTTTATCTCTTTACTTTTTTATTTATTTTGATTTCAGTAGTCCATTACTCCTCGAATGCCTCCAATAGTAATGGCAATCCCTGATGGCTGTGGCCAGCAGAATAGTGTGCTTCATTAACATACAACAAAAACTGCAGGAAAGGGAAAAGGAACACTTACATTACTAATATAGAATCCATAAATAAACTGTGTCTGTGACTAGTAATAGATACTATAGAATTGAGAGATATTATAGATAATATATTTAAAGCCAAGAAGTCAGTGACAAGCAAAAAAAACCCCAAAACATATGAAGTACATTCTAGGGTCTGTAATCAAATTAGGCTAGGCTGCTAATATGTATTTACATGCAAATGTGCCAATAATGTCCTTCTCTTGATTATTTTCATGTTAGCTTGAAATAAAATACCTCTGTCTGTTGTTGAAGGGTGCAACTTCTGCATGTTTTTTTCCCTGTCATGCTTTAGAGAGGCAAAGCGTGAAATAGATACAGTGGACTGGCATGTCTAACACACGCTTCTGACATGATATCAGTTTGGCTCAATGTAGCAGTTTGTACATATCAACATATCTACATAACAACTCCAGTCAGGGGACAGAACAAGTCCAAAGATTTATTAATATAGTAATAGTTCTTTTTTAAACAATCCTTTGGCTGTAGGTAGCTCTGGACAAATAACCAATGTCACTGAATAATCAATGGCCTCTATGAGTTTTATGCTGTGTAGGTCTATCATAAATTTAACATTTCATTCTTAGGCAAGGCAAGGCAAGTTTATTTGTATAGCACAATTCAACAACAAGGTGATTCAAAGTGCTTTACAGAGACATTAGAAACAAGAACAAATAAAAAGCATGATTTAAAATTGATTAAAACAAGCAAATAACCTAACTAACTAATTAACAAACAAACAAACAAACAAAACAGTATATAAAATCAAAACAGATAAAATCAGAACAGTAGATAAAATCAGTAGTTAAATGTAAGTTTTGAAATTTAAGCTTAAAGTGTGGATTTGGTGCTTTATTCAAATGCAGCTGAGAACAGGTGAGTCTTCAACCTGGATTTAAATAAACTGAGTGTTTCAGCTGATCTGAGGCTTTCTGGGAGTTTGTTCCAGATATAAGGAGCATAAAAGCTGAATGCAGCTTCTCCGTGTCTGGTTCTGACTCTGGGAACTGATAAAAGACCGGATCCAGATGACCTGAGGGATCTGGATGGTTCATACTGGGTCAGGAGGTCATTGATGTATTTTGGTCCTAAACCATTCAGAGCTTTATAGGCCAGCATCAGAACTTTAAAGTCTATCCTCTGACGGACAGGCAGCCAGTGTAAAGACCTCAGAGCTGGACTGATGTGGTCCACTTTTTTGGTCTTAGTGAGGACTCGAGCAGCAGAGTTCTGAATGAGCTGTAGTTGTCTGACTGATTTTTTAGGTAGACCTGTAAAGATGCTGTTACAGTAATCAAGCCTACTAAAGATGAATGCATGGACTAGTTTTTCCAGGTCCTGTTGAGACATCAGATCTTTTATCCTTGATATATTCTTGAGGTGATAGTAAGCTGACTTTGTTATTGTCTTAATGTGTTTTTCTAAGTTTAGGTCTGCATCCATCACTACACCCAAATTTCTCGCCTGGTTTGTGGTTTTTAGATGTATAGATTGAAGTTCTCTGGTGACCTGTAATCGTTTTTCTTTGGCGCCAAAGACTATTACCTCAGTTTTGTTTTTGTTTAGCTGGAGAAAATTGTGGCACAACCAGTCATTGATTTCCTCAATGCATTTACCAAGAGCCTGTACAGGGCCTCGGTCTCCTGGTGACATTGTGATATATATTTGTGTGTCATCTGCATAGCTGTGATAGTTTATTTTGTTGTTGTTTATAATCTGTGCCAGTGGGTGCATGTAGATGTTAAACAGAAGGGGTCCCAAGATGGAACCTTGGGGAACTCCACATGTGATACTTGTCTGCTCAGATGTGAAGTTACCTATTGATACAAAGTATTTCCTGTTTTCTACGTATGTTTTGAACCAGTTTAGTACAGTTCCTGAAAGACCTGTCCAGTTCTCCAGTCGTTTGAGTAATATGTTGTGGTCAACTGTATCAAATGCTGCACTGAGATCCAGTAAAACTAGGACTGACATTTTTCCACTGTCTGTATTCAGACATATGTCATTAAACACTTTGGTCAGAGCGGTTTCAGTGCTGTGGTTCTGTCTAAAACCTGACTGGAAGGCATCGTAGCAATTATTCTGTTTTAAGAAGTAACTGAGCTGTTGAGAAACTGCTTTTTCAATGATCTTACTTAAAAACGGGAGATTTGAGATCGGCCTGTAGTTGTTCATTTGTGTCTTGTCAAGATTGTCCTTTTTCAGTATAGGTTTGATTACAGCAGTTTTTAGTGATTCTGGAAACACACCTGATAATAAAGAAAAGTTGACGATCTGTAACAGGTCTGACTCTAAAGTCTTTGAGACCTTTTTGAAAAAACTTGTTGGCAGGACATCTAAACAGCAGGAGGAGGAGTTCAGTTTACCTAAGATGTCCTCCAGGTCTTTGCTGTTAATAGGTTGAAACTGTTTCATGGTGTTTAAACAGTTTTTTGGTGGACACAGTACATATCCTGGATCTGCTGTTGATGTACCAATTGCTTGTCTAATTTTTTGGATTTTTTCAGTGAAGAATTTGGCAAAGTCATTGCAGGCCATGGTCGAATGAAGTTCAGCTGCCACTGACACAGGAGGGTTTGTTAGCCTGTCAACTGTAGAAAATAAGACCCGAGCATTATGGCTGTTTTTAGTGATGATGTCAGAGAAGTAGGACCTCCTTGCACTCCTCAGTTGTAAATTATAATTGTGAAGTTTCTCTTTATAAATGTCATAATGAACCTGGAGGTTTGTTTTTCTCCATCTGCGCTCAGCTTTCCTACACTCTCTTTTTTCTTTTTTCACCAGTGTGGAGTTTCTCCATGGAGACTTTTTCCTTCCAGAGATAACCTTCACCTTAATGGGAGCAATAGTGTCCATTACATTTAACATGTTAGCATTGAAGCTATTGACGAGCTCATTGACTGAACCTTTGGACAGGTCAGGTGTTAATGGGAAGACCTGGTTAAAAATTGCACTACTGTGTTCAGTTATACACCGTTTTGTGATCACTGTTGTTGATATATTTGTGTGGGCTGAGATTTTACTTTCAAAGAAAACACAGTAATGATCAGACAGGCCCACATCAGACACAGTAACCTTTGAAATGCTCAGGCCTTTGGAGATCAGTAGGTCAAGAGTGTGTCCTCTATTATGTGTGGCCTCTGTTACATGCTGAGTCAGCCCAAAGTTGCCCAGAGTGTTACTCAGGTCTTTAGTCCCTTTGTCCTGAGGGTTGTCCACATGAATGTTAAAATCCCCAGCAATAATTACACAGTCAAAATCAACACAGATCACAGACAGCAGTTCACTGAGGTCATTAAAAAAGTCTGTGCAGTATTTGGGAGGTCTGTAAACATTAAGAAACACAACTTTGGATGGGGCCTTCAGCTGTAAAGCCACATATTCAAAAGACTGAAAACTTCCAGGAGATAGCTGCTTACATTGAAATGATTCATTAAATAAGACAGCAACCCCTCCTCCTCTCCTGCTCGCCCTGACCTCACTGATAAAACTGTAGTTAGGAGGGGTCGTCTCGATGAGAACAGCTCCACTGTTACTTTGGTCCAACCAAGTTTCAGTTAAAAACATAAAATCAAGGCTGTGCTCAGTGATTAAATCATTAATTAAAAATGTTTTCCCAGCTAGAGATCTAATGTTTAATAAAGCCAACTTAAGTGTTTTAGAGGTATTACTTGTCCCCTCGTGTTTGGGAGCAGTCTGTGGCACACAAGGTATGTTTACTATATTTAAAGATCTTTTAGAGTGCAGCTCTCTGTGTTTTGACCAGGCCACATGTCTCCTGTCACCTAAAAGTACAGAAATTTTAAAACCTTCTAGTAAACAGGGTCCCAGCTTCTCCTGGGAAAAGTCATCACTGCCATAATCCTCACAGCCCGGACCCTTCACACATCACGCATCAGACTGCGGAGACAGGGCATGAAGAGGAACTAAGGGGGGCGAGGCTGGGCAATGTGACTTCGATTGCTCTGTTGAGGGTGGGGCTCGATGGCGAACCTTTGGCCGCTCTGGTGGGGAGTTTATGGGGGACAAAAAGGGATTGGGACGGGGGGTAGATCTGAGCCCAGCATTGACCCGCTCCATCATCTCCTCAGTGAATTTCAGGTGTGGGGAGGAGGGAGAAAGGGAGGGGGAGGAGGGTGATGGCCTGTCAGGGGTTTGGGGGACTGGGGAAGGTCGTGGTCCCTTGTCCTGGTCGTTGGTGTTGTTGAGAGAGTTGGAGGCAAATAGGGACCCCTCTTCTTGCCTTAGATGTCTCTCCTTTCTGAGGCTCTTCCTCAGATGCCATGGATGTCTCTCCTTTCTGAGGCTCTTCCCGGGTGGGGGCAAATGGAGCTCCTCCTCAAGGTTTCTGCTGGGCTTTGTCTGTTCTTGGAGTACTGTTTGTTCCTCTTTATGAGATAACTCCTCGTTTATCTCAGCCTTGGCACCAAGCACGGATGGATGACGTATGGAATAAAACAAGTTGGAGGTGAACAGTTTCACCCCTGACTTGTTAAAATTAAATCCATTTGCTTTGAACAGATGCCTGCGTTCCCAAAAAATATTAAAGTTGTCGATAAAGTGCACTGAGTGGTCAGCACATGCTGATATAAGCCATTTATTCAGTGTAAACAACCTGCTGAATCTCTCGTCTCCTCCTCTGACCGGCGGTACAGGTCCACTGATGAATACAGCTGCATTCAGAGAGTTTACAGTATTTAATAATCCAGTAAAGTCCCGTTTCAGAACCTCCGACTGTTGTTTGGACACATCGTTTGACCCTGTATGCAGAACAATGTTTGTCACAGTTGGATATTCATCTGCAATTTGAAGAATTCTCTCCTTCAGGTTGTTGACCATATCGTTAGGAAAGCAGAGGACTTTAGTGTTCTTACCGCACATCCTTTGTACATCCTTTACGGCAGAGTCACCCACAATCAGAGTTTCAGGCCTAGCCTTTAGCTTTCCCTGTGGCCTTTCACTTTTCAACAGATTTTCAGACCTTATTTCGCTGCTTTTAGATGGATGGTTGTCCGATATAGATCCAGGGTCCTTTGATAGTGGAGCAAATCTGTTCTGCAGTTTCACATTCAGTTGTTTTGGAGGTTTGTTGTTAACCTTCCTATTCACGGTTGTCCAGTCCTGTTTCCTCCCGTATATAGGGGTAGAAGAGCTTCTCTGTCTCGTAGGAAGTGAAGGCCAGTCGGTTTCAGAGATTTCAGCTCGCTGTGCCCTGCCTGTGATACGTCCTCCCCCTTCCAGGAGACATGATTTATGTCTTGGTTTTGCACCAAGACAGTCTAAGGGGGGATTATCACTTGAGGATTTATAATAATGCACAGAGTCTACTTTCTTGGTCATGTTATCTGTGCTCCTTAGCTGTGTACTAGCTTGCTCATCGCCATTGTTTTGAATCAAAGGCAAGGTTGTTTCATTTCCACACAGTCCATTTACCTCCACGTTTACTTCTAAGCGATGAATTTTTGTCTCCAGTACTGCAATCTTCTGCAGGAGGCTGTGGTAGTCATCTGTGGAGAGGGAAGGCATCTTGTTGCTAGTTAGCCTAGCGGTTAGCACCTTTCCAGGCTATTGAGGCTGCTCGGTGCCCAGACGCTGTAATCAGGCTTCAGCTGTGTCTAGGCCACAGACACACGGAGCGCTGAGGACAAGGTAACCATAAAATGTTGCTGTTTCTGTTAAGAACACTCTAGTCCTAATGATCTACAAGTGTCCAGAAGTTATCGCAGGTAAGCTCACACGGAAAAAAGGGAAAAAATCAGCATAAAAATCAATAAAAATCAATATAAGAAGCAAAGCATTCAAGAGCAAAGAGATGAAGCGTCCACACTCACAAAGGGGAGGAGCTGCCTAAATATAGCAAAGACATCCCTTACTGGAGGGCATTGGATTTCTTTTTGATATGACTCCTCTTTGCAACACTGTGATCATTGATTTGAAGCAAAGAAAAGTGAACAATGACTGGACATGGTTGTCAATACTGAGAGGCGCCTCCTCTTGAGATATGAGTTGAAGTCAAGCACAGGTTCCTGCTGAAAGATAGCTCGTTGAACAGACTGCTTAAATACTGACTTTGCAGCACTGAGACCTGTGATTAAAAGTGAGGACCTATACGATATGCTAAAGCCTTGTGATTAACTGAGGTGTTAAGGAATTTTCATGGAGCTTTTTTTCAGGTGCTTTATCATCTCAACCTTAGAATGCTAATATTTCTTGGAAAAAAGATGGCAGCTGAATGGTAGTCAACCACCGATTTTGATCGACCAATTTGAATTCAATGAAACTGATCAGCACTAGACTGGAGCTCTGAGGTGTTTGTTTTTCAGTGATAAATTTATTTTAGCTAAAACAACAAAAATTAGAGTTTAGCTTGAGCAAAAACCAAGAAACCAAATAAACTACACTCAGACAGACAATGACCTCATTGTTAACCCTGACTACCTTTAGAAAAAGGTGTCCCAAGGGCATACTCGATCATGGTGTTCATAAGAATGAAATGTGGGCCCTAGTGTGGCTTATGAATTTGACTGTCCCTTGTGGTACACACTTTTCAAGGACAAGGATGTCCAGGTGACATTCTTGAATGTCACCTGGACATCAAGGTCAGCACAACTTTCTTTTGTGAGATATTTTTCAACCAAGATTACCACCTGCTCTGGCCCCAGATGTCAGCCTAATGTGTACCTTAATCAAGCCATGTAATAACAACATGTGCCAGAACATAATAGTGCAAAAGTAACATGACAAAACTCTGTTCAGACAGTGAATGGACTGACTCTTATATAGCACCTTTCTACTCTCCCAGATTACTCAAAGTGCTCTATACAACATGCCACATTCAAACACTTTCTCTAAACTGAGTGCTTCCTAACTACATTCATACACATTCACACTCTTGATATGTAGACCGGAGGAGCCAGGGATCGAACCACTCACCTTCCAATCAGTAGGTGACCTGCGCTACCGCCAGAGCTACAGCCACCTAGTGAGAGTAATCACTCACTAGGTTTTGGATAAAGTACACTCACAAACCTGTCAAACCTGCATTTGAAACGTTGGCTACCCTAGCAGTATAGTATGGCAACATGGCATTTGGATCTTCTAACTAAAATATGAAAATAGCAACATAAATAGTGACATCATTGCCAGAGCTGTTTTTCCAGTCTAGTCTTTGCTGTTGCAGGTTATTTTGTATTCTTCACTGTATGCATGCTATTCGAATGTATAATTTCTTTTTCTGACATTATATTGAATATCTATCACAAATGTAGTTTTGCACAGGGCACCATGATAGTGCAGAGAGGATGGTTTAAATGTTGTCAAACAGTTTCTCCACTTGTCTTTGTCTCAGTGGCTTTTTAGTATTCTACTGGCAAAGATGTGATGCTAACAGAAGACATCTGCCCACCCTCCTGCCCCAGAAGGTCTAGAAAACAAAATGCGCCTCTGCCACATCTTCCATTCTTATATATATAATCAGTGTTGGGAAGGTTACTTTTAAAATGTATTCCATTACAGATTACAGAATACATGCCCCAAAATGTATTCTCGTTACTCAATGACAGTAACGTATTCTGAATACTTTGTATTACTTAATATATTATCATGCTTTTTACAAATACGTGAATGTACTATTGCTGTGTGATTTATTACTATTACTGAAGGTTTGCGGCTCCGAACCGTAGTAAAGGGACCTCTGGCTAATACGTCGGGTTCGTGTCGGGCTTGTAGCCGAAAAATAGCTTTGCTTTGTTGTGTGGGTCAACTTTTCTTGCGAGAGACAGAGAGAGGCATTGAAAGGCTGCTCCAATGGAACTTATTGTTTTCGGAGGTAAACACGAACACAGTGTACAGTCGAGTCTTAATAGCGTACTTACAACTGGGCTCTTCCGGCACTCTTCTTGGCTGCAGTGGTTATTATTATATTTACATGCTTCCAGCTCCCGTTTTTCCTCGATGACAACTCGTACCTTTCCACTCCCCTTTTTCTCCCTCCTCTTGCTCACAGACACATAACGTGTATGGCAGTCCATTCTCCCTGCAGCACGGACTACACTGCCCATGAGGCTACATTCTTTAGAGCTATGCTTGTAGCATTCTGCCTGTTAGCTTAGCACAAAAACAATAACAACAAAAAGGCGCTCTCTCACCCAGGAAACACACAGTAGCAGAGAGAGAGAAAGAGCATCACCCTGTAACCATGGCAACCGTAACGCTGCCGCCTGGAGCAACAGAACCCAAACAGTCCTGACCCGCCACAATATGAAAAAGGAAAGTACTGCAGTGTAATCCGTTTATTTCAACAAAGTAACTGTATTCTAAATACCACCTTTTTAAACGGTAACTGTAACGGAATACAATTACTCATATTTTGTATTTTAAATACGTAACGTAACATGTATTCCGTTACTCCCCAACACTGTATATAATATATATGGATTATGAAAAATCCCATATGACAACCTTAGAAAACATCCTCTATCCGTCCCAAGAACAACTGCATTGTCTCACCTGAATGGCAGGTGTGTTATTTGAAACACTGTCTCTTCTCTGTAATCAGATCCTGGAGAAATGCTTCATGTAGCGTTAATTTCCCCTGATGGCACAGGTCATTTGAGAGCTTCTACCTCCCTGTTTTGTTTAAAGGTTTGTTAGATAATTGACAAGTATATCAAGATGCTGTCATATCACTATTAAAAGGGTATATCAGTGTTTCCATAAATGCTGGTGGTTAATACCACGGGAGAGAATGTGGAGGCTGAGAAGAGAGGTGTGCCATACTTAATATTTCAAGGCTTTTTCATACTGATCTCTGACATTATGCCGGACCTACTTACCAGGTGAAACTTCGTGTGTCCTGTCCTTATGTGACCGCAGGCAGCAGAGTAATCCCAAAAGCTGAACTGGACAAAGGAAGGGTGAGGAAGGAGAGGATCTTGACGGAACAAAGTTTTGGCGAGCCTCGAAAAATCCTTCTTCCTGGTTCTCTCAGGCCCAGGCTCTTCCAGCAGCCACTAGGCCCAGGATCCTCCTGCTCCACCAGGCCCAGGATCCTGCAGCAGCCACCAGGCCCAGGCTCTTCCAGCAGCCACCAGGCCCAGGCTCTTCCAGCAGCCACTAGGCCCAGGATCCTCCAGCAGCCACCAGGCCCAGGCTCTTCCAGCAGCCACCAGGCCCAGGATCCTGCAGCAGCCACCAGGCCCAGGCTCTTCCAGCAGCCACCAGGCCCAGGCTCTTCCAGCAGCCACCAGGCCCAGGCTCTTCCAGCAGCCACTAGGCCCAGGATCCTCCTGCTCCACCAGGCCCAGGATCCTCCAGCAGCCACCAGGCCCAGGCTCTTCCAGCAGCCACTAGGCCCAGGATCCTCCTGCTCCACCAGGCCCAGGATCCTCCAGCAGCCACTAGGCCCAGGATCCTCCTGCTCCACCAGGCCCAGGAGCGTTAAGATGCCGCCTAAGAGGAGCAACGTTAATGAGGAGGAACTGGAGGACATAAAGAAATCCCTAAACTTTATGTCTGAAGAAATAACAACAATTTCAAAACAACAAAAACTGATACTCAATTTAATGGATGATATTAAAGAACTAAGAAGGCAGAGCGAGGAAAAGGACAAGAAGATTGCTATGCTGGAAGGACGGGTGTCAGATCTGGAACAATATTCAAGAGTAAATGATGTGATAGTGACAGGACTGGAAACCAAGCATCAGACATACGCACGGGTAGCAGCAGCAGAGAGAGGGGAGCCACCCGAGCAAGAGCTACGCTCTTTGGAAGAGCAGGTAATGGCCTTCTTTAAAAGCAAAGGTATAGAAATGGACAGTAAAAATATTGAAGGATGCCATCCTCTTCCGAGAAAAAATCAAATACCTGCCATTATCATTCGTTTTGTTAATAGAAAACAGAAAAAAGAACTGCTCAAGCAAGGAAGAAAGCTAAAAGGTACAAATGTTTATTTAAATGAACACCTAATCAAGAAAAATGCAGACATTGCAAGACAAGCAAGAATATTAAGAAAACAGAAGAAAATACAGTCAACTTGGACGTCAGACTGTAAAATATTCATTAAGTTAAATGGAACACCAGAGCAGGCTAAGGTTCTAGTCATCAAAGAGATGACTGAACTAGAAAAATATAACTGATAAATGCAAAGCAGTGCTAAATATGATGTGACCGTCCAAGTGCACAACCAACGCAGATGTCTGACAATTTTCAACTAACAACTCATATAGATATTGAAAATAAGACATTGATGTATGACAGCAACATAGATCCTGATTGTAATTTCTTTAACAATAAGACAAATGAATGCAATTATTATACAAATGAGCAACTTAAAAAGGAATTCAAGGTAGAACAGGGTATAACAATGGTTCACTTTAATAGTCGAAGCTTATATGCAAACTTTCAATCCATCAAAGACTACATAACACAGTTTGAACAGCCATTCAATGTGATAGCCATATCGGAGACCTGGATAACTCCTGGAAAAGAAGAAGACTTTAAAATAAATGGATATGAATTCCTTCATGTAGACAGGATCAACAAGAAAGGAGGTGGGGTGGCACTTTACATTGATAAAAACCTAAAGTACAAAAGAATGGGAAGAATGACAACTGTTATTGATGGAGTGATGGAATGTTTATCAGTGGAAATAATTATAGAAAAAAGGAAAAACCTAATTGTCAGTTGTATATATAGAACACCAGGATCTAAGATTGAGATATTTAAGGATAATATGGAGGACTTATTTACAAATATAAATCAGAAAAGAATGTTTATTTGTGGGGACTTTAATATTGACTTATTGAATCCAAATCATAATAAGAGTACAGAAGAATTTATTGATTCCATGTACAGCATCGGTTTATTTCCACTGATAACAAGACCGACCAGAATAACATCTCATTGTGCAACTCTATTAGATAATATATTTACAAATATAATAGAAGGAAAGATAAAAAGTGGGCTGTTAATCAATGATATAAGTGACCATTTACCAGTCTTTGCATCGTATAATTGCCATTATAAAGTGAACAACGATGGACATAAGATTATTTACAAAAGAATAAGAACAGAGAAGACCTTAAATTGTCTTAGAAATGAACTTTTAAAGCAAGATTGGAATATTGTATATGAACAAACAGAAGTTAATAAAGCTTACGAAGGATTTTTAAGAACATTTAACACATTACTTGATAAAAACTGCCCAGTAATTGAAATCAATAGGAAACACAACTATGCAGGAAGACCATGGATGACAAAAGGACTACAAAATGCCAGCAAAAAAAAGAATACCTTATATCGAGAATTCATAAAAAAGAGAACAATAGAAACTGAAATGAAGTATAAAACTTACAAAAATAAATTAACTAATATAATGAGATCCTGTAAAAGAGAGTATTACATTAAAAGGTTAGAACACAATAAAGATAACACAAGAGATATATGGAATGTATTAAACAGAATAATCAAAAATGAAACAAGGAATAATGATTACCCTGGATACTTTATAGAAGGGACAAGAAGTATTAATAACATGGAGGAGATAGTAAATGGCTTTAATGAATTCTTCGTAAACATAGGGCCAAAACTGGCAGAAGAAATAAAGGTTGATGGAATAGAAAGGGACACTGGTGAAAATATTGAAAGGAATAGTAGCTCAATGTTTTTAAGAGCAGTGGAAGAGAAAGAGATTTATGACATGGTTAGAGGACTTAAGAACAAAACCAGTACAGACTGGAATGATATTGATATGGTAACGGTAAAGACAGTTATTGATGGTATCGTAAAACCATTAAAATATATATTCAACTTGTCGTTTCAAAAAGGAGTTTTTCCACAAAAAATGAAAGTTGCTAAAGTTATTCCCATTTACAAAACCGGTGAAAGACATCATTTTACAAACTATAGACCAGTGTCAATACTCTCCCAGTTCTCTAAGATACTGGAAAAACTCTTCATAAAAAGATTTGACAGTTTTGTGGAAAAATATGAATTAATGACAGATAGTCAGTATGGGTTCAGAAACAACAGATCAACAGCTTTGGCACTGATAGATCTAATGGAAAAGATAACGGAATGTATGGATAATAAGAGGTATGCGCTCGGAGTTTTCTTAGATCTAAAGAAGGCGTTTGATACTGTTAATCATGAAATTCTATTAAAAAAACTGGAAAAGTACGGGTTTAGGGGAGTGGTTTTGGAATGGTTAAAAAGCTATGTAGGGAATAGGCAACAATATGTACAAATAAATGAATATAAATCTAATTTGATGGATATAGCTTGTGGAGTACCTCAAGGTTCAGTACTGGGTCCAAAAATGTTTATTATGTACTTAAATGATATCTGCAGAGTATCGGAGATTTTAAAGTTTGTAATATTTGCAGATGACACAAATATACTGTGTGCAGGTGGGGAATTGCCACAGGTTTTGGAAATGATCACACAGGAATTAACGATATTAAAGAAGTGGTTTGATATAAATAAATTATCATTGAATCTCGATAAAACCAAATTTATGTTGTTTGGAAACCAAAAGAAAAACATCGAAGTAGAAATATGTGTTGACAATGTATATTTAGAAAGAGTAAATGAAATAAAATTTCTTGGGGTGATCATTGACCACAAGCTCTGTTGGAAGCCACACATTACTTATGTTCGGGGGAAATTGGCACGGGGCATTGCCGTCCTGGGAAAAGCAAAGCATATGTTGGATCAGAAAGCACTGCACATTTTATACTGTGCTTTACTACTGCCATATATGAGCTACTGTGTAGAGGTCTGGGGAAACACATACAAAAGTAACACACAAACAATAACTATAATACAGAAAAGGGCCATTAGATTAATAAATAATGTAGGGTACAGGGACCATACAAATGCACTCTTTGTCAAAATGCAAGCTATTAAATTCCAAGACTTGGTGAAGCTTAAAACAGCGCAAATAATGTATAAAGTCAGAAATAAATTGCTTCCCAAAGAAATCTGTAAATTGTTCATAGAAAGAGAAGGTGGGTATAACTTAAGAGGGAAATGGAATTTAAAAATACAAAGTGCTAGAACAACTTTAAGAACTATGTCAATCTCAATTGCAGGAGTTAAATTATGGAACAGTCTAACAGAAGAAATAAAAGACAGTCAAAACATAAAACAGTTTAAAGTAAAATATAAAAACCTAATTTTAAATAAGTATAAGAATGAAGAAAACGGGGTTAACCCAGGACGGTAATGTTGCTGGTAATGGTGTTGCGGTTCTTTTTTGGTTGTTTTTTTGTTTTGTTTTGGTTTGTTGTTTTTCCATAACTTGTGTATCTGCAAATATACACATTCTGTATTTTTCATATGAAAGAAACTATACTGTGGTGGGGCTTGCTAATTTCTTGTTTTTGATTTATGTATGTTATGTTTTGTTTTACTTCATATGTTTATATGTTTCATATGTTGTTTGTTTAATTTAAGACAAAAAAAAATTAAATGAATGAGAGGTAAAACTTGAGGGGGTAGGGACAAATAAGTAAATACTTCAGCCTACTCCTTTTCAAACAAATAATGGAATGATATTTTGTAATGATTGTGAAGGCACATGTTTGAAATGTTTGAAATAAAAATGAACTGAACTGAACTGAACATTACAAAATGTCAGTCCTGCACTCGCATTTTAAATGCATGGTGACTGATAGGTTTGTAGCTTGAACCTATCCGCTGGAACGTTGAAGACAATATAATTACACAGCGAAGCAAGACACGAGTAGGCAAAGTTCTTCATGTTACTCGTGCACGGGAGAGACCGGACAAACGCCGTTCCTTCGCTTGACCCCAGTTGCTCTCGCCCGCTCTCCCGTACCACTGTTCTTTTATTGAGGTTACATGAATATGCATCGGTTCATTAACATATGACGTCTACATACACACAAAGAGTACCGTGTGTGTGTGTGTGTGTGTGTGTGTGAGATCCAGATGTGACCCTGTGAAGACTCCCCAAAGCTGGTGCCAGGAGTCTAGCGGTCCATCTGAACAAAAGGCTCTTATACTTAAACAGATATACGTGTGCTTGCTATACCATAAATCAATAAGAAAAGATACGACCTCTCCTAGGAGGTGTGATCTACGCCGGAACACTCTGTAGAGGGAGTGAACGCACTCCCCCTTCATGCTACACAGAGCTGTTACAGACCTCCTAGGATGAGACATTCTTTCAATCTACAAATGATTATACACCTCTAAGCATATATGGTTAAATATTTCTAAGCATAAATGACAATCAACAATACAAATCTAACAGTGACACATAGGTATTGACTGGAACCAAGAAGCAAACTTTTATTAAATATTATAGGATATATATATATATCAAGTTTTCCTTCAAGAAGTACCATGAAAAATGAATACTATATTGTTAAAACCTAAAGTGGTTAAAAAAACAACAAAAAACCCCCAGTAAAACAGTTTGCTAAACCCGTCTTCTGAAAAGACATTTTACAATCGTAACCTAGCAACTGTTTCTAGGCAATGCACACTCTGGATTTCTTAACACATTAAAGTGGTGTACACTGGGCCTCAGCCCGCATTGTACTCAACATATTTTAATATTTTAAGGCTTTTAAGGTGTATGGAGGCTCTTTTTTCCATTAGCATTTCTAAAATCTTCTACAATTTGAAAATCCAAAGGTACTAGTGTAAAGAAAAGGGGAAAACTGTTTGACTGCTCTAAAACTTCAAAATCCACAATCAATATCATTTTTGTTGATTTACAGATACAGATAAAGATAAGAGAATCCAAGTAAAGGTAGTGGCACAGAACCAAGTCCTTAACGCTTCCGTAGTACTGATTGAGCAACTGCTTTACTGTTTACAACTGAGCATCTTCAATTCAATTCAATTCAATTTTATTTATATAGCGCCAAATCACAACAAAAGTCGCCTCAAGGCGCTTCATCCACCTTATTATTATTATTGTAGGGTCTTTACCTTAAAATATAAAGCACTTTGAGGCAACTGTTGTTGTAATTTGGTGCTATATAAATAAAACTGAATCGAACTGAATTGAAAAGTTTACCAGGATAACAAACCTTTAATTAGAGTCTAGCATTCAAGGTTAAGTTATAAATGGTAAATAGCGCTTTTCTACTCTCCCGGAGTACTCAAAGCGCTGTATACAACATGCCACATTCACCCAATCACACCCATTCTCACAAGCCCTGACTCTAAACTTTTCTAACAACATTCACACTCCGATGGATGCATCAGAGAGCAACTTGGGGTTAGTATCTTGCCCAAGGACCACCAACCCGCCGATCAGTAGGTAACCTGCTCTACCTCCTGAGCTACAGCCACCACATATGGGGGTATTTTGATGTCTATAACAACATCAACATGACAGTTTAGACTAAAAGCTGATTGCTTACACATGCAATGGGGTTAGGGACCCTGCACCTGTCAGACAGGTCCATATCTTTGATTTTGGCTCATTTCTACAATAGACGTCCATCCTAACACAGCGCTGTTTGCATATGAAACACTTTATCCCTGTTGTATCTCCACCTAGAATCAAAGCAGGGACCTTTTGCTTGCTAGGCAGACACATAAAGCACTACACCATGGTGAATCTGCACTTGGCAGCCAAAACAATAAAACCACATTCCTAATATTGCTGCTCTGATTTGTCAAGGCATAAACACCAGCCTTTCACGTGTTTTGTGTTGTGCTATTTTTAGAATGGATGGAACTGGTATAATTCCATTGGAATTGCAGTAGAGATTTCAAGAGTTATTGCGTTTATTTTTGCTGTATCATGGTGTCCTCTCACGAACAAAAAATGGCTACTTGCATTAAATGAGAAGGCTTCCTTTGTCTTCATTTGTTTTAAACAAAAAAGAAAAGAAGAAAAAATACTTATCTGGGTAATTTTAGTTATAAGAAAGTGTCAGTGTAAGAAATACAGTCTCTCTTTTGAAGTCATCAGGTTGTTCACTGAGCGGTTTTGTAAAATGTCAACTGAGATAATGTTGGTTATATAACGAGATATGACATTAAGATTAACACAGTGCTGTTTGAATATGAAACACTTTATCCCTGTTCAATATAAATGATTGGTTGTGTTGCCTTGAGTTTAATTAACACATGACTGCACCAGTGATCTTCATTATTCAGAGCCATTGTCAGTGTGCCATATCGATCAACCAGAGTCATCTTTCCTTGCTGAGACAGCTACAAAAATACAGACCTTTCCTCAGCATTTTGGTTTGTTCTCAAGAGTTTTTAAATATCACTGAAGCACGGTTTGATAAATCCTAACCTTTAAGTGCAAAGAGAAAAAAGCATTAAGTTATTAGCTGAATTTTATAGATCATTAGCTGTTTTAAAGCTTCATTCAGCTGCTGCATTCTCTGAGTTTTAGGACTAGACCCTCGGTTATCTATTACCACCTAGAAGACTTCACATGTATTTTTTCTTCCAACAATGTATATGCTAATGCTCTAAATATTTATTACAGTACAGTATCTTTGTGTCTCAGTTTTACAGAACTGTGCAAAGTCTTGAGCCACGCTTCATTTCTCTGTATTTTGTTTTAATGTCCCAGAACTTCTAGTACTTGACAGTTTTCCAACCTTTTTAAAGTTCCTTAAATGTTTTAAGTTGGACATTGGTTGCTTTTTCACTTATATCGAGTCCAGTTCTTGCACCTGACCATTTTCAAATGTTTTTTTTTTTAACAATCACGTAATCATATGAATTATTCAAACCCAAAAAAGATACTAAACTTACAGGAGGAACCAGTGTTGTATTTAGCTTAGCAAAGAACCAGTTTTAAATTGTAAGTTTAGGCACTTTATTACCAGCCTGTCATCGAAACACAATTTGTTCCCATTTCTTTGATTCAATCTATAAAAAATGCCTAAGACAGGGGCGTATCTTCCAGGGGGGTTAGGGGGGCTATAACCCCCCCCCCCCCCCATGATCACACCCAACCAATATAACCCCCCTCAATAAAATTATGAATTATCTTGTATAAATAGGCTGTTGGATTTCTTTACTCATTTCAGTTATTACTAGCAAAATAGTTGCATGTTTAATCCAATCCCCCCCGCCCCCCCAAAAAAAAAAAAAAAAAAAAAAAAAAAAAAAAAAAAAAAATCAGCACAATGTTACCCCGATGGCCTAAGATAACACAGTTTACCAGACATAAAATTGTACTATTTCACCAAAGGCTTTATTCCTTAAGTGCTACTAGGGGAAGATTTGGCATATCTCAACATTGGTGTGCAGTGTGTCTTTAAAAAAAAATTGTTTTTTACTTTTCCAACAACATCAAACTGGTAGGTGTTGCGAAATCAGTTTTACCCCGGTTCTTTTATTCGTCGAGCATCCAGAGATGGCACCGGACTCAGTAGTCATTTTCACAAAACTTTTATTCATCTTTATTCATCTTCATTTAAGCATGCACTTCTAGAAGGGAAGACGAGGCCAGTGTCCCTCAGCAAATCTTCATCCCTTTGTTAGTTACAGCCAGCTTTATAGAAGTGACCCCATCATAAAACCCCCTACGGTGTGCTGCAAACTCTGTCTGTGTCTATGTGCACGAGCACATGAATGCCTACATGTGCGCGTTCCCTCGTGTCTATGTGAGTGCTCGTGTGTGACTGTGTGCGCATACCTGTGTGTATGTGTGTGCACATGAGTGAGTGTGCGTGTGGATGTGTGTGCGTGACAGTTAAAACACTGTGGGTGTAGGTAACTCCCTAGAGGTCATAAAACCCCTCTCCCTTTCAGACCACAGTTATAAATGTTGAGACCCCCACCCTAAAACATCCTCTGGGGAATTTCCACTCAGTGGGGGAGAGGTCTCCTACAATCTACTCCTAAGTTCACGACACAGTGAGGCCTTTATTACTTTAAGGGCAGTATCAATGTCTCTACAATAGTTCTACATTCTATGATAACACATTTCTAAACTCTAAAATAAGCTAAACATTCTACATAGGCTTAAAACTATTTAGATGGACAGTGTCTGAAAGTTATGTCCTTGAGAAATCCAGCAAACACCTGACACAGGACCTGATCCGTCTTGCCCTTCAGTTGATCCACCAACTGCTCACTGAAGTCTCATAAGAAATAGTCTCAGTGAAAAGTTAGCTGCTAAGAAACCACTCTTTAGGGAAAAAAAAAAGTACAACACTACATAAAACTACAGAAATTACGAGACACATTGCTTTAAAGACTTGAGGCTTTAAACGGGAGTTCTTATGGTTTTCCTGTTAACAATGGCTTTCTTCTTGCCACTCTTCCATAAAGGCCAACTTTGTGCAGTGCACGACTAATAGTTGTCCTATGGACAGATTCCCCCACCTGAGCTGTAGATCTCTGCAGCTCGTCCAGAGTCACCATGGGCCTCTTGGCTGCATTTCTCTCTTTCTCTGCAGCGCCCTCCTTGTTCGGCCTGTGAGTTTAGGTGGACGGCCTTGTCTTGGTAGGTTTACGGTTGTGCCATACTCCTTCCATTTCTGAATGATCACTTGAACAGTGCTCCGTGGGATGTTCGAGGCTTGGGAAATGTTTTTGTAGCCCAAACCTGCTCTAAATTTCTCAATAACTTCATCCCTGACATGTCTGGTGTGTTCTTTGGACTTCATGGTGTTGTTGTTCCCAATATTCTCTTAGACAACCTCTGAGGCTGTCACAGAGCAGCTGTTTTTGTACTGACATTAGATTACACACAGGTGCACTCTATTTAGTCATTAGCACTCATCAAGCAATGTCTATGGGCAACTGACTGCACTCAGACCAAAGGGGCTGAATAATTACGCACACCCCACTTTGCAGTTATCTATTTGTAAAAAATGTTTGGAATCATGTATGACTTTCATTCCACTTTCACGTGTACACCACTTTGTGTTGGTCTTTCACATGGAATTCCAATAAAAATGATTCCTGCTTGTGTCTGCAATGTGACAAAATGTGGAAAAGTTCAAGGGGGGTGAATACTTTTGCAAGCTACTGTATTCCTCTTCAGAATATCTTCTGCAATTTTTTGGATTGCCGTATGTGTGAAAATGGCTCACACTTCTATTCTGCCCACAATCTTCTGTGTATTTTAGTGAAATGGATTACCTTCTTGCCAAATCACGGACGAGGAGAAGGAGAATTAAAGTTAGAGTTCAGCAGCATTTACAGAGCCTTGCTTTAGATGCTGTGGAACTTGCAGAGAAGGCCGTGGACCAGGCTTTGCAATACACTGAAGATGTGGCGAACAAACATTCGATTGTGGATGAAGCAGTGGAAAATATTGAAGATATAGAAAATAAAGATGAGACTATCAACAAGGCAGAGGACAATGTAGAGGAATATTCGAGTAACAGCTTGGATGAAGATTTATCTCTGGATTTTAATAGTAATGACTTTTACATGGATAGTGAAGCGGATGAAGAACAAAACTGTGACTTTCCTGATGTGGAGTCAAACTCTGATGCTAAGAGGAAACTTGCTGAATGGGCAGCAAACCGAAATGTGTCTCATTCTGTGTTGTCAGAGCTCTTAACCATGCTTTTGGAGCTTGGTCTAGATTTGCCAAAGGATCCCAGAACTTTGCTCAGTACATTAAAAGACTGTGAAGTGAAACAGATTGGCAGGGGAAGTTACTACCATTTTGGTCTTGAAAGTGCAGTATTGTCAGAACTGAAAATGATAAATCAACATGAACTGAAAACTGATACATTAACCATTCGTGTGAATGTTGATGGTTTGCCTTTCTTTAAGAGCTCTAATATGCAACTGTGGCCTATTTTAGGTAAGATAGTTGAACTGCCACAAGCAAATGTTTTCATGATGGGTATATATGCTGGTCCCTGCAAACCTGAGTCGGTGAACGACTACATGCATGATTTTATAGAAGATGTAAAAAAGGTCACAAAAACTGGTATTGTTTTCAATGGAAAACACTTCAATGTACCCCTTCCAGATGCTTTTATCTGTGACACCCCAGCTAGAGCTTATTTAAAATGCATCAAAGGTCATGGTGGCTACAGTTCTTGTGAGCGCTGTACACAGTATGGTGTTTATGTTGATGGGAAAGTTATTTTTCCAGATATGGATTCAAGTCTCAGATCAGATTCTCAGTTTGAAGAAATGTTAGATGAAGATCACCACAACTCCAAATCACCTCTTCAAGAGCTAGGCATTGGCATGGTTTCAGCCTTTCCCTTAGACTATATGCATTTAATTTGCTTGGGTTGTACGTAAATTACTTGCCCTGTGGATTAAGGGACCATTGCAGTGTCGGGTTCCTACTTCTACTCTGTCTGCCATTTCAGATCACTTAAAACAGTGTAGGCAAAGTCTGCCACGCACATTTTCCAGAAAGCCACGGTCCCTAATGGAGTACAGACAATGGAAAGCTACAGAATTAAGACAATTTTTGTTGTATACTGGACCAGTTGTGCTTTTCCAGAAACTGTGCAATCCACAGTACAAGAACTTCCTGGTTTTGTCATCTGCTATGAGGATACTTTTGTCTCCTTTGTGTAAAGAGTACTGTTATTATGCAAAAAATTTATTGAGATGCTTTGTTGCCAACTTTGCTAAGATTTATGGGACTAAATTCTTAGTTAAGAATACACACAGTCTTTTGCACCTAGCAGATGATGCTACAAAGTATGGCCCTCTGGATTTGGTTTCATGTTTTCCATTTGAGAATTATTTGGGACAGTTAAAAAAGATGGTGAGAAGACCACAGGATCCTGTACAGCAAATTGTCAGACGAGTTTGTGAAAAGCAATTGTATCCTCACAGGTCTTGCAAAATGCCAGAGGGTGTACTCACACAGCCACATACATCTGGACCTATGATGACTGAATTTTTTGTCCATCATTCTTTTCAGTACAAGATGTACAGACATGGAAATCAAATAATCTCCACCTCCAATGGAACAAATTGTTTTGATCTTGAAGGCAAAGTTGCAGTTGTGCAGAACATTGTGCTGTTCATCGGAGAAATACATGTTTTGTTTGAACTGTTTGAGACTGGAACAGCGTTTTTTAACTACCCTATTGATTCAACATCTCTGGGTGTACATTTGTTGTCAAAACTGTCAGGTCATCTTGCTAGTGCTCCTGTAACTAAATTTACAAAACCAATTATTTTGTTACCTTTCGTAATGCATTTGTAACTTTGCCTCAGCTACACAGCATGTAACTTAATGGCGTTTATTCTGCCCTCACTGCTACACTGGATACAGTTATGCAGATAGATAAACTCCTCGACAACTGACAGGTGTATCGTCCCTTTTATTGACGCTGCCTTCAATTATCAACAGAGTGAAACTACAAACAGAAGAAATAAGCAATATTCAGCCTATATATTCACACGATAATGCAAATCAGTTGACTAAACTAGCTAACATTGGAAAGAAAGTAAATCTGAATACAGTACACCTTTAACCATAAAAGTGCATAAATAATAGCAAATATAGTTGCATTAACTCTTGTTCAACTTAAATACTCACAAGCGATGCTTTCTGTAAAACAACGAAGAGGATGGATGCAGATGTTTATCTGAACAACATGCTGAGTCAGTCTTTTCTCAAAGTGTGCTGCATTACTAACTCTACAGCTAATAACAAACAAATCTTGGCATGAAAGAACTGTAGCGACTCTTGCTGGTGGGAAGAAGAACTACACCAGCCCAGCGTTTACAGGACGTCTTCATTCAGTGTGGTCGAGTTTGTGGATGAAGTTGACTCTGATGGCTGCAAGAAGGTAGACATCATTCCATCAGAGTGGTTCCATGACGCAGAGAGAAAATTATGCTGGTGGCCTCCTGCCTCATTGGTGAATGTGACAAAGGCTGTAAAGGAAGGAACACCACCAACCAGCAACTGGATACTCTACGGTTACCTTTACTTTGGCTTACCCATTTTTCTTCTTCATTTGCAGAGGCACTGAAGAAGAATTCTTTGACTGCAGAAGTCAACCTGCAAGAAGCAGAGAAAGCTCTCTCCAAATGGTTCACTTGAGCTAGAGACAGAGGAGGACTGAGGGCTGCTAGGGGACAAAATAGACTAATGGCTCTGTAAAAAAATATAACAGACACCCCTGCTGATTCAAGACAAGGTTCTGAGTTTCCCTTCTTATTTTTTCCCATGTTGCTACAGTTCCAACTCTAAGCAATTTGAATGCAGTTTGATATTTCTAGTTTTTTAAGTTCACACTCCTTGGAATACAGTTACTTAAACCCACAGTTGTGTGACAAAATAAATGTGAACAAAATGTGTTTTGTGTCCCCTCTTGATGTTTCTATTTGCAGTCAGCTTTAATATATTTAGTGTCTTTGTGTCACAGAAGCCGTATTGGCCGTCTGTTAAATTGATTTTGTGGCTGTTTTTCTACATGGGACCCACCCAGTGCCAGAAATTAGCCAATTCAAACAAGAAGTAAGATGCAACTACAGAACCCACCGATAATGCCATTCCAACTTTTTAGCTAATGATTTCCTCATGTTGTACACACTAAGAACTTGAAAAATGGGGCCCGGGTGGGTTTCTTAATTTCGTTGTTCTCATGACAATGACAATAAAGTTTCTGATTCTGATTCTGAGTACTTTGCCCAGTTGGGGTCCATTTAGTTCCCAGATTTTACCAATATAAAACCAAGATGGGCTTATAAAATGGGGCCATTATGGAACCCGCGGACAATCCCACTTAAAACCCACTTTTTAGCCTATGTGGTGCCCACATGGTACCCACAAAAAACTTGAAAGATGGGGCCCGGGTGGGTTTCTGTGTATGTTGCCCAGTTGGGGCCCATTTAGTTCCTAGATTTTACCAATATAACACCAAGATGGGCTTATAAAATGGGGCCATTATGGAACCCGCGGACAATCCCACTTAAAACCCACTTTTTAGCCTATGTGGTGCCCACATGGTACCCACAAAAAACTTGAAAAATGGGGCCCGGGTGGGTTTCTGAGTACTTTGCCCAGTTGGGGTCCATTTAGTTCCCAGATTTTACCAATATAACACCAAGATGGGAATTTAACATGGGGCCATTATGGAACCCGCGGACAATCCCACTTAAAACCCAATTTTTAGCCTATGTGGAACCCACATGGTACCCACAAAAAACTTGAAAGATGGGGCCTGGGTGGGTTTCTGTGTATGTTGCCCAGTTGGGGCCCATTTAGTTCCCAGATTTTACCAATATAAAACCAAGATGGGCTTATAAAATGGGGCCATTATGGAACCCGCGGACAATCCCACTTAAAACCCACTTTTTAGCCTATGTGGTGCCCACATGGTACCCACAAAAAACTTGAAAGATGGGGCCCGGGTGGGTTTCTGTGTATGTTGCCCAGTTGGGGCCCATTTAGTTCCTAGATTTTACCAATATAACACCAAGATGGGCTTATAAAATGGGGCCATTATGGAACCCGCGGACAATCCCACTTAAAACCCACTTTTTAGCCTATGTGGTGCCCACATGGTACCCACAAAAAACTTGAAAGATGGGGCCCGGGTGGGTTTCTGTGTATGTTGCCCAGTTGGGGCCCATTTAGTTCCTAGATTTTACCAATATAACACCAAGATGGGCTTATAAAATGGGGCCATTATGGAACCCGCGGACAATCCCACTTAAAACCCACTTTTTAGCCTATGTGGTGCCCACATGGTACCCACAAAAAACTTGAAAAATGGGGCCCGGGTGGGTTTCTGAGTACTTTGCCCAGTTGGGGCCCATTTAGTTCCCAGATTTTACCAATATAAAACCAAGATGGGCTTATAAAATGGGGCCATTATGGAACCCGTGGACAATCCCACTTAAAACCCACTTTTTAGCCTATGTGGTGCCCACATGGTACCCACAAAAAACTTGAAAGATGGGGCCCGGGTGGGTTTCTGTGTATGTTGCCCAGTTGGGGCCCATTTAGTTCCTAGATTTTACCAATATAACACCAAGATGGGCTTATAAAATGGGGCCATTATGGAACCCGCGGACAATCCCACTTAAAACCCACTTTTTAGCCTATGTGGTGCCCACATGGTACCCACAAAAAACTTGAAAGATGGGGCCTGGGTGGGTTTCTGTGTATGTTGCCCAGTTGGGGCCCATTTAGTTCCTAGATTTTACCAATATAACACCAAGATGGGCTTATAAAATGGGGCCATTATGGAACCCGCGGACAATCCCACTTAAAACCCACTTTTTAGCCTATGTGGTGCCCACATGGTACCCACAAAAAACTTGAAAGATGGGGCCCGGGTGGGTTTCTGTGTATGTTACCCAGTTGGGGCCCATTTAGTTCCTAGATTTTACCAATATAACACCTATATGGGCATTTAACATGGGGCCATTACGGAACCCGCAGACAATCCTATATGGGGCCCATTTTTCAGCCCATTTCCAAACCATATGGGCCCCACATATAAATGTTGGCTGGGTATGAAGGAGTATGATGTTTCAAATTGGGATTATATTGATGCTGATGAACATTATATGGAAGAACAAATTTAATCAAGCAGCATTAGCTTTCTCCCACAAGTACGTGAAAAAATGTGACCTTCGCGTGACCTCTAGAAGGTGTCTTGGCACTAGCAGAAACATTAAGTGCTGTAAATTATCAGATCCAACTTGACACATCCCCCAATGCCCTGTCAGATGGCCCTCACCAGTGCTGAGCGCAAGCTTTGCCGTTTTGGATATGCTCTGACTTAGCTCTCTGGTTATAACAATTTGGCACTTGTCAGAATTATTCAAACTTTAACACCTTTCCCATTTCTCCCACATTTAACATATGTTTATTACTATTCAGTTAGAAATACTTATCACAGACATTGTACTGGTTAATCACAGTTTTTCGTGTAATCTGAGATTGGTTATATTTTTCCTCATTTGTGGCTTTCTATCCCTGTTTATTATTGTATTTAATAGAAATGTAATCAATTTCCTCCATATATCTGATAAACTTGCAGGTTTTTAAATTGACTGGTGTGTTTCTTTAGATCACATATAAACTAGAGCATATATTTGACAATTTGCGATAACGATATAACTGATGATATAATTGATGTGAGACAAAATACAACTCCACAACTTTACTAGCGCAAAAAACCCATCCATTTATTTTCACTTAAAGAAGCAGCTGTTTTTATGTGCATTAAAGCTATATAAAAATGTAACAGTGCAAATGTAAATTCCTTGCTGAAAGTTTCCAGTAGAAATGGGCTGGCATATCCTGAGCATAACCATGTATAATATCCACTAAAGTTAAAAAGAGGTGCTTTGCAACATTAAACTACAGTGTGCCAAATAAAAAAATTCAAATACATGTTTTTCGGACCATAAGGTGCACGGGATTATAAGGCACATTAAGCAACACAAAGCAGTCAGATAAATCAAACTTTATTCAACTCATTCTTCTTGCTTCCTCCACTTCCGTACCATTGATTCATTAATGCTGTATTCTATCACAGCTGCTCTATTCACATGTTGTTGCAGTATATTAATGACTAACTTTGTATTGTGGATGGATTGTCTCAGTTGTTCTCCTGACTGAAGTTTGGTCTGTTTACAGCATCCTGCCATGCAATTGCATTTGTCCCTAACCCTCAGGTTAAGTTTTATCGAGTGGAAAAACTTAGCGTGCATCCTCCAGCTTCACTGTTTATGTTATGCTAACATAGCTGTGTCGCTAGCGATCCCGTAGCACAACATTATATACCAGCTAGCCAAACTTCAGTAACCCTACAAACGTCACTGCTGTTTAGTTTTCTGTCTTCATTTATGTTGGAAATGATAGCAGAGCTGTACATTTGAATTTTTTCAGAAATCTATCATTAAAACATGCTATATCATGCTTAGCGCGCTAGTTTCGCTAGTTACCTAACTTCCTGCTAACTTCTTAAATATAATAAATTTTGTTTTCATGGATGCCTGGATGTTAAACTTAATTGTTACACCTGGTAAAGCAGCAATGTGAAACATTTTATTAAAGATGAAAGAATTTAGACAGTTTTTAACTCTCAGTGTGCCACAGTGTTCGTTTGACTTTGGGACCTGAAGAGAACGGAGTTTTGGACCCAGATTACTCCCAAATTTATGAGCATCTTAGTCCGACAAATATGGTAATAACGACGCCCGCTTGCATGTTCTACAAAAACATCCGTTTATCCGTTCCACTTAATGATCTGCTTTCCCCCTTCTCATTCTCCTCTGCCGCCATGCTTTTCGGCCATGTGCGTATGAAAACAAAGGCACTGCGCATGCGCATTTTACCCATATTCTATCGCAAAATTTTATTTTCTTATCGTTGCCTAACATTGTACCGGTATTACCGTGAACGGTATAATATGGCCCAGCCCTAATATAAACTTAATGATTTTGAGCATCATACGTTCTCTGACATTTTTAACAGGTCACAGACTTGAACTGTATTTTTTTCACGTTCCTCTGACTCCTCTTTGTGTTGTGTTCAGTGTTGCCAACTCCTCAGTAAGGAAAATCGCTATTGGCCGTCCTAAAAGTCACTAGAAGTCGCTAAATAATGCCATCGCCTAATTTGCATAATTGGTCATGCTAATGTAATTGTAACCTACGTTGTTGGAGAGAGAAATAACATCGTGGAAGAGACAAAAAGTGAATAAGAAACGTCCTAAATGCATTTAGAATTTATTTAGAACTACAAATTTAATTTCTTTTAGGAATTATTGTTTTGGGTTTTTTTAATGTCACAATTCCAGTCCTGGGGTCCGTTCTTCGTACCTCGCTTACTACATCAAATGACACATCCAAGATCAAATCATCGCGCCAACTTTGAGCTCGCTATTCCGGTTCTCCGAACACACCTGTTGTTGACGATTAGTATAGCTGGATGAAGTAATGTGAGATCACTGGGTGGCTTAACAGGGGCTACGCATCGATAGTAGAAACATTGGTCGGCAACCCATTGATTGGTTGGCGAAAATGTCGAAGGAGCGCGCTCAGTATTTTTCGGCAGCAGAGCAAGAACTCTTGATTGAGGGATTTCAGGAGTTTCAGAGTTTAATTAAAACGCAAGGGAACACTGCAAAGGCTGCAAAAGCAAGGAGAGAGGGCTAGCAGAAAGTTGCTGACAAATTAAACTCGTAAGTAATTTAATAATAATAATAATAATAGATTGAATTTATGGGTGCTTTTCAAGGCACCCAAAGCGCTTTACAATGCCACTATTCATTCACTCTCACATTCACACACTGGTGGAGGCAGCTACGGTTGTAGCCACAGCTGCCCTGCGGCAGACTGACAGAAGCGAGGCTGCCATATCGCGCCATCGGCCCCTCTGGCCAACACCAGTAGGCGGTAGGGTAAATTTATTATATTATATCCCCTTTCACATTAGAGCCACAACAGGACCCACTAGAACATGGGAACAGGTAAAAGTGAAATATAAGAATATTCTACAGAATGGTAATATTTATCACTTATATTGCTTTTAGTCTCTTGAAAAGAGACCCTGAAATAATCTGTTTGTTTGTTTATAACAGCAACCAAGAAAAGGGCAGAGCACAAAAAGACAGGTGGTGGTCTTGCACCCCCTCGTCAACAAGTTGGTTAACAAAATAATACCCTCACGGGAAAATCGATATCTCTCTATGAGCACACTGTCGCGCTGAGCTAAAGGATCCTGTCCATCCCGCAATATACGCTGAATTCTTTAAACTCTCCTTATCAATCTTGCACCTTCCGCAATGGGCTGCTCGCGTACAAACGGACAGGACATGGCTGCGACAGACTTCCCAAATCCACCTTTGCTTTTATAGCCGTGGTCTCTCATCTTGATTACACGAAGTAATTTACAATTACTACTCTAACATATGAATTACATCTGAAATAATCAAATACATGAAATAGAATGATTAATAGTACATTTCCCTTTTTTTAGGAAATGACCTGTATGTATCTGTATGGAATCAATAAAAGAATCAAATACATTATCTTTAGTTACATTGATAATATTTATTTATGGAAAAACAGTGGTAAAATATCGCTGTTGCTTTCGTATAAATGAAGCGGACATACCTGAGTGGCCGCGATCTAATCCTGTTTACATAAAGTAAACCTGCTCCCGAGCAGGTTTACGCTTACGGATCTGTTGCTATGACAGCAAGTCCCGGATGAGCTTCGGAGAACCGAACGATCCAAGGTCACGCGAAATCGTCAACAATCAAATCCAGCTAACTTACTTAGCGAGGTACGAAGAATGGACCCCTGCACCTTTATCTGGGCTTGGACTGGCAAAAGTGACCCGAAATAGGCACTCTGGTGGAGTTACTTTCTGTGTGTGTGTGTGTTTATGAGTAGTTTTAAACCTTGTGATCCACAAAACAGCATAACAGTGAAAGAAGAACTGACTGCGTTACAATCAGTGCGGGAGCAGTGGCTTCGCTCATGCGCGATTCATTTGCAGTTTGGACGCATAGGGGTGAACATCTCCTACCCTGATAGCAGCTGCGTGAGGACTATCCTCTGCCTGTGAGCGCTTTGGCATGGGCGAGGTGCCAACAGCAGCAAACGCTGCTCGTTGAGAGTAGGAACAATATACGCTTTCACGTCAAAAAGCCGTCATAAATAAGTCTCCAATAACACCAGAAAAAGTCGCCAGATTTGTCGCTAGTCGCTTTTCAGAAAAAAAGTTGCTAAGGGGGTCTGAAAATTCGCTAAATATAGTGACAAAGTCGCTAAGTTGGCAACACTGTTGTGTTTGAGGATGCATATTATCCCTGGCAGGATAGCTGTGAATACCTTAGAGGTGTGGATTGAATGTTTCTTATCTTAACTGTCGCAGTACTGAGAATATTTAATCAGATTAAGTTTCTTCAATTCTAGCTAATATTCTGCTTTCAGAAAGTTTGTTTTATTATGTGTCGTATTCTTTGATCATCATCCAATCTTTTGTCAGGCTAAAAAAACATGCATTCCTGTAATTAAAATGGTATTTATTTTCATTACTTGTGCTTAAATTCACATCGGTTTCGCGGCTGTTTTCTCATCAAATCAGCGTGACTTAAAGCTCATGCAGTATAAACAAAATTATCACCGCTGCAACACTAACATCAAATTAATCACATAGTTATTAATTTGCCACAACAACCAAACCATTCATCATAAACATGTTCATCAAATTACAACTAAGGTATCTTTATATCAGTGTTGAACGACAGAAGATCCATCCCAAGGTGCCAAAGTATTAGATTGATATAAGTAATTCAGAAGATGATGTATCGGGGCTGATACAGTCAAGGTCAGGGATGGTACTGCCCTGGGAGGAAAAAAAGCTCTATCCAATATAATTTATAAATTAATGTGTCCCGATCAAAGGTCTCAGCCTCACCATGACACCAGGTTTATGATGTGTTTTTTTTCCCTTTTGACTGAGGTGTCTGCTTGTAATTGGGACCAAAGGTTCAGTTAATGTTCATGAAGCCATGTTTCACAGAATGGTCTCTTTGGGCATAATAACAGTTTTCAGGGTACTCATGTGTATTGGTGACAGGGATACTGATCACTGCAGTATTGTCTGCTGAGACATAACACTCATGAAACCTATGAAGTCTGCATTACAGAGCTGAAGGCATTTAAGTTGCCTCCGACCAAGTCCCTGTTGCAGCCTTTGTCTTTTGTAGTTTGTTTAGGTTTATTTTCTTGCTGGTTTGTTTATTTTTTACCTGCTTCTTACTTTTCCTTTGACTCTGCAGATAGATTTAGACAATGAGAACATTTCCGTTATCTTTAGGCAACAAAACTAGCTAGGTCTGCGCAACAAGTACTACCTGGTTAGGATTAGGCAAGAAGAATTCTTTTGCTAGGTTTATCCAACAACAACTATCTGGTTAGATCGAAGCAACAAGGACTTCTTAGTTAGGTTTAGGCAACAAGACGTTCATGGTTAGGTTGAGGCCACAAGAATGTTTTGGTTAGGTCTAAGCAATTCTTAGTTAGGTTTAAGGAACACTAACTACCTGGTTGATTTGTGCACTGACATTACTTAGATTTAGAAAAAAGGTCATCCTTTAGGCTAAAATATTCCCTGATGATTAGGATTGACATGACAATCTCATTGAAGCTATCCATCAGGGCACAGATATCCAGTGACACCTTGAGCCATGCCAACATCTTTGGCAAAACAGTATGAATTAACACTGTGGTAATAAGGCTTGAAAAAGCTGTGAAAGGAGGGCCCGCCATTTTCAAGCCTTTAACGTCTTTCAGTTCCAAGAGCCTTCTCTAAAGTGGTCATTCACAATTCTGAGGAATATAACAGGCTAAACACTAAGCACATAGGAGATTTATCATCAAGTGCAACAGAATAAGAACAGACTGATATTTGTTGATAATCATAAATGTCACTGTACTAGATGGTATGATGCAAAATGCAAAAATCCTATGCCCACATAGCAGATGTGCCCAGCTGTTTTCAAAGTCTGTCGCAAACCCAGCAGAGAAGTAGAATTATTCAAAGTGTCATTCAGTCGACTGCTAATGTGGTATTTCCCTGATTTTTAATTTAGTGTCAGTTAGGCCCATGAAGGAATTCCCTTCATCATTAGCAGAACAATCAGAGACTGCACTCCACCAAAAAAGTAGAAAATATACAAATGAATCAAAAGAAAATTATTACAATATTGTGAAAAAAGTTCTTTTTTTAATTCAATTTAGTGTAAAGGTAAACTTTCATATATTTTATATGTATTACACATAACGGGGGAATTTTACAAGCCACTTGTCTTTTCATTTTCATTATTATGGCTGATATTTATTTTGAGCCCAAGTAAATCACTAAAGAGTATATATACTGTATCTCTTAGTCTAGTTTCAGTGCACACAAATGCAATCATGGGAAAGGCTGCTTACCTGACTATTGTGCAAATAGCATTGATGGCACCCTCCACAAGGAGAGTAAGCCACAAAAAAGGTCATTGCTGAAAAGGGTGGCTGTTTGCAGAGTGCCGTATCAAAGCATATTAATGCAAGGTTGAGTAGAAGGGAAAAGTGTAGCAGGAAAATGTGTAAAAGCAACAGGGATGACCAGTGTATCACCAGTGGTGTCAGTGAACATGTACAGATGCCTTCAGGAAAGGAACTCGCATTACTGATATCAAACCACTGCTGAAGCAGAAATGTCAGAAGCATCTTACCCGGCCTAAGGAGTAAGAGAACTTCCAAAGTCTTTTCAGATAAAAGTAGATTTTGTAATTCATTTAAAAACACTTCTTCTTGAGTCTGGAGAAAGTTTGCTGAAGCACAGAATGCAGGGCGTTTCAATGCTAGTGTGAAGTTTTCCTCAGTCTGTGATGATTTGGGGTGCCATGTCATCTGCTGGGATTAGTGGTGGTTGGTCCACTTTATCAAGTCCAAAGTTGCTGTGGCATCTCCAGGTAGATACCAGGAGATTTTGGAGTACTTCATGCTTCCAACTGCTGACAAGCTATATGGAGAGGCTGACTTCCTTTTCCAGCAGGACTTTGCAGCTGTGCAGAGTGCCAAAACTAAAATAAGAAACACACAACCCAAAAATAAAGACGAGACAAAGGCCACTATTAAAATAGCAAGTTGATCACCTTCATGCGACATCACATTAATATAAAGAATATATAATATATGAAAGTGTACCTTCCTTAATTAAACTATGAAAAAATACCTTTTTTTAGCAAGCTATATTTTAGCGAGCCCATGTTTTTGTGGGGGGAGGTGAGGGGCCCCATGCAACACAGATCTCCCCCAGTTCCAGTGGTTGTTATGTGTCTATAGTTTAGTTATTCGTCTAACTGAATCTGACTGAAGCTGGTTGAATTCTTGGATTTTCATGGGATGAATACTTCGTTTTAAAGTTTTTATTTTATTAGTTTGTTAAAAAAGGAAATCAGACATATAATCCACTGAAACAGCATGCCGCAAAACAATTGTTAATGTAAAGATTTTTTTTCAGACGATTAACGTGCAGTAGCAGCTACCAGCACTATTAATAAGCCATACTGGATGAGGTGGGGTATCATCTCATAGTGCAGTCTGATACAAGGACAGCAAATGAGTGAAAATGGACCTTGACACTAATCATTTGGCACAGGCGAGGCCACATCAATGCAGTACGTGCTGCTCTGTTAATTTTCCATAGACAGTATCAAGTGTACAGAATATGACATCCTGCATCTCCTCTCCCCGAATGTGTGTCGTTTCTTTGTAAAGTAGACCATTAAAAATTGATGCCATCCACTGTTGCTGCATTGAGCTTTGTCTGCATGAGTTCTCAGTCATTTGGTGAGGCCCAGGGGCAAAAAAATACTGCTCCAACATGCAGTTCCTCTCTGTCTTTCTATTTCCCTATGTTTCCACCTCAAGCCCATTAAACTACTGAGAGCAAAGACAAGAGGGGAAGCATGCAGCCTGCAGGCACCTACAGCAGCTCAAGATCTCCTCCCATACTTTAAGTCGCATACTGCTGCAAACTACAAGGACATTAAGCTAATTGGTATGCATGATGTGGTGCAATTTGACCATGTGCATGCGTGCATGTAACATCTTATTCTTATTTATCACACAATAGCATCAGGGAGGTGTCTGATCATTATTAGCTTCATTCTGCACCATTACCCTGAGTACAAAAACATACAGAGGGATGAAGAACTTATATATAGCATTCCCTCTATGCCTATATGTTGTCAGTATAATCAATGGCAGTAAGAGACATGATTATTGACATGATTCATATGATTATTATAACTTTGACCTTTAGATCAGGCTATTGACCTTGAAGGGGAGGTTAGAGGTCAAACATGACATAATAGATAAAGGATCGATGTCTTGTTTCTATCCTCTATGTTCAGTATGTAGCCTATTAAATTGTGTTATATTAATAACTTTTTTGGAAATGAAAAAATATACCTGAAAGTTCACACCTGAAAATGTGTGAATTTTTGTTGTGACTATTAGTATTTAAAACCTATAGCACATTGTTGGGTACATCTTCGGACAAAGTAGTGCATAAAATTTCACAGTAATGCCGACTTTTAATTATTCCAATTCCAATTGTTTTAATTGTGGTCCATGTTACCATTGACCATTGACCATTGACAGATCCACTGTTGATCTGTCTCTGCATTAGGAGAGGCATGTGTCTATCACATAGTGAACGTGTGCAAGTGTTACACAGAAAATAAGTGCTTGTTTGAATGTACGTGTGAATGAGTGAATGAAACATGTATATGCAAAAGCGTTACATAAGATAATTCAATTATCCATTGGTTTTTTGTTTGTGGATGTGTAATCACTAATAATCTAGTTCAAAAAACAAATTTATTTTGTGAACCCCTGCGAATGTATTTCAGGAATGAAGCCTTATAAGCACTTATTTCTGAAAATCAACTTTGCAGACAGTGTTAAATCTAACTCAGTTTTTGAGAGGCTCCATAGTGTAAACTAGCCTTTATACATGTCCACTTTAAGCCCCGGTGTGGATGGCATATTTGGGTGACTGCATGTGTAAGCCACCTTCTACTATGCACAACTTGATCTTCCTTGTGTGCTTAGGGGGTTTCTTATAGGACTGATGTGCATTGTAATACCACAGCTGGTGTTTTAAGGTGAATAACAGGCTGACCTGGCTCTGCAGTTGTTAGTACACATTTACACTTCCTGTGACTGAGTGACTACATCCTGCTCAGTTTATAGATGATAGCAGTACCTGGCAGGAGGTCAAAGAGGGAAATATCCATCAAGTGAATCCAAATGAGAATGTGTGTTAGCGCCGCTTAAAGCACCTCTTCACGTCTGTCTGTGTTTTGACATCCTGTCCTTTTGATTTGTTTCAGTGTTACATGCTGAAGCTTAAAGGAAGTGATAGCACAGTACCTTGTCATGGACCTCGGCTGATGCACAAGAACAAATATACTGTCACGTACAAGATTACAATGACATGATCACTTGAAATCAGTCTGTCTAGAACCAGCTGAAAAAAAAAGGTGAAAAGTGACATTTCTTTGTATATTTTGGTAAAAGGTAATTTTTGCTACCTTTTATTCCTCATATGACATTCATTTCCTTATAAAGCTTAAATCAGCTTGGGATTTTGCAGCTGTGACTCATCCTTTAGGGTACAGGAGATCATGTCTTTTTAGCCACAAGTAAGCATTATCCAGAATTACCTCCCCTGCTGCTGTCCGAATGTCACTCTCATCATTAACTTTTCACCCTCTCTGCTGGCATACAGGCAGGATTTCACCATGGAGAAGACCAGAAACTGTCCACATGACTCCCTGAGATCTTGCAAGAATTCTCAGTGTATTTACATCTTACATCACACAGCAAAACGTGCCATTTTAAATAAGACCCAGTGATGGTTCCCACAACTAAATGTAAATAGAATCTCTTAAGACGTTAACAGCCAGGCATCAATCAAGTCTAATTTAAAAACCAAACTATTATCCAAATTGCTGTGAAACTGTTGACTCTTCAGCACTTTTTACTTTCACGTTGTTGAAATAAAACAGGCTGAGAGGTGCTCGAATCATCACATATTTTAAAGGCTGCACTAAAAGTGTATTGGCAACTTTTTAATGGGATGTAATTCAGTGCCACCCATTTGGAAGTTAGGTGGTTTAATTAAATGTGTATAAGAAACAAAGCGAGAGCTCAGAGGCCATCAGCCAAGGGGATTAGACTCTGCTGGTAACATGCACCTGCAAGGCAACAGGAAGCATGAAAACAATGAGATTGTTTCTCTCGGTGCCTCACAGAGCTTTGACTTCAAACCCCCTTTGAGGTAGGATTCAGTCTGAGTTCTAGATCAGTGTAATTTCCTGCCACATAACCACTGATGGATCAGGAGAAATCATTTTATGTTTCTGGGTTTTGTTTGCATTGCCTGGCTATGATTTCTTGAAATGACCTGTTCATGGTTTTCTGAATAAAGAAATTTGCAGTGTGCTGCCAGCCTTGAAGTTAAAGTACAATTTTGCACTCAGGCTCAGTTTGGTTGGCAACTAATTGGCCCAATGCCACCTGGTATCCAAAAAAGCTTATTTTATTTCTTATTTATTAGTTTAAGTTGTTGCTTTTCTCTTTAAAGCCTTATTCAGATTCATTTTTGTGGCAATCACGTGAAAGCATCCTTACAATATCCTTACAATTGGAATTACCTTAGCCAGCCGTGGCGCCATTTTCTTTGTTTTTATTTATTTTATTGATCTATTTAATTTGGTGGCTTTGAAACAAAAACAGTAACTCACTCCAAAAAAAAAAAAGATTGTGTCTTTGGATGCTGTCTGCTTCATGGACTCCTGTCTGTGCATTTCAGTCCAGCTTTTGGGTGACCTGTTATTCTTTGGACATTGTCATTACATTCAGCTTTTAAAACTTCTCTCACCTGTGGTTCAGCACATTCCTGCTGTGGTAGTTTCACCTCAGCATGAGAAGAAAGTTGGTACAAAACTTTCACTTTAAAAACTTTTAAAAATCCAGACTTCACTGTGCAGATCCAAAAATGTACTGCTGACTTTCACGCTAGCACAATTTCACCTCCACCTCGGTGGGTCACACCTGCTGCTCTGTCTCACCCTGCGTAAGAGAAACACACCAGTCAGAATACATAAAGTGATTTTGATATTTTATTAGAGTTTTAAACCCATTTGATCCTTTATTTAAGCATTAAATATAATTTTCAATCTACTGGTTATTTTGATGGTTAAGATAGCTAATAATGTGACTTTACAACACACCTGCCCTTTTCTGCACTGTGGACATTTAACAGAAAGGGTGCAGTTGATGAGCCATTAAATAATGCATTAAATCATGTTTTCTCCAAGCTTTGATGACCACGTGCCAGTTTAGGAAGATACTTGCTATTTCTTTACTCCTCCGACAGCTTAGAATTTAATCAGACTAATAGGATCACATAACATGGAATCACTTAATGGGTTTTCACCCAATCAGAGCTCAATGTTTAGCAGGGAATAACCTGCTAGTTGTGATGGATCATGAGTCCAACGAGCTTCTACATCATTGATGTTCTGGTTTTCTGGTAATTGTAATTTTTGACTACATCGTAAAAAATAAAATCCTAAAAAAACAGTAATATTCTGGCAGCTGGGGCGCCAAAATAATACCAGAAAATAACAGAAAATAACTTTCTCATGAAAATATGGTTATTTTCAGTAATGACAATACAGTTTGTTGCCCTAATTTTACATGGGATTTTGCCTTTTTCAAGTGCTTTTAAACATTAAATTAGGAACATTTTAATGTGATTAAACAATGAAATTACCTATAAACAAGGCCAATGAATGCAGCAATAACAATAATAATACTTAAATGTACAGAAATATACAGTTAACATTTGGTTTAAATAATAATGGATTGCATTCATATAGCGCTTTATGAGACCCTCAAAGCGCTTTACAATTCTACTTTATAATTCCCCTCTGGCCATCACCAGTAGGTGGTAGGTGAAGTGTCTTACCCAAGGACACAACGACCGAGAATGTCCGAGCCAGGGCTCGAACTGGCAACCTTCTGATTACAAGGAGAGCTGCTAACTCTTGAGCCACGATCACCATAAATAACAATAATAATTATTATTATTTGATGCAAAAAAAAGTTTATACGAATCATTTTATATACTTTTCCATAGCATTACATTTGAATTTAACAGTTCAATCTTTCAAATAACGGACAAATATTTGTGAAATTATGATACATTTGTGAATGTGTTTTAACAATCTAAATATGCATACAGACAAATACATTTAAAACACAAGAAAATTATGTTTTATTACCTTTACAGTGATTTTACATTAATTTACATTTGAAATGTAAAATCACAGTCTATTTATGTAAATTTAATGGTATTCTAGAAGAACAGTACAAAAAGACACAGTAAAATACTTTTATATTACAATTTTTTTACAGTGTAGTTTATATACTGGGGCCTTTTTTTTTCTTATTTCATGTTTCCTTGTTTTCATCCTTTGGCGGTCACAAGACATTAACAGGGGCCACTGTAGTGAGCTTTAGTGCTCAAAGAGTCACTAATACTTTGTGGTGGGGTGTGGTTTATGGCTCTACTGCAGAGGGGGCTGTTGTCCATGAACTAATCATGCTTCCCCGTGTGAGTAGGACAAAAAAAGAATGAAATTTTTTGAAATAAAGAGAAAAAATACTGTAAATTATATATTTAAGTGGTTGCAATGCTGTGTGCCAACTTGAATTTACTAGTAATGTCTCAAATGTGTAATAGTTCATCTACTAAAGCAATGTAAAGATACTTCACCATGTTTTTTACCGTTGTACTGGTAGAATCTGCTGTTTAAAAATAGAAGTGTGCATGAGAAATCAAGGATCTCAGTCTGCCTCGCATGAACCTGACATTTTGGACTTTACTAAAGTTTTAAAAGGAATAAAGAAGCAAGAAGTTCTCTTCTTGGAACTTGATTACAAACAGAAAAATGGATCCTTTGACTCAAGCTGTTCCTCTCTCTACGTGCAAACTGTGCAAATGTGTTATGGTTGACGTTTCAACTCATCTACATGCTGATAAGCCGTCTGTTTGGGCTTCACCCCTTCTTGTGATGATTACACTGCACTGTATGACAAAGAGACGCTGCTGGCATCTAAACCGCAATTAAAGTGAAAATGGCCGTGACAATTCCACTGACCGTATTTGCGTTTGTCGAGATAATTGTGACCACCGTAGAGGCCCATGCTGGGCTCAGGCTGCGCAAACACAGAGGAGGAAAAAGAAAAAACACAAAGGAGGGAGGGGGAGGAAATTGGACCACTGTAGCATTAGATTACCACCAGCAACAATCTGTCAGGTTAGCCTCCATTGTTGGTTCCGCAGGGCCCTGAGCGTTCACCAGGGTAAACAATGCATCACCTTTTTACCCTTGATTCCTTAAATGCTGCTGAATGGGTTTGAAACATATTGCCACAGAGTGGCTCTGGGGCCTGATGCTGTGGAGTAAAAGAGGCTGTGTGCTTTCTGTTTGTGCTTTTGGCAGCAGGAAGAACAGCTGGTCCTTTGCCGGGGCCTCGAATGCTTTGGCCAGGCTCCAGGGTTTAGTGTAACCACGGTGACCTAATCACTTTCCAAAAGGCTGATTCTCAGCTTAAACTCTCAGCTCAGGTCAGAGGGATGTGAAGTTTGAACCATATGGCACTGACTGGTTCCTCTTTAGTGTCTCAAAGTGCTAACTTATCAATTCATCTTCTTGATGGCACTAAGTTAAAAACATTTTTGTCACTTTTTAATGGCTACCAAGCAACTGCACTGTTTAACCGACAGAGCAAAACATTTGTCTCCCCCTACTGACGGTTAGAGTAATTACACAAACACTCGACTTGATTACAATGAGGGTCAGAATTTCATGTTTGTGCTCGACAATAAAAAACCCAATAAAAAGTGCAGTGAAGAAACACCTTCTTGAGGCATATTTTAAAAAGTACAGTAAAGTACAGCATTAAAACACACACACAAAGAGAGAGCATATTTCTCTCATATTGGCCTCTCTGTAATGGATTTTTGATAAAGCTGATAGTTGAGGCTGGATCAGGTGACCTTGAATTCTTCCTTAGGTACACTACTGTTACGGCCCTGGGCCTTGGAGAGAGTGAGACTACCCTTTTGTGCTTATGTAAATCTAAGTGTGCCAGGACTCGTGGATGACTGGCTGCTGGGAGTCTTGTGCCAGCCTTCTTTTATGCAGATCACAGTGTGCCAGACCTCGCGGACGATTGGCTGCCTGGAGATCCAATGACCACTCCAAGACCAATTGACGGGCTGATTGTCTGCACCTGGGAGTATAAAAAGGCTGAAGAGCCTTCCCACTATGGGGAGCTGCTGCGCTGAAGTGAACATGCAGTGGCCTCCTCGTCTGCGTTGCATGTGAAGCTTGTTGATTAAACCTGTTTGCTGTGTTGCTCTTTGTTTAAACCTGATATACAGCTGAACTTAGTTTCATTAGAGTTTTGTGAAGCTTGCTTGACTTAGTTACCCTTAGCTTTTATTTTGTGTGCCGCCAGCCTGCTTTAGTTAACCCTTAGCTTTTACGCCTGACTGTTTTTTTTTTCTTTATGTAATAAGTATATGCCCAGTGGTCTTTTGAATAGCCCTGTCGGTTTTCTGTTTAAAGTTTGAAATTAAAACCTTTTTACTTTACTCAGTTTGTGTGGGGGGGCTTGTTTATGTTACTCCTCCCCTGACGCCTAGCAGGGGGGTCGTAACAACTGCCAATAGGACTAGGCTCCTGGGTACTTCGCCTTCACTCACCTTTTTTTTTCTCTCACTATGTGTTTAAACTCCACTCTACAATTAATCATTAGTTATTATTATTATTAATATCTGGCTCTCTTTTGTCCTGTGTCCCTCCCATCACCCACAAATGGTTGTTGCAGATGCTCCTCCACGAACCTAGTTCTGACAGAAATTTCTTCCTCTTAAAAGGGAGTTTTTCCTTCCCACTGTTGCCAAATGCTCGCTCATAGGGGGTCATTTGATTGTAGGGGTTTCTCTGTATTATTTTAGGCTCTTTACACAATATAAAGCACCTTGAAGTGATTGCTGTGGTGATTTGGTGCTATTTAAATAAAACTAAATTGCATTAAACATGTATGAACATTATGTGCTTGTTTTTAAAAGCTGTCACTGATTGTGGAGAAACAATAGTTTTGTAAAGCAGAATAATTTGTTTGCCAGACTACTTGTTTCAGATGTTTTGCTATTTACTAATAATTAGAGAGGTTACTTTTTTAATTGTAAAGCACAAAATAATGATACAATAATTTCAGTTACTCTGCATGGTAGCTCAGTGGTTAGCACAACATTTAAAACCTGTCAGGCCCTTCTGTCTGCAGCTAGCATTTTCTCTTCTTGTTCCTTTGGGTTTGTCACCAACTTCTCCTGCCATCAGCCCAGGACAGTGTTGCAAAGAGACTCTTATTCTCAAGAGTTTCACTTTTTGTTTAAATAAACTCTAAAAATACAGAAATAAGCAAATAGTCCGAAACAACTATGTTGCAATTCAATACGATGATGTGACTCTGTGTGTGAGAACTCAGCTGTTTTTGTTATCATGGTAATAATTTGTGAAATAATTGAAATAATTTATACTTTGTAATTTGTGAATAGTTAACAAAGTTACCGGCATGTGTGCAAATGTACACAACTCCCCTGTTTTAGAAACGCTCATAGAGATCTCCCTGTAGCTCTATGCTTATTCATTTGTCTGCAGCAGTTATAGCAGATATTCACATAACAGAGGTTGATATGCAATCAATGACTGAAACTGAACAAGAGAAATGAGTTTTAAAAAATGTGGTAACTTCAGTAAATTACCTAAGGGAGAGGAAAAACATGCACTGCTTTTCTGGGGAATTTTAATGGTCAACATGCGCTTTAAAATGATGTGGTTTGCAGTATGTATTAAGAAATGCCACCGTGCCAGGTTGTCACTTCAGCAAAATTCACTCTCACAAGCACCGATAAGAGTGTTTATTCTCTTGCACTCAACTGTCTTTGTGGATTTGTTTGCACACTGTTGGTAAGCACACTCCTTTAAAGACCTGCTGAACATCCCAGTGTGCGACTGGGCGTCATAGAAAATGAGGTGTAGTGTAATTCCTCCTTTGAGTAGATCAAAGCATTGTTTGTCCCTTTTCCCCAGCAATCATCAGATGCAGTGACTCATAAGCCTCATGTTTGTTCTGGGCTTTCCTCCACCCTATGTCTATCTGTTTGCCCATAACAAACTGTGGATTAAAGAGTAAAAACAATGACCACTGGAATGTGAACAAAGCACAATGTAAAGAATCTGCATGCCAAATAGACAGAAAACAGCTCAGCCAGCTGGATGCAAACACTGCCTGGACCTCCTTTGTTTGTTGTTTCACCCAGAAGACAGAGCACGCTTAAATCATAGTCCTGTTGGTTAGCATCATTTTGAAGCAGAGCAATAGATTAGACTGTTTAGTCAATACAAATGTCCAACCGGGGCTTTAGTATGCCTGTACCAATATTTCAAAGCAAAGCAGCAAAGTTGAAGCATACATTCTGGCCAATAGATGGAGCAATAATCCAAGTTATGATGGTTAACATCAGCATGCCTTTGACTCAGTCAAGGTTATTACTTGATGACCCTGGGGAAAAAAAACATTTTTGATTTACACCGAGTTTTATTTTATATTTATTTTTTCAGGAAATTTGTAATGTTTTTTTAATTTGTTTTTCCTTATAATCTTGCCAGATAACCAGATAAATAAACAAAGCATCTATCTGATACCTCCACCTCAGCTCTCACCTTTGACAGCAGAATTCATGAACACCATCCACTAAAATGAAAATCACTGTGCATTCACTCTGCTAATCAGCCTTTCCCTTTATCCTATAGAGATTGGCCCATTTACATTAAACATGCAAGTAAAGTATTTTTTGTTTTTTCACTAAAGCCTCCAAGGACTGTAACAGTAAAGACTGAAAAACACATTTAAAAGCAGACAGATCGATTATCCAAAGAAGAAAAATCAAAAACATGGTGGTACAGCTGCAATGGAATAAAGTTGAAGTATGCCAAATTACATGAGAAGTGGACTAAAAATCAGTGGCAACAGGTCTTTAAATGTTTGGTTCAAATATTCATCAGAATGTATGGAGGAGGCCAGGAGAGATGTGACAGTGAGTATCGACATTACAGTCATTATGAAACACGGTGGAAGCTCATGGTTTGGGACTGAGTTTCAGCCAGTGGTGTTGAAGATCTTATTAACATTGATGGCATTATGAACACAGAAAGCAGATTTTGATCCACCATAAAAGCAACTGACTGCCAGCAGGTTCCTTTAGGAATATAACAGTGATCCTAAACACACTGCCCATGCAGTAAAATCATATCTGGATATAAAAACACTGTCAGTCATGGATCGAACTCAGCTTTGAACTCAACATGTTTGATGCAGTCTGAGATCATCTTGACAGAAAACAGAACAAAATGCAGCCAACATCCAAAGAGGAGCTTTGACTGTCCTTCACAAACCCTGAATAACCATTCCTGAAGACTAAAGAAAAGACAAGAAGGCTTGACAAGAGAATTCAGTCTGTGTTGACAAATAGAGCTAGTCATATAACTACTGAATTTCATGCACATACAAATTGCAGAAACTGTGTTTTTGCCTCTATTTCATGTCATTTGCACACATTTCCCATTTTCTGCACAAAATATAAAGAAATGAGGAGTAGCTCAAGACTTGTTCCTTTGTGGGAAGGCTAGAAGGTCTCTCTGAAGCTGCCAGATACTTCTTTATTCTGATAAAATCCTGAGTATGTTTGAGTGAGTCAGTGATGGACATTCAGAAATTTGGTTTTGTTCAGTTAGACCTTTTTCTTTTTCTCGGTTAACATTTTCACAATAGTGAAAAAACTTTATTTCAGTGAAGAGTTGAAACAGGCTTCGGTATTTGATCTTTTTTTTTTTTTTGTATATTCATCTTTGCATTAGTAGAGTATTTGTGTTCAGCTTGTGTGTTCTTTCTACACTCTATTGTCAGGTCGATCAGTAACACCAGATGGCGCTCTTGACTCTAGATTTTTCTCTGTCACTAAATCCAAGCAGCTCACTCAAAGTACCTTAAGGATGTCACTGACATAAATGCTCGCAGGAGGGAAAAATAACAGAAAGACTGTTCTAGAACACAGACCCTCCTACCAAAACTGATATAATATTGAGATGTGCACGCTTGTGATAATACTTAGGATTAGCATTGTTATTCACTCTAAATGAGGTCAGGAAGACTCTGACTTGAAACACAGCAGGATGTTGTCACCCCTAAGCAATAGCTGAGCCCCATTCCTGCCATCTGGACCTGCATCACTTACACTGAGAACAAAGACTACAAGAATAAACTGATGCATGTAAACAGAGCAAAAGAAAACCCCAGTGTTGAGAAAGCTGGTTAGAACTAGTTTCGCTGGCTCCACGTGGATGCTTGCAGTAATCTCATCTGTCTCGTCTCAGCCTTCACCTGTTCCAGGTGGAACGCGGGCAGCAGCCACACAAAGAAGCTGCACTCCACAATCACCTCTCATGTGTCAGTCACTGGCAGACTCTCTGTCCACATACTGTTAACACATTCAGGTAATCATTACACTTGTAAATGCTTAAATGCTTCCGAAGGCTTAGGTGAAAGGGATGAAAGGTTGCAAACTAGAGAATAAGCTGGTCCAGGAAAAAAAACACTACAGCTGGGTTAATGCATGACTCATAACTGTGGACAGAAATAAGCTTAGTGTTTTTCAACCTTCTAGCAATACCTGTTTATTCTCTGGCTTTTGAATCAGATTAAAAGTGCACAGTTCCCTCATCGCCTGCAGGTACAAATCATGCCTAGCTGTTGAAACAGAACGCTTTGCAAATGCTTCTGGCTCGGTCTGGCACTAAGTAAATGGATCATCTAAAGGGAACGTTTCCAGTGAGAGAATCACTGAATTGTGCCACTAAAACACAAAAACCGAGCTTGCATGCACAGTTACGGCTTTGTGTATGATGCCTCGTGTTTGTTGTGATCAGCTGATAGCTGATCTGTCTATAGGCTTTACTACACGGAGCAGGCTGCCTGGATAAAGCAGTGGTATGGCATGTCCAGCTTGGCTCTCCCCAGCTCTCCCTCTGAGTTGACCTACAGGGTTAATCTGAACAAGTTTGGAACCAGTTTTGGAGCAGCCAGTCTGCTCCAAGCACACGCAGCCAGATACTCTGTAGATTTTACTCACTGCTGTTGCTGATTATGCTGATCCAGCATTAAAGTGCACTCTTTGCAGCCTAAAAGGCTCTCATGACCTCAGCTTGCTTTTTGACTGGCAGGCTTTTAGTGTAAGATTTAAATTCACTTGTGAAAGCTGTTATTGTGCACATCATTGCATAGAATTACAGCAGTTTCCAACAAATATAGGATAGCACCATATTTTTCTTTAGGAAAAACAAGATCAGAAAAGTAGCAAAACATCTGAAAAAAGTAGTCTGACATTGAAAACATGTGATAGGCACCAATATGAGTCAGCAGCAAGGCTGTTTGCACAGTGAGGCTATACTTAGCCTAATCAGGACTTTCAGATAAATGTTATGATTGGTTGCTAACATCATAGACTGCATAGACATTTTAACTCCACATTCTGAAGGCTCAATGTTTATGTTAGAATGTGTTTTTACTTTTTTGGGGGGGGTTTTGTAATTATTTTTTTTTAATATGGAAGTCTAGGGGACTGACTCACTTTTGAAAGCAGCCTCAAGTGGTCATTAAGGGAAGTGCAGATTTTGGCACCTTGACGTTAGCTTTTTTTTCAGTTGTGGATGTTGTTGCGTGGTTGGACCTTACTTGTCAGTAGCACAGGAATCGCCATTGTGACAAATGGGAATTCTTCAATCTGCTGTAAAATGGGAACTGCACAGGTTCACAAAACCAATCCACCTCTTCATCTTACAACTTCTTAAAAAATGTAAATGTTGTTACAAATCTGTGAGATTGTGGCATCAAAGGAAGATGTACAATTCAGTACTATAGTCTCATAGTCTGGTGAGTTTAAGCTTTTTTTCTAAGGTCTATAGAAACCATACAGTATGTGAAATTAAAAAGAACTTAAACATCAAAGGAGCCTGAGATCATAAAGAGTTGTACCCAAAAAAGAGATCAGTCAAGACACTTATATAAAGATACAAAAGTATGGTAGCTCTTGAGGAGAAATAACTGGATCTGATCTCCTTATGCTCTTGGTGGCTCAGAACATGTAGGGCTGATTCTGCCTGGGCTCTTGACCACAGCATGGGGTTCCAGCTGCAGCTGGTCTCTGAGTGCTGCACAGTGGCTGCACACTGCTCATAACATTTAGGATTTGATAAATGCAGAGCATTACCTTCAACACAGGGTATCTTAAATGACTAAAGCCAGTATGATGGGGTTTGTGACAGTTCACTGAGTAATTGTACTGACAGCAGTGTTCAGTTAGGGCCAAAATGGTAATTTAAATAACGACATCACCATGGACAGAATTCATCCAGCATCCATGTGTTCGGGGTATAATATCAATCTGTTTTTACAGCTCCCCTTTCAGAAGGGGTCATCACAGCGGGTAGCTCCTCATGGCTGATTAAATTTCACTCCAGATGTCCTTTCTGACACAACTCCAAAAGAGCTACAGCATGTTTTCTTCTCAGATTTTCTTTCTCAGATCACGTCAAAGCAGAAAACGGCAGCAGCCTCACTAAACAAGCACGTGTATTAAGCATTTTGTGTGTATCGGTGTATTTATTCTCGCTTGGTCTCTTTTTTTCTCCTCTAGCCGGCAGTCAGCATTATAATAATCATAGTGAATGCCCCCATTAAAGACCCTCTCACCACATTCTCCTGTCTGTACAGGTCCTACTTTCATCATGTGGCTCACTGCTTTGCCAAAGCCTTCATCTTCACTGCTGTACTGAGCCGTGACAAGAGCCAGATTAAGAGACCCTCATTGCTCATCACCGCAGCCTGACATCTACCAACTGCCTCCTTCTCACGCTGATTATCAAAGTGATGTTGATTATAGGCCATGATAAACACAGCCTCTCAGAGCCTAGCAGGAGCTGAAGAACAGAACAACGGAGGGGGGGTTGTTAAATATATATTTGAGCAGAGCTTATATTGGTTGAACAACGTTGCACGCTGGTTAGGTTATTCTTCTGTGCTTAGCTGCAAACGATGAGGAGAAACTGTTTTCATTCCTGCTGCTACCACACACCCACCAAATTATGTTTAAGACTGACAACAGATAAGGTCATAGCATTTTGGGTCTTAGGAGTGTGCTCCACAGTAAAGGATCTTGACTGCTACAGCCTGGATTTTGACTTGACTTGCTGACGAGTAGCAGACTTTTTATTTTTTCTATAATGATTAGATTTTAGTGTCAAAACTGATAGGGACACCTTATTTTAAGATGTACCTATATTTGTTTCCCATATGTGATAATACAGGAACAATATGCATACAAAATGTTTATTTTTCAGGGTTTTTTTTTTAATGTATGATGGCTCAAAAGCCAAAAAAAATGTTAACTTGATTCTCTATAATTGGAATTTAATCTGAGTTAAATTTCAGAGAATCAATGAATTTTTATCTAATTTTTTAAAGTTGTTAATCACATATTCTGTGTTATTTTCTATTTTTTTCTACTTTTAACATTTTACTTAAAAGAATTTGGTTCATGAAAATCTCTTGGTTTGAATTGCAGTAAGGCTCTTCACATTAACCCTTAACTCTTTTACAAGCGCATACATGTCATCAGTTGGGAGTGAGACACCCATCTTGCTATTGCTAAGATACACTTTGAACCACAACCACATGAGACGCTATCAGCTTTGACAAAAGCCGGTACTGTGCGATTCTCCTGAGAATGATAAACTGAACTCTATCTACTCATTACTTAAAGGAATGGAATGCAGGTTGCACACATTCAGCATCACTAATGATGCTGAATGTGTGTAGCTGGTGACACTACACATGTGTGGTGCCAATAACTAGGACCAAACAAAAAGCTTTTCTCTGACGTCGGTAAAAGTTTAAGCGAGTGGAAATGAAGTAAAAAGAATGAGTGAGGTTTAGATTCCCAGGAATTTCTCCAGCAATGACAATATTAGTGAGCATAAGAAGGTGGACAGATGTTTCCGCAGAACTCCAAGTGTTCAGGTTTAGGCCACTAGGGTGTTGTTAAAATGGGAGATTCCAGAGTAGATATAAAATGATTTATTGTAAGAACAGAGGGAGTAAATGATGCACGATGTAATACAAGTGAACAAAGACTATTGTCCACATCAAACTGCTATGATGCATGCTCTAATTAAGTGACCCCAGCAGCTGTTCAGCACATTAGCTGCTAATGCAGCCGTAAAGCCTGGATCAAAGTAGCACACCCACTACATATCCTCTCTCCGCGTGGCGTAATGTCTGACGTTGGCCTGCGGAGATAGGGATCAGCTACAGAGCAATTGAGCCTTATCAGTTTTCCTTTTCTTCATGAAGTTCCTGTTTTAGCTGATGGATGTTGAGTAAATTTGTGTGTTTGCCAGCAGCTGTTTGACTTTGCAATTGTGAAAATGAGCATTTGTCAAAGGAGCTGAGGATGTAAACAAACAGCTTTCTCTTTGTTGGTGGTCAGTCTGTATGGTATTGGTAGCATGGTCCCCACTATGACTTATGTGGAATTTTCATGGACATTTTACTTTTTTGCACTGACAGGTAGACTTGTTGAAAGTAGACTGTAGCTCCTGGGAAACAATATTTTCACGTATCTTATGTAAAATGTATCTTATTTTAAGTTGAATTTCTCATTTTGTTTCTTTATCAAAAAATGTTGATCGGACAAGAATAGGCTGGGTGTATGGAGTCGAGGAGGCCTGCAGGAGAGGAGTCTCTCCCATGTTTCCATTTTCCTTTTACACACTATCCCTTTGGTTATATTTTATATTTACTTCATATATACTGTATGAAACAGAAAATCTTTTTGAAATTTCTTAATTAAAGAGGAAACAGTGAACACATTGTCCCCTGAGATTGTTAAAAAGACTTTTCTCAAGAAGGAAAAGATGCAAATCAATGCGAATTTGGTTAAAAGGTGAAACAACACTCACCAAACATCCTCCTCCTTTTTCTCTGCAAAGTCCAAACAACTTCATTCATATCCATCTCCTTCCTTATAGACCTATAACCACTGTGGATCACGCAATGAGACATAACACCACTGGAAACATAACTTACTGACTATATAAATCCCATCTAATAATACTAGTCAGTCTGGAGGGAATATTAAGTGAACCTACCTAATGAAACAGCTGTTAAAAAAAAACTATGACACATATAATTTAAAACAACAGTTAGAGGGCTTTTACATTTTCACTTTGAACTTTAATGAACCAGGTTTTAGCTGTAAAGAATATGGTTTTCATTTACATAACAGCTGTGGATGGAAATGCAATATCACTTGCAATGTCTTCTCAAACCACATGCCAGGTTATCCTTGCCTATCTTTGCTCAGAACACTCTAGTATGAGAGTTCTCAGTCTTAATCATTTTAAATACTGGCTACACGAAAGTTTGGAGAAAAAAACATAGATTTTTCTAAAAATATGGTCAGAAATGATAAATTATGAAAGCAGCCAACAGTTGACCCTGAATCCTTCCTTAGTTATGCAGCAATAGGCCTAGACTGGTGGGGGCTTCCTATGATGCACCGAGTGTTTCTTCTGCATGCACCTTTGTCCTCTCACTGTGTGTTTCTACATCAACACTGCATTAAATCATTGGTTGTTATTATTAATCTCTGGCTCTCTTGAGTCTTTTGTTATGCCTTCCCTATCCCCACCCCCAACTGGTCATGCAGGTGTCTGCGCCTTAGTTTTAGAAAACCTTCAGGATAACTGCGGCATGCACTCACTGACCTCATATGTTTGTGGCAGCCAGTCAGCCGAGCACTTTGATCTGCATCATACTGTTGGTGTTCCACTGCGGTATCTCGTAAGCACTCTTGGGACACTCATGGGGATGCTATCAGTGGCAGATTGCACTTGACCAGCAGCGATAATGCCCATTAATTACATGGTGCTGTGAATTTATTGTACTTCCTGTAAATATGCGAGGAGCCTAGTTGTGGTATTCCCCTGCATGCAGTTACATACACAATATAATTCCTCTGCATCTATGATAAGAAATTAAATAATATGGATGACTGGAAACACATTATAAAATCAGTCCATGTTCCCTGTCTGCGCTTGATGATAAAGATGATGAACCAGCACAAGTGCCATATAAAATGGACTTTACAACCAGGTCAAAGGGGGAATCCCATTATTCTGCTGGCTATCAACAATTTCAAGTTGGGCATGTTTGTGTGCTGACACAGTGGATATTACAGCCTAGCATGGTTATAGAAATGTACAAGCTGATGTCAACACCCCAAAATATGTTGTCAAATTCACAGATTAAACAAAGAATTACTATATAAATAGGAGTAGAAGTCGGCTATTGTTTCCAGGCCTGAGCTTCCTCCTCCTCTGGGCCACAGATCAGCTGCACCTGCAGGGTAAGAGACAGGAGGAGAGGGGTGGAGGTGTTAGATGACAGGCGATGGGTGTTGCCAAACTGAAAAGGACAAAGGGAGTGGGGAGCAGAACAATAGTGAGGCCTTGTGATTGAACTGGATCGAGACAGCATGTCTGCGGTGCCGCCGGCCATCCAGCCCAAGAAGGAGCCTCCAGCGCCACACAGGAAAGAGCTTTCTCTAGAGCCGCCTGAGACACACAGACACACACAGAGACTTACACAACATGCAACCACACACTGATACAAACATGAACAATAGAGGCCCCCCATCCTGACCCAGACCTGGACTTGACTTTGCTGTAACTCCAGGGAATCATCTCATGTAAACTCAAAGAACAGATTGTCGTATTGAGGGGGGGTGGCGGAGTTACAAAGGCAGAGGTTACTGAAGGCTGGAACATTTATTTCGTGGAAGATTCAGCTTTTTATTTTACTCACTGTGTGCTTACACAGCACTAACTCTCCAAGCTGGACTGATTGTTTCCAGAAAAAGCCGGTTTCCGTCATGTATCTCATGTTCAAGTAAAGCAACATTTGCAACAAGATACTGCACTGTTTGCACAGTGACCTCCACTTGGTATTCATTATAAACACGCTGTCAGCTAACAAATGTGTTTTGTTACAGATTTGTGCCACACAGTGATTTGTATCATAGCAAATGAAGAGAACAAGACTGAAAGGCTTATTTTCTGGCAAATCACTCCTAATTCCAATTACTCTGTTTTCTTGACATCAGTATGTTCAAAGCAAAAAATGAAATTGGACAGTTTATTGTATTCAAAATGTTCTCGGTTCTCTCAGTGTTTCCATTCTACTAAAGAAATTTTGAAGAGCTTTCCATTTTGATTTCAAAGCTGGCCATTAAACAGACATTTGACAACCCTTTGAAGAAGATGCCAAAAACTGTTTGATTGTACTACGTGTATACTACCAGACTCAGGCTTTGTCACTCGGTGGGTGGAAGCCCAGGGTTTCATCTGTACAGACTGGGGAATCAACAGTGTTGAAATTCTGAAGGTTGTTACAAACATAACAGTTTATTTAACCTCAGCAACATCAAGCACAATCAAGGAGTGAAAGAATAAATTCTTTCCCCTGGAAACTCATCGTGTTCTCTCAAGCACGCCACATGGAAACTCAACAACAGCACTTCTGCCATATATGGTCATATTTTTCTGTTCACCACATTGGGGCCATCATCGGCATCCATTTAATGTTTGTCAAATTGACCAGAAGCCACAGTGACAGGAAGGATCTCTGCTGCAAAGCGCTATGTGATTGGGAATCAACATTATGGTCTGAATGTTTTGTTTCGGGTGGAAATGCACCATCACGGTGTCTGCGTGGTCCCGCTGTGCGTGCCATCCCATTGGCAGGATTCACTTTCCACGCAGATCGCTGACGCAAAGCATGTTTCAGTGTTGATGTGAGGCTGTGGCACGATGTGCACCATGCACAATGTACAATGCAACAACTCGTCCAAAAACAACAAAGAGGTCTCACAAACTGCGCAGCTCTACTCCCGAGTGGATGACATCTACGCAGAGACAATCACAGACCACAAATGTGCCAAATTCCAGAAATCTTTGCTTGATGGTGAGGAATGTGTTTCATTTTCAGTATGTCTCTCTTGTGTTCCCATTATGAGCTAATCCGGATGATGCCAGCATACACAGGGCCCCCGTAGGAAATGCTTTGAGTCAGGCAACCGAGCTCATCAAGGAAAACTGTCGGACAGTCGGTTCCTATTCTTTTCCTTCATTCTTCTTCTTTTCACACATCTGAGCCTCTTCCTGGATGTATCTTACATCACTGTGACCTGCTGACCTGTGCTTTGTCCTTAATGGCCAATCAACAGCCGCTTTTGATGAGTGAGGCAGAAAATAGGGCAGTGCATCAACAACAAAGAGTCCTCTGTGTTGGTCAATGTTAATAGAAGAATTAGGGATACCAAATCCATAGCAGGCTGTTTTTATTTCAAAATGATGACTGGAACCATGGATATGTTGGAATGTAGAATTGATGTATAAGTGGAATAAAAGTTAAAAAGAGCAAAAATTCTTTAGGAAACTCATTGAGGCCTTGGAATCCATGTGAAGTCAGCTAATTTTGACATATATTCCTATATAAGTGGACTTTTTGTTGAAACCAGGCAACTGGTCACTGGAAGGATGGAACTTGTCATAGTCAAGGTGTTAAAAAAATCACTTGCCTTTTTATTGTTTTATTTTAAACAATAAAAGATGAATCAAATGGACCATTACGGCAAGGCTGGGATGGTCAACTTGGTAAAGTAAATCCGTTGGGCATCTTTCCTCGCCTTTAGACAATAATTCTGATGGCAAAAAAACCAAACTGGACAGGCAAAAAAAAATAAAAAATCACTTGCCTAAGTAAACAAATGTATTTATTTTCATCCTCTGAATGAGTGCCTAACTGATATAGACACTGCCAACAAAAATCATCACAGGTCAGGTCAAAATGTAACATTTCACAAAAGCCTTTTTTTCACATAAAAGATTTCTCGGCCTCTGCTAAGCTAAATATTGAGATGATCATGCTCAACAATGAGGCTAAAAATTAAAATAATAGCCATTGGGCTAAAGCACTGCTTGTCAGTGCAGACATTCATCTGCAGCCATTCAAATGTTGAATGTCTGTATGAATTTTTCTATCAACAGTCAAATTGTTGTGGGTATTCCTGCCTAAAACACCGAGGCATACTAATGGCCCAGCAGTGCATTTTCAAATTTAAACCAAACCCATTTTAAGCAGAAACTGATTCTTAACTCTAACTTCCTTCTAATTGTAACATTGGGCCTAACTGCCATTTATATCTCATGATGAAATTCCCTGAAAGTGATGAGACACTAGGAAGTATCCGTGTGTGATGATGAATTACAGACACATTACATTAATAAATAAATTTCCTAAGAACTTGCGGCAGGTGCTTGCACATGTCTTGCAGTAATCCTCACTATTGTTTCTAAACATCTTCTTAAAATAACATTATAACCAGATATATAATCATTTTAAATGCTGTCTTCTGTTGCATTTCTTTGAAAAGCTCCAGCCTCTTGGTTGATGTTAAAAGAAAAAACAATCTAAATTTAGAATCAGCAGATGCCTTTTGTTAATGTGAGACGGGCCAAGTATCACAGCCCTCCGCAGTTCATCAAACAAAACGTCGACTTAGATCGAGGGCCACTGATTTTATGGCTTCATCTTCCAGCTAAACGCTGAGTAATCCTAAGCCTGTGCACAGCTCATGCTTAGTTCCTCATCACAGACTTTGGTTGGAACCGGTCTGCGCTGGAATCAAGTTGACTGCCACTCCCTGCACTATAATCACTAATCTTGCACTGCTCTGTTTCGCTTCCCTCTTTCTCAGTCTTTATCTAAAACCCAAAGGCTGTGTTTACAGCATACTTACATTCAGCACTGAAGAGTGGGCCAAATCTTGTTGTGGCTGCCCAAACAAGGAGAACTGGTGCAGTAAGTCTTTCTTTTTGTTAGGCAAAATGATTTAGTTGACCTCATGTGGTCATGCAGCTTTACATTAATACAGATTCCCAAAGGCCAGAAACCATAACTGCTCTAAAGCTGAATCACCATCATATATATATGTGTGTGTGTGTGTGTGTGTGTGTGTGTGTGTGTGTGTGTGTGTGTGTGTGTGTGTGTGTGTGTGTGTGTGTGTGTGTGTGTTTGATTCATTCAGGCACCTTTCACAACTATTGTTATATTATGATTTATATTGCTATGTTTTATTATTGTATCCCTGACCCTTCGCCACTCACACCTCCACCCTGTATCTTCCTCCCTCTCTCCCTCATTGTGGTTACTGTCCTCTAGGCTCAAATGCTGTCTGCCACAGTGTCTGTTGACATCAAAGCACTGGCCATTTCTAAAGCCTATGAAAGGCAGGAAGAGGGTGGGAGACAACAGGCCTGTGTTCAATCCCGCACACCTCTGCCAACACAGCAAAGACAGCCAAGACAACTGCCTTGAATATTTAGCTTTCTTTTCCTTAACAATTGAACAGCCATAAAAGGAAAAAAGGGGTGGCAAAGAGCTGCCTGCAGTGAGATACATGATATAAACAAAAGGAACAGCTGTGAGATAAAAGAGTAAAAAATAAATGGCATGATTTGCAACCTGTAATAAAGTCATAAATTCACCTGAACAATAAACAAACAAACATACCACTTAAGAATATTTATTTTGAAATATTTATTGCCTATTGAGAAATATATATATTCACAGTCACATGAAAAGACAGGAGCTACTGGACGTTCAACCTTAAACTACTGAAGTTAGCCTAGCATAGCATATAGGCACTTTAACAAAGGAGCCTGATTCCATTCAAAATCATTAAAATACACTGAAAGTGAGCTCTAAAGTATAACTGACTCTTTATATTTTCTTTATTTAAGCCATTAGAAATGTCATGTTGTACTTTAGCAGATTAGCAAGCCTATGGCGCTAATAAGTCTTCTAAGCTAAACTAACTTGCTAGCTGGAGACTTAGCAAACAGATATTAAACAGGATACATTACAGTTTCTTTTTTTTTTAAAAACTAATAGTTGTATATTCAAAAATGATTATTTAGCTTATGAGCTTTTATAAAGTTAGATAAACCTTGAATACTAAACTTTTTTTAGCCACTTTAGGCTTGGAGGACAAGTTAAACTGTGAGCACTGATATCTCCCATTATGTTAATATATAAGTGTGTTGATATATGAATAGTTGTGGTTCTTGATAAACACTAATTATTTTCCATCTCATCTGATGCTCCTCTGTACTCACCGGCAAGCTGCTAAGTGTTTCTCTCTGCTCTCTGGTCCTTGGCAGATATTGCAAACTGGGTTTTTCCAGCGTTTTTGTTGAAAACAGTTGCCTGCTGCGTCCAAAACTGACACTATGAGAACGGAGAGTGAACCAAAATATTATGTTTGGGCTCGACCAGCTGAACAATGAGCTGAAATCCACTGTAAACCTCCATAAAGCTGCAGTTTAAGCAATAATTCTCAGCAGGTTTCTCACTACAAGCGGTTAGTTATGTAATGTTACTTTGCTTCATGATGATACAATATCATTATTAAAAACATTAGCTGTGGAAACTTTAAATTAAGTTCACTGCCAAATAAATTAATGTCTACAACATTTTCACTCAATCAAGGTTATTTTAGTAAATTAAAAGTAAACTAAAAGTTAAAACTACATGTTTTTTAAAAATCAGTTAAATAAAATAAAACAGAAACAAAAACTAGACTAAAACACATGTGAGATGACTGAGTAAACTTGGAAAACTAACTAAAATAAAATTTAAAATATCTAAAGGAAATATCCTCAGTTTTAGTATATTTTAGTTTGGTTTAGTTATAGATTTATTTAGAGCTTGCCCTTTGAGTCAGCTGCTTATAAAATTATGTTTATTTTGTTTATTATAGTACAGGTACTGATTTTGCTAAGACTTGTCTTTGACATATGCTCTTTGTACAATAATAATTAATAAAACTAAAAACTAACACTGAAAATGATCAAAACTAAACCAAAATAAACATTTTCCAACAAGAAAAACTAATCTGAAAGAAGAGAATCCTCTCTTTAAACCAAATAAAAACAAAGAGTCAAAATGAATGAATGGATTGAACAAGGGATTAGAAAATACAAAACTATAATAACTCTGATCAGTATCATTAGTTTTATTGACTTAAGCAGTCAAATTAAAAAACTTTATGTACTTCAATTTCATGTTTTTATTGTACAGATTAATATGATTACATTTTTTCAACATTTCTGTATTATCATTACAAGCTGCAAAGGAGTCATTTTAAAGCACTCCTTTTTCCACCATCACAGGTGATTTCTCACCTGAGAGCTCCACACCTTACAGTGACTGATACTGACATTTCCCTTAACTGTAAGCACATGCAAGAAGCGCCTGCAGCTAAGATGTCGTCATGAAAAACAACCCAGAGAACTGGTTTGAGCCGGTAGAGTGACTATCAGAGCAGGGAGATTAGCAGGCAGAGTGATCTGTGTGTCTGCAGCTAAGCCTACATACACGGCCTACCATAGACCACAGACATAAAAACCATCAAAAATGATTTGAAATTTGGATGTTAATGGAGTGGGTGATTGTCTTAATAAAGGGCCCATTTATGGTTAACTTGAAGATAAAGAATCAGAGGGTGAGGAGTCAAACCCTCAACTCATCTAAACCCTCTAATGCTACTTAGACAAGCTCTTATCTAGAAGCCTTGCATGATTAAATAGAGTCCAGTGTAAAATACACTGTGTGGAGAAAGCTGCTCACCTCCCTACCCTCCCATCCTAGCCTGAGCCAAACTGGTTTACACCGGTCTGGTAAAGAGCTGTGAGGGAAACCCAGTGAAGGTTAACCACATCCTCTCGTGAGTAACTCTATCCTCTTTGAATGCCCTCTGCTGTGTCACAGTGAAGAACATTAGAGGTAGAAATGTGCTGATAGTGTCTTTTTTGGTTGTTTTGTTTGCTCACTAAGAAATAAACCCTATCCTAGATTACATGACTCAACTCTACACACAAGCTGTTACACTACTCTGTGATCTATCCACCTGCACTTAACGTCAAAGACAAAGGTCATTTACATCATTATTTACCCATTTCTATGGTAACTTGAATTGTGTCTGACATGAGGGTTTTCCCTGTGTGTGACTAACACTGAGCACATAGGTCAAGCTCTGAGTGTGATGTCATTTTTTTAAAAAGCTAAAAGTATTTCATGTAGACTCGAGACTATTTTGTAACACTTAAAATGCCCCGTGTATACTCTAATGCAGTATAACAGTGTTAAGCCCACAAATCTAATGTGCCACAAATGTTGACCTGATGTGCCCTGATTGGTGGTTACCAAAGACCATGTGTGACACGTGTAAGAAAGATGAACAAGGATTCAGTTATAGTATACAACAAAATAATTTATTTTATAAAATTACAAACAAAAGGAACTTTTCATAAATGCAGTTCATTGTGCTGAGACATGTTGGTGACAATAACACATTGGCCACTAATAACTTGTAGTCGTACAACAAAGTAAAGCTGAGGGACAAGGCATGTGTTCAGGATAGGCATTCATACAGGCAGGTTCCAGGGCACCATGAAGTCTCACATTGCAGCTGTGCGCCATCATCAGCACAGCGATTTGCATCAGTACAGTCACGCACCCACAAGAGTGCATCAGTAAATTCAAGTCTGCATGAAGACTTAAATGTATTCCCTTCATATTCCCACTTAGTTCATGTCGCTCCAGCCCGCTCCGGGCAGGACTCCGCGCTGTCCCCTCCGTCCATGAGGCGACAGCCGCCGCACGCCGCCGGCTGAGCTTTCTTTTTTCCTTCGGCACCTGACGCTCGTCTCCAGGCGACAGGTGAGCCACAGCCCAGACACACCGGGAGTGTTCTCAACATTCGGCTCACACACGAGCCGACACACAGAGAGACAAAGGCGGTGAAACTGCTAAAACACAGTCAGCGCAGTTTGAACATCTGCCGCACCATCCCCGCAATCTGCAGGAACTTGTCCTTCTTTCGCTGCTTCAGAGCCATCAGTGCCCGGGCCGTCTCCTCCGGATCCTGCGTGTAGGAGAATATGCTCCTCACTCTCTCCTCCGCCTTCATGTCGCCCGTTTTCTGGAAAAGCCTCATCAGCGCGTCCTGGTTGACGTTCTCGAAAATGTTGGCCACGGCTTTCTTGCGGTGCGCCGTGTCGAACTTGTTGCCGTGGACGGATGGGCTGACCCGGCGGCATTCAGAGGATGCGTAGGAAGACATCTTAGCTTTTTGTGTCTGTAGAGTATAGTTTCCCCGCTCAGCTGTGGCCCTCCAACTCGGTAAGGGGGAGTTGTTCGGTGCGCACTGTTTCTGTGGAGCGGCTCAGGCTTGAACGTTAGGCTGGGTGAGTGCCGTTGAGCATGAGCGGTAGGATATTTATGGAGGCAGTGTGGGGTGTGAGTTTGCCGGGACGCACTCCCAGCCGGTGACATCAGTAGTTGTGAAGCAAACAGACGCACCGCCCCTCCGAGCCCAACGTATTAGAGAGTCCCTAAGCACTCCACACACACACACACACACACACACACACACACACACACACACACACACACACACACACACACACACACACACACACACACACACAGGGAGAAGCCTGATGAAACCATTGTGCGCTTTATCTGTAAGGCCTGTTGATTACAGTAACTTAACTGCTTAACAGAAATGCTCTGTTATGAAAACTGAATTCTGTGTGCCACGATAACTGACAAGGGTCTCCTTAAAGAAATCAAAAGATTCTGAAGAATTCATTCGCGTTGGTATTTCTCCATCGACACAACTTTGTGCTGAACATTGGGGGCGACAAGATCTCTGTCTAAATCAATCTGGGTAAATTCCTAGATGATTAAACATGCAACTATTTTGCTGGTAATAACTGAAACGAGTAAAGAAAATCAACAGCCTATTTATGCAAGATAATTCAGATAATTTTATTGCGGGGGTTATATTGGTTGGGTCTAATTATTGCGGGGGTCATAACCCCCCTAACCCACCCGTGTATTTCTCATCTCTCTGTGCTATACTGCTAGTGCACGTGATGTGGATGGATCTGTTCTCTCTGTGTCTCCGTGATACTGCCAAAGGTTGTTTACAAAAGGAATTCATTTCATAAAAGCAATCTGAATGAGGGATGCTCGCCTCTTCTTCAAGAGTCTTATTAGTTTATTTTAGTTGACACAACCTCTGCTCATTACATTTTTTAAAACATCAGAATCTCCATTGTTAGAGGAAATGGCAGGAATGTGGGTATCAGATTCTTTCTTTTGCTTGAGGGCAAACATAAATAGCAATGGGGAAGTAATTCTGGACTAATGAGTGGCTGCTCATTATGACGTTACCCTACTTGAGGGGACACCAAGAAAATTCTGAATGACTCCTTCTTTAAATTTGGATCAGTATAATACAGAAAGGTCTCCAGTTGGCTCATTTTTATTACTTACTTTGATAGACAGACAGACAGACAGACAGACAGACAGACAGACAGAAAGAAAGAAAGAAAGAAAGAAAGAAAGAAAGAAAGAAAGAAAGAAAGAAAGAAAGAAACAAAAATAAGTCACCAATCAACAAAAGAAAACACAAATATATATCTTAGCACTAATGTAGGACGCAAATACAACAATAACCATCTGTCTTAGTGCATGAGTCATTTGTTTCTGTAAATTTGTTGGCCCAGCTGGCCGCTAGGTAAAAGTGGGCATAACAGGAATGGATTAATTAGAACTGTTAGCTTGCTTTCTAACACAGAGAGAATGTGTTCAGCGTGAGTGTTCGTTTCCTCGTGCTGTGTATAGTGTTGTGATGTGACTGTCGTCTGGCTGAAATAAGTCTCTGTTAGATTTAAACTGTTTGCAAAAAACCCCACACAGACACACTTTTTTTAAGTGCTATTTTTGAAAGCAAACTTTACTCCAATTAACTAAAAATGGGTTTTCACTAGTTCCAAAAACTGCAACAGCAGATTGTATCTTCCTTTTCCAGTTAGCAGTGTGCTTACATTTTGGACTTGACATGAGAGGGTTGTTGAGCTCTGTTTATGCCTGGAGGTGACTGGAGGCCAACGCAGCCCGGCTGAGTTGCGCTGATAAGGCTGTGAGGCGTTCCCCTACTTGAAACTCTCGTTATAAACACACAGCAAGTGTCATAGCAGCCGGTGTTTTTATGCTGAAAAACTGACATTTGCCCTAAAATGTCCCCTCAACATGGCGCCTTATATGGAAAAACACATTCGGGTATAAGTGACTCAGGAAGTGTGTGTTTTCTTGCGGAATAAAGCTTATGCATGGTATGGCCGGCATGTGGCACTGACATTGTTTGCTGATTTTGAACAATAAGCCAGAAATGCTTGTCTGGAGCTGGCACAGAGACAGAGAATAGCTGCACTCACCCTGGAAAAACATGGAACTGGAAATGACATATTTATGGCCCCAAAGCTGTCCCAGAGGCGCGACAGATAAGGAATGCACAATAAGGTTTCAGCAGTTAGACGGAAACTGGAGCCTTGTGCTGCTGACCCTGCTCTCCTGTCCACCCCGAGCATTCACGTTTTATCATAACAAAAGATTCACTAAATTTAACCAAGTATAAAGCATTTTTTTCTTCTTCGTTTTTTCAGATGTTGTCTACGGAGAGCTGTTCTCAGGAGACAGCAGTTTCACTCCCTTGTATTTTGCTCATTTAAGATTTGGCTTGAAGTGCATAATTAGACTCTGAAACATCCCTCAAACAGACTGGAGGTCACAGACAGGGCACTTCATTGCACGTTAAGATTTGCAGTCGCTCTGAAGTCCTTGCAATTATGTAACAGAGTTAGTGATCAGTCTTATCTATTGGACCACTTTTACTGTGTTTCACCCTTATCTTTGTTTATGGTTGTTTTATAATATAGTTATTATAATATGATAATTCCTGTCTCTGGAAGAGCTTCCAGATTTATTGGACTGTCCTATTTTGGCACGAGCTGTCTGGCGTTACCAAAGAACATTTACACAAACTTCAGTTTTGAAATGCTCCAGACTCCTGCAATATTTTATAACCACAGTTTGGGATGCAAAATGAAGGTTACATAATGCAGCAGGTAGCCTTGCATTAATTGCTTTATAGTCTATGCTACTTATGCAGATAATTATTGAGTCTATCTAAGCAAGACTGCTACTTAAATAGCACTGTTCTACACATCTGAGAACGTAAAGCACTTTATACAAGTATCATTCATGCAATCACATACACATTCCTACAGTTATCTATGTCTAGCCACTTTCTAACATGTGCACACGCAAACACAAATATCGTCTCCAATGGATGTACTGGGGGTGACTTCAGGTTCAGTATCTTACCCAAGGATACTTTAGACTGAAGGAGTCGAATCACTGACCTTCCTAACCTTGTAATTATTGCACAACAACTTACTAGTGTGAGACACAAACTAGTTTGTGTATTTATTACAGAAGCAGGTCTTAAAAATATATTTTTTGCATTTTCCCAAACACAGTAAAAAAAATATGAACAGAATTTGCAGAAAATCTGCAAATGAAAATACAATAATGCATGCAATAGGTGCTTTATCTACAGGTATACTATTTAAAGAATTAAAAATGGAAAAACAGAGAAAGCTCAGCCATGATAATTACAGCTTAGATCCTAATGTTTTTTTGACTTCCTTCTATGATTCTGGATTTAAAGGACCTGTGCAAGTCTTTACTGTGTCTTTATTGTGTCTTTATTCTGCAACCCTCCTGTTTCTGGACAGCTAACAAGAGATGCCTAAACAACAACATAAACGTTACAAGCTAACATTGTGGACTCTTGCGTCCTAAAACTTTTAAACTACCTTCCCTCTGATCAGCACTTTGATTACATTCTTACTTCACATGAAAGTTTGTTTGCCTAGTGCGAGTCTGTCCACTTTAGATCCACTTCAATAACTAGTTTCAGTAACAGCATAGCAGCAAAAAGGAGCTAATGGGAGTGCTTACTGATGGAAAAATACAGATGTCTTCAACAATTCACCTCAGTATCACTATCATTTATCTGTCATTCCTGTCATTATTCAGAAATGAGCTTCGTTGACTTGTTGACAAAGTAAGGGATAATGAGCACTGACCATGGTCCACTTGATCCAGTGATTTCAGACACAGTCCAGCAACTGGGGCATGTTAACCATCTTGACACAAAATACTGATAAGCATTATAAGCAACTTTTGTAGGTCTTCATATCCTGTCCAATGTAATTTGAGGAGTTGCTGATAACATAATGATATGTGATGTCAGGTTAGCATGGCATGTCAATTACCATCCATCTTCAGCCCTCACTTGCCAATTTTTTTCAACATAATGAGCAAGATGCTTGTCATGAATGTATCTGACTTCCTCTCAGAGAGCGTGTAAACTTGTTTGTTTACTTATAGTTGTCTCATCTACATAATTTTTAATAGGTTCACAGTTACCTGAATGCGTGGAATCTATGGACAATCTATGGATGCATGTTTGGTAGCATTAGTTGATAGCTTAGCAAGCATACTCAAAAAAGAAAAGTGATGGTGACGATGTAGCGCTAAGCTCAAGACTTCAGGGTCATCCATAAACCTGTAAATGATGTCATAATAATTCCATTCATTAGTCAGGTCATTCACCCTTGGTTTGGCTCAGGAGTCTCTGCTGTGTGTTTCAGGGAAAGTGCATCTTCAGTTATTGTTGTTGTGAGTGCCAAAATTGCTTTGAGGAATTAGAAAATATCTATAAAAAGCTGCAGATCTGAAAGGGAAAAGAACACTGAAAAGAATAGGGGGTAATTCCAAAGATAGGACTTCCTGCTGAGAACAAAAAGACTAATGGAGTGCTTGTTTACATTTTAAACATGATTCTTTTATCTTCCATCTCCTTTGTTCTTTTTTGTCAGGTTGATGTCAGTTTGCACTTCATGTCTCGCTTATAACCTGCTACTTATTTTCATTCTTTTCATTTTTCTGTCTTCTAAACAAGAATTTGCAATAGTGTTTACTGAAATGATAGACATTGTTTCCCCCATTTTTCTGCATGGTACGTTTAATCTAAGATAAACTAATCTGACATATACAAAGCAGCTGGCTGTTTACCACATGACAGATTAGAATTCTTCGAGTAAATAAATGTATTTTCCTGAAGGAAGCGTATTTTGCTTAAATACCTTATTGTTTTTCCCTTCTTCATTTATATAAAGTGAGCGCAGATTATATAGATATTAGCATCACAACGTGCTGAGAACAATGATGATTTCATCAACATCATGTGTAATTCTTAAAAAAAATCCATGATTAGGAAATCGTTGAACAGTGATGCTTGTTGAAACAGTAGGTGACGTAAGAAGCCGAGATGTCAACATGTGTACACACTAAATCCTGGATAAGTCAAAGATACTAAATGATCCCAGGTTACGGGGCATTTGCTTTTCTCTAATATGGGCATGCAGTGTTTTGTAAATGCATCAATTCTTGTTTGGTGTTCTTGCTGCGTAATCCGGCCTAAATGTACCAAATATGTCAGACGATTTGAACCTTAGACATGTAAAGTATACGGCTACAGTTTCATCAGAAGACTGCCCAGAGTGTTTGACCCTTAATTTCACAATCGACCAAATGTATTTAGAAAAAACTAACATGTGAATTCTACTGATCTGCTAAAAATAAACCCATATGTTCATAGCAATGTATACAAGCAAGCAGGTTTTAGAAGTCAGTGCTGGTAAATGAGTCAAGCCATCTTAGTGTATATAGCTCAATAACAAGCGCTGGTAATAATGACGAATAATGAATCCCCAAGCTCCAGCTTTGTGGTTACAATAGGAGAACACAGGCCTGTGTTTATAACTGACTGTAGGACCTTACTGGAATCTGGCAGCAAACACCCAGCCTGTCTGTTTGGCAAGCAGCTGCTTATGTAAGATGTGACAGGAAGGGAAGGACATTGGGGGGTAGAGTGGGAGTCTCTGGGGGACTAGTGTGTATGTGTGTGTGTGTGTGCATGTGTGTGTGTGTGTGTGTGTGTGTGTGTGTGTGCACACTAAGGGAACTGTAAACATATCCCCCTTAAGTGCGCTTTCAAAGGCAGCTTGTGAAAGATCTAGATGAGTGGTGCAGAGGCATGAAGCCAGCACACATTATTCAGACGTAACTGGCACCTTAGTTGTCATGATGGTAACACTTAAACAGTGATATTATAAGAGAATTTGCCGCAGTTGCAAGTGCCGTATGCAAGCAGGGGGTCCTGCTGAGGATTTAAAAAACAAGCTAATTCTGGTAATTGTTTAGCCAAAAATAAAAACACTCAAAGTGCTCAGTAACGTCCAGGAGAGTGTCTCAATTATAAAACAGATATAGTGACTCAACCACCTTCCTCTGGTTTTATGTCATGTTCATTTAAAACATACAAAACGCATCACATGAACACCATCTTCACCAAATGTTCAGAACGAAGTCTTCACAGGTCGTTCTGCCAGCTTTTCTTTTAATCATCACCTTTTGTTTCACAGCTTGCTGGGCACTGGAGCCACAGGCGGTAACAGTAGATGCGGATTAGATGACTGAGCATTGAGGCCACATGGACACCTAGGCAATGTAAGGCACCGTTACACCGAGCCAGTTCAATCCGGCTGCAGCTCGGTTCAGGGCTGGTTGCACCACAGGGGCCCGAGACAAAAACTCCTCTTCGTCTATCCACATGATGCTCCCCCAGTCAGCAGCATGAACTGAGCCTGCAATTCCAAGCATCACTGGATAAGGTGGATGGTACTGAGGTCACTCGTCCATAAGCTGGTTGGTTTTCTAATGTCATTAGTCCACACATTAGTGCCTATAATATATATAATAATATATTATATATATAATATGTATATAATATATATATAAGTCAAACTCAGCTCTTACACTTGCACTTAGGATATTGGAAAGTTTTAGTGCAACCATTATTTTGCTTTTGTTAATGTTATGTATCATAAGGCTGCAGACCTCTCAAGCTCTTATAGCATAAAACGTAATCGCTTAGAGGATCATTTGACCTACATCATCATACATCATCTAGTGGACCAAACACTATTGTATCAGAATATGTACGTTTTTACTACCTCCCAGCCCAACACTGGAAGTACAAATTCTAATTTGCAATCTCTTTTCTTTGTGTTGAATCCAAAAATCCTTTGCCCAGGCTTTAAGGTGTTTATGGCCAAGTATTCCTGTTGTCCTAGTTTTGTGAAAATTTAAGTGCAGCTTCTTTTTTTTTATAATTCTACCCATACATACAAAACAAACGATAAGAGTATAGCTCAATGAATAAAGGAATGAGGACAGACTAATCTGAGCACAGTTCAAAGCTCAAGAGTCAGTACGAAGAGAAAAACAGCCATAAAACACATGCCATGCATACGCTGTTTCAGTTTCTGTTTATCATGAGCAGACGCTGCAAAACAGGGCAGTATGGTCACGCACCCTTTACTCCTGAGTGAGGATGCACTGCTGCAGACAGCTTTGCAGGGGCTAACATGGCTCACTGTCTCCATGGCGAAGCCTTAACTTAAGCTTCCTCCCAATGTTTGCCAAGTGCTCATTTTACACATCATTTGATTATCAGGATTCTTTTTTCTAATATGGTAGGGCCTTTTCCTCACCTTAAAGTGCCTTGAGATGACTGTTGCTGTAAAGTGGTGCTATAAATCTAAAAATGAATTGAGATAATATGTTGTTGCATAACTTCGCCAACACTCCAAAACCTGCTTGTTGCATAAACCTGGCAACTCAATAAAGATCCATAACAAGCTGAAGGAGCCTGGGTGCGTTGCATCCTCCGCTGAGTCAGCTGGTAAAGGTTGCAGTGTATGTGGGTGTTTATCTCTGTGCTTTGCCTTGGATATTATTTCGACATGCAATCAGATATTGTAAATTAAATGATCAATATAAGTAATCATTTAATATCTCCTTGGAGTGAATCACACCCTATTCCACCTAGTTGTACAACAAACTGTACTTCAGTGTGTTGAGTCAAACACTAGGTGTTCCCCCAGTACAACCACAGCCTTGTGCCCTTGCCGTCTGCCTCTCCACCTCAGATGTGATAAAAGTGTGCTGACCCCATGGCGTGCACAACAAAGAAGTGTATGAGCTGATGTCGTTTGGTCCGGCACCAGGTAAAGGAAATGACTGGGATGTGTCGGCAGTAGGTCCATTGTTAGCATAGCAGGAAGGCAAGGTCATATCAGAGACACAAGAGGGTGGAGCACGCAAGTCAAGTCTGCACTGATGAACAAGTCAGCTATTGCAAGGTAATAAATCAAGAGGGGTCTGATTGCAGAACACTTTCAGTGGAGACTCCAATCATAGCCTGTAACAGTGAAGCCAGTGCGGAAGTTCCTTTTTACTGGCCAACTGAGGCCAATAGCTGCAGGAAGACGTCCTGGCCTATGGAAGTCTTAGAAAAATGACTGTTAAACTTTGGTGAGTTTGGTAATTAAATTCATGATGGGACTGTCTCCTTAGTCACTTATTTCAGGTCATACTGAATAGATCATTTAATGCAGTTTGTACATTTTGGTCAAAGTACTCATGCTCATTGGCCAACAACTTGTCAAACACAAGTTACTGATACATCCGCTCCACTTCCTGCCAGTGAACCTGTTGCCGCTGCTGGCTTATTTCTACAACACCAGGAAGCAAAAATGTTATGTCTACATTAATGTATTATAAACTATCTTGGTTTCTTCTGTTCTATTCATTTATTTGTTTATTGTAAAAGTAGGTCAAAGGTCAAAGAAGTTTCAAGTGACATCAGAGAAGTCGCACTTACAGCCCTGCACATCCCTTTTTTGTAAAGCAGACACATGGAAACCAGAAATGACTCTTTCATTTTTGAAAGCCAAAGAGTGGTGGTCAGACGCTTTCAATCACACAACTGGATCTCTGTTTAGACAGAAAGGAAAACGTCACTTATGGGAAATAATGCACCTCTATTTACAGTCACTGGACAATTATTAGACCACAGTAATGCCGACTGAGAGCTTCCACAGACTACTCCTGCCAGTTTCTGTCTGTAGAACAAATATAACAGCTTCAAGGTGTTGACAGTACTGTGCAAAAGTCTCGAGCCACCCATTGTTTCCTTATGATTTAATAGGAAAATGGTTAGTGCCTGGTGTGACTACTTTTATTCTTCAACACAACACAACTCTCTTCGGCAGCTTTCTTGTAATTTCTTAAAGTAGTCTTCAGAAATAGTTCTCCGGGCCTTTGAAGAACATTTACTTAATAGTTGAGCAATCTTTATGCCACTTTCTGCTTATTCACTCAGTAACACACACAATCATACAGTACTTTATCTATACTTAACCTCCATAGTTTGTCCAGGGACATGCAAATCAGAGGAGCTGTAGCGCGATCTACTGACCTGATAGTGACAGTTGACATACTTGCACTGTGTGTTTTTCTACCCAGATAGGCTTTTATTCTATTGCCAGCGTCTCTCATATTGTGTTTTTCGTAGACTCAACTAAAGAAAAGAAAACAGAATAATTACAGTAGTTTTTTTCCCAACAGACCACTAGTAACAAAGTGCCTAAAGGTACAATTTAAAATTAGGTCAACTGAGTTATCTTTTATGTGTCAACACATCAGTAGTTTGTTCCTTGAGTAAGGTGTTTTCTTTATACTTGAGTGAATCGATCAGATAATGGTCAGGTACTGGTACTTGTCTGAAAATGAGTGCATATGCAGGTTTGAAAGTCCTCCAACAAACCTCCAAAAATGAGAAGAAACTCTGGCTGCTTGGAAGTGAAACAGAAAGAAATAACAAGTGGGTCAAGACTTATTAACAGTGCCGTATGTACAAGTGTTTAGTGTGAGCCTTTTCAATAAGTCTGTGAATTAAAAGAAAGAGGTAATGACCTAGACGCAATAAGAGGAAGTCTATCAGCCGAGCCTTGCAGCAATTCTATGAGCTCAGGGAGGTTTAAAAGTGCTTAGCATGATAGTTTGGATATGGAACTGAGAGCAAGTGTCTGCTTTAGGCTGGTTCAAAGCAGTATAGTAAGAAAACTCAGTCTTCTGGATGGCTTTGCAAGTATATATGCTATATAGCCAAGACAGATTGCAGAGAAAGCTGGCATAGGAGCAAATATCAGCTGGGAAAACAAGAAGCACATCTCCTTTAAGATGGGCTCTCTTGACCTCACGTGAAACGCATCATAATAGTACAACTCATCCACTTAACACACTGTATACTGCAATAGCTACACCCTTTTTGCACACGCTCTCCTCTTATTCAGCTATTCATCAATAAGTGCCTTATATGTGTATAAGTCATGTATATATTGTATATATTGTGTCTATTTCTTACTTAGTGTATTGTCTGTCTTTGTTACTGTTTATACTGAAGCACTGTAACCAAAATAATTTCCTCTAGGGATCAAAAAAGTATTTTGATTCTGATTCTGATAATATATGTGACAACGAGGACAAAAATCGTGAGGAAGTGAGAGATAAAGAGAAATGAGGTCAACAGTTACTCTCCACAGGGATCCACTCTTAATGCACACTGAAGTACTGACAAGCACTGAGTCATAAGTTTCAGAACGTAGCATTAAACTAAAAGGCTGCTGTTTCTAAGTCCTTGTTTATACTGCATGCTGGACAGCAGGGCAGGCATCATCATCCCCCCTGCTCCACTTTGGACCACGGCACGTGGCCCACACGAAAAACAAGCCATGTGTGGAGTCAGTGCAGCCTCTTCTTCAACCTGCCAGCGACGTGTTTCCAGCCAGGCTCCTGAGAAAAATCCAAATGAAAAATCACATGTACATGAAAAATTTATTATTCTACAGCTATTAAGGAATGAATGCAAAATGAGAAGGAGATGGCTCAAGGATATTACATAAACATACAGCCTTACAGACATTCCAGAGGTTAATCCTAAGGGGAGGATTTGCAATCGGAGCATGAGAGAACAAAAACAAATAGGAAAGATGGAACAGTCAGCATGCAGTGTTTGTTCTGTTGTATAAATGATGCTCTTAAGAGAATTCCTGCCTAATATTCCGCATTCGATCACAACCGGAGAAGATTGTTGACTTGCAAAGTAGCTTCTTTCCACTTTCTGTGTTTATACCAGTAGCTCTTCCCGGCAGTTCAAACTGAATGTGGATAACAAGCAGTTTCTCAAAAAAATGTAATCAACTTAAGGAAATTCAGCACACCAATTAGGGGAAGTGATTTAGTAAATAAGATATAGACCTGTGGAAAATGTGTATCTGCATTTACACGTTTTAAATGGAATTTATACAAAGCTATGTTGTGGTCAGTATATAAAATATAATGCCTTCTAAGAGACACAAGATTTGACTCCAACCCAGGGTTTGAACTCCGGAGAAGCTTTCAATAAAAAATTGTCGATGGATTAGTAATTATATTCTGCTAATACAGTACAGTTAACACAATCTCCCTAGTTCTTAATAGTTTATGTATGCTTTGTTTCTTGCAAACATATTTACCATATCTTACAAGAGTAAGAGACAGTCCAGTTACATGCATGTTAGGTTAGCTTATGATTATAAACTGAACCTATTGGTACAGCTGTTAGCCTGAGTGCTTGTCTGCATGGTTGTGTGTTGGCCCTGTGATTGGCTGGAGACTTCTGGGTGTTTCACTCCATGACAGCTGATATAGGCTCCAGGTCCCCCCTTCAGCAATGAATTGGTTTAGAAAATATATGTAAGTATGGCAGACAGATGAATGGATGGAGTACCAGGAAAATGAAGATTTTTATTTATTCTTATGTATGCCACTCTTCAACTTCATTTTATTCATTTAGCACCAAATCACAACAATAGTCACCTCAAGGTGCTTTATATTGAAAAGACCCTACAGAGAAAACATTCAGAGGACCCCCTATGAGCAAGCACTTGGTAGCAGTGGCAAGTAAAACTCCCTTTTAACAGGAAGAAGCCTCCAGCAGAGCCATCGGCTGTGACTGGTTAGGGATGGATGGGAGGGAGACAGAGCAAATGGTATACTGTGGATAAGTGCCACATTGTTTCTTACATTGTGGGCCCCCTTTCCCCGTTTTTAAGACATGGTGTCTGCTCTATATACCACTCTAATCTCAAATGAAGACTATGAAGTTGCAAGACAGTCTCTGAAATGTTGCTTTTTTCAAAGTATCAGCAAAAAGAAGGCATCTGGATGGCTGAATGCTAACCACTGTCAAATCTCAAAATGGATGTGACCTTTTTCCACTCTCACTGATGTGTTATGGATCTTGGCTTGCGGGTAAATTGGAAAACTCCTGAGCCAGATTAATTTCAAGGTCAGACCAGTGGTGTGGAAGTGACTGTAATGTCCCTGGAGTCCAGTAGTAGCACAGTTGTCATGCTTTCTGTGTTTGCAGTCAATAAAGTTCAATTTTTCCGCACATAGGTCATGCAAGCCAGCTGTTGGATGTCCAACAGCAGAAGCACTGACCACTGAATGACACCAGTTGGTAGGCAGAACAGATAATATGTTCCAGTTAGGGGCATTAACACTGAAATTGTGAAGTGGCTGGTTTAGAGATCACATAAGCTGCCTGTAATCACACGCTGTTATAGTGTGATTTCTCCCATTTCAATATTTCAAACAATATTGCAATGCCCAGTTTCAAAATGATTGTTTAACATCACAGTAAAATGTCATGTTAATGATGATATGCTAGAGCCTCCTACAGGCAGTTCAGGTTTACTGCAGTTTCACTTCATAAACAGCTGATTGTTTAAAAAGCGAAGCTGCTGCTCTCTGCTGGTGATGCTGAATATTTCAACTTTCAGTTTGAGGAGGAGGGATGACACCAACCCTGAGTCTGTCAGGTCATCCGAGGTTACACATATTAGTCTGTATAAAACTGCAATCAAAATGTTGAATAAACCAAACAGTGATATGTTAACATCTATCTGCACTTTGCACCTATCCACACTTTTATTTTGGCTTCACTTTGACGTTTTGACATTTAGAATAGCAATTCTAGAATAGAATAGAATAGAATAGAATAGAATAGAATAGAATAATCATTTAATTGTCCCACAAGAAGAAATTTGGTTGTAACAGCAGCAGAAGAAAAGCAAATATACAAACAGATCAGGACAGAGAACAGAAACACACAATTTTTACAGAAAAAATATTTACATCAACTTTAAATTTTCAAATTTCTTTAATGGCTTTTGGTGCCCTGCCTCTTGCTCCATAACAAATGTAAATGTCTCCACGCTGCATCACTTGTTACTCTTTTTTTTTTTTACTCCACTACAATATAAGGATGTTAATGGAACGGAGGGATACATCCTAAATTCACACAACAGAAGAAGAATCACTAGCAAACCAAAAACTGTAATATTTTTAAACATTATTTGTAAATCTTGAGCTTTTCCTATCCTGTATTTTTTTTTTTTTTGAGCTTGCTTGTGAGTGCGAAAGCCAGGCTAAAGTCTAAAAATATTATTTATTTATTTTTTTTTTGCTTTGTTTATGTATCATTTTTCTATCTTTATTTTCTATGACTTTCTAATCTGCCAAGCTGCCAAACCCTGCCCATTCTTTGAATTATTGTAGTTTACTGTTGCACAATTTTATTAAAATAAACAATGGTGCATTTGAGTCCACCTTTACTGTACAATCTTAAAATATACAGGTGTGAAACAGGAAAAGTGATACATCTCCTGCTGTCAGGCCTTCAGGTTCCATGTGGTGTCTTGTAGCCTGAAAAACAATTTTTTGCACTGGCACAAATAATTTGTGGGGCATCATTTTGTGCCACCTGGTTGTTCTTTCATTTTAGTTTCTGTTAAATTTTTACCCAAAAATGTTTGTAAAAAACCCCCACAAAAACACCAGAGGCTTTGGCTCCATTTTTTGGTATTTACTTAATTCATTTATATAACAACATTTGTGCATAAGTTTTTAAAATTTACAATTTGTATTAGCATTTAATGTTATGAAAATAATTCACTAAACATGTTTGTGGTTTTTACAGTAAAAGAAATTACTTTTTCCTACCAGGATTTTATGTTTTTGTTGTGATTTCAGATCAGTTGTGTTAATACAGCATGTCAATGAAAAAATAACTGTAAATTCAGACACGTGAGATTGTGCTGAAAGTTATGATACCAAACAAAGCCAGGCACAATATAAAGAAGTTGAAAATGGCCAGTTCTACCCTGAACCCCAGTAAATCATGAAAAATTAGGTTTAAATTTTTGGTGAAATATGTGTTCATGACATTGAGGATTTTTGGCATTTTGCATAAATTAAAGCATGCAACAATTTCATTTTTCATGTTTTGATATTTAGATTTTTGTGTGTTCAATTGTAAGTTATTTATTTTTTATCTTCTGTCCCTTTTGTAGTGAACACAGTGACTTGTTCATGACGATATTGTTTCTATTTTTCACTCTAACAGTGATCAGGTATGGATTATGACCGAGGGCTGAGTGATTTCACTCTATGGAATCTGTGGCGAGGTGACTCAGTGCTGTCATGAGATGAGGTGGAGGACGGCCAGGCATTTGAGCAGGAAAGTGACAGCTCAGAGGAGGAGATTGTGGTCAGCATTTACATAAACATTGCCTACGGGACCAGTGCCAGCATTTATGTGGCAGATACAAATATTTTATACAATTCCCACAGTCATATATAAATTTGTTCTTTGATGTGTCAATTGAGCACCGAATGGAAAGTCAGATTAGATTCATATGATCATAGGATCATACTTCCTGAAGTCTGGACACAGGTTGAAACTGTGAGGTTGTAAGTCCTGCTGTCCACTACAAATAACACTGAATAAAAGCTTTATTTAGCTCTTAGATACCTTGGCTCCCCAGAAAACTCAAACTGTTTCTTTCTCTCACTCTGCCCCATGGTACTCCAACTTAAAGCTACTGGGCGCCGCCTGGAACATCTCTTAAGGAAAACAGGACTTACTATTCAAAAGGACATGTATCTCAGTCATATACAACATTGAAAAGAAGCTATTCATCATGCTAAATCTGCCTGCTACACTTCTATTATTGAATCTGCTGAAGGAAACACTCGCACTTTGTTTTCTACATTACACAATACTGAAAAAAAACAGCTCAGACCCTTCCAATCTAAATAATCTCAGGCCAATTTCAAATCTGCCTTTCTTAGCCAAAATTCTGGAAAGATAGTGACTGCACAGGTTCATAGACATCTCACTGGAAATAACGTGTACGAACAGTTTCAGTCTGGCTTACGTTCATTTCATACTACAGAAAAAGCTCTAGTAAAAATCACTAACGATCTTCTGCTTGCAGCTCTGGACTCATCTCCATCCTCATTCTCCTTGACCTTACAGCAGCTTTTGACACCATCTCCCACCACATCCTTCTTCATAGATTAGCATTTATTGGCATAAATAGTATAGTAGTCGCCTGGTTTACCTCTTATCTCTCTGGCTGCTTACAGTTTTTTTAATTACTCACTCACAGATCACGATCTACTGCAGTTAATTCTGGAGCACCCCAAGGTTCTGTCCTGGGTCCTTTACATTTTATCATTTATATCCCACCCCTAGGCAGAGATGGGCAGTAACGCGTTACTTGTAACGCGTTACTTGTAACGCGTTACTGTAACCTGATTACTTTTTTTGAGTAACGCGTAAAGTAAGGGATTACTATTGCAAAAACGGTAATTAGATTACCGTTACTTTCCCGTAGGGACGCTGCGTTACTGCGTTACTAAAACCGTGATTTTTTGCGAGAATGTCTCACGACAGTGACGTAAGCGAGTGCGCCGTTAGTGACAACAGCTGTGTGCAGATCAACAATGGATCACATATCGATTGTGGGAGAGAGTATGAGCGTGCAGCGTTTAAAGCGTGGAAGTACTGACCTTACTTTGAGTTTGATTCCATAAAAAGTGACAAAAACATTAGCGTCCATCGTGCGTGGGAAGAAAACTTCTTTTTACAGCGGAAAAAAACCCCTAAACTCCCAAGCAAACACCAAGTGCGCAACGACGTAATGGGAAACTCACAGAGACACTGCGGTATCCTTCCACTGACCGCTGCACACCTGCACCAGGGTAAACCTCCGCCTACCGCAGTCCTGCTTTACAGGTGAAAATAGAGCAACAGGACCGCTGAGTCTTTGACTTTATTCATGTTCTGCTGTGTTTTACTTGCATCTATTTGAAAGAGTGAGTGTAAACAAAAAAAATATTTTATTTTATGTGCTGGAATGTGGCAGCACGGTGGCATGGTGGTTAGCACTGTTGCCGCACAGCAAGAAGGTCCTGAGTTCAATTCCAACATCAGGCCGGGGTCTTTCTGTGTGGAGTTTGCATGTTCTCCCCGTGTTTGCGTGGGTTCTCTCCGGGTACTCCGGCTTCCTCCCACCGTCCAAAGACATGCAGCTTGTGGGGATAGGTTAATTGGATAACCCAAATTGTCACTAGGTGTGAATGTGCAAATGAATGTGAGTGCGAATGGTTGTTTGTCCCTGTGTGTTAGCCTTGCGACAGACTGGCGACCTGTCCAGGGTGTACCCCGCCTCTCGCCCCATGACAGCTGGGATAGGCTCCAGCGCCCCCCGCGACCCTGAAAAGGATAAGCGGAAGTGAATGGATGGATGGATGGATGGATGTGCTGGAATGTGCAGAAAATAGGTGTAAATGTTAAACTCATTTATTCAACTCAGAGAATGTTGCATATAATTAAATTTTTGCTTGATGCATAAAGTTAAAAGATTAAAACTAATAAAACAAGTTTAAAAAAGAGACTTTTCCATTTGATTACATTTTGTATGATGGATTGTGTAGAAAAAGTAGAATTGGGCTGAAAGATATATCGCTTTATCACCTGTTCAGGTTGTAAATCGTGTTTTTAAAAAGTAACTAAGTAACTAAGTAATTAATTACTTTTGAAAATAAGTAATCAGTAAAGTAACGGGATTACTTTTTGGAGAAGTAATCAGTAATTAGTTACTGATTACTTTTTTCAAGTAACTTGACCAACACTGCCCCTAGGTAATATTTTCAGAAAGCATAACATCCAGTTTCACTGGTACGCAGATGACACCCAGCTCTACCTGTCCTCCAAACCCACAGTTACTCTCCCACCCACATTCATTTCTGACTGTTCAAGTGAAATCAAGGTCTGGTTTATTCACAACTTTCTCAATCTTAATGGCAATAAAACAGAATTCATTTTAATAGGCACGAGATCAAAACTGACCCAACAGTCCCAACCTGAAATCTTTCATTATCCATTGGTAACTCTGTTGTCACAACCTTCCAATGTTTAAGAGTCTTGGTGTCATCCTCGATAGCACTTTTTCCTTCACAGCCCATATAAATAATATCACTCAGTCTTCCTATTTTCATCTCCGTAATATTAACTGCCTCGTCCTTCACTCACTCCAAACAGTACCACCACACTTGTCAATGCTCTTGTCACATTTCATTTAGATTGCTGTGATTCTCTTCTCTATGGTCTACCTCATAAATCCCTCCATAAATTGCAGTAAGTTCAAAATACAGCTGCTCGTATTATTTCCAGAACTACATCCACTGAATATATAAAACCTGTTCTTAAACAGCTCCATTGGCTTCCAGTTCACCTCCGTGTCAATTTCAAGATCCTGCTTCTTACTTTCAAAGCGCTTCATAACCTTGCTCCTCCATATTTATCTGCTCTCTTCCATACATACTCACCCCATCGTACACTTCGCTCTTCCTTAGCTTCCCTTCTGTCTGTTCCACCTGCTCGTCTGACTACCATGGGACTTAGAGCCTTTAGTTGTTCAGCCCCGAGACTTTGGAATGCACTTCCAACACAAACTCTCTCCCCACTTTTCAATCACACCTCAAATCCCATCTATGCAAAACTGCATACACCTGATTCTGTCTTAGTCCAGTTTTACGTTGCTCAGCTTTTGTACTGGCTTTTATACTTTCATGCTCTTTTTTTCTCTTATGTCTAAATTTTTTTTGCCATGTTTTACTATATTGTATCATTGCTATTGTTCTTGTGCTATTGTAAGGAGACCTATAAATAAAATGCATTATTATTATTATTGTTACTATTATTATTATTATTATTATTATTATTATTATTGTTATTGTGGAAGGGGTAAAACTATTCGTGAAATGCTAGGAAATCCATGTTAGGACTCTCAAATTGAAGAAACAATTAGATTTCTAGCAACAGGGTCATAATGTTGTGTTACTTAACCTTGCTTATTACCATAAAATAGAAAGTCCACGATGTCCGCTTCACAGTACAGTAGGACTCATACACACTGTTCCAAAAAATAGTAATGTCAAATTATTTTACTGTGTATTTTACAGTTGTGTACTGTTTTTCTAGAGTATCATTACATTTACATAAGTAGACTGTGATCTGACACGTCAAATGTAAAATAACATAACATCACTGTAAATGTAATAAAACACAATTTACTTGTTTTTTAAATATATTTTTTGTACATATGCATATTTAGATTTTGTAAAAATACATCCAGAAATGTATCATAATTTCACAAATATTTGTCTGTTATGTGAGAGAATGATCTGTTAAAGTCAAATGTAATACTATGGAAAAATATATAAAATGATCGACAATTAATGAGAATAATCAATAATTAAAGGAGTATTTGAATTATAATTTTGCTGAAAATTTCATGTCACCTAGGTCTGATTCAATAATTCAGAGGTAACAAGTGAAGATATAATTAATAGGAATAAAAACTAAAAAAAAAACATATTGTGGCGTGTTGGGGGAACAGCTAGTTCTCGCCCATCATGCCTTGGGACATGTGCTGCTGCTTAGATGTTCTTGTTTTATTGTTTATGGTTACGTTACTTTTAACTGTTATCTTGAATGTTGTGTTTACGCCGTGGTGCAGCGTCACTGACAGTTGTTGTTTTGTAGAGAGAGTGCTGTACCATGAGTGACTTCTGTTGTGCTGTTGCTGAACATTGAGGCACATTGTAGCACCGGCAAGTGTTTTAATAAGGAGCTCCCCCTACCAGTTTGGGATTAAATAACAAGCTCAATCTCTCTCTGTGTTCTTCTTTATTAAGATTTCTCTGCATGCCACAATGTAAAACATTGCACGGCCACGCTGTGCTAATTATATATTTAGCAAAAGAAATGTCGAGGTAGGAATTGCAATTAATATAAATAACATGACGCTAAGCATCGGCCAATGAATGTGAACTAACAACAACAAGGTCGCTGGTATGGCTGCGACCGTAGGAAAAAACCCTAATATGAAGGTATTTTACTGTGCATTTTACAGTAATGTTCTGTTCTTCTAGAATATCATTAAAGTTACGTAAATAGACTTTGACTTCACATTTTGAATGTAAATTAACGTTAAATCACTGTAATGTAATACAACATAATTTTCATGATTATTAAATGTATCTGTCTGTACATATGCATATTTAGATTGTTAACAAAACTTGATGGTTGTATGTAAAAGCCTGTCACAGATACAAGACGGTTTGTGAAATTTCTTTGCTAAAGACATCCTCCCAGTTAATTTTAGAGTTAAAGCCTGAGACTTCTAAGTCAGTCTGCACTGTTAGAAAAAGCATCTTGAAAAAATGGTAATATTCCGGCAGCTGGGGCGCCAAAATACGACCGTATAATTACAGAAAATAATTCCCGCATAAAAATACGGTCATTTTCAGTAATGAAAATAGAGTTTGTTGCGCTAATTTTACATGGGATTCTGCCTTTTCCAAGTGCTTTTAGACATTAAATTAGGAACATTTTAGCGTGATCAAACAATGAAATTACCTATAAACAAGGTCACTGAATGTGGAAATATGAATCATAATACGTAAATGTACAGAAATATACAGTTAAATAATAATTGATTGCATGCCCTGGGACAGACTGACAGAGGTGAGGCTGCCATATCGCACCATCGGCCCCTTTGGCCAACACCCACCAGTAAGCGGTAGGTGAAGAGTCTTGACCACGGACACAACGACGGAGAGTGCCCGAGCCGGGGCGCGAACCGGCAACCTACAAGGCGAGCTGCCAACTCTTGAGCCACGAACGCCCTAACTAACAATGATAATAATACTTATGTGATGTAACACAAGCTTATAGGGCTCATGTTATATGCTTTTACATAGCATTACATTTGAATTCAACAGTTCAATCTTTCAAATAACGGACAGATATTTGTGAAATCATGATACATTTGTGAATGTATTTTAAGATAATGATCGCACTCCGAGGTCGGTATCAAGCATCAAACCTCGTATTCCTCCTATTCCGTTTTATTTATATAGGGTCACATCACAAAAACAGGCTGTGACTTTCATGTCATGAAGTATTTCATCATAACAAAATTAATCTCTGGCTTCATTTTAAAGATTTATTGTCTACCACTTACAACTGCTGCTTCTCACTTTTGGGTTAAGTCACCTCAGTCACTATGAGACAGTCATTCACTTTAGTGGTTTTAGTGTCAGTGAATGGAACTTTGTGAAATTAATGAGAGCCATAAAAATTAGAAAAACTTTTTTTGTTCCTAAGATGTGCATGGACACAAATCTAGCCAACCTATAGCTACTCCATACACAGACTCTCACCCGATTGGATTGTTACTGATTTAAAATTAGGTCTTTTTTTCTGACAGTTTTTGTTGATGTTCACTTAGCTGACCAATGCGGGCTATCGATGTTATCAATGCACTTCTAATTTTGCTCATTTTCTGTGTGAATTTGGTCTTACACTGAGTCATTAGAAGAAGAAAACTTGCTTTCAAAAAACATCAATCACTGTTAATTCCAAGTGTTCCAAAATAAGATTTGGGGAAACCTGCAGTCAGCTGAGACTGAAGAAGTCACTTGGATGAGTGACGAAACGTTTCTCCCACAAAACGCTACGTCCAGATGAACAGAATCAACTTTTGGAGATTTACTTTCCTGGATGATTGAGAATGCATCAAGACGAAATTCCAAGTGTTCAGTGGGTGAAGGACAGAGTTTGAGGAACTAGCGTCCAAACTGCTGCATAGAGCTTACAAGACACTTAATATCTATATTTGGAAAACATGGTGAAACGTTATGTTTCTACAGTGGCATGACAAATGTGACAACGGAAATGACTGCAAAGCTTAAACCACAGCACACAGTGAGTCATACTGCTTATTTATGGCTTTTAAGAAGAAGTATCTTAAGTGTCACTCAGTGAAAATGGGAGATTTACAACCTCATTCCATGTACATGTCTAAATAAGGCCTTATAAAGCCTATAGGCGTGGTCGACTAGTTAACCCTCTCAGGCTCAAATTAAACTTTTTGTTGCTAATGCACAACCAAGTCCTGCAGTGGTACTTCTGATTAAAAAAAAAAACCTCATAAAATATCTATGTGGGGTAATCGGGTAGTTCGTTTTTTAACTGTTGCAAATCGGCAACGCCTGCCTCAAGAGGGTTAAAAAATTCTCATCACAATGCTCTGCTGCAGGCTGCGATGCACCTTCACGCGACCAATAGAAAGAAGATGTAATATGGTGTTATTTTTGTGCCTCTATTCGGAGCCTACGTAAATGGATGAACAGGATGGAGGTGGACCCCTGCCTGGTCGCTTGGATCTCCGACTACCTCACCGACAGACCACAGTACGTCAAGCTGAAGGACATCACGTCTGACACAGTGGTCAGCAGCACAGGAGCACCACAGGGAACTGTGCTGTCCCCTCTTCTCTTCACCCTGTACACCTCTGACTTCTGCTACAACTCTGAATTGTGCCACATTCAGAAGTTTGCAGACGACACAGCCATCATGGGGTGTATCTGGGATGATCAGGAAGAGGAGTACAGAAGTCTGGTGAGGAACTTTGTCGCATGGAGTCACACAAACCACCTGCAACTCAACACCTCAAAGACTAAGGAACTGGTTGTGGACTTCGGGAGGTCCAGAGAAGGTCCACTGCCGGTTCAGATAGAGGGGGAGGAGGTGGAGGTGGTCAACAAGTACAAGTACCTCGGGCTGTGGGTGGACAATAAACTGGACTGGTCATGCAACACAGAGCACCTGTATAAAAAAAGCCCAAAGCCGACTGTACTTCCTCAGGAGGCTGAGGTCTTTTAACATCTGCAGGAAGCTCCTGAGGATGTTTTACCAGTCAGTGGTTGCTGGAGTACTTTTCTATGCTGTGGTGTGCTGGGGGAGCAGCACAGCAAAGAAGGACTCATCCAGGCTGGAAAAACTGATCAGGAGGGCTAGCTCTGTGGTCGGCATGAAGCTGGACACTCTGGTGACAGTGGCAGAGAAAAGGACACTAAAGAAACTGATGGACATTATGAACAATGCTGGGCATCCTCTGCACACGGCCATTAACAACCAGAAGAGTCTGTTCAGTGACAGGTTGCTTCTCCCAAAGACAAGAACTAACAGACTTAAAAACTCCTTTGTCCCACACGCCATCAGACTGTTTAACTCCTCTCTGGAGGGGAGAGGGAGGGGAAACAGGAGGACAAAGGAGGGGGGAACAACTAAGCTGTAGTGCCTCTTCACCTCACTGTGCAATACCTTTTGTGCAATACTTTTGTAAATAGTCAACAGTGCAATAGACAATACTTGAAATGTGCAATTCACTTGTATTTTTATTTTTTATTCCTATTTATTCTATTTATCCCCTTCGTATATTTTATTTATATTGTCTCTGTATTTATATATATATATATGTGTGTGTGTGTGTGTGTGTGTGTGTGTGTGTGTATATATATAATATTCTGTAACTCTGTAACTTCTGTCGGTGCTGTGCTTTTTTGGAAATCGAATTTCCCAGAGGAACCCACCCGAGGGATTAATAAAGTTCTATCTTATCTTATCTTATCTTATCTTATCTTATCTAAATAATTTTGCAAGGACAAATGTGGCATTTTGAGGGCAAAATTATTCTGAGCAAAGCAAAACTTAAAATTTATTGCATCATGCAGTATTTCAGTGTTTGCTATTATCCATATAGACACACAATAATAGCCCCTCTCGCTCAGTCGTTGCATTTATTCTTGCTCAGATCTCTGCTCTGTGTGCTGACATCTGTGGACCTGCTCTCAGTGTGTTACTCTCAAAATCTCTGCTCCCTGCATACTCAACTCTGTGCCACAAAACCAATCAATCACACACTTGGATGCAAAAATCCTGATTAGCTGTTTTACTCTTCAATCAGCTCGCTAGCTACTGCATTCCACAAACACTAGCCAAAATGTAGCTAAATCCAGTGGAGTGGTTTGGTTTAACTTTATCAGATCAACTATATTTTCAGTTAGAATGTTTAATTATTTTATTTCAAAATATATAATTTTTAAGACCATTGTTGGTGTAGTATAGTGCTGTCGCATTGTCGTGATTAAACTTCTGCTGCCTTCATCCTCAAAATTCTATTAAAGAGAGAAAAACTGAAGAGATTGTTGAACACTCAGCTGCCAGTCAGCTGCACTGCTAAATGTCTTGGTGTTTCAAGAAGGACGATCTACCTGAGGATGGAAGATTTTGACTTGTCTGTGACAAGAATATACAGTACAATGAATGACCAAAACCTGGACAATATCATATCATGTATCAAAAATCAAATGCCAAATGGCTATCAAATGGTTCAAGGACATTTGGTTTCTAATGATCTCCACGTTCAGTGGTGGAGAATGATGGCCTCCATGCACTGAGTTAATGCTGTCTCTCCCTGGTCCACATAGACACAAATCACAAGCTTATAAGGTACAATACTCAGTTATACAGCTCTAACACAAGTTCAGCAGAAAGATGTATGTTATACTTTAAAACTGCTTTAATCAACTTTGTATATCGATATTTATATTTTCCATCATAACGACTCTATCTAAACACATAATCTTCTTCAGAAGGTGTGCAAAACGCTGAGGAAAGGCAGCAGTGGGAAGTGTGTGTGTGCCAAACCCTGAACGTATGCCTTGTATTATTGGAACCATTGTTTGATTCTGTCATCTCTTCTTAAGATGCAGAGTAAATGAAAAATCCCTCCTTCTGGAAGAAGGCTGAAGAGGAAACATCTCTTCAGGACTGACTCTTTCCTAATCTGTTTCACAACAACGCGACAGCACTATACTACACCAACAATGGTCTTAAAAAATTGTGTATTGTAAAATAAAATAATTCAACAAACTAACTGAAATGGGTTTTAATTTAAACCAAACCACTCCACTGGGTTTAGCTACATTTTGGCCGGTGTTTGCGGAATGCAGTAGCTAGCGAGCTGATTACAGATCAAAACAGCCAATTAGAATTTTTGCATCCAAGTTTGTGATTGGTTGGTTTTGTGGCACATTTATAACGGTGTACGGAAAGAGTTGAGCATGCAGGGAGATTTTGAGACGGGATCTTCATGCTGAGAGGAGGTCCGCAGATGTCTCACAGAGCAGAGCTCTGAGCAAGAGCAAATGCCAACAACTGAGTGAGGGGGCTGTTATTACATGGATATGATATGGATATCTGTATGGATAATAGCAAACACTGAAATACATTTATTGCACGCAGCAATAATTTTTGTTCAAGTTAAGCTTGTCTTTGCTCAAAATAATGTTCCTCTCAAAATGCCACATTTGTACTTGCAAAAATTATTTACTTACTCTAGGTAGCAGGGATAGCTCAGTAGGTAGAGTGGTGGCCCCATGATCGGAAGGTCGGGGGTTCAACTCCACTGAACGGCTACCCTGAGGTACCCCTGAGCAAGGTACCGTCCCTACACACTGCTCCCCGGGCGCTGCATTGGTGGCTGCCCACTGCTTCACTGGGTGAATGGGTTAAATGCAGAGGAACTATTTCCCTATGGGGACTAACACACACACATACACATACAAAAAAAAGTATAGAGGTACAATAACGCCATACTACTGCTGCGCTAAATTCAACCACACGATGAAAGAAAACTTCCTGTGCGGTCTACGTTCACATATAGGGACGTATATATTGGGGGGAGGGGGGAGTATAGTGCAAACGACACACTCTTCACGAATCGGGGAAGTCACAAAGCTTTCTTTTTTAGCAATGAGGGACACATGTTATTTAAACATTTGAACATTATACAACACAAACTTTCATAGAGGATCCGAAGTCTGAGAGATACATGTTTTGAAATGACAAGAAGCAGATGCATCAGCACACAGAGCGGCCGCCAAAAAAAAAGCCTTTGCAAGCAGAGTGCAGCGACCAGCGCAACACAAATTTTTGGTCCTTCGTTTTAGCTTGCGGTGAGCGCAGCGCATGACACTCACTGTGTGCACTTGGACAATGACACGAAACCTCCTATTGTGGGTCCTCATCCTATATGCCTCCCCCAAGCTCTCGGGTAAGTCACTGGATACTTTTACCTCCACTCACACTCTGGGTACTAAAACCTAGTTTTGTCCTACCCTCTGTTCATTCAACCCTCTACAGGGGACAGGTTTCTTTTCCACAATTAGCCCTCTAAATCTCCTAGCCAAGCAGTTTATCAGTTCTGGTCTTTCATGTTCAGATGAGCTCGCCTCTCAGCCCATTGCATTTGTTTATTAGACATATGATTATAAGGGGAACATTAAAACACTATGTCTCACGCCTGTGGAACACATTTTCTATGCACACTCATTACGGCCAAATAATGCCTCAAAAGACAAACACAATTTAGCTAAAAACATCGAAAGATCCGTTTTTTCGGCCATCCAAAGGTTCCACAGTAGTGGACTCTCAGCAGCTGCAGTCTCCACTTGAAACCCCACAATCGCTGCAGCACATATCCAGCCAAATCGCTGAACATGCTCGTAGGCAAGAAGTGAAGCAGCTCACAGCGGTGAGAAGTGACCATCATTGGAGAGCAGACACAATCTGACCACTACTGGCACAATTTTGCACCTGATGTTTTCGTAAAGCTTTTATTTTGGTATTTCCGTTGAGCCGTACCATAAATTTGCATGTTAGCAAAATATTTAGTTTCCTGTAACATTTACATTTAACATTTAGATTTAAATATAATATTTCGATTTAACATTTAACATTTAGATTTAACATTTAGATTTAACATTTAAAATTGTGCTTTAAATATGAAAAATTACAAATATTTTACTAAATGTTGTAAAAACTGACTCGAAAAAACATGTTTTTGTAAAGTTTTGAGCTAAATCTTGCCGTTAATTGCAGCATGTTTCACTTTACAAACGGCGCCCCATAGACCTCCTTATAGGAAACCTCCACTCGAACTAACATCATGCATGCAGTGTGGATGCTGTCATTATGACACATAGCCACATTTTAAATTTGGCAGCCTAAATATGGACATTTCCAAAGTAATCTCAATATTCTGAATTTAATACTACATTTATTGTCTGTAATGTTATAATCCATATCACTCACTCACTGAGCCAAGTGGAGCAAGTAAAAGGAAAGCGTGGGGTGTGTTTGAAGCTCTGTCAAAGTGCTGTTTTAGGAAATAATCAATGCGATTGTTTAGTTGATCATTTATACACATAAAGTTATTCAAGCAATTTTTATTTACATCACAAATAAAAATGAGTGACACTGATTGTTATTGTTTTGAGCACTGCAAAATCTCACAGGGAGCAGGTCAACAAAGTCATTTTGTTTTTTTCTCAAACTTGAGAATGTAACTTTAATTAAATGTTTAAAGTCACGATGATCACATGTTTGAAGCCTAAATGACATTTGGAATGGAATATCAAATTATGTAGTCAGTTTTGGTTTTTTGTTGTTGTTTTATTGGTTTGGTTAAAAATAAATAGATACATAAAACTTTAAAGCAGGATGTAATCAGACGAGATTAGGTAGCACAAATATTGAAAGCAATGAGTTAAGCATTCGACTAATTACAAAATAGACCCTGTTGACACTAGCATCCAAAATGAATATCCTTTTTCTAATCACACATATGTGATTCACTTCCACAGGAAGCCATGGTCCTGAATTTGAGGAGGGAAAGCACTATGAGGTGGTTCGACCGGTCAGACTTCACACAATCAGAAAAAGACACACAGAGGTTTCTTTTCTTTTCTATTTTAAATCCTGTGATGACAATCAAATCAGCTGCTGTTTTTCTCCTGATTATGTAAAATAAAAAAATAAAAATGAATGACTAGAAGCAAAATTTCCTGTTTTTTTGCCCACAGTACCACAGACCAGACACTCTTACGTATGCAATGACTGTGGGCGGACAAGACATAGAAATGCAACTTGAAAGAAATAAGTAAGTTTTTACTTCCCTAAACCTGTGTGTCTGTGCAGTGTGAGAAAATAAGTGGACAAATGGATATACAAGTAATGTAAAATATCCTGTTTCAAAATGCAAAAAAAAGCAACAATTAAGGAGACTAAAAAGTACTGAAAATGCCCCAATCAACAAATGAGTTTCTGTAAGAAAACACTGAATAAACTGGAATTTGACTCAGTCTTCACGTCAAATCATATGACATGTATGTTATTCTTTATCTTTCTGTATTCAGTGAATTACTTACCAAAGATTACACTGAGTCTTACTACCAAGAAGATGGGACTCGAGTCACCACAGTACCGAATGACATTGTAAGTGTTTGCGTTTGTAGACAAACTTACCTCAAACTTACAGCTGTAAAATTACACATTTTACTAGATTTAAAACGCTTCAAAGGCTTTTAAGGCTGTTAGTGAACGCTGGAGACATAAGCAGATGAAAAGAAAGTTACATGTTGTCATTTAATAACACAGTCACCATTTTCATGTCCTTGCCAGGATCACTGCTTCTATCATGGGAGGATTGTGAACGACAGTGAGTCATCTGTTAGCATCAGTACCTGTGATGGACTCAGGTGAGCCACCGTCTTCTATCTTTTCTTTATTTAAACTGTCATGACATCTTTCCAAAGCGATACCCACCCATGCTGTCTGTCATAATAATTCAAATAACCTCACAGTTTCATTCCTTTGTTGTATTAAGCCACAAAGACAAGTAACCAGTTTTTGTATTTGCATAACGCATTAAATTAATAATGTTAAACCTTCATATGAGATGAATAGATTTCAGGCCAGAAACAAGTTCTCCAAATACTCTCATTACTTTTTAGATGTAAACCTAAAGTTAACCTTATCTTAACCCTCAACCAAACCTCACCTCACAATGACCCGAACTTTAATTACACCTCACCAGCAAAACATTAAATTAACATAGAATAGAATAATCCTTTAATTGTTCCAAAATGGGAAATTTGGTTGTAACAGCAGCAGAATAAAAGCACATATACAAACAGAAAAAGACAATGAACAGAAAAACACACAATTTTTACAGAAAAAATATGTACATCATCGACAATAGTTACAAAAACAGAGTACTGTACAGTTATTAAGATTAAAGTATAGGGTTTTTTTTTTAATACGAATTGAAAAAAATAATGTGCATGTTATAACAGTAGTAGTTGTTTGGTTGATTGTTGGGAGCAGTTTCAATTGTACAGTCTGACAGGGAGGAAGGACCTGCAGAAACACTCCTTCGTGCATATGCAGCAGTCTGTCACTGAACGAACCCTGCAGTTCAGCAACATTTACATGCATGGGGTGGAAAACTCTGTCCATCAGAGATGTTATTTTGTCCAGAGTCCTTCTGTCTCCCACCACCTGCACTGGGTCCAGGGTGCATCCTAGAACAGAGTTGGCCTTCCTGATGAGTTTTTCCAACCTGTTCCTCTCAGCTGCAGATAAACTGCTGGTCCAAAGTAGAACACTGTAAAATATGACAGGTGCCATCACAGAGTCATAGAAGGTCTTTAAAAGCGCTCCCTGGACTCCAAATGACCTGAGCCGCCTCAGCAGGTAGAGTCTGCTCTGACCCTTCCTGTAAAGAGCATCAGTGTTGTGGCTCCAGTCCAGTTTATTATTCAGGTGAACACCCAGGTACCTATACGAGTCCACTATCTCAATGTCCACTCCCTGGATGTTCACCGGTGTCAGTGTGGTGGGTCTGCGTCTCCTGAAGTCCACCACCAACTCCTTGGTTTTCCCGGCAGGTGGTTCTGCTGGCACCAGTCCACAAAGTCCAGAGTCCACTGTCTGTACTCTGAGCCGTCCTCACCTGTGATGAGGCCGACTATGGCAGAGTCATCAGAGAACTTCTGTAGGTGGCAGCGTGGGGAGTTGATGGAGAAGTCTGTAGTGTAGAGGGTGAAGAGGAACGGTGCCAGCACAGTTCCCTGTGGGGCCCCCGTACTGCAGACCAGCGTATCAGAGACACAACCCTGTCCTCATATACTGTGGGCATCCCGTGAGGTAGTCCAGTATCCACTGGGACATGTGGTGGTCCACTCCTTATAGCTCCAGCTTGTCCCTCAGAAGTCATGGCTGGATGTTGAAAGCACTGGAGAAATCAAAGAACACAATCCTCACAATGCTTCCAGGCGAGTCAGAGTTCTGTGCAGGAGGTAGATGATGGCGTCCTCCACCCCGATGCCAGGCTGGTAAGCAAACTGCAGCGGATCCAATGAAGACCTCACCAGGGGGCACAGATGGTTTAGAACCAACGTCTCGAGGGTCTTCATCAGATGTGATGTCAGGGCTACCGGCCTGTAGCTGCTGAGGTCCTTGGGATGGGAGGTCTTTGGTACCGGTACCACACAGGAGGTCTTCCACAGCTGTGGTACTTTCCCCAGCTACAGGCTCAGGTTGAACAGATATCCTAGGATGCCACACAGTTCATCTGTGCTGCATCTCAGGAGCCTGGAGCTGATGCCATCTGGACCTGCAGCCTTCCGCACCTTAATCTTGCAAAGCTCGTTCCTCATTTGAAGTGCTGAGATAGAAAGAGTGGATTTTGGGGGAGGGGGGTGTATGTTGGAGTCCACAGCATACACCCTCCTGGCTGGGAGCTGAGAGGTGTGAAGTCCTGAGATGAAAGACAGGCAGTGCCTGAAGATGAGGGAGATAGCTTCAGGGGGGACGATGCTGGGAGGGGTGGGTGGTTGATCAAACCTATTAAAATATTTATTTATGTCATTCACCCACCCCAAGTCTCCTGCAGCCTGGGGGTTGGTTTTTGTCCTGAGATTGTCTCCAGGCTGTTCCAAACCCCTCTGATGTTGTCCTGTTGCAGCTGCTCTTCCATCTTTCTTCTGTAGTTTTTCTTCCCTTGCCTTATCTTCCATTTCTGCTTTTTCTGGACAGCTCTCAGCTCCTGTTTGTCTCCAGATCTAAAGACTCTCTTCTTCTCCTTGAGGAGAGTCTTAATTTCAGGATTCATCCATGGCTTGTTGTTACAAAAACACCGTACTTTTATGATGGGTACGGTGTTGTCCACACAGAAGTTTATGTAATCTGTAAAGCAGTCTGTGATGCTGTTGAGGTCACCCTCTAGGGGGCTGCAGAGGTTGTCCCACACAGTAGAATGGAAACAGTCACTCAGGACCTCTTCAGTCTCTGCCAACCATTTCCTTACTGTGCATTTCACAACTGGTTCTCTGTGTACTAGAGGTTTATACACAGGCTGGAGATTAAAACAACAGAAGAGAAGGTTTGGCCCAAATAAGTCTTTAGATGACAGTGGATAGGTTCCTGAGTTGAGTCAGCCTCAAAGCAACATCTGAAAAATGAATGAACTAACCAGCATGATTTGGTTTAGGGGTTACTTCAGAACATCTGCTCAAAGGTACCTGATTGAGCCACTATCCAGTGACGATGAGGGGGATCATGCAGTGATGACTTTTAATGAAAAGAACTTCACGCCTGCCGTGTGTGGGGTCACTAACACCAGCTGGAGTGACGACTATGAACCTCCAACAAGCAGCAGCCGCTCTAGATCAGGGGTAACACAATTAGTTTTGTCCTCTTCACCAGAGTTCCTCCAAGTCATGACCTCTGAAACCTTTTAGGTCTTCAAACTATCTAAGTTTAATGTGACAAATACTAATACATCCGTCAGTCTACCAATATTATTCTTATAATAACAAAGTTTAAGTAAGTCTTCATTTGTGTTGTTCTGCTTGAGTTATCCATATTAACATTTTTCTTCAGGGTATTTCTATTGTACAGCAGCAGAAATACGTTGAGCTCGTCCTTGTTGCTGATAACCGCGCGGTAAAATTAATCTTCTTTTCTAACTTTTTCATTTTTTCCCCTTGGTTTGCAAAATTTGATTTTTATAAGATAAACTGGTGAGAAGCAGGATGAGAAATTTGTCTTGTGGTGTTTCAGTATGTGAAGATGAACAGGGATCAAAAGAAGATGAGACAGAGAATATTTGAGATTGTCAACTTTGTCAACATGGTGAGTCTGTTTTTTTGCTATTTCTATACAGATTCCATACCAATACAGACGCACTGTACTACATACTGTTCTGCAGTAGCTGCTAGCAGTTGGAGTATAATGTTACATCCCCAATGTTGTCTTCTTCAGGTCTACAAACCTCTGAGGACCTTTATTGCTCTGGTGGGGTTGGAGATATGGACGAATGGTGACCTGATCTCTGTGACCCCCCCAGCAGGAGCAAACCTGGATGCTTTCATGAAGTGGAGAAACTCTGAGCTGGTGATGAGGATAAAACATGACAATGCACATCTTATAAGGTATGGATAGATTCTATAAGTAGAATCAGTCAGACTCAAATCATGTGGAGCAAAATGTCTCCTACTTTCAACAGTAACCGAGCAGGAAAGAGAAAACTAATTTCAGAAATCTGAGTTGTGAGTATCCATATTTTTTTCTCCCAGGTTAAACCGGCCTGACACATCAGCTTAAGAGGTTTTAAGCTTCCACATAACTCTTGTGTAACTTGTGTTTTATACACAAGATACAACCACAAGCAGATCCATTATTGAATCTTAAATAAGAATGTGCTTGAATGTTCACACCTCAACATTCAGGAAAATTCACAGTAGCTAATCTAATCTAATCTAATCTAATCTAGTAGTAGCTAGATTAGTGAGTAGATGGATGATATGAATCCTGTATATGAATTTAAGACTTTCTGATCTTCTCTTTCAGTGGTATCGACTTTGAAGGACCAACTGTGGGTCTTGCTTTCATCGGGACTCTCTGTTCTGGTCACTCTGTCGGCGTAGTACAGGTGAGGTGTTCATGCTTCCCAGATGATGTATCTCACTGACTTCATAACTTCTGCCCTTGCTTCATGTTGTGGTAAATGTGAATTTTGGAAACATGTTCCTAAATCCATCTAGTTCAGTCATTCCTTTGCCCCTCAAAAATCAACTTAATTGTTCATCTGATACTTTGATTAATGACCAAATGCCAGAGAAAATAAATGACAGTTCCATCAATTTATCACTAACATGTAGTGACCACTTCCTGCTAAAAGAGAAAAACTAAGTTAAATTATGATCTAGAACTAGACTCGGTCTACAAAGTCTTCTTTGCACATTTGAGATGCACACATCTCCATAAGTGCAACGTGGAAAACTCATTCTTTGACTAATCATGAATTTTTCACAAAATCCTTTAAAACATTTTCCTCCTTTTTGCACTGCACTTGTAGACCACTACACTAACTCTGTCAATAGATCCATGCAGTCTGAAAGTCCCGACTGAATAGACTGAGAAAATGTTAAAACTGAGACAAACATGTGACATTATTGTGTTGCTCTCTCTTGCTGTTAGTAAATTTTTGCTGCTTTCTTGTGCTTCATTTTTTTCTTAGGATCACAGTGATGCAGCCATAGCAGTGGGAGCAACACTGTCTCATGAGATGGGCCACAACCTGGGCATGGACCACGATGACTCCAGTGGTTGTTTATGTTCTGACGATAGCTGCATCATGGCAGCAGCCCTCAGGTAAGAAAAGCTGACTTGAGACATCCTTCAAGTTGAATGCAGATTCTTTCTGTTAGCAAATAAATTCAGGCTATAACAAGTGACCGTAAATAAACAATACGAGCCTTACAAACCTCACTAAATGTTTTGATCATCATAACATGTTTCATTTGGTACAACAACATAATAACTGTGTGTATTGGACCAAAAAGGAGGTCAGCTGGTGCAGCTCTTAATCTCACATGGCTATAAGACTGAAGAACGTGTGTGAGCATGTTTGGTGCGTACGTGCTGTATATGTACCACCATACCGCTTTTGTGCAGCCATGTCTTCCTAGTGTCAGACACTGATAAAGATAACACAAAAAAAGATAATAATACTAATAATGTGTTTGTTCCTCTTCAGCTGGAAAACTCCTCGAAGCTTCAGTAGCTGCAGCAGCAGCAACTATGAAAAGTACCTAACAAGCCGCAGCCCCAGCTGTCTGCTGGACAAACCAGACTACAAGAGTGTCGTGGCTCCCGCGGTCTGTGGAAACGGCTTCAGAGAGGAAGGAGAGCAGTGCGACTGTGGTTCGGTGAAGGTAAATAAGCACATCAGCTGCTTAAACCTTTCATTTTGTAGCAAGTTGATCTGATCTGCAAGCTGTTGATGATTTGATCTGGTGAAGGAGAACTTTTCTTTTTCATTCAGTTCAGTTTTATTCATTTAACAGCAAATCACAACAACAACTGTCTGAAGGGACTATATTTTCTAAGATAGAGGTCTTATAACAACACAGCGAAAACCCCAACAATCAAATAACTGCCTATGAGCAAACATTTGGCAACAGTGGGAGCGAAAACCCCTTTTTAACAGGAAGAAAGCCCTCAGCAGCCTAGGCCTATTGTAGCTCCACAAACTTCTATTTCTTCTATGTTTTGCTGGCCTCTCACTTACAAAGACTAGTTTGATAAACAGTGTAGCAGTACAAATGTTTTTATTACTATTATGCTATGATTCTGATCTGTGTCTGTGCATGCTCAGGTCTGAAATGGCTTCTGAACTCAGAATGGAATTCAGCTCCATGTTTCCTTTGTCTGATCTTGAGTCTTTTAATGAAGTGCTTGCTCTGAGGCGATGTGAGAAAAACAGCTTTCTGATACACACCTGCTGATAGCTAGCAGGTGTGTTCACTTACATCTTCAACGAGTCCCTGGCGAAGTCTGTGGTCCCCACATGCTTCAAAAGATCCACCATCATCCCTGTGCCCAAGAACAGCAAACCCTCATCCCTGAACGATTACCGGCCAGTTGCACTGACCTCGGTAGTAATGAAGGTGTTTGAGAGGCTGCTGAAGAACATCATCTCTTCCTCCATCCCAGACACCACAGATCCGCTGCAGTTCGCCTACAGATCCAACAGATCCACAGAGGATGCCATCGCCCACGTCCTACACACCACTCTCAGCCATGTGGACAAGAAACAGGGTAACTATGTGCGAATGCTGTTTGTTGATTACAGTTCAGCGTTTAACACAATAGTGCCCTGCAGACTGTTCACAAAGCTCAGGGAACTGGGACTTAACAGCCGTCTGTGTGCATGGGTGTTGGACTTCCTCACTGGCAGAACTCAGGTGGCGAGGGTGGGCAGGTGCTTCTCCAACAGCATCACCATCAACACAGGAGCACCTCAGGGATGTGTCCTCTCGCCACTGCTCTACTCCCTCTACACTTCAGACTGTGTGGCCACCCATGGCTCCAACACCATTGTGAAGTTTGCTGACGACACAGTGGTGTTGGGTGCCATCTCCAACAACGATGAGACGGCCTACATGGATGAAGTGAAGAATCTGGCATCATGGTGCCAGGACAACCACCTCCAGCTGAACGTCAGCAAGACCAAGGAGCTGGTGGTGGACTTCAGAAGGAGTCAGCACAGAGACTACAAGCCCATTATCATCAGTGGAGCTCCAGTGGAGAGGGTGCAGTCCTTCAAGTATCTTGGTGTCCACATCTCCTCAGACCTGACATGGGCTGCCCACATTCAGGTCCAGACCAAAAAGGCTAGGCAGTGCCTGTACCACCTACGACAACTGAGGAAGTTCAGGGTCTCTCCAAAGATCCTCAGGATTTTCTATACAGGCGCTGTGGAGAGCATCCTCACACAGAACATGACATCATGGTTTGGGAACAGCTGTGTGAAGGACCAAAAAGCTCTCCAGAGAGTGATCCGTACAGCAGAACGCTGCTGCAGGATTGCTCTCCCCCCGCTTCAGGACACCTACACCAGGAGATGCCGGACTAGAGCAGCGCAGATACTGAAGGACCCGTCCCATCCTGGCAACAAACTGTTCCAACTCCTGCAATCTGGTAGAAGGTTCCGCATCTTCCGGGCAAGGACAGAGAGACTCAAGAGGAGCTTCTATCCCCAAGCCATCCGGGCCCTAAACACACACACCTGCCCGCTCACATCATCTATAATTGACTGAGACAGGACTCTCTTCTAGACGCTCTAAACCAAGGCACAATGTACATTTCAATTCCTTTAATTTTAAATATGTTTATATTGTCTATCCTGCAAAATAGTCAGATGTCTATTCATATTAATGTACAGAATTTACCTGCTCGCTGCTACTACTGCACATTCACCCAATGTATATACTATATATATATATATATATATACACTGAACAAAAATATAAACGCAACACTTTTGTTTTTGCTCCCATTCCCCATGGGATGGACGTAGAGACCTAAAATTCATTCCAGATACACAATATAACCATCCCTCCCAAACAGTGGTCACAAATCAGTCCAAATGTGTGGTAGTGGGCACATCTGCTATATTGAAATAATCCATCCCACCTCACAGGTGTGCCACATCAGGATGCTGATCTGACATCATGAGTAGTGCACAGGTGTACCTCAGACTGCCCACAACAAAAGGCCACCCTGGAATGTGCAGTTTTGTCTCACAGCAAAATGCCACAGATGCCACAAGCAATGAGGGAGCGTGCAATTGGCATGCTGACAGCAGGAATGTCAACCAGATCTGTCGCCCGTGCATTGAATGTTCATTTCTCAACCATAAGCCGTCTCCACTGGCGTTTCAGAGAATATGGCAGCACATCCAACCGGCCTCACAACCGCAGACCTCGTGTAACCACACCAGCCCAGGACCTCCACATCCAGCAGGTTCACCTCCAAGATCGTCTGAGACCAGCCACCCAGACAGCTGCTGGAACAATTGGTTTGCACAACCAAACAATTTCTGCACAAACTGTCAGAAACCGTCTCAGGGATGCTCAACTGCATGCCCGTCGTCCTCATCGGGGTCTTGACCTGACTCCAGCTCGTCGCCGTAACAGACTTGTGTGGGCAAATGCTCACATTCGATGGCGTCTGGCACGTTGGAGAGGTGTGCGCTTCACGGATGAATCATGGTTCACATTGTTCAGGGCAGATGGCAGCTGAGAATGTCCCAGTTCTTGCATGGCCAGCATACTCACCGGACATGTCACCCATTGAGCATGTTCGGGATGTGCTTGACCGGCGTATACGACAGCGTGTACCAGTTCCCACGAATATCCAACAACCTCGCACAGCCATTGAAGTGGAGTGGACCAACATTCCACAGGCCACAATTGACAATCTGATAGACTCCATGCGACGATGTGTTGCACTGCATGAGGCAAATGGTGGTCACACCAGATACTGACCGGTTCTGGGTCCCCAGACCCCCAATAGCGCAAAAAACTGCACATTCCAGGGTGGCCTTTTGTTGTGGGCAGTCTGAGGTACACCTGTGCACTACTCATGATGTCAGATCAGCATCCTGATGTGGCACACCTGTGAGGTGGGATGGATTATCTCAATATAGCAGATGTGCCCACTACCACACATTTGGACTGATTTGTGACCACTGTTTGGGAGGGATGGTTATATTGTGTATCTGGAATGAATTTTAGGTCTCTACGTCCATCCCATGGGGAATGGGAGCAAAAACAAAAGTGTTGCGTTTATATTTTTGTTCAGTGTATATATATATATATATAATGTTCTTCCTCTACACCCCCCCCCCAATTTTTTTGCACAAGTGGAGGAGCGTGTCAGGCTACATTTCACTGTGTGTTATACTTGTATAACTATACATGTGACAAATAAAGAACCTTGAACCTTGAACACCAGATATGTACTGGTGGCTGTAGCTCAGGTGGCAGAGCAGGTCAGCCACTAATCAGAAGGTCGGTGGTTCGATCCCAGGCTGCCTCCTGGCTGCATGCCAAATATCCTTGGGCAAGATACTAACCCCATGTTTGCCTACTGGTGGTGGTCAGAGGGCCCGGTGGCGCCAGTGTCCGGCAGCCTCGCCTCTGTCAGTGCGCCCCAGGGCAGCTGTGGCTACAATGTAGCTTGCCATCGCCAGTGTGTGAATGACTGAATGTAGTGTGAAGCGCTTTGGGGTCCTTAGGGACTAGAAAAGCACTATACAAATGCAGGCCAGTTACCATTTATGAAATAATGAATGGGCCTGAGCCACACACATTTTTTTTTTCAAGTCCCACTATTCAACTGACTTCTTCCAGAAGCTGAAGAACTGCTGATTTATTTATTTTTTATTTTGCAGTATTACTTGGAATATGTACTTAACACTTTTATGTACCTATATAGAAATATAGTGAAAGTATAGCTGTGTGTAACAGATGAACAGTTTGTAGTTTTCGGTGAAAAGAAAATTACAGTCAGAGTGATGTTTAGACCTGTTTTCACCTCTGCTGGAATTCAACAAGGAGAGATCATTAGAAGGAACTGAACTAGTGCTGTCAAAATTAACGCATTAACGCAAATTAATCCGCCATCAAGGTCAACACGATTAAAATTTTTAACGCAATTAAAGCATCTAGAGTGCAGAATGTGTTAAAATCCCCGAAATGCTTCTGTCAACACATTTCAGGCAGTTTGTCCAAGTAGTTACCTTCGCACATGTGCAAATGGGCAGTTGATCTGGTAGTGACGGGCAGCTGAACCAATCAACTCAATATGGAAGATGATAAACGCACATTGGCCCTCTCAATGGGAAATTTGAGTATTAAACCTAGCGATAAAGATTCCTCACGGGAACAGAGCAAACAGATGTTTAATAATGCATCCCAGCAGTAAGACCTAACACCAGCCTGATGAGTTCTAATATATGTCGTCCCTGTAGGAGTGCACCAATCCCTGCTGCAACGCCATCACCTGCACCCTGAAAGAGGGTTCACAATGTGCTGAAGGCGAATGCTGTGAGAACTGTAAGGTGAGTCAGTAAGAAGACCGATCAGTGTAACTGGTGTCACTAAGGCTACGTTCACACTGCAGGGGAAAGCAATTTTTTTGACCCTATGCGACCCATATCCGATCATGGTATGACAGTGTGAACGGCACAAATCCGATATTTTCAAATCCGATCTGGGTCACTTTTGTATGTGGTACTGAATCCGATACATATCCGATGTTTTAGAAAGCGACTGCTGTTTGAACAGTCAGGTCACATTAAATCCGTCTTTTACGTCACTGACACAAGACAGACGCTAATTATCAGCGCCGGAGAAGCTCTGGGTCTAAACAGAGCGTGTTGTGTGTGACATCTTCTTTTGCGCATGCGAGCCGCTTTGAGGGTTCACACTAGAGCGCGTTTGCTGTCACATTTTATTTGTAGTGTGAACAAGCAGACAAAAAAAAAAAAAATAGGATTTGATCAAAAAATCGGAATTGAGCACTTAGACCCCCGGAGAGCAGTCATTTTGGTTTTCTACCTTAGACCCCCGCGGAGTCATCATTTTGCGTTTCTACCTTTAAAAGCCGGAGAGCAGTCAGTCAAATGCTGGAGTCATTCATATGTATATTAGGTTGTTACCTAGGAATTCTGGAGGGAGTGGGGGTGAGTGATTGAGGGGGTGGGGGAGTGGAGCGTTTCAGTTTGCCATCTTAGGGAGAAATCAACACATGTCCTTTGTATGTCCTTTGTTGCTGACATTTATTGATGAAAACAGTACAAAAAACCAAGCATATTTACAAATAATGATAAAAAGTGAGTGAGTACATTTCAACATTTTCAGCAATCACTCACAATCCTGGCACTGCCACGGTATCTGTCGTCTGCATTTACCACATGTGTACCTGTAGCAGTGAACACATCGCACAGTGGCCTGATTTTTTTTGCATCTGTGTTTGACCTGACACGTGGCCCTTTTTCCAGGGCTCGGTGTGGAGGGTTGTGTCCGAAGCAACTGTTCTTTTCTTGCCTTCTTCGCAGCTACATGAGAGCGAGCCAATTCTGTTGCAAGCGCCACCAGGAAGTCCACCCGTCTTTCCTTCGTCCCGGGGCATGCTTGATACAGCACATGTGCATTCAGTGCTGCCATGTCAATCATGTTATAAAACACGGCGACTGGCCAGCGCCGTGTTCCTTTGCGGACAGCGTACTCCCGAACCATCTGGTCCATCACATCCACGCCACACTTTGTTTTGTTGTAAAGGGAGACAGTGTTTGGCTTCCTTTTGGTGGTGTTATCAGTCTGAACCACGCCGTGCATGCTGCTAAGAATATAGACTGTCTTCTTCCGTTTGGCCGCATACGCCGTCAGCGTGGCAGCAGAGGTTGAAAACACCTAAGAAATAAGATAAATTGTTATTTCCATAGCACTTTTACACACAATGAAACACATAAACATAGAACCACAAAAGACCTGCAACATACCTGAGTGGTGAATTCATTGCGATCTGTCTGTCTAGTGGATTGAGGAATTTCCCTGCGAATCTTGTTGACTGTGCCGAGGATGGTGGTTTTCCGTCCAAGAAGTTTTTGCGCAAGTGAAAGCGATGTGAAGAAATTGTCCGTGGTAACATTTCTGCCCTTGTCTAGGAATGGTTCCATCAGCCTCATTACTACATTCTCAGAAAGTCTCTCCCCAGTGGGACGATTGGGGTCCTTGCCAAGATATGGGAAGACATTGCAAATGTACTTGGATTTTAGGTCGCAGGCCACCCAAAACTTGATCCCAAACTTGTCCGGTTTACTTGCAATATACTGCAGGAAACAGCACCGAGTCTTTGATGGGAAAAGCTGTTCATCAACGGTGATATGTAGACCAGGGTTGTAGCACGTGATGCAGTTGGTGACAAATGATCCCCACACACTGGAAATTGCAGCGAACTTATCAGTCTTTGCTCGATCACTGCGGGTGGACTTGTCATCAAAGCGTAGGTGTTGCATGATGTCTTGGAAGCGGTTTCGTGCCATAGTTCCAATTATCTGTGGGTTTCCCAGGTTTGCTGACCAGCAGTCATTTACCGATGGAACCCTGTAAACCCCCCGCAAGATGACAATTGCAATAAATGCCATTAGTTCAGGGAGGTCCATGAACCAATGAACATGCTCCGCTCTGGATGTGATGGACCAGATGGTTCGGGAGTACACTGTCCGCAAAGGAACACGGCGCTGGCCAGTTGCCGTGTTTTATAACATGATTGACATGGCAGCACTGAATGCACATGTGCTGTATCAAGCATGCCCCGGGACGAAGGAAAGACGGGTGGACTTCCTGGTGGCGCTTGCAACAGAATTGGCTCGCTCTCATGTAGCTGCGAAGAAGGCAAGAAAAGAACAGTTGCTTCGGACACAACCCTCCACACCGAGCCCTGGAAAAAGGGCCACGTGTCAGGTCAAACACAGATGCAAAAAAAATCAGGCCACTGTGCGATGTGTTCACTGCTACAGGTACACATGTGGTAAATGCAGACGACAGATACCGTGGCAGTGCCAGGATTGTGAGTGATTGCTGAAAATGTTGAAATGTACTCACTCACTTTTTATCATTATTTGTAAATATGTGTACAAATGCTTGGTTTTTTGTACTGTTTTCATCAATAAATGTCAGCAACAAAGGACATACAAAGGACATGTGTTGATTTCTCCCTAAGATGGCAAACTGAAACACTCCACTCCCCCACCCCCTCAATCACTCACCCCCACTCCCCTCCCTCCAGAATTCCTAGGTAACAACCTAATATACATATGAATGACTAGCCAATTTAGCTTCCACTTCCAGCACTTCCAGCATTTGACTGCTCTCCAGCTTTTAAAAGGTAGAACGGTAGAAGCCTGGCAATCCCAGTGTTAAGACCTGCAGTGTGAACGTAGTCTTATTTTCTCTTCCGGCGCCGCTCCAGGCAGCCAGTATCAGCAGCTTCGACCTGACAGAGTCCTTTTTTCTCTTTGTTGTTATTGTCTTTCTTGTTCTTGTTTTTATATTGTGGAGTGTACTACTCCACAATGGAGCTCAGAAATTTATGGACAATTGTGTTTTTTATCACATTTTTTACGGTATCTGTGTCCAGAGAGCGTGTACTGGCCAGGAGTTACACACCTCCACACAAAAGTCACTGATGCCAGAGTGGGTTTAGACTTCGCTTTATATGGCAGGTGTGAAAATGTGATAACAAAATACAGTGTATATGAGTGACAAACTAAAATAATTACTTGACGAGCTGCGTAACCATGTGCTAATGCTAACAGCAAATAACCGCCATAAATTAGCCTGCGTAATACAGCATGTAAGTAACTGCTATTAATTAACATAAAGTGCCAAACAATAACGCATACTCACAGGGAATGCCTTTTTATGAATAGAACACATGTTAGTCAGTCGATTGTCAATTGTCTGAGTCTTTCTGACTCTTCTCCTGTCCACGCACGGACCATGCCTTTCTTTTAAAGGGCCAGCACACTAACCAAACAAAAACAAAACATGTACAAAATTGACAATAGTCAGAACAGAGCGCGTGTAGGTCCGACCTCCCATTGTTTACAGCAGGGATCAGCTGTTAGCCCTCAGGGGCTCCGCTGTTCTGCCTACTGCCAAGCGAGCCAACAGAGAGCAGATGCAACAGGACAACATCAGAGGGGTTTGGAAGAGCCTGGAGACAATCTCAGGACAAAAACCAACCCCCAGGCTGCAGGAGACTTGGGGTGGGTGAATGACATAAATAAATATTTTAATAGGTTTGATCAACCACCCACCCCGCCCAGCATCGTCCCCCCTGAAGCTATCTCCCTCATCTTCAGGCACTGCCTGTCTTTCATCTCAGGACTTCACACCTCTCAGCTCCCAGCCAGGAGGGTGTATGCTGTGGACTCCAACATACACCCCCCTCCCCCAAAATCCACTCTTTCTATCTCAGCACTTCAAATGAGGAACGAGCTTTGCAAGATTAAGGTGCGGAAGGCTGCAGGTCCAGATGGCATCAGCTCCAGGCTCCTGAGATGCAGCACAGATGAACTGTGTGGCATCCTAGGATATCTGTTCAACCTGAGCCTGTCGCTGGGGAAAGTACCACAGCTGTGGAAGACCTCATGTGTGGTACCGGTACCAAAGACCTCCCATCCCAAGGACCTCAGCAGCTACAGGCCGGTAGCCCTGACATCACATCTGATGAGCACCCTCGAGACATTGGTTCTAAACCATCTGTGCCCCCTGGTGAGGTCTTCATTGGATCCGCTGCAGTTTGCTTACCAGCCTGGCATCGGGGTGGAGGACGCCATCATCTACCTCCTGCACAGAACTCTGACTCGCCTGGAAGCATTGTGAGGATCATGTTCTTTGATTTCTCCAGTGCTTTCAACATCCAGCCATGACTTCTGAGGGACAAGCTGGAGCTATAAGGAGTGGACCACCACATGTCCCAGTGGATACTGGACTACCTCACGGGATGCCCACAGTATATGAGGACAGGGTTGTGTCTCTGATACGCTGGTCTGCAGTACGGGGGCCCCACAGGGAACTGTGCTGGCACCGTTCCTCTTCACCCTCTACACTACAGACTTCTCCATCAACTCCCCACGCTGCCACCTACAGAAGTTCTCTGACGACTCTGCCATAGTCGGCCTCATCACAGGTGAGGACGGCTCAGAGTACAGACAGTGGACTCTGGACTTTGTGGACTGGTGTCTGCAGAACCACCTGCCGATCAACGCCGGGAAAACCAAGGAGTTGATGGTGGACTTCAGAAGACGCAGTCCGACCACACTGACTAACCCTAACTAAAACAAAAATGCAAAACAAAAGACCTACCTAGCTACTCGACAAAAGGTCAGTGAAAACATACAAAAGTGACATCAACCGAATAACCTAGTGTGTAACAGTTTAAAACTGCAGCCAGTGTATAGGGTACCCCAGCTTACCTGTCCAGCCTCCCACCACACACAATACAAAGAAGCCTTCACGCAAATGTTTGTCATAAAGCAGAAGCCAGCAGCCACTAGCTGGCCAGGGAGATGCTCATTTGTAGTCGTCCTCGGAGAGTGATTGGCCAACTGTGCCCAGACCAGCCAATAGACACATGCAAATCAACTTTGAATTGGCCAATAGGTCGAGGCTTGACACCTGAAAGATAAAAAGAACACAAAAGAAAAGCCACATCTCTTGGCACGTAACAGTACAGTACTACCCTTAATGTAAATATGTAAAAAAAAATCGTGTATGTTTCTGTTCTGTGTCCTGTTCACTGTTTGTTTGTACATGTGTTTTTCTTGTTGCTGTTACAATCAAATTTCCCCTTGTGGGACAATTAAAGGATTATTCTTTTCTTTTCTTTATTTATTTTCATCCCTGGAAGTCTCTCCTCTGGCTGTAGTGATCCAGTTGTTTGCTCAGCTACAGTCCTCAAGTAATTAGAGGATATTGCAAATGTTTGAACCAACACCACAGTATTGCATTTTGATATTTTGGTTACAGAGCTCACACACTCAGGGTGTTTCACATAGCGCTAGAAAATTTAAACATATAACACTTTAAGAAAAACAATGTTTCAGATAACTTACACGTTGATGGTATATGCTCGGCACAGATCTTGCCTACCTCCAGACAGTGCCGCGCAAAGCAGGATGACTGTGATTTGGCAGAGTACTGTGATGGGAAGAGCACGACCTGTCCGGAGGATGTGTTTGCTGTGAATGGGCTCCCATGTGATGGAGGCCAAGGGTACTGCTACAACGGTCAGTGTCCACAGAGACCTAAGCAGTGTGTCAAGATGTATGGATCAGGTGAGTATCCCGTCAATACGCATATGGATGTATGTGAAAGTCATATGGAGAGTTAGGTTTTTATGCAATCTTCTGCTGCTATCAGGTGCTAAGGAGGCCAAACAAGGATGCTATAACTACAACACCAGAGGAGTCTACTATGGCTTCTGCAAACGCCCCTCAAATAATCAGTTCATCCCCTGTCAGCAAGAGTGAGTCCCAGTAGAACGTACAGGGCAACAGTTGCTCTGCAGCCGACCCTTATTTTGATTCTTCGTTCTTCATATCAACCAAACATGATCAGAAACAAACACTGTCTTTCTTTTGCAGAGATGTTCTTTGTGGAAAGCTCTTCTGTGAAGGCGGTAATGACAACCCAAACTATGGCCGGATGGTCGCCATCGGCACATGCAAGGCAGCATTCTTCTCAGACAACACCGGTGACGAAGGCCAGGTGGAAACGGGGACTAAATGTGGAGATGGAAAGGTAGCAGGCTTCCTGAATCCACTTTTTGCTTACTGCATCTACAGTGTAGAACAAAATAAAGTTAAATATATGTCTGACTTGTCTTTTCCAAGGTGTGCAGCCAGAATCAGTGTGTGGATCTGCAGACGGCATACAGAAACACCAACTGTTCAGCAAAATGCCCAGGCCATGCTGTGAGTACAACACCAAAAACTGATCCACTGAGGTGGAACTGATTTATAACAGTTTTGTGCTGGACTGTATATTCTGGTATTTTCATTATTAGTTCATCTGTTTTCAAAAGGTTATCAAGAGGAGAAGCTGCGTACCCTCATAGTTGTGAACAGGGTTCTAAAGCTTTTAAAGACTTTAATGCCACTAAGAGTGAAATTTAAGATCAACTTTACAAAATCAAAGGGTTAAAAGTAGTTTTTGTGTGATTTCTCGCTGCAAAGTTTAACTAAATCCTTTGTTAGCCGGGGGCAGCTAATCTACCATATCCATGTTTAAAATGTAGCTTATGTGTAAAAGGTGGATGGAGTCACTGTCATAGCCTGCATTGACTTTTGGACTTAATGTTTTATAACTTCAATCTTAATGGGGTCATATTGGTCATATTTAGCCCTATAAAGACAAAGACACCCTTTTAAGGCATCCCTGAAATGCTAATGTGAGATATACAACCATGCCCAAACTTACTCATGTAGACTTTTGTAGAACCATATGCAAACATTTGCAACTGCAGTGTCATTGCAAATATGCACTGAATGAAGTGTGTGATTTGTAAGTTATTTTAAAAAAATGGATATAACAAATTGCTTTTGAAAAGTGACTGTTCTGAGAAAAACAATTCATAAACGTCCAATATCCAAAGCAGTTTGGGAAGTTTTCTTAATATTAAGGTCTTGTATTACTTTTTACTTGGTGCCTTTTAATTGGCTCTGCAAAAACTCTGTTAAACTTTGAGCCCCAAAAAATCTTTAGTTTAGCTATATTTTATAAGAATAACTGATGCAAGGAAAAACTCTTAGCTGATCATAATAACATAATTTAGCCTAGCATCTTATACATATTTTACCTATAGTCTATCCAAAACTAAATAAAACTAGAGTCAGTTGGTCAGAAGCTAAAGTGATGTAGGGATAATATGTTACTATGAACAGAATATGCAAGAAAAGTCCAAGTAATTCAAATTTGGCTAAATCTAGTTAATTACATGCCACCAGTTATACTGGGCATGCAGTGTTTTATATTACTTAAATTCAAAAGGTAGGTCAGTGTTTTTGTTGTTGTTTTTTAAATAAAGCATATTCACTGAAGTGTATTTTTTAAGACTAATAATGGCAACATGTTCTTTGTGCTTTCCAGGTGTGCAACCACAAAAGTGAGTGCCAGTGCGAGCCTGGGTGGACGCTTCCTAACTGTGACTCAGTGGACACAACTTTTAGTGGTACTGGTAAGAGTCATCTACTTCAGTCTACAGATTAAGTTCAATTTACTGTGTCATGTTGCACAACTACAACCCAAGGAAACCGATTTTTTTCTGTCTCTGTAGGAAAAACTATTGTCACTGCAGTCAAGTTTACACTAGTGGTCCTAGGCATCATTGCTGCCATCGCAGGAATCATCTGGAAAAAGCGGCAAAGTCCCATCCTGCCAACGTGAGTAATCATGACCGCAATCATGACCCCTCTCATGAAGAGTGCCATGCTCTGTTGCACTCTACAGTGAATGCACTCAGAGATCTTAAAGACTGCACTTTCCCCACCAGCTGAACATTATGAAGCACCCTAAGTGTTTGATTTTTTTAATATTTTAAACCATGCTTTCTCTTATGACACTGTAAAAGTTTGAGTTGTATTTATATTTTTATCTAAATGTACATATTTATCTACTTTGTTTACAAAATCAGACTTCTGCATGAGTAGAGAAAGAACAGAAGCATGATGCCAAATGAGCTTCTTATTGGTGCCTTTTTAGAAGCTGGACCACTAAACGTGTATACAAGATTAGGTTTCACATGCAAGTGGTAAGACACATATCATTTGCCACACCATTAAAATGAGCGACTGTGATGTTTTTTAATGTTGATGTTGTATAATTCTTCTTAATTCTTATATTGAAACATTTTGTTTTACATTTATTTGCATTATGGTTGTTTCCCAATATATTTAACTATATTATTGTCCTGCTGTATACTTTGTCCAATTACTTTGTAAAGTGGGGCCAAACTGTACAAAGATGAAATAAAATTGTTTAAGTGACTAACAGATAAGGAATCTTACCCTGTAACACAGTGGCACATAATAAGGGGTGAAATAAATCAGACAGCAAGTGAATGGACAGTTCTTAAAGCTGATGTGTTGGAAGCAGAAAAAAATGAGCTGACTGCAGAACATGGGAACAGGTTGTATGATGCTCCCAGAATCTGGGAGCATGATTTGATATATTATATATCAATCACCCTATTGCCCAGTGAGTTGTTTCAGTAACGGTTTTCAGTTGTGTTAATAAACCTTATATTTTTCTTTTTATCTAACCCTCCTGTCTCTGGGCTCATTTATGTTACATCCCCTGTCGCCTAGCAGAGCCGGGTCATAACACCAGAATGCAGAGGTAAAGCCTGCTCTATGCATTACAATCTCTACAAAGTAATACAAACTAATAAAACAATGAATTGGAGCCAATTCGAGCTGTCAAAGAGTACGACGTGCAGTGCATAGGTCACCAGCGTAGGGTTAACACATAGAGAGAACCATTCACACTTAGAGCCAATTTATCAGGATATTTGCAAATTACATGTCTCACTCCCAGCGAGTCAGATTTTGATCCAACATGTAATACTATGTGGAAACCATCTGATTGGCAACAGTTTCTATTTTCAGCATTACAATGACCCCAAACACATTACCAATGCAGGAAATTCATACATGGATTGAATAACATACAGTGAAACACTAACCATGGATCTGCCTCTCCGGAGCTGAACTTCAACATTTTTTGTAAGCTTAGTTGGATCATCTTGACAGAGAACAGATAAAAAGCAGCCAAAACCTAAAAGAGAGCTCTAAATGACCTTCAAGAAGCCTGGAAAACTATTCCTGTGTCACGACACTGGGTCTGTGAGCCAGTGTTTTGTGTTTAATTTATATTTCTTCTTTATTGTTATTCATGGTTTTAGTTCTCTTGATGTTATATTTGTTGTTCTATCTTCTAGTGCTCCATGTTTCATATCCAGTCAGTCTTGTCTCAGTGTCAAGTCCATGTCTCTGTGCTTACATCATGTTTTACTTTGACAGTCTTGCGTCCTATGTTGATGTGTTCAGTTTTGCTTCCCCTTTGTCCTGTTGTGTCTGATTAGTCCCAGCTGTGTTTCATTCTGTTTCTCATTATCCTGCTGGTGTTTGAGTCCTCAGTATTCCCCTGTTTGTTGTCGCATCCTCTCACTCTACGTATTCCTCACTCGTCATGTTGTCATGTTAGGTTATGTCATGTACTCCCAGTTTAGGTCACTCTTCCTAGCTTGAGTTTTTGTTGTATTTCTAGTGCTCATGTATTGTGTTTCTCAGTTTGCTTTTGCCAGCGAATAAAAGCTGCCACCTTTAAGTTAAATACTCTGTCTCAGAGTCCTGTGTTCGGGTCCAACCACTGCCTGCCACACAGCAAACCTTGACATCCTGAAGACCACTTAAAGAAATTAAAAGAAAGTTTACCTAAGAGAGATAAGACTGCATTCATGTTTTTTGCCTTGTTTAATGTATTTCCTTTTTTACAGCCATTTTGACAAGAAATTTTATTTGAATAAGTGTTTGCTTAATGATGGCTCTGTACCGGAATAAAACTAGATTTTCTCATAAGGTTAATAAGACGCCTACCAACTATTTGATGTCCAAATAACTGCTGAGAGATACTCCAAAAAAATAAAATAAAATTAGTGGCCCCTCATCAAAATGTAGTTTTTTTATGTCATGGTCTCAGTGTCTCCTTGGCTGACTCAGCATTCTGGCTACATGTTTTGTTATTCTCTCTCTCTCTCTCTCTCTGCCTGGGCGGAGCTCATCATAGGCTCATGCCCTTGGCCCACACACCTGGTTTGATTACCCACCTGTCACTGAGCTGCCTGATTACCTGGGTCACTAAGGTGGTGGCTCAGTAACCTTTGAGTAACCTTTCTCTGTCTCGGTGCAAATCTCTAGCTTGTTCTATTCAGTTTAATTCAATTTTATTTATATAGCGCCAAATCACAACAACAGTCACCTCAAGGCGCTTTATATTATACAATAGATCCTACAATAATAGATACAGAGAAAACCCCCAAAATCATATGACCCCCTATGAACAAGCACTTTGGTGACAGTGGGAAGGAAAAACTCTCTTTTAACAGGAAGAAACCTCTGGCAGAACCAGGCTCAGGGAGGGGCGGGGCCATCTGCTGCGACCGGTTGGGGTGAGAGAAGGAAAACAGGATAAAGACATGCTGTGGAAGAGAGACAGAGATTAATAACAAGTATGATTCAATGCGGAGAGGTCTATTAACACATAGTGATTGAGAAAGGTGACTGAAGAAGAAAAACTCAATGCATCATTAGAATCCCCCAGCAGCGTATGCCTACTGCAGCATAACTAAGGGAGGATTCAGGGTCACCTGGTCCAGCCCTAACTATATGCTTTAGCAAAAAGGAAAGTTTGAAGCCTAATCTTGAAAGTAGAGATAGTGTCTGTCTCCCGAATCCAAACTGGAAGCTGGTTCCACAGAAGAGGGGCCTGAAAACTGCAGGCTCTCCCTCCCATTCTACTTTTAATTCTAGGATCGTGTTTGCTTTGTATATAGGTTCCCTGGACCTGTCCCTGTTTCTGGTAGTGTGGTGTGGTGCGGACCTAGTGAAAGCGTGAGTGACTGAACAGGAGCGTGGAATATTCATGAGAGCAGTGTGGATTGAATTGTGTGCAGGGACCTGTTCCTCTCCTTCTCCGGAAACCCCGACATTTTGGTGTTTTTTGTAAATAACCTGATTTTTAGTCTAAAGAGCTGGTCTGTGCTTGAGTCAGTTTGGTCCCTTGACATTTTATTTGTTTACATGAAAATCAGTCACTTTTTTTAACACAACAAAAATTCAATGTAATCCCGTTATGCTACCCAACAACATAAAAGGCTCCAACAATGTTAAGTATGGAACATCATATGGAAAATCATATATTGAACTCTAAACACAGTAGATGTGAAATGGCAGAAAAGATAAGTGCTCTGTTGACATACACAGAGTACAGGCGTAACTCTGCCTTTGCAGACTGATCAAATATAGAGATAGAGATGAATGGAAAATTACAAATACCTAAATGTTGCTGTCTTATAGACATTCAGTGCCACCTAAATGCAGTAACTGATAAATAAGACAGCACAGCAGTTACATCATTAGATCTTGCCACAAGAGGTCAGTACAGAAAGACTGAAATTGAACTTTTAAATCATGAATACATTAAAGTAGTAGACACATATTACGCATATTACATAAAGGAAAGTGAGGTAGTGAGGCTGAAAAATTATATTTTCTTTTTCTTCACACAGTCCAGACGGACTGTAGGCTTCTTGTCTGCTAATGGTGGGTGTTTTTCAGGCTTGCTACCTCTTCTTTTCTCCTTCACCTCCAGAGATGGTTGTGTGGGAAAATCCCAGATCAGCATTTTCTGAATTACTCCAATCAGCCCATTTTGCACCCACAGCGATGCCTTGCTCAAAGTAACTTAAATCACTTCCTACTATTCTGATGCTCAGTTTGAATTTCATTGGGTCATCTTGACCATGTCTACATGCCTAAATTCACTGATTTCCAGCCATGTGACTGGCTGATTATTTCTGCTAATGAGAAGTTGAGCAAGTGTACCTAACACAGTGTCCAGTGAGTGTATTTTAGTCATTAGGCCCTTTAAAATGTATTACTGCAATTTCTGTCTCAATATATGTGCACATAAAAACATCCCTACAGATGTCTTACTGCAGTCTTCACACAATAAACCACATAAACCAAGTTACAGTAGGTAGTTCTGCAAACTCTCGTAATTCTGATTGTTGTGAAATATATCTCTTTATTTGTTTTTTGGACTAAATATTATTTCAACACTGAGAAGACAAATCATTATCATCATCTAGCACAACTTCAAAATGCTGAATCAATTCCCCTGACCAGCTCTTTCCTGACATTCAAACCAGGAACAACATACCTATAAAAGCTGAAGTATGATCCTTCCACCCACCAGGGAACCACTCCCAGCTGTGGGTTCACCGAACCTTGCTGAACTCATAGCAGCAGCAAACAACCAGTCCAGAGACAGACTCAAAAGTGTGGCCTCTTTAAAAATCAGGAACTAAGACAACATGTCAGTAGATATCCTAGTAATTAATGACTTAATTATTTGGGGTATTATTGTTATTATTATTATTATTATTATTATTATTATTATTATTATTATTATTATTATTATTATTGTGCTACTTGAATTTCTAACATCGCCATTCAAGCCAATTTGTAAGAAAAAAAGTGACAGAAATAAATTAATTATTACTATGCATATTTAGCCAGTTTGTTTATGTGTTTATGCTTATGCATTTCTATTATGTGTCCCGCTTGTCTTTGGCATAAGTAGGGAAATGAAAATAGGAAATACCCCCGAAGTGGCACTTCTCGTTATACCACCTCAACATTTGTTCTTCGTAAATTAACCAAATTGTCCCTCCTCCTCAGATTTCAAATTGAAAGACTCTGTTGTTTGCAGTTTCAAACACCATCAGCAGAGAGCAGCATATTCACTTCATAAACACTCAGCTGCTGTAAACACATGAAATGAGCTGAAAGTGTCTTTTCCACCTGTCTGCACTTGTACTTTTTAATTTGACATTTTTACATTTAGGGTAGAAATTTAACTTTATATTTTCCTATTTTTTCATTGCTTTTATTTAATCTGGCTTCTTGCCCCATATCAGCTGTAATAGTCTCCACCTCACGTTCAACTCCAGTTGGATAAGAGATTACAATGAATTGGTTTGTCTTCCTATTTCAGCTTTACTCCATTAACATATGACATGTGTTAGGAAAACTTAGACGTTTTGCATGCAAAAAATGATTTAATTTTTCTATCTCTGTTTATGTTGTATGAATTTTTAATCTCAAGATGCCAAACTGTGTCCATTCTTTGAATTATGATAGATTAGCAATGATGCAAATAGATAAATAGCCAGTTGTAACACATTTGTTACATAACACAATTGTAAATGATTAAACTTCTGATTAAAAACTCCACCAGTTTCACAGGAAACCGCAGATCATTGTTATTGCCACAAGGACTCCAGCCAGGGCTTTCCCCTCGTAGCCGAGATTTGCTTGACAAAGAACAATTTTATTTGCATTTAACGCATCAGAAGTTAATGATAAACTACATTTTCAGACTCAGTTTCAAGAGGGATTTGCACAGTGAAGATCACAAACTCTGAAATACTGGAAAGTCCAGATCTTCTTGATTATGTCATTGCTTGGTTGTTTTTGTATGTAGCTGGGATTTGTGTGTGAAACTCAAATAAGTACACGTGTGAATATTAGAGGCCTTTGAGTATTGTTGAATTTTAAGGAATTTGGTAAGAGGTCACTGCTGAGGTCAATTTTTTGACTTTTAGGTTCTTCATTAATCAAAATTCCTGGAGAACAAAAGATGACTTCAGAGAACAATCTGTTTCTGAATGCTCAGATACGCTGAAAAACTGTTTTTTATTGTATTTCTTAATCTCAGCCTACACCAACCACATACTTCATTCATTCAAACTGGAAAAAAAACCAACCAAAATCAACAAATAGTGAAGAAGCAGGAAATAGAGAATGTGTGATGCATTATATGGATAAAAGCCCCACGCTGCCAACCCATCACAGCTGGGGAGGAGCTGCTCAGCGATGAAGGTGGTGTTTACACGGCTGAGCAGCTCCTCCCCAGCTGTGATGGGTAGGCAGCATGGGGCAGTTCCTGTGCCTAATACCACACACAGAATAACCTCGTGAGACTTGGAAGAAAAAATGTTTTGATATTTAGATTTTTCTGTGTTCAATTGTAAGTTATTTATTTTTTATCTTCTGCCCCTTTTGTAGTGAACACTGTGGCTGTGGCTTGTTGAATGATGAGATATGATATTGTTTCTATTTCACTCTAACAGTGATCATGTATGGATTATGACCGAGGGCTGATTGATTTCACTCTATGGAATCAGTGGCGAGATGACTCAGTGCTGTCATGAGATGAGGTGGAGGAGGGTCAGGCATTCGAGCAGGAAAGTGACAGCTCAGAGGAGGAGATTGTGGTCAGCATTTACATAAACATTGCCTACAGGACCATTGCCTGCATTTATGTGGCAGATACAAATATTTTATACAATTCCCAAAGTCATATACAAATTTGTTCTTTGGCTTGTTAATGGAAAGTCAGATTAGAATCATATGATCATAGGATCATACTTCCTGAAGTCTGGACACAGGTTGAAACTGGGAGGTTGTAAGTCCTGCAAAGAACATTGAATAAAAGCTTTATTTTGGAAGGTATAAAACTATTCGTGAAATACTAGAAAATCCATGTTAGTACGCTCACATTGAAGAAACAAATAGATTTATAGCAACAGGGTCATAGTATTGTATCACTTAACCTCTGTTATGACCAGTGTTGGTCAAGTTACTTGAAAAAAGTAATCAGTAACTAATTACTGATTACTTCCCCAAAAAAGTAATCCCGTTACTTTACTGATTACTTATTTTCAAAAGTAATTAATCACCTAGTTACTTAGTTACTTTTTAAAACCACGATTTACAACCTGAAGAGGTGATAAAGCGATAGATCCTTCAGCCCAATTCTACTTTTTCTACATAATCCATCATACAAAATGTAATCAAATGGAAAAGTCTCTTTTTAAAACTTGTTTTCTTAGTTTTAATCTTTTAACTTTATGCATCAAGCAAAAATTTAATTATATGCAACATTCTCTGACTGGAAGAAATTTGTTTAATATTTAAACCTATTTTCTGCACATTCCAGCACATAAAATATATATTTTTTTGTGTTTACACTCACTCTTTCAAATAGATGCAAGTAAAACACAGCAGAAAATAAATAAAATCAAAGACTAGCGGTCCTTTTGCTCTATTTTCACCTGTAAAGCAGGAGTGGGTTAGGCGGAGGTTTACCCTGGTGCAGGTGTGCCGCAGCGGTCAGTGGAAGAATCCACGAGTTTCTCTGTGAGTATCCCATTACGTCGTAGCGCACTCGGTGCTTGCTTGGAAGTTTTTTTTTTTTGGGGGGGGGTGTTTTCGCTGTAAAAAGAAGTTGTCTTCCCACGCACACCGGACACTAATGTTTTTGTCACTTTTTATGGAATCAAACTTAAAGTAAGGTCAGTACTTCCACGCTTTAAACGCTGCACGCTCATACTCTCTCCTGCACTCGATTTATGATCCATTGTTGATCTGCACACAGCTGTTGTCATGAACGTTGCACTCGCTTACGTCACTGTCATGAGACATTCTCGCAAAAAAATCACGGTTTTAGTAACGCAGTAACGCAGCGTTCCTATGGGAAAGTAACGGTAATCTAATTACCGTTTTTGCAATAGTAATCCCTTACTTTACTCGTTACTTGAATAAAGTAATCGGATTACAGTAACTTGTTACAAGTAACGCGTTACTGCCCATCTCTGGTTATGACCATAAAATGTAAGAGCAAGAAAGTCCCTGTGCTCTGTTAGCCAAACCCCCAGAAGTGTGGCATGAATAGAAACTCCAGGATGTCCACTTCATAGTACAGGAGGACTCATATAGACTGACTTAGAGGTCTCAGACTCATGTCCCGAAAAGAGGACAAAAATTAACTGGGAGGACGTTTTTAGCAAAGAAAATTTCATAAATCGTCTCTTTGCAACTATGACAGGCTTTTACATGCCACCACCAACTAGTTTTTTTAGATAATGATCGCACTCTGAGGTTGGTCTCAAGCATCAAACCTCGAGACCACGTCTACGCCCGTCACTACTTTGTAAGCAAGTTGACATTATTTTCTTCCCTGCACACGTTCCTGCCAAAATATTTTTGGCTTAACCTCTAGAATAGCGTCATGTTGCTCATCTTTACATATCATCATAGAACAGTGACGGTGACAGGAGATTAATTTAGCATGGGCGTGTGAGAAAGCCAACCAGACAAGGGCTTTCTGTGTCCTGCCTGCCATTTATGGACTTACTTTGCTGTTCATTTTAAGAAATAACAGTATCATCAAGTTTACCTGAAGCATGGAGACTAGTTTAATAGAGAAATATGTGGTTATGGTAAGAAATGACTAACAAGCTGTTATGTTGAGTTAAGATTTAAATGCCATCGTTTTTTAACACACAAAAAAGACTCTATTCCAAGAAATGCAAATTCTTCTCTGAAAAACAGACCATGGCGTTTTTTTCCTCCCCCATCTTTCTCAAAGTACACCATAAAACCAGAGCATTTGCATATCCTGCAGGCTGCCTAACAGCACAGACCAGAACTTTTAGTTCCATTTCCTTTTTCCTTGAGTTTTTCGGGTAGTTTCTGCCTAGCTGATTCATGCCATGTATGCCATCTGAAAGTCTTGTTTTTTGTTTTTTTTGGCAGTTGTACAACCAGGTCTGTGACACATTGTAAGACCAGGTTGCAAAACTTGCAGCACAACAGGCTGAGCATGTAAAGATTCCAAAACCCTACAGGCTTTGGCTCTTCTTGGTGCTAAAGTAGAAGTGGGGCTGCACTGTCAGAAGTGTGATCCCTTTGCCGATTCTGGAGTTTAAACAGTGGTGCAAGGTAACCTTTCAAGCCAGATTATCTCCTCTTGTAGGAACAATGATGAGAGATGAGGTGACAGTTTTTTTGTTTTGTGTTTTTAAAAAAAGAGGGATTTCATGTTTGTGTGGTCAGCAAGGGGAGGGTTGGTGCGGTCGGTTCAGCTGGTGTCCATCATTCTAATCATGCATCCCCTTTTACAGTAGTTGGAGGAGGAGAGGAGTTGACGTAGAGACATTAGAAAGTGGAGTCAGCGTCTAACAGCAACAACAGACATGTGTTGGAAATCACAAAATAAGACATTAACAGTGACATACACCTTGGTTGTCTTGGGTCCGTGCTATAGTGTGGAAAAATGACGCTAATCCAGAGACAGAAGACAGCTGGAGAAAAGAAGGATGAAACAAATCTTCCCAGAGAAAGTGTCCTTTGTATCCTTCCTTATGGCAGTGTGTCAGAGTGGATCATGACCTCGACTGTGACCCCTCACTGGCTACACCTGCTCAACATCCACCTCCACTGCCACCATACAAAAGAGATGAACACCATGTGGCAGAGACAGATTTTTCTAGTGACTTGATATCCAGTGTACTGACCACAGCACATTCATCATCAGAGCTTTCACATCAATTCAATTCAATTTATTTATATAGCGCCAAATCACAAAAAAAGTCGCCTCAAGGTGCTTTATTTTGTACATTAGATACAGAGAAAAACCCAACAATCATATGACCCCCTATGAGCAAGCACTTTGGCGACAGTGGGAAGGAAAAACTCCCTTTTAACAGGAAGAAACCTCCGGCAGAACCAGGCTCAGGGAGGGGCGGGGCCATCTGCTGTGACCGGTTGGGGTGAGAGAAGGAAAACAGGATAAAGACATGCTGTGGAAGAAAGACAGAGATTAATAACAGATATGATTCAATGCAGAGAGGTCTATTAACACATAGTGAGTGAGAAAGGTGACTGGAAAGGAAAAACTCAATGCATCATTGGAATCCCCGGCAGCCTACGTCTATTGCAGCATAGCTAAAGGAGGATTCAGGGTCACCTGGTCCAGCCCTAACTATATGCTTTAACAAAAAGGAAAGTTTTAAGCCTAGTCTTGAAGGTAGAGATAGTGTCTGTCTCCCAAATCCAAACTGGAAGCTGGTTCCACAGAAGAGGGGCCTGAAAACTGCAGGCTCTCCCTCCCATTCTACTTTTAAATACGCTAGGAACAACAAGTAGGCCTGCAGAGCGAGAGCGAATCAGAAAGATGAGACATCAGAAAACAGCCACCTCCACTTTTTCTCCCGTAGCCCACCATACCTAGCAGGAACATGCAGACCCTCCAGACACTGGGCAAAATTCCTAGCAACTATCCTACACCTACAGGAGAATCTGCAGACAACATTGTGATGCCAGTCAGGCATATAGTAAAGACGTAAGATGTAATTAGTTGGAGACTTTTCCTCCATGTGCGGATACTGAAACGGATACAATGAATACTGTATGGATACAAAAATCTCTGCATGCAAACAAAAGGATGATGAGACTATCCAGGAATTTTATGTTTGCCTGACTGATGTTTTCACTGTACACAATAGCACTGACCACCCTGCAGACCTGGGCAATGAGATAACAGCCTGGGAAGCTGATCTGAAAAATGGCTTTATCAAAGGTCTCTGGGAGGAGATGGCAGCAAAGGTTGAGAGAAATTTTATTTCCTGGAAAAACTACAGACTAGGAAAGGTCAGGCATCACGTTCATGTTGATAATGACCTTAAAGCCCAGCAAATCAAGAAAAATGAGAAATAGAAAAAAGGCAAGCCTAACCATGTATCAAAACTCCTGGTGGAGGAAGAGGCCGTCCAAGCACTAGAGGATGAAGTCGCAGGGGCAGAGATACTGGCATTAGCTAAAAATTGCCCTAATGAGGACAATGCTGCTGGTGATAGCTATGGAAAGACGGAATGAGGCTGGGAAGGGGTTTAGGAGAAACTCAGCTCATGTTGATGGTACCACACATTCAGGATACACACAATAACATGCAACCAATCCACACAGACATGACACAAGCCATTTTTTGAACTTGAAGATAAATGATCATAGATAGAGTATCATGAAAGTATCATGCAGCTTTGGTATGAATTGATATTAGGTGGCAAGAAAATTCTTTTCTTGTTGAGAAGTAAATTAATACACACTCTGCAGCTCCTCAAGGTGTGTGGCAACTATGGTGTGTGTATATTTGTGTGTGTGTGTGTGTGTGTGTGTGTGTGTGTGTGTGTGTGTGTGTGTGTGTGTGTGTGTGTGTGTGTGTGTGTGTGTGTGTGTGTGTGTGTGTGCGTGTGTGTGTGTGCCACTACAGAAATCCCCACATATGTGCCTGGCACACGGTATTTCTTTGTTCGGTGTCTTTTTACTCACACATTCGTCACTGCACTCGTGGTTCAGAGATGCAATATGCACACCCCACCACAATGATGCTGTTCATTTGGTAATACTCCACAATAGCACCTGCTAGCTATTCCAACCCTACAGGAAGTCTCTAAGACTCACTGGACTCACTGGCCTCACCGACAACAATACCCATGTGGGGTGGCTGTAGCTCAGGAGGAAGCGCAGGTCACCTACTGATTGGAAGGTTGGTGGTTCGATCCCTGTCTCCAGTCTACATGTCAAGTATCCTTGGGCAAGATACTAACCCTCTCTGATGCATCCATCGAGGTGTGAATGTAGTTAGAAAGCATTAAGTATAGAGAAAGTGATTGTGGCATGTTGGCACGCTTTGAGTACTCCGGGAGAGTAGAAAACTGCTATATAAGAATCAGTCCATTTACTCCTAACATTTTTGAGATCTTAGCTCTTTATACAGTAAAGTTACAGTAGGATACAAATAATATCAGGCTGATCCTGCCACAATTTGTTCCCTCTGTTCAAATCACGGACAAACAGTATCCCACAGTTGTTTATGTTTTTGAACCCATTTTGCACAGAGAGGCATTTTTTGAAAAATGTACACAGCAAAATCTCCAGTGTTAAATTAACACTAGAGAGTGTCTATATGGGTCCACACCTCTGAGTGTTAAATACAACACTGTTGAGTGTTAAATTAACACTTTTGACAGTGTTATATGTTTAAAAGTAACCTAGTCAGTTTTGAAGATGAACAATGGCTAACACTGAGCAGTGCTGATTTTCTAACACTGGAATATTTCTAACATTTTGAGTTATTTTCCAGTGTTAGAAAATCAGCACTGCTGTATGGAGCTGCATTGCGGTATGCAGCTCCATACAGCAATGTTACGACTTAGATTACATCTTATAACTCATAACTCTTATGTTAGCTCCCTTCAGTAGCATACTGTCCGAAATATTCGACGGCTGCAATAATTCTTTAAGTGTTATTTTTTCCTTGGTATTCTAATTTCACCAAAGTTTACTAAACTCAACAAACTTAATATTACTTACCGGGACATTTATTCTGTCCTCATTTTCTTTCACTGAAAAATTGTTTCCTGCGGTGCCGTCTTTCGTGCTCCTACCTTTGCTAACGTGATGCACATGGCGCAGAAGCCGATGCTGCATTCACTTTGTAATGGGCTAAGTTTCCATTCAGCTTAAACACTCCCAAGAAAATCTCCAGGACTCAGATGATTGGATTCCAGAAGTTTTTACTGGGCACTGTTTTGTGAAACTGTAAACACAATACAATGAAATATACTGTAAACACAATACAATGAAATATATGAAATGTATTATAGATGCAATAAGCTCAAAGCATCTGGCTAATTATCACAGCTTGACAGCCTAGCCGCATAGCTTATATGAGACACAATAAAGCTAACCGAATAACAGACAACGGTTCAAAACGCTTCACCGCTTAATTGTACAAAATGAATTATACTCACAGACTATGCCTTAGCGAAGAGAAAAGGATTAATCCTGTAACGGCGGAGCTGGCGGTTGAATGAGCCCACACGCTAATATCCCGAGTCACACAGTAGATTCACTTCCTGACTCTCAGCGTAAACTGCTCTTGCGTTGTCATGGTTACGAAAATACACACACCGCTCTAAGCTACGATAGCGAGATAAAGAGAACACAAAGAACACATTTCTGGGGGCATAACACTCCCCGCTTGGGGTCTTTAAGAGCCCACATCAATTGGCAGAGTCAGACTTTGGAGAAAGAAGCAGAACTACTTCTGTAATGGGACGAGAGAATCCTCTTCTATTTCCATCTTTAACGACCTCCACTTCGACTCTCCGGACCAGACCGTCCTTCCCTGGAAAGGCTTTCGTGATGATGCCCATGGGCCACTCATTTCTCTCTGCCCGATCATCCTTTAAGAGAACTACGTCCCCTTCTTGAAGATTCGGCTGTTTCCCTTGCCACTTGTGTCGAAGTTGCAGTGTTTTGAGGCATTCACGCCTCCATCTGTTCCAAAACATGTCTGCCAGGCCCTGAACTTGTTTCCACTCCTCCCTGAAGAGATCTGCTTCCTCGAACTTGCCTGACGGCAAAGGAGGCGCGGAGCCTGTTTTGAGAGTCAGGAGCATGGCTGGTGTGAGGATGCAGGGCGACTCGGGGTCGGATGACACTGGAATGATCGGCCTTGCATTCATAATTGCTGCTACCTCGGCCATAAGCGTGGTCAGAACCTCGTGCGTCAGGCGAGACTTTCTCTGTTCAAGCAGCATGCAGTCCAAGATACGGCGGGCAATGCCGATCATCCTCTCCCATGCGCCACCCATATGGGATGCATGGGGTGGGTTAAACACCCAGGTGCAGCTCTGTTTACTGAGGTACTTCTCCACCCTGTCGAACCCTGAGTTTTCCTTGTCCATCCCCAGCTCACGGGAAGTGCCGACGAAGTTAGTTCCGCAGTCCGAGCGTATCTGCTTCGCGGGGCCCCTGACCGAAAAGAATCTCCTCAAGGCGTTGATAAAGCTGCTGGCACTCATGGCTTCGATCACCTCAATGTGCACTGCCCTGGAACACATACACGAGAACATCACCGCCCATCGCTTGGAGTTCGAAACTCCTCCTCTTGTGCGGCGTGAAACGATGCCCCACGGTCCAAAGACATCGACACCTATGTAGGTGAGGGGAGGTGCTACTTGTAACCGTTCTGCCGGCAGGGCTGCCATCCGTTGATGTTCGGCCTTCCCTCGCAGCTTCTTACAAGTGATGCATCCGTAGAGCAGACTGCTGATACAGCGTTTGGCTCCCACGAGCCAAAAACCTGCGGCCCGAACGGCACCCTCGGTAAGATGTCTCCCCTGGTGTTTTACTGCTTCGTGATAGTGGGACACAAGCAGAGTAGCGAGGTGATGCCGGCCAGGAATGATGATGGGATGAGTCTCGTTCATGCCTAAGCCTGACTGCTCGATCCGACCTCCTACCCTGAGTAGTCGATCCTGGTCCATAATGGGATGCAATCTCCACAAGCTGCTGGAAGATGGTATGTCGACTCCAGAGCCGATACACTTGAGCTCTTCCGCGTAGCACTCACCCTGGACACTCTTTACGATGCACACTTTGGCTTTCAGCAGCTCCTCTTCTGTAGGACGACAGATGTGCCAGCCTTGACATTCGCCCTGCGTCGAGCGAGCGAAGGAGCTAGCTACGTGGATCAAATCTGCAATGGCTGCATGGAGTGTGCTGAACTTGGAGAAGCGTTCAAAGCGTTGAGGGCGTACCACGCCTTTAGCGACATGGGTGAGTTTCGTCGTTACCTGTGGACGCACTTCGGCGTCGATGTCGGGGTCGACAAGATTGTACGTCTCTTGAAGCTCGGATGGATGCCCTGATGCGTCGCAAAGAAAGGCTGGTCCTTTGAGCCATGGTGTACTGCTGAGCAGGGCTGATGCTACAGCTCTTGACCCAACGTCAGCTGGGTTAAGATGCATTGGAACGTACTTCCACTGGCCGGGACAGGGTGACTGAAGGATACGTTGGACCCTATTGTGTACGTAGACATAAAATCTCCTTGACTGGTTATGGATGTATCCCAGTACGACCTTACTGTCTGTGTAGTAGGTGATGTTGTCATACATTGTGTCCATCTCTGCGACTATCATCTCGGCGATCTCGACGGCGAGCACAGCAGCACAAAGTTCAAGTCTAGGGACAGTTAGGCTAGGTTGGGGAGCCAACTTCGATTTCCCAAAGACAAACCCAATCTCAGTTTGTCCCTGCTTGCCAGTTACCCTGATGTAGGCTACGGCCGCTATTGCTCTGACCGATGCGTCGGCGAAGACGCAGAGTTCTCTCCTTAGGGCGCCTGTGGTGGAGAGGGACGTATAAGGCCGTGGTATTTGGAGCCCCTCCAGGTCTTGAAGAGACTGTTTCCATCTAGTCCACTCGGTCTCCATGTCTTTGGGAAGGGGTGCGTCCCAGTCTTCCGCTTGCAAGGTGAGTTCTCTTAGGATCCGTCTTCCATCAACTGTGATGGGTGCTAGAAACCCTAGGGGGTCGTATAGACTGTTCACGGTCGAGAGTACCCCTCTGCGGGTGAACGGCTTCTGATCGATCTCGATCTTGAACGTGAAAGTGTCCGTGCGCATATTCCAGAACAGTCCCAGGCTACGCTGGATAGGCAGATCATCGATGGAGAGATCCAGGCCATTGAAATCCTGAGAGCGATCCTGGGAGGGGAATGCTCTGATGACCGCGGAACGATTTGATGCAACCTTGTGCAGCCTGAGGTTGGAAGCCGCGAGCATCTTCTGCGCTCGCTGGAGAACTGCGATGCCTTCTTCCTCTGTACTGAAAGACTTTAAGGCATCGTCGACGTAGAAATCGCGGTCGACGAATCTCCTAGCATCGCTGCCGTAGTCGGCCTCTGCTGCCTTAGCCGCCCGCCGCAGGCAATACACTGCGACGGCAGGCGAGGGGCTGTTACCAAAGAGATGCACCCGCATCCTGTAATCCACGACGTCAGAGGTAGGGTCATTGTCTCTATACCACAGGAAGCGGAGAAAATCCCGGTGGTCTTCTTTCACGATGAAGCAGTGGAAAATGTGCTCGATGTCGGCGGTGATCGCAACCTGTTCCTTCCTAAACCTCATAAGAACACCTAGTAGGCTGTTATTAAGATCGGGACCACTGAGTAAGACATCGTTGAGCGATACTCCCTCATAGGATGCACTGCTGTCGAAGACCACGCGGATCTTGTCCGGCTTCCGGGGGTGGTACACGCCGAACAGGGGCAAGTACCAACGCTCCTGACCGGGTTGCAAGGGAGGGGCAGCTTCTGCGTGCGCCTTCTTGAGTGTCTTCTCCATAAACTCGAGGAGTGTAGGCAGAGAGATACTCAGTTTCTCGTCCAATGGCTCTACGGTGTAGCCGCTGGCTCTCCTTCCTGATGTCTCCGTACGTCCCGCGCAGGTCTTTAGTGTGTATGAGTACAAGCGCCCGGAGATCTTGAAGGCTTCGAAGAACTCTGACCGCGCGAGGGAGCGATTACTCTGCTCATCCAATATAGCGTACATTCTCTTGGCTTCCTCTCTTCGTCCGTTTGGGAACACCCTGACGAGACAGATCTTAGCACACGCTCTAGCACTCAGACCTTCCCCACATACCTGTGTGCACGTTGCGTTGACCTCCTGGTTATCAGCTTTGTCCTCCTCCCCGCTATCCTCTGAGATGGAGGGGAACGATTTAGATTTCCAGGTAGGTGGGTGAGGGTGGAGGGCTGTCACGTGGGCAGCGCTACCACACTCGGTGCATGTTATCTTGGCTGTGCAGTTCTTTGCAAAGTGTTCTGTTGACGAGCAACAGCGAAAGCAGACATAGTGTTCTTTCAGAAGCTGTTTGCGACCGTCTAAGCTCTTCTCGCGGAAACCTCTGCATTTCCTCAGAGGATGGGGTTTTTTGTGCAGGGGGCAATGTTTATTCGGGTCAATACGTTCCCTGCTTTCCTTAGACTCGAACTTGGCAGTGCCTGAGACTTGTGTTTTGTGGGTGTGAACGGACGTCTTCGTGGGCCTCTCCCATTTATTCATTCTCTCGGTTGGGGGGCTTGGCGTGAAGAGGTTGAAACTTGGGTCCGTACGTGCTTTCGCCTCGGTGCGGATGAAGTTCACCAACACGGAGAAAGGTGGGAAGCTGACGAAATGTTCTTGTTTGTATCTCGTCCCGTGGTATAGCCACTTTTCTTGTATGCTGTATGGAAGTTTCTCGATGATGGGCTTAATTCCTCTGGAGGTATCCAAGTACGACATGCCCGCGAGGTAGCCATCTTCTTTAGCGGCTTGTAGCTCTGACAACAGGTCGGCTAGATCCCGGAGTCTCCGTGGATCTTTTGTCGTGAGCTTTGGGAAGCTTTCTAGTTTGCTGAACAGAGCTTGTTCGACGGCTTCTGGGGAGCCATATAGTTCGTCGAGGCGCCCCCATGCTGAGCACAGTCCAATAGTTGGATTCCTGATGTTGACCGTTTTTATTCTTCTTACCTGCTCTGTTGACTCCTTTCCCAGGTGTCTGGTTAGGAGGTCGAGTTCTTCTGCAGCAGACAGGTCTAGATTGGCAATGGCGTTCTGGAATGATGTTTTCCAGGCCCAATAGTTTATTGGCTGGTCGTCATATGCGGTGAGACCTGAAGTCACCAAGTGGTTACGAGCGAGATATTTGATGAGGTCAGTGGTTGTAGAATGGTCGTAATCACCTCCGTAGAGTGTCCCGTGGACGGGCTGATGCGTGGGAAACGTAGAATCTCGTGTAGAATCTCGTTTGGGGTTCTGCTGTAGGAGTGGAGTTGGAGGGGGGTAGAAGGGTGACTTGGAGCTCTGTCGTGTTGGTGCGTCGCTTCTCCAAGGGCCCTGAAGAGCTTGGTGTGGCGTAAAGCAGCAGGAGCGGCAGCTTGGGTCTGAGCCGCGTTATGCGGGTGAGTGACTGGCTGAGAAGGGGGAAGGTTATTTTCTGTAGCCGATAGACCCTTGGCGCTCAGGCTGGCCTGTTCGGAGACAAAGGCGGCTACGCGCTGGTCTTTGACAGACTGGCGGACCAGGCTGTTAACTTCGCTGCATACTTCGAGACCCATATCCTGCAGACCAGCTACTAGGGAGTTCGCCTCAGCAACGGCGGCATCCCTTTCTTTTTCATCGATTAGTGCGTCGAGGCTGGCTTGAATACGTGCTTGCTCCACTTTAAGCTCGATTTCTCTTTTTGAATGTGCCGCTCTAGCTTGCGCGGCTTCAGCCTTTGCTTTTGCCATGGCAATGGCTATGCTGATTTTTGAGCCAGACGATGTACCAGATGAGCGACTGCTCCTTGAGCGCACACACTCTGACTGGTTGTCTCCATTTCCTTTGTCAGCATTGCTACGTTGTGACATTGCGTGTCGTTGGGTCTCCAGTATCGGGAGATGTGGGCTGCGGCGAAGTTTTCCGAGGCTATATTGGAGGCTGCTTATCTCTCGATAATGAGTAGCTCCGTACAGCGGCGATCCTCGTATCCCTATTAGCTGCGTTGCAGTCTTTTCACTGTTATGGGCTAAGTTTCCATTCAGCTTAAACACTCCCAAGAAAATCTCCAGGACTCAGATGATTGGATTCCAGAAGTTTTTACTGGGCACTTTTTTGTGAAACTGTAAACACAATACAATGAAATATACTGTAAACACAATACAATGAAATATATGAAATGTATTATAGATGCAATAAGCTCAAAGCATCTGGCTAATTATCACAGCTTGACAGCCTAGCCGCATAGCTTATATGAGACACAATAAAGCTAACCGAATAACAGACAACGGTTCAAAACGCTTCACCGCTTAATTGTACAAAATGAATTATACTCACAGACTATGCCTTAGCGAAGAGAAAAGGATTAATCCTGTAACGGCGGAGCTGGCGGTTGAATGAGCCCACACGCTAATATCCCGAGTCACACAGTAGATTCACTTCCTGACTCTCAGCGTAAACTGCTCTTGCGTTGTCATGGTTACGAAAATACACACACCGCTCTAAGCTACGATAGCGAGATAAAGAGAACACAAAGAACACATTTCTGGGGGCATAACACACTTACACTCGGATATCTGAGCTTCACCGTGAACACATAATCGTACATTTGATATTTGATTGAATTTTATTGTTTTGCCTTTGGGGTGGCACCTGGGGTGGCCAGTCTGGTTGGGGGGGGGGGGGGGTGGCCCCACAGGCCACCCCGCTGGACACGCCACTGCCCTCAACCCGCTGCCCCAGCATGCAACAGCATAGAGCAGTGCTTCCCAAACTTTTTCCAGCCACGTACCCCTTGAGACATGTCACCCTCAGCCGCATACCCCCTACTACGAACGACTCTTAATTAGTGTCTATAAATACATTGCAATATCGCATGCATAAAGATAAATACTGCACAGTCGATTATTTCTCACCACCAAATGAATTTATCAATATTTTTTAGTAATGACAGAGTTTTAATAACAAACTTTACTACTTAATACTAGCAGTGTATCAAAGGATTTATTAGAATTCACTTTTTTGTCGAGAGCATAAAGGCCATGAACTTTCATTAAACAGAACTTTATTTAATGTGATGGATGTGCTTGAGCAGAGGCACACAGCTCTTCAATGTTTGGCTCAATTTGGGAAAGGCTGAGTCTTAAATCGTTTTCCACACAAAGTCTTGCTCTGTATTTTGTTTTCATGTTTGTTAAAGCAGAAAATCCCTTTTCGCATAAGTATGTGGTGGCGAAAGGCATCAGAGTCTTGACAGCGCGCTTAGCCAGTGCGGGCTGTTCAGTGCGCAGCCCTATCCAGAAATCCGCCAGGTTCTTTTGAGCGTGTTCAACTTTTAGAGATCCATCTGTGGCGATTTCAATTAGGCTCTCCTGGTCAGACGGTGATAACGAAGTAGGCACGGCGGTGAACGGATGACGTATCCAATCATTTGAGCCGTCCGTCTCTGAGAAGTATCGGCGTAACTGCACCGCCAGCTCCTCAAGGTGCACGTTACATTCGCGCTTTACACTTTTAGATAGTGTGAGATCATTAGAGCACAGAAAATCATGCAGCACAGGAAAGACTTCAGTGTTGTTTGTATCCAAGCAGTTCTTCCAAAGGTTTAACTTCTTTATCATGGCCTCAACTTTATCTTGAACATTGAATATAGTTGCAGAAACGCCTTGTAATCCGAGATTGAGCTCGTTCAGACGAGAAAATATATCACACAGATAAGCCAGGCAGGTAAGGTACTCTTCATCATGCAAATGTTCAGACAGCTCAAAGGGATGGTTACTGAAGAAAACTTTAAGTTCATCCCTCAACTCAAAGAAACGGGTCAGCACTTTCCCTCTAGATAGCCAGCGAACCTCTGTGTGGAGTAATAATGTCTCATGCTCGCTGCCCATCTCATTGCACAACGCAGCAAATAAGCGGGAGTTCAGCGGCCTGGCTTTCACAAAGTTAACCATTTTTACACTCGTGTCCAAAACATGTTTCAAACGGACAGGTATTCCCTTTGCAGCAAGAGCCTCTCGGTGGATGCTGCAGTGTACCCAGGAGGCATCTGGCGCGACTGCTTGCACACGCGAAACCACACCTCCGTGTCTCCCAGTCATGGCCCGTGCGCCATCAGTACAGATGCCAACACATCTGTCCCACACGAGTCCATGTGTGTTCATGAATGTGTCCAGCTTTTGAAAAATATCTGCGGCAGTTGTCCTTTGTTCCAGCGGTTTACAGAACAGCATGTCCTCCTTGATGGTTCCTTCATGAATGTAGCGCACATATACGAGAAGATGCGCCAGGCCAGCCACATCCGTGGACTCATCTAGCTGTATTGCATAACATTCACTGTGGCGTATGCGCAGAAGTAGCTGCTGTAAAACATTTTCTGACATTGCATTGATGCGCCGTAAGACAGTATTGTTTGATGATGGAATGGACTGTATCGTCTTTTTTGCCTTTTCCCCCAACATTGTCCCTACCATATCTAAAGCAGCAGGGAGAATGAGGTCCTCCACAATAGTGTGGGGTTTGTTGTTTTTAGCCACTCTGTAACTGACCATGTAAGATGCTTGTAGTCTGTTTTTATTCATAAGATCTGGCACCTGAATGCAGGTTTTACTTGTTGAAAGTGATTTTAGCTGTCGCTCAAAATATTCCCTTGGTTTATTTTTCAAATGGGGATGATTTGTCTCTAAATGTCTGCGCAAAAGTGAAGGTTTCATTGAGTTCTGAGACAATACTTTTGCACAAATAACACACTGTGGCCGGGGAAATCCACCAATATTTATACACGTAAACCCCAGCGAAATATAATTGTCATCATATTTGCGCTTCTTTGATGAGGTTGTGTTACAGTCCGTGCTGTCATGCTTTCTCCCACTTTGACGCTCCGCATCAGACACTTCATCACTTTCCACATGGCTGGCTCCAGCTATGCTAGCCACTTGGCTAGTAACCACAGATACATCCCTGCTAGCACTGCTAGCATCCAAATCTGACGAACACATTGTTGTTGAACAATCACCTGTGCGGTCACTGGAAAATGCATCTTCAGATATGAGCTTATTGGTTGTTGTGGCCGGTGTCTCTGTGGTAGGGCCTTTTTTTCTTGTTAACCACTTGTCCATTTTCGCGCTGCACTGAATGCTTGGAGGCAACTTCAACTGTTAGGTGTCAGTCATTTGGGCAAATCACGCCCATGTATTTTGTCAGAGCTATTTTTTTGCTGAACACCAGAGGGTGGTATATAGTCATGTATTTGACAGGCAAAAAAAACTGCATTAGCGCAAATTTCGGCTTTTAAAACTTTTGATCCCCACTCCAACCCCAACCCACGCGTACCCCCTACAGCCACTTGCGTACCCCCGAGGGTTTGGGAACTACTGTATTATACAATAGATCCTACAATAATAGATACAGAGAAAACCCCCAAAATCATATGACCCCCTATGAACAAGCACTTTGGTGACAGTGGGAAGGAAAAACTCTCTTTTAACAGGAAGAAACCTCTGGCAGAACCAGGCTCAGGGAGGGGTGGCCATCTGCTGCGACCGGTTGGGGTGAGAGAAGGAAAACAGGATAAAGACATGCTGTGGAAGAGAGACAGAGATTAATAACAAGTATGATTCAATGCGGAGAGGTCTATTAACACATAGTGATTGAGAAAGGTGACTGAAGAAGAAAAACTCAATGCATCATTAGAATCCCCCAGCAGCGTATGCCTACTGCAGCATAACTAAGGGAGGATTCAGGGTCACCTGGTCCAGCCCTAACTATATGCTTTAGCAAAAAGGAAAGTTTGAAGCCTAATCTTGAAAGTAGAGATAGTGTCTGTCTCCCGAATCCAAACTGGAAGCTGGTTCCACAGAAGAGGGGCCTGAAAACTGCAGGCTCTCCCTCCCATTCTACTTTTAATTCTAGGATCGTGTTTGCTTTGTATATAGGTTCCCTGGACCTGTCCCTGTTTCTGGTAGTGTGGTGTGGTGCGGACCTAGTGAAAGCGTGAGTGACTGAACAGGAGCGTGGAATATTCATGAGAGCAGTGTGGATTGAATTGTGTGCAGGGACCTGTTCCTCTCCTTCTCCGGAAACCCCGACATTTTGGTGTTTTTTGTAAATAACCTGATTTTTAGTCTAAAGAGCTGGTCTGTGCTTGAGTCAGTTTGGTCCCTTGACATTTTATTTGTTTACATGAAAATCAGTCACTTTTTTTAACACAACAAAAATTCAATGTAATCCCGTTATGCTACCCAACAACATAAAAGGCTCCAACAATGTTAAGTATGGAACATCATATGGAAAATCATATATTGAACTCTAAACACAGTAGATGTGAAATGGCAGAAAAGATAAGTGCTCTGTTGACATACACAGAGTACAGGCGTAACTCTGCCTTTGCAGACTGATCAAATATAGAGATAGAGATGAATGGAAAATTACAAATACCTAAATGTTGCTGTCTTATAGACATTCAGTGCCACCTAAATGCAGTAACTGATAAATAAGACAGCACAGCAGTTACATCATTAGATCTTGCCACAAGAGGTCAGTACAGAAAGACTGAAAATGAACTTTTAAATCATGAATACATTAAAGTAGTAGACACATATTACGCAGGTTAAGGCACATAAAGGAAAGTGAGGTAGTGAGGCTGAAAAATTATATTTTCTTTTTCTTCACACAGTCCAGACGGACTGTAGGCTTCTTGTCTGCTAATGGTGGGTGTTTTTCAGGCTTGCTACCTCTTCTTTTCTCCTTCACCTCCAGAGATGGTTGTGTGGGAAAATCCCAGATCAGCATTTTCTGAATTACTCCAATCAGCCCATTTTGCACCCACAGCGATGCCTTGCTCAAAGTAACTTAAATCACTTCCTACTATTCTGATGCTCAGTTTGAATTTCATTGGGTCATCTTGACCATGTCTACATGCCTAAATTCACTGATTTCCAGCCATGTGACTGGCTGATTATTTCTGCTAATGAGAAGTTGAGCAAGTGTACCTAACACAGTGTCCAGTGAGTGTATTTTAGTCATTAGGCCCTTTAAAATGTATTACTGCAATTTCTGTCTCAATATATGTGCACATAAAAACATCCCTACAGATGTCTTACTGCAGTCTTCACACAATAAACCACATAAACCAAGTTACAGTAGGTAGTTCTGCAAACTCTCGTAATTCTGATTGTTGTGAAATATATCTCTTTATTTGTTTTTTGGACTAAATATTATTTCAACACTGAGAAGACAAATCATTATCATCATCTAGCACAACTTCAAAATGCTGAATCAATTCCCCTGACCAGCTCTTTCCTGACATTCAAACCAGGAACAACATACCTATAAAAGCTGAAGTATGATCCTTCCACCCACCAGGGAACCACTCCCAGCTGTGGGTTCACCGAACCTTGCTGAACTCATAGCAGCAGCAAACAACCAGTCCAGAGACAGACTCAAAAGTGTGGCCTCTTTAAAAATCAGGAACTAAGACAACATGTCAGTAGATATCCTAGTAATTAATGACTTAATTATTTGGGGTATTATTGTTATTATTATTATTATTATTATTATTATTATTATTATTATTATTATTATTATTATTATTATTATTGTGCTACTTGAATTTCTAACATCGCCATTCAAGCCAATTTGTAAGAAAAAAAGTGACAGAAATAAATTAATTATTACTATGCATATTTAGCCAGTTTGTTTATGTGTTTATGCTTATGCATTTCTATTATGTGTCCCGCTTGTCTTTGGCATAAGTAGGGAAATGAAAATAGGAAATACCCCCGAAGTGGCACTTCTCGTTATACCACCTCAACATTTGTTCTTCGTAAATTAACCAAATTGTCCCTCCTCCTCAGATTTCAAATTGAAAGACTCTGTTGTTTGCAGTTTCAAACACCATCAGCAGAGAGCAGCATATTCACTTCATAAACACTCAGCTGCTGTAAACACATGAAATGAGCTGAAAGTGTCTTTTCCACCTGTCTGCACTTGTACTTTTTAATTTGACATTTTTACATTTAGGGTAGAAATTTAACTTTATATTTTCCTATTTTTTCATTGCTTTTATTTAATCTGGCTTCTTGCCCCATATCAGCTGTAATAGTCTCCACCTCACGTTCAACTCCAGTTGGATAAGAGATTACAATGAATTGGTTTGTCTTCCTATTTCAGCTTTACTCCATTAACATATGACATGTGTTAGGAAAACTTAGACGTTTTGCATGCAAAAAATGATTTAATTTTTCTATCTCTGTTTATGTTGTATGAATTTTTAATCTCAAGATGCCAAACTGTGTCCATTCTTTGAATTATGATAGATTAGCAATGATGCAAATAGATAAATAGCCAGTTGTAACACATTTGTTACATAACACAATTGTAAATGATTAAACTTCTGATTAAAAACTCCACCAGTTTCACAGGAAACCGCAGATCATTGTTATTGCCACAAGGACTCCAGCCAGGGCTTTCCCCTCGTAGCCGAGATTTGCTTGACAAAGAACAATTTTATTTGCATTTAACGCATCAGAAGTTAATGATAAACTACATTTTCAGACTCAGTTTCAAGAGGGATTTGCACAGTGAAGATCACAAACTCTGAAATACTGGAAAGTCCAGATCTTCTTGATTATGTCATTGCTTGGTTGTTTTTGTATGTAGCTGGGATTTGTGTGTGAAACTCAAATAAGTACACGTGTGAATATTAGAGGCCTTTGAGTATTGTTGAATTTTAAGGAATTTGGTAAGAGGTCACTGCTGAGGTCAATTTTTTGACTTTTAGGTTCTTCATTAATCAAAATTCCTGGAGAACAAAAGATGACTTCAGAGAACAATCTGTTTCTGAATGCTCAGATACGCTGAAAAACTGTTTTTTATTGTATTTCTTAATCTCAGCCTACACCAACCACATACTTCATTCATTCAAACTGGAAAAAAAACCAACCAAAATCAACAAATAGTGAAGAAGCAGGAAATAGAGAATGTGTGATGCATTATATGGATAAAAGCCCCACGCTGCCAACCCATCACAGCTGGGGAGGAGCTGCTCAGCGATGAAGGTGGTGTTTACACGGCTGAGCAGCTCCTCCCCAGCTGTGATGGGTAGGCAGCATGGGGCAGTTCCTGTGCCTAATACCACACACAGAATAACCTCGTGAGACTTGGAAGAAAAAATGTTTTGATATTTAGATTTTTCTGTGTTCAATTGTAAGTTATTTATTTTTTATCTTCTGCCCCTTTTGTAGTGAACACTGTGGCTGTGGCTTGTTGAATGATGAGATATGATATTGTTTCTATTTCACTCTAACAGTGATCATGTATGGATTATGACCGAGGGCTGATTGATTTCACTCTATGGAATCAGTGGCGAGATGACTCAGTGCTGTCATGAGATGAGGTGGAGGAGGGTCAGGCATTCGAGCAGGAAAGTGACAGCTCAGAGGAGGAGATTGTGGTCAGCATTTACATAAACATTGCCTACAGGACCATTGCCTGCATTTATGTGGCAGATACAAATATTTTATACAATTCCCAAAGTCATATACAAATTTGTTCTTTGGCTTGTTAATGGAAAGTCAGATTAGAATCATATGATCATAGGATCATACTTCCTGAAGTCTGGACACAGGTTGAAACTGGGAGGTTGTAAGTCCTGCAAAGAACATTGAATAAAAGCTTTATTTTGGAAGGTATAAAACTATTCGTGAAATACTAGAAAATCCATGTTAGTACGCTCACATTGAAGAAACAAATAGATTTATAGCAACAGGGTCATAGTATTGTATCACTTAACCTCTGTTATGACCAGTGTTGGTCAAGTTACTTGAAAAAAGTAATCAGTAACTAATTACTGATTACTTCCCCAAAAAAGTAATCCCGTTACTTTACTGATTACTTATTTTCAAAAGTAATTAATCACCTAGTTACTTAGTTACTTTTTAAAACCACGATTTACAACCTGAAGAGGTGATAAAGCGATAGATCCTTCAGCCCAATTCTACTTTTTCTACATAATCCATCATACAAAATGTAATCAAATGGAAAAGTCTCTTTTTAAAACTTGTTTTCTTAGTTTTAATCTTTTAACTTTATGCATCAAGCAAAAATTTAATTATATGCAACATTCTCTGACTGGAAGAAATTTGTTTAATATTTAAACCTATTTTCTGCACATTCCAGCACATAAAATATATATTTTTTTGTGTTTACACTCACTCTTTCAAATAGATGCAAGTAAAACACAGCAGAAAATAAATAAAATCAAAGACTAGCGGTCCTTTTGCTCTATTTTCACCTGTAAAGCAGGAGTGGGTTAGGCGGAGGTTTACCCTGGTGCAGGTGTGCCGCAGCGGTCAGTGGAAGAATCCACGAGTTTCTCTGTGAGTATCCCATTACGTCGTAGCGCACTCGGTGCTTGCTTGGAAGTTTTTTTTTTTTGGGGGGGGGTGTTTTCGCTGTAAAAAGAAGTTGTCTTCCCACGCACACCGGACACTAATGTTTTTGTCACTTTTTATGGAATCAAACTTAAAGTAAGGTCAGTACTTCCACGCTTTAAACGCTGCACGCTCATACTCTCTCCTGCACTCGATTTATGATCCATTGTTGATCTGCACACAGCTGTTGTCATGAACGTTGCACTCGCTTACGTCACTGTCATGAGACATTCTCGCAAAAAAATCACGGTTTTAGTAACGCAGTAACGCAGCGTTCCTATGGGAAAGTAACGGTAATCTAATTACCGTTTTTGCAATAGTAATCCCTTACTTTACTCGTTACTTGAATAAAGTAATCGGATTACAGTAACTTGTTACAAGTAACGCGTTACTGCCCATCTCTGGTTATGACCATAAAATGTAAGAGCAAGAAAGTCCCTGTGCTCTGTTAGCCAAACCCCCAGAAGTGTGGCATGAATAGAAACTCCAGGATGTCCACTTCATAGTACAGGAGGACTCATATAGACTGACTTAGAGGTCTCAGACTCATGTCCCGAAAAGAGGACAAAAATTAACTGGGAGGACGTTTTTAGCAAAGAAAATTTCATAAATCGTCTCTTTGCAACTATGACAGGCTTTTACATGCCACCACCAACTAGTTTTTTTAGATAATGATCGCACTCTGAGGTTGGTCTCAAGCATCAAACCTCGAGACCACGTCTACGCCCGTCACTACTTTGTAAGCAAGTTGACATTATTTTCTTCCCTGCACACGTTCCTGCCAAAATATTTTTGGCTTAACCTCTAGAATAGCGTCATGTTGCTCATCTTTACATATCATCATAGAACAGTGACGGTGACAGGAGATTAATTTAGCATGGGCGTGTGAGAAAGCCAACCAGACAAGGGCTTTCTGTGTCCTGCCTGCCATTTATGGACTTACTTTGCTGTTCATTTTAAGAAATAACAGTATCATCAAGTTTACCTGAAGCATGGAGACTAGTTTAATAGAGAAATATGTGGTTATGGTAAGAAATGACTAACAAGCTGTTATGTTGAGTTAAGATTTAAATGCCATCGTTTTTTAACACACAAAAAAGACTCTATTCCAAGAAATGCAAATTCTTCTCTGAAAAACAGACCATGGCGTTTTTTTCCTCCCCCATCTTTCTCAAAGTACACCATAAAACCAGAGCATTTGCATATCCTGCAGGCTGCCTAACAGCACAGACCAGAACTTTTAGTTCCATTTCCTTTTTCCTTGAGTTTTTCGGGTAGTTTCTGCCTAGCTGATTCATGCCATGTATGCCATCTGAAAGTCTTGTTTTTTGTTTTTTTTGGCAGTTGTACAACCAGGTCTGTGACACATTGTAAGACCAGGTTGCAAAACTTGCAGCACAACAGGCTGAGCATGTAAAGATTCCAAAACCCTACAGGCTTTGGCTCTTCTTGGTGCTAAAGTAGAAGTGGGGCTGCACTGTCAGAAGTGTGATCCCTTTGCCGATTCTGGAGTTTAAACAGTGGTGCAAGGTAACCTTTCAAGCCAGATTATCTCCTCTTGTAGGAACAATGATGAGAGATGAGGTGACAGTTTTTTTGTTTTGTGTTTTTAAAAAAAGAGGGATTTCATGTTTGTGTGGTCAGCAAGGGGAGGGTTGGTGCGGTCGGTTCAGCTGGTGTCCATCATTCTAATCATGCATCCCCTTTTACAGTAGTTGGAGGAGGAGAGGAGTTGACGTAGAGACATTAGAAAGTGGAGTCAGCGTCTAACAGCAACAACAGACATGTGTTGGAAATCACAAAATAAGACATTAACAGTGACATACACCTTGGTTGTCTTGGGTCCGTGCTATAGTGTGGAAAAATGACGCTAATCCAGAGACAGAAGACAGCTGGAGAAAAGAAGGATGAAACAAATCTTCCCAGAGAAAGTGTCCTTTGTATCCTTCCTTATGGCAGTGTGTCAGAGTGGATCATGACCTCGACTGTGACCCCTCACTGGCTACACCTGCTCAACATCCACCTCCACTGCCACCATACAAAAGAGATGAACACCATGTGGCAGAGACAGATTTTTCTAGTGACTTGATATCCAGTGTACTGACCACAGCACATTCATCATCAGAGCTTTCACATCAATTCAATTCAATTTATTTATATAGCGCCAAATCACAAAAAAAGTCGCCTCAAGGTGCTTTATTTTGTACATTAGATACAGAGAAAAACCCAACAATCATATGACCCCCTATGAGCAAGCACTTTGGCGACAGTGGGAAGGAAAAACTCCCTTTTAACAGGAAGAAACCTCCGGCAGAACCAGGCTCAGGGAGGGGCGGGGCCATCTGCTGTGACCGGTTGGGGTGAGAGAAGGAAAACAGGATAAAGACATGCTGTGGAAGAAAGACAGAGATTAATAACAGATATGATTCAATGCAGAGAGGTCTATTAACACATAGTGAGTGAGAAAGGTGACTGGAAAGGAAAAACTCAATGCATCATTGGAATCCCCGGCAGCCTACGTCTATTGCAGCATAGCTAAAGGAGGATTCAGGGTCACCTGGTCCAGCCCTAACTATATGCTTTAACAAAAAGGAAAGTTTTAAGCCTAGTCTTGAAGGTAGAGATAGTGTCTGTCTCCCAAATCCAAACTGGAAGCTGGTTCCACAGAAGAGGGGCCTGAAAACTGCAGGCTCTCCCTCCCATTCTACTTTTAAATACGCTAGGAACAACAAGTAGGCCTGCAGAGCGAGAGCGAATCAGAAAGATGAGACATCAGAAAACAGCCACCTCCACTTTTTCTCCCGTAGCCCACCATACCTAGCAGGAACATGCAGACCCTCCAGACACTGGGCAAAATTCCTAGCAACTATCCTACACCTACAGGAGAATCTGCAGACAACATTGTGATGCCAGTCAGGCATATAGTAAAGACGTAAGATGTAATTAGTTGGAGACTTTTCCTCCATGTGCGGATACTGAAACGGATACAATGAATACTGTATGGATACAAAAATCTCTGCATGCAAACAAAAGGATGATGAGACTATCCAGGAATTTTATGTTTGCCTGACTGATGTTTTCACTGTACACAATAGCACTGACCACCCTGCAGACCTGGGCAATGAGATAACAGCCTGGGAAGCTGATCTGAAAAATGGCTTTATCAAAGGTCTCTGGGAGGAGATGGCAGCAAAGGTTGAGAGAAATTTTATTTCCTGGAAAAACTACAGACTAGGAAAGGTCAGGCATCACGTTCATGTTGATAATGACCTTAAAGCCCAGCAAATCAAGAAAAATGAGAAATAGAAAAAAGGCAAGCCTAACCATGTATCAAAACTCCTGGTGGAGGAAGAGGCCGTCCAAGCACTAGAGGATGAAGTCGCAGGGGCAGAGATACTGGCATTAGCTAAAAATTGCCCTAATGAGGACAATGCTGCTGGTGATAGCTATGGAAAGACGGAATGAGGCTGGGAAGGGGTTTAGGAGAAACTCAGCTCATGTTGATGGTACCACACATTCAGGATACACACAATAACATGCAACCAATCCACACAGACATGACACAAGCCATTTTTTGAACTTGAAGATAAATGATCATAGATAGAGTATCATGAAAGTATCATGCAGCTTTGGTATGAATTGATATTAGGTGGCAAGAAAATTCTTTTCTTGTTGAGAAGTAAATTAATACACACTCTGCAGCTCCTCAAGGTGTGTGGCAACTATGGTGTGTGTATATTTGTGTGTGTGTGTGTGTGTGTGTGTGTGTGTGTGTGTGTGTGTGTGTGTGTGTGTGTGTGTGTGTGTGTGTGTGTGTGTGTGTGCCACTACAGAAATCCCCACATATGTGCCTGGCACACGGTATTTCTTTGTTCGGTGTCTTTTTACTCACACATTCGTCACTGCACTCGTGGTTCAGAGATGCAATATGCACACCCCACCACAATGATGCTGTTCATTTGGTAATACTCCACAATAGCACCTGCTAGCTATTCCAACCCTACAGGAAGTCTCTAAGACTCACTGGACTCACTGGCCTCACCGACAACAATACCCATGTGGGGTGGCTGTAGCTCAGGAGGAAGCGCAGGTCACCTACTGATTGGAAGGTTGGTGGTTCGATCCCTGTCTCCAGTCTACATGTCAAGTATCCTTGGGCAAGATACTAACCCTCTCTGATGCATCCATCGAGGTATGAATGTAGTTAGAAAGCATTAAGTATAGAGAAAGTGATTGTGGCATGTTGGCACGCTTTGAGTACTCCGGGAGAGTAGAAAACTGCTATATAAGAATCAGTCCATTTACTCCTAACATTTTTGAGATGTTAGCTCTTTATACAGTAAAGTTACAGTAGGATACAAATAATATCAGGTTGATCCTGCCACAATTTGTTCCCTCTGTTCAAATCACGGACAAACAGTATCCCACAGTTGTTTATGTTTTTGAACCCATTTTGCACAGAGAGGCATTTTTTGAAAAATGTACACAGCAAAATCTCCAGTGTTAAATTAACACTAGAGAGTGTCTATATGGGTCCACACCTCTGAGTGTTAAATACAACACTGTTGAGTGTTAAATTAACACTTTTGACAGTGTTATATGTTTAAAAGTAACCTAGTCAGTTTTGAAGATGAACAATGGCTAACACTGAGCAGTGCTGATTTTCTAACACTGGAATATTTCTAACATTTTGAGTTATTTTCCAGTGTTAGAAAATCAGCACTGCTGTATGGAGCTGCATTGCGGTATGCAGCTCCATACAGCAATGTTACGACTTAGATTACATCTTATAACTCATAACTCTTATGTTAGCTCCCTTCAGTAGCATACTGTCCGAAATATTCGACGGCTGCAATAATTCTTTAAGTGTTATTTTTTCCTTGGTATTCTAATTTCACCAAAGTTTACTAAACTCAACAAACTTAATATTACTTACCGGGACATTTATTCTGTCCTCATTTTCTTTCACTGAAAAATTGTTTCCTGCGGTGCCGTCTTTCGTGCTCCTACCTTTGCTAACGTGATGCACATGGCGCAGAAGCCGATGCTGCATTCACTTTGTAATGGGCTAAGTTTCCATTCAGCTTAAACACTCCCAAGAAAATCTCCAGGACTCAGATGATTGGATTCCAGAAGTTTTTACTGGGCACTGTTTTGTGAAACTGTAAACACAATACAATGAAATATACTGTAAACACAATACAATGAAATATATGAAATGTATTATAGATGCAATAAGCTCAAAGCATCTGGCTAATTATCACAGCTTGACAGCCTAGCCGCATAGCTTATATGAGACACAATAAAGCTAACTGAATAACAGACAACGGTTCAAAACGCTTCACCGCTTAATTGTACAAAATGAATTATACTCACAGACTATGCCTTAGCGAAGAGAAAAGGATTAATCCTGTAACGGCGGAGCTGGCGGTTGAATGAGCCCACACGCTAATATCCCGAGTCACACAGTAGATTCACTTCCTGACTCTCAGCGTAAACTGCTCTTGCGTTGTCATGGTTACGAAAATACACACACCGCTCTAAGCTACGATAGCGAGATAAAGAGAACACAAAGAACACATTTCTGGGGGCATAACACTCCCCGCTTGGGGTCTTTAAGAGCCCACATCAATTGGCAGAGTCAGACTTTGGAGAAAGAAGCAGAACTACTTCTGTAATGGGACGAGAGAATCCTCTTCTATTTCCATCTTTAACGACCTCCACTTCGACTCTCCGGACCAGACCGTCCTTCCCTGGAAAGGCTTTCGTGATGATGCCCATGGGCCACTCATTTCTCTCTGCCCGATCATCCTTTAAGAGAACTACGTCCCCTTCTTGAAGATTCGGCTGTTTCCCTTGCCACTTGTGTCGAAGTTGCAGTGTTTTGAGGCATTCACGTCTCCATCTGTTCCAAAACATGTCTGCCAGGCCCTGAACTTGTTTCCACTCCTCCCTGAAGAGATCTGCTTCCTCGAACTTGCCTGACGGCAAAGGAGGCGCGGAGCCTGTTTTGAGAGTCAGGAGCATGGCTGGTGTGAGGATGCAGGGCGACTCGGGGTCGGATGACACTGGAATGATCGGCCTTGCATTCATAATTGCTGCTACCTCGGCCATAAGCGTGGTCAGAACCTCGTGCGTCAGGCGAGACTTTCTCTGTTCAAGCAGCGTGCAGTCCAAGATACGGCGGGCAATGCCGATCATCCTCTCCCATGCGCCACCCATATGGGATGCATGGGGTGGGTTAAACACCCAGGTGCAGCTCTGTTTACTGAGGTACTTCTCCACCCTGTCGAACCCTGAGTTTTCCTTGTCCATCCCCAGCTCACGGGAAGTGCCGACGAAGTTAGTTCCGCAGTCCGAGCATATCTGCTTCGCGGGGCCCCTGACCGCAAAGAATCTCCTCAAGGCGTTGATAAAGCTGCTGGCACTCATGGCTTCGATCACCTCAATGTGCACTGCCCTGGAACACATACACGAGAACATCACCGCCCATCGCTTGGAGTTCGAAACTCCTCCTCTTGTGCGGCGTGAAACGATGCCCCACGGTCCAAAGACATCGACACCTATGTAGGTGAGGGGAGGTGCTACTTGTAACTGTTCTGCCGGCAGGGCTGCCATCCGTTGATGTTCGGCCTTCCCTCGCAGCTTCTTACAAGTGATGCATCCGTAGAGCAGACTGCTGATACAGCGTTTGGCTCCCACGAGCCAAAAACCTGCGGCCCGAACGGCACCCTCGGTAAGATGTCTCCCCTGGTGTTTTACTGCTTCGTGATAGTGGGACACAAGCAGAGTAGCGAGGTGATGCCGGCCAGGAATGATGATGGGATGAGTCTCGTTCATGCCTAAGCCTGACTGCTCGATCCGACCTCCTACCCTGAGTAGTCGATCCTGGTCCATAATGGGATGCAATCTCCACAAGCTGCTGGAAGATGGTATGTCGACTCCAGAGCCGATACACTTGAGCTCTTCCGCGTAGCACTCACCCTGGACACTCTTTACGATGCACACTTTGGCTTTCAGCAGCTCCTCTTCTGTAGGACGACAGATGTGCCAGCCTCGACATTCGCCCTGCGTCGAGCGAGCGAAGGAGCTAGCTACGTGGATCAAATCTGCAATGGCTGCATGGAGTGTGCTGAACTTGGAGAAGCGTTCAAAGCGTTGAGGGCGTACCACGCCTTTAGCGACATGGGTGAGTTTCGTCGTCACCTGTGGACGCACTTCGGCGTCGATGTCGGGGTCGACAAGATTGTACGTCTCTTGAAGCTCGGATGGATGCCCTGATGCGTCGCAAAGAAAGGCTGGTCCTTTGAGCCATGGTGTACTGCTGAGCAGGGCTGATGCTACAGCTCTTGACCCAACGTCAGCTGGGTTAAGATGCATTGGAACGTACTTCCACTGGCCGGGACAGGGTGACTGAAGGATATGTTGGACCCTATTGTGTACGTAGACATAAAATCTCCTTGACTGGTTATGGATGTATCCCAGTACGACCTTACTGTCTGTGTAGTAGGTGATGTTGTTGTACGTTGTGTCCATCTCTGCGACTATCATCTCGGCGATCTCGACGGCGAGCACAGCAGCACAAAGTTCAAGTCTAGGGACAGTTAGGCTAGGTTGGGGAGCCAACTTCGATTTCCCAAAGACAAACCCAATCTCAGTTTGTCCCTGCTTGCCAGTTACCCTGATGTAGGCTACGGCCGCTATTGCTCTGACCGATGCGTCGGCGAAGACGCAGAGTTCTCTCCTTAGGGCGCCTGTGGTGGAGAGGGACGTATAAGGCCGTGGTATTTGGAGCCCCTCCAGGTCTTGAAGAGACTGTTTCCATCTAGTCCACTCGGTCTCCATGTCTTTGGGAAGGGGTGCGTCCCAGTCTTCCGCTTGCAAGGTGAGTTCTCTTAGGATCCGTCTTCCATCAACTGTGATGGGTGCTAGAAACCCTAGGGGGTCGTATAGACTGTTCACGGTCGAGAGTACCCCTCTGCGGGTGAACGGCTTCTGATCGATCTCGATCTTGAACGTGAAAGTGTCCGTGCGCATATTCCAGAACAGTCCCAGGCTACGCTGGATAGGCAGATCATCGATGGAGAGATCCAGGCCATTGAAATCCTGAGAGCGATCCTGGGAGGGGAATGCTCTGATGACCGCGGAACGATTTGATGCAACCTTGTGCAGCCTGAGGTTGGAAGCCGCGAGCATCTTCTGCGCTCGCTGGAGAACTGCGATGCCTTCTTCCTCTGTACTGAAAGACTTTAAGGCATCGTCGACGTAGAAATCGCGGTCGACGAATCTCCTAGCATCGCTGCCGTAGTCGGCCTCTGCTGCCTTAGCCGCCCGCCGCAGGCAATACACTGCGACGGCAGGCGAGGGGCTGTTACCAAAGAGATGCACCCGCATCCTGTAATCCACGACGTCAGAGGTAGGGTCATTGTCTCTATACCACAGGAAGCGGAGAAAATCCCGGTGGTCTTCTTTCACGATGAAGCAGTGGAAAATGTGCTCGATGTCGGCGGTGATCGCAACCTGTTCCTTCCTAAACCTCATAAGAACACCTAGTAGGCTGTTATTAAGATCGGGACCACTGAGTAAGACATCGTTGAGCGATACTCCCTCATAGGATGCACTGCTGTCGAAGACCACGCGGATCTTGTCCGGCTTCCGGGGGTGGTACACGCCGAACAGGGGCAAGTACCAACGCTCCTGACCGGGTTGCAAGGGAGGGGCAGCTTCTGCGTGCGCCTTCTTGAGTGTCTTCTCCATAAACTCTAGGAAGTCGGCTTTCATCCGTGGTCGTTTTTCCAGTGAGCGCCGAAGTGAGACGAGGCGTTCGAGAGCCTGTTTCCTGTTGTTAGGGAGTCGCTGCCTCGGTGACCTAAACGGCAAAGGTGCGACCCAACTGTTGGAGCTGTCTTGGCAACACTCAGCTTCCATTATTCTTAGAAACTCCAAATCTTCCCTGGATGGAGCAAGTTTGTGGTCGTTGGGAGTGCGAGCGAAGACGGTTTGCCCCAAATTGTCTCCGATTAGCGTCGTCGGGGTTCGCGCTGGATGTTGTTGATAGTCACGTGCTTGTTCAAACACCTCTGTCACTTTGATCTGGTTGTTACATGGCTGGAGATGGCTTGTACGACCGTTCCCTAGAACGGCCGTTTTGTAGCTTCTCACCTCCGGTGGTCTGTGAGCACCTCCGAGGCACATGTCTTCGACGATGACCCATCCCAGCTCAAGCCTTTGGGCGAAGGGAGCATCTCCTGGGTCGCTTATTTGCTCTCGGACCTTGTGGACCCGTAAGATATCTCTGCCCAGTAAGAGAAGAATGCTGGCGTCTGGGTCCGGAGGTGGTATCTTGTCAGCGATGCGTTTTAGGTGGGTATGATGATAGGCCGCACCGGGGGGTGGGAATCTCCGCGCGGACGTTGGGAATTTGGTTACACTCGAGGAGTGTAGGCAGAGAGATACTCAGTTTCTCGTCCAATGGCTCTACGGTGTAGCCGCTGGCTCTCCTTCCTGATGTCTCCGTACGTCCCGCGCAGGTCTTTAGTGTGTATGAGTACGAGCGCCCGGAGATCTTGAAGGCTTCGAAGAACTCTGACCGCGCGAGGGAGCGATTACTCTGCTCATCCAATATAGCGTACATTCTCTTGGCTTCCTCTCTTCGTCCGTTTGGGAACACCCTGACGAGACAGATCTTAGCACACGCTCTAGCACTCAGACCTTCCCCACATACCTGTGTGCACGTTGCGTTGACCTCCTGGTTATCAGCTTTGTCCTCCTCCCCGCTATCCTCTGAGATGGAGGGGAACGATTTAGATTTCCAGGTAGGTGGGTGAGGGTGGAGGGCTGTCACGTGGGCAGCGCTACCACACTCGGTGCATGTTATCTTGGCTGTGCAGTTCTTTGCAAAGTGTTCTGTTGACGAGCAACAGCGAAAGCAGACATAGTGTTCTTTCAGAAGCTGTTTGCGACCGTCTAAGCTCTTCTCCCGGAAACCTCTGCATTTCCTCAGAGGATGGGGTTTTTTGTGCAGGGGGCAATGTTTATTCGGGTCAATACGTTCCCTGCTTTCCTTAGACTCGAACTTGGCAGTGCCTGAGACTTGTGTTTTGTGGGTGTGAACGGACGTCTTCGTGGGCCTCTCCCATTTATTCATTCTCTCGGTTGGGGGGCTTGGCGTGAAGAGGTTGAAACTTGGGTCCGTACGTGCTTTCGCCTCGGTGCGGATGAAGTTCACCAACACGGAGAAAGGTGGGAAGCTGACGAAATGTTCTTGTTTGTATCTCGTCCCGTGGTATAGCCACTTTTCTTGTACGCTGTATGGAAGTTTCTCGATGATGGGCTTAATTCCTCTGGAGGTATCCAAGTACGACATGCCCGCGAGGTAGCCATCTTCTTTAGCGGCTTGTAGCTCTGACAACAGGTCGGCTAGATCCCGGAGTCTCCGTGGATCTTTTGTCGTGAGCTTTGGGAAGCTTTCTAGTTTGCTGAACAGAGCTTGTTCGACGGCTTCTGGGGAGCCATATAGTTCGTCGAGGCGCCCCCATGCTGAGCACAGTCCAATAGTTGGATTCCTGATGTTGACCGTTTTTATTCTTCTTACCTGCTCTGTTGACTCCTTTCCCAGGTGTCTGGTTAGGAGGTCGAGTTCTTCTGCAGCAGACAGGTCTAGATTGGCAATGGCGTTCTGGAATGATGTTTTCCAGGCCCAATAGTTTATTGGCTGGTCGTCATATGCGGTGAGACCTGAAGTCACCAAGTGGTTACGAGCGAGATATTTGATGAGGTCAGTGGTTGTAGAATGGTCGTAATCACCTCCGTAGAGTGTCCCGTGGACGGGCTGATGCGTGGGAAACGTAGAATCTCGTGTAGAATCTCGTTTGGGGTTCTGCTGTAGGAGTGGAGTTGGAGGGGGGTAGAAGGGTGACTGGAGCTCTGTCGTGTTGGTGCGTCGCTTCTCCAAGGGCCCTGAAGAGCTTGGTGTGGCGTAATAGCAGCAGGAGCGGCAGCTTGGGTCTGAGCCGCGTTATGCGGGTGAGTGACTGGCTGAGAAGGGGGAAGGTTATTTTCTGTAGCCGATAGACCCTTGGCGCTCAGGCTGGCCTGTTCGGAGACAAAGGCGGCTACGCGCTGGTCTTTGACAGACTGGCGGACCAGGCTGTTAACTTCGCTGCATACTTCGAGACCCATATCCTGCAGACCAGCTACTAGGGAGTTCGCCTCAGCAACGGCGGCATCCCTTTCTTTTTCATCGATTAGTGCGTCGAGGCTGGCTTGAATACGTGCTTGCTCCACTTTAAGCTCGATTTCTCTTTTTGAATGTGCCGCTCTAGCTTGCGCGGCTTCAGCCTTTGCTTTTGCCATGGCAATGGCTATGCTGATTTTTGAGCCAGACGATGTACCAGATGAGCGACTGCTCCTTGAGCGCACACACTCTGACTGGTTGTCTCCATTTCCTTTGTCAGCATTGCTACGTTGTGACATTGCGTGTCGTTGGGTCTCCAGTATCGGGAGATGTGGGCTGCGGCGAAGTTTTCCGAGGCTATATTGGAGGCTGCTTATCTCTCGATAATGAGTAGCTCCGTACAGCGGCGATCCTCGTATCCCTATTAGCTGCGTTGCAGTCTTTTCACTGTTATGGGCTAAGTTTCCATTCAGCTTAAACACTCCCAAGAAAATCTCCAGGACTCAGATGATTGGATTCCAGAAGTTTTTACTGGGCACTTTTTTGTGAAACTGTAAACACAATACAATGAAATATACTGTAAACACAATACAATGAAATATATGAAATGTATTATAGATGCAATAAGCTCAAAGCATCTGGCTAATTATCACAGCTTGACAGCCTAGCCGCATAGCTTATATGAGACACAATAAAGCTAACCGAATAACAGACAACGGTTCAAAACGCTTCACCGCTTAATTGTACAAAATGAATTATACTCACAGACTATGCCTTAGCGAAGAGAAAAGGATTAATCCTGTAACGGCGGAGCTGGCGGTTGAATGAGCCCACACGCTAATATCCCGAGTCACACAGTAGATTCACTTCCTGACTCTCAGCGTAAACTGCTCTTGCGTTGTCATGGTTACGAAAATACACACACCGCTCTAAGCTACGATAGCGAGATAAAGAGAACACAAAGAACACATTTCTGGGGGCATAACACACTTACACTCGGATATCTGAGCTTCACCGTGAACACATAATCGTACATTTGATATTTGATTGAATTTTATTGTTTTGCCTTTGGGGTGGCACCTGGGGTGGCCAGTCTGGTTGGGGGGGGGGGGGGGGTGGCCCCACAGGCCACCCCGCTGGACACGCCACTGCCCTCAACCCGCTGCCCCAGCATGCAACAGCATAGAGCAGTGCTTCCCAAACTTTTTCCAGCCACGTACCCCTTGAGACATGTCACCCTCAGCCGCATACCCCCTACTACGAACGACTCTTAATTAGTGTCTATAAATACATTGCAATATCGCATGCATAAAGATAAATACTGCACAGTCGATTATTTCTCACCACCAAATGAATTTATCAATATTTTTTAGTAATGACAGAGTTTTAATAACAAACTTTACTACTTAATACTAGCAGTGTATCAAAGGATTTATTAGAATTCACTTTTTTGTCGAGAGCATAAAGGCCATGAACTTTCATTAAACAGAACTTTATTTAATGTGATGGATGTGCTTGAGCAGAGGCACACAGCTCTTCAATGTTTGGCTCAATTTGGGAAAGGCTGAGTCTTAAATCGTTTTCCACACAAAGTCTTGCTCTGTATTTTGTTTTCATGTTTGTTAAAGCAGAAAATCCCTTTTCGCATAAGTATGTGGTGGCGAAAGGCATCAGAGTCTTGACAGCGCGCTTAGCCAGCGCGGGCTGTTCAGTGCGCAGCCCTATCCAGAAATCCGCCAGGTTCTTTTGAGCGTGTTCAACTTTTAGAGATCCATCTGTGGCGATTTCAATTAGGCTCTCCTGGTCAGACGGTGATAACGAAGTAGGCACGGCAGTGAACGGGTGACGTATCCAATCATTTGAGCCGTCCGTCTCTGGGAAGTATCGGCGTAACTGCACCGCCAGCTCCTCAAGGTGCACGTTACATTCGCGCTTTACACTTTTAGATAGTGTGAGATCATTAGAGCACAGAAAATCATGCAGCACAGGAAAGACTTCAGTGTTGTTTGTATCCAAGCAGTTCTTCCAAAGGTTTAACTTCTTTATCATGGCCTCAACTTTATCTTGAACATTGAATATAGTTGCAGAAACGCCTTGTAATCCGAGATTGAGCTCGTTCAGACGAGAAAATATATCACACAGATAAGCCAGGCAGGTAAGGTACTCTTCATCATGCAAATGTTCAGACAGCTCAAAGGGATGGTTACTGAAGAAAACTTTAAGTTCATCCCTCAACTCAAAGAAACGGGTCAGCACTTTCCCTCTAGATAGCCAGCGAACCTCTGTGTGGAGTAATAATGTCTCATGCTCGCTGCCCATCTCATTGCACAACGCAGCAAATAAGCGGGAGTTCAGCGGCCTGGCTTTCACAAAGTTAACCATTTTTACACTCGTGTCCAAAACATGTTTCAAACGGACAGATATTCCCTTTGCAGCAAGAGCCTCTCGGTGGATGCTGCAGTGTACCCAGGAGGCATCTGGCGCGACTGCTTGCACACGCGAAACCACACCTCCGTGTCTCCCAGTCATGGCCCGTGCGCCATCAGTACAGATGCCAACACATCTGTCCCACACGAGTCCATGTGTGTTCATGAATGTGTCCAGCTTTTGAAAAATATCTGCGGCAGTTGTCCTTTGTTCCAGCGGTTTACAGAACAGCATGTCCTCCTTGATGGTTCCTTCATGAATGTAGCGCACATATACGAGAAGATGCGCCAGGCCAGCCACATCCGTGGACTCATCTAGCTGTATTGCATAACATTCACTGTGGCGTATGCGCAGAAGTAGCTGCTGTAAAACATTTTCTGACATTGCATTGATGCGCCGTAAGACAGTATTGTTTGATGATGGAATGGACTGTATCGTCTTTTTTGCCTTTTCCCCCAACATTGTCCCTACCATATCTAAAGCAGCAGGGAGAATGAGGTCCTCCACAATAGTGTGGGGTTTGTTGTTTTTAGCCACTCTGTAACTGACCATGTAAGATGCTTGTAGTCTGTTTTTATTCATAAGATCTGGCACCTGAATGCAGGTTTTACTTGTTGAAAGTGATTTTAGCTGTCGCTCAAAATATTCCCTTGGTTTATTTTTCAAATGGGGATGATTTGTCTCTAAATGTCTGCGCAAAAGTGAAGGTTTCATTGAGTTCTGAGACAATACTTTTGCACAAATAACACACTGTGGCCGGGGAAATCCACCAATATTTATACACGTAAACCCCAGCGAAATATAATTGTCATCATATTTGCGCTTCTTTGATGAGGTTGTGTTACAGTCCGTGCTGTCATGCTTTCTCCCACTTTGACGCTCCGCATCAGACACTTCATCACTTTCCACATGGCTGGCTCCAGCTATGCTAGCCACTTGGCTAGTAACCACAGATACATCCCTGCTAGCACTGCTAGCATCCAAATCTGACGAACACATTGTTGTTGAACAATCACCTGTGCGGTCACTGGAAAATGCATCTTCAGATATGAGCTTATTGGTTGTTGTGGCCGGTGTCTCTGTGGTAGGGCCTTTTTTTCTTGTTAACCACTTGTCCATTTTCGCGCTGCACTGAATGCTTGGAGGCAACTTCAACTGTTAGGTGTCAGTCATTTGGGCAAATCACGCCCATGTATTTTGTCAGAGCTATTTTTTTGCTGAACACCAGAGGGTGGTATATAGTCATGTATTTGACAGGCAAAAAAAACTGCATTAGCGCAAATTTCGGCTTTTAAAACTTTTGATCCCCACTCCAACCCCAACCCACGCGTACCCCCTACAGCCACTTGCGTACCCCCGAGGGTACGCGTACGGTAGTTTGGGAACTACTGGCATAGAGGATAGCACTGACCACACCAGAGATAGAACAACATAACATTAATTAGTCCGGATAGTGAAAACTTCTGTTTACGTTTGTTAGACACTTGGCTATGATATTAAACAGTAGACACTGATGTAGCTATCACGAATTGTGATGGCAGGTTGTTAGCCGTTTGCACACTATGCATACTCTCTTCATATGTGTGTGTGTGTGTGTGTGTGTGTGTGTGTGTGTGTGTGTGTGTGTGTGTGTGTGTGTGTGTGTGTGTGTGTGTGTTTCTCTGCTTAAATTCAGTATTGTTCTGACAACAGTTTTTACAATAAAATATGTTAATGTACAATCCTTAATATGTTTTATGTGTGGGTGGGGGGGCACCAAAGGGGGTGTTCGCCCAGGGCGCTAAACAGGCTAGGACCACCACTGTCGGCATCATAGCCTTGAAAATGTATGCCATGCCTTCTAATGCTATTACCTAAGGGGAGCATATACGATATGATAATCAGAACTGGTCCTACATGTATATTCCTGATAAATTGATGTACACCCATATTCAATGAAGGGTGACAGGAAGTCGTCAGCGTATTCCAGTGGTTACTGGATGAGAGGCACTTCAACATAAGGTTATCCAAATCACATAATTCTTAAATTCTGGTTTTATGGATTTCATTTGTATGCCTCCTCTTGTCCTTGATCTGTTTTTCTTTACCCTCCAAATTTTAGGGAACTGGAGAGTCCCATACTGTAATGACTCTCTATAGCTAGTCTTCAGCAAATGTAATTCTGCAGATTAAGGAAGATATGTAGTATCTGAGAAATGCGGTTTGACAGACTGCTTCCTCTACTTAAAACTTTGCATCACAAGAGCAAAGTTCCACTTGCACTCCTATTTCTTGTTTTTATGCAGTGCCTCTTAGCTGATGTTTGGGTGAACATTTTGTTTTAATGATTATTTATTTTCAAGTCTGCTTTAAGTCATCAAATGATAAGTAAGGAAAGAGCCATTGATTCCTTACTTCTCATTGTGTCTCTCTGCTTCTCTTTCACCTCACTCCCAACTACTGGTGGCATATGGTTGCTCCTCCCTGAGCCTGGTTCCTGGTTCTCACTATTGCCAAGTGCTTGTTCATAGGAAGGATGTTGTGACCTTGATGATCACTTTGGTACCCCTGATATGGAAATGTCAAAGCCTTTTTATTGGGGTTTTCATGACCAGTTTACTCAACAGCAGGTTGAGTCATTACTTCTGGGTGATGGAGTCACAGCTGTTAGGTCAGCGTATTGTATCCTTAGTGGATCACAGAATGACACAATCACTGGTCTGATTGACAGTGATTGATTCTGTGATCAGTGTATTTCATGCCACACAGTTGTCCTTTTAATCTATCAGTTAAAGATGTATATGTGTTCCACTGGCAGCTCTGTAAACTGTGTGTTCAAATCGAGAAAAAGTACTGCCATAAGTAGTTTTTTTCCTACAGGAAGAGGAAGGATGTTTGATTACTTAACTGATGCTGTCAGTGATATGAACATGTTGTGAATCAGCACAATTTGTTCTTGGCCCTGACACAATTCTGGCAAAACCTATTTGAAATATTGGTGATGCATCAAAAAAATTTCCGTTGTTCAAAAAGTTACTCACTGCACTGGTTAGCTTGATAAGAGGCTAATATGTGCTACTCTTGGTTTAGTAAGCATACGATGATTCTAGTGGTCAAGACATTCAGACTGAATCTAGTATTGGCTGCAGCTGCTGTTCAGGGTCGTCTCCTCTTACAGAAATATGCCACCAAAGTCCATCCTTGTGAACTTTATCAAAACTGAGATTCTGTGACTTGAAATTGTTTTAAGAAAGAGGACAGCCATATCTAATAAACTGGGAAAGGGGTGAGTGTAGATTTTGTTCATGTTGCCAAAAACGTGTTCTTTCATGTTAGTACTGTAGAAAAACTCCATGGGGAGCAAATTCTGATGATCATGCTGCATCAGCTGGGGGCTTAAACGTTACAGGATCTTCCACTTAAGACTGTTTGGTGTCTACTCTGACCAGTGTAAGTGCTTTACAGTAAAAGTCACATTTGCTCTTTTGGCATTTACTTATACGGTACACGCACATATAGCCAATTTAGAATAATCAGTTAACCGAACATGAACATATCTTTGTATTGTGGAGTGCCAATTGGAAACGCAAGCAAGCACAGGGACACCATGCAAATTCCACCCAGAAGTGTTCCTTCTCACACTGTACCTTCTCACCTTGTAGCAAGAGTATTAACTGATGCATAACTGTGCCAACACCAAACAATGACTCAGTTTGATATTGATGTTGAAGAAATTACATGAACAATTTCATGTTGTCTGAATAATACTTCCAGACAGCGATCTTTGAGAGTGATTAGACGACAACCTTGAAGTGGTTAGCATCAAGTATTGAATCTTAATAAAGCTGTGACTTTCATGTAATGAAGCATTTTATCATTACAAAATTAATCTCTGGCTTCATTTTAAAGATTTATTGTCTACCACTTACAACTGCTGCTTCTCACTTTTGGGTTAAGTCACCTCAGTCACTGTGAGACAGTCATTCACTTTAGTGGTTTTAGTGTCAGTGAATGGAACTTCATAAATTAATGAGAGTCGTAAAAATTACAAAAAGACTTTTTGTTCCTAAGATTTGCATGGGCACAAATCTAGCCAACCCATAGCTACTCCATACACAGACTGTCAACCGATTGGATTATTACTGATTTAAAATTAGGTCTTTTTTTCTGACAGTTTTTGTTGATGTTCACTTAGCTCAGACCTTCCCAAAGTGTGGGGCCCGCCCCCTAGGGGGGGGCGCAGAGCCATTGCAGGGGGCGCGGTATGAAAGGGAGGGTGGGGGGGGACAAAACGCTTGGACACTGCTAGCACTGGGCAGCCACAGAAATGCAAAGCAGGAGATGAAGCATCGCTGAATATGTTTCCAAACCAACTTCATTCTAAGCCAAAGACTAGAAAATATGGTGAAGCATATCTTCCCTTCACCTGCACAAGTAGGTCTCCCCTGCAGAATTGGTTTTCCCTGTGTCGGGAGCAGCACTGGGCTCTTCAAATCACGGACAAACAGTATCCCACATTCTTGATTTTTAGTTCACAAACACTTGTTGTAATGACTAACTACTCCTGACATTTTGGAGATGTTAGCTCTTTATACAGTAAAGTTACAGTGGGATACAAATAACATCAGGCTGATCCTGCCACGATTTGTTCCCTCGGTTCAAATCACGGACAAACAGTATCCCACAGTTGTTTATGTTTTTAAACCCATTTTGCACAGAGAGGCATTTTTTAAAAAATGTATTGATAGCAATGTTGAATATTATTACACAGGGGGGGAAAAAACAACTACACATAAAATAATCACACAGTGATGCCTCTGCCTATCTAAATGGAGGGACAGTAACTGCATGTGTAAGCCTGTAAAACCTGAAGATAGAGACAAAATACTTTTAATCTGACTATCTGCCATTTTGCAATTCCTCTCATATAAACAATAACGTGGCGCACAGCATGACGTGAAAAAAGGCACATACCTTTCACGTTGGGTCCTGAGGAACTCTGTATTCCTTGTCCACAGGTAAACGCAAAAAAGGAGTTTTAAAAAATCTCAGTTTTCGGTGATTCGAAATGCCGTTTACATGTGGACGAAACAGCTGGGTTTTCAAAAATACCCACGTAGGTGTGGACGTAGCGTAAAAGAGTTAGTAGTTTATTTTCTTATTACCTGTAATTTATTGCAGATTACTTGTATTTGCTTAATTGTTTACTAAATGTTCGAGGTGTGAAATAAACCGCAATGGAGCAAAATATGGGTGTGTGTGGTTGGAGGATGTGTTTGTGCGTGTGCGTGCGTGTGCGCGCGCGCGGGAGGGGGGCGCGAACATTTTTCTTGTAGAGCTTACAAGACAATATCTATATTTGGAAAAAACTGTGAAACTTTATGATGTTTCTACATGTGTGTGACAAGTGCGACAACGGAAACAGCAAAGCTTAAACCACAACACACAGTGAGTCATACTGCTTATTTATGGCTTTTAAGGTGAGGTATTTTAAGTATCATTCATAAAAAAGGTGGGAGGTTTACAACCTCATTCCATGTACATGTCTAAATGAGAACTGATAAAGCTTAAGGTTTATAGGACGTGAAAATTTGCCACTTAATAATTAAGTAAGAGCATGGAGCATGTTCTACATGTCACAACACAAGCAGTGGCGTGTTTGAGCCAGTTTGTAGAAGTGAATGTTTGTAAGAGGTAGGCGTGGTTAACAGAACAGGAACTCCTAGTTTATAAATTGTCATTACAATGCTGGTCTGCTCTGTCACACTCAGTTTGCACTTGGACAATGACACGAAACCTCCTATTGTGGGTCCTCATCCTATATGCCTCTCTCGAGCTCTCCGGTAAGTCACTGGATACTTTTACATCCACCAGCACACTGGCTACTTAATAACTAAAACCTAGTTTTGTCCTACCTTCTGTTTATTCAAACCTCTACTGGTGGCAGGTTTCTTTTCCTCAAGTAGTCCTCTAAATCTCCTAGCCAAGGACGATGTATTTTGTCCGGAATTAAAGACACTATGCTTTAACTCTGGTCTGTTTCATGTTTCGTGCTCAGATGAATTTGCCTCTCAGCCTTTTGCATTTGTTTACTAGACATGTGATTATAAAGGGAACATTAAAACACAGTGGCTGTGTCTCACGCCTGTTGAAAACACGTTTTGTGCACACTCATTACAGTCAAATAACAGAAAGAGAAAGAATTACTGTAAACACACTGCTAGTGTTGTGACGCTCCCTCAGAGTTAAGTTATGGAAAACAACAAAGCCAACACCCCCTCAGGTGCTACTATGTACCAGGTTATCAGGTAACCGTGACTCAGAGTCACTTAATCATTTATTCCAGGCAGGTTTTGCAGACTGGGAAATACAATCTTGAGTCACAAATGTTCTTGGTGAAGCAAAGGACTTTAATTTTGTAAATGTTTCTCCACAAAGTGAGAAGAGAATTAAGCAAAAGAAAAAAAGATGAAAATAATGGTTAATTATTTAATTAAATATACTGCATCTGGTTCCTGGAGCAAGTTATGGTACAGAATGGTCAGAAATTTACAGAACTGGCTACTGGGTGGGAGTCTTAGTCAAGAAAAATGCTACACTGAGAATGATGATTTTATGAGAAAATCTGGAATGCAGAAATAATTCCCATAAAAAGGAACTAATAATATTTTCTAGCTTAAGTTGAAATCAACTTAATAACTAAAACCTAGTTTTGTCCTACCTTCTGTTTATTCAAACCTCTACCGGTGGCAGGTAGAGGTTTTTTTTACAAATGTGATTATAATTTGAGAAGTTGCCCTTTTATTTAATCACACTACTTCTGCAGGCTCTGTAAATCACACCTGATTTTCACTTTGTTTTACGTCAATACCAGTAATAATTGAGTAAAAATCCCCGCCTTGTGAATGTGATGTGGAACATTCTAAATACTGCATGGATTTGTGAGTTAGGGCAAAAAAAAAAATCAGCTGATGTCAATTCTTTTTTGTGTCAGGATAACGCAAAGATGGTAGTAAAACCCTAAAACGACCTCTTGGTAGCCTGGGGGGGGAATCAAAGAGCACCTCTGCACCACCCATTAATGCAGGTTAGGTAGTATGTCAATATTTCTATGTGGACAATAAGAAACTATACCCGTGAGCTTAAAAAAATATGAATTCTGCCAACATTAGTCTCCTGCTAAAACCAGGCAAAGACCCTTTATTTCCCTCAAGCTATCGTCCAATATCCCTTATAAATGTAGACATAAAAATAATCTGCAAAGCCCTCTCAAAAAGATTAGAGAAAATGACCCCCCTCTTAATTCATCCTGACCAAACTGGTTTCATAAAAGGTAGGCACTCATCAACAAACACTCGTAGATTACTTAATTTAATAGACTACTCATACAGTAAAAACACTGAAACCACAATATTATCTCTAGATGCAGAAAAAGCGTTTGACAGAGCTAACTGGAAATTTTTATTTGCAAATTTACACAAATTTGGTTTTGGAAACTCTTTCATAAACTGGCTAAGATTGTTATATAATTCCCCAACAGCTTGTGTCAGAACAAATGACCAGACATCCTCCAGCTTCTCTCTCCTGAGGGGCACCAGACAGGGATGCCCACTCTCCCCTTCACTGTTTGCTCTTTTTATCTAACCATTAGCAGCAGCAATTAGGCTACAACAATTAAGGGCATAAAATGTAAGAAAGTAGAACATAAAAGCAGTCTCTATGCGGATAATGTGTTACTTTTTCTCCAAAACTCACAAACCAACCTTTCTGAGGTAATTACTCTAATAAACTGGTTTTCAAGAGTTTCAGATTATTCAATTAACTGGTCAAAATCTACAGTTCTTCCCATTAACTGCTCCTTCCATAATTCTTCTCCTGCCCCACTACAATCTGGAAATATTAAATATTTAGGTATTAAATTCAGAAATTTCAGACCTACCATTTATCAGCTCAAACATCAAAAGACATGAATGCTTTAAAAGTATTAACATCAGCTCTTCTCTGACAGCATGGTGGGAGTTTCTAAAAATAACAGAGTCTTCATTAATCCCATGCAGACGTACACCTATCTGGAACAACCCTGACATATTACAAAACAATAATATGATTAATCTTACAACACAAAACACTACATAGAGTGCACTATACAGGTCATCGGATGTTCTAGATGGGGTTTACATCTTCCAACAACTGCTCACACTGTCAAGGCAATGCACCAGACAATTACATCCACGCTCTTTGGTTCTGTCCACCAGTGCAGAAGTTTTGGCGCAGGATATGTGAAGACTTATCAAAGTGTCTGAAATGAAAAATTCCAACCTCCCCTTTAGTGTGCTTGTTGGGCAAATTGGATGATGTCACTACAGAAACTAATACAGTCCACATGGTTTTTACTGCCCTATGCATCGACAAGAAAACGGTCCTCATGAACTGGAAAAATAAAAATAATCTTAATTCAAGCCAATATAGAAACCATCTAATAGATCACATTAGTCTCGAGACAGCCTCTGCCACCACATTAGATCAATCCCTCTGGGCTACTTTGATCGGCTTCATCACCTAGCGGGGATGGGGGGTCGTGGTTTGGTCCCGCCTTCGCCATTGTGGTTGATGTGGAGGTGGGACGGGCTTAGGGCGTCTGGAGAATCCCTAGGGACGTTATCCCTGGAGGGCTTAACCCAGGGGTTGTGGTCATAACCTTGTTAGTGGCTCTGGTCGCCTGGAATCCCAGGCCCTCCAAAGGCCTATCTCCCCTCACCACACTCCCTGCCGGTAACTGATGCCCTCAGGGGTCGGTGCGTTGGTGGTTCTTGGTGTCCGGGGCTGGGCGCTCAGGTATGTACCAGCTCACTCCCGGTGCCTACTTGGCAGGGCCTGGTGCCTGTTGCTCGGTCAGGCCTCTTCCGGGGCAAAGGGGGCCCTCGGGCCTCCAGCCTCTGGGCCTGCGGTTCTGGCACAGCTGGCTGCCGGCAGAGCCGGCGGACACACCACTGCAGCCCCTCTGGCTTCTGCTCCGTGGCTACTGGGTGACCCCTCACCTGGGGCTCTCCTCAGCTCTTCCCAGGAAGGTGGCACGGATGCCCCTCTGGTGGTCCTCCTTGGGCTCTCGCACTCTGGGGCCTCTGGATGTCTGGAGCCTGGATCTCCTCCATGCCTGCTTCATGCCCTGGGGGACGGGGCTATGGCTCTCTACATCCTCTAGCAGACCATTACATGGGGAAACCTTTTGAATACAAGCGTGCTGATCCACACAGGTGTGCACACGGGTGTTCACTGTTCATAGACATAAACTACACCTTTATTGGCTGCTATTTCCAAGCACATTGTGCGCTGTCGGTTCTGTTTGCTACACAACAACATTCAATATTTAGTATTTACTGCTGTTTACACTTAGCTAGATTAACGCGATGGTGTTGTGTTTAGTATGTTGCCCTTTTTTTTTTCTTGTTTTCTCTTCTTTTTCTCTCAACAGGTGATCCAGGACTTTTTTTTTCTCTTCTTTCTCTTTTTAAGTGCCCTTTCTCACTGTCCCTCTCCCCTTCTGTTTTTCTTTTCCTTCATCTTTCTTTCTCCCTTTCTTATCCCTCAGTCATGTCTGTCCCGTCTGTAACAACTGAAAATAAAATAAATAATAACAACAAAGGTTGATCAAATGGACCAATACGGCAAGGCCGTGATGATCCATTTGGCAAAGTAAATCCATTGGGTATCCTTGTTGGTCTTCAGACAACAATTCTGACGGCTAAAGAACCAAATGGGACAGGCAATAAAAGTGGTTCACCTCTTTCTCCAGGGGACATGATTGCGAAAGCATTCATGTGACTAACTTGATATAAGGCTATAAACTTTCTGTTTACAAAAGGCTTTGTTACCAGGAATGCACTTAAAAACTTGAGAATGTAACTTTAATCAAATGTTTAAAGTCACGATGATCACATGTTTGCAACATAAATGACATTTGGAATGGGATATCAAATTATGTAGTCAGGTTAGTTTTTTTGTTGTTGTTTTATTGGTTTGGTTCAAAATAAATAGATACATAAAACTTATAGAAAAGCAGGATGTAAACAGACGAGATTAGGTAGCACAAATATTGAAAGCAATGAGTTAAGCATTCGACTAATTACAAAATAGACCCTGTTGACACTAGCATCCAAAATTAATATCCTTTTTCTAATCACACATATGTGATTCACTTCCACAGGAAGCCATGGTCCTGAATTTGAGGAGGGAAAGCACTATGAGGTGGTTCGACCGGTCAGACTTCACACAATCAGAAAAAGACACACAGAGGTTTCTTTTCTTTTCTATTTTAAATCCTGTGATGACAATCAAATCAGCTGCTGTTTTTCTCCTGATTATGGAAAATGAAAAAATAAAAATGAATGACTCAAAGCAAAATTTCCTGTTTTTTTGCCCACAGTACCACAGACCAGACACTCTTACGTATGCAATGACTGTGGGCGGACAAGACATAGAAATGCAACTTGAAAGAAATAAGTAAGTTTTTACTTCCCTAAACCTGTGTGTCTGTGCAGTGTGAGAAAATAAGTGGACAAATGGATATACAAGTAATGTAAAATATCCTGTTTCAAAATAAGCAAATTTTTTTTGAATAAACTGGAATTAGACTCACTCTTCACATCAAATAATGTTATGTTATTCTTTATCTTCCTGTATTTAGTGAATTATTTACCAAAGATTACACTGAGTCTTACTACCAAGAAGATGGGACTCGAGTCACCACAGTACCGAATGACATTGTAAGTGTTTGCGTTTGTAGACAAACTTACCTCAAACTTACAGCTGTAAAATTACACATTTTACTAGATTTAAAACGCTTCAAAGGCTTTTAAGGCTGTTAGTGAACGCTGGAGACATAAGCAGATGAAAAGAAAGTTACATGTTGTCATTTAATAACACAGTCACCATTTTCATGTCCTTGCCAGGATCACTGCTTCTATCATGGGAGGATTGTGAACGACAGTGAGTCATCTGTTAGCATCAGTACCTGTGATGGACTCAGGTGAGCCACCGTCTTAATCTTTTCTTTATTTAAACTGTCATGACATCTTTCCAAAGCAATACCCACCCATGCTGTCTGTCATAATAATTCAAATAACCTCACAGTTTCATTCCTTTGTTGTATTAAGCCTTCATATGAGATGAATAGATTTCAGGCCACCTTGGTTCACCAGAAACAAGTTGTGAAAATACTCTCATTACTATTTAGATGTTAACCTTATCCTAACCCTCAACCAAACCTCACCTCACAGTGACTCTAACTTTAATTAAACCAAAACATTACATTAACATTAACATGTATAATGATTAACATGATGTCAGCATGTTAAAGTTCAGGAAAACAAAAACAAAAGTGCTAAAAGCCACTAAAATCACACTGCAATAATAACAATCTTGAAGTGAAAACAACACAAGAGGAAGTTTGGCCCAATTAAGTCTTTAGATGACAGTGGATAGGTTCCTGAGTTGAGTCAGCCTCAAAGCAACATCTGAAAAATGAATGAACTAACCAGCATGATTTGGTTTAGGGGTTACTTCAGAACATCTGCTCAAAGGTACCTGATTGAGCCACTATCCAGTAACGATGAGGGGGATCATGCAGTGACAACTTTTAATGAAAAGAACTTCACGCCTGCCGTGTGTGGGGTCACTAACACCAGCTGGAGTGACGACTATGAACCTCCAACAAGCCGCAGCCGCTCTAGATCAGGGGTAACACAATTAGTTTTGTCCTCTTCACCAGAGTTCCTCCAAGTCATGACCTCTGAAACCTTTTAGGTCTTCAAACTATCTAAGTTAAATGTGACAGAGTTTAAGTAGACATGCCCAAAAGTCTTCATTTGTGTTGTTCTTTTTCTTCAGGGTATTTCTATTGTACAGCAGCAGAAATACGTTGAGCTCGTCCTTGTTGCTGATAACCGCGCGGTAAAATTAATCTTCTTTTCTAACTTTTAAATTTTTTCCCCTTGGTTTGCAAAATTTGATTTTTATAAGATAAACTGGTGAGAAGCAGGATGAGAAATTTGTCTTGTGGTGTTTCAGTATGTGAAGATGAACAGGGATCAAAAGAAGATGAGACAGAGAATATTTGAGATTGTCAACTTTGTCAACATGGTGAGTCTGTTTTTTTGCTATTTCTATACAGATTCCATACCAATACAGACGCACTGTACTACATACTGTTCTGCAGTAGCTGCTAGCAGTTGGAGTATAATGTTACATCCCCAATGTTGTCTTCTTCAGGTCTACAAACCTCTGAGGACCTTTATTGCTCTGGTGGGGTTGGAGATATGGACGAATGGTGACCTGATCTCTGTGACCCCCCCAGCAGGAGCAAACCTGGATGCTTTCATGAAGTGGAGAAACTCTGAGCTGGTGACGAGGATAAAACATGACAATGCACATCTTATAAGGTATGGATAAATTGTATAAGTAGAATCAGTCAGACTCAAATCACGTGGAGCAAAATGTCTCCTACTTTCAACAGTAACCGAGCAGGAAAGAGAAAACTAATTTCAGAAATCTGAGTTGTGAGTATCCATATTTTTTTCTCCCAGGTTAAACCGGCCTGACACATCAGCTTAAGAGGTTTTAAGTTTCCACATAACGCTTGTGTAACTTGTGTTTTATACACAAGATACAACCACAAGCAGATCCATTATTGAATCTTAAATAAGAATGTGCTTGAATGTTCACACCTCAACATTCAGGAAAATTCACAGTAGCTAATCTAATCTAATCTAATCTAATCTAATCTAATCTAGTAGTAGCTAGATTAGTGAGTAGATGGATGATATGAATCCTGTATATGAATTTAAGACTTTCTGATCTTCTCTTTCAGTGGTATCGACTTTGAAGGACCAACTGTGGGTCTTGCTTTCATCGGGACTCTCTGTTCTGGTCACTCTGTCGGCGTAGTACAGGTGAGGTGTTCATGCTTCCCAGATGATGTATCTCACTGACTTCATAACTTCTGCCCTTGCTTCATGCTGTGGTAAATGTGAATTTTGGAAACATGTTCCTAAATCCATTTAGTTCAGTCATTCCTTTGCCCCTCAAAAATCAACTTAATTGTTTATCTGATACTTTGATTAATGACCAAATACCAGAGAAAATAAATGACAGTTCCATCAATTTATCACTAACATGTAGTGACCACTTCCTGCTAAAAGAGAAAAACTAAGTTAAATTATGATCTAGAACTAGACTCGGTCTACAAAGTCTTCTTTGCACATTTGAGATGCACACATCTCCATAAGTGCAACGTGGAAAACTCATTCTTTGACTAATCATGAATTTTTCACAAAATCCTTTAAAACATTTTCCTCCTTTTTGCACTGCACTTGTAGACCACTACACTAACTCTGTCAATAGATCCATGCAGTCTGAAAGTCCCGACTGAATAGACTGAGAAAATGTTAAAACTGAGACAAACATGTGACATTATTGTGTTGCTCTCTCTTGCTGTTAGTAAATTTTTGCTGCTTTCTTGTGCTTCATTTTTTTCTTAGGATCACAGTGATGCAGCCATAGCAGTGGGAGCAACACTGTCTCATGAGATGGGCCACAACCTGGGCATGGACCACGATGACTCCAGTGGTTGTTTATGTTCTGACGATAGCTGCATCATGGCAGCAGCCCTCAGGTAAGAAAAGCTGACTTGAGACATCCTTCAAGTTGAATGCAGATTCTTTCTGTTAGCAAATAAATTCAGGCTATAACAAGTGACCGTAAATAAACAATACGAGCCTTACAAACCTCACTAAATGTTTTGATCATCATAACATGTTTCATTTGGTACAACAACATAATAACTGTGTGTATTGGACCAAAAAGGAGGTCAGCTGGTGCAGCTCTTAATCTCACATGGCTATAAGACTGAAGAACGTGTGTGAGCATGTTTGGTGCGTACGTGCTGTATATGTACCACCATACCGCTTTTGTGCAGCCATGTCTTCCTAGTGTCAGACACTGATAAAGATAACACAAAAAAAGATAATAATACTAATAATGTGTTTGTTCCTCTTCAGCTGGAAAACTCCTCGAAGCTTCAGTAGCTGCAGCAGCAGCAACTATGAAAAGTACCTAACAAGCCGCAGCCCCAGCTGTCTGCTGGACAAACCAGACTACAAGAGTGTCGTGGCTCCCGCGGTCTGTGGAAACGGCTTCAAAGAGGAAGGAGAGCAGTGCGACTGTGGTTCGGTGCAGGTAAGTAATCACATCAGCTGCTTAAAAGTTTTATTGTGTAGCAAGTTGATGATCGCATCTGGTGAATCTGGTGAGTTTTATTCATTTAAAAGCAAATCACAACAACAACTGTCTGAAGGGATTTTGTAAGATAGAGGTCTTATAACAACACAGCGAAAACCCCAACAATCAAATAACTGCCTATGAGCAAACATTTGGCAACAGTGGGAGTGAAAACCCCTTTTTAACAGGAGGAAAGCCCTCAGCAGCCTAGGCCTATTGTAGCTTTACAAACTTCTATTTCTTTATGTCTTGCTGGCCTCTCACTTACAGAGACTAGTTGATAAACAGTGTAGCAGTACAAATGTATTTATTACTATTATTCCATAATTCTGATCTGTGTCTGTGCATGCTCAGGTCTGAAATGGCTTCTGCCTTACAGCTATTGATTTCTCAGAATGGAATTCAGCTCCATGTTTCCTTTGTCTGATCTTGACTCTTTAATGAGGTGCTTGCTCTGAGACAAAAAAAACTTTCAGATGCACACCAGATATGTACCTTCTTCGAATGGGCCTGAGCCTGTGCATTCAGACAGATATTTATTTTTTCAAGGCCCAGTATTCAACTGACTTCTACCAGAAGCTGAAGAACTGCTGATTTTTTTCTTTTTTGCAGTATTACTTGGAGTATGTGCTTATGTGTTGTCTTAACACTTTTATGTAGTGTTAAGACTATATCTATAGAATGACAGTGATAGTGTAGCTGAACAGAAATGATTGTTTTAAGTGAACTTCCGTGTTATGCAAACACTTTTTCCAGTGTGTCTGAGAACAGTTTTTTGTTTGCTTGCGATGTGTAACAGCTGAACAGCTTGTGGTTTTCAGTGAGACAAACATTCCAGTCAGAGTGATGTTTAGACCTGTTTTCACCTCTGCTGGAATTCAACAAGGAAAGATCATTAGAAGGAACTGAACGTGATTTATTGATGTACAAAACAGTATTCAGTGGTGTTTATAGATTCGACTCTGATGGCAGAACGGAATCCAAGCTATGATGCTAATTAGTGCAACAGCACAAACTACCATCATCAAAGCAGCATGGTGAGTGAGAAAATTGTAAGATGGTTCCAGATAGTGAAGAGAAAGTGCGAAGCAGACTAAACACTGAAACTGTGATAAGGCTCAAGGGAGATAAGGCATGAGTGTGGACTGGGGTAAAGAGAGAGAAGCAGAGCCTGTAGGCTCAAGGCTGCTGTAGGCCAGAAGACCAAGCATAGATCCTGCGACAAAGCTGAGAGCTGTCAAAGGACAGAAGAGAGCGAAAACAGGCAATGGTACATTAATGCATTGAGATCACTTTAATTATTTGTAGAGCTCAGTACTTCCACAGTACTTGAGCATCTTAGTAACCAACATGACTGGGGGAGGGGCAGATTCTGGCCTAAGCAGGTCAGACTCTGGGAAGTATGCCTCATGTCTCTGAAACTAAAAACAGGTTATTCGTCAGGTCGCAGCTTTCACCCAGTTTTACGCATGACCCTGCTGAAAACTGCAAAACCAACAAAAATGTGTTGATGATTGTATGAGTGTGATGAGTTTACTGATCCACTTCTGCACTTAGAGAAAATGTCTCTCCTGTTTGTTTCCTATTTTGCTTCTGGAATCTAAGATATGTTTTTCTTTTTATCCTCAAATCTCATCCTGGGAACGGCAGCAAGAAGCAAACTAAATTGGACTTTACCTTTCAGTATTCCTGAATTCTTGTGCATAGAAGAAACACTGGAAGCTGGGAAATTAAAGATGGCCCAGGGAAGAAACAATGTTGCAGAGGCCAGTGATAACAGAAACCAACATGTGGAGACTCAAGCAGCACTCCCAGGGTGGAATGTTGGCTGATTAAGACATCTGTATGCTGTTTATGCTTCCCATACAGACGATGGTGATGCCTGATATGGAAAGGATTGTAAAAGCAGTTTGTTGGGGAGAGTGACAGAGTATGCATTTTAACATCCCCATAGACTACCAATGCAACGGAGATTAACTCACGTGGGGACCATAGACAGTATGAATGGTAAACATAGTTTTAGGTGTTGTGTGGAGTCAAAGCCGCATTCTTTTACTGGCCCTGTTGAGTCCATAGGAGAACAGCCCTGACTTCTTTGAACACTTCTTGATGAGTTTACGGACTCAGTCACTCATTCCACGTCATACTGAACAAAACATGGTATCCTTTTTGCAAACTTTGTTTCTTTTATGGAGCGCAACCCCAGATGTGCTCACTGGATATTAACTGATTGAAAAGCCCAAACGGGCACGTGACTTCACAAGCACATCGAGTCCTCACTCGCCCCAGCTGGTTTCAAAACACCAGGATGTGCAAATGCGGATGATGTTGGCTCTTTCAACCACAGGGGTGCTGCAATAAGCAAAAACAGCTCGTTGTGTCTTACATTTTTTTTTGATTACCAAAGTCTTTCTTTTGTTAGGTGGTACTTTGAGATGAAATCCATTAAATATGGCAGCTGTGTCGCACAGAAGTTTGGGTTTTTGTTTTCCAAAACTGTGGTTATATTGAAAAAACAGATTTTAAATTATAAGTTTGTGGTATTTTGTTTACAACACTTTCTTACATGTTTGTACTTCAGACTCAATAATGGTCTTATACCACAAAAGTTCCTGAAAATCAAGAAATAAGGAAGTAGAAAGTAGAAACTGAGAACAGTGATTATACACTATATTGGTGACACTCGACATTGCTCTTAGTAGTTTGAACATCGTGATTTGTGATCATGAGGCCAGCAGACACCCACAGTGGAAATCATTCATCAGGTTCTTTTCTATGTGTCAATAAACCATCAAACCTAGTGATAAAGATTCCTCACGGGAGCAGAGCAAACAGATGTTTAATGGGCTAAAAACACCACAGCACTTTACAGGAAGGGCCAGAGTCGTCTCTATTTTTTGAGGCGACTGAGGTCCTTCAACATCTGCCAGAAAATGCTGAGGATTTTCTATGAGTCTGTGGTGGCCAGTGCGATCCTCTATGCTGTTGCATGCTGGGGGAGCAGGCTGAGGGTCGCAGATGCCAACAGACTTAATAAACTGATCCGTAAGGCCAGCAATGTTGTGGGGGTGGAGCTGGACTCCCTCAAGGTGGTGTCGGAGAGGCGGATGCTGTCCAAGATAAAGACAATGTTGGATAACACCTCCCACCCACTCCATGACATGTTGGTCAGTCACAGGAGCTCGTTCAGTGAGAGACTGAGATTACCGAAAAGCACCACTGAACGACACAGGAAATCATTCCTGCCTGTGGCCATCTCCCTGTACAACGCATCCACTTAACACACTGTTTGCTGCTACAGCTACACATGTTTCTTTTCCAAATATTTATTTATAAGTGACTTATGTATGTATGTATGTATATATATGTATATATTGTACTATTCTTAGTTAGCGTATTGTCTGTCTTGTCTTAATGTTGGTTTAAAATGGAGCACTGTAACAAAAAATAATTTCCCCCAGGGATCAATAAAGTATTCTGATTCTGATTCTGATTCTGAATAATGCATCCCAGCAGTAAGACCCAACAGCAGCCTGATGAGTTCTAATATATCTTGTCCCCGTAGGAGTGCACCAATCCCTGCTGCAACGCCACCACCTGCACCCTGAAAGAGGGTTCACAGTGTGCTGAAGGCGAGTGCTGTGAGAACTGTAAGGTGAGTCAGTAAGAAGACAGATCAGTGTAACTGGTGTCACTTATTTTCATCCCTGGAAGTCTCTCCTCTGGCTGTAGTGATCCAGTTGTTTGCTCAGCTACAGTCCTCAAGTAATTAGAGAATCTTGCAAATGCTTGAACCAACACCACAGTATTGCATTTTGATATTTTGTTTACAGTGCTCACGCAGTCAGAGTGTTTGACATAGCGCTGGAATTTTTAATCATATAACACTTTAAGAAAAACAATGTTTCAGATAACTTACACGTTGATGGTATATGCTCGGCACAGATCTTGCCTACCTCCAGACAGTGCCGTTCAAAGCAGGATGACTGTGATCTGGCAGAGTACTGTGATGGGAAGAGCACGACCTGTCCGGAGGATGTGTTTGCTGTGAATGGGCTCCCATGTGATGGAGGCCAAGGGTACTGCTACAACGGTCAGTGTCCACAGAGACCTAAGCAGTGTGTCAAGATGTATGGATCAGGTGAGTATCCCGTCAATACGCATATGGATGTATGTGAAAGTCATATGGAGAGTTAGGTTTTTATGCAATCTTCTGCTGCTATCAGGTGCTAAGGAGGCCAAACAAGGATGCTATAACTACAACACCAGAGGAGTCTACTATGGCTTCTGCAAACGCCCCTCAAATAATCAGTTCATCCCCTGTCAGCAAGAGTGAGTCCCAGTAGAACGTACAGGGCAACAGTTGCTCTGCAGCCGACCCTTATTTTGATTCTTCGTTCTTCATATCAACCAAACATGATCAGAAACAAACACTGTCTTTCTTTTGCAGAGATGTTCTTTGTGGAAAGCTCTTCTGTGAAGGCGGTAATGACAACCCAAACTATGGCCGGATGGTCGCCATCGGCAGATGCAAGGCAGCGTTCTTCTCAGACAACACCGGTGACCAAGGCCTGGTGGAAACGGGGACTAAATGTGGAGATGGAAAGGTAGCAGGCTTCCTGAATCCACTTTTTGCTTACTGCATCTACAGTGTAGAACAAAATAAAGTTAAATATATGTCTGACTTGTCTTTTCCAAGGTGTGCAGCCAGAATCAGTGTGTGGATCTGCAGACGGCATACAGAAACACCAACTGTTCAGCAAAATGCCCAGGCCATGCTGTGAGTATATGATGACACCAAAAACTGATCCATTGAGGTGGAACTGATTTATAACAGTTTTGTGCTGGACTGTACATTCTGGTATTTTCATTATTAGTTCATCTGTTTTCAAAAGGTTATCAAGAGGAGAAGCTGCGTACCCTCATAGTTGTGAACAGGGTTCTAAAGCTTTTAAAGACTTTAATGCCACTGAGAGTGAAATTTAAGATCAACTTTACAAAATCAAAGGGTTAAAAGTAGTTTTTGTGTGATTTCTCGCTGCAAAGTTTAACTAAATCCTTTGTTAGCCGGGGGCAGCTAATCTACCATATCTATGTTTAAAATGTAGCTTAGGTGTGAAAGGTGGATGGAGTCACTGTCATAGCCTGCATTGACTTTTGGACTTAATGTTTTATAACTTCAATCTTAATGGGGTCATATTGGTCATGGCATGTTTGCATTTTGGAGCCAAAAGTAAAGTTGTAAGCTAATACTAGCATTTTGGTAAATGACCTGGATCCATGAGAGGTCTCACTCACTGACTCAAACTAATGGAAGTTTGGCCTAGCAGACAGATTCTGAGGTTAACTTTGTTTTCAAGGCTATATGCACACATTTTAATACTGTTAAATTGGTCAGTTTAGCACTGTAGTCTACTCACATTTGATAGCCAGCTTCAATCAGCCATTCAGCTGCAGCTTTTGGGATTTATCACTGCTGACTTTATTGTTCAGTCCCAGAGGTAACGACTTCGTAGAAATAAGGGGAAAAAATGCATCATTTTGGAATTTTGTTAATATTCTGTGTATTTTGCAAATTTTAAACCCAGGATTTTACAGGATTTCCCCCCTCTGCCAAAAAATCAGTTTCATCTGTAGCAAACTACAATACAATAACACCATAAAATAATGATAAAATAAATAAAAAATTGTGAAACATAACCTAAATATTTGAAGTGGATGTGATAACCACACCAATGGTGGCCATGCAGCTCCAGTTGTTTTAAAAGGTTTAGGCCCTGTAAAGACAAAGACACCCTTCTAAGGCATCCCTGAAATGCTGATGTGAGATATACAAGACATGCCCAAACTTACTCGTGTAGGCTTTTTTAGAACCACGTGTAAACATTTACAACTGCAGTGTGATTGCAAATATGCACTAAATAAGTGTCCAATTTAAAAAGAAAAAAATATTTTAAAAAAACCATATAACAAATTCTTTTTTCACTTTTTGAAATGTGAATGAAATGAGAAAAACTTGAAAACCTCTAAATATTTTTAATTTAACTTTATTTTATAAAATGGCTCAAGCAAGCAACAACTCTTAGTTAATCATAATAATATAATTTAGCCTAGCATCTTATTCATATTTTACTTATAGTCTATGCAAAATGAAATAAAACTAACTAGAGTCAATTTGTCAGAAGCTAAAGCGATAATATAATATACACTATAACTATATACTGGGTAAATCTAGTTAACTACATGGCACCAGTTATACTGGGGCTGAGTGTTTTATATTACTTAAATTCTACTTAAAGTCTAATAATGGCAACATGTTCTTTGTGCTTTCCAGGTGTGCAACCACAAAAGTGAGTGCCAGTGCGAGCCTGGGTGGACGCTTCCTAACTGTGACTCAGTGGACACAGATTTTAGTGGTACTGGTAAGAGTCATCTACTTCAGTCTACAGATTAAGTTCAATTTACTGTGTCATGTTGCACAACTACAACCCAAGCAAACCGGTTTTTCTTCTGTCTCTGTAGGAAAAACTATTGTCATTGCAGTCACAGTTACACTACTAGTTCTAGGCATCATTGCTGCCATCGCAGGAATCATCTGGAAAAAGCAACAAAGTCCCATCCTGCCAACGTGAGTAATCATGACACTACTGGAGGCCATTGTATGCCTCTGTTTCTGCAAACTCGCCTCCATGAGGGTCATCACCTGTTGATTCAATCTGTGTTTGCAGTGCAACAAATCAGAGGAAGCAGATAGCCGTGCAGAACCCGGCTTACCACAGCAAACAGCCTCCACCCAGTTACCCTGCATCAGGCCAACAGGTGATGTTCTGAATGGAGCTGGAATTTGATCTAAAAACTGTTCCGACACGTTTCTAATGATACCTGAAATTTGTAGGCTGGCAGACCAAAGCGTGAAGGACCTCCACCTCCACCACCTGCAGCTGGGACCAAACCCAAACCAGTCATTCAGATCCACAGAACTGCACCAGCTCCACCAGGGAACAAACCCACACCACCCATTTCAAACTACACAGCTGCACGGCAGGTACCAGAGCTCACCAGCCTTTAACCCGTTTTCTTTACTATTTCAGCTGGAAAAAAAACCTTCCCCATAGATTAACCAGCAACTCTTTAATTTGATTGGATAACAAAAAAAGCACATATAATTGGTTGGTTGTCTCCTTTGTTGGCTAGCTTTCCCAAAAAAAAAAGTGAGTTAAAAGATGCTAAACCATTTCATAAAGTTAATGACCATTTTACTAATTCTGTTCTCAGTGCTGTAAGTGATTCATTTTATATTACACACAGTCATCTGAAGATAAAAATAAACATAAAAATTAGCACAGTGTCACTTTAACATTTTTGGACATATCCATCTCTCTTTTGTCCTCCAGGCTCTGAGGCCAGTTCCTCCACCAAAGGTCTGATGTCTGCGTGGTGCCATCTCTTAGCAGCTCTTATTGCTCTCAGTAGGAGGCTGCCGTCACCGCTTTCTCAGTGCTGAAGCAACATTTCTACAATGACTCACAGATTGCACGAGGAGCAGGCCAGACTCTGATTGTTACTAGCATGCCATCCGCTGATGTCGTCATCGCTTTATATTTTCTAAGGCACTTTTTCATACTGCAGGGTTAGAGATACAGACAAGTATCTCTACTAGTGTTCGTATCTCTAACAAGGCAAGTGCAAGTACAGGCATCCCTGACTCTGAATGTGACTTATAACTCTTTTTATCACAGTAATGGCACAGAATATGAGTGTGTGTGCATGACCTAATGAAAATGTTATAACAGTTTTCAGAATTTGTTACAGTTTCATATTTCATTTGTGTTTTTAAAATCCTTATAAATTTCGCTGACTTTGATGTGACAGTCAAAAATCGGAGTGCGATGCTCTGTTGCACCCTACAGTGCTCTGCTTTAAAGTGAATGCACTCAGAGAACTCAAAGCCACCAGCTGAACATTATGAAGCACCTTAAGAGTCTGTTTTTTTTTAATATTTTAAACCATGCTTTCTCTTATGACACTGTAAAAATTTGAGTTGTATTTATATTTTTATCTAAATGTACATATTTATCTACTTTGTTTACAAAATCAGACTTCTGCATGAGTAGAGAAAGAACAGAAGCAATGAGCTTCTTATTGGTGCCTTTTTTGAAGCTGGACCACTAAACGTGTATACAAGATTAGGTCTCACATGCAAGTGGTAAGACACATATCATTTGCCACACCATTAAAATGAGCGACTGTGATGTTTTTTAATGTTGATGTTGTATAATTCTTCTTAATTCTTATATTGAAACATTTTGTTTTACATTTATTTGCATTATGGTTGTTTCCCAATATTTTTTTTACTATAATATTGTCCTGCTGTATACTTTGTCCTATGCACTTACTTTGTAAAGCGGGATCATGCTGTACAATGATTAAATAAAAGTGATTAAGTGACTAACAGATGAAGAACCTTATCCTGTTACACGGTGGCACATAATAAGGGCTGAGATCAATTAAATAGCAAGTGAATGGACAGTTCTTAAAGCTGATGTGTTGGAAGCAGAACAATGGAACAACAATGGAATGGAGCCTATCCCAGCTGTCAAAGGGTGTTAGGTGGGATACACCCAGTGTAGGGTTTACACATTAAGAGAGAACTAGTCACACTTCGAGCCAATTTAGAATCACCAGTGAACCTACAGGTGCTGTCTTTACACTCTTGTAGGGTCCAAGTTGGCCATAAAGCGAGCAGGTTTCATCCGGCCATAAAAATACTTCAGTCAGATTCTGAAAATGTGGGAAAGTGAATTAAAAGAGCTTTAATTCTTAAACAGTTTAGTGCAAAGCTTTTTTAAACCCCTTGAATTCAAACTGGAGCTTTATATAAGTCAGAAGAAGTCTGTTTGGAGCAAAGATGCAGCCCAGATATGTTTTATTAGGATGTTTGCAAACTACGTTTTCTTCCCTTTACTCCCAATGCATCACAGCAGTTGGCTGTCCCTCCCTGAGCCTGGTTCTGCTGGAGGCTTCTTCCTGTTAAAAGGGAGTTTTTCCTTCCCTCTTAGGTGGTCGTCTGACTGTTGGGGTTTTTTCTGTTACATTATAAAGCACCTTGAGGAAACTGCTGATGTCATTATATAAATAAAATTTAACTGAATATGGTAAATGGCCTGTATTTGTATAGCGCTTTACTAGTCCCTAAGGACCCCAAAGCGCTTTACACGTCCAGTCATCCACCCATTCACACACACATTCACACACTGGTGATGGCAAGCTATATTGTAGCCACAGCCACCCTGAGACGCACTGACAGAGGTGAGGCTGCCGGACACTGGCGCCACCAGGCCCTCTGACCACCACCAGTAGGCAACGGGTAAATACATCAGAAGCACCAAAACATCACCTGTTGCCCACATAGAATAAGTCCTCAGATGATAGCTGATGGTTTGTGAGACTGATTCAGCCTCAAAGCAGCAAAAGTAGCATCTGAAAAATTACATTTAATCTTTAACCAGTCTGGTTAAAAAAATATAAGAAGTAATAATATACAGGTTTTGAAAAAGCTGCGATAAAACTGATGTGTTTTTAAGGGAGAACTTCAAATAACTTTAATATTTAGTTTGTATTTAAGTCAGCCTTTTAAATCAATTACATATTTATAAGAACTCTTTAACATTTGTATAATTTTAAATTTCTCCAATTTAATAGAAACTTGAAGAGTTATTAGCTTTTCTTGTTTCGAGGTTGAGTTTTGTTTACATTTGTGTATAAATACATATAAGGTGCCTTTGGGTGCCTTGAAAAGCGCTATATAAATCCAATCCATTATTATTATTATTATTATTACTACAGTGTTTGACTTCAGATGTTTGCTATGCTTTGCTAGTCATGGGAGGAACAGTCATCGCAGTATGCAGGCTGACTTCAGGTGAATACGCATATTTTGACCCTCACCCACGTAAGTCAACAGAAATGCCATTGTCGCTATGTGTAATGGTGGAACTGCAGTTATGTTGAAATTCACACGTCTTAACAACATGATTGACAGGCTCAAATGCTTATACCAAATTTTTAGCATTGCGCCAGCCTGCACTTATGAGCTACAGTCTATTGAGTTTCACAGTGAAAACGCTGCTGACCAAAGAGATGCTAATCAAACCTCCGAATACAGGAAATCCGCTACAAATGTTCTAGCACCAGCTTTAAATGAACCTGTTCATGAATTAAACTCCCAGACATCCACTGAGCAGACATGGAAAACTGTGACGGAAACTTTAACCACTGAAGTCACGTCATTCAGCACGGATTTAAATGAGACAGCTGCTGCATCTCTGCTCCATCAAACCTCTGCATCTTCTGTGAGTGAAACTCAGGTAACATCAAATTCTGTTCCTCAGAAGGATTCAAACACTGCCTCCTGTTCAACCAAGACAACAGAGGAACTCTTACATAAACTTCTAAAATGTAATAAACAGGAAAGGAGAAAAATGAGGAGAAGATTATTGGCCGAACAGAAACTACCACAAAGAAAGGAAAATCAGAAAAAGAAAGAAAGGCAGATGTACACTTTTGATGAAAGCTTCCAAAAAAAATCCCATTGGAAAGTCTAATGATCCCGATCACAGAAGAAAAGAGTGTACAAAAAAATCTATATGAACTAAATGCTACATATAGAGAGAAACAGAGAGAACATTTGAGAAAGATCTATAGAGAAAGCAATGATTTTAAGGAAAAACAGAAGGAGCAAATGAGAAGGTCCTATAGAGATGGATTCAAGGAAAAACAGAAGGAATGAATGAGAATAATTTATAGAGAAAGTGCTAAAATTAGAGAGAGAAAAAAGAGCGTGCCATAAAGACGTATAAAAAAAATCCTATGTTCAGAGAAAAGCACAAAGAGCGTATAAGAAGAATATACAGAACATGTGCTGAATTCAGAGATAAACATAAAGCTTACATGAGGTCATATGTTTCTAAACCAGGGGCGGAGCGTGGGGGTGGCTTACTGGGCTTAAGCCCGGGTTGTTTTGTCAGAAGCCCGGGGTCTTTTGGAGTGTAATTTTTTCATAGTTAGATGTCTGGCTGACAACTGTATAAAACAAAAAGTACACACAATATTCGAAGCACATAGTGCACACTGTGGGAATTTACGACTGTGCGTGAATCCCCCCTGATATTGGTATGATCCGAGCTCAGGCACTAAGCGACTGAGCGAGAGGGCGGGACAGCTGCTGCCCGTGAGTGCGCTGTTGGAGAAACGGAGCCAGCCATACTAAGGAGAGCTTAAGTTTGACCAGGTACCAAAGCAAATCATTCGTACCGTACAAATAATGTAAATATGACGGTGCATCACGAAATCAAACTGATCACTTGACCAATATTACGTTACTTGCTCTTCAAGTGAATCAACAAATGGCGAAATGAAAAGCTGAACAACAACAAAGCTGTTTCTTTAGAGAGTCTTAGCTTACATGTGTGTTTATTTCATATTTTCAGTTGTTACCCTCCACGGCTAAATAAATCAGTTTCAGTAATGCACTGATACACAAGAATGGAGATAAGGGGCTTCTTTCAAAGAAAAAACTCTGGTAGTATTTTATATATTATGCTTTGTATGTTGTTCAGTATATTTCTATGCAAAACAAGAGGACCTTCAATACACAGCAGTATATCCACAGTTCAAACCAGATATTTACATACACTTTATGGAAAACACAGGAACATTTTTTTACTGTACAACATCAATTTAGAGTAAACTTGTTTTGTTTTTGGATAAATAAATATTGAAATATCTTTTGAATTATTTAAATGTCAGAATAAAGAGAGACAGAGCTGTTTATTTTTTATCACTTTCATCAAATTTAGGAGCACATATACACTAAGTTTATTGTTAATTAACAAGAAAACTCCAGACGATTCCATTCTGAGCTGAAGAAGCTTCTGATAGGTTAGTAGAGTCCATGTGAGTAAATTGGTGGCACAGCTGTGGATGCATATAAGGCAAAACACAGAGCCTGTTTCTTTGAAATGGGAAAATTAAGAGATGTCAACCAAAACACCAGAAAAAGAACTGTGGAGCTCCATAAGTGTGGCTCAATTTTGAATACAATTTGGTGCCATTTGCAATTAAGAAATACAGATAGTTTCTCTCTTTACTCTTAAAGTTAACAAATATGTTTGTTATATTCATCAATCTAAAAAAATAAACATTTAGTCTGATTTGATGTTACAATTAAAAAAGTGTTTCTGTTTTGATCTGAAGAGTTTGTAAATATCTGGTTTCAACTGTATATTTGATGATTGTCAGCACAAAGAGGGAGAGAGAGGAGCAGAGATTGAGATGGAGAATGAGGACAGAACAGAGAGGGAACAAGAGCAGGTGAGACACACATGTTAGTCAAATGGTTGTTTACCAAAAGTATCACCGTATCATAGGTCCTCATGTATCTCGTACCTAGTGTTTCTTTTTAGGTTTGCTATTTTTCAAATTCTATATTTATTAAGTTATGCAGGCTTGTTTGCACAACAAGGCTAAATAATTATATAAACCCTTCTCAATCTAAATAGTGGACTTTGGTAGAATTAAAAAAATAAGTGTAGTGCAGGTATATGATGATTTTTAGTGCTACTTTCATCTAGTTCTGATTGTGGTTCTGTCTTGGTTAAATCCCAAGTAGTCCTGATTTTGAACTGGTGTAGTCCTGTTTTAATTCTGGATCAGTTCTGGGTCTGGTTGAATTGGGGTTTAGTCCTCGTGTCTTGATGCAGCCCTGACCTTGTTCTGCCTTGCTGCTTAATTAAAAAACTAGTTTAAGGTGTCCTGCATATGTGATATATAATTTTCCCTATATGAAGTCATTCTTTTTTGAACAAAACTCAAAACAGAGCCTATTAATCTTTCAGTCATTTCTACCCCCCCCCCCCCCCGGGTGTTTCAAACGTCTGGCTCCGCCTCTGTTCTAGACTATATAAAGAAATTGAAGAATTTAGACAGAAAAAACAATTTTACATCATTAAACGTTATGGAGAAGAGAGATAATTTCAGCAACAACACAAGGACAACATGAGAGCGAATGAGAGTAAAATATTGGAACGGTTTTTCTTTTAGACAGATGCATAATATCAGATGTGCAGTGAACATAAAAAGAAAATATCGTCAGATGCATCGACCAGCTGAAAGTTTACAGTGTCATCCAGATAACACTTTAATGAATGAGGCCATATCTTGTTTCAGATCAAACATTAAGTCAGCACCATCTTATGTTTGTACTGTTTGTCTAAAAGCTTCTTTTCCTAATCAAGTGAAAATCTGCAAAAGAAACAATTACTCAAAACACCAAACTGTAGCTCAGCAGTGTCTAACTGGTAAATTTGCTCATATGTGTGATGAAGCATGTAATGATTCCTGCAGCTTTCCTGTTGAGAGAAAAAAGGAGTATATCTGTCACATGTGTCACAGTTCCCTCAAAAGTGGACACATGCCAAGGCTTGCTGCTGTCAATGGTTTAGAACTGCAGGATATTCCAGCTGAACTGTGTGATCTCAACATTCTGGAGAGACATCTGATTGCCAAATGCATACCATTTGCTAAGATTATTCCACTTCCAAAGGGCAGAAAACGACTCATACGTGGTAATGTGGTGTGTGTCCCATCTGAGGTCCATGTGAGGTTCTTCTATGTCAACGGTGGTGCAGGAACTGGAAAGTCACATCTGATTAAATGTATTCACTCTGAAGCATCAAAGATCCTGAGCAGACTGCCTACTAATGCAGAAGAAGCTGACATATCAAATCCAACTGTTTTACTGACTTCATTTACCGGTACAGCAGCTTTTTCTATCAATGGCGGCTCTACGTTACATTCCCTGCTCAAACTACCCAGGAGTCTGAAACTACCCATTCAAGGACTTGGTAACCAACTGGATGAAGTCAGATCTGAGCTTATGAATGCTGAAATTATTGTTATTGATGAGATTTCAATGGTTTCAAAACCCCTTTTCGCTTATGTGGATGCAAGAGTGAAACAAATCAAAGGCACTCAGAGACCTTTTGGTGGAATGTCCATTTTAGCTGTACATTGTTTCTTGTTTCTGATAAGTAGGTAAAATTCGTTTTTTTTTTCTATAGTCTATTCGTTTCAACTTCATTTTAACTTTGTCAGCACAGTGTTTTTGCTATTTGTGGGTAAATCCCATGCCAGCTGTAGCAGCTAGAGGGCAGAAGGGCAGTGTCATCTAAGCTGATGCTTACAATGCTCTGAGGACCTTTACTGAGGTACTAATACTTTTGTGTTTCTCAACTGCGTATTCAGGTGACTTTGACTTTTGAAGAGCACCTTGTCTACCAATCAGAAGGCTGGTGGAATGATCCCTGAGCCCTTTAGTGTGCACGAAGTGATCCTGGGAAACATGGAAGCCTTCATTTTCTAACATCCACGTCTTTTATCCTGTGCAAGACGCACATGCAACATTACAGTCAAATTTATTAAATGTGTGCACTGGGCTATTATGTATACCATCAGTATACTGCCTTTCCCCATATCTGTGTACAAGGATATATACTGACCTCCAGCTGAACTAGAGAAACTAGGGAAAAAACACATTTGGACATGAAAATTGTTATGAAAAAATACCAACAGCCTGCAAGAGACAGAAGAAAGCGAGTGGAGGACAAGGAGCACGGTCCTCCACTCGCTTGCTGGGTATGAGAAACTCACTGCAATGAGAAAAAAAAAGAACAAAATGCAAATACTCCATCATCCATGGGACAGTGCCAAGAAACTGGACTGTAAGTGGTGACACCCAGCAGTGATAGAAGTCACCGTTAATGAAAGATACAGTGACATAACGAATATTGGAATATGTTTAAATTAACAAGCTATGACCTACATTTTCCCATTTTAATGTTTTCTTGAAATTTAATTTATTTATCTGTTTATTTCATTTTTTTAATTGTGATTATGAGCATTTTGCAGCCTATGGTAGTTTGGAAAACTGTAAATAATGACCTTCGGTCTAAAGATTTGTGCTTGCTCAACTACAGCCATCTAGTGGCTACTTGAGATAGTGTAAATATTTGAACCCAGACTGCCATATTTCATTTTGAAAGCCCTCATCCTTTTAAAACTGTGCTTTCATTTAGACTCTTGAGATTCACTGTGCACAGTGATCACCACAGTCAGTCTACAGACTTTGTGAAATGGCTTTAAAGTGAAGCATAACACATTTTCTGTCCAGTTTTTAGTCTATATTTTTTAATGAGTGGAACAACCTTAAATAAGATTAGACAAGATATATCTTATTTAAGATATTATCTAAGATTGTATATTTTACAGTTCTTTACAAAGAATAAATATTTAACAACTGTTAAAAGGAAGGTGGTTGTAGTGAATTGGGGTTTGCAGAAGCTCTTTTCACCATTACAAAACAATGCAATACAACTGTGAGGCAACAGTTGTTGTGAACCGTCATCATATAAACTGAACTGAACTGCTGCCCATCGTCTTCAACGCAACAGTAGTTTTTATCACCACTTAGCTACCTTTCAGCCCAGCAAGCTTTAAACACAACACTGCTGTTGATTCTGTTCTTCTGGACGTAGCGTTTTCAGAGGGAGAAACGTTTCATCACTCATCTAAGGGGCTTCTTCAGTCTCAGCTGACTGCAGGCTTCCCCAACCTTACAAGCAGTACATTTGCACAATGACTGAAACCAGCCCACTGAAGGAACAATGGGCTGTGAGGTCAGTTTTATAATCATTAATATGCAAATTCTCATGACCACTGATCAACAGCCACTGATCAAAGCTAATTGATTACTGACATGCAATGAGCAATGTCAGTATTTATAATCTCTTCTTTGCTTGTTAGCTTGCTTTTAACTTCGCTAAACAGCTACCCGATGATTCAAAAGAGTTTTTAAAAATCAAAACTGAGTTATTAAGTGTATGGTCATTCTGTGCTCTTTCTTCTGTCTGTACCTCCACCAGGGGTCTGATACCTGACACAGAGCCCAATCCTAACAGCTCTTATAGTTGTCAGTATGAGGCTGCTGTCACCAGTTTCCTCTGTGGTTTGTTTTTATGCAGTGTTGAAGCATCTAACTGGTTGCAGGAGGGACAAAATGGGCTCTGATTGTTACTGGCCTGCCGTCCACTGAGGGCTTCATCGCAGCGACTCTGTTTTTGCATTCTAAGGCACTGTTTGGTCTGCTTTGTTAGAAATAAGCACAACCATTTCCGCCCCTGAATGTGACTCATGATTTTTATTTTGTCCAGGTAAAGGCAGAGAGTATGACTGTGCATGACCAAATGAAGTCTGTTTTCACAATCTGGAGGCAGTTCTTTCTCAGAATCATATAAACATTTCAAACTGTTTTTATTGATGTGACTGTCTGAGTTTGATGCTGTGTGGTGCATTCGAGTGCAGTGTTAACAGAATATATATTAAGATATGTGTATCATGGTAATAAACATTTACACAATTGACATTTTTATCTATGTTATTTACAAAATCAGACTGAGTAAAGAATGGCCAGCAGCACAATTCTGTACTTTTCTTTTTTGCCAAGTGAGCGTCTTATTGATGCTTTATTAGGAGCAGGACCACCAGGTTTGTACACAATGTTAAACAGGTATCACAAGCAAGTTTTCAGTTGTTAAGGGGTGAGATATACACATCAGACAGCAAATGAATGGTCAGTTCTTAAAGGTGATGTGTTAAAAACAGAAACAATGAGCCGATCTGTGAGGGGTGAGGGCTACATGAGCGATTCAGAGCACAGCAGCAGGTTATACAGAATGCTCGCAGAATACAGAGGCGATGAGCTGCAAACCGCTAAAACAAATTGTGGTGATCCCATCTGCCCAACCATCTTCTTATTTGTAATTTCTTTAAGTAGTCTTCAGGAATAGTTCCCCTGGAGAACTTAAAGATCGTCTTTGGATGGTGGCTGACTTTTATTCTACTCTCTGTCAAGATGATCCCACACTGCCTCAGTAAGGTTGAGGCTCCAGGGAAGGCCAATCCATGACTGATGATGACCTTAAGAATGTCTTCTGGAAAGCCAAATATTTGTTTATTCTAGTCATGCTATTTAAAGCTTTTACATTACATGTGGTGTGTGTGTGTGTGTGTGTGTGTGTGGGGGGGGGGGGGGGGGGGGGTATAATTAAAGGACAGAGTACAAATAAAAATTTGTAATGTATGGATGTATACAACACCTAGAACACACAAATTCAAAAATACACAGATACAAAAATCATATCTTATTGTGGTGTGTATGTGTGTGAGAGAGAAACAGAAAAAGTGTGAGTGTGTGTCTTTGTAATGAAATTCACTTAAAAATGTCAGGAGACAGACACTAAGATTAGGCTTAAAACTTTCCTTTTTGCTAAAGCACAGTTAGGGCTGGATCAGGTGACCCTGAATCCTCCCTTAGTTTTGCTGCAATAGCTGTAGACTGCTGGGAATTCCCATGATGCATTGAGTATTTGTTCTTCAGTTACCTTTCTCACTCACTATGTCTTAATAGACCTCTGCACTGAATCATATTTGTTATTAATCTCTGTCTCTCTTCCACAGCATGTCTTTATCCTGTCTTCCTTCTCTTCCCCGCCCCTCCCTGAGCCTGGTTCTGCTGGAGGTTTTCTTCCTGTTAAAAGGGAGTTTTTCCTTCCCACTGTCACCAAAGTGCTTGCTCATAGAGGGTCATATGATTATTGGGTTTTTCCTCTGTATGTGTTATTGTAGGGTCTACCTTACAATATAAAGCGACTTGAGGTGACTATTGTTGTGTTTGGCGCTGTATAAATAAAACTGAAGTGAATCGAACCTGCAGAGGCATAAAAGGACCCCAGTAGATTCAGACCACCAACCTTATAGCTATAATGTGACAGTGCTAACCGGTGCTGTTCACCTCATCTGTGGAAATGCTCTAGACAACAGTTACTTTCATTCAACACAATATCAGGCCCGAGCAGTATTTCTTGTTGCTGATCAGTATGTGCTTTGGGAGTGAGAACATGTTGGTGATTCAGAATGAATGTTTGAGCTTTTTAAAAAAAAATTGGTTTTTCAATACAACAGAGAAGTCACATAAATCACTGTATTTTATTTTCATTTTATTTTTTCCAAGTGATACATCTACATAAAAGACTTCATGGCCTCGCATGACAAATACAGTACAGCTTTTTTAATCTCCCCCCCCCCCTTTTTTTTTTTACAGCTATTATAAGATCTGATATGATGAACAACATTTTTTTTAACATTCTGCAAGATATGTATAGGACCTAACAGGAGGTCAGTATACTGTATGCCTCACCCAATAAAGCCTTACCTTTAAAATAAATGTCAACATCACAGTTCTGAATGTAAACCAATAAAACAAAACAAAAAACAAACACTTTCGGAAGCCTTCCCAGAAACTACAGAACATAATGGCAAACAACAATATTTTGGAAAATTTAAGGATATAAAGAAACGTCATCTTTAATCACGTGAGACTCAAAAGCCTCCTGGCTGGACTCTGTTCACCATCCACACAAGCACACTCACACAGATCAGAGTTTGACATGTGTGGCCAAGGTGGCATGGCACATGAACGCAAATGGCTCGTGCTTTTTTTTTCTTTCCAAAAAATAAAAGCAAAAAGCGGTGTGTGGGGGGGTTAAACTCGCGACAGAATAGCAAATCTTAAAGCTTATGTCTCCGTTCCATGAGTGACAGAAAGACAACTGAATTACAGTCAGGTGTGTCGAAGCACCAGTAGAGTCAGATCAGTGTGTCCTAGAGAAAGCAGGTCTTAAAGGGTTGGGAGTGCCGGCGAGAAGTGGAGATGTTCAGACCAGAGCGGAGCTGGATTGCTGAACACTTCAGAGAGGGAGGGGGAGAGAGAGAGAGAGAGAGAAAGCAACAGCAGCAATCTCAGCAGGTGTTAATGGTTCACCACCTTTGTGTGACCATAGGTTGTAAAAATAAGATACTGGGTATGTGAGTCAGCCAAGCTTGAGATGATTACAGTACTGTTAGGCCTTGACAGACAGCTGTCCCTGCCGGGGGGAATGACTCAGTCCATCGTATTTAAGTACGGCAACGTTGTTGCTGTTGCTTCACTGCAAGTCAAATGTTTCCCTTATTCGATATGCACGGTTATCACAATTTAAAAGAATACTGCCTAATCAACAGTAGATGGAGACACTAATACAGACTGAGAAACAAAGGTAAACCCCCAAAAGCATGCCCCGCCCCCCCCCCTTTTTTTTTTAGTGTTTTACAATAAAAGATCACATCAAACTGCCATATTTCAGTTAAATACACTGAAGTTTCCTATGCAATAATGAACATCAGTCTGCTTTGAGGAGAGTACGACATGCAGGTCCTCTTCTGGCCAATAACTGGAGAGAAATCTGGTCCTTTTAGTGTAATCTTGATGTGCGGAGCTCAAACCCAGAGAGGAGTAATAATGGGTCTGGTTGCTGTGTAGAATAAGACATGCTTTGTACTTTTCTTTTTTTGAGGGGGGTCGGGGGTTAAGGGCAGCAAGAACTTCCTAGCTGCCATCAAGTGAACACGTCGTAACCAGCACAAGACAGCCAGAAATACAAACTATCATTGCACATAAAGAGTTAATCCTTCACTTTAACCGTGTCATTTACAAACCATAACACAGGAAAACGTTTCCTCTGGAAGTGAACAAAATACTTTACAAAAAACAACCACCTTTAGGGCTTCAAATTGTATAAATAAGACAAAGTCTTAAAGACATAAGTCTTCACATAGAAATTTTTACTTTTTTTAAAAATTGTTATTAGATAAGATAGAATTTAATATTTTTTCCCGTCATATTTTTTTAAATACATATGCAATTTATCTTTTGACTGATGTACATATAGGCATACTGTATGTAGAACCTCAAGTGTCCAAAATGTCTCGGGAAGAATCTCGCAAGACCCAGACGAGGCTACAGTATTTGTACTTTCCCTTATCAAATACATGAAGAACAACAGTTCAAAAAACAAACTTAACATGACTAAAAACTCATCTTCATCTACTGGTACCAACTTCAATTTATAAAATCCTGTTTTTTGTTTTGTTTTGGTTTTTTTAATCGTTTCGACATGTATAGCCTCAGTGTACAGAATACATTTCGACTGTAAAATGTCTTCATTCAGTAATTTCTTGCTATAAAACCTATTAGATATATTGTGTTATCTTTAATAAATAAAAGAGTCAAATGTTTGTCTTTTCTTGAGCAGCTGGGTAGTGCTTTCCCAGCACTGCGGCTCCTTTTGTTTTTATCCACTGATGTGTCTGCTTCCATTCACTGCCCGGCTGTGGGCGAGCAGATGATGGACATGCAGCTTCAGCAGAGGAGACAGATGAAGACAGCGAGAGAGAGACAGCGAGAGAGAGCAGTTGGGGGCTATGACTCAGGTGGTGTGGGTTGTGTAAAGATGGCAGGGTAGTGTTTCAGTTGCCTATCCATCAGTGCCGTTCTTGTTGGGGGTGTTGGTGTTGATTGTGGTTCCATCTGGCTGCTGGCCATCTTTGCGCGGAGGCATCCTCTCGTTTATCCTGTCTAGGCCACGCGCCTCCTCAAAGTTGCGAATTTTCCTCGAGGGAGAGAAGCCTTGAATTGCTAAAAATCAGAAAAGAGACCAAAGAGAAAATTAAAAGAAGGTAGAAACAGCTTAGTAATAGCAGTGCGTCACAGCAAGTATTCACTGTAAACCGCCATTTTTAGCTTTCTCTTTTTTTATTTTCTTTGCCACCCTCAATCAAAATGCATTCCTTGTGGGATTTCATTTGGTGAGCAATAAACACAGTATTTGCTAATCACAGAACGGATGATCTGTAAATACAACACATGCACAACTAAATAATGACTCCTAACGTTCAAGCACCAGTGGGACAAACTACACCAATTAAACACCTCACACGTTATAGACTTACGTTAATGTCCCGAAACGGCCAAGGAAGCCAGAAAGAAAACAAGTGCAAATAGAAAAGCAAACTTGTAAGAGACAGTTCATATATTTCACTCATTTTATCAAAGTAAACAGACAGTGAAAACTCAGTGGTTAACACTTTATATGGGAATTATATATTAAAAAAACAAACCAAACAAAAAACACCCTCAAGGCCACTCTTGCACAACCAGATGTCTGTGATTTAAAAAAAAAAAAAAAAGTTCCTTGAATATAATAATTGAATTTATCAACTTTGAGTTTTGCGATTTCCAACCAGCGGTACTTAGACCTGCATCGGTCACACGGTTGTATAAAAAGATTCCAATTTGAAAACATTTTTGATTTGATATAATGAATATGGTACAAAGACATATTAGTCCTTGTGACAATGTCCAAAATAATCTTATCCCAGTGATAAAACAGTTAACACTCAAAATGATCTGATAAAATACATTTGTGCACCGATGTAGTTAGCTAACTGTTGATAAAACAGCTCAGAAGAACATACATCACCTAATTAGCTAAAAGTAATTGATGCATAATTTAAAAAATTAGCAAAAAATACAGGTTACATAGGGCGATAATTATCTGAAATGAATGGTTATGTGTTAGTAAAGTTGGTAATAGTTACATAAGTGAAATGATTAGGAGAACGCAAACACCATGTAGTTAAATTAATTGTCTAAAATTAAAACAGTCAATATGTAAAATATTTAACATATTAATTAATTAAATATAGATTAATTTATATTTTAATTTAGTCAAAAAGCAGCTTAAAATACAGGAAATGTGGTTGAAATTAATAGATAAGTTATCTTAGACTGATAAAAATTGTAAAATGATATTGTTTCTATTATGGCTGTGAATAAATATCAAATAATAAGCTAAAAGCAAAGGACAAGTAGCGGACATATTTACAGAAGTAAATAACAGTTACACAAAATAATTAATTATAATATTTCCCTAAAAGTACAGGATGCATTCCTGAAATATTTATCTAAAAGGTGTGAATGAACAGATACTAAAATTTGTAGACTGATGGTAAATGTAACTCTGAGTGGTAACAGTCTAACGTACGCTTTCATGGCCTAAAAGGTTTACTTAAAAAAAAAATCAATTGAAATGAATACATTTGAAACATAACTGAGCTATCTGAGCTCATCTGTTTGATAAACAAGACATAAAAGGTTGATGACTATTTGTAAGTAACGCTCCTGCTTTACCTCATCTACAAAGTTAACTGTTAATGTCTTCTGCAATAGAATATTTTATGGATTTGATGAGATAACTGAGACCTGTTGATCCGCCAACCATCACTGTCGACCAGAAGAGACGAGCGGTGTAGCAACAGCCAAACGGAGCAACAGGATTAGATTCTGAAAATATCCCAGGCAGGGATGTCCCCGGTCTTATCTTAACCAGGTCTTAGCAGGCTTTTCTCTGTGTGGGGAGCCACACTTGGCAAGAAAAGCTTATGTGACCACAGCCAGGGACTTCTTATCAACAAAGGACAAATCATGTCCTAAACCTGATCGACAAAACAAAATACATAACCTCTTTATAACAGTCTTTATTTTTCAGACATACAGAGACGAGCCTGATTTAGCTAATGCTGACCTGAATCCTCCAAAGCTTTAAACTATACAGTGGTAGTTGACACTTTTTGAATCTCATTTTAGCAACATAGTCTAAGTCTTAATTAGTGCCTGTGCAAATTTGCTTTTTGCCTGTATTAAAATGTTTTAGAAAAAAGATTTCTGTATTTACAAAGAGAACACAGCAATTACAAAAAGGCGATTACTTATGTTCACTTCTTTCTCATTCAAGCATTTTGTTTCAATTCATGTTCTGTTGCTGTTTCCACCTCATTCTGTCTGTCAAAGAAAACACTAGTGCTGATTTTCACAATGACAGAACCAGTGTTATCAACAGATTCTGATGATGCAAGAGCAACCAGCAATAACGGGATTCACTATAACAGAATAATCAATAGAAATAAACAGAAAGGGGGAAAAATACATATTTGAGGAGTGGGTCTGTGTTAAAGGGTGAACAACACACACAAAACACAGACAGGGGGATTTGAGCCAAACAGCCAATGCATACCTTTTGCTTTAGCTGCCTCAACGGTAGCTATGTTAATGGGAGTTGAGGAAGGAGGGGGGAAAAGGAAGTCATCAAAGTAGCCAGAGACAGCAAATACAACAGTGTTTAAAAAAATAAACTAAAAAATAAATCTGAACACCCCTGTGGGATAATCTGAAGAAACAGATGGCAGAATATAGGCCAACACCCATGGCTCATTCAAAGGGAGGCAAAAATTCATAGCAACTGTGAAGCGTCACCAAAACACTTAGGCGATTGGGTGGAAAGGTTAGAGTGAAGAAGTCTGCTGGAGTTTTAAGCCAGTGTTGGTGTTAAAGGGTCACGAGGACTTAGGTGTGGAGAGCCAGGGGGGATTTGGTTAAACACTAAGAGTCTAAGATGGGGGCGAGATGCACAACCATGACCAGGCAGTCCAGCTCAACACACATGCAGTCAGATGTTCCCTTTAGAAACACACTCATTTACACATGTACAATCAGCTTCATGCCAAAGTGAACTAAAATAATTTTTACAGCTTTTGGAAACACGACGAATATTTCTCCTTTAAATTTGATGCAAACTGGATTTAATTAGTGCAGCAATGATGTTATGTGTTCATAAAATACACAGGTATATTATCATCAAGATTGAAACAAACAAGAATCGGAGAATCAAGGAGGACTGGATAAAAATACACACAGCCCCCTGCTCCCCTTGTTTGAACTAGCCTAGCTGATCTGAAAGCTGTGATTGGGGGAACAGACATGGACAATGACATTCTCAGAAAGGTCACAACATGTGGTTTTCCCTTTTGATTGCTCTGCAACTTCTGTGAGCCTCCAGCATGGCAGAGCATGGCTCCCAGCACGTCCTGTGGCAGGTGAGGCCTGGTGCTGACCTTTAGATCAAAGGGTCAGCAGCCACTTCCAGGTGACAGGCTGACCTCCTCGACCAGCCGGCCCACGGCTCAGCCCCAAAGCTTTCTGCCGCATGGAGGCAGTCAAAGTCCTGACACTGCTTCCTGTGGTGGGAATACCACCATTGATCTCGAACCCTTCAAAGAGACTATAACCGAATGGTGAAGCTGCTGTATCAGATATTCACAGACAAAGCTGAAAACAATCCTCGGATGCTTCTTTTTAACATACTGAAGTTGTTCTAGAAAAAGTCTCCCACATGGCAGCAGGTTCATCCCATCTCAAATCATCGTTGGCCGATTAAATTTTACTGAATTATAAAACACATCCAGGACAGAAGGTCTCAAAAATCAAAAATCTGTAATTTAACAAATTTATTTTCTCAGTTATAATTAGAAGACCATCTAGAAGCTATCTACTGATATTTGTAATGATACAACTTGTCGTACTTGCTCACTCCTGCATGAAAGTTTCTGTGACTGAAAACTTCACATTAAACATTATTGTACATTAAACATGGTCATTTTTGCATTATTGTGAAATACAATTCTATGGTATTCAGAAATTGTCAAACATTTTCATTTGCAATGTGTAAGTTTTTGGGGGGTTAGTGTCTGCTCAAATATGGGACTTTCAAAGACTTCAATTTTCTTTTAAGTCCTATTTTAACTCAGACATGTTGTGATTTATCGTCCCTAAATTAAAGACTCTCACTCATTTTTATGGCAGGGAAAGCTCAGAAAACTGTTCGCACTTTTATCTTTAATAGTTTTTGAAATATTAATGTTCAAAAATGGCCTCAGATTTTAAAGTGTTAAAAAAAAAACGCGAGTGACAGGTCGATGGACCATTTTCAAAATATATCCAAATATATCCAAACGTTGGAGTGTGACATTTTTATGGATATTGGAGAAAATGTTCTTAAAATTTTTTGATTTGAGATGGAATGGCCTGGCAGTTTTAAAATGTCACTGGGTACTTCTTTGGGCATTTATATTAGGACATGTTGTGACATATGTTTGCATGTATAGGGCTGTATCATAATGTATCTGAACACTTGTCTCTTCAGCGTCACTGAGATGCACAGATATGTCCGTATTTTCCACACTCTTTTGCAACCCAAACAGAAGGAAATTACCAGGTTTATTCTTCAGTAACAGGAAACCCCCAACACAGAAGCTGTGGCTTCTTTAGTTTAGTTGCAACAAAACCAAAGGAATTTATTTTTTGTGAATGTTAACTCTACAGCTAAGCCCATTAGAGATGACTCAATTTAAAAAAAAAAAACAATAATTAGAGCAAACATATTGAAATATGTCAGTTTTTATGACTTCACACTCAAAATGTTGCATCAGAGTTTGAAGCCAATATAACAGAGGAGCAAAGACCTGAAAGTCATCCAACTAATCAGGTGAAATGAAAGCAACATTGCTACAGAATAAACATAATCAACTGCAGGGAAAAAAATGGCAATAAATTAATTTAGTTGCAAAAATTATTACACATACCCACAGACATCAGGGTATCAGAGGGCGGAGTCAGGAGTCCTGACAGTAATACTTCAACCACCATTCTTCTGACTTGCTTCACATGTCAGCAAGTGTATAATGTATATATTAGCATGAATAAGCAGGCTAGGATAACTGGATAACTGCCACAAGAAAATAAGGGCAATCTTTAAACTTAAATCTTAGCAAGAAAAGCTAAGTGTGTAATAAAAGCAAAAACAGGGGGAAAAACAGGTGTGCTTAAATAAACAGACTCTGTGACACAGAGTGAAGAAATGAGCCTGTCTAATTAGAGCTAAGTGGTAAATGGACACAGTGGAAAGGTTACACAGTATAAGAAACACTTACCGCTCTGTAAGGTCTGCTTTCCCCCAGACAACACTCCCACTGGAAGAGTTCCAGTTGGGGTCAGGCCTTTGAGTGTTAACACACTCTCACTTTCCTCCCTAGTCCAAAAACAACACACAGGAGCATGAAGAGCACACACAGTTTAGGTCTCAACAAGCGCAGCGACCCACACCTTGTGGTTTAGAGACGGTTTTCAAACCACGAGGTCATGAGGTCACTGGATGTTTCACCTGCTCCGTCTCATCCAGTCTTTGTTTGGTTCGATGGACTATCTGCACTAATTGTCTCCAGCCAACCTGCTAGCATGTGCCCTGCTTCTGTAATTGGGTCACTGACAACTTGTGTCAATTTTAGCAGCTGAACCAATATTTTTAAGACTCGGTTCTTAGTGTACAGATTTGTGTTAGCACACTTTTATGTTAACATGTTGCCTTTAATGGGTCCTCTGCTTTTTATTCTATAGAAACTTTGAGACACTTCAAAGGCAAACTTCACCTTTTCTTATCCTACAGAGACATCTGTGCCTTTAAAAAGTGTCATTAGCCTTCTTTTACCCCCCCCCCTCTCCCTTTCAGTATTCGACATACGGAGGCGTTTGACAAATAGGCTGCTTGTCCACTTGCAGCAGTGTGACGAGCTAGCAGCAGCGCCATTAATCTGGAATAATGTGTAATGTCATTACAGAGTCTAGGTGCATCGTGACTCATCTTGTGCCCGCTCATTAATCCCAGCAGGCCAACGCTGTGTTTTCAAACTCAGCTTCACCAATCCTGCTGCATACTGGCCCTGTGGTGCCCTGCAAATTATTTCTGGTATTGTGATGACCCAGTGCACTGAGCTCATTGAAATCCCTTTAGCATATATACATGAACACAAGCATTTCCAACTGGGATTATATTTAAAAAAAAAAAAAAAAAAAAAAAAATAGAAGAAGAAGGGAAAAAAAAGAGAATGTCAAAGTCAAGGCAGACCTGAGAACTGCGAAGACTCGGGCCATTTTTCCCACAGCACGAATCTTGTTCCGAATAACCTCCTTGCGCATCGCTGAGGTGCCGCCTGGAGACAGTGCGTAGTATGAGTTAAGACAAAGCACACCGCACTTTCCATCCCGAGGGAGTGATATTCTTCGCCCTCTTTGGTCACGCGTTCGTTTCAGAGCAGAGTGCGTGTACTTCAGGGACCAGAACTCCCTATTCAGCATCAGCCATGTGTGACAGAGGCTGAATTATGATTAAGCGCTACACATAAATCACCTCCCAGCATTCCATGTCAGTTAAGTGAGTGCCGGGACTCATTATCACTTCATCCAATTTAAAAGCCAAATTAAAATATTCATTCACTGAAGAAGCAGAAATGAATCTGTATAAAGTCTACAACCTAAGCACATGTGCACAGGTGAGCAGGCCACCTATATTTATGGATTTTTAGACAAAAGACACGCCTTAAACTAGGTTTAGCTTTGATACATGTTATAAATGTGTTAACCTTCTCAGGTCTGACTCACCATAGATAATAATCCTAACTATGCCCTTACCCCATTATTTGTGAAAAATAATTTTTGATGTGTGTCAGTGAGAAAGATTATTTCCTTTGTTTCCTGATTGCCACAATTCTAGAGAACAATGTACTAAAAACAGAGTCTACAATGTGACTAGTAGCTCATCCAGCTCACGATCCATCACAATTCACAGGTTACTGTAATGTGTGAAGAACAGAAAGAAAGTGAGAAGTTGTCTTGTCATTGTTTGGATGTATTTGTCCAAACTAAGAAAAATTCAAACCCACTGAGTAGTTTGTGTCCAGGACACATTATCCTGGTTCATCACCAAGTAAAAGTGTTTGATTCTAGGAGCACTATGAGTATGTGGTCACCGGTAAATATGAGGACAATCCCAAAAGTAAGGTCTCCTATTGTTTTAGAAATACAAACAACCGTTTATTTTTTCACAATATTTACATCACGGGTGACGTGTGGACATGCAGTGTTGTGGCGAATGCTTACGTCTTTCCTCAGCATTCCTCTTCTCCGGTTCTGAAATGGCCTTCTGAGTTTTTCCTGTGATTCACAGTACCTGTCAGCATTTACTGTGGTCCCAACAGGCAGAAAGTCAACCAATAATACCCCCTTTTGGTCCCAAAACACAGTTGCGCACTGTGCATAAGCATTCTCCACGATACCGTGCATCCACACGTCACCGTCAAACTATCGCTCTCCTGCCAAACTTTGGTTGGAACTTCATCCCTCACCCGCCCTACAGTCTGGGCTACGCACCCAGTGACTACCACCTGCTCCCAAAGTTGAACGAACATTTGTCCTGAAGACGAATCTGTGGCGGTGGCGAGCAGGTATGACATGGGCATTGTAAAACTGCCACAGCATCTACAAAAATGCATCGACCAAAATGGCGATTATGTAGAAAAATAAGTCTTCAAGCTTTAAAATGATGTAAATATTATGGAAAATTAACTGTTGTTTGTATTTCTAAAACAATAGCAGACCTGACCTTTGGGATTGCCCTCGTATAAAAAAGTCTGAAAAGACATCACATCGGCTTGTCGTAGCTTTGATCGTATTACTGACTGGTGACCAGGAGGTATCGTGTTAGGAAGAGAGGTGGACTGCCAAAGATTGCTAAATAAACAGTTTGCCTGCATGACAATGCTTTCATTTCAGCTTCTTCTCAATTTAGTGAGATTACCACTGTGGAAAAACACACTGGCAGTTCTCACTAATAACCTTCCCCAACTTAGTGGGTTTTTTTCTTGTTTTATTTTTGTACTGGTCCCAGTCCATTGGTTATATTTATGAGTAAAGTATTCATCGGAAACATTTCGAGATGAACGTTTTCGAGTGGATGCTTCTTCAGTAATAATAGACATGCATTTTTTTTTTACCTACCTTCATAAAGGTCGTCTCCCTCTGACATGAGCTCATCGTCGGAGCAAATGTTGAGTACATTCACCAGCATCTCCGTCACTGTAAATGAATCATAGAAAGCTCAATACAAGAATCGTTGTCGGCCTCCAATCCACTTTTTCCAAACTCTGCACCAGACGTACCCTTCTCTCCAACAAAAGGCAGAGACCACGTAAAGACATCCATAAAGTTGGGCAACCAGTAAGGGTGCGGGGAGCAGTTGAACTGTCGGATGTTCATCACGTTGTTCTCGTATTTTAATACAGCAGCTAGGATAGAAAGAGAGGAGGAGATGGGAGGCGACATTGAAGGACTGACGACAGGTAAATGCAAGAAAAATACAATAATGAGAGAGGTATGAGAAAAAAGAAAAGACAGAGACCTTTGTTGTTGTAGACATCTAGGTAATTTGGAGCTGAAAAGATTGTGATTAATGAAGGGAAACCTGTGGTCTGGCTTTTTCTGTACATCCGATACCTATGCAGCCGCAAATAAGAGTGACCCATTAAACATGTTCCATATCATCAAATGCTGGAAATGTGTTTTCAAAATACCACTTACCCTGCATCCTGTGCTTCATGGGCTCTTATTACCGACAGCAAGTTATTATTTACCAAAAAGTCACAGACTGCTGAGTAACTGCAAAGAGAGAAAGAGACCGAGAAGGCGGACCAGTTAAAACCACTAACAGAGGGGTCAAAGCGTAGTTCAAATTTAAACCATTAGACGGAGCAGCGTGAGGCCTCTTAAGATCAGTTACTAATTGACTGTTGGCCTGAGGAGATGCCTTCACGTTTATTTTCAGCATGTTGTGCCCTCTGGCCTCTTGAGCTCAGAGTTTAAAGATGCACAGTATCCAGCGGTTGCTCTGGTGTATTTATGGGATTCAGCAGCACTGGCTGGCCTCTCCAAAAAGTTTAGACCAAGCAGAGGCTAGATGAGGACAGCTACTTTATTTTAGAGTACAACTAATCCATTAGCTCTGGAAATTATTGGGAATAAACAAAGCAACATCAAACCAGCCCCAATGGTTTCTGATATTGGCAATATGAACAGACTTTAGACACGCAGACTTTAATGTTTTGACCAGTATTAATATTCGACTAAGGCAAAATCATAGTCACAATTATTTGTTCCATTTACTCAGCAACTCCAGAACCACCAAAGGAGGGGATGTTGGAGGAACACTAGTGAGTGCTGCTAAAAGAAGACCAGGTGAGAGATCCTCAGTGATGCAGAGATAAATGAGAGCATGCTGCAAGCAGCTGTTAAATAATCATTCAGCAGGTTCATCAAAGGAAACCTTGTTTTACTTTCAAGTTCTTTTGATGGAAATCTTGATGACTAAAACCTCTCCTTCCACGGTCTTGGCTCTAGCTCAACTCATCAGTAAGTAAATCTGGGCTCTAAGGGACTTGCAACACAAGACAAAACAGAGTGTTTTATCACTATTACTTTGGTTTAACACTTGATAAACTGGTCAGTTCTTAGACTATTTCATCTAAACTAGGGATCAGCTAAACAAAATCACTTCACCTTAAGATATGCATGAAAGGAGGAAATGTCTATAGCACTGCCAATCAAAAGTTATCAACTCAAGGACTACACACTTTCACAAAACCTCCAGCAAATCACGTCTATATTCAGTATAAATGTGTTCTTATTTCCCGAAACTTTATCAAGGTATCTATGTTTTATTTATTTTCTTGCACAGCTCTGCATTTCAGAGTTAGCAGCAATCCCAAAGTTTGTGCTAACAATCTTTTAGCCAATCAGTTAAGATATTTAGTTTTTATTTTTGTGAAATACAAACATAAAAAAAAAAAAAATCTAATTAGTGGTTTAGACAGCATTTTAACAAAAATGTAAAATTATGCTAGCACCTGTTATACTTTTACAATAATTGAGATGCTGCTTTATCAATCTAATGTTAGCAAACAGAATGCTGCTGCACCAAAAACATCATTGTGATTGCTTTGGTTGCTAGCAGATCTCTGCAGTCACCTGTAGTTTGCATTGCAAACCAGAGTAACAACCTTTAGTCTGAAGGTGAACATTCCTCATTTCTGGTTTGCCTCACACTTTTCATGTTTCACTACTGCTTAGTGAGCAGTGTGTAAGTGTTTGCAGACAAGTTGGCGCCTTCCATGCAAACGTTTGGCAAACACAGCAACCTGTTGACAACCAAAGCAGTCGGAAGGAGGGTTTTCCATACAGCTGGTCGTGACCAAAGTGGTTGCCAGATGGTCGCTGACTGGTCTCTAGTTCTTTGTGACTGAGGCCTTAGTTAGCTCAGATTTACACTGACTGCATCACAAGCAGGCATCACTGCTCTTTGCCTGTGTGTCGTCACCTTGTTTATACAAACAGACAGCAGTATACACTAGAGATGGCACGATACCACTTTTTTATGTCCGATACCGATATCATAAATTTGGATATCTGCCGATACCGATATGAATCCGATATAGTGTTTTTTAATCAACAAAACTGTTTTTTAAATATCTTGCTGCATTTTGTATAAGTTCATACTCAAGTTTAAAACAACAACTACACTAAAGCTATTCTGTTATACCTGTATGCAAAAAAAAAAATATTTCATAGTTCAGCAATACTGATCAATCTAATAAACTTAAACCTACACCATCCTCCCTATTCTGGTATTTTAAAGAGTACTTAGCGTAAATATTAAGCAACCTAACTAATAGGGTTCCAACTCCCAGCAACAACAAAAATAAAAAAATAAAAAAATAGGGAACCACCCCTCACCCTCCACCTCATGATGCTTAATCGACGTAATCAACCTTAATTTGATGCAGTGTGGAAAAAAATGCACAGAAATAAATTATTTTTCAAGAAATATTAAATAGATTCAACATCTTTCTTCAACAAAATTGCAGACTGCACAGATGGTACCTTCCCAAAGGAAAATGTACTATAGCTTACTAGGGTATGTTAGACTTAATAGTTACTATATACAGTAATTGACTTCTATTCATTTTACATCAAATTAAAACTTTGGGTGTCAGATAATTATTTATTAAAAGCTAGACATTTTAAATGAGAATAAGAAAGAAAAGTATGTCTTTGTGCCCCCTTTTCCCTGTTAATGCCCTATCGGCCCCCCTGGCTAAACTTTGCTAGATCCGCCCCTGCACAGTTACCAGCGTCAGCTACGTAGAAAAAGATCCTAGTGTAGAAAGTAATATTAAATAAATTGTAACAACAGCTGATCAAGCTTAAACGTGCTGCTGTTGTTCAGCCGCTGGTTTGCTCTTTCTGGCGCAAAGTGGACCAAAAACAAACAAGAGACACGGACTCACGACAGAAAAGCCGATCAGCTGATCGTTAAGCAGTTTCATGATTGAAGTAGCAGCAAGAAGAGGCAGTCGCTCCATATATCGCTTGTTAAGCTTAACGCAGGAATGCTTTACAAACATTCAGAGATGGACTTACACACTTGCTTTACTTCTCTCGGGGATAACTTTGTTGGAGATGAAATGCCGGGTTGCTAGCGAAGCTCCACATGCTATCCAGACCACCGACAGGTCCCGCATGCCACAGCCGCTCTATCACGTGATGCATACTGCTCCGACGTGCTAACGTTCTGAGGTGAGTTACGGCGTGTTGCAAGTTTTGTGAGGTGCTTTCGTGATATTTAATGGATCGGATTACATTTTTTATTTTTCTCCGATATCCGATCCAGTAATTTAGGTCAGTATCGGACCGATACCGATACGTAATATCGGATCGGTCCATCTCTAGTATACACCAGTGGAAAAAAGCAATCCTTTCAATGTTGTTGGAGTAGAAGGTCATCATACTGTTCCCTGGATTTATCAAACAAGGCAGGTTGACAGTCGGCATAACAACTACAGTGTTTTACATTTAGGTTAGGTGTAGAGTCGCTGACATCGCTGAATGCAGGTCGTCTATTGTATTTGGCTAACTTTTGTGTCAGTCTCAAAGACTGTTGAAAACTGACCACATTCTAAACAGGAAGAAACCTTTATTTAGACATTCTGACATTGTGAGTTATGCATATGTAATGTGTGAAACACTGCAAACCGCTGTGACAAAAGTCTTTCCCAAATATGAGCTAAATAGTTTCTTAAAAGTACTTACTTTGTCACGTGGAGACCACAAAATGAAAGCTATGATAAGTCCATCCAAAGTGGCTGACCAACTCCCCTAAGCTGCCATCTCTTGGTAAGGTCTGGTGCAATCTCTTAATTCACTGATGCATTTACCTTCACTTAATACAGACTTACTGAGGAAGCTGGTTACATCTCAAGTTGCACACAGCTGATGTAACTAGCTCCAAGCTAACTGATTTAGCTTATCTCAGCCTAACATTTTCTGTCATAAAGGACTGTGATAGGCATTGTTCAATTTTTCCTCTCTAATCTTATTACACGTAATCACCTGGCTGTTGTTTCCTATTCTGAATAAGCATTTTGTATCTTTAAACCCACAGAATTCTAAACAAGCCATTTAAATGTGTAAATCTCTAACATGTTTGTCTGCTCTTGACCATTGATGGACCCATTTCCACAGAATATTGTGAAGGAGCTCTTTGAATCTGTTGACCTATTTTGTAGAGGCACACTGAATGTGTTGACCCATTTTGAACATGCTGTTTTTATCTGCTAACCTGTTTTGAGAAGGCCATTTTTGAAAGTGCCTCAATAAGCTGATTGACCTATAAAACAATGAATCCACAACCTGTGACCTGCGCGATGCAGCTCGTTTTCAATTCGATTCCTCATTATTATTATTAAAGTGCTCTACAAGGGCAGTGCTTGTGCAGAGCGTAACAGTGACGCTAAAAGCGGCAGTTTTACCTGAAAAAGTAAGAGCAGCCTCTGACGGAGTTGTGGTTGAAGTGTTCTGATGTTTTTTCACTGCCGTAGTCCTCACCAGGGTCTGCCCAAATCAGGTCGCACATTGGCCCGAATGCTGGAGGCTCTTTAAATCTGTCTAACTGCAGAGCACAAAATACAAACATGCTTAGCAGAGGAACTGTTTGGTTGTGACAAAGTGGCTAAAGCCACAAAGTCAAGGAAATGGACTCTCTCACATGAAAGCACTCCATTCAACTGCCTCGATGGAAATGACATGGAAGGAACTGAAAAAATGCATTTTTAACCGAACTCGCTTTGTTACACTAGTTCTGTCCCTGCTGACAGAACTAGTGTAACAAGCTGAGAAGCTTGTGAAAGGCTACAACCCATGTTAAACAATAAAAACCGATAAACAATTTCTGGCCTTTTTATTTTGACTAAAGCCCCAAGACCAAGACAGCAATATGCCAACACATCTCCTAATACTTTTTTCTATCAGACACACAAAACAGAAAACACGTCTCTAACATTTGCGATATGGTGTTATTTATTTACGTTGGACTTCGTTCTGTTCACCTGGTTGTGTTTGTGGCACTCCAAAAATGTATGTTGCCAACAGGGAAGTTGCAGGGTGCCCTCTGCCAGACAAACTATGTAACGTCAACACTCAAAACACGACTGAAGAGTGTTTATCCAGAGTCCAAAAGTATTTGCCCAACGAGTATTTATAGCTTTTAACTGTCCATCTCTAACAGACTGTAAATAAGAGATCAACGTAGCTCCAAAGCTAAAAAGTGAAGCCAGTTTAAGCCTGCCTTCGTTCCATCCATCCATCCATCCATCCATCCATCCATTCGCTTCCGCTTATCCTTTTCATGGTCGCAGGGGGCGCTGGAGCCTATCCCAGCTGTCATAGGGCGAGAGGCGGGGTACATCCTGGACAGGTCGCCAGTCTGTCGCAGGGCCAACACACAGGGACAGACAACCATTCTGACCCCCGGCCTGATGGTGGAATTGAACTCAGGACCTTCTTGCTGTGCGCAACAGTGCTAACCACCGTGCCACCTGCCTTCGTTCTAAATATAGTAAACTAAGTTGATGACTTAATTTAGATGTTACTGTGTTTTCATGTCACCCTCTGGTGCTGTTAAATGTGCACTTTATTGTAAAACTTTTGTTTTCAATAACAGCCATATTGGTTGTCCTGCCTCAGTTTGACCAGGGCATCCATGGCACAGACAGGAAATGCCCATTCTGGATTTCAACCTGCCAACAGTGGAACAGGCTGTACATCAAAGCTAGAATCACGTGTAATGAGGCATGACGGAGTGAATGATCTGCGATTAGAGCTGACACTTTAACACATATTCTTGGAACATATAAGAGATTAACTTGAAAGGCAGATCTTGATAATGTCACAAGCCAGCGGTCGATCACTTACTTTTCTTATGTCATCTAGGCAGTTGATTTCTGGTGAGAGTCCGCCATGTACACACAGGAACTGCTGGTTGAGTAGGGCAGCGAGGGGCAGGCAGTCAAAGGCCTCCATACAGGCGTCATACACCCGTTCAGAGTATTTAATTTTACCTGCAGTAAAAATAAAGATTGGGATTCAGTCTGAGGTCATAATTACTGCCAAAGATGGCAAAAAGTCTGTTGAATTTGCTCACTACAGCAAAGGTTTGGTAGATGTGTTATGAGCGGCTAGCAGAGCTGCCCTGCCAACTGTGCCAGTGGTGATTGTTTCCAGACAGCTTCTACAGCGCCACTTGCAGAAGAATGAAAGGGTCAGATTAGGTCAGGAGGAAGTCCATGCCTTATAGAGGAGAAGCAGCCAGGACAGTACAATGCGAGTGCCAGTTTGAAGACAGTGCTACTTTAAGGTCATAAAGGGGAGTGTGGAGCTTTGAGCTTGGAAATTAAAGTTCTTTACTCTGTGAAAATGTTTTAGTAAATGAACATCTTTAATGCTTAGTTGGAATAACAATGAAACACTACTCATGGGATGAGAAACAGGAAAATGCTATTTCTGCAGTTAGCTAAAGTAAAGAGTTAATGCCGTCTTATGAATCTAGGTTAACTCTGGACTCCGCACACTAACCCATGTCTTCCCAGAAACGACGTCATGGGGCTGTAGACCATAACAGATAAGATGAGTGTGCTTGGTGATAATAAACTATGCTAAAACTGTTTATTGATGAGAACAAAGATAATGTATTCATTAAATAAAACAGGTCGTCATTGTATCACGCTTGCTCATGAGGCTATGAGCTGCATTATATCTACCGCACAACAAAGTTGCCGTCAAATCCATTGTAGCAAGCCGCTGTTTCTGCCGCTTGTGCAAGTCTCTATGTCTGTTACTTGTCTTATTGTGTAAAAGATTACACAGAGGGAGGTTTCGACCCCTTTTTTGTGAGTGCTGATGTGGAGGTATAGTGGCGACGCCTATCATTCATGAGAATAGCTGTGGGATGTGGAGGAATCACAGGAATAGATGCAAGGATAACAACATGGTCAACAGAGCCTTAATGCAGTAGCCAATATTCTGCCCACGTCATAACTCCGAGTTGTACACTGTGAGGATCAATCATAAAATAAGTTGTAAAATAATCCCCACTCTTGACTGTTTAATCTGAAAAAACAAAACGTTCTAATATCATTAATGCACCACTTAAAACAATAAGGCAACATGGGTTAAAACATCGTGTGAGGCCACACTGACTTGGATTGCCACATTTTACTACTTCTACAAACCTTTCCTGTGTGTACTACAAGACAAGGCTACGAGAGAAGTGTGATCGCAGCTGCAATCAATTACTACAACAATCCCTAATCTCTCTGATTAAATTTGTTAGTGTTGAACTGATTATCGATCAACAAGCTTTTCCGATCAATAAGCTTGCCCCAACCGAACAGGTGGCAAACTGTGTGTGTGTGTTTGTGTGTACAGATGAGGTGGCATGTGGGTGGGTGTGAGCAGGGATGTAGTGAGTGAAATCTATTTGCAACTGGCAAGACATTCTTTGCCGACTGCTTTCTGAGTTTGCATGCTAATACCTCCACACTTGCTCTGCACACACACACATGCAGCTGTCACTGACTGAAATCAAAGTGTGAGTGTAACTGTCTAAATAGCATCAACAGCATGCCTCGCTGCTCTCCATGCTTCAGCAGTTTGCTGTCGGCAAGACAAACGGGACAAAGGCTTCATCTCCTCGCTGGAGATTCGCAGATGAACTGTTGCATGTTGTGACGGGACTTCCCACTTCAACGTGTTTGTGACAAATGTGTCCTACTTACGGGGCGCTAGTCATTTTACTAAAGGGGAATAGAGAAAACACTCCACTTCTCTGGCATGAAGTCTGACTTAACATAGCTATGTTTCCCAGCACTGTGTTTTCAATTCCTTATTTGTGTCTGCGGTACTTGAAAGTGAAAAGAACTATCAATGGGACTAAGGAAATACCTGCGACAGCAATCCTGCACTCACACTATTAGCACCAGACTGCACCATTATATCTGGGCTATGTGTGAAATCTGAGAGCTGACTGATACAGGTCAATTTAAAGTGGTACAGAGAGCATATGAGCCCCCTGGGCTGGTCTTCATACGGCTGAGAAAAGCAGCACACTTACATTCCTGTTTGAAGGTGAAATACTCGGTGAGGTGCCGGCACTCGTGGTTCCCACGCAGCAGGAAGAGTGTGGTGGGGTGGTTGATCTTGAGAGACCAGAGGTAGAGAACGCACTGAGAGGAGAGACGGCAAGAGAGAAATGTGAGAAAGGTCAGAGACGTGTGCTCATAATTCTATTCAAACATATTCAGTGTTCTCCACACACAGGCTTCCCTCACCACTGTCATCAAGAGCTGTTCGAGGGGGAACTGTTGAGCTGCTCTTTCAAAGGTTTTAAGGTATGGACCTTACTATGTAAAGTCCCAGGAACTGATTTTTGGTTTAATTTCACACTATATAAAAAGCAAAAACAATATTTATGTTAATTAAATGTGTTATCTCTCTACATATGAACTAGATTTAATCATCTCTTGAATATGTTGACATTTTTACAACAAGCGTATTAGCATCCCAGATGACCCTCTCAAAGGCAGCAAAAGGCCCCGTATTGAAACATTGTTACTATTGTAAAACAGTGTTCCAAAATGTTGCTACTATTAACATTTTCATATTTTAGAGCCACCGGAGATACAAAGGAGACATTACCGGTACTTATTGCACACAGACTTTATTTTGGCTGGCCACCCGGCCTTAATCAATTATCCAGTTCAGGATCATGGGAAGGGAGTATCCCAGGTGACATAAGGTGAGAGGCGGGGTGCATCCTGGAAAGATCTATCATAGTATTAACACTAAGTAATAGACAACCATTCAGACTCACAGTTACACCTATGACTAATTTAGAATTACCAATTAACCTGACCTGTGTGCCTTTGCACGGTGGGAGGAAACCAGAGTACCCAGAGGGAATTCACACAGCCAAAGGGAGAACATGCATACAAGCCCCAACTAGCCAATGGACTCATGTCCCATGGAAGGACTTCAACGCCACTGCCTTGGACTGCAGCTCGCAATGGTACTCCTTCTGCTCTGGAGATCTGCTGCAAGATGCAGGCTGACTCTAAGCAGAAACAGCGGGTAGCTGAAGAGAGCTGGTTCATGTCTTAAGCCAACCTCACTTACAGATTGGTTACAGAACAGAACAAGGACTACTTTGCCAGCTGCAGTCCAAGACGATGGAAGGCCTCCAGGTGGACTCAGGGTGAGAGATGCCCTTATTATGTTCTTGCAGCAAGATACATCATATTTTTAGTTCCCTTAGACCCTTAGAATGTGTGCATCTCCTTTAATGATAGACAACCCGTATACCCCTCCATACTGAACAATAATGTTTAGTGAAGCATACTCATATTAGAAACGCTAGAAACAGCAAATGTTGGAATAATTACTCAGGCAATTATCTATCACTCCATCCATCCCTGCTCTTAAAATGAATGTGCACTCTCAACCTTTGACCACTTTTGATCACAAGGTAGTTGCACAGGCCGCATGGTGGGAGACAACCTGTCTGCAAACAATCACAGACTAACTACAAACACTCTCAGACAGATTGGTGAAGGTTTCCAAATAACTGCTGCTTAATTTATAAACACAATGTGTCTCACTGCAACGCAAGGCTCAAACAGACTGGTTGCCATCTGGTTATATTCCTATATAAAAGTAAGGTATGAGTGCTTATGTCATTTTGCAGTTAAATTCCTGTCCTGTAGAAACTGCTACAACTGCTATTTGCTTTCTGCCACATGAAGCTCCAAACACACATTAACCATCATACGCCAAACAACAGTTTGTTTTTCCCTTTGCTAACCAAATATTAGAAGCAGTGGGATGGGTTTCGTGTGACTACATTACTGGTTCTAATTTTAAAAGAACAGAACAGCATTTACAATCCAAATCCAAACATGCTTTCTCTTCAGTTCATGCACTGTTCAATAGCTGCTGCTTGACACTCTCAACATGCTTTTTTAACATGTGCAAACCATGGCCCGCTATCGATGCAACGAGATGCCAAGGTAACCAGAGCCTGCAGGTGTGTGTTCACGCAATGTCGAAATAAGGTGGTGGTGGTGGTGGGTGCACCCATCTCATCTTATACACATTGATCACTGAGAGGAATATCAGACTGTGAAGTGCAGGTAAATGTGTTGAGGGGGCTGTCGGTGTGACTTGCTCTCTCTTATGTGCGGAGGCGTAGGAAAGGACATGGCTCTGAGTGGCTTGAAGCTGACATGGGTTTTAATGAGAGCTCTCTGCACTCTTTCAGCCAGCTACTCACGAGCGGGGAAAAGAAGACAAAGAAAGGGGCATGGAGCTTTGTGTGGCAGACATGAACACTGGCTACCTTCACCTCATCTCCCACAAACACACACACACACACACACTCTCTTCAGCCTGTGCATGGTTTATGTAGGGGTGGAGCTGGGGCTTGGACGGTTTGTCCAAAGAAACACTTGCTTGGATCAAAGAGAATTCACTAAGTGAATAAAGAAATACACAGAATAAAACAGGTTGTGCACACACAATGAATTTAGACTTTGGCAAATTGCTGGCCTGCAGTGGTAACGCACTGCTTCAAGAGGCTGCGGTGACTCTTTATGTTACCTAGGTAACCACATCCTGATATCCATTTTCCTATATCTGCCTTATGCATTACTGAAGTGGCCTAAAAAAACACTAGCCCTGCTAGTGAGATCAAATGGCTGCAAATCTATAGATTTTACACTTCAGTGCCGTTTCATGGTGACTTTAGGCTGCTTCCTCTCATGTGTAGAAACAATGACACATTTCAGAGATCTTAATCACTATTTTAACAAATCAATAGCTGCCAATTAATGATTATTTTATATTTGTAATAATCTACCTCAATCAAAAGTCTTTAAGAGAAAAAAAACCAGACCATCTAATCTCAAATTTTTGAGAAAAATCATCAGAATTTAGAAGGTGAAATTGGAAGTTCTTTTTTTTTTTTTAATTCACTTAAATTATTAATTTATTAAAAAAGAAAAAAAAACTGTTTTACCTTAGAATGACTGACTGATCCACTGTTTTAGCTCTAGACGAATTAAGAAAAATGCAATTACGAAGTTGCTCAACTCAATTTTTTCTAACAAAAGGGACAACTTCTGGGATTAAAAAAAAATGAACCCATCAACTAACAGAAACTGCAATTTCTCTACTGACCGTTTGAGGCTGTCTGTAAAAATCAAGTGAATTTTCATAGACTTAATATACATAAACAGACAATTTAAAAGCATATTTTCAGTCTTGTATATAAGAAAAATGGTTTTGGCAACTGTCTTATTTGGACCATATGGATCAGAGTCCAAACTGGTGAGTTCACAGCAACTGTGTCCATCTTTTATCTTTGAATTCAACTCGATGCAAAGCTTCTACTACTAGCTTTGTATGATTCCCAGTCTAAAATAACGCTTGTTTATCTCATCCTTGGTGAAGCCCCCTAGTTATTCCGCTGTCCCTCTTCTTCTAACTTTAACCCAGCTTTCTTTTGATTGGCTGTCACTTATAAACAGAAAGCTTGAACAGCAGATGGGTGGCGCTTCTGAGTTGTGTGCCTGGGATGACCATAATAGTGATAGTGTCCCTCATGGACATAGAGCCAAGATTACAAACACTGCCTGAAACTGAGCATTCAGAGCAGTCTGAAGCCTGAGTTTTCAGCTCACACAGATTACTTGTACATACACTGACTACATTTAATCTTTTGCTCATGTGCTCATGAGCATCATCATCGAAACAGTATATAAAAATACAGCAAACAATAACAAAAACCAAATTGTGCTATTCCTGTATGTGTGCTCCAAAGCTAATCCAGTGTCTGGTACTGTTAAAAAACTATCCTGGCAGCTTATTGGATTGGTTTCCCCTCAGCAGCATTTTTAATTATATCCTAATAATTGCCTGGCTGCATATTATGTGTGTATCCCATTACTTTTAATTAGTTGCTGCATGTTAGTTGTGGACTACTTTGTGACCCCAGCCAGCCACAGTAGGTTGTGGAGTTTTAGAACCACAAGAAGCATACCCAAACAAATCAAGCTGATTCTTAAGAGATGCCACTGTTTCTAGAAAAATGTGGTGAAAAAATATAAGCGTCTTTAGTAAAAACAAATCTATCTTCATCATCAAGAGCCTTTCATTCCCTTTGCTACTTCTCTGCCCTTTTTTCATCTGTGACATTTCACCCACCTCAGGCAATAACCCAGGGCCATCAAAAGACCCCAGAGGAGGCTCAAAATGTTAGCATACGTCCTAGTTGACTCTTACATAGCTTTCATTTTCTGCTTTTTCTCCACAAATATTCAAAATACTTGAAGACATGAATCAGGACTGCACACGCCCTTTAGGAAAAACAAAAAACCCCACTCATATCCATCATGTATCTACTATCAAAAGGTGCAGCGATGTCTGAAAGGCTCCCTTCAAGCACTTATGGACCAGCTTTGGGCCCCAAACAGTCACTATTTCTAGGCTCTTTTCTGTTATATAACATAACTTTTACAATTACTATGTTCTTAAGTTGTCAAATATACAAGACGCCGGGAAGAAGGAGGAAACTTAGACTCCAAAAGCCGGTCCTAGCAGGTCTGGGGCTAAGGATAGAAGTCGTCAACAACTGAAATGTCAAAATGTTATTTATATTTAAAACATCAATACTTTAGATGCTCTACGAGGACTCGTGCTCCACAGGGTGCTTAATTCAGACCAAGAAAAGTACTTACAGGAACAATCTGAAATGTGTGCTACAAGGAACCCACTGTTAATACACTAACTCATACTGAGTCTGAGTAAGTAACAGTGAAGCTTGAAATTCACACTACTCCCACAAGGTATCCATATTTTATTTATTTGGGGTTTTTTTGGGGTTTTTTTTACAAATCTGGCTCTCAAGGCTATTTCACTGCCATCTGGCATAATTTCTCCCTAGTTTTTGTTACCAGCATGAGTGCTGACATACAATATTGTGCAAAAGTCTTGAGTCACCCCTCGTTTCTTAATAATGTGCTAGGAAAATGGCAAACAGCAATACAATTCACAGAAATATGTGCAAACATACATGGAAATAAAGCATATAAGACAAATGGAATATGTACAAAAAGGACATTCAAAGCTCTTCTTTGGACGCTGTCTGCCTTTTGTTTTGTTTTCTGTCAAATTTTCACGCTGTTTTAATAATGTCAAGGTCTGGGGAGGCCAATCCATGACTGACAGTGTGTTTTATGCTTTTACAGCAAGGACAGTGCTGTAAAAGGATCACTGGGATCACTGACATGCTCAAAGAAAGAAGCCGTTTCCGTCAATTCTGACAAGATTAATTCAGTTCTTGTGGCATACCTCAGCCTTTTCTCCACATTTTCCTTAAGAATTTCTTCCTCACATACATTCTTCCACTGAGACCATTTCTAATGAGGCTTCAGTAAACAGTAGATGGACCAACTGAAGGGCCACATGCATCTCTCAGATCAGCTGTTCATCTGCTATAGATAGTTTTAGGTCTGCCCCTTCTTATTTCATTCTCCATGTTAGGGCAGGGCAATATGGCCAAAAATATTTATCAAAATATATATTAAAAAATTTACGATAACGATATAACTGACGATAATTGATGTGAGACAAAATACTTTAAAACTCCGCAACTTTATTAGTGCAAAAAAACCCATCAATGTATTTTCACTTAAACAAGCAGCTGTTTTTTTATGGTTCGAGGTCAGTAAGCACAACCAGAATTCATACATAAGGCGCACCGGATTATAAGGGGCACTGTCAATTTTTCAGAAAATAAAAGGATTTTAAGAGCGACTTATTTTCCGAAAAACACTGTAATAACAACGGCCCGCTTGCATGCTCTACCAAAAGTTGTGCCAAACCAGTTCCACACCACTGACGTTGCACCATTTTTACAAACCAATTCTGATTAATCAGTTTCATTCAACGATCCGCCTTCACCCTTCTCATTCTCCGTCGCCCCCATGCTTTTTCTGCCATGTGCGTATGAAAACAAAGGCACTGCGCATGCACGTTTTACCCATATTCTATTGCGATATTTTATTTTCTTATAGTTGCCTAACATTATACCGGTATTACCGTGAACAGTATGATATGTCCCAGCCCTACTCCATGTGTCTAGTTCCCTCAAATGCACACCACGATGACACCTGCCAGGTTTCAGGCTCTTTTGGAACCACCTTCAGTGATAAATTGTCTCTTATGTGTAGACATAACACTGAGTCATCCCCTCAGTTAGATGCTTTTCTTATGCTTGATTCATATGCCACTGTTTAGTGGCTTCAAAACAAAACAAAAAAAAACCCCCTCACACATTCCCCTGAAAATGGTCAGATTCAACAACTGGACTGAAAATAAGCGAAAAAGCAGCCAATGTCTTAAAAAAAAAAAAAAACACTTTTAAAGACCTTCAGAGAGCCTGGAGAATGATTGCTCATGACAAATTTAAAGGCTACAAGAAAGTCTGGCTCCTTGGGACCAACACATAAATAAATGCTTGTTTTTTTGTAATGTACACAAACCATTCCAAATGTGTGATTTATGTTTTACTTTAAATGGTAAATGGTAAATGGCCTGTATTTATATAGCGCTTTTCTAGTCCCTAAGGACCCCAAAGCGCTTTACATATCCAGTCATCCACCCATTCACACACACATTCACACACTGGTGATGGCAAGCTACATTGTAGCCACAGCCACCCTGGGGCGCACTGACAGAGGCGAGGCTGCCGGACACTGGCGCCACCGGGCCCTCTGACCACCACCAGTAGGCAACGGGTGAAGTGTCTTGCCCAAGGACACAACGACCGAGACTGTCCAAGCCGGGGCTCGAACCGGCAACCTTCCGATTACAAGGCGAACTCCTAACTCTTGAGCCACGATCGCCTTTAAACCAGCTCACCATTATAACTGCAATAAATTCAAACGCACTACAGGCACAGCCCTCCAGCCAGAGATCTTGAGAGTCGCACTGCAGCTTTCTGCTCCACTCCTCTGTCTTATTTTTAACTGTTCTAATCAGCATGTAGAAAAGTGTGCCCTTTGGAGGTGTCACTGAAATAAAAGTTAGGGCACAAAAACCCATTTGGTCAAGGAGCACTGCAGTAGTACTCACATTTTAGCAGCCTTTCTCACCATGAGCAACCATCTGAATCAAAGTGGCACTGAAACACGCTCAAGTCCAAATGCTTTTCATTACATCAGCTCTAGCCCTTTCAATGTGACTTGCAGCCAGTGGTCTTACTACAACATCATATACACTTAGAATACAAGCAGCAGTATAAGAAGCCACCAAAACATAACTAAACTAGATTTGACTTTCTGACAGTAACACTTGTATCCAAATTGGATATAAAGACAGCTTTTTTTCTTAAACATACAAGACATACAGTTAGAATACATCAAAACATATCACACTGTTAGATAAACAATAGTAACTGATTACATTAGCATTTTTTCCCAATCCATTTATTTCCCACAAAAGAATGAGCCTGCCTAGCATTTATTAACAGCCCAGCTTAAATATCTGAAACGCTTTACTCAAAGTCGCCAGATCTGAAATCAGTCAGAAAAATGAGGAATAACCCTTCTAAAAAAAAAAAAAAAAAACTACAAAGAAAAACCAAAACATTGTTATAAGTCTGATTATTTCTTTAAATTCATAAATTAAATCTCACTACTTAAGCTAAATGCTTTCAAATTGCTATTTTTTTGTTATTGTAAAGGACTTCTTAATCCTTAAAATTGAAACATTTAAATGCAAAAAAACATGAAAATATAAAAATTTGGAAGATAAAGAAATAACCTTTTAACACTGACACATGCCAAGATAACTGCAGATAATTTTCAAGCGTTATCTGTGAACCAAACCTATACAGCATGTTCATACAGTGTTTACTGATACCAGAGTGAAAAATATTCAAAAGAGGAAATAAATGTTTCATTATTATTAAAGTAAAAATAAAAATGACTCAAATATACTAACACAACTACTCACCTCAATACTGAAGTACCCTCGATCTACGTAGTCACCAAGGAAAAGATAGCGCGTGTTACTCGGTGAACCTCCGACTTCAAACAACTTCATAAGGTCAAAGAACTGTCCGTGTACATCTCCACATACTGCCAAAGACAGACAAACACGTTGCTCTTAATTTCTCAGTTACATATTATAGCCATATTACTTATTCTGGATATAGATGCTGCTCTTATGAAAGTAATGGCCATAAATGCAAATAGTTCAAATAGTTCTCCTAAAAGATTTTATCCTACTTGTTGTTTTGATGATGATGGTGGACAGAAAAGTCAAAAATGACCTTTACGTGTTTGGGACCAGACGATGTGGCCCACATCTACTTTAAACCATTTACTGACTCCTTGTGGCTTTTCACCAGTATACTTCTGGCAGGCTGCCACTGCTGCACCCACCAGGCTTAACAACTCTTCTGATGAAAACTCTGCTATGATCAGTGATAGTATATCTGTGACCTGTAATCCTGGAAAACATGGATTCCATAGAAATAGAATCACAGGGAGAAGGCGATCACTCAGATAAAGTAGGTATTGCTTCACTCTGAAGCTGAGAAGGGTCACTGCACTCTCCTTTTATGACACCAGCCAATGGGTTTTCTTGTTATTCCTTATCTAGTGTGACTATAGGATGCATGCTTGGTAGTCTGTGTGGTCACAGGTGTGAAAGCATGTAGATATCCACGTGGAACCTGGAACCAGGTCAACTTAGGTCAATAGCGGACGGTGAAACTAAGGTTACCAGTGGGCTCAAACCATGCTAATGTGACATCACGACTTCTGACGTGTAGGATGGTTTAATGTTGTTTCAGATATGCATGCCCGCAAGCAGGTCGGTCTTTCCATCTATTTCATATTATTGTAGGACTATAAATAATCCAGACGGCACAGGGGCGAGAAGCTGGAAAAATAAAAACCTACGTTCGCTTCATTTCCAGTTACTAAAGCTGTGCTTTTCCCTGAGTACAGACACGCACCTTTTAGATGAGGTGAGTGCATACTTAAGCATACAGATAGATGGTTACTCAGCTGTGCTGCTCTCACAGTTTCAGAGCAGTGACCAGTGCGTAAGCTATACTGTGACTTGACAAAGCCGTAGAATCCCCTCAATGAATGGAAATATATACATAGAAGGGTTATAGACACTGCAACAGATTATTAAAGATTGAGTATACTGCACGCTAAATTTTAAGCTAAGTTGTAAATGCTGATGTTTGCTTGGCACGCAAAAGGTCGCTGGTTCAACTCCAGCTGGACACACAAGGCCCTTTGGGGTTGCGTCAGAAAAGGCATCTGAGGTAAAACTCAAAACAAGCATGTGGAGCTACCTGCTGTAGTGACCACTTGTGACAAGGGAGCAGATAAAAGTCACTTCCTTTATCATAACAATACAGACTGTGGCGGTACCTTTCTAACCTTTTCAACCATTGTAGAGGTGGAGGGGGGAATTCTTTTTAAGTTGAAATTTTTTTTATTATTCACTGTCACTGAAGTCACTACTTCTGAATTATGCAGTAAATGAAAGCCACTTATCTGTGGGTTCAATGAGAACGAAACAGTAGCACAGCCAGGACTTTGTACAAATACTTCCTGCGTATTTAAAGAACAACTGACCAAGCAATACTTCTCATATCTCTTTACCTAGGACTACTCAGCTATACAAACTATATGAGCTGAATGAGCTATTCTAATCAATCACATAAACGTGCAAAGCCATATTTATCATGCTTGTCATCCCCTCCCCCAGAGTTTAGCTTTAGTAGTTTTAACAGGGTTTTGCTTCCTGAGGTTGAAAAACAAAACAGAGTATGATAGGGTCAGCTAAGGAGCTGACACTTGTCAAAGCCTGACTGACAGCCTGCGAGGCCCTCTGATCTGGTGAAAGAGTGAGGCGTCAGCCATAGAACATAAACAAGCCTGCAGTGGAATAATGCTGAAGCATCACCGAAGCAGACTTTAAACATCTGCTCAGATGTCTTCAAATAGCTTGTTTATTCTACATCCACCTGCTTTACACTACTTGACAGTGATAGTCTGTTGAACTGTGCTCTTTACTGTATGTCAAAGTTCAAAGTCAGTTACAGAGGAGCAGCACAATTTCTTAAATGGATCTAGTGTAGGGTACAGCACATGTGGGTGGGCAATATTATCGAGAGTCCGAACAGTAGACCTCCAGCTCAAGGGTAATCTGCATTTTTGTTAGATTATCCTGGAAACAGATCTGAAAAAATATGCAAGTAATACTTAAATAATGATTTCCAAATTCACTAAACACATGACACAGTCCTCCTTAAGCTCCTAATATCGAGCATCTCACCTGTAATAGGTGCCTCCACCTCCAGCATGCACTTCTCTTGACGGAGGATGTTGGCGCCGTCATTGATGATCTTGAGAGCCACGTCCTCTTCCACGCGGCCCTCCTTGACGAGGTGGTTGCGTAGCAGCTCAGCATTGGGCTTGCCATCTTCATACAGCTCTTTTATAGTCAGCTTATGTTGTGGAGGGTATGGCACAGCTGTTGATTAACAAAAACAAAAAAATCATTATGATAGTCATATTTGAGCTTAGGTTGGCAGCTGCATGACAACTGAAGGGGAGCAATGCCGTCACAGGGGAGTGAGACAATCTGTGCCAAAATTCAAACTTCTGCCTGGATTCATGACTCAGACAATTTAGAAAAATTCAAGCATGATGATGCTCATTATTTATCAATTATTATATTTGCTTGTTCTTAGCCATCCAAGATGACATCATTATGGTTCACCAATAAACATCAACAAATCCTCGATCATTCGAGAAAAACCTTCCATGGTAGGGGTGGGACCAAATCTCGATATTGTCACGGGATGTGGGGTTTCCTCCTGAATTATGATAAAAAGCTAAAAAGCTGTCAAAGTCAAGCTTATAAGGGCATCGACAGTAACTAAGTTGCTGGCAACATATTCATTTGTGTTTATATAACGAATGCTGCCAAAATTGCTGCATTAAGATTATTGGCCCAGTTCATCTAAAAATCTGAAAATGTGTTCGCCTAAACATCAAAAAAAAAAAAATCACTGCATCCTTAAGATGAAGTGCATTTGTGGAATTTTTACACTGATAGTGCGCATTAATTAGCATTAAGGGCGTAACCAGTGTGAAGCAAAGCAATCTGTAATGGTGTAATCTGGTTCCACTACAGCACCAGCACAGAGCTGCTAATGTCCACTTCAGACATACTAGTCTGGTAGTAATGTTGCAATATTCAAAGATTGTCCAGAAAATCAAGTGAAGTGGAAATAGATCATGATAAGAAGTTTGTTTGGATTTCTTGGTAATGATCAAGATTCCAGTCAAAAATCATTTTTCCCTTTTTTGGTTTTTAATCTCTAAGTTTTTCTTTTCCAAAGAAAAACTCCAGCATGATGCAAAGTCTGAAGGCCTGATTCTCCAGAAGAAACCACCATCACCAATTAAGGATAAACTGATTTTCACCATTTGTGAGCAGCCGCAGATTATGATTCAATCTTATTTTTATATGGAGAGAAAAAAAGGAGACGGCTTGGAGAAAAAAGAAATCATAGGACTTATTTACTATATTTGCAAAACACCAAAAATACTCTCAATGTTCATTATTGCATTCAATTAATTATTAATTACAATAGAATAGAATAGCCCTTTATTGTAATTGTACATGTACAACAAAATTGCGGGTGCACCAAACTAACTATGCCAGAATAGAATATAACTATGACTAAGTATGACTAAATAACAAACAGGAAAATATGGATAAACAAGAGCAATATATACAAAAACAATAGAAAGGCACACATTAGAGAACAAGTTGCAAAGTGAAAAGAGCAGACTTGATCTCAATAGAGTCCGTGTGTGAGTGACCTGAGTGATGAGAGTTACTGGTGAGTGGGCAGGGTGGGGTGGGGTGTGGGGGGCAGTGTTTTTTAACAGTCCGAATGGCCCAGGGGAAGAAGCTGTTTGTGAGTCTGGAGGCGTGGGACTGATCAGATGGGCAGCGTATCAAACAGCTGGTGTGCGTTAGTTCTGTTGATGTAGTTTCATAGCAGTTTTATTAGAGTTTTCACCATTTCAATAATATAGAAACAAATACAATAACGCTACCCTGATTAGTACTTGGTGACAGCGGGGAGGAAAACCTCCCTTTGAAAAGGAAGAATGCATCAGAAGAATAAGACTGTGTGGTCCCAGCAGTCCACCCTTGGATCAAAATGTTAATTTAGAAGTAGTATTGATACATAAGGACAGATTACCCCAGAAGTAACACAAAAGAAAAAAGCAGTAAAGAAAAAAAAACAACCCAAAAACATTATGGATCTCAGCCTGCATTCACTTCAGCTGAAGTCATGAGGTGTGACATTTTCCTTGACTGAGCCAAGACGAAGTTACTTGCACAGAAGCAGCGACGCATACACCTACATGATGACTCCATGTAAGAGACAAACAACAAGAAGCCCTGCACCTCACTTAACCCCCCCAGCCGCACCCTCCCTCCCCCCATAAGCTGCTCCACACCACCTACACAATCCTTTTACCATCATCACTAAAGGTCAGTGCTTTTGAGGCTGAGACCTGAAAGCATCACGATCAAAACACAATTAAGTGAGTAACAAGTAAACCTGGAAAATGTATCACAGAGGCAGTGTGACAGCAATGCAGTTGGGGCATTAGCTTACCGTGTATGGAAAACAACACGTTTTAGTAATCACGGAAGCAATATTTAATCTAGCTCTCTGACAAGAGACTATAATGCAGGGAATTATATCAAAATTGCATAACTGTTTTAAAACAGTGTCCACGGTGTAGATTAGTGCTCCAACACTGGCATCATGGGTTCATAAAGCTGCAGGAGCAGATAGCTGCCGACTAATCTGCGCTAGCTCAAAACAATAGTAGAGGGAGATCCAAGCTCTCACTGCCTGGGTCTGAGAGGTAAAACGGATTATGCCTGGTACGCCCAACAACAGACCAAGCGAACACAAATGCATTATGCCACCAATTAATTATGGTGTAAAGCCACCGTCTGTATGGCATGCAAAAAGAGGTGAGCCGATCTGGGATCGTGCTGATGATAGGACCCTTCTTTTAAACCCATCCCTCACAGGAATCGTGGAAGGAGACAAACACCGGTATCAGCTAAGTGGTGCAGGCGGCAATGATCACAGAAAGGAGAGAGAGAGGGATTCTGAGAATACTGTCACACCTACACACAGTAAATCAAACTGCAAGCTGAAGAGAGAAAAAAAAAAAAAAAGGGATTCAGACTTAAGTGTGTGTTTTTACTAATCAGTGATGTGGTGCCTGGGGTTGCCAAATGTATTTGTCACTCAGGCTCATGCCATGAGTCTAGACTAAGAGTTTAGAGGCAGATCTGCAGATTGTTTTTTTTTTCCCCCACAAGGAAATAAGTGCCGTGTTTTTATTGCTGGTGCAATAAAGCAAGGGAATAAGTCACAAGATGTTATTTGGGCGACAAACTACTGCCTGGCCTGTAGTGGAAAAGCTCCGACTTGACTAGCCTGTGTTGAGGACAAGCTGTCATGCACTGGCTAGTGTGGTATAAATAAACAGTAAGTGCTCCCAAGCATACGAGGCACGGCCGCAAAGAGAGCTGTAAGCTGAGGTACGAGCCTTAAGAACAGATTAGGTAAAGCCTCTATTAGCAAGGGCTTCGAGATTCAGGGGCTGTTTACTTAAAAGCTTTGTCACACTGGAAGAAGGTTCCTGTACGGACAAAGCCGGCCCTGTTTAAGAAAAAAAAAAAAATCATAAAGATACAGAATGGGCATGACATAACCTGACTGTTAAACATTTCAGGCAATAGCAGCGCTGACCACATTTACAAGCAATTGCCTGGAGGCTAGCTGGTAATCCCCCCCATTCCCCTCACATGCTGGACAATAACTTTTCTCAGTGCCAGTGGAGTGAACAAGCCATGCAGCTCAACAGGAAAGAGCCTGCTGTCCTCCAGTAATGATAATAATAGCAGTAATAATAAATTCTGGGGTTGATTTGCCTGCACGATCAAGACTGGAGCTATCTGTTCAAACACAGATACAAATGAACCTCTGGCTGCCAGTAAACACACACACGCTAACACACACACTTACACTCTCCACTTCGTGGTGAGGGGGGGGGGGGGGGGGGGGGAAGCGAAGCAGCCCGCTCATTTACCCAGTGAAGAAAAATGTTTTGTTAAAAATAATAAGCTAATAATATAACATTAAGCTGCCACCGCCCTGAGAGTGGCTTCTTATTAGAGGCTGCCTGGCCTAATTAGCATTAATGTTTGATGAACTCTTCAAAACTACACACACACAGACGCAGGGCCGCTACTGCACCGCATCAACACCCACAGCCTGGCAGGACAACAAACGACTCAAGAAACAAAGACGCGACTATCTGCCATCCTGCCCACTGAGGATAATGTTTTGGACAGTGATATGAGCCGGCGTCTCGAATATGTTCGCTATTGTTTCAAAATCCACACAATGGGAGAGGATTGAATTACAAAGATGCGGCTGGGCAGAGATGAATGGAGTGCACTGTGGCTGCATGAATTGTCAAGTCCACTTCAGATTGCTCTAATTATCAGTGAATGCATTACCCTTCACGAGCTAAACAGGCACAGCCTGGGTTTTTAATTTCCCGTCTCAGTCACTCGATCAAGTGGGGTGGTAGTTGCATCCGCTGCCCCTGTGGCCTGTCTGATTTTATTTTAGGTGCAGGGTCAGATTTATCACGGAGCAATAATCGAGTTCGATACGCATCAAAAGTGACACGAATCTTTACGAAGGGCCAAATCTCAACTTCACTGAGGGTCTTGCGGCATCGCTCAGCTGTCAGACCCGACTCTGAGGGACGAAATACCAGGTCAAAGGAAGTTAATTGAGCTTAACTGCTGACTTACACAACCAGAGGAGCATTAGTCTCAACAGGTCTATCAGTTAAGCCCTCTTACAGTCACAGGTTAGACGGTAGACTCAAACCCATTGTTTTTGTTACTTAAAATCTGCACTAATAAGAAACCGAGCCTCACTTCAATCTACAGTCCTCCTCTCCTCCCTGTCACTGTGATGCTCTCTCTCTCTCCACCATGTGGCTGGCCATGTTGGGAACATCACTGGGGAGATTCTTTCCACAATTAACTCACTCTCTCCCTTCTGGCTCACACTTCAGCATTCCAGTCCCCTGGCAGGACACTCTACTAGTGCCCTTGCAGACAGCGATGGAGGCTGCTTTGGCATTAAGAAGCAAGCGGTGGTGGTTACAGGGGTGGGGTTAGACTCTCTTTCTTTGGGGGGCTACCTCAGACTTTGCTATGCCTCAGCCATCATACAGGAGACACAACAGATGTTCGCCCAGTCTGTCCAATGAGCCTGGACGATGTAAGCGTGAAGGAATCCGTCTTGTTGTCGAGCTCCACTGGTAACCTGAGCAGACCTCGGGTATTCCCAAGAGAAGGCCTCATGATTTTAGAGTTCATTCATTTGAAATATCAAGGTGACCGGAGAGGACGGCTTCTCGGCTTTGATTTGTGCCAAGCTGCGATCACTGGCATAGGTACCAGTGGCCAAGTGTGAAAATAATACTTTTATGAAATCATGATCTTGACCTGATTCAGGTTCATCCACAGATATCTGAGCATCCCCCTGATAAAACTGAAAGGCTTATGAGACTGCAATAGTACACATTAGTATTCACACACGTACTGATGATAAGGTGAGACTTTAAGTGTATATGTCGCTTTATAAAGCGTGACTTGTGTGACCAGGTATAACCATTAAGTGCAACTCTGTCATGCAACAGCCCGAGTGTGTTTAAACAAAGTTTCTTCAAACGCTACAGGTGGTTTTCTGTACCAAACGTTAGCTTCCAGTCAAATCATGCATGATGCGCTGGTACTGTGAGAGACTCTCACCTTTTACGAGCCGTTCCGTTGTGGACTGTTTCTCCGGCTTGTCTTTATCCTTTCCTGACATGTTTCCACTGAACGCTAATGTGTCGGGGCTTAAATCTCGAACACTTCTCAGCCCGCTAGTCTCAGGACCAGCTAGCACCCAAGTCTGGCCGTCACCTCCGTCTTGACTTTCGGCTGGGGGGGTGGGGGTTCAGAGGCACTACTACTTTTATGTTCGCCCTCCCTAACGAACTGTGCAGACTAGAGAACGACAGAGGTCCAGCTTTTGTTGTGGTTTGACTAGCTAATAACGTAGCTAGCTCGCAGAAACATTAACACTAGCGAATAACTATAGCACAAAGTAGGAATTTTGACACTGTCGTAGAAATACAATTAACGCAAACACTGACAAGCGCTTGATGGTCTATATTTGTCAAGTGCAGCAAATAATACCCGGTTGTTACCCAGAGGGAGGCTGCCGTTAGCAGCTAATCCGATTTAGTTACTCTTTTTCAGCTAGTTAGCCAGCTAACATCTTAACGTATTGGCAAGTCGGCGGACAGGCAAAGACAGCAGCGGAAGACTGGCGTTTCATCTTCAGTGTGCGGGGCGCTCGTTGAAGGAAACAGTGACAGCAGCACGCGAATCGCGATTATTCTGAATGCATAAAGAGCGCAAGTCCTCCCGAGATGCAGACAGCGTCTTGACAGAGTATCCTCCTCCACCTCCTCCTCGGATTAAACTCTAATCTGACAGTGAGTGAGGAGCAGCGGCGGGTTTCCTACAACATGGTGGAGCCCATATGACGTGACTATGGAAACGCAACACGTGATTTAAGGGTGCGTTCAAAACGACAAACCCACTTCTTCGTATTGTTCTGTTTTTTTAAAGTAACCCGCAGTTTGCTTGGTTGCTACATATAAGCGAATGGAGAGACTGCCACCAAATACCACGCCAGCTAATAACGAGTTACTATGTCAACCGTGACAATGTCTCCCTCTGGCGTTCTCCTTTGGATTGTCATTTTACTAACTGTCAATGAACGCTTCCTGTTTTATTGATTTCCAAGTTAACTAATGCAAAGTTCGATCGTATAACTGGGAAACTGGTCTTAGCTGATACTTTAGAATGTGTGATCTTATATAGAAAATTTATATATAAGAAAGGGTTTAGAATCTATAGGAAGACTTAAACATGTGAATGGTTGTTATTAAAATTTCCGATTACGAGGTAAAAGTAATCCTGTGAGCCAACTGCTCAGGCTTTAGACTGCTTTAATTGCTCAGCTCATACATTTTTTTTAAAAACCTGAATCCAAATTATGTCAAATTGAGGGGATATGCTTATTACGGTCATTTCAGAATCCCAGCTCTTGCTGTTCAGTACAGCAACTCTGCTCTACTATCCTGCTGTTTAGACCTTCTGTTTGTTAGAAGCAGCCAATTAGAAGAAAGCTGGCTTAAGAGAGGGTGGCTTAAAAATGCTTGTTTTTGTCAATGAATAAAGAGCCTCACCCATTTAAGATAGATAAGGATTATTTTATGAATCATGTAAAGCTAGCTAAGTAGATCCACTTTAGAGATTAATAATAATGTATACTTTATTGATCCTCATGGGGAAATTCCTCTCTGCATTTAACCCATTCACTAAGTGAAGCAAGGGGAGCAGTGTGTAGGGACGGTACCTTGCTCAGGGGTACCTCAGGGTAGCCGTTCAGTGGATTCGAAACCCCCGACCTTCCGATCATGGGGCCACCACTCTACCTACTGAGCTATCCCTTCCCTTTATTTATTTAGTACCCACAGAAGTGTAACTAAAGGGTCTCATGTTTTTTTTTTTTTCTCAAGGAATAGCTTTGAATTCAGTAAAGGTGCACACTGTTGTGTTTCAGTGCACTTGCAGGTCCAACAAGAGACAAAGTAGGTTTTTCCATTGCATGGATTCAAAAACACCTCTTATTAATACACAACATTTATGATGTAGTAGCCTATTTAACCTAATCATATTGTAGTGGACAACCACTCTGCATGGACATATGTTTATATCAAATAAATGTAGAGTTGAATTTTAAAGACTGACAAAGCCTGGAGGCTTATTGCTCAAGAGCACTTTAAAGGAGTTAGACTTCTTTGTAATTCTTTTAAGGAAGGCATAAAGAAATGAGGGGTGGCTCAACAGTTATACTCTACAAATACATGAGCTGGGGGAAAAACAACTAAACTCTGGATTTCTGTATCTTAATCTAATTCACACTGCCATACAAAACAAAACAGAATTATATTCAGAACTGCTTTTCCCAGCCTGCACTGTGAGTAATTTACTCACTGTACTAAAAATAAATACAGCAGATTGTATAGAAATCTATCACAATTGCAAAGTTTTTCTTTGGACACTAGCCGCTTTTCAGTTGAGTCTTTGTATCTGACTAATTTTACAGGAATGTTTTTTTTGTTTTGTTTTGTTTGCTAAGCTGCTTAACATTGACCCATGAATTCCAGCATAAAAAGGCACCAACCAAGGGATAGATCAAAGCTGTTTCTATGCACAATAGACAACAGACATAAAATAGCATTTTTGCTGCAACAAGGTGATTCCCAAAGAGCTATTAGCCTAAAACTAGAGGCATGGAGGACAAAAGAAGAAAGGGCAGGTTCAACAATCACGTACATCTGTTCAAAGAAGATTTGTACAAACTGTTTGTGCCATTTATGTTTGCACCTTTCGATAAATTGCTGCACCTACTTTGCAATTTCCTGGAAAAAAATATATAAGAAACGAGGGGTGGTTCGAGACTTTTGCACATTACTGTGCGAACTGTGGCACTGTTGCCCACATTAGAGGACGTTTTCATTGCATAACAACTATGGAACACTAGATGGCAGTCTTATTTCATTGTCAAAAAGTAACAGGTCTGTGAAACTCTGAGGAAGCTGTGGATTACAAAGAAAGCCCTGCAAAAAACGGATACAAAAAGAACAGATTTATTGAACTTGAAAATAGCATTAAATTCCACTTAAACATTCATTATAAGTAAATACCTACAACATTACACTGAAATTATCACCAATCACATATAAAACCATGGATGCAGAGGATCAGTTCGAACACAAAAAGCAGCTCAAGAGCTAAAAAAAAAAAAAAGAAAAAAAAAAGAAAAAGGAAAAAAAAAAAAAAAGGTAGTATTAAATAGGAATCCTCAAAATGAACACAGAACAAAGGCCATGCACGAAAGAATTATCAGTTGTTAGTCGTTAGAAATGCTGGTTCATCGAGACGTTGATGCTTTAGCTTCTGCTTTTTCCTGCTGACATTTGCTTACATGTGAAGTTCAACCACATGAGACATGACACAAGTGATTGACGAGCCCTGTTATTTTACCAATTAAAGAGAAAAGGAAACACTAAATACAAAAACCAGTAAGATCCCTCCAGGCGTTGGAAGCAGAAATAAAAGCACCACTTGGCACAGAGCCTGGGGGAGTGTCCCGTCTCTCTGGCACATAAGTATGGGCTTTCTGCTACCGGTGAGAAAGCAAAAACAGTCAGGCTTTTTTTTTTTTCTTTCTAAACTGTCTCGTGGAACAGAGAGTCAGCAGGAGAGGGAGGAGATAATGCTCAACCTGTTTTGTTTTCATTTTTCATGTTAATCTGAGGCTGGGGCGTAAGGTGGGGATTCTCTATGTGAACATAAAGAAACTTGGAGTAGTCAGCAAGACGTCATCAACGTCACTTCAAGTGTAGGCACTCGTGGCTCTTCAACAGTGCACAGCGACCGCAGTCAGGAGGAGAGGGGGAAAAAAAAAATTGATTTTTTTTTCCAAAACAATTGCACCAGAATGTTTCTCCCAAACCAGGTTAACCTCTGCCTCCCATCAGCACACCTGGCTTGCATGTACATAAGAAGAGTGTTTCAGCTCAATATCACAAACAGATACGTTAGGAACGATGGTACATAACCCTACTGTTTACATAAAAAAATAAAAATAAAAAAAAAACTAACACGGAATGATGTGGGAAGTCTTTGGTGCTCAGTGTGACAGAAAACTGATGAGATCCAAAGAACTGTTGGCATCACTTCCAACCCCAACTGAGGGTGTTAACGACATAAAAGAGGAGTGTAGCACAGGAACCCACAAACAAACAAACAAAACAAACAACAACACACATCTTGAGTGTACTGTATGGCTATACACGAATCCTTCATTATGCGAGGCCACGCCGGCCTACTCGCTCTCTATTTCTTACAAGCTCAGCCTCCCATCGCCTTCCTCAACAACCCCTTTAAAAACTTGTGCCCTGAGATGGACCAGTCAGCCATTCTTTTACACGTGTCAATCAGTCTATCCTGGCTATTATTAACATAACTCAGTACGCTATCATAAGAAGATGCTGAAATTCAAAGATTTCTATGTACCTTATGAATGTTTCCTATTTAGAAAAGAAAAAAAAGTCACAGCATAGATGCAGTTTTCGCCTGAATATTCTGGGAACTATTTTCATCTACACTGCACAGTAATTAGGGTCTCTCCTTGCTTGCATTGAAGGTATCAGTAAATTAGTGCTCTGCAGATGGAAATGACTAATTGAACCCTTTTTTTTTTTTTAAAAACCATAAAAAGTTGAGGAACATGTTTGAGGAAAGGTGAGAAGATGGCTGGGAGACAGAAAGTGCTGATAAATGAGGAGTCCCAGCTCAGCAGCCTGCAGACTCACGCTGTCACCACAGCCTGCTGCGCTTCCCCTAAAGGTGCTCAGGCTGGACAAGAGTCGAAGACGAACTCGTCGTTTTGTTGTTGGAGGATTGTTGGTGAGAATGAGATGTGAGCGGGAATCCATAGAGGTTTATTGGAGATCTGCTTCGGCCGACCAGACCAGCCGGTGCAGGTCTGCTTTCTTGTGTTGTGTTTGGTCGTAATCCAAGAAGGCAGACAACACAGTTCCAGTTCCAGTAGTGACAACTTTTTTAAATTTACTGCATGATGAATCCAGGCTGTGGGGCCATCCGGGGTGGGGCCCTCTGAGGCAAAGCAGGGGGGTACTGAGAGAGGTAGCTGTTGGGGTAGCCAGAGGGGATGTTGGGGAAGGGTTGCCCTGTTCGGGGAGGAATGGGTGGGTATTGAGATGCTGGGTACGAGAAGGGAGGCTGTGGCTCAGCGGTTGGAGGTGGACTTAGAATTGGTGCTGGCTGGGATGGAGGTGGCGGTGGCTTCCTTCTGGGCTGAGCGAGGGGGGAAGAGGAGCTGCTGCCAGCCTCGCTGAGGAGAGAAGCAGCTCCGGAGATTTCCTGAGAGCGGGAGGGAGGGACTGACAGCTGGGGCAGCCGCTGGCCCTTCATCACCATCTCCTGCAGCTTCTCGATTTTAACCCGTCTCAGGTGGGCCAGCTTCCTCTTGTTCTGGTAGGCATCGATAAACAAATCCAGAGTCATGTCCCCATCCAGTAAAGAATCAGCCATGTTCTGTGGACAGAAGGGATTTGGAGCAGAGTTAGAGAGAGAATAAACAAGGTTAATCCAAAAATAAATAAATAAAAATGCTGAAAAAGTTTCCACTGAAATTACGCTGTCAGTGTGAATGGCTGCAATAAGAAAAGGGGTCTGAAAATTTATTTTTTTATTTTTTTAAAAAACGCACAAAATATTTGCACAAATTTTAGGGCTCTGGTGGGTCGAAGTTTCTAAAAGCAGAACGGGACTTCCTTCTTCCCGACTGTCACAAAGTGCATGCTGATAAGGGATCCTCTATTCCTGATACTGTGGGGTCTCTACCTGGCTAAAAAAAAAAGTGTCTTGAGATAATGGCGTTTTGTGAACTGCTGCTACATGACTAAAGCTGAATTGATAAGACAGAGTGTCGACATGAGTCACACTGATAGGAATAGCAACGCGGGAGAATCACTCACTGTTGACGAATGTAACATTTAAAATGATTCATCTAATGGTGGGTTCTCTGCTCACTCACTTCCATTTGGTAAAATGTCACAAAAAGTGACAATTTTCCCACATAAACTGAGCGAACTAATTCAAATATCACTTCAACACTACACTACTAAACTATATTAACACTACTCATCAATGGCAGCTGCCTGCTCTCTATGTAGGTGAGGGACTGCATGCTTATATAAGAAGTCTGATATTTATCAGACACGTACAGAAGCACGAGTCTCATCTTTTCCACATCTACCACATTTACAGTATATATTTTATACTGACAACAGTCAGCGTACAGTTATTGACTGAAGAATCGAAGATGGAGCTAAATCATCGATCAGTGGGTTTGATATAATGTAGCTCTGTGTTTGATGCTAGAAGACGCAAACCTTTTAGAAACACCAAGTAAAACAACGTCTGCTACACTTAGAGTACTGAGTATAAACACTGGCAACCATACCAGTTTACGAGTAGTTTGTATTCTAATGTTTTTATCATACCAGGAAAAACAGCCGACGCACATCCTTGTTTCCAAATAAACTGGGACACTTTAAAAATGCTGTCAGGACCTGACGCCATACAGTGATATACTTTACTCTATCAACATTTGTGAAATGTGATGCTGCCATCCAAGTATCATTATTTTTAACAATACTTGCAACCAAAGAACTTCAGGTGCGTGCTCTTGGGAGCATAAAGGGTAAAAGACTTGCACAGCAGCTGATTTTAAGCAGCCAGTCAGTGCAGAGACTAGCAGAAGAAATGTCACATTCAAATATGATCTGTGATCACACGCTCTTAAAAAGAAGTTCAGCTGCACAAATCTGAGATTTAACTCCTGCGTAATTAGGCCATGACTGTTCATACCAAAAATCACTATCACGACCATGATTACCACAAATGTTTTTGTAGAGGAAGTTGTAGAGGAAGTTTTGTTTTGTTTTAGGCTGCCCAGATTTAAAGTTATTCAAGCTGTGAAACCGATTGCATGTCCCTGACAAATTTATACTTAAGCAATTTGATTGATTTGGAGAATATGGCAAATAAATCCAGTGTGGGAAGTGCCTGGAATGTAGGAGGAAGTTTGTACTGACAAAGAATAGCTCAGAGTAGCTCATTAGAAACAAGCTCATGTTTGGGAACTTCACCACTGTTATTAAAATGTCAACTGAGAACAACTCGTAGCGAGCTACTGCAGAATGCAATTTACACCACACTGTATTGTTCAGTCTATATTTTACTGTTCCTTTGTGAGTTTAGATTTCTTATTAGCTGTAGCACTCCTGTTTTGTTTTGTATTTTTGTGACATGTTAAGGCCTATTTAGGGTTGTGTGGTACTGGTTCATGTTAGGAGTTTCTGTAAAGTTCAAAAATAAATGAGAAAACCACATGTTGGAATATTTTTAATGATAAGCACAGTTCTTACATGACTGTGTATAATCTGATGAAGAACACCTTAAAACACTGACGGGACAGGTAGCAGTCACCTCTATGTCAGCTATTCTGCTGCCCACATACTCTCCAACAGGGATCTTAGATATGAACAATGAAGCCTCTGTAGGAGAACACACCATCAACTAGAGCAGCAGGTATAAGAATTACTGACCGAGGATACATGAAGTCATCCGTGGTGACAGCTGAAGAATGCTTACCTCTGTTTCCTCCTCTATTTTGGCTCCTTCTGCCTGAAGCAGGGCCAGCAGAATATCCAGAGAGGTGTTTCCTGACTTGTGGTCTGTTGAAGAGGAAGACAGAGGAACGACAAAGATTACTGTGCTGGGCCTGAACTGGGAGGAGGCGCGGTCGCTGTTGGCAGCAGTCAGTCAGAGTTAACCGTGCTTGTTGTATAACCGGAATTGTTTTCCACAATGTAAGAAAGCAAATACAGGTAGCAAGTCAAACCCATAATTCTCTCATCTCTTGTGAGCTCTCTGATGTAAGTGAAGTAGTAGAGCTGTTCACAATCCTTCAGGCATTTGAGTCACGGGATGATTACGTAGTGTTTACACACTGCTCAAAGGAACACAAATGTATTCTCAAACCAAGGAGCTCATAAAAAGACATCGCTTTAAACATGAATGTTCTGGCATTAAAAGGTTTCAATGAGCCTGTTACACAAAGCTGAGGCGGGACGTGTGAATGCTGCCAGTCAGTGTCCGGGGACTGCCACTTCCAAACCGTCAGAGCACGTCTGTTTGCGGTGAACTTGCAAAGCTCAACTGAGTCAACTGAAACTGCCCTGGTGTCTCCAAGGAGGAGCACAGTTTTGTTTGTGTTTCTATGCAGGGATGAAAGTCTACACCAGCTGGAGCTGGGACTGCATCCTGACGGTGAGACCAAGAACACCAAACTACTCTCCATCTACACACAGTCCAGTCTAACCTGATGAGCTCTTCTGGACAAATAAATCAAGATTTCGAGCTGATATAGAGCAACACTGGTAAACATCCATGCTAGAAAGCTACCTGTAGCTCAAAAGTGCAAACATTAACATGCTGCCCCTTGACAGCTGGAACAGACTCCATCTACTGGTCTAAGGAAGCTTGATTTCAAGAGAAAAATCCAGTACAGGTTGGCTCATTGGTGGTACTGAACAGCAGGCGTTCTTTGTTCTGATTGGTTACATTCTGACTGTATCTAAGGCAGAGACAGACTAGCTGTAGAGCTTCAAAAACGCTGCCATCGCTTGAAAAGTCCAAGACATTTTAAAGACAATCCGAGTGTCCCTTCATTAATATATTACATTACATATATTATTACATATATTATCATTATTATAACAACAAGCTTGGGTTCCCCAAAAGGAATTGCTAAAGCACCTAATCCTACCCCCTCATCTCAGTCTGGTCCCACTTTCCCTGGCAGCACCACTCTAAGATTTCCCAGCTGTCTGAGCGTGTGCTTCCTCCCACATGAGACTAAGCACGCCAAGTTGTGTTCCAAGGCCACAGTCAAAGTCTCATGCAGCTTTTCTGGTGTATTAGTTCCGAATGTTGGGTCTTTTATTAAGGGAAACGGAAAACGAAGGAAGTTAGTGGTAACCTTTTTAATCAGTATGGGCGAACGCTGGGATAAAGAAGCTTCATTAAACGAATCCAAAGGTTGTGTGGAAAACATGACAGATAGTGAAGGCTTTTTCAGACACACCTTGTTAATAGTCTTGATAATTACACAGTGGGTGATTGTAGTTACCTGAACTACTGTCTAACCCTTTTAAACACTAACGCCGAAATGTACCAACACATGTTGTCCTTGTTGTGATCAGATCACATTTAACACACTAGCTGAGGACTTGAATACTAGCACAATGAGATTTAGCTTGACAGAGTACACAAGAGCACACACACACACACACACACACACACACACGAGCAACATGACGGTTTTAGTTAATGATCAACTTTAGATAAAAGCTGCAGCCTGGCTGCTTGTCATCTCATCAAGAAATAACACAATCTGTGAACAACTTTAACCCTTTGAGTACAAAAACCTTAAATAATGGACAGTATTTGATGCTCGTCTTTACCACACGTGATGCTAAAGTGTGACAAGGTCATAAAACAGCCTTCTACGCTGAGTTTAAGTTTATTCTGTTAAGACTAAGACAAAAACATTCTTAGTGTATGTATCTTGTTTCAGATATTTCTTTCCACCCATGTTCAACAATTACTATAAGTTAAATCACTTGTCGCTAAACAGGTCAAGGTTAACCACTATAGCCTATATTGCTTTCTCTTTATGCGGGATGTGAGAAAGAAACTGAGCGCTCACTTTCTTTGCACTTTTTTATGATCATCATCTGCATCATATGTGCCAAATGCTGGAGACTTTTGATCCCACCATTAAGTTGCTGATAGAAGATCCCTTCTTATTCTTTTAGGCCACTACAATGATAATGGACAATCATGGAAACAGACTTACAAAATTCATCATTTCCACTGACTTTGTGAAGAACAGACCATCTCTACCTTTATTACCTACGGCAAACTTTCAGGAAATATAAGACAACATAAAACTTTATTTTTCTTGAATTTAATTTCAGCCTATGGAAGCCCCGTGTTTAGAGGTCAGATTTTCCTGGAAATCCAAAATGCTGCCCTTAGATTCCAAAAAACAAAAAACTCCCTGGCCGGGGCTTCATGCTTGACACAAAGCCTTTTTCCGGGGTGAACTCCCATCTCTTATTGTTTCCACCTCGCTCCCATAACAAGGCAGATTCTCAGGCAGATCAGCGCACAAAGCTCCAATTCTCTGACTCAGTGGAGAATTGGGTGAACACAACACCAGTCTGGGCCTAGAGATCATGGGACGGCCATTTAGTAAATGAATCCACATCAACTTCTGCTGTGAATATGTGAAAAGGGGGAGTTGTTGGCCTGCCTGCCTGCCTCTCTCTCTCTCTCTCATCCTTCCAACTTCCACACTCCCTCCCACCCACTGTGGCTGTTTTATAGCAGCTTGCCTGGCAGCACAATGCTCCACTGAGGGCTGGCGTCCTCAAAGGCAGTGGATAGTGGTGATAGAAAAGAGGGGGAGTGCCTACTGGACAGTAAAGGGTAAAGCAGAGGCCATATAATTTCTGGAGAAAAAGAGAGGAAATGAGGGAGAGCTGGTGTTTGACAATATGCAAACGAGCGCACAACAAGCTACTGTACGTCTAATCTCCCATCTGGGTCAAATGACTGTTTCTCTCAGCTCTGAGCATCGCTGTCCCTCCCCAGCTACTCTCCAGTAAATCCACATCTAGGACAACTACTACATGGCAGGTGGGGGTGGGGGACACTGGGTAACCTACATCTGACAAAAGCCACTTCATGCTGGCAAACAAAATCACAAGGTCACAAAAACACACTGGATTGGTATAATATCAGTCCAAGCACCAAGAAGAGAGCTTAAAATATTTGACGCCGATAACACGGTAACAAGGAAAAAGATTCTTGAGAACTAAAATTTATTTAACGGAACTTCATTTTCACAACACAGAAATCTCCCGTTGACTGTGACAACCTTTGAAAGCTGTGAGAGCCTGTCTTTCCAGCAGAGACGGAGCCAAAGTCAAACTTTTATCAGAGCACAAGAGGAATAAATGACTTGCATTCTATTCTGAGTGAGCTGCTTAGCAACCGTTGCGTCACCAAGGTCACAAACATCGTCACGCCGTCTTCTTCACATGCTGTAGTGCTGTGAAGGTATGCCGGTGAGGGACGCTACAAGCCTGTAACACTTTCATGAGTTTCTCAACCTGAGCTGCAGTTACATGTTGAACAGCACTTCTGGGAACAAGGCTGCTGAGGCCTTCTACAGTAAATGTGACAACTGGTCAAACAGGTCTCTTGAGTGTGTGTTCATGTACACAAACAGAAGAAACAATGAGGAACAAAGGCTATGTACCACATCACCTTCCTAGCAACAGGAAACTGCTATCACCTTTAGTTTCTTAGGGTTTCCTCACCAATTATGACCATACTGTGTGTTCTGCAGCACACCCATAATGATATGTTGATTACATCAAACAGGTAGTGTAAAAACTATAACAGAAGCTGTTTTTGACTGGATCACAGATAGAATCACGTCAGGACACTGAAATAATAATAAACCCTAAAACAATCCTAAACAGGTCTTAAAAATACCCCAGACATTTTCATAATCAACAGTGACTATGAAATGACAGTTGTGTTGTGACTGGTTACTTAAGTCTCACGTAAATAGGAAGACTGATTTAAAAAACAAAAAAAAAAAAACAAAAAAAAAAAAAAACACACAACAAAACAAAGCAGAAACTTAGAGAGAACTTTGGCACTTACACGGGTAAAAACAAAGTAAGATTAACTAAGCATTTCCACCACTAGATCAGTAAGTAACCAAAACCATCTCCTCATTCGCCAATTAGGGTTTTAAAAAAGAAAAGTGATCCATTCCTCACCTCCGTCATCAAAGCTTAGAGAAGGGTGATGGGGACGTTGACCACTGGCACTATGACCACTTCAATTTTTTTTTAACTCAAATGTTAAAAAATGTGAAGGAAATAAAAATAACTGATTTCACTACTAATCATGAATAGAACAAAATATATTAAAAAGATTAAATAAGGTCCCCTGTTTATCATTTGCAGTCTGAGACAGAGTAGCTCAGGCATGACTTGCTTCCGTTTCTAAATGCAAACAGAAATGTTCACTCTGTTCAGAAATGATGTGAAGGCCTTGTGCACAGATATTTAAATGTACTTACTGTTAGGATGTTAATATGTGAGAGTAAACTTGTTTTCCCCACAGTGTACTACAATAATGCAACAAGGAGTTTAAAAAGCACAGCTACGATTAGCAACACACCCTGTGTGTGTGTGCCTTTTCCGTTTCAGGCTATTCCCTTGAGCATTTCTGCAAGTATCACTTCTCAGTGACTTCACGGATAACAGTGTTCAAATTTCCTTTGGACGTTAAAAATTCAAGACAAACCGTTCAATAAAAAATGCCTCTAAAACTCTCTCTCCACACTGCTGCTGCCGTACCTAAGGTGGACTTGCGGAGTTGATAGGATTCAAAGCCCTCCTGCAGACTGCTGTAGCGCTTGATGAGCTGCTCTTTCTTGTGCTCCAGTCTGGGCTGCAGGGCAAGGTTTTGCTCTGCCAGGGTTCGGTTGTTGCCCAGTGTCCTCTCCTTGTTCTGCTGGACTTCTTGGATCTACAAAACAAGAAATAAGTGTTATTAGTATCTGTCTTGAGAAAATGTCCTTTTTCAACACTGATCACTGATATAATCATCAATAATTAAAATGTTTGGTTAGAGGAATCTCCTACAAACATCTGCACATGTTTAGAAAGACAAATTCTGGCCATGAAAACCCAAACTTCATCTGCCTTGATCCACACCAAATATTCAGTATTTTTAAACGTCTTTAACCAAGCAGCAAGATACATGAAAAACAATCTATATAAACAAAAAAGAAAGTCCTGAAAGGCCTTGCTCAAAGCTATCGTTTGTCATTTTGGATATTTTCCATCTAAAAAGAAAAATATCATAATTGGTCAAATTTATTATTATCTCTTTTATTGGGACAGCTGTTGAACATAACAGTAGTTTGCCTTTTTACATTTTCTTTGCTGTCACATTTTAACTTATAATTGAAAACTAAAGAAGACAGAAAAAGGAGAAAAGAAAAGAAGAAGAAAAAAAAAAAAAACACCCCCCCCCCCCCCCCAAAAAAAAAAAACAACAACAACAAACAAACAAACAAACAAACAAAAATTAGAGACCAATACTGGCAAATATCTTTACAGTCCCAAAAGATGTGGAAATGGTTAGCTCCATCTCCCCCACATCTCCAACATTTATCACCAATTCCTCGATATCTTTGTTGAGCAGGGGTAATGAAAAATCTCATAATGCTTTTCCAGCAAAATTCACGCCAAACATTAGACCCAGTGGTAGCCCACTGTATCTTGCATGCGTGAGCCCAACACTTCTCAGTAATTGTCAAATTACCCTCCTTTTCACACTTCACTTTAATATACAGAGCGCTGTCGTTTTTACACCGCCGGATGCTGTTATATAATTTAGAAATAATTTTACTTTGCACTTCAGAATTGGTCAAATTTAAACTCTTTAAAGTTTCGAGTAGAGCAGCAGACAACAAAAACAATATAAAGAGAGGAAGCACGGACCTTCCTAACTGGTACACTTTATTAGCAAACAATGAGCCTGACGTGAGGACACGACTGATTTGTCATGGCAGGAAACCTGCAGGTCAAATCATGTTCTGGGCTCCATTCCATTCAGGTGTGTAAACACCTGTTTCCTGATGACTCACTTGCATTACATTAAGCACTGACTACGGAACTGTGCAAAAGTCTTGAGGCAGCCTCATTTCTTTATATTTTGCTTGGAAAATGGGGAACGGGTGCAGAGATTTATTGATACGTGCCAGCTTGCATGGATATACAGTATGTAAGACAGAAACAGAGTTTGTACAATTCCAATATAATAGAAATTCTCCTCATTTCTATTCTTCAGAAATAATTCCCTGGGCTCCTTGGTGGATATTCCAAAGGCATTCGTTGAACGTTGGCTGGCTGTTTTTCCATTTGGGGCTTTTTTCGATTCAGGTATGTTTTTACTGCAGTAGAAAAAGGAGAAACCAGAGCAGCAATTTATTGCTGAAGACTGGTAGTGTTCTATTGTGTGGTCTTCTATCCAGGGGCCTGTTCTTCGTACCTCGCTAAGTAAGTTAGCTGGATTAGATTGTTGACGATTTCGCGTGATCCTGGATCGTTCGGTTCCCCGAAACTCATCCGGGACTTGCTGTCATAGCAACAGAGCCGTAAGCATAAACCTGCTCGGGAGCAGGTTTACTTTATGTAAACAGGATTAGATCGCGGCCACGCAGGTATGTCCGCTTCATTTATACGAAAGCAACAGCGATATTCCACCACTGTTTCACCATAAATAAATAACATCAATGTAACTAAAGATAATGCAGCACTTGATCCTTTTATTGATTTCACACAGATACATACAGGTCATTTCCTAAAAAAGGGAAATGTACTATTAACATTCTATTACATGTATGTGATTATTACAGATTTAATTCATATTTCAGAGTAGCAATTGCAAATCACTTCGTGTAATCAAGATGAGAGACCACGGCTATAATAATAATAATGGATACTTTATTGATCCCCATGGGGAAATTACTTGTTTTTCTCTGCATTTGACCCATTCACTCAGTGAAGCAGTGGGCAGCCCACTAAGCAGGCGCCCGGGGAGCAGTGTGTAGGGACGGTACCTTGCTCAGGGGTACCTCAGGGTAGCCGTTAAGTGGATTCGAACCGCCGACCTTCCGATCATGGGGCGACCACTTTACCTACTGAGCTATCCCTGCCCCATATAAAAGCGAAGGTGGATTTGGGAAGTCTGTCGCAGCCATGTCCTGTCCGTTTACGCGAGAAACCCATTGCGGAAGGTGCAAGATTGATAAGGAGAGTCCTCAGAATCCAGCGTATATTGCGGGACAGACAGGATCCTTTAGCTCAGCGCGACAGTGTGCTCATTGAGAGATATCGATATTTCCGTGAGGATATTATTTACTTAACCAACTTGTTGACGAGGGGGTGCAGGACCACCACCTGTCTTTTTTTTGCTCTGCCCTTTTCTTGGTTGCTGTTATGAACAAACAAATAGATTATTTCAGGGTCTCTTTCCAAGAGACGAAAAGCAATATAAGTGATAAATATTACCATTCTGTAGAATATTCTTATATTTCACTTTTACCTGTTCCCATGTTCTAGTGGGTCCTGTTGTGGCTCTAATGTGAAAGGGGATATAATATAACAATATAATATAATGTAATATAATATTGGATAATATAGTGTAATATAATAAATCTATGAATAAATAATAAAGTGACTGAATAGTGGTATTGTCATGCGCTTTGGGTGCCTTGAAAAGCGCTATATAAACCCACTCCATTATTATTGTTATTATTGAATTACTTACGAGTTTAATTTGTCAGCAACTTCCTGCCAGCCCTCTCTCCTTGCTTTTGCAGCCTTTGCAGTGTTCCCTTGCGTTTTAATTAAACTCTGAAACTCCTGAAATCCCTCAATCAAGAGTTCTTGCTCTGCTGCCGGAAAATACCGAGCGCGCCCCTTCGACATTTTCGCCGACCAATCAGCGGGTTGCCGATCAATGTTTCTACTATCGATGCGTAGCCCCTTTTACGACACCCAGTGATGTCACATCACTGCGTCCAGCTGTACTAATCGTCAACAACAGGTGTGTTCGGGGAACTGGATTAGCGAGCTCACGGTTAGCGCGATGGTTTGGTCTTGGATGTGTCATTTGATCTTGGATGTAGTGAGCGACGTACGAAGAACGGGCCCCTGGTATGCGTTTATTGCATTGTTGTGTTTGTACATGTTCCCAGACACTTTTCAGATTCTTTTACACAGTGACTCGAATTCTTAGATTTTTCTGTGCTCGAAATTCTATTAGTTTTGAGACGATCCCAACACCACTGGCTGAATTGCAGCCCAAACAAAGACAGAGCATGACAGTTAGCTGTAGACATTGACTGTTATATCTAAAAAAAAAAAAAAAAAAAAAAAAAAAAATTTATTTGGATTTACAATTAAGAGTAGTTTCTTGAGAGCTACCCTTCCACTGAGACCATTTCTAATGAGACTTCAGGGCAGAGTAGATGGATCAGTTGAAGGGCCAGATGCATCTCTCAGGGCTTACCTCCCCATTTCTGGCAATACTGTTCACCTGATTTTTTTTTTCTTTTAATTAATAGCTATTTAGGAATTAAATTCAATTTTATTTATAAAGTGCCAAATCACAACAACAGTCGCCTCAAGGCACTTTATGTTGTAAGACATGCATACAGAGAAAAATCCAACATATATCATATGACGCCCTATGAGCAAGCACTTTGGTGACAGTGGGAAAGAAGAATTCCCTTTTAACAGGAAGAAACCTCCAGCAGAACCAGGCACAGAATCACCTTGCTGGGAAATAATTACTATTTTATGCCTGTTAAACTGTGTTATATTTAGCATTTTTCAAAGATTAAGCTAAAGAAATGGGAATAAATTATACCATATTTTTCAGACTATAAGGTGCACTTAAAATCCTTAAATTTTCTCAAAAATTGACAGTGCGCTCATAATCCACCTTATGGTCTGAAAAATACAGTTGTGTTTTTGTGGGAGGCTGCTTGTAATGAAGTGCATGAAGATTAAATTTAAAATGTGTTCTTTGCCAAGTTATCCGTTGTGTGCAGACGAGTTAAAATGTTTTGGTGTGTGATAAGTAGCTCAACAAAATGTTTTTTTGAAAATGCTCAAGGACTGGACTGAAAATGAGTGCAAAAGCAGTCCAAAGAAAAATACCCTGCAAGAAAAACATAAAGAAACAAGAGGTGGCTCAGACCTTTGCACAGTCCTGTGTACACCTACAATCAAACCAGTTGTTTTTTAATAATAGTGCAAAATTTTACAAAATGACAAGAAGATAATTTAGATAGGAAAGAAACGATTCCATTTGTAATTCTAAATCCAAGATATGAAGGATTTCCTTTTTTTCCACATTAATGTTAGTGCACACACTTGACAATTTTATCAGAATATACTGTCATATCAATGCTAATACAATTAATAATACAACTAACAACAGTTTTGTTTTCAAATATCATGCCAAAAATGTTTCAGTCTTTAAATTTTCAGTCTATGAAATAAAATAAAAAAAGTGCAGAAAAAAAAAATACCTGTAACAATTCTGAAGAATCTTAAGTGACATCTTCAAATATGTTTGGCTGCAAGACCAAAGGCTTTCTCTTCTGTACAAATGTAACAAAGAACAGCTAGGACTTTTATATGAGTGGCAATTTGCAAAGGTTTTGTTTTATTAGTATCTTACATAAATGTTCCCACACATAGGTGCACATTTTGTTTTTTTACATTGTTGCTCAACAGATCGTCGTAATTCTGAAAACACTTGATACAAGAAATCTTAAAGAAATTATTAACTCATGAACTGTTACAAACAGTCGACAAAAGAGACAAAAATCAGGCTTTTAAATGACTGAAAGTGTAACAGTGTTGCCAACGACCCTAGAATAAAACACAAGCAAGTCAAAATGCTTTTTGCTCTCTATTCTGCTCAGTGTGGGAAAGTAGAACAGAATAATTGAAAATTAGACTGCAGAATATATTTATTACCGTACCCACTTTTAACCACAACATGCACAGTGGGCAGGAAGCAATGACTATATAAGCTTCTCTACCTGGAAAAATCCGTGAATGAGCTCATATGACTGTTGGTAATACTCCAAAAAAAAAAAAAAAAAAAAACATCTACTACTTGTGCAGTCTTAGCTAGAGGACCAAAACAAAGACGTGAGACAAAAATGCTGGCGGAACAGAAGCAATTTGTACCGTGCTGATGTTTGGAGTGATGTGTATTATTACAGAGTGACTTGACTCACAATGCAGCAACTTATGATTCAATGTTAATATCATATGCATACATGCATATATGAGAGAGAGAGATGATGATACAATGTCATCTTTTTTTTCACTGTGGAAAACTCCATCCACGACTGTTTTTAAATGACGAGTTGTTGAATAATTGGTGGAGTATTACATCAACACAAATATGAACTGAAACAATGGAGACAAATGGGATAAACAACATGTTACAGTTGGAACAGCGGGGGATTAAAGAAGAAAAAAAAAAAATCTCTTGTGCCTTCTCTGATGACTCATTTCACACATCCAACATGTTCTATGTACAAACTCAACTAGGACTGGGCGAGAACACAGGAAAACTCTAAAAATACTCCACAGCGCAGGCCAGGCTTATGGAATAGTTTCTAAAAGTAGTCAGTGGTTGGACTGAATGAGGGGAGGCAACATTTTATGCAGTAAAAGCAGCTAAACAAGTCTACTATAACTACAATTTGCACCGTCACATCTCCAGGTGACTGGTCTTACTACTGGAAGATCTGATTTGCTCATTCATTACGGCCCCACTAGTGATGCAGAGCTTTAAAATAGCATCTATAACTGCAGGCTTGTTCTGTCAGAGCAAAACCATATTATTGTTTACTTGCGGAAATGCTCTACATCGCAGCCCACCCTCCTGAAATAATGACAACGAATGTAGGTCAAGCGCTTGCCTGGATGGACCACAGACCTGAACTTTGGAGAGATGCTGAAATAACCACAACTGAATTCAGGTCACTGTAACGCAGCACTCACAAAAACATGAAAAAAAAAACAAAACAAACTAGAATCACATCTTGCATCGGTTATGGAAGTGAGAAATAAAATTATGAAGTCTGAAACTGCAGACTGGCTGCAGAGTTCTCAAGTGGAAAGGTGAAGAGTTCAGGCTCTTTCGAACCATGGGTCAGAAGGATTCCACTTAGAGAAGAGGAACAATTGTGTACAACGTAGAAATGACACTGTAGTGCAAATGCAGTCCAGTACAGTTCTGCATGGACTCTTGAAACAACATCACACTGTCTGAACGTTTAGACACAGCAAAACTGATTTGGTATAAAAGTCTAAAGACTCAACTGTTCAGTTATTTCTAGTAATCAGGATTCTTAGGTTGCTGGCACAAAAAGGGGAATTATATGGTCGATAACAAGTACTGTAGATCCAAACACTAGTGTGGAAGATGCATCCTGCATTTAAGATGCTATTCCAACGCCTCAGTCCTTTCTTGTTGTTTTGAGATAAAGTGAAAGGTTTTACTGAAGGAGATTCTCATCAAAGATATGTAGCAAACTAGCAAATCTAGTGTTGGGACACTAGATTTGTCCCAACACTAGATTTGCAATGTCAGGTGCATGATATTGACCATGCACCTGACATTGCATGGTCAATATCAGATGCTACAAGTCAAAGTAGTAGTACCAAAGTCTTAATTCTCTCGTTACTGTTACTGAGCTAGCTAACCTAGCACTGTTTTCCTTGCTCTTCAACAACATGATCAAAAGGATGAGCCCCGGCTTTCCTTTGTCATCATTACAAAAAAAAAAAAAATAAGAATGATTATGTACACTCCCCAACTAAACAAACCTTGAGCAAGACACTTTCCTGTTTACTGAAGGTCTCAAAATAATAAAAAAAAAAAACATCTTTATCTTAGCTGGCTTCAAAATGGACAGTAAAATAAGCATTTAAAAAGCCCATCAGGAAATGTTTTATAGAAGTGCTTAATTCTTAACCCTTAGATACAGTTTGGGTTAAATTTGACTACATATGGTGCTCAACAGGAGAAGTAGAGATCAGACAGAGGGTCGGGGGGGGGGGGGACCTTGACACATAGGCACAGTCCACCTGCAATGTAACCAAATAATCTCAAAATAAACAAACTAGAATCCTTTTACTGTGAACTAACAGAGTAAAGGTGAGGTTGGGAGGAACATAAGGTTATACAACCACCTGAGCTGCCATTTTAGTGAGCCTGGGAAAACTGCACGTCCCACACACGCGAGGTTTCCTGCCACTGCTTTGGAATGCAAAGACTAGTTTATAATAAGCTGTGTTCTAATTGTTGAATAATATTTGTAAATACAGATGGCATGGATTTTTCATGTTTTAGGTAAAACAACACATGATGTAGTGTGAGATGTTTTTCTCCAAAATGAACATAGAAAAACCTTAAGAAAATATTCTCTGTCTGCACACTGAAAACAATAATTAAGGAGTAATTGTCCATTTATTATTGTCAGATGGGCTTTTTATACATTCTTAAGATAGCTTTGGCTCTTTGGTCAGCATTTCTTTTAAACGTGCTTATAAATAAAATGCCTTGACTTGTAATGGAGAGAATACCTTACATTGTATGGTTAATTACTTTAGAATAGCCTTGTATCCCACCAATTTCTGATATTCCAGGTTTGACGGATGCTCGTGCTACATAAGTTAGCTGCTAGGTCTTCACTGACACCATGACATGTTACTGGCATCAAAACTTGAAAATGTTTGATTACACCTCCAAATAACAGACTACAACCTTCACCAGCACAATTCCTGGATTAGTGAAGGTCTTAAAAGATAAGCCACATTAATCTTAATTCAAAACAGACAGCATAATGGAAAGCTGGCTCTTCGCCAACACCATCAACAGGATTGGTATTGGTATAATTTGTGTCATTAAGAAAGCAAATCAATGTCTGATTACACCCACAACCACACAGACCTTGAAGTGATACTTCCTGGTTTACACAATGGACAGCATAATAGAAAGTCTAAATATGCTGAAACATCAGTGAGAATTATCAAAAAAACAACAACTGGGTAATCAACATCCTAGCAGCCTAGTGAAGCGTATCTGCAATTCTTAGTCGTTCAAAAACAGGACGCACTGAAACTAAACAAATTCACAAAAGGGCTATTTGCATTATTCAAATGCCAACACAGCCAGTGTGTTTTTTACAGAACAAGAAGATTGTTGCTTACAGAAAAGCGTACAGTGCCTCTCAGCACTCTCATGTTTCATTCAGTGCCTTATGACACCTACTGCCTTTGTTCTTATCCACTGTACTGTGAGCAAAAAACTTCCCAGACAGTTTCAAGTGTGGTTCAGGCATGTTTTTAAGTGTCCCATTCTCTTAAATATCTCTTGCAATCTTATGACTAACACAAGTCAACAGCTGCAGTGTCATTCCTGTTCCTCCCTCTCTGTAACCTATGGGACTTGGGAAAACGAAACCATAGAGACAATCAGACAGGGTGTGGATGAAAAACAGGAGCGACAACACAAAAGACCAACTCACAGCTCAGCATTCATCCAAATGCCAAAGGCCTGTAGTCTTGCGTCTTGTAGTCGAGCTGAAACTGTCATTATGTTGATATACAGAAGCTTGTGCTCGAGTTTCTCAGCTCTGTGAATAGAGGCTTTTCATCACCTCTCAGGCAGCGAGTCATTATTGCGCAAAAAAAAAACTAAGCTAAAATTAGACAACACCTCAGCGTCATGACAACAGACAAGAAATTCCCAAGTCCTGACAATATGCATTTAATGTTTGTGATAAACAGTCAGGTCCAAGCTGTTGGGTGAAAAGCAGAGGTGTGAAGTGTTTCCTCTGGATTTAGCACTTGGTAGGGAAACGTTCCAGCAGCTGTGGTGGGCAGGGGTACAGTTAATCTACTTATATAATACACTGTATTGGCTACTCAGGAGTACAATTGAGTACAATTAAAATTATATTCAGTGCCAAAATTAAACTCATATTCACAATAATTAATAAATAATTATGATCTTGTAATAAAATGTATATGAATAAGAAGGGTGACCAATTTGACTTTAACTATTTTAAGTATATTTAATGCCAATTTTGTTTGCATTACTTAAGTAGGATTGTGGCTTTTACATAAGAAACCATAAATAATGTTACCTAGACTTGCTTTCTACGCTTTTTAAAATTTTAATCTGATTATCCATCCTTCCTGGAGAGGGAGTGGTGGTGGGGGAGTCTTGTTTTGGGGTCATTTTTTCCCCAATGCTCCCCTATTGAAATATCCTGGAAACGCCCCTGGTGGCGGGGCTGATTCAGCAGGAGAACATAAGGGAAGATTAAAACCCTCAGTGGAAGAGACGGTTTTAGAAAGAGAAGCAGCAGCCGCAAGGGAAATAATCAAAAGGGCAAATCCTGTATAAAATGCTAATCTTTTAGCCTTTCGTCTTAATATGCCAAATATCTGTCTGCGCTTTAACCATTCTGGGCAGCATGGCTGTAATCGTTGTGCGTATGGGGGGGAGAAGTGGGGCTTATCAGAAAGACAGACTTATGACACCGTGAAAAGAAACTGCTGAGTCCTTGTGCTGCTGGAGCAGAGCCAGGCAGTCAATATATGAGCCAAAATGTAACGATTAAGTCGTACTCTTGCATGTGATTACTACAAAAGATTGACAGGCTTTGTTATCTGGGAAACGAAAGGTTTGTGGAGAAGCTATGTCGAAACCTTGGAACTCCGTAGCGTTAAAACTTAAGACAATGCTCCGGCCCGTTGTTAACCCTGTTTTGGGCTACGAGACGTGTAAGTTCGCTTGACAACACACGTTTAACATTAAATCCTCACCGCGACCAGAAACAGCCATTTCCAGTAACTGAACCCAGCGAGTGTTGGGAAAGCACAACAAAGGCTTGAGGGAAAAAAACACAGACACATTGGCCGAGAAAGGGGAGTCAGTAGCTAACACTGGACTACAAAAGATTTACATACCTCGTCCATCTCCTGTACCATTTTTGTGAGCTTCTCGTCGTCCTCAAGAATTTCGTTGAGCTGAACCAACGTGTACCCGCTCAACTTGTTGAAAAAACTAGACATTTTAGCTGCTGTTGTGTGTTTCTCCTCCGCTGTGGTCCCTCTCTTCTCGCCTCAAATTGTGACAGCTGACTGAGCTTCCCTTACAGGAAGTAGAGAGAATACAGGCCTAGTGCCGCCTTCAGGTGCTGTCAGAAATATTGCTTTCGATGGGAAAATGAACCAATAGTGTACGATCCAACGAGGCAGGAGTGTCAAACTCATTCCGAGTTCATAGGCCACAAACCAAAATTACATTTCTTTATGATTTTAGCAACATACAGAGGTTATAGACTGCACGCAAAAGATGGGTACGTAATAGTTTAGATTTGATTTGTGTGGCCTGAATTGACGGAATTAAATGTAAGGTAGTAAGCTAGCAATCTTCCTTATTAAAATGTACCCGAAAACTGCATGGTGCAATGCAGACAGACATCTATCAGTTAAAGCTAAGACTGATAAAATACTAGAGTTTCATTGACTTTTAGAGAAAACCCTCATATGGTCATTACAGGAACTGCACTTGTTGGTAAATCCACCAATATCATTGTCACTATCACCACCTTCACCTTCATTACTATATTAATAAAATCAGTATTATTGTTAATACTATTATTTCGAAATACTGTATGTAATTAGTGTAAAAGTAATTCACGCTGTCTCAACATGTTCACTCTCTTTAACCAAGGCCTTTAAACACAGCTACATGTGAACTATTATGCTTGAGAATAGATTTATAAGTCAAAGTCACTTCACAAACAGCAGGTGGGCAGGACTTATAAGCTCACAACCAGAGCTGTATGCCTGTGATGACCATATTGGGGATATCCATTCTCAGTGACAACGTACAGTGCTAGAGCAAAGAATCTGTCTGAAGTATCAGAAGCCATTTTTGACCCACAGGGATTACTTATATATACAGTGACTTCATTATTTGAAACTTTGTTCATGTTCAATAAGAACATCAACTATTAAACATAAATATTTATTTGTAATGTGTTTATTTGTAATGTTTTATTTTTGAAGTACAAAAATAACATGAAATGTTGAAAGTGACAAAAAAACCAACGTAAAAGACCATTAAAAACCATTTTAAAAATACGCATTTAGATTACAATATATATAGTGTAATCAAAAATGGTATAGGAGATGGACGAGGTATGTAAATCTTTACCCCTATATATTGTATTTTTTTTTTTAATGTGAGAACAGGAGCATGCTTCCCATATGTTGCATCATGGTTTTCTTTTAACAGCACTCTACAAGCTTTTGGGAACTGAGAAGACCAATGCTGTAGTTTGATAACTTGATTTTAGATTTCAGCTGCTCTGCAGCTCATGAATGCTTTGTCAGCTAACAGTAGGCCAAATATTTCCAGTGGGTGACAGTTCTGGACTGCAGGCAGGCCAGAGTAGAACCTGCGCCCATTTGTTTAAAAGCCATGTTGCTGTAATACATAAGGAATGTGTTTTGGCAGTATCTTAATGAAATAAAAAAATTTCATAAATAAAACAAAAAATAAAAAACCTATTTAGAATTATATGATTCCTCTTCTTTTTAGTACTGAGGATGCAATCTCTACCATTTACACATACACACACACACACACACAAAATGTTGGTAGGGGAGACCAGGGATAGTTGTAACGTGGGTCAGTTGTAACACTTCCAATTTCTCCAATCAGGGCTAAGTTTCAAATGATGTGACTCATCCTGTGCATGCCCAATTCAGTTCTGCTATCACATGTGAAAAATCAGCACATTTTGTCAAACACAGACAATTTAACATGAAAAAAAGTGATTTGTATGCCAAAAAGTAAGTTTTTCTACTTTATTTCAATTTGTAATAGCATTATCTGCTTTGCAGTTAAACTCATCAAACTTAAATTATGTTATTTGTATGTCTATGGGGATATATTCTGTGTAGGTCTTTAGTGCTAATGTTTTAGCCGTTGGCTGTAATGTTAGCTAGTTCATGGCTATAGGAGTCTGGGTCAGTTGTAACAGCAACAGTCTGGGTTAGTTGTAACAATAATGCAGATGTTGCAGCTTACCACACTATTACTTTAACTTATATTAAACAAGTTGGGGCAACGACATCAGCAGAGAGAGGTTCACTGGTCGCATTTCTATATGCGGTTAATGCCATTGGCAACACAATTCCTCCACTGTTTGTGTTCCCACACATACATTATGCAGACCACTGTGTCAGAGATGGACCAGTAGGAAGTACTGGTAGTGGAAATAAATCAGGATGGGGGCAAGAAACAGATTTCCTCATCTTTCTGAAGCACTTTGCAAACCACACCAAGGTAAGCCATGATAAAAAGTAATGGAATTGCGATGCTGGTGAACAACTACATTTTTTCAGCTTCATTGTTATGTTCAAAGTTGGTGCAAGAGTTGTAGGTTATAATGCCCACTGAGCCAATGAGGCCAAACTCAAGGAAGACCAACCAAAATTAATGAAATATTCAGTTGCAGAAAATTCCATAATTTGTCTTTTTGGGGGGTTGGAATATGTTCAAAAGCTAGATTTCTGCATTCTGTCACACACACACACATAATTACATAAATGGCTCTAAGTGCATTCATGTGTTGAATAAACAAAGATTACACGTTAATGTTTTGTTAGTACCCTTATTTCATTGTGTTACATTTTACCCCAGGATATGTTACAACTAACCCAGACTATGGGGTTAATTGTAACATTTCACTCTTCGTGTTTGAGACCATACCATGCAATGGGTAATTGTGCTGCAGAGAAAATAGCTGCACTATTTAATAGCAGAGACATGTAAATACTTTGCATTACATTTTGAATCCACTACCTTAAACGAGCTCCAATTTACAGACAGAAATGTCAAAAATGTTACAACTATCCCCGGTCTCCCCTACTGAAATCCTCAAACTCTTTTAACTTTGCGTTGAGCAACAGTATTCTTAAATAGCAAACTATCTGCCCACAGTTCTTTTTTACTAAGCAGGGAGGAAGATTTGAAATGCTCCGTTTATATCAGACCAAGCTACTGAACCTTTGTAAGTTAATCTATTTAGTTTAATGTACATTGGCCATTTTAAGCTTTACACATACTTGTAGAATTTTTTTTGTACAATTTTAAATGAAAGGCTTTGATGATTTGCAAATCATTCATCTTTAAAAAAGAAAAAAGAAATTAGGTTTTAATCAGGAAATATGCGTTTAACACAGTTTTTATAGAGAGTTTTATTGCTAATGACTAAAAGATGCTCAAGTAGTCTTTATTTGAAATGCTAACCGTGACAACAACACTAGATGGCGCTAGTGTAAAAGCAAAGAGGTGGCCTGAGCCCAGTGGATGACGGTTTGTGGCCAGGGCTAAATGACAATTGTTTTCATATTCGTAGTATAGTGTAAAATATCCACCATAGATTCCTGAAGCCTTCTTATTTTGATGGAACAACGTAGAAGAAACAGCAAATTGGCAAATGTATAGACTTTATGGTGAATAGTCAATTTTTGCTATAACATTTGCATATTGGTTAGTTACTAAAGTTTCAGTCATTTTCAGTCTATAAATAAATGTTATTTCAGTTGTAGTCGCTGTCACTGAAGCAACATAAATATAATTCAGAATTTTATTTGGGATGTTTTACCAGTATTACACAGACACAGCGTAGATCAGACTGTAAGATTCATATTTCATGATCCATTATTGCCATTTAAAAAGGGGATTTTACCATCATATACAGAATATATTCACTTGCCATATATACATACATATATAACATGTCTGCAAAAATAAAGGAATATTTTATTTAGCTACATTTACTTTTCATTGTCAGTGTTAAATACAATTGCAGTATGTTTCTGTAGTGCTATTCATTTTCAATCATATAATATTCTTATTGCACACTATTCCACAGACAAAGGCACCTGTCTTTTCCTTTTACTAATAATACCACCTACTCCACGCAGTAAAAACAAGCCAGCATCTCCATGCCTGCTACAGCGTAAACAATACAACAGCAGAACTAAATCCTGAGGAAGTTTCAACAAAATAATAATTATTGCTGGAGTGCAATACAGAGGTAAACAAAAACACAAAATACAGCCACGCCTCTCTTGTAGCACATCAACAGAAACACATTTTCCTTAAAGCTAATATAATATCCAAACAGGATATTCAAGTTTTATTTGTCCCCACCCTGTTTTATATGTTTGGAAACACATAGGTCAATAGTTTGTTGGAGACATACAATTTGTCATTTTTTTGTCCCTGTGGCTGTACAAGCACTTTCATGGCCAGCTGAGGCCCGTTCCCTTGCTATTTCATTACCAATGACACCAACATAATATCTGAAATTGATTTAAAGTGTTGAATGTGTATTTTATAGCTTTTCACTCTAATTTTAAATATGAACCCAAAGAGAGGTCAGTGCAAGTGAGGGAGGCCATCATTAGGCTGCAAAACCTGAACTAACCTATCAGAGAGACAGCAAAACAATTAAAGTGCATGATGACAGAATTCTTTCTTTCTTTTAAAAACATTTAAAACATTTGCATTAAAACAATGCCCATAATGCAACCGTTAATCTGTTAATGGCAAAGTTTTGCCAATGAAACCCCCTGAATTAAAGCTAAAAGTCTGCACATCAGTCTCATATTGATGAATTTAAAATCCACTGTGGTAGTGTGCAGGTGAAACGCTACAAAACTTGTGTCTTTGTCCAACAGATTACAAACCCAAATGCAGATTTAAGTATTTTTAACTTAATTACAGTCCAGTGCCACATCTACACACTGCAGGTCGTTCTCAGTAACGCACACTACACTCAGACTCGCTCAGGCTGCCGCTGCTGCTTCGTCCTCTCCACTGCTGTCCTCCACCTGACTTGCAGCTGGCGTTTTGTGGCGAGTGTAGGTCCTCCTCTCCGGTCTCGATGCCCAGGACCTGCCGCTGAACCAGCTTAGAGTAGAGTCCGCCGCTGGCCATCAGCTCACTGTGAGATCCCTGTTCTGCCACGTGGCCCCTGTCAATTACAATAATGTTGTCTGCCTTCTCCACTGTGCTGAGCCGATGGGCGATCACCAACACGGTGTGGTCCTGCAGGACATTGTTCAGAGCCTGTTGAACCTGTAGTGAATTCAGCAAATACATCAACACCTCTATATTATTCCATAATGCAAATATGCTGCATGTCTGCTTGGTAACAGCTGCTGTACTGAAGCTCTCCTCTGGCTTTGATAACACTTACAATGTGTTCACTTTCTGCATCCAGAGCGCTAGTGGCTTCATCCAGGACTAGAACACGAGGGTTGCGGATGAGAGCTCTTGCAATGGCAACCCTTTGTTTCTGTCCCCCTGACAACTGTGTGCCCTTCTCGCCAACACCTCAAGAAAACAGTAAGGTAAAAGTCAGTCAAATACATCATTTCATCTTATGAAACACATCTCCATTTCTTTATTAAAGAACATAGCTCTATTTTTTGTATGGCTGTGATATTTGTGCATTTAAATCTGAGCACTGTGTTAGTTTTAAGCAGACCCTAGAGTCAGGCTCAGCTGGCAAATCAGCTGATCTCAGTGTCAGCCATACTATCTCATGGTCACTTCTTACTTTTCCACACATCCTATTGGCAGATCTCAAATGGTGCATGCTACTTAAGCTGTATCAGCCAACCTATAGATTCTGATGCCTCTGCAAGCAGCTTTGCAATGTACAGTAAAGCTCTGTATAGTAAAACAAATCTGCCAGGGACCGATGTTAAATGTGACTTTTCCTCTTGAGGTCCCAGCTTAACAAGCATGTCCATTACACATAGAGCACATAAAAAGCTGATTTACAAATGAACAGATTTAATGATTACTTGTTTCATAGCCTTTAGGAAGAGTGGTAATAAAATCATGAGCGTTAGCCTTGGTGGCAGCCTGCAGCACTGCCTCCCTGGGGACATCAGTCAGGCCATAGGTAATGTTCTCCTCAACTGTGCGGGCAAACAGCACAGGCTCTTGACCTACAAGAGCCACCTGCAGACACACAATAAAGAATAGAAATTACTGTATGCTGAAGACTAACAAGCCAAGGGGTGTATTTGTATACAAAGTATGGTAGTTTTTTTTTTTGTTTAACCTTTTTTAATTTGTTTCTTTTTTAGACTAGTTTTTATCATTGCCAGCAGAAACTGACACAGGGCAGGAAAAATCAGAAAACAGTGATGGACAAACACATTGGCAGTTTTGCTCTTTTCGGGAGATTTTCAGACAACTACTCAACAACAGTTCTTGTGATGTTGGATTGTGCCAATGTGCACAATAGTGCACTTACTGTTAGCATGTTTATAGCCTCCTGAACACTGTATCAGAGCCAGGCCTCCTGCTTAGTCTAGTTCCTGCTGTGTTCTACATGTGAAAAAGTAAAACTGACCCAAGTCCCCAGATATTATACAAAGATTACACATGAAAATGTCTTTTACACTGACTAACCTTGGAGTGGAGGTAGTCATGCTGAAAGCTTTGAACAGGCTTTCCATCCAGCAGCACCTGGCCTTGCTGAGGAAGGTAGAAATTTTCCAGAAGACTCACACAGGAGCTCTTCCCACTGCCTGAAGGTCCCACAAGGGCAGTCACTTCTCCGGGACGCAGGAGGAATGACACCCCCTGCAAAAAGACCCATTTCAAACTAAGCAGACATAATGTCAACCGTATCCTAACTTCACCCTCATTTAGTTGGTTATATTGTTGCAATCTTCTAGTAAACTGCCCTCATCTCTACCACCATGAGTCAAACAGACCACTTGTGAATAATTTCTTCAGGTGTTCAGGATCCCTGAGGACAAACCTTGAGAATATCAGTTTCAGGGCGTGTCGGGTAGGCAAACGTGACGTCTTTAAATTCAACCAGACCGGCGCATGTCTCCGGAGCCTCTGTGCCATCAGAGGGGTGTTCGGGTTTCCTATCCAGATACTCAAAAACCTTCTCAGCAGCTCCAACTCCTTGCATGAGGCCCGTGTACACTGATGCAATGCTCTGCAAAGTGAAGACAACATGGATTCATTGCCATGTCTTCAGAACAGAAAACAAACGACCTGTGGAGAATGATAGGTGAAATACCTCAAGACATTCGCCGAGCTCTAGCATGTATATGAAAAAAGATATCAAGGCACCGCTACTCATCTGATTAGTAATCACAAGGTGGCCTCCATAGTAGAGGATAGCCAGCTCGAGAGCAAGCTCTGAGATCTGGAAAACACACAAAAAATCCCTTGCTGTAAGGTAAAAACAGAGACCACTAAATAAACCATGCAGAATTATGTAAAGGGTAACTGCAGATACCTACACAACTGGACCACATGTAGCAAGCGTAGGCCAGGGCTTGTTTTTTGTTGAGCTGGAACATGACTAAGAGTTTGGCGTAATAGGAATCGGCCTCTCCATTCTCGTTGGCAAAGCTCCGCACCGTCCTCATGGCTGAGATGGTTTCTTCTGCAACTTTATTGGCCTCTGCGAGGGTTGTTTGCACCTTTTTGGTCAGATTCTGGAAAGAACAGAAGAAAATATAAAAGTTATCTAATCGTAAATAGTAGAGAGCCTGATTGGGAATAGTGTCAGGGATTCTTCTGTAGCAGGGGTGTGGTCTCTAGCCCGCCTGACCAGGAGGAGTCGAACATTAACTCAGCTCTTCCAGGGCACCCTGCAGACTCGGCTGCTGGCAACAGCAAGGGAGTGGGGCCGCCGCTGGGATGACGTGAACGCCAAACAGGAGTCCATCACAGGTCGACTGCAGGTATGCGAGTAAGACCTTCTGAGGAGGGTTTCACTTTTCTCTCTTCTTTATAATTGACCCTTGTTTTCTCTCTCTCAGCTCCTTGTCCCAGAGTGGGAGGGATTTGAAGCACAAAGGGAGGTTTGACCAGCTGACAGGAAACACCAGTGAAAAACTGAAACAACTGCAGGTGTGGGGTTGTTTTGATATGACACATACGTCAGAGACATTATCCTAAACTGGACTAACAAAGGACCATTAGTCCAACATGAAACTTATCTTACATAAGGTAAGGCTGAAGTTCATTGATAATTTTAATCAAAAACTTGTTGAAATATTTTTACTGAACATGCAAACATCTGCTGATGAAAATGTGTTGATCTATCGGTCTGTTATGAAGCAATTGCTATTTCTAATGTGTCTTTATCACTTTCTGATGGTTTATTAATTAAACAATACATGTATTAATTGTTGTATTATCTGTAGATATAGTATTTATATATATTTATTTATAGTATAGTAAAAATGTTTAATTATTACTGTTTAAATGACTAATATGTGACATGTATTAGTAGTGATGTGGTGCTGAGGGTTAAAATGCCTTTTTGTCTTTTGGTATACTACGAAATGGCAATAAACCATTAATATATGTCTATGCTGTGCTCGTATTTATTTTACCCTACTCAAATTCAATTTATGATACATTTTATTTTGAAAGATTTAAAATGGTTCTTTAAAGAACCTTTTTAAAAAATGGTTCTTTGAAAAACCATTAAAGGTGGACCCTGGGTCAGACAGACAGATGACAGTCTCAGGTGTATACACTGATACAAAACAGCACAAGGAGGATTTAGTGTTTGTGTTATTACGAGTGCTAAACAAGAAGAGTTCCCAGATGTTACAGTGGACACATGTGTGACTCCTGTGATTAAAGCATCTTTCTTTCAGCTTAACGAGTGAACCGTCAGCTTGTTCAAACACACGTTAAAGTCCGTTTGGCTCGACACCACCGAACAGAGGCAGCAATATAACATAGCTAACATTAACAGTGCAGTGAATCCTGCTTGTGCCGTGATTCAGGACTGCAAACTGAGCAGCATCACTGACTTTCAGCTTGTTGTGTTTGTGGATATATGACTGACTTTAATTATCCATAAAATCATCAGATTCTCTGTAAGATTAAGGTCGACTATTGAACAGCGTATATTTTAAAGTAAAGGCTTTAAAACCAAATTACCAAATGAACCAAATGAATATTATGTCACCCCTGATGATCCACCAGGACAAACTCAGCAGTGTGTGAGGAAGAAGAGGAGGAAGAGCCAGCAGCAGCTGACAGATGGAGAGAGACAGACTGCTCCCTGTTTGTGAAGGACTGCTAGAAAAGTTTAAAATAACTAATTGTCTGTCCTGAATCAGTCTTATTAAGTAATGTTCAAATAATTTTATGATTCCAGTGTTTTCAGTGTGGGAGAAAGTACTCAGGGCCTTCAAGTTAAACACTATGAAAGGCAGCAACAAGTTTAATGTTCAGAAACCTAAAGTATGTATCAGCAGCAGAATGGAGCTAAAAATAAATGTTTGTTTCAGTTCTATGAAGCTTTGAGTATTTTGGATTAGTAGCACTGCTGTGTTTGTTGCATCATATTGCTGTAACTGTTTATATGCTTTATATATTCTGAGGTAAGTTGATCTATAGTGTTACATTATATTCTATAAGGATGTTATGTGTTTGTATACTTTCTGCCCAGTTAGACCCATTTAGCAAAGCCAGCCTGTTTAAGGCTCTGATATCTATTCTGTGTGACTTAAAGCAGTTATGACATGGTCTGATTTTCTCACCCAATAAAGGAATATTTCATATATCAGTCTACTCTTCATTTTATCAGAAACAGTTATCACAGCTCGTAAATTTTCTTTTTACACATATATGTAAGCATTGAGCCAAATTTAGTAATGCCAACATATTAAACGAACAATATTTGTCTCTTATGTATAATACATCTGTATATACACTGTGAAAGGTACTTGTCTTTGAGTGAAGATTTAAGGTGATAGGAAATATAAATAACTGCAACTTGAATCTTTGACCCAGAGTTCAAGCTCACTGCTGTAATATATCCTGTAATATATATATATATCATAATAATCTGACAATAATTTACATTACCACAGTCAGATGATTTTAGTCTCATGAACAACATAAGCTAATTGTTATTTACTAGCTAATCTTAAAATGACTGTTCATTACAGAAATGAAGCCCAACTATCATGTTTTACAGTACTGTGGTCTCAGCTTCAGATACTCAACTAATCAAAGTGATGTCATGACAAAAATGAATGACCAACAAAACATTTTTTCTCCTTCATTTACAGTGGGGCAAAAAAGTATTTAGTCAGCCACCGATTGTGCAAGTTCCCCCACCTAAAATGATGACAGAGGTCAGTAATTTGCACCAGAGGTACACTTCAACTGTGAGAGACAGAATGTGAAAAAAAAAATCCATGAATCCACATGGTAGGATTTGTAAAGAATTTATTCGTAAATCAGGGTGGAAAATAAGTATTTGGTCACCTCAAACAAGGAAAATCTCTGGCTCTCACAGACCTGTAACGTCTTCTGTAAGAAGCTTTTCTGTCCCCCACTCGTTACCTGTATGAATGGAACCTGTTTGAACTCATCATCTGTATAAAAGACACCTGTCCACAGCCGCAAACAGTCAGACTCAAAACTCCGCCATGGCCAAGACCAAAGAGCTTTCGAAGGACACCAGGAAAAGTATTGTAGACCTGCACCAGACTGGGAAGAGTGAATCTACAATAGGCAAGCAGCTTGGTGTGAAAAAATCAACTGTGGGAGCAATCATCAGAAAATGGAAGACATACAAGACCACTGATAATCTCCCTCGATCTGGGGCTCCACGCAACATCTCATCCCGTGGGGTCAAAATGATCATGAGAACGGTGAGCAAAGATCCCAGAACCACACGGGGGGACCTGGTGAATGACCTGCAGAGAGCTGGGACCAAAGTAACAAAGGTCACCATCAGTAACACACTACAACGGCAGGGAATCAAATCCCGCAGTGCCAGACGTGTTCTGCTGCTGAAGCCAGTGCATGTCCAGGCCCGTCTGAAGTTTGCCAGAGAGCACATGGATGATACAGCAGAGGATTGGGAGAATGTCATGTGGTCAGATGAAACCAAAGTAGAACTTTTTGGTATAAACTCAACTCGTCGTGTTTGGAGGAAGAAGAATACTGAGTTGCATCCCAAGAACACCATACCTACTGTGAAGCATGGGAGTGGAAACATCATGCTAAGGGGCTGTTTTTCTGCCAAGGGGACAGGACGACTGATCCGTGTTAAGGACAGAATGAATGGGGCCATGTATCGTGAGATGTTGAGCCAAAACCTCCCTCCATCAGTGAGAACTTTGAAGATGAAACGAGGCTGGGTCTTCCAACATGACAATGATCCAAAACACACCGCCCGGGCAACAAAGGAGTGGCTCCGTAAGAAGCATTTGAAAGTCCTGGAGTGGCCTAGCCAGTCTCCAGACCTCAACCCCAATAACAAAAATACAACTCAATACTTTGTAACATAACCTTTGTTGGCAATAACAGAGGTCAAACGTTTACTATAGGTCTTTACCAGGTTTGCACACACAGTAGCTGGTATTTTGGCCCATTCCTCCATGCAGATCTTCTCGAGAGCAGTGATGTTTTGGGGCTGTCGCTGAGCAACACGGACTTTCAACTCCCGCCACAGATTTTCTATGGGGTTGAGGTCTGGAGACTGGCTAGGCCACTCCAGGACTTTCAAATGCTTCTTACGGAGCCACTCCTTTGTTGCCCGGGCGGTGTGTTTTGGATCATTGTCATGTTGGAAGACCCAGCCTCATTTCATCTTCAAAGTTCTCACTGATGGAGGGAGGTTTTGGCTCAACATCTCACGATACATGGCCCCATTCATTCTGTCCTTAACACGGATCAGTCGTCCTGTCCCCTTGGCAGAAAAACAGCCCCTTAGCATGATGTTTCCACTCCCATGCTTCACAGTAGGTATGGTGTTCTTGGGATGCAACTCAGTATTCTTCTTCCTCCAAACACGACGAGTTGAGTTTATACCAAAAAGTTCTACTTTGGTTTCATCTGACCACATGACATTCTCCCAATCCTCTGCTGTATCATCCATGTGCTCTCTGGCAAACTTCAGACGGGCCTGGACATGCACTGGCTTCAGCAGCGGAACACGTCTGGCACTGCGGGATTTGATTCCCTGCCGTTGTAGTGTGTTACTGATGGTGACCTTTGTTACTTTGGTCCCAGCTCTCTGCAGGTCATTCACCAGGTCCCCCCGTGTGGTTCTGGGATCTTTGCTCACCGTTCTCATGATCATTTTGACCCCACGGGATGAGATGTTGCGTGGAGCCCCAGATCGAGGGAGATTATCAGTGGTCTTGTATGTCTTCCATTTTCTGATGATTGCTCCCACAGTTGATTTTTTCACACCAAGCTGCTTGCCTATTGTAGATTCACTCTTCCCAGTCTGGTGCAGGTCTACAATACTTTTCCTGGTGTCCTTCGAAAGCTCTTTGGTCTTGGCCATGGCGGAGTTTTGAGTCTGACTGTTTGCGGCTGTGGACAGGTGTCTTTTATACAGATGATGAGTTCAAACAGGTTCCATTCATACAGGTAATGAGTGGGGGACAGAAAAGCTTCTTACAGAAGACGTTACAGGTCTGTGAGAGCCAGAGATTTTCCTTGTTTGAGGTGACCAAATACTTATTTTCCACCCTAATTTACGAATAAATTCTTTACAAATCCTACCATGTGAATTCATGGATTTTTTTTTCACATTCTGTCTCTCACAGTTGAAGTGTACCTCTGGTGCAAATTACTGACCTCTGTCATCATTTTAGGTGGGGGAACTTGCACAATCGGTGGCTGACTAAATACTTTTTTGCCCCACTGTATGTCACACAATGCTGTTTAAAACGTTTCTCACGGTTAGTATCATGGTTGCTAGGCAGCGCGAGGAAGGCTAGCCCGTCCCATTTCACAAGCCTCTCACTACTTATATGTAGTATGCGTAGTGCGCGTACTTCAAGCGTGTAGTCTCTTAATTGGGACACAGCCAGTGACGGCGGTGCTGGTGACAGAGGAGGAAGTAAATGGAATCGCAAGGGAGTAGGGCTGTTCGATATAACGATATATATCGGATGACGATATGAAAACGTCAATCGTTTCATATTACGCTATCGTTTGTGTCGTGTTGTGGCAAAATAAACTTTTTACGGCATTTTTTTAAATCGTTTTGATGGTCACTGTAGAATTTCTTAAAGTTCTCTCTTTCTCTTATATATTTAACATAACCACACTACAGACGGACAAGCGACTGTTTTTATCCGTTGACGTTTGCAACAACGACGGTAAAACCATCGCGTGGCTCCGTCGTCCGCTTCTTTATTTTCCACATAAACCTTTCACAATAACGCTGAAGATACTGTTGAGATTTTTCAAAATAAACTGAATCACGTGAAAGAGTACACAGAGTGTACGGATGAGAAGCAAGAAATAGCCATCAGGTGCTAAAAAATAAACCTTAGAATCAAACATTAGAACCGGCTTTTCCCCGCAGCACGCCATGTAATAAATACTCACAAAGAAAATGTCTAAAAATGTAAGGTTTCATGCATTGGTCAAAACACCTGACTCCAGGTACACGACCAGCTAAAAAAAAAAAAAATACTCATGCAAATCGAGTTGCCCGACATTCATGGAATTTACAGAAAATGTAAAATTTTTGTGATATATACCGTTGTCGGGACGATAAATATCTTATATCGGGATATGAAATTTTGGTCATATTGCACAGCCCTACAGTCACTCCTGTAGGGAGTGACTGTTTCCCGGTACCCTGGTGCAGAAGCAACGGAATCAGCTGCTGAAACACAAATATACACTTGCATGAGCACGGAAATCCAGTGTGTGTCAGGTCCTTTATCACACTTTTACAATCTACACATGTCCCCCAGATGTGTCACAAGTAGACAATCACAAAGTTACTGTCTTGACAAGAAGACAGTTACACTATACTCTCACTAAATGCACAAAAGGCTAATTGTAGCTTTCTTCTTAAAAACGAATCCCCACACTGAGAAAAGAGAACTACTTTTAGCCGAAAATAACAGAGCATCTCATCCAAACAACATTATACCTGACATTACATTTATTGTTGTTAAGATATACATCGTGTGTACTAGGGTGACCATATTTTGATTTCCAAAAAAGAGGACACTTTGCACATTCATGAAGAATTTTAATAATACTGTTTGCTTAAAGAAAATTTTAACACATTTAAATAATGCATTCTCTGTGCGGTAAATGAATGGTGAAATAAAAAATGTCTTGTAGGCTTTTACAAGTGAATCGCTACCTTATCGTGGTGGAGGGGTTTGTGTGTCCCAGGGATCCCAGGGGCTATGTTGTCTGGGGGCTTTTGCCCCCTGGTAGGGTCTCCCATGGCAAATTGGTCCTGGGTGAGGGACCAGACAAAGAGCGATTCAGAAGACCCTAATGAAAAGAATATCGAGGGAACAGTTTACCCTGCCCGGGATAGGGTTACCGGGGCCCCGCCCTGGAGCCAGGCCCAGGGAGGGTGCCCGAGGGCAAGCGTCTGGTGGCCGGGCCTTAGTCCATGGGGCCCGGCCGGACACAGCCCAAAGAGGAGACATGGGCCCATCCTCCCGCAGGCCCACCACCCGCAGGAGGCACCATAGGGGTCGGGTGCATTGTGTGCCGGGTGGCGGCCAGGAGCGGAGGCCCTGGCGGACTGACCCCCAGCTGCCAAGACTGGCAATAGGGACATGGAATGTCTCTGGTGGGGAAGGAGCCTGAGTTAGTGCGTGAGGTTGAGAGGTACCGGCTAGATATAGTCGGGCTCACCTCTACGCATGGCTTGGGCTCTGGAACCAGTCTCCTGGAGAGGGGCTGGACTCTGTCTCAGTCTGGAGTTGCCCCTGGTGAGAGGCAGCGGGCTGGGGTGGGTATTCTAATATCCCCTCGGCTTGCTGCCGGTACGTTGGGGTTTTCCCCGGTGGATGAGAGGGTTTGTTCCCTGCGCCTTAGGGTCGGGGAACGGGTCCTGACTGTCATCTGTGCTTATGCGCCGAGTAGCAGTTCGGAGTACCCAGCCTTCTTAGAGTCCCTGGGGGTGGGGTGCTGGAAGGTGCTCCACCTGGAGACTCTGTTGTCCTGCTAGGAGACTTCAATGCTCACGTGGGTAACGACAGCGAGACCTGGAGGGGCGTGATTGAGAGGAACGGCCTCCCTGATCTGAACCCGAGCGGTGCTTTGTTATTGGACTTCTGTGCTAATCACAGTTTGGCCATAACGAACACCCTGTTCAAACATAAGAGTGTCCATAAGTGCACGTGGCACCAGGACGCTCTAGGCCGTAGGTCGATGATCGATTTTGTAATCGTATCACCAGACCTGCGACCATATGTTCTGGACACTCGGGTAAAGAGAGGGGCTGAGCTGTCAACTGATCACCACCTGGTGGTGAGTTGGATCAGGTGGCGGGGGAGGACGCTGGACAGACCTGGTGCACCTAAACGCGTAGTGAGGGTGTGCTGGGAACATCTAGCAGAGGCCCCAGTCCGCGAGATCTTCAACGCACACCTCCGGCAGAGCTTCAACAGCATTCCGAGGGAGACTGGGGACATTGAGTCCGAATGGACCATGTTCAGCGTCTCCATTGCCAAAGCTGCTGCATTGAGCTGCGGCCGCAAGGTGGTTGGTGCCTGCCGTGGTGGTAATCCCCAAACCAAATGGTGGACACCAGAGGTGAAGGGAGAAACCAGGCTGAAGAAGGAGTCCTATCGGGCTTGGTTAGCCTGTGGGACTCCGGAGGCAACCGACAGGTATCGACAGGCCAAGCGGAATGCGGCTCGGGCAGTGGCTGAAGCAAAAACTCGGGTGTGGGAGGAGTTCGGAGAGGCCATGGAAAAATACTTTCGGACTGCCTCGAAGAGATTCTGGCAAACCGTCAGGCGTCTCAGGAAGGGAAAGCGGTGCTCTACCTGCACTATGTATAGTACTGGCGGAGCGCTGCTGACGTCAACTGAGAAAATTGTCAGGCGGTGGAAGGAATACTTCGAGGACCTCCTTAATCTAACTGACACGTCTTCCGAGGAGGAAGCAGAGTCTGGGGATGAGGGGAATGACCCGCCAATTTCCGGGGGCGAGGTCACTGAGGCAGTTAAACAACTCCTTGGTGGCAGAGCCCCTGGTGTTGATGAGGTCTTCCCCAAGTTCCTGAAGGCTCTGGATGTTGTAGGGCTGTCCTGGTTGACACACCTCTGCAATGTTGCGTGGAGATCAGGGGCAGTACCTGTGGACTGGCAGACTGGGGTGGTGGTCCCCATCTTTAAGAAGGGGGACCGGAGGGTGTGTTCCAACTACAGGGGGATCACACTCCTCAGCCTCCCTGGGAAAGTCTATGCCAGGGTGCTGGAAAGGAGAGTTCGTCCGCTAGTCGAACCTCGGATACAGGAGGAACAATGCGGTTTTCGTCCTGGTCGCGGAACACTGGACCAGCTCTTTATCCTCTCCAGGATACTTGAGGGTGCATGGGAGTTTGCCCAACCAGTCTACATGTGTTTTGTGGACTTGGAGAAGGCATTCGACCGTGTCCCTCGGGGTGTCCTGTGGGAGGTGTTGCGGGAGTATGGGGTGTCTGGCCCATTGCTACGGGCCATTCGATCCCTATACAACCATTGTAAGAGCTTGGTTCGCATTGCCGGCAATAAGTCAGACTCGTTCCCGGTGGGTGATGGGCTCCGCCAGGGCTGCCCTTTGTCTCCGGTTCTGTTCATAATTTTTATGGACAGGATTTCTAGGCGCAGCCAAGTGGCGGAGGGCTTTCGCTTTGGTGGCCTCAGAATCTCATCTCCGATTTTTGCGGATGATGTGGTTCTGTTGGCTTCATCGGGTGAGGGCCTCCAGCTCGCACTGGAACGGTTCGCAGCAGAGTGTGAAGCAGCGGGAATGAGGATCAGCACCTCCAAATCTGAGGCCATGGTTCTCAGCCGGAAAAGGGTGGAGTGCCCACTCCGGGTCGGGGATGAGTTCTTGCCCCAAGTGGAGGAGTTCAAGTATCTCGGGGTCTTGTTCGCGAGTGATGGGAGAAGGGAGCCGGAGATCGACAGACGGATTCGGGCTGCAGCTGCAGTAATGCAGACGCTGCACCAGTCCGTCATGGTGAAGAGGAGCTGAGTGTAAAAGCGAAGCTCTCAATTTACCGGTCGATCTACGTCCCTACCCTCACCTATGGCCACGAGCTATGGGTAGTGACCGAAAGAACGAGATCGCGGATACAAGCGGGAGAAATGAGCTTCCTCCGAAGAGTGGCTGGCCTCTCCCTTAGAGATAGGGTGAGAAGTTCGGCCATCCGGGAGGGGCTCAGAGTAGAGCTGCTGCTGCTCCACATCGAAAGGAGCCAGCTGAGGTGGTTCGGGCATCTGACAAGGATGCCCCCTGGGCGCCTCCTGGGTGAGGTGTTCCAGGCATGTCCCACCGGGGAGGAGGCCCCGGGGCAGACCCAGGACACGCTGGAGAGATTATATCTCTCGGCTGGCCTGGGAACGCCTTGGTGTTCCCCCGGATAAGCTGGAGGAGGTGGCTGGGAAGAGGGAGGTCTGGGTCTCTTTGCTTAGGCTGCTGCCCCCGCGACCCGGCCTCGGATAAAGCGGATGAAGATGGATGGATGGATGGATGGACAAGTGCAAAAGACTAATTTAAAAACCTCTAGAATTAAGTAACGTTACAGAAATAATGTCTCATTTGTATAAGAAAAATGACCAGTGAGGTATGGTTTCTGCTGTCTCATTTCGCGTTTCTAACCTCAATTAATTTTTTTTGCATGCCACCATTCTTCCAGTCAAAGTATGATTGGGAATATATTCTCTGGTAAGTCTGAGAAATGCCACAGTATTGGATTTTATTAAGATCTCAAAGAGTGACTTCAACTGAATGTAGCACTATGACACCATTGACAATAGCTTCAGTCTTGGTGCAGGCACTTTTTGGCTTTGTTAAAGTCTGGAAATGCTTCTCTTCTTTTAGCAACACACAAGTGCAATCCATGGATCTGTAGCTATTGTGACGCTTCATAGTATGAAATGCCAGTGCACCTTCTGCTGCAGATACAACAACATCCTCGTTTTTCCCAGGTGTAACAAAGAACTCAGTCAACTTACTAGATGAATTTTCGCCTCGCACAGCCTTTATATACAGGTGCATATAAGTGGTCCGCAGGTGCGCAATCGCTGTCAAAATAAAAGGCGCGCACCAGATAAGAAGTTGCAACGCACGTTTGCGTACATAAGATTTTCTGGAGGAAGACAGATATTTGTTTAGAACTCTTAAAGATGTCGAAGAAGCAAGCTCCTTTAAGCAATTACTTTGGTGTTCCTCCACCTCCAAAGAAATGTCAGAAGGAGTGCGAACCGCAAAAAGAAGCGCGTATTCTCGGAAAAGTGGTTGCAGGAGGTGAGCTGGCTTCAAACAAATGATGAACGCACAAAGATTTGGTGCAGAATATGCAGTGAAAATCCCACTCTAGCGAACAAAAACAGTGCCTTTTATATGTACGCGAACGCGCGTTGCAACTTCTTATCTGGTGCGCGTCTTTTATTTTGACAGCGAATGCGCACCTGCGGACCACTTATGTGCACCCCTGTTTATACGTTTTTAAACCTTTGTTAGACACACAAACGTATTTGCCAGCTCTGCACACAGTGGAATCCACCTCCCATTTATTCTGAGGGATGGTACAAGGGAAATTTGTTTTGCAGTTTGTCTGAAAAGATGCACTTGCGCTTTGGCATCTTGTGGCATCTTTTCAGCGCGCCGCTGCGCACTCTGTCCCGTCTGTGAGCGCGGAACAACCACTTACTTCGGGACGAAGTCGCACATATGGGTCCCTCTGTATGTCTATAGGAAAACCCGGACATTTTCATCCATCTCGAAAATCCCCCCGGACAGAACGTGAAAAGTGGACATGTCCGAGGAAAAGAGGACGGTTGGTCACCCTATGTGTACTCATGTTGTACAATGTGTTGAACTGTATTATGGTTATTGTTGTTTAACAGAGAGACAGTATTTTATTTGTCACCACAAGGAAGCACGTATGCTGCGTCATCAGCCCCTGAGAGAGAAAGTGTACCCCAACAAAAATGGCACCCATGAGGAAAGGTTTTGCCGCGTTCCCTAATGTGGAACAAAGTTCCCAAAATGTTAAGGACATTTTTGCCTCCGTCGTCATTTCCCTTTGACTTGATCACTGTTGATGCTGCAATACTCAACAACAGTAATAACTATTTCTCAAGACCACTTTAAAAAAATTACAATAATATCTGACTTCTTGGAAGCAAACTATAAAGAAATGAACATTCAGACAAAACTACTTTACCTTGTAGTATTCACCATAAAGTTTTGAGACTAGACCGATGAAAGGGAATCCCATGATGGTCACCAGTGTGAGCTTCCAGGACATGCCAAACATGAAGATGAAGAAGCCAACGCCCTTAATGACACTCCGCAGGAAGATGTTGACATTCTGGGAGATGAGGTCGCTCACCTGGGTGGTGTCAGCAGACAGACGTGAAAGGATGTCACCTGCAGGGTTACAAGAGCGTGGAATAACATTAGAACGGATCAATGGAAGGGAAAGATGTGTGCACAGGAACTCGCGTTCAACATCACCTGTGTGATTGTCATCAAAAAAGGCAATTTCTTGCCTCATCAAGGTTCGGAAAAGATGGTTCCTGAGACGAAGGTTTAATCTCGCAAACGTCAGGGTGAAGACACCTCCTCGTACTCCGATTGCAAGTGAACTGAGGAGAGAGAAAAGACTGCCATGAAGCAGTTCTGTGGTTTGGCATTTAACACACGTCATCATCTAAACAAAGCAAGCAGCTTTGCCAAGGATCATCTCAGTATATAAGCTGAATGCATTCCTCTGTGTAATTTACAACAAAATGTAAACAAAACATTAAAAAACAAAAATTAAAACCTACAACTGCGGATGCTCACCTGGCTAAGGCCAGTGCTGCAAGTATGATCACAGGTTTGGCAAAGTACTCCATGCTTTGGTGAACCACAATACTGTCTATGGCTTTCCCATAGTAGTACGGTATGAAAGCCTCACCTGAAAGCAAAGAGTCATCATTACTTAATGTTTTTTAAAGTCTAAGTTGAACTGATGATCCATACATAAAGGCTTTGTGACAACTTGAGCATTCAATTTTATTTAATTAGTTTTTTATCCATCCATCCATTCGCTTACGCTTATCCCTTTCAAGGTGGCGGGGTGTGCTGGAGCCTATCCCAGCTGTCATAGGGCGAGAGGCGGGGTACATCCTGGACAGGTCGCCAGTCTGTCGCAGGGCCAACACACAGAGACAGACAACCATTCATGCTCACATTAACACTTATAGGCAATTTAGATTGATCAGTTAACCTATCCCCACAAGCTGCATGTGTTTGGACTGTGGGAGGAAGCCGGAGTACCCAGGGAGAACATGCAAACTCCACACTGAAAGACCACAGCCTGATGGAGAATTGAACTCAGGACATTCTTGCTGTGCGGCAACAGTGGTAACCTCCATGCTCGATGCTTTTTTTTATTCAATTCTAAATCAGAGTGAAAAATAAGGTCACTGTACATTCATAGTGAGAGCGTTTTTTGTTTTTTGGGACATTTGGGACTCCCCTTGTCCCAAATGTTTTTCTAACATTTAGGAACAGAACCTCGAGGTGTTTGGGCTCACCCTTAGAGCTCAGATGCTCAGTTCCTGGGGAGCTGTTCAGGCAAGGGAAGATTAGTTAAGATGCCTCCTGAACACCTCCAATATGAAGTTTTTCTTGTATACCCAACAAGAAAGAGACACCTGGGCCCACCAAGGACATGCTGGACAAATTATGTCTCTTGGCTGGTTTGGGATATCCTTGTGAAAGAGCTGGAGGCTGAGGTGGAGGAAAGTGAGTTCTAGGCGTCTCTGCTCAGACTGTTGCCCCTGTAATCGCTTTTTAAGCAGCACAAAACCAATGGATGGATGGACAAATGCATAGTTTAGATGTACGAGTACAGAAAAAACCTCAAATTTTTATATTGCACTTCAAAGAAAATGAGCAAACTTCCAAAATGATTTGAATGAAATGTGTGTATTTAATGATATTCCATAAATTAAAGAATTGATGAAACTGATAAAACCGTGAGTGCTGTTGGAGGCTCTGGCATTCAGCCCACTGTTACAAACAATAATGAGCCTTAGAGTTACTTAGTATGACTTTGACCTATTAATGTAGGTATAGACGTTTATTGGCATTCACCAAATATACCATTTCCAGCTCTTTTATTTTTATTCTTGGACTCTAATAGAGACGCTTTGTATGCTTCACAGTTGAAATGAAACCTAGCGTTTAATATACAGGGCCTTGGCACAGGCACCGTTTAAGTCAACTTTCTTCTGATTGGCTAGTCCTTTGAAACAGAAGGTTTGAACAGCAGGTGGCTGAGGCTTCTGGTTAGTAATGTAGATGAATATACTGATCAATATCTTTGGGCTTTATGACAAAAAACATTTGTCTTTTAGCAACTGGGACCCATATGAGCGAGTTAGGGGTCCTTTTAATAATTCCATGACAGAAAGCATCAACAGTTGGAACATATTGAAAAGAACACACTTGTTTTTCTACCATAGCACTTATCTGTAATTAAAAAGTGTTGTGTAACGTGGCATGAGTAGCGTAATCAGAACCTGCAGACTCAGTTTTGTCAGTTGCATTGGGGCAGTGTGTCTAAATCCTTTATAACAGACAGCAATAAATAATGTGACATTAAGGACACTCACACACAGCAGAGATGATGAGGAAGAGGACAGCAACAGAGAGCAGCTCAGCATCCTTTTTGCAGTAGCTCAGCAGGCGTCCCAGTGTGGCCCCCGAGCTGCTGTCCTTCTCCTTCTTTCTCTCAGAGCCCAACTCCTGCTCCTCCTCGCCAACTGTCTCCACCAGCTTTTCAGTGTCCTCACGGCCCCTTGCTCCTCTACCACTACTGCTGCTCTCAGACTCCGGCTCCTTCCCCAGCCACCTCCAGAGCAGCATTACTCCCAGAGAAGAGGCACAAGTCCAACATATCAGGCTCAAGAGCCAGGGCTGGTGACTGATGCTCACCTCAGTCAGCATCAGCAGCTTGGCCAGTGTATAGGTGATGACGATCAGACAGATGAGGAGAATAAGGCTGGTGGATTTAGCAACCCTCTGCGGGCCGTCCACCTTGTTCCATGTCACCCCTAAAGAGGCTCCCAGCAGGAGGGAGGCTCGGAGCAGCACTGTCCCCCAGATGTCCAGTGCAGACTGAAGGATATTAAAGTTGAGGGCATCCTCTGTGAAGGTGCTCAGCTGTGATCCATGTGCGTACAGGACAGTGGTGGTGACAACATCCAGGAGGACGTATGACACGATGCAGCCCACAGCCACGTTGATTCCCATGCTGATTATCAGAACAGAGAGCAGCACCGGCACAAAGCAGCAAACAGCGGCTTGAGAAATGATCGGTTACAGTGCAGCAGCGGTTTGAATAAAATGTGAGAAAAGTTTCTCAAAACATACACCAGACAAGAACACAAACACTCAGCAAAACCGGATTATTTTAGTTATTCTTTCCGGTCTTTTTCCGTTTTATGCAGCTGCACAGAAAATATCAAGTAGTCTTATTACAACTACCAGCATTTAGGACGTCACTACATTGTTAATGATTGTCCAGCCATGCCGCAACATTACTGTAACACATATCCTGCTACATTGTTGGCTAGCTTTGTGAATTAGCTTCTTGAGGGCGGTCAGCTGCGTTGCGTTACACTTCCGTGTTAAATCTTGTCACTGTCCAGCCCCGACAGCATTCAGTAACTCACCGAAACCCCTCTCCTTATTCAATGTTGTCCTCAAACACATGCATTACAACCCAAACTGACTCAAGTTCGTGTAACGAATACATGAACTTCGATACCGGCGTTCAAGAAGACGCCGGCATCGAAGCTCGTCTAGATTACAGAAGATTAAGAGCAGGCAGTGATTCTCTGCGGCACACTAGTGAGCGTTTCTACCACCAGTTCATCTTTTTTGCTATCTTGTGTTTTTCTACTCAAGAGGTTCACATGTCCCTAACCCGAATACGAAGCCAATAACGTCTGATGGTTAAAGAATGCCCACTCGTGTTCTGCAGACTACAGAAACCCGCTTTTAAATGGCTAAAGTTACAGGAAAGAAGACAGAGTGACACATCTTTCCTTTTAGCTTTACGGATGTTTCCATAGAGTCTCGCTGAAAATGACCAGTTTGGCTCCTCCCAGTTTTCCATTAAAGTGGACATGGAACATAACATGTATCACTCTGTTTGTGAAGCTAGATTTAAAACAATCAGTCTTTTAACCTTCTGTTTTTACAGCATGTGCAGTGCCATCTGACACCAATATGACATCACTGGGTTGGCGGGTCAGAAGTATGAAGTTACTATCAGTTAATTACTATCAGTAAGTTAATGACTTACTAACAGGTTGTTGTTGCATTGGGTTTTAGGTCATCTCATCTATCATGCGAGTCACCACAGAGCTTCTTAAGGTAAACTCAAGCCAACTGAAGCCTAGCAAACCCTCCCAGCTGTGGTCATATCAGACTGAAAGATGGCATCAGAGTTTTAAAGAATCTTGGTGTTTGTGTTACTTTGTCCACTGACTTTTGAGGTTGTGAAAGTCAACTTTACAGTCACTGTGATCTTTTTGTTATTTAGTGAATTAAACAGAAATTCTTGAAATTATTGTGACTTTCATACATATCTGTGATTTATTGGAAGAGATCAAAACTAAGACAACAAGGTGGCGGGGTGATTAGCACTGCTCCCTCACAGCAAGGTCTTCAGTTCGAATCAACCACGTGGCCTTTCTGTGTGGAGTTTGCGTGGGTTCTCTGTGGGTACTCCGGTTCCTCCCACAGTCCACAGACATGCAGTTAGTGGGGTTAGGTTAACTGGTAATAGGTGTGAATGTGAGTGTCTGTGTGTTAGCCTTGTGATAGACTGGTACCTTGTGGTAGCTGGGATGGGCTCCAGCCACCCCGCGACCCTGACAAGGATAAGTGGAAGAGAATGGATGGATTAAAACTAAAGTGAAATAACTACTATTTGAGCTCACGTTTAGAAACCAAAATTCTATTATTACTTATGACTAATTCAACAAATTTGAATATTTATAAACTTATTAGCTCAGTGAGACATTTGTTTTTGTAGTTTGTGTGATGTGCAGTAGAGCCAGCATATTTTTCAAAGATGATATACATTTTAAATCACCAGGAACTCTTGCAACAAGGTGTAGAGTGCCCTCTGGTGGACAAACAATGCAATATCGACACTCGTAACACGGTGAAAGGGTGTTTCTCTCTTCTCTTTTTTTACTTCTTAAATTTTCATTTATCTGTTGTTGTAAATGCCGATATCAATGAGTGATGATCGGATAACAATTTTTCACTGACAAATTGGTCAGGCTTTAATAATAACTACACATCTAGTATACATAAATGAAACAACACCTTTATTTGTAAAGTATTTTAGCAAATAAAAGGTACAAATACCTTTATAGTACTGCAAAATGAAAATAAGTTAAGATGATTTTCAGGAGAAACAACAGTTCATTGGGGAAAAGAGTGTGGGCGTAAAAGAAGATGTGGGCCGCTGGTTGGATTCCGGATGAAATTCCAGATAATTCAGGTACCTTTGGTGCCTTGCACTGACCAGAGTATCACCAACATCCGGAACATCTTCTGCACCTACACCCTTCTCAGTTTACATCGGACTCAGCCAAGTGATACACTAACTCAGTCTTTACATCCTCTGAGCTTCTCTGCTCGGTGGCCAGCACCGTCTCAACGGGAAAAGTCAAATACAAACGCTCCTCTTTCACTTTTTTCAGTGAAGGTGCTTCTCTTGGAGAAAACATGGGGTCTGCCGCTTTAAAGGTCACTGGGGACATGTTGTGTGACTTACGCTTGGCATTCTTCTTCTCTTGTTTGTAGGCTGCATTCATATTGGCTAACACCTGAACATGGAACCAAAGGATAAAAGAGACAAAAACCAAATGAGCTTCCATGCACGTTTGCTGTCACTTAATTTAAGGCTAATAACAGAGATTATGGAGGATGTTATAATGTGATTCTCTAATAGATCAGTTTAATTTGCTAAATCGACTTAATCAACTTTAATTTAACGCACGTGTAAAAAAAAAAAAAGCACTGAAATCAATTATTTTTCCACAATTATTAAATAGATTCAACATCTTTCTACAACAGAAGTGCAGACTGCACAGATGGTACCTTCCGAAAGGAAAAAGTACTATAGCTTACTAGGGTATATTAGACTTAATAGTTACTATATACAGTAATGGACTTCTATACATTTTACATCAGATTAAAACTTTGGTTGTAAGATTCAGATAATTATTTATTAAAAGCTCGACATTTTAAATGAGAATAAGAAAGAAAAGTATTTCTTTGTGCCCCCTTATCTCTGTTAACGCCCTACCTGCCCCCTAGCAAAACTTTGCTAGATCCGCCCCTGCACAGTTACAGCCGTCAGCTACGTAGAAAAGGATCCTGGTGTAGAAAGTAATAATGAATAAATTCTAACAACAGCTTATCAAGCTTAAACGTGCTGATGTTGTTCAGCTGCTGGTTTCCTCTTTCTGGTGCGAAGTGGGCCAAAAACAAACAAGAGAGACAGAGTCGTGACAGAAAATCCGATCAGCTGATCATTGATCAGTTTCATGATTGAAGTAGCAGCAGGAGAGGGAGGGGGAGAGAAGAGGCAGTCGCTCCACATATCGGTTGTTAAGTTTAACGCGGGAATGCTTTACAAATATTCAAAGATGAACTTACACACTTCCTTTACTTCTCTCTGGGATCACTTCCTCGGAGATGAAATGCCGGTTTGGTAGCGAGGCTACAAATGCTCAACCAGACCTCCGACAGGTCTCGCACAGCCGCTCTATCACGTGAGCACACTGCTCCGACGTGCTGAGGTTATGAGCTGAGTTACGCCATGTCGCAAGTTTTGTGAGGTGCTTTCGTGGTTTTTAATGGATCGGATTACATTTTTTATTTCTCTCCGATATCCAATCCAGTAATTTAGGTCAGTATCGGACCGATACCGATACGTAATATTGGATCGGTCCATCTCTACTAATTACGATTTTAAATTTGGATCTATCACTCCAAAAGACTTGCTGCCACTTATCTGCAGTCCAGTTCTTGTGGAATTTGGCATTCCTCAGCCTTTTCTCCCCATTTCCCCTCCTTAACAATAGCTTCCTGTCAGTCATCGTTCCACTGAGATAATTTCTGAACAGGTTTCAGTGATCGTTAGATGGGTCAGACACATGTCTTAGATTTTCTGTCAGAACTTTGCAGGATATTTTTCTAATTCTTACAGACATGACTTTTCTCATACGGTTCATCTATTGTAGATTGTTGTTTTCATTCCTGCCACATCGTTTGTCGTCCACTTGTCCCGTTTCCTTAGGACACACTGCACAACATGTCCACATATGCCAAGTTTTTGTCAGTCATCTTAGTGGTGCAAAAATACTATTTCACATCTGTCAAAGGCGTTATCTTTGGCAACTAAAGAAGAGTGCACAAATTGTGTGTTTTTGCAACAGACAGCTAGTAACAAAGTACCTATAGGTACAATTTAAAGTTGATTCTTTGCCAAGTTGTCTGTTATGTGCGGACACAACAATGACTCATCCCTTGAGTTAGCTGCATTTTGTTTATGCTTGAGTGATTCACAGATCAGTGCTAAGTGGCTTAACATAACAGAAACCAATCCCCTGCAAATATTCAGGTACAAGGGCTGAACTGACAATGAGTGAAGAATGATCAGAGCCTGGGGAACTGCTGTTCAAGACCACGTTAGGAAAATGACAAGACTATCTGGCTCCTTGTTGGCAAAATATAAGGAAATGTTTAGTGGCTCAAGACTTTTGCACACAACTTCATTAGGATGCAACTATTGTTTTATAACAGACTTCCTGACCTCTGCCTGGATTCGTGCGATCGCACACTCGATCACCAGCATCCATTTTCACTTAAGGAAGACAGAAGAAAATGATGAGAATTACCAGCTGCTTAACAGAGTTCTGCTGCTCCTGAATGACACTCATGTACGCAGAGGCCTTCTCCTTCGTAGAGTACACATCCTGCTCCGGCTCGTCACGATTCAGCCGACTTGCTGCGTTCTACATGAAAGGAAATTATGTTTGAGGAATGGCAAACCAATCAGGTGTTTAGAGCTCACTTATCTCCTGCAGTCTCACCTCATTTGGTAAACTGGCTGTCCTGTTAAACATGAGAGAGTAAGGAGTGAACTTTGTTGTGGGGTTGGTGGATGTCCTGAACAGAAACAGCACAGGGTCGAGAAAATCATCCCATTCTGCCTGCTTCTCCGACACCATCTGCAGTATGGCTTCTTTCAACAGAGGGCTTGTGCAGTCGTGGAGTGGGTTGAGCTGAGGCTGGTCCACAGGAGAGACCTTCTGTGTGATGCTCCACCTTTCAAACAGCACCTTTGTCACCTAGAAAATTAAAAATCAAGATCAAAACATGCCTCCGTAGTGTTGACCTACTGTTCTCAATCTTATTATTTTATACGATTCTGCTGCTGTAGTCTCACCTTATCACAGAAGTCAGCATTCTGTGTACAAACTATCATTTTAGGAGCACCGAACCTGATTAAAAACAGAGCAAAGATCAGCATCAGGCTGAAAAGCACCACTGTAGGTATTTAATTCTTGGTAATTTTGCTCATGTGCATGGTCTGCAAATAAGTTGTTTTCAACCTGTATATGCATTTAGAGATGCATCTTGCAACCGAGGCAACATCTGTCTTTTGCACTGGGAAAGCCTCTGGCCATTTAGTGAAGTAATCAATCACCACCGTGACATTCTTGTTGCCTCTCTGGGTCTCTGGCAATGCCCCTGACAAAGAGGAGAGACAAACCACACAGTCAGCCTAACATCTGTGGAAAGAAATGATCTTGCAGACATAATCAAAGAGAATATTTTAAAATGAACTGAGGCAAAAACCTATCGTGTCAATCCCGACAATTTCCCAAGGTGCATCCACTTTTATTGGCCGAATAGTTCTCGACTGGTTCTTATTTCTCTCTGTGTGCTGACACGTTTCACAGACTTTTATCTGAAACAGTGGTAACAAAAGTTAGACACTGTTGTCAGTATTCCTAACAGATTTGAAAAAAACAAACAAACACCATACACAGAGGAATGTGTGTACCCAGTCCACGACGTCCTTGATGATTCCCAGCCAGTAGTACTTGCTCTGGATCCTGTGGACGGTCTTCTTCTGGCCCAGGTGATGGCCAATATCGCTGAAGTGGCAGTCAAGAAAAATCTGCCTCTTCCTCTCAGACTCAATCACCACCTCCCTCTTCTCTTCTTTCTTGGGCCCCACATAGTAGAGCTTGCCCTCTTGAACACAGATATAAATCAGGGAATCATGTAGTGAGAAACTTAATCCCGGGTCATACCATACCGCATTATAAATGTAGGCATTTAATGTCGTCTTGATCTCTAGCAAAAGTAGACATTTACATGATCAAAACTGCGAACTGCCTGAAAACAGCTGTGGTCTATCTTTAATTCGGCAAATAAACAGGTTATCTAAAAATGAATATTATTCCTGTAATCGTTTTCATCTAAAGTGCCCAAGAGCTCATTTTTGCAAGCACCGAGGATCAGTTTTAGAATTGTGAGTAGCCGCATTTTCTGCAGATCCCTACTGATCCACCTAGTCATGCCCTAAACGTTATACCAGCCTAGCAAGGAAATTTTAAATCAGGGGAGGGAGAAGCCAGGAGTTAAACTGACTGCTGGAGATGAACAAAAGCAACACACACCGCTGCTGAACCGAGTGACTGAATGAAGCCCTACCATCGATGATGAATTTCTGAGCGTATCTCTTGAGGTTCTTCTTTCGTATCGGATTCATCGTCTGAGGAAAACTGCCTTTAGCCACAAACGTGTAAATGTCTCCGAGTTTGTTGGAGCTGGATTCAACCACCTCCTCCTCAGCCACTGGCAGTGACTCCACGCTCAGCATTTCACAGGATGAAAGTGAGCACAGCCAGTGTGCTCCTTATTAAACATAGAAATACCTTTTGCCCAACGGCATCATTAGCATCTAAACTACAGAAACACAAGAGTTACAGGTCAGAATGAAAATACTGTACCTGTCTTCTTCTACTTTGTCCTTTAGGTGGTTGCTATCAATTATTGTTTCTTTAGCACCCCCTTCTGGAAGTATAGCCGTAGGTACTCAGAGACGTCTCTTAAAAAAGAAAAACAAAACAATCGTAGCTAAAAGTTAGCCCGAAGTAGCAGTTTGCTAAGTTTTGCTAAGTTTTTTTTTTTTTGTATTTTTTTGTTTGTTGGTTGGTTTTTGTTTATTTGTATCAGTTTTTCTCGAATGACTTAACTTCTGACCTTAGCTCTAAAAAGTATAAATCTATCGTAAATCTTGACTTAAAGCTTGATTTAGACCGGTTATGTAGTAACCGGAAGCATCTTTTATCCCTACACTACAATTTTCCACGCCATTCAAGTGGTCGTGGTATTTTGTTTGGTCACTTCAGGTTACGTAAAATGTTGCTGGGTAGGGTAAAATGGGAATCCGGTTATGGCATAAGTTATGACGTAGATCTAACGCAGAAGTAGGGAGAGGCCAGCCACCCTTCATGCAATGGGCGATCTAATTCTTTCAGTCATTAGATAGAACTTGTGAACATATGTGAGTGTGGGTGTGGATGCAAGATGAAAGATACTTAAATTCCTCCACTTGGTTAAAAACTCGTGTCTGGCCCAGAGTGGGCAATCCCCCCTTTTCCAGCTGAGAATAAATGCCCTTAGGCTTGAGGATGCTAATTCTCATTCCCGCCACTTCAGAGTCGGCTGTGAACCACTCCACTGTAAGCTGGAGGCCACGACTTCAAAAAAGCAACACAACCACATCATCGACAAAAAGCAGAGATGAGATCATGAGGCCACCAAAATGGAAGCCTTTCACCACTTGGCTGCACCAAAAAATTCTGTCCATAAAAATTATGAAGAGTATCATAACAAAGGACAGCCCTGGCGAAGTCCAACACCCACCATGAAATAGTTTGACTTACTGCTGGCTCTTACTGCAGTTGCACATGCACCAAATGGCTCACAGTAAGTGGGCAGAAACCCCATATTCATAAAGCATCTCCCACAGAAGGTGGACCCAAGTCCACAAAACAGACTTGTTGTGCACTCTGGTGCACACTTAAATATCCTTGAGAGGATAAAGAGGTGGTCAAGCATTCAATACAGGACAAAAACCAAACTGATGTATAACTTCCGATGGAGGCTGAGTAGTAAGAGCCCTCTGTGACTGGCGCCCCCACTCCTTCAGTTGAAGTCAGCAGCATCCCACCGTTGTCCACCATCTGGTTCAGGGAACATGTGGAACATGATCCATTCGAACTCAGTGTCAACCACAAGTTTCACTAAGCAATGATCCAGACACAAGTGCATCCAATGTTCCTCCAGGAACCTTCAAAATCATACTAAAAAGTGTAGTTTTATACTGAAACCACTTTAGTTCTGTTAAAACTCATGATTACAGTCTAACCACAGGCGTCATAACTTCAACTAGTGCGAACTGACACATTACTGCACATACAGTGGAAAACAGACAAAATCAATAAGTCCCTTTTTTGATACATCTCGAGTCCATGACTGTCTCCATCTGACTCCCAGGTGCATGTTTTTTTTGTTTTTTTAATACTTATATTTTTCTACAGATTATAACATCACCCACCCACCCAACACACAAACACATAGACATACTGTGTATACGCACACACACACACACACACACACGAAAATAAAAATTAAAACATGGACTTAGGCTCAGTGTATATAAGGGCTGTTCATATTTGATATAACTGTCTCATGTTTTTGACGCCTTTTGGACGGAGGGGCTATTGACGGATGGAATGGGATGTATGTATGTATGGTGCTTTTAATTTGGAGGACGTCGAACCGGAGGTGACATATTTGTCACTGAGCGCAACGTCACAGGGCGTGCGTTTGACAGTAGTGTCTGTGGTAATGTTTTTCCCTGTGTCTTAAGCAGTTATCTTTGAACAGGCAACAATGACGAACGAAGGCAAAGAAAAGCCTCGGTTTTATACCTGTGACTGTTTCACGACTGATAACATTTTCCTGGAGGAATACAAGCTCCATGTTCGTTTTGTGTCCGAGCAGCAGTTCAGGCTGGACTACCATGCAGTGAGTGGATACCAGTTTGCTACATTTTGATATGAAATACAAATATGATGAGAAATGGTGACATGGCAACTTTGTGAGCTGACAGGTGTGTATTGTTTGCTAATTGTTACCGCGCAGCTGCTGAAGAAGTTGGGCTGCGTCACGGATGAACAGTTTGAGGGAGTGCTCAACAAGGTAAGAAGTATACTGTATTTTACAAGTGCTGTTAAACAGGCCAAGGGATTTTTGACACAGCTGTTTCAAGCATCCCAGTTGTATTTGAAACCCTTACATTATTGTGCTTTGTACACAGAAACAAAATGATTTCACAAAAAACTTTCAAGTTCAAAATAATTAGCGTGCCGGGGATGCTAACAGTCAGTTGTTTGTCTTTTTTTGCTGGATAAGAGGGTGCAGCTCTTTGTAGTAGTCTCACACAGTGAGCAATCCCTCCTACTTTGGAGGATCTCTCAAGCTCCTCTGGTTTTGATGGTCTTCTGTGATGGACCTTGGTCTTTAATTCACCCCACAGATTTCCAATGGGATTCGGACTACAGACCAGTCAGTAATGCTGACTGGACTGTAATGTGTTTTTGGTCGTTGTCTTGGAAGACAAAGTGATGACCCAAACCCAGTTTTGCTGCAGACCGCTTATTTATTTACATTAAAGCTGGCAAAACCAAACCCAACAATAAAACAACATAAAAATATCAAATGAAAAATAACCGCACTGGACCACTAATAATAAAACATTTAAGGCAGCAGTTATAAATTAAGAACCAAAAAGCATTATGGCATCAAGAGTAGTAGATTCTGAATGACTTGTAAAAGATGCCTGTGTTTAGTAGGGATGGGTATAGTTTAGGTTTTATCCGATACCGGTGCCAAATCTGTACTTTTGAAACGGTGCTCGAACCAGTGCTTAAAGAATGGAGAACACAAGCTTTGTCCAAAAACCTCTTATGTTTTTATTTTTAGCAGTCTCTTTTTTTTTCTGCAAAATGATAAGAACCGTCCAGCTCCACGCACGGCGCAATCCGTGCTAACTCACTAATGGAGGTCTTGCAGCAAGCTATCAAATACGGTGCATTTCTCGGCTTTTTTAAAAAAAAAAAAACACTATGCGTCGCCAGGTGTTTCATCAGATTTGAGGTGTTACCTCCTTAAGTATCACCATAACTTCTTAAGTCCCAAAGGGGTTTCTGAGCTTCCTGCTCAAAAATGCAATACCCAAATGTAATTGATTATTTCTCTGCAATTACAAACTCTGTGCTTACAATCTTGGTATCAAAATAAAGCTAACACTTGTGAAATTTCATCCGAGGTGTAAATATTGAAGCAGATATTACTGTGTCAAAGTTACTGAGACTGGAACACAGAAAAAGTAAGTAGATTTTATCCTCGCCCTTTTTTTTTTTTTTTTTTTTTTTTTAAGCATATAACCCTTTTAAAATATGCCTCAGTTTCATTACAGAAATTCAGTAACCAACATTTAAACATCATCTGTGCAAAGATTTATGTTTTTAAAGTGAAACAGTGAAAAATTACAGCGCTGTCAATACATGAATATCCAGACGTTGTACAAAAAACCATGCCAGTTGAACTTTTTAGGTATTTAAGAGCATAAATTGATTAATTTTATTAACATGCCTAAAAATGCTTTTTTTTTTAAATACATTTTTGAAGAATTAACCACACATTTACATGGTAATGGGTCAGGCAGGGCGATATGGCCAAAAATATTTATCACGATATATATTTGAAAATTTGCGATAACGATATAACTGACGATATAATTTTTGCGAGACAAAATACAACTCCACAACTTTACTAGCGCAAAAAAACCCCCATCCATTTATTTTCACTTAAACAAGCAGCTGTTTTTTTTATGTGCATTAAAGCTATATACAAATTTAACAGTGCAAATGCAAATTCCTTGCTGAAAGTTTAACCAAAAGGCATTTCCAGTAGAAATGGGCTGACATATCCTGAGCATAACCATGTATAATATCCACTGAAGGTAAAAAGAGGTGCTTTGCAACATTAAACTGCAGTGTGCCAAATAAAAAAATCAAATATGTATTTTTCAGACCATAAGGTGCATGGGATTAAAAGGCACATTAAGCGAAACAAAGCAGTCAGATGAATCAAACTTTATTCAACTCATTCTTCTTGCTTCCTCCACTTCTGTACCATTGATTCATTAATGTTGTAAATGGTAAATGGCCATTTGAATAGCGCTTTTCTAGTCCTAAGGACCCCCAAAGCACTTTACACAACCAGTCATCCACCCATTCACACAGTGGTGATGGCAAGCTACATTGCAGCCACAGCCACCCTGGGGCGCACTGACAGAGGCGAGGCTGCCGGACACTGGCACCACCGGGCCCTCTGACCACCACCAGTAGGCAACGGGGTGAAGTGCCCAAGGACACAACAACTGAGACTGTCCAAGCTGGGGCTTGAACCGGCAACCTTCCGATTACAAGGCGAACTCCCAACTCTTGAGCCACTATCGCCCTGTATTCTATCACAGCTGCTCTATTCCCATGTTGTTGCAGTATATTAATGACTAACCTTCTATTGTGGATGGATTATTTCAGTTGTTCTCCTGACTGAAGTTTGGTCTGTTTACAGCATCCTGCCATGCGATTGCATTTATCTCTAACCATCAGGAACCTTCACGTTAACTTTTATCGAGTGGAAAAGTGTTAGCATTCATCCTCCAGCTTCACTGTTTATGTTATTCTAACATAGCTGTGTTGCTAGTGATCCCGTAGCGCAGTGGTCCCCAACCCCCGGGCCTCGGACCGGTACCGGGCCGCGAGAGTTGAGACTCAGGTGTGAAATGCATGTTTTTCAGGGTTTTTATTGGTTTTCAGCGTTATTTTGTTATCGTTTTTTTTCCGTTAACTCTGTTTTCCTGGGTATTTTCACGTGTGTTATGAATAAATCTTCTTTTTTTCGGTACCGGTACTAGTTTTATTTTGCTGTATTTATCCGCGACACCTTAAAGGCCGGTCCGTGAAAATATTGTCGGGCATAAACCGGTCCGTGGCGCAAAAAAGGTTGGGGACTGCTGCCGTAGCACATCATTATATACCAGCTAACCCAACTTCAGTAACCTTATAAACATCACTGCTGTTTAGTTTCCTGTCTTCATTTATGTTGGAAGTGATAGCAGAGCTGTACGTTTGAATTTTTTCAGAAATCTCTCAGTCAGAACATGCTATATCGTGCTTGGGTAACTAGCGAAACTAGCGGGCTAACTTCCTGCTAACTCCGTTAAATGTAATAAATTCTGTTTTCATGGATGTCTGGAAGTTAAACTTCATAGTTACACCTGGTAAAGCAGCAATGCTGATCGTTTTATTAAAGATGAAAGAATTTAGACAGTTTTTAACTCTCAGTGATGCTGCAGTGTTCGTTTGACTTTGGGACCTGAATCGGACGGAGTTTAGGACCCAGATTACTCCCAGATTTAGAGCACCTTAGTCCAACAAATACGGTAATAACGGTCGTGTCCAAATTCATGGGCTGCATCCTCCTGAGGACCCGGCCTTCGTGGTCTATGTGGGCCGGGTCCTCAGAAGGTCGGGTAGGCTGGAAGTAAACAGCTGTGGAATTGGACGGTCTAGCCTTCTGATCAGTGTCACCACTGTCTCGGTGGAGTGTAATAAACTCGGCCATCTTCTCTGTGCCATCTAAAATATAACAGGACACTGGCGTAAATTCTCGACCATCTCACACTTCTGTTTAATCAGTTTTCTGTTTGACGTTTAGTCAGCTGTATGAAAATCAAGGAGGAACCCACGTGGGGGATTAATAAAGTTTTATTTGATCTAATCTAATCTAATAACTTTAATCTCAGCCAAACCAATTTACTCGTGAACAAATAAAACACTGAAAAAAGCCAAACAATAACATTTTTAGGTTGTCTGAGTGACTTATATATTACGTTTAACCTGAGTAGCGAAAGTCTGCGGTGATCTGAAAATGATGTGCCGGGAGTTGGGCCATTCTCGGCGGCTTCAGTGACCCTCGAGCTCTCGGCTAGCTATCGAGCTGGTGGGTAGCAGACGTCTCCGAAAACGTTGAAGCACTTTTGCAAATATGCGATATCTTGATAAACCGAGCAGATATTTGATGTTTACACAGCTACTTTCTCCCCTGAAAATATATTAAAAGTTTATTTTGTGACCCAGAAAGATTAGTATGAGTAATTTTAAAACTTAGTAGCGGCCGCCATTGTTGGAAACTGGAGTTTGAATTCTGGGATATGGTAGGCCACGAAGGACACACCCGACCCATCCTTCAAATTCGGGGAAAGGGAGGACGCATTTGTCGGCTGCACTCAGAGGAGTCTACGAATTTGGACAGCCTTCGGCGCGTCGCTGTGACGTAATCGGTCTCAGGAGGATGCAGACCATGAATTTGGACACAACCAATGACGGCATGCACAAAAAATGTGCTTTGTTGTGTATCTGACGGACAAACACCAAACCAAACGCATCACTGAAGTTGCACCATTTTTACAAACCAATTCTGGTTCAGCCGTTTCACTCAACAATCCGATTTGCCCCTTCTCATTCTCTGTTGCTGCTGTGCTTTTTCGGCTGTGTGCGTATGAAAACAAAGGCACTGCGCATGCGCATTTTACCCATATTCTATCGCGATATTTCATTTTCCTATCGTTGCCTAACATTGTACCGGTACTACCGTGAACAGTATAATTTGGCCCAGCCCTAGTAATGGTCCTTTTCTGCCGTGCGCATGGAGTGTTTAATTGGTCTCTGGCCCTTTAAACTCTGAGAGGCTGTAACTTTGGTTTCTTTTGGTCAATTTGCACGATCGACACCTCTTTTTAATTGTTTGAGCCAATAGAATCACAGTAACGATGCCACGTTCACGTTACTTCAATCAATCAGACGTTCCAAGGCCAAAACCCACGTGGGCCCAAATTTACTGCATGTGATGTCTGTCCAGTCACGTGTCTATAGGTGGGTCTAAAATGGAGGTCTTTGACGGAAAATGGCTCTGATGCGGCTAGGTAGGCGTGGTAACTGCTGATAATCACCTGGCTACCAGCTACCGGTGAAAATAACAGAGGAAATCTGGATTTAATTTATACCTTTTTTTGCTATTTTGCTGGGGCACACTGTACATACTGGTATTTGTGTTCAGATATATTAAAAAAAAAAAACACTGAAAACTAAGCTGCTGCTGCTGCTGAAATCATGGCAGTTCTGGATGTGAGCGATTAGCCAGCTTAACATTTAAACTCTGCTGCCTCTGATGTCTGTAGTACAGATGTTTTTCAGCTCTTTGAGAACAGCTGATGCTCCACTAGTGGCATCTATGTGCACTTCAATTTGCTGGCCCTGGATCAGCTTAAAAGAGAAAGGAGAATCTCTTTTTAGGATGGTATCAATATCATTGGGATTCATAAGTGACCTGTTAATGCCATGAAGCATTCAAGCCTAACTCATTAGGAAGGTATAACAAACAGAGAATAACTAGAGAATTAATATTTTATGAAAAGAAGCTGAGGTAACAAATGAGAAATCTTTGCATTACTAATAAACTGAAAGTGTCCGCCCTGTTTATGTTTAGATTTCCCAGGAAGTGGACAGACGAAAGCATCTAGGTGTGACATCTGCTCAAAGAGCTGCTGCTATCAAAGATATTTACCGGCCTCTGCATCCTCATGTCTACCATCTCCAGGTAGTCACTGCATTAACCATCATCAGCATTGTGAATAATGAAACATTAACACCTTGATAAAACACATTTGCACTTCACTTCCCCTCAGGAGTCTTACCTTACTTCAGAGTTCAAACAGATTGTTGAGTACTGTCAAAGCGACAGTGCCACCGAAGAAGGCCTCTTAGGCTTGTTGGAGGAACAAGTGGGTAAGCTGGGAAGTTCTTTTTAACTCCTCAGAGACAGAGATTCAAATGTGAAGTTGTTACATTTCCCTAAAAAGTCCAGGTGATGTGGGAGACTAACAAAAAATGTCTGAATTGAGAAAAGGGAGACATGGAGGCGAAATTGTTAAATTAAGGCTTTTATTAATATTGTTATTACAAATCCAATTAGAGAGATGGGGAAGTTGTTGTCACCTTTGAAAGAAAGGAGAAAATGGTAAGACCCAGGACTTGGTCACCAGATAGTAAGTTTAAAAAAAGGCTTTAACACCAGAAAGTAACACAGAGCCACAGCAAACACACCTCACAACCTGCAAGCCAAAATAAAAGGCTCTCTGGCATCAGAGTTCTCCTTTCTTTGGACTTATCTGGTTTAATTGCTGAGTAGATTCAGTTGTACCAAAAAAGGCAGCACCTAAGGCGGAAGAGATGGCAGGACACACTCATACTGGGTCAAAGTCACGGCAGGCCCTGCTAGGGCCATAACAGACGTGATGGCTCAGTTTGAATGCTAAGCAATGATGTCTATTAATAGAACTACTGATTTATAACAAGTGGCGGAGAAGAAAGGGCTAGAATCACAGTGCCCGAAGTTTTACCACAGCTCAAGACAATCAAGACATTTTATTGTCGTTAACTCCACAGCTTTATGCCACACAGAGCATCTTTAACTCATTCTCTCCTCTCTGTTGCAGCTCCAAGAGTGTATCGCTTTCCTTTATTTGACAAGAGCTTCTGTGAGGATCTTATGGAGGAGTTAAAGCACTTTGAGCAGTCTGCAGCCCCTAAAGGAAGACCCAACACAATGAACCAGTATGGGGTAATAAATTAAAGCCTTCTGAAACCACTGAAAACACTCTATACCATCTCCTTAACTGTGCAGTTGTGGCCAGATGTTTACATCTTTAATGACTCTAAAAACAAGATTTGGGGCCACAAGCTTGAATTATTATAGATTTTGTCTAATTTCACTGATGTCCAAGTGATCCATGCCAAATGTACCTTCATACCATCACTGATGCTGGCTTTTGGATTATGTGGTGATAAGCTGTTTGCTGTTTCTCCTTTTTAGCTTGGAGGATTCAGCATCCAAGATTTCCCACAATGCTGTCTCAGTCTCAAGTTGCGCTTTATTTTTTTCTTTGTAGATAGATTTTATATGGGGATTTAACCCATACAGTGGGAAGGAAAAACTCCCTGTTAACCATAAGAAACGACCCAGGCTCAAGGAGGAGGAGCCTTCTGCTGCAAACGAGTGGGGTTGATGGGAGGTTGGGGCTGTATGTTTAACTACTTGCCCAACCAAAAAAATAAATGCAATTATTTATTTTCTAATACTTCACCAAATTAGCTAAAAAAATCACAGGAATTTCTTTTTGTAAGCATTACTTGGATATGCTGCCTTTTGTAGGTATAACAATTTAAATGGACGGTTTAAATGATTTGGAAATTCCTGTATTTGTGCTTTTATTAACATTTCAGAGAGTGTCTCTACCTTTGTAGAAATAAAGCTGTATAAGTTGTCTTGTTGCTCTTCCTTGTATCTTCAGATTCTCCTTAATGAGCTGGGCTTTGACGAGCACTTCATCACACCTCTCCGTGAACAGTACTTGCTGCCACTCACCTCCCTGCTTTATCCAGACTGTGGGGGGTGCTGTCTGGATAGTCACAAGGCCTTTGTGGTCAAATATGACATGAATGAAGATCTGGACTTGAGCTACCACTATGACAATGCAGAAGTCACCCTGAATGTTTCACTGGGCAAGGAGTTCACTGAGGGCAACCTTTATTTTGGTGATATGAGACAGGTGATGCCCTGCTATGATTTATGATGTTGTTTATGATATGATATGTTTTTCATTTTTGTTGTGTACAACTAAAACATATAGATACAAAATAATAAAAAAGTTATTTGATACAAAAGTATAATTAATAGTTTTTGCCTTCTCTGTAGGTTCCTGTAAGTGAGACGGAGTGCTCAGAGGTTGAACACAGGGTGACTGAGGGCCTCCTCCATCGGGGTCAACATATGCATGGTGCTTTACCCATCTCTTCTGGTCAGCGCTGGAACCTCATCATCTGGATGAGAGCCTCACAGGAACGAAATAAACAGTGCCCCATGTGCAACAGGACACCCACATTGGTGGAAGCGGAGGGCTTTGCTGATGGCTTCACAAAACACTCTGATCCACCACAGAACATCTCATGCGCGCTGACGTGATGCATCCAGTTCCTTTTGACTAAAGACTGCACGGGCTGATTATAGGAAGACGTTAAAGTGAACGAATTCTTATGAAGTAATATGACTCATTTGAAATTAGGATGATTATTTTATGAATATTAGTAATAGTCAATTCAGATTTATTTATATACAGCCAAATCACAAATATAGTTGCCTCAAGGTGCTTCGTATAATAGAGAAAAGCCAAACAATCAGATGACCCCCTTCCCTGTGAATAACCCAATTGCGACAGTTGGGAGGAAAAACTCAGTTTGAACAGGAAGGAGGATTCTTGGGGAGGAGCAGCCATCTGCTGTGAATAGTAATAATATTAATATTTGGCTCAGACATTTAGTGTAGTGTCCCGTTTTATAATATTTTCTTGAGATAATATTGCCACTCAGTGTTTTGGGTGAAGATTTCCAGTCGTCATAGGATATTGCATTTTCAGAATCACCAATCAGATCTGATAAAACTGTTTAAAACTTTTGAATTTCTCCTAAAATAAGGCTTTAAAATTCTCTCTTTGCCCTGGAAGTTTTTCTTCTACAAACTTTTTTGTTGTTGCACAATTGTCGTTTGGATTTCAGTCGTCAGTAGGCGTCCTTTTATTCAACAAAGTCAGAATTTGTAGGGGGTCATCTACCATATATTAGATCGATGCATTTCTAAGGAGATGTCATCTCGGTTGTGGGCAAAAGACCTGCAACTGACAAATAAAGGCTATCTCTCATCTCTCTTGTTTATAAATGTATGTATCTGCAGGCTGCAGAAGTCCACATTGCTAAAATGAGGTTTAATGTTTAGCAAAATGTGCCTCATTGGTCTTGGATCAGAAAGAATGAAGGCACTGTTGGAATAATCAACATTTGCTAAGCCACAGATTTGGCTGCGATACATCCCTGCTGTATATCTCTGAGGAAAAAACACACAGTTTGAAATAATAGAAGTTTAATTACACAAATTCTGTTAGTTCATTAATATTCTTTGTGTGTAAATGTCTTTGCTATGTAGTTGAAGTAATTAATTTCTCACACAGAATTTTTTTAAGAACACTAATATGAACCTGCTCGCTACATCTTACAAAATAAATGGATTCTTTTCAACAAACATCACAACATCGTGGCCTTTTGGTTGTTTCTTTTTACTCCTGCTTGTGCTATTATAGTGTTGAACTGGGGGGGAAATTGGGAGGTGGGGAGGGTCAGGTTCACTTGCATATTCAAACACACCAAAACACAAGTGCAACAAAGGCATGGCTCTGGTTGCTAAGGTATTGCTTATTTTCATGTATCTTGCATTGAAATCCAATTCTGTACATGCAGGCTTATGAGAGCATAGTACATTAAGTTTGGGCCTTGTATAGTGTGGATTTAGTGTAATTACAATGATAGTACAATATAGCTATAATAAGATACAATTTCACAAAAAACACTATACAGATAAATATTTCTGCTTGTTACAGTCCTTTACATTATACACATACACAAGTATATAGTTTTCAATGTACCATTCAGAGCAATGTATGCCAAATGGACCTGTTTAAAATAATATTTAAAAAAAAAATCTTATCCAAGTGCAGTCTTAAGTGCAGTTATTGCATCAGTCCCATCTCACTGGGTTCAGCTGTCAGGTGTCTGTGCCATCCTGTGCTGTCTGCGGGTCAGCACTGGCTGCTTTCAGTAGTCTGCCCACACTTTGTTTTATGTTCTTCAGTCAATGAGATATCGTGTCTCAGCTTTATAATGTGGTCTCACTGCTCATGTCACGGGGCCGGTGGTGGTCGATGTCTGAATCGTAATCTGACTCCATCTCGATCTTGACCTGGGGCACCGGGCACGGCATTCCTCGGCCCATGGTCACGGAAGGAGACGACGGACAGGAGATCTTCAAATGGAGGGTGATGCTGAGAAGGGCAAGGTCCAGTTACCATACACACCCATAGCCAAAGACACAGTGGTTCTACAAGGAGGGGAGGGGAATGCGGCGGAGCTTGGCTGTGAGACACGATGATAATAATAATAATAATAATGGATTGGATTTATATAACGCTTTTCAAGGCACCCAAAGCGCTTGGGTGCCTTGATGACTACAGCAGTTTGGGTTAGCGCTTAGCTAACGAGTGAAATCAGTCCCAAAATATTGGCTGTTGCTCCCACAGGGAGTCAGCAGACTAGCTGATGGTTCCCACACTGTGAATGACATAGACTGTACCTACATTATGGTCTGAAAAGTAAAGTGCACTAAACTCGTATTCCTTCTAATGGCCAGCAGGGGGAGCCCTGGTTTCTAAATCAAGTCTAGTTGAATAGACATCTATCGGAAATGGATGGTGAATATGCTCATCTGGCTTTCATAAGAGGACTTCATTAACCACTGGGTGATGCTGTAGTAGCCATACCCATCTTTTATATGCAGCCTGTGGTTTAAATTAAACGTGAGCAAACATAGCTTGAATTTACTGAGTACATTGGAATAACATAATAATAAAACATCCTACTTTTTTAAATGTTAATTTGCAATGATAAATTTGTTTTGACTCTGATATCAAGTGTTTTTGAGTTTTTGATTGTGCACTATTATGCCTGCCTGCCTTTTGCATTATGTCAGCACATGTTGTAAAGACTTGTATAAAAACTCATACAATAGCTTCAAAGGTCCGGCGATCAGTGCATTTTGTGTTTGTATAAATCCTTCAATAAAATAACGTCACAGAGAATTTATGTACTTCCACAGATGGCTGCATGTAAACAAAAAAAGTTCACAGTGTCAATTCCAAACCATGCCTCTAATAAAGCAATGCAGACATGATGGGAACATTTGAATCAGCCACAAAGGGCAAACAGCCCAAAGTTACAGTATTTATGGTTAAATAATGTAAATGGCACTTTCAGTGCAAAATGTATGCAATGAAACTGCTGTGAGGGACGGAGGCAGGTTGGAGAGCTGGGGTCTGACTACATATCACATGCAGGTGTGACTGATGTACTAAAGAGATTCAGCACATGGAAGAAAAAGAAACAACCAAATGATGTATGCTGCACATGGAGGATTATACAGTTGTGTATACAGAGGCCTAAAATATATCCTCTCTGTGTGCTAGATACACACAGGACTAAAAAGACCACACAATAACTTCTTCATCTAGTTTGACTGCTCGCACACTATGTTAAACTACACAACGAACACTGAAGCCTTTGAGATACATAGCAAAACTATGCTGCTTTAAGGTGAGCAGTGAAGAGTAACAACATGCTGAGTTGTGTGCAGAGGGCAGCTCAGACACAGGCTGTCAGATATTTAAAACATTACACTGTTCAGCACAACAACCATCTGCATTGCCTTAAAGTGCATGGAGAGGAGACCGAACTCAAACATGACACATGACAACCATGGGACTGCACATGTGTATGTTTACAAAACATACAGAGGAAAATACAGAAGTAATGAATTGAATTTCTTGTTAAAATACAGGCCATTTAAAGGGTGTGCAATAAGTCAGTATATCAATATAAAAAGGCTATGTGATCAATTTTCATGCGACCGAGTCTATCCAAGTATTTGCCAGTTTCATGTTTAGTTTGATGAGCCATTCAGTTAAAATTTCTTATTTTGTCTATGTTCCAGTTCACCCAAACTGCACAAACATGCAATTCCCTCTAGTGGTAATGAGCTATACAGAAATCAGTGTAACTAATACATTTTTTTGCAGGTACATTCCACCCAAGAAATATTCTCTGCAAAAAAGAGGGGGGTGAGATTAATATAGCTTTAAATCAAAGGAGCTTACCAACTGGTAAAGTTGGAGCTACTTTTAATTATTTTTGAACAACTGCATATCTTAATTTATAGTAACACATCAAAGGTTATTTGTCAGCTATATTAATATCTTCAAAATTGTTCTTATATGCAGGATTTAAACAGTGTGTGAACTTATGCTGCATTTTCCTAGTTTGGACTATTTTATGTCTTATGCTGCATCACTGACCGAGTATCACTGATCCTTATGTATATTTTGTGAACTGACCCTTTAACTGTGCACTTTGACATATATATATCTGTGTGTGTTAAAGAGCCCTGCGTGTGGCTGCAGCCTGGCAGTATGCTCCCCACTGAGTCTGTGTGACATCAGGATAGACGAGGTCTTTGTAGGGGATGTGCAGTTTGAGAACACAGTACCTTCGATCCAAGTCTGACTCAGAGCTGGGTGAGTGGTTCGCGTAGCCGTGATACTTGTCCTGCAAGCAAACACATACACACACAGTACAGACGGTGCGCTTCACACACTTATGTCATGGTTTGTCAGTCCTGTAGGGGGCAGAAAAAGCTTGAGTTTCTCACCTCTTCCTCATTGTCATCAGGTTTGGGCTTCTTCTTCTCTTTCTCCTTCTCTTTCCCCTTCCCCTTCTTCTTGTCATCATCCTTCTTCTTCTTCTCTTTTTCAGGCAGGAGGTCATCCAGCCACGCCAAGTCGTGCTGGGAGAAGACCATGTCCAGCATCTTTCTGACCACCATCAGACCCAGGATCTGGTGTTTGACACAGAGACAGACCAACACAGAGATCTTGTTTCAGCTCCTGGTAACATTCATCTCATATATGAGTTATGCTGTGAATATGATTTTCTGGATGCCATGTATAGGTGATGTTAATGGGAATCACTGGTTGACACAGTAAAATCAGAGCAGTATTTACATACTTTAAAAACACCATTAAAACTATCGCTTTTACATATTCTGCACATTTACAGCTTCTATATGTGGAAAAGATTCATGTACAGGGTGGGCCATTTATTTGGATACACCGTAATAAAATGGGAATGGTTGGTGATATTAAAGTCCTGTTTGTGGCACATTAGTATATGTGAGGGGGCAAACTCCTCAAGATGGCTGGTGACCATGGTGGCCATTTAGAAGTCGGCCATCTTGGATACAACTTTTGTTTTTTTCAATAGGAAGAAGGCCATGTGACACATCAAACTTATTGGTAATGTCACAAGAAAAACAATGGTGTTCTTGGTTTCAATGTAACTTGATTCTTTCATGAGTTATTTACAAGTTTCTCTTTGTTCACAGCCATTGACATGTCGAAGAGGTTAACACGTGAAATTGTGTTGATATCTGGTGAACGCCGTAACCGGGTCATTGCAGCAGATTTCAATGCAAGACACCCTACGAGACCACCCATCTCCCATGCTACAGTTAGCAAACTGCTTGCTAAGTTTCATGAAACTGGTTCAGTGTTGGATTTGCCAAAATGTGGACGTAAGAAAACTGTCACTAATGAAGAAACATCAGTGGCTGTCCTAGCTTCATTCAGCAAGAGCCCACAGCGTAGCAAGAGCCCACAGCATAGCACTCACCGCATGTCACTGGAGAGTTGCATTAGTCGAACATCCCTTCGGCAGATATTAGCTACTCACAAACTCCAGCTACTGCAGCATCTCAACGAGGATGACCCAGATCGGCGCACAGAATTTGCAGAATGGGCAAAACAAAAATCGGAACAGGACCCTCAGTTCACGCAGAAGAATTTGTTCAGTGATGAGGCAAACTTTTATGTGAATGAAGTTAACAAACAAAACCACCGCTATTGGTCTGACACCAACCCACATTGGATGGATCCCTCCAAGACTGTTGGAACAACAAAAGTGATGGTTTGGTATGGTATATGGGGTACAACGATAGTGGGTCCATTCTTCATCAATGGAAACCTCAAGGCCACTGGGTGTTTGAAATTGCTACATGATGATGTGTTTCTCTCTTTATGCACTGAAGCTGGCACGTTCCCTGAGTTTTTCCAGCAAGATGGTGCACCACCACATTATGGATGCCAGGCCCGAGCATTCCTAGATGAACAGTTTCCTGGAAAGTGGATTGGTCGTCGTGGGCCAGTTGAATGGCCCCCAAGGTCTCCCGATCTGACCCCATTAGACTTTTATCTTTGGGGTCATCTGAAGGCAATTGTCTATGGTGTGAAGATACGAGATGTGCAGCACCTGAAACTACGGATACTGGATGCATTACCAATAAGTTTGATGTGTCACATGACCCTCTTCCTATTGAAAAAACAAAAGTTGTATCCAAGATGGCCGACTTCTAAATGGCCACCATGGTCACCAGCCATCTTGAGGAGTTTGCCCCCTCACATATACTAATGTGCCACAAACAGGACTTTAATATCACCAACCATTCCCATTTTATTACGGTGTATCCAAATAAATGGCCCACCCTGTAGTTTTAGCATCAGCATCTGTGTTTCTTCCATTTCAAAACACTTGTCTCTCAGCTCCATCCATCTCACAACACAGGATCTATAATTTGTGGTGCAAAAGGGAGTATTTCATCACACTTACCATAACGGGAAATATGATTGCCAAGAAGGTGGACTTGAGGACCCAGAGCACAGCCAGACATATAATCTGGATCAGAGTGAACAGGTGTACCCTTCTGAGAGGAACATGACGCAGGTAGGTGAAGTCAGGTTGGTGCTTGGAAGGCATCATGTACAACTTTATCCTGTCCCAGAACTGTGGAAGGCAATGACAACAAGAGGGTTGAGGGGCAGGAATTTATGTTAAATACAAATAAACTTACAACGATCATGAGTGCTTAAATTATTTAGAGCAGACTTGTGCAGTTTATTTATTGTTGTTTCACACATTGTGTCGAATTGAAAACCTTTTTCTTTTCGATTTTTTTTATCTTTGCGGTCTATATGGACATAATGGTATCAGCATACCTGTTGGTTGTTATTGTTACATTTTTTGCTTAAAAGCTTTAAATAAGCCACTTCACATCTGCTGTCTGTAACTCAATAAGTAAGCTGCCCAGCCACAAATTACTCAAATCATAAATAACACCAGCTGGCATACGCATGGTACCTGGATTCCACTGAGAGATGCTACACCCATGTAAAGGAAGACACCGTACAGCACAGGCATGGGGATGAACTGCAAGTGAAGGTACATGTTGGCCATAATTAAGAGAGTTCACAGCATCACAATGAGAGTGAAATTCTGACTCTTAGCAAAAATGAGTGTAGATGTGTAGAGTTTGTAGACACAGCTCTAACCAAGCTAATAACCACCCAAACAGGGCAACTGAAAAACTAATATGGAGGCTTCAAAATGTGGGTACCTGAAATTTGTTTAACATAATTTATTGATTCATTGTAGTGAGCATCTTGAGTTTTGCAGATAATAAAAACAAATCTTGAGGAAACAGCAAAGAAAAAAAGCCTCATATAACAATTACAAAAACAAAAATAAAAAAATCCATTATGCACCTCATACCTTAAGTACAGGAGCAAGGAAGATGGAGACTCCAGTGAGAACGAACACCAGTATGCCTGTCACTCTTTGTTCTCTGTATGTTTGACATTGACGGGACACAAGAGAGCGTCAAGTCAGTTTCACAATGCACTCATCTACGTCAGCTACAAAGGATTTAGGACAGTGGTTCTGTAGCTCTGCGATGTCGGTAGTGGCGGCCTATTTGACAAACTGCACTTTCCTTTTTATTTCTGAGCTCTTTGTTTTTACGCTACCTGACCCCGAGGAACTGCGGCTGCTCTCCTGGAGCACTCGATTCACTCTCCATCTTCAGAGAGTCGATGTGAGCAATAGAGATGACAGTGGCAGCCACGTACCAGGGCAGACCCAAGAAGGAGCATGTGGCCATCAGGACTCCAACCCAGAACAGATCCAAGTGATAGCCACAGCCTTTCTGCAGGGCAAACAAAGATCATTTCTATTAAAAGCAACCTCATAAGGGGCAGGCTGTGAGTCGATAGGCTTCTGTCTGAATTTATAGCGCTGTTTTGTGACTGTTACTTTGGCTTTTGATGTTGATTTGACTGGTTGCACACCTACCTTAAGTTTGTTCTCCTTGCGGTTAACAATGACAGCGCTGATCTGCTGATCCATGAAGATGAGGATGGTGACAAGCAGGGCGGGCACAAAGCTGGCCAGATACACCCACCATGGATTCTTCCCAAAAGGCATCACAAGCCAGCCACGACCCGGTCGAGTTGGCTGTTAAATGAAAGGCAGCTTTATTTTTATTAAAAGCGAGGATTCAGTTCCACAAGATCATTATTGGAACATAATTTTAAGCCAGTGTGATGAAGTTCTTTTGTTGTGGAGAGTTAATGCAATCTGTAGAAAGTCAAAGTGCATCCCTGCAACGCTAACAGATATAACGGCAGCATGGATCGTCTTCTCTAACTCTTAGCACGTTTGTTATCCAAAATGTTCATGTTTCCATTCAAAATTCCCTACCAGTCCCCAATACAGCAACATGTCATAGAGCTGCTCATTTTGGAAATTGTTTTTTACTTGTTTTCTTCTATATATAAACAGTTTGGAAATTACCTTAAATTCTGTTGGGACAATAAGCTTGGGAGTTTTGAGTCCCATTAACATGTCCAGCCCAACAAAGGTCATGATGGACATGAAGATAGAGAAGTCACTGATGAGTTTCCTCAGCTGGTGCCAAACACAGAAAAAGAGAACAGTCTGTATTACAAAGATAAACATTTGCAGAACTTAAAGATGAGATGCTTCCGAGGTCTAATAGGCAGGAAGCTGCTTATAAATACTGAAAAGAAAAAGTAGCCTGCCAAGTTTCACTTTAGTCAAATGTAATCCTGGTGTCTGAAAAAGGAATATAGCAAAATAAGAAGAATTACTTCTTTGTCTGGTTGGCTCTCCACTTCCTGCTAGAAGAGTTGCTGTGCAGGTAAAAAGGAAGAACAATGATCTAATAGCTAGGTTTTCTGCCCAAAAACATCTAACACTTTCAAAAACCTGGCAGCCATTTTTTTGTTTATACTATCTTCTTCTTCTTCTTTCAGCCACAGCAGATCATCTGCCTCCATCTCACCATAGTGTTCTCTTCTGTCACACCAATCCGCTTCCTGTCCTCCTTCACTACATCCATGAATCTTCTCTGGGATCTTCCTCTTTTCCTCCAGCCTGGTAGCTCCATATCAAATATCCTTTGTTCAAAATATCCACTATCACTCTGCTGCACATGCCCAAACCATCTCAGGCTTGCTTCTCTGACTTTTTTCAAACCGCTAAACCTGAGCTGTCCCTCTGATATGCTCATATTTAATCCTGTCCATACCTGATCCCAGGTATTTAAATACATCTAACTTCACTACCTCTACTTGCAGCTTCACTGTTTACATACATGTATTCAGTCTAGTTTCTTCTTACCTCCACCTGACAGATAGTTTACCCACCTTGGTTGGGAAGTAGCGGCTGAACTTGAACTTCTTGAGGGAGACGGTCATGGAGTAGGTGCCAAAGAAGAGGATGAAGGACATGAGGGCCAGATCGGGGACGTACTTGCAGGACTTTCCCACCAGAGAGCCTCCATACTTCACACACTCCTTCTTGCTCAGCTGGCTCCAGTCCAGAGCTGTCACATTCAACTGGGATGGTGTTGGCAGCAGTAAGAGAGGATGAAGAAGAGCGTAGTGTTTCGACAAAGACACGTAGAGAGCGAAAAATTGTCGGCGCAGATGTAAAGTTAGTAATAGTGAAAGGTCAGTGGGGTTGATGGAGAGACACAGACACAGAGGAGGGAAAGCGACTTCTTTTTAGAGACAGAGCTGACACCTGGGTTAGCTGTAAACAAAGCATGTCTGCAGCTGCAATGTCGCCAACTCTGTGGACATTTATCTTGAAATATAGCAACAACAAAAAGTAGAAAATTAAACATTTAATGAAAGCAAGCACTCACCCCAGAGACACTAGAGCTGTTATCTGGCATTGGAGCTAAACCATTGAAGATCATTGCAGCCACTGTTCACGGATTGGGGAGAGAGAGAGTAGGGAGGAGGCAGGTAATGAGTCAGATAGCGTAGATGGGGTGATGAAGAAAACAAAAGGGGAGGAAAGAAGAAACGCAAAATATAATGAGAATCCAGCAGCTGGACAGAGAGCACTCCGAGTCTCATGCAGACAGACAAAGGGGTACTCACTTGCAAGAGACGGCAGCCAAATTGTTTGTGCATGGCAAAAGCAAAAAAGGATAACAATCAGTTACAGAAATCAATGTCTGCAGAAATGACTGCAAATTACCTGCACTTGAAAAAAGGTGGGTAGATTACCATCATCAAACCCCCCAACCCAAGAAGAATAAAGCTGTTGTTCAGCACTGCAGACCAAGGTTACTATAATTAACTAAAACAAAAACAAACAAAAAAAGAAAACTAAACTAAATCACTTTTTAAAAAAATCAAAACTCTCTGAAGCGATTTTGTGAACTTCAAAAAATGAAGTAAAATAAAATAAAAATCTAGAGGAAATATACTTCGTTTTAGTGGTATATTTGAGGCTCTGTATATCTACAGGACTGCGAGTCAACCGCTTTTAACCCTCTCAAGGCAGGCGTTGCCGATTTGCAACAGTTAAAAACTAACAACCTGATTACTCAGAAGTACCACTGCAGGACTTGGTTGTGCATTAGCAACAAAAAGTTTAATTTGAGCCTGAGAGGGTTAAAAAGTTGCTTGTATTTTCTTGCAATACCTGTACTGATTTTCCTAAATCATGCCTCTTACATCGGGGGGGCTCCAGATTTGTTTTGTAGGCGTGGCCATATGGGGGGCACCAAACATATTGGGGTGGCACACCGAAAACAGAACTTTCCATTTTCATTATGCTGCTGTCAAATGTAGGTTACTTGAAAAAGATGGCAAAAACAGAAAAAAAGAATGATATGCCTAGTTAATTTCCTGCTATTATAGCTGATATCACTGAAAATAGGTACATATAAAAAACAATTAAGATTTTGAAATGCATAAAAATCTGCTTTAATTGACTGATTGATGAAACTTATTCAATAAAGACAGATAAGTGTTGGATCAGGTAAGAGTGTGAACTGTTGCCTGTCTCTGTGTTGGCATTGAGATGCACCAGTGATCTGTCCATGGATTGGCACCAGCTTTTCTGCAAACTTATTACATTATTACCAACATAGGACCGCCACCACCCCAACCCCTTCCCGGTGGCGCCCCTGTCTGCCTCCCCCAGACAGTAATACTAATTATAAAGACTAAAACGGAAACTAAAACTTTGCATTTTCAAACAATAACAATACTGCTGAAATGACTACACTAAATCGCAACCAAAAGGTGAAAATGAAATAAAAATAAATAGTAATTAGAAAATACAAAACTATTATAACTCTACTCCAGATATCATCACAAGTATGGTTATAAAGAAATGATGACAAAGACATCCACAGACCTATTATAGTGTAGTTATTTGTCAGTCCTCTCTGTGTGATGTTAATAGTTGTAATAAGTTGCCTCCAACATATGCTTGATATGCCTGTACAGCTATAGATGGTCAAAAACAGCTAAAACAGTATAATTTAATCTTCGGTGTGCTAAATAATGTGGACTGGTAGCAGCTTAAAATAGGCATCTGCTAGGAGACACATTAATGATGTATGCCATTAAAGTGAACGCTCTGTCAGTGAGCAAACACTGCAAAGGAAACCAGTGGACAAAAAAAAAAGATCTAACGTTTCTTTGTAGCAGGCAAACGTTTCATTATTACCTGATCGACTAAAAACTGATGCGCATTATTACCTCGACAGCCATTCATTTGAAATCTTTTTTCTGATATACGTGAGAAATTAGTTTAAATATTTTAACTGTGAAATAAGTACCAAAGCTGAGATAAATAAAATTCACAATAACACTGAGTGATAATTTCTTTTCTTGTCAACAATCAACAGATCTTGTTAATAAATCCTGCTTCATGACCCTATCATGAGCCCTATGCATAATTAAAGTTATTTAGTTTGCTGTACTGCATTTATTCACATATTGTCATAAGTAATAATTAAACCAATGAAGTCAAGACATTAAAGCTGACGGCATTCTCAAATAAAGCTGTTGATAAAGTGAACACACACATGCGTTTGCTTCTGTAATGTGCCTGTCATGTCAGTCCAATGAGACTAATAATCCCCCTTTTCTCTCTATCCCTGAGTCAAGGGGTGAACTCACTCGGGTCTGGGGCCAGGCACTCGCACTTGTAGGTGGTGACATAGTCGGGCTTAAAGTCTGTGTTGATGGGATAATATTTGAAGGCGCCCACCATCTTCTTGATGGCGTCAGAGATGAAGATGAAGGATATAAGGCTGGAGAAGCCCTCCTCAGTAAAACGCGTCATGTATTTGATGATGTAACTGGCATCTGTAGCTACGAGGATGAAACACTGTAGGCACGAGTGCATGCCGATCCACAGACGCAGCTCCATGTAATCTATGCTGTTGCTCCTGTGGAAGCGACAGGTCAGAAAAACAGGTGGGAGCAATGATGAATTTAGGCACAGAACACAAAGATGTCCAGTTTTGTGCAAACAGTACATTATCTGTGAATATAGAGCAGCTTGATGGGGAAAAACAACCGTGCTTGGAGTGTTTACAGACAAATATCAAGGCTTGAGTCATCAAACACATGATATGTGCGAGCAAAATCACCAACTAAACAAGAAGGACTCGGTTTGGACTTCTTATCCTTCCTTCTTTATATCATCATCTTATCAGTCACATGCACAAAATAGATCTATTATCATGCATATATACTTTGCATGCATATAATTATAATTCTTTCCACAATTAAATCTACACAAGTTTAAAAAAGTTTTAATTAATGTTTTTTTTAATTTATTACATTCAAACTGGTTATAATTCTGTATATTTAAACTGTTGATTGTTTTTCCAAGTTTATTCAGTTTTTACACAGTTAAATGTGATAAAGTTAGATAAGCATTCATGTGGAAGCCCACTAATGTTATTTAATCTTTGAGAAGGACCACTGTGTCACTGCATCACGCCAGCCCTAATGGCCATCAACAAGCTGATATTCTGACCCATGAGCGTTTATCAACGATTACTACATTATTACATGCATCATCTGCACGAAGGCATCGGATCACACTCATTGTCAATCTTTATCTCACCTTTAAATACAGGTGACTGCATTTTTCACATCTGTCATGCTGTCTTGTTAACAAACCCTCTACATACAAACTAACATACTGAAATCTCAAAGCTGTCTCTGGAACGCTGGCTCTGTATAGGACCACATTTTGCAGAATCCTCAGAAAAATACAACACCAGCTAAAGCGCTGGTATTTTTGGGCGCATCAGTATGTATCAGGCTGGGATGTCATCTACTTGACCTAGTTTGTTTCATGCAAACAAATATTTCGTATAAACAAATATACCTCTTGGAATTTTTCACAGTGACAATAAAGAAAGTTTGATTTTTGGTTAACATTTTGTTTTTGTTCACACTTAAAAATAGTTCACTGTTTCAGTACAAACACTATGTAGCAGGCTGTGTTTACATTTATACTCTGTGGTATCAGGGCTGTCAATATAAATTGAGGTAAGTACAAGTGATTGCAAAGTGGATTTGAGGGTTGGTATTTAATGGTAGCTGAACTCATTACTTCAGCAGAACTGCAGTCAGAGCAAAGATCAGAATGGCAAAAGCGCTTCTCTGGCTGTTTTCTGGTTAAAGTAACCAGCAAATTAGAATCAAGGCATTAATCCTTTTTTTCTTCATCTTCTTCTTTCTGCAGCATTTCAGAAATTTGGATTTGCATTCAGCCTGAAGTAAATAAAGCCATACATATGCTCCCACATACTGCACATAGCATTTCAACTGAAACTCTTCAACCTAAAATGATTTTAATGCAAACCGTAAACATAATAATGTGGTGAGATGAGATGTTTACTCCTGACATTACTGAGGTCTCTTCAGAACATGAACCTTCCCAGTATATAAATCTACTATGCTCTAAAGCAGCTCACTTGCTGAACTCAAACAGCAGCTTTTCAAAGATGAGGATGGGTCCAGTGGAACTGAGGATGATGAGGGGCTGACCACCAAAGAAACAGAAGACAGAACCAGCCAGGGCTGTACCCAGGAAACTCTCCATCACACCCTGTTGGCAAAGAGAGAGAGAGACAGAGAGAAAGAGAGGTAATAGGGTTGAAATAAGTGCTGCTGTGGAATGAGATTCCCACACCAATTTGTGAAATTAACAGGTGACTAAAAATCGCAAAGTGTTCTGTTGCTGATTAAGACAGCAATTCAAGACGAGAAGGAGAGCAGAGTAACAAAAAAACAAAGACTTCTTTGTGTGTTGGTGGGAGAAAGGTGATAGCAACTGCTGTGTTTGAGAGCATTAGACATAATGCAAAAGGCTTCACAGGGAAGCAATATAGGCAAGTCAAAGCACTAATCTGGAGTTATTTCTGCCTGGACCTGTGTTTTTGTCAATGACAGTTTGTTTTTGTGTGGTGCAAAGATATTGATGCTTAACAAGAAAAAAGAGAACAGCTCACAATGAACTAGAACATGTCAGAAAAATCAACACATGGATGGTCAAAGGAGCTTGCAAAGTAAAGCGTCTGGACTTCTTTAAGTTGCTTGAAGACGTTTCACCTCTCATCTGTTCTAACTTAGAACTGAAGAAGCTTCTCGGATGAGAGGTGAAACGTCTTCAAGCAACTTAAAGAAGTCCAGACGCTTTACTTTGCAAGCTCCTTTGACTACGATGACCTGGATGACTGAGAACCTTCACAGACAACACATGGATGGCAGCTGGACCAGATGGCATCCCAGCACAAGCTCTCTTATATATATATATATATACGTTCGATACAGTGCTTTCGGTTCGGTACACATATGTATCGAACAATACAAAATGTTTAATTTATTTTATCAACTTTTCTTCTGACGATGCTGTCTGTGTTGAGAGCTCAGTGGATCTGCGTTCGACTACTCCGCCTAGGCTGCATTGTCGAGCGCAGATCCACTGAGCGCTAGAAATTATTTTGTTGTTTCTGCAACATTAAATTTAAAAACAGTACTTTTTTTTTTTTTGCAAATCTCTTTTTATTAGCATTTTTTCCTTTTTAACAAACAGAAAGTACTTAAAGGACATTGTAGAGTAATCATAAAAAGTAAAAACAAAACAAAACAAGACAAAAAAATAAATAAATAAATAATAATAATTATAAAGACAAAAGGAGACAGTGGAGGAGTTACAGTGAGTAGGAGATTAGTTCAGTCACAGAAACCCCATTTCAAGTTAGAATTTAATTATAAAATAGAATAGAATTTAAGATTCCTATGTGAAACCAAAACCTTCATATTGAAAATTTGTAGAGATTAGGATGTTTGTCCACATAAAGGACAGTAATATCGGTTTCCGCCACTGAACCCCTCATACAAATTATATACAGGTCTAAAGATAAAGCACGCATATAATAAAAGGGTTACATCCATAAAAATCCAAAGAGGAATACTTGTCATTGTTGTTATACTTTCCAGATCAGAGCCAATTAAAAACTGTACTTTTTAGTTAAAATATATTAATAATAATTTTAATACATTTCAAGAATTTAAAGTAAAATTTGTTCACTTTGTCATTGAACACTCTGGAGTTCCATAGTTTATTGAGTCAGTCTTGAGTGCAATATCATTTTGGTGTATAGATATTTATAAACAATAACGACTCTTGAATATTCTGACCTCATTGCAGTGGACTCTATTTACAAAGCCAAATACTCCAGTGAGGAGAGGTTCACATTAATGAAATAACAGAATCACTGTATTATGACTGTGCAGCAAAATGTAACTGATGATGGTGTTTTGTAGTTTCTCTCACATAACACCATGACGCACTGAAGTAGATTATCTAATTATAGACAAACTAAATTAAACAGAGGAAAACTGTGTCACTGACATGACAAACTAGCTGCGTAGAGCTTAAGACTTAATATGTATCTTACCTAACTTCATAAACATGACACGCAAATTATGCTCGAACTTCCTGAACAGACACCCATTGATTTTAATCTACTGCTGCTACTTGCCTGTGTTTACATGTGTTGCCTGCGCTTGCTGCTCCGCTTCAATGGCCAGTGGATGCATCGACAGTAGACTCATCTATGAGACACTCATCTTGAAATACATACGAATTGTTCTGTAACTCTAATTTTCCTCTCTATTGAAACACTACTCAATTATCACTAAAGGTCACCAGTTAACATTCCAGGTAACCTGGAAATCTGTCCTCCGCACATTGGCCTAACTACTGATTAGGGGAATAGCAGGGATCATTCTTCTTTCTGCTATTTTTTGGTGCTTGAACTACTGATGTGATTAGCTGACATTAAGATCTGATAGTTTAACCTGGAATGTCTTCAGGAACGGTTCTCCAGGTTTGTTCAAGGACACTGAAAGCTCTTCTTTGGATATTGTTCCTTTTGTTCAATTTTCTCTTAAAATGATCCCACACTGCCTTAACAATGTTCCAGTAAGGCCAATCCATGGCTGACATTATTCCATTGTGCACTTCTAAGTATGCTTAGACAGGCGGTGTTTGGGATCACTATCATGGTGAAGATGGTGAATCAAAATCAGACGGCATTTGTCTGCATTCATATTTTCATCAACACCACTGGCTGAAATATAGCTCCAAACCATGACAGAGCCTCCACTGTGTTTTACAGATGGCTGGATATTAAAAGGAGAATGATTTGAATTTGGATTTATAATGACATAAGATGCGTTGCCACTGAATTTCCAGTTCTCGTGTAATTCTGTATACCTTCCTGTTTTCAATGGCTTCTTAAAGCCACCTTTCTACTGAGACCATTTCTAATGAGGCTTCAGTGAACAACAGTTGCATCAACTGAAGGGCCACATGTGTCAGGTTTTTGCTGTTCCACTGTACTGTACATTCCTGCAAGATTGAAGATACATAATTACAGTTAAGTTGTTTTTTTTTACACTCTTATAACTCTGCATTACATCAGATATTGTGGATTTTTTTTAACAATAATAAAAAAAATCTGAAGGCTGAGCCATCTTGACAGATCAGAACAGTAATATTAAATAATTCATGGCCAATGCTGTCAAACAGCAGTGCTGACAGCATCACTCTCTTTCATAGCATAACATAAAACATACATTGCAGAATTTTCCACCAGGTTCTGTGACCACCAGAAGGCCAAAGTGCAGCTGTTTCCTCATTCACAGGGAGCCAGAACAAAAACACAGAAAATCATTCATCTGCGTCTTGTTGTGCCGACATGACAAGTGACATCACAGCCAGTGTTTCTGTTTATCTGGTCTCACTGTGCTCTTCTAAAGGCGTTCTGTTTTCTGTGTTTTAACTAATGTGACTGTGTTATTGTTGAAAACTTAATGTTAGTAAATATGTCTTGTTGCCAGCCATCAAAATGTTAAAATTATTTTTTAAAGACTTTTTACAACCAGGTTCATCAAAATCATGGACAATTAAAGCAATCAAAGCAAGGTGCAGTCTCCAGGCCCACACAGACGTCACTTACCTTAAGTCTCCCTGCAAGATCAACTTTTCTCCAGTCGCAACAAGAATTTTGAAAACATAAAAACATATGATAACCTCTTATTCCTATAGGGTATCATTAATGCCATCACTATAAATTAAAAAGGATGTTTCTCCTCATATATAAAGAGCATTTCTATATTCAAACGACAAGAGACGAGAAACAGAAAAAAAATGTTTGTCAGAAGCTTTCTACCGGTCAGATAGCAGCTCCACCATTTTTACGATTTTTTAACAATGTAATGTTTACTTACTGTGGAATTGTACTCAGTTGGAGTTCAGTCCCTGTCTAGACTTAAAGGCTCTCTGCCTTCCTTGTTAAGGAACTTTATTAAGGGGTTTAAAGTGACGTTAGCTAAGTACATCAAAAATAATCTGATTATCTGCAATGAAATTACAGGAAATCTCTAAACGTCTGCTTTGAGGAAAAAACATCATGATGACAAATAAATGAAATGTCTTCTCAAAAACAAAAATCACAATTCAGTTCCCCTAAATAACACCAGTTAATGTTATTGCATTTACTCTGTTGAACACAGGCAACAATATACAGAACTTTTTGTATATAGTTAGTAAAAAGATTAAGAGATTCAAGATCAAACTCATAGAAAGAAGGACTGAGAGAAAAAGGCAGAACAGCATGAACTACACAGGCACAGCAACATGCTAATAGCAGAGAGATGTCAAATATGACATGTGTATGTTTCTGATATTTTGATTCAAACTTAACAAAGCTATGGGCTGGCTTGGAGGATGACTTGTTTTAATGAACAAGTTAATGAGGTTGAAACTCCCACCAGGCTTTGATACTTCGGGAAAAGGATTAAGACCCCGACGATTTCAGAAATGGCACCTACTGGATTTAATTGGCCCCTTTTATGTCAAAAACTGTGAGCTTGTGATTTTGCCCCATCTGTTTGGGCTTGTTTAGGATCTATAATAAATTACAAAAATAAAGATTTATTGTTCAAATCACTGATTAAGTCTAATGCTATTTTCATCCCATAGCAGTCCACAGACAGAAGGGAAATAACAAACAAGAGACGGCTACAAGCCACAAACAGCTGTTTCCCTGGTGATTTTGAGCAATTGTCACAAATGCTGTGATTTAAATAAACGATGCTTTGTTTTCGATGCTTACTATCAATCTGGGTAGCTCGAATTTTCTTTCCAGCAAGGTAGTAGCTGCAATGCACTTCAAACAGTGCTTTCTCCAAATGTACAAATCGTTATTACGGCACTCGGCATCACCTGGTAATTGTCAGTGGCGTCCCCAAGGAGCCCACCAAAGGTGATGGCATTGGTGATGCAGCCTAAGTAGATGAAAAGCACAGCGGAGATGGACTGAATGTGGAACCCTTCGTAGAAATCACTAGGGAACCATGGCAATTTCCTCTTTATGTCCAAGTACAAACCCCCACAGAACCTGTTGCACAACAACAACCGACACAGTTGGTTAGGATGCTTCACACACTCCGCCTCTCAGCATGTCACAGTATTTTCTCTGAAGCAAGAAAGCAGAGACTATATCCATGAATCACTTACACAGTGATTTGACATCTATACTTGTAGGCAGGAGAGGTCACTGCTTTCGCTTTTAAGTCTATTTTCTCCAAGTTTAAAAAGTCACTTCTGTGCTTTGACTTTGACAAAGTGTAAGCACTACTTACCACTGAAACCTACTCTCTCAGGCTATCATTGGCAAATTGGATTTGGATAAAGCCATATTTATCCTTTTATAGAACATTTTCTACTCTGAAACAAAACAAGACAAGGAATGTTCCATTTTCTTTGTTTCTTTCTTTTTGCAGGCACAGCTGAAACTGGCAATCCAATACTGTCCATTTTACATTAGTTTAACTTTTGTACCTACAGCCACGCTACTTATAAGGAAGTATCGGCATTTTTTTAGGACAGGTGTGCTTAAATAACTTGCCCATTCTGCCAAATTTTGATAAGGCCATATTCAAATTCCCAGAGTCTGCTTGTGTTTAGTCTAAACCTCTCAGCAGTTTGCCACGCGGCCCGGGCTGCCTACCGTCCAGTGAATGCCAGCTCCTCTCCAAGCTCATGCTGAACTGGCATCTCCTCGTCTTCTGCCAGGCCTCCACCTCCGCCAGCTGTGCCGTTCATCTGTCCCAGCTCATTTAGGGAAAAGACTGACTTCCTGCAAAGGACACGTACATGCCACACATGTGAGCAAATATGAGATTTAAACTTTTTTCACATATATTTATTCACTCGAATGGTCTGTCTATAAGCTGTTTCAACCTTGCAAACTGGTACTTGCTGACTGAAAGGCACAATTTCACCCTTTCTTTCAGTGAACATTTTAATTTTCTGTAACTCGATATTTCGACCTAAAGGATTTTAGTATAGTTTGCAATTGCTCTTGGCACATCGCTCATTGTTCAACTACAGCTTTTTGACCTTTATATGTATTACTCAGGCGGTTAGACATCCCCAACCTTTTGTCAGCTGAGGGAACCTTCTTAGGCGGCTCAATGCGGATTTTGGGATCCCATTCCCCAGGTGGAAGCACAATCACTTCGTCCAGAAACTCATCTATTCCTGCAATAAGATCTTCCCGATCTCTTGCCTTGTAGGCTACGTCACTGAAGAGCTGGGAGGGAGGAAGACAGAGAAATAAAAGAAAAGGTTTTACGCTTTCTCTTGGTAATAGTAATAAGTATGTACTGCCCTAATAAGCTGTGTTTGCCTGTCACCTTTGATGGAGACATATTGAACATTGGTTGTTAAGGCTATATTGACATCTGTCCTCAGCTGGATTCAATTCAAGAATAACTGCCAGTCAGCCACTAATCATGCCCATAGAGATTAGTGTGCACAAGCATTATATGTTTCTAAATAAGGCTGTATCAACAACAGGGGGAAAAAAATCAAGCAGTGGTTCTAATTGGCAGTGAAAATGTTCTAATGGGCACTGGCCCCATTCAGAAATCTTTTACAAATAGTAGATGTGGTACTTTATTGATTTTCTCCATCTAACTACACTTCAAATAACTTGGTTTTGATCTGTAGAACAGTCATTAGATGCGTCAGAGCTAGGGTTGCCAACTCCCTGAAAAATAAATAAGGGACACCTCGTGGCCAGGGCCGGGCGACCCAGTTGTCTTCACCCTTCCCAGTGTGGTGAATTTTCTAGCTCTTTTTTTGTGTGTGAAATTATTTTTTTAACCATTTGACTTGAAGTTGATTTAAGTAGATGCATATTCTATTCTTTGTGATATGAACACATGTGAAACAAGTGATCATTTAGCCATTTATTTTTAGCTCAAAATGACAACATTAACACAGTAAAACAGGTCTCTTTCTTAAACAGAAGCCTGTCATGCTTAACTTTTGAGAATATAAGTAAATCTTTCTTTAAAAGCACTCTGTCCTGCTTAACTTAAAATAATAGAAACCAATAGAAATAAAAATATTCTTGTAACAGTGCACATTTAGTGCATTTAGTACAATTGGCTTCAGTTGAGGTATTATTTCAGCTTTTCTAATGCTAATCAGCTGCTCCCGTTTGTAAACCCGCTTGTTCCCATGATTACGCATCTTAACTCATCATCATTATTCATCTATGTATTACTTTTATGTATTAGTCATCTATTTGTTGTAATCATCTATCCTTGCAGTCGTTTATTACACAAAATAAATTATATTATCACACTTCTGGCCACATAGCGCTGATATTCACTGCACATGCCCATATTAACTTTTTCCAGCCAGGTGTTTTCCTTTTCCCATTCTTCCCTTTCTCTGAGGGGAACAAACATTGCTGCTCTAACGCTGGGCTCACACTGTGCGGTTTTAGGCCCATTTTGAGCCAATTTTTGAGTGATCGGACCGATTTTGGCCTTCATCGTGCATCGTGTAGTATACGTGGGGTAAAGAGAAGTGATTAACACCTCACGACCAGCTCCCGATCATCAATCGCTCGTGAGGGTGTCACCACAGGCGCTCACACTGCTCACGCGCAAATGTAAACGTTGGTGAAAAAGATGGAGCAGCACGGCTGTGCAGCGTGTGATCTGGACACAAGCGATGGAGGCACAACTTGTAGAACTTTGAAAAGCTCATCCGAGCCTTTTCGATGTGGCATCACAAAATTATCACGACCACAACAACCGTGAAAATAGTTGGATTTACATTGCTGCTCAATCACAGCTGCCTGATCATGTTTTTCATTAGCAATTTAGCAAAGTTGATGGTAGTGGTGTGTCTGTGTGAGTGAAAGACAGAGAGAGCGAGCGACAGATTTTCTGTTATAACCTTCATGTTATGGAGGCACAGTGTGAGCACTCAGGTCGCATCAGAGCATCGGGCGGTATAGTGTGAGAGTACATCGTGACATACGAACTTCTAACCCCTGCGAGTCAATCGTGCAGTTTGAGCAGGAGCTGAATAACGTGACTGAAAAAAATCGCACAGTGTTTGCCCAGCTTTAGGTGTACTGTCGTCCGAGACTTGCACCGCAGTGACGGCGTTTGTTCCCCTGTTGGCCATGCTTCTTGTTGTGGTCATCTGTTGTCTTCCGGTATTTTCTCTGCAAGCGACCTTTCCTCGACCAATGAGATGAGCGGTAATCTGAATTGTCATACTCGAATTGTCATAAGTGTGCTGTCAGCTCATTGGTCACAAAGCAGGAGAGGGGCTGGGAATTATGTTTTCAAACAAAGTGTTAATTCCATAAACATTTATAGACTACTTTTGATTCTCACTGTATTACGGGACAAAGTGCGTCCCTTATTAGCTCAATACGGGACGTGTACTTTTGTTTCGAAATACGGGACGATTCCGTATTTTAAGGGACAGTTGGCAACCCTAGTCAGAGCCCTTTTTCGCGGTGCTGCCATGTTTTTTGGTTGAGTTAAATCAAGCTAATGACTGCACAGGCTATTTTCTACATAGGACAGATGCTTTACAGTTAGTTGTTGGCACATACAGTAGTAAAACAACTTCAAGCAAAAGGACATTTTGCCATTAAGAAGATTACGAAAAATTAGCAATACAGTTTGACTGTAATGCTAATGTTATAGAGTCAATGAATGTGTGTATAACCAGCACTATTGACTCTGTGTAAGAGAACGCTAACATAAGCACAATGACTACATTAACATGCTTAAATCTAGCCGGTGCAGTGGTGTAAATGCTCACCGTCTTAGTTAAACATGCTAATGTTTAGCACCAATCAGAGGTTAATGCTAATGCTAGTTATTATTATTGAGTAAATTCAGTTCTTTACAGCAAATAATAATTATCAACTGCACAAACTGTTCTACTGAAAGGACAGGACATGGTCAAAGTCATCAAAGTTAAGCCTAATAACTGAACATGAGAGCCTGTAGGAGAGAAGCATGGCACTCAAAGAATCCTCAGTAGAAATCTGTTAATATGAGCCAATCATGCTATTGCAATGACGCATACATAGAGTTTCATGACAGCTGCAGCTGTGTGGTGGCAGAGCTGTGTACCCATAGGTGTGAATGTCCAATATCTTGACTGGTACTATTAAGACATGTATTACTTAACAAATTAAGTTATAAAAATAATTGATGAAACAATTAGTTTAATAAAAAGTTGTTGTTGTTTTTGTTTGTTTTTTACTAAAGTAGGAATTTGAATGTTTTTACTTAATGGAATATTGTCTGTATTACGGGAAGAGACTGACAGCTGCTGACCTAATCTTGGTTTTTGAACAGGTTTAAATAAAGCGTTACACATAAACATGTTCTGCTCTTAAATTTGACCAGCACTGCCTTGTCAGTGTGGCACTAGAGGAGAGATTGAACTCCTATTGAGATGCCACATAATAATTGTCAATATTCAATAATAGGTCAGCTTCATATTACCAGCCACAAACCTATAATCATGTTTTAATTGTGGATGGAAAATGTGCTTCTTTTGCACTCGGACTCTTTTAAAATAACAGCCTGTCACTTCCTTACTGTTTGTATCTGCTATTAAAATGACACACAGTAACTTAGTGACACAACACAGAATAACAGCTCAAACTGTTTTCAGGGAAGAGAATACTGCTGCCATTAGAAAACAATTAACGACTCATTATCCAAATAGAAACCCCACTTATAGCTGATGCTTAACAATCAACATCACTTCCAGACGTACTCCAAACATAATGCTGGACATGCCAGTGAACGCTGAACATGTCCTTTAAAGGAACTGTGAAGAATCTTTATATTTCTATTTGCTCAGGTTTCCTGAGAAATGTCAGCGTCAGATTGTCAAGTCTAATGAAGAACGCATGCTATGGAAGGATTTTAACACACAGTGACAGGCACTTACATCATCCACCATTAGAGTTGCTATTGCTCTGCCGATCTCATTATAGGACTTGGCCTTTCCTTGGGGCCCCAGCAGAATAAACAGAAATCTGTAGAGTGAGGAAACAAATGTGAGGTATGTTCTGGGACTGCAGATGTTTGTTGTTGGTTGGCGGGCAATGACATATTGTAGGGATTTTTACCTGGTGGGAACAGGGACCTCTGTTAGACCTCCTAGAGTTGTAGCTTGGGCCAGGCGAACAAACGCCACAAAAGGTTTGTTGAGGAAGTCTACCTCGCCCACTAAGACATTGGAAGCCTCCGCGTCTCTGGGGATCTTCTTCATGAATTTATTTTTCAACTACAGAAAAAAGGGAGAACGCAGTCCAGCATTATCGTGTCGGCATGGTAGAATATGTGTAATTCCTACATGTTATAGACTTTGCTCTGAGGTATTCATATTTCATTTTACATGTTTAATTGTTTTGTTTTTGCATCTTGTGGCAATCTTCAATTTCCTATACGTATTACTGTCGCGCTCTCATAGTTTAAACTGAACATACAGAAAATAAACTTCTTACAAAATCATTTATGTAACTTTAAAAAATGTATTAGTCTTCTATTCTCTCATGTATGACACCAAATTGAAAATAATATAATAATACTGAACCAGCTGTTTAAGTTTATCTTATAAAGTCATTTTTCAGTTAGGAGGATGTTAAGACAAAGACTGCTGTAACTGAGACGTGTGCTTTTATTGTGACGGTGTTGGTAGGTGTAGTGATTGGATCTACCTACAGGGATCATTAAAGTTTCATTCTGTCATTACAGTCTCTCAAAACCCGGCAGATTAGCCCAGGAGGACGTTTTTTAAATGCAATCCTGTGTAGTTAAGTGGGCATAAAATCCTTAAAGAAATGCACACAAACAATCAGAGAGGGAAAACAATTGCCTGTGACCCGAAATGGTGAACCAGTCTGACCTGTTTGATTACATCTAAAGGTGTGGCAGGAAATTGGACTGATGCACAATAACACAGAGTAGTGGAGAGCCTTTTCAACAACACATAACCCGAATCTGTGGCTCCACGTGAGAGCAAAGCACGTGGACTGATGGACCGACAGTGAAATCCATCTTTTTCTCAGTGCCAGCTCAATATCGACACAGAAAATGTGGCACACACAAGCGCAAATACACACTGTAACAAAATGAACAATCGCTTGTCCGTTGTCACATGCGACCGATGTAGACCTCAAAATAGAATTTGAACAGCTAGCCAAACGATAAGTAGAGCCCTCGGAACCGGACAACCAGTGCTGGCCCCCCTGCCGACTGTCACAGACAAATTTTGTGGGCCACATAGCACCCTTTAAATTCTCATTCATTTCTTTTTTTTTTTTTTACACAATCCCTCCCAGTGAATGACACATAATCTGACTTGTCAGTTACAAAGCCCTGTAGCCTAATTGAAGCGACATCAGCACGCCTTTGCAGCGGCACTGGCATGCGTCACCAGGTTTAACTCCCATTACTGCATCAGCTTCACTAATGAGTGAGTTATGTGTTTGCACACTCTCTCTGTCACTTGATGTCACCTCAGCGAGCAGGTGCAATGAAAAATTGATGAGCGATGAAGAAACAGCAATTCAATACAATGAAATGCCTTACTGGTAGGCAATCTGTCCAATCATGAAAGGCAACAGAGTGGAAATAAATGTATCCTCCAGAGATTCCCTCAGTGCAGGCAGATAGACATTTGCCAGTAGAAAAGACAGGAACATGAATTTGGTCATTGTCAGGATCAAACCAAAGCCACACAACTATAAAACACACTTTTAAAAAGCCTTACGCATGTGAAGGCTGTATCCCTGACATACTGAATGTAATGAGCTGGTTTCAGTAATAACTCACCTGGTCTGTGCTTGGAGTGTCCGCAATATCATTCATACTCCTGCTCTGGGCGTGACCTGCGAGGTTGGGACAGTTATACAGTTATTACTCTTTATATCCACCTACTTGGAATCATTTCAGGCCTGAAATTGATAACTGGCACATAAATTCTATGAGATAAAGCTATTGGGTAAATCTTCACAGTCTAATGCACTACAGATGCCATAAAGTCTTATTTTATGATGTTCATGCATTTTGGAAGTAAGGACAGAAAGTATGTTTTTAGTTTTGTCACAGTTAGTGGTGAGGTTGTAAAGGCTGTAGTATATTGTATATAGTATAGAGCAGGGGTGGCCAGCTCTAGGCCTCGAGAGACGGTGTCCTGCAGGTTTTAGATAACACCCTGGGTCAACACACCTGAATCAAATAATTAGTTCATTACCAGGCCTCTGGAGAACTTCAAAAAATGTTGAGGAGATAATGTAGCCATTTAAATCAGCTGTGATGGATCAAGGACACATCTAAAACCTGCAGGACACCGGCTCTCGAGTCCTGGAGTTGGCCACCTCTGGTATAGAGTGTATTGCAAAGTTGTAGATCATTGTAATGTATTTGGAGATCATCATTTTAAATCAGGAAACAGTTTGTCTTTTGTATTTTTTGTTCTTTTGGTGCTACTTTTCCCATTTCCTTCACTTTCAGTTTAACCACACTGGGTGTAACTTGTAGGATGATGTAAGTCTTGGAAATCAATCTTTAAAAAATCAAAAGTATTTTATGAGATATATATATATATATATATATATATATATATATATATATACTGAATACTTCAGCAGCCATAATTCTTGTCATTAGAGGTGGGAATCCAGGGGCTCAATACTATTACGATATACATTCACTACACTGAAGGATAATTATCTACGGTGCACTATGTGATATCCATGTAACTGAAAAAGTAAAAATACCTCTAAAAATCCAAAAAGCTGTCATTTATTGACAGTACTTTTGTGTCAGCATGTGTGTGCATTTTACTGATCAATGAAATAATGCGTCATTTCAGTTCATTGCTTTCTGACCTGCTTTCCCCTCCTGTCCACCATTTTCCCCATCATCTCAGTTTCATCTACACTATATTGTCAATCTCATTCTCTTATGAATGCCACCATATGATGTCATTGTCACGGCGGGGTGCGCCGATAAGTTTAGTTTACAGGACCCAGAAGCAGACACTGAAAGACGCTGAAATGAAAACTAAGAAAACTGTGAACACTCAGAAACTAAAGAACTAAGAAACTCAGTGAAAATACTATGACAAAACTATGAACACTGAGTAAACTATGACAAAACACTATGGGGATGCAAACAGACAACCTGACAACGAAACATAGAAAACAGAGGACTTAAATACACACATGAGGTGATCAGGGGAAGTCGAGACACATGAGGAAACAGCTGACAAGGATGAACATAACCATGCACAGGAAATGTAAACTCAAACACAATGACATGAAAACTGGACTTTCAAAATAAACAGGAGAACACGATGAGGCAGACCAAACAACATTGACACATGAGACATGAAACACAAAGGGCAGGTGGGACCAAAACCCAGGGAAAGGGGAAATGAGGGGATCCAATAACAGCACTAAGGCTGAACCACTTAGGGGTTTTTTGGGAGCTAGATGAGCTAAACCCAAACGCTAAATGGCAAAACATGAAGCCTCAAGTTCTAACTAATAATACAAAACAAGAACTTAACATTTCCCCATAAATAAACAATATATCATGAACTCAAAATGCTGGGTCACAGACCCAGCCCATGACAGTCATGAAGTAGTCACTCTTAATGTCTATTTTTTCCCGTCCTTATTTATGCTCAAGAATCACTAAAGAGCAAATTTTCCATGTGTTAGAATGAAAATCCAGAATTAGGAGAGATGGCTTTGACAAATCAGTATCCTCTGAGTACATAAATGTGCTCAGAGGATACTGATTGGTCTGTAAATATGAGCTAACAATCTGAGCTTGGTGTCCTGAATTTATTTATTCAGTCTTCACATATGCAGAAATGTTAAACAGCAATCTACAAGTGAAACTATAATGTGTTATTTGGAGATTGTAGGATGATACAATTATGGTTATATAGGCTTTGACTCTTCACAGTGCTCTTAAAACAAGGAAAAATATAATGACTTTTATTTTGAAAAAACATCAACCGGCTTCACAAGCCAAAACCTGACACTCACGCAGGCGGCCATAGTTGGCTGCTGGCTGCTGCTTTATTTGGAGGTCCTCTGTGGACCTGTTGAAGTTGGCCATTTGCCCCGGACCTGTTCCACCTCGGGGTCCAACATTCCGATCTGCCATGGGAAGGGAAGCAGGAAGAGAAACACAACAGAATCAGTGATTGGAGGTGATGCTTTATGATTTCTTGAACACCATGTGTCCTGTCTTGATGATATGTGAAAATGCTACAGTGGTAATTAACTCATCAAACATTAATACGTCCCCTGTGGAGGATATGAGCCTTGTTGACTCAAGAGTGTTCATTCATTCAGTGAGTGAGTTAAATATATGCATAATTCATTTCTCAGTAGCATCAAAATTACATGTCAGCCCAGAATGAAGCCAAGCCTCCTGACCCAGTATGAACCTTCCAGATCCCTCAGGTCATCTGGATCCGGTCTTTTATCAGTTCCCAGAGTCAGAACCAGACACGGAGAAGCTGCATTCAGCTTTTATGCTCCTTATATCTGGAACAAACTCCCAGAAAGCCTCAGATCAGCTGAAACACTCAGTTCATTTAAATCTAGGTTGAAGACTCACCTGTTCTCAGCTGCATTTGAATAAAGAACCAAATCCACACTTTTAAGCTTAAATTTCAAAACTAACATTTTAACTACTGATTTTATCTATTGTTCTGATTTTACCTGTTTTGATTTTATATAGTTTTGTTTGTTTGTTTGTTAATTAGTTAGTTAGTTAGTTTGCTTGTTTTAATCAATTTTAAATCATGCTTTTTATTTGTTTTTGTTTCTAATGTCTCTGTAAAGCACTTTGAATCACATTGTTGTTGAATTGTGCTATACAAATAAACTTGCCTTGCCTTGCCCTTGCCAACGACAAAGAAAAAGAATTGCTATAATTAGGGATTCACAGTGTTGTTTCATGTGATGGCATTTCATAATGCTAGCTCTCCAACAATGTGTTTAATATTATCAGTCAGGGGAAACTCAAGCTGATGTAATACTTTGGCAGGTCAACTACCTGTTATCCTGTAGACTAGGAATGAGCAATCAATTTTCCCAATGAGCCACAATTATGGCCAAATTATAACATCTACTCTTACTAGTAGTCGTTTATAATGAGATAAAATTAACACTGAGCAGAAATGAGTTCAGCTTACTGCTGCGCCTCTCCCCAACAGTCTCGGTTCATCATGTGGTCCCTTGAGAAAGTTAATCACCCACCCCTGCTATACTTAGAATATTGGTCTCTCATGGATTATTCACACAGAGCTACACAGGGCAGGTCAATCTGTGTCACAAGTTGGGTCACTCACTGGTAGAAGAGCTGGACTTGCCAATGTCAGCTAAGGAACGGTGGATCGGTTTCTTGGTCTGGTGTCGATGCTTCCTCAGCAGGACAAAACTGATCTTTTCTCTGAGATCATGAGATATCATGCCTTCCTCTATCTGTCTCTCAATGATGTCATCTAGAAAAGAGACACAAAATTTCACATCTTAAGAGTTCCTAACTGGAAGTTAGAGTTGAAAAAGAGTTTCATAACACTGACTGTAGTCTGCTATCGTGTAATATAATGAATGCTTTGCATATACTGATGATAAGTATAAATTTCTGTGTAAATTATACGTCTATGGTTCTGTTATGCTGTCTACATCCACATCTAAAATGGTCTAACTTGTTATTTGAAATGGCAACTTGTTGTTCAGTGTAAAAAAATGACGCAGTCTCATTTGCCCCTGAGACTGGCTCATGCCACTTAGGAACAACGGGTTGTGCTTGTGCCTATCAAAGTGGTATGACTGTACACTATTATCATTTGCATGTTCTCTTAGGAGTCTGACCAGTGGCCACCAAACAACTATTAGTTGTTTGGTAAAATTTTAAGCATGATTGCCAGCAGAAATGTACTCTTATTACCATATGGCCATGTTTTAAATCTATCATTTGAGCTTTATAAACAGTAAGGAAATGTTTAATTGTCAATAAAAAAGCTATTTATAGTTACACAAAAAGCTTACTATAATGTGACTCCTTATGGTGGGCTTCTACATGGTAGTCATGCACGCACAAGTGAATTTTGCGAATGAGTGACCAAAAGAAATTGGCTCTTAATTAACAAGACGTCAGCTTCTGTGCCACCCAAATTAAACCAATGGTCTCAGCCTGATCAACCCTATAAAAATTGTCTGACTCTGCAGTTGCATAAAAGTTCAATTAAATGAACAGCAGGATGCTTTTTATCATAGTGAGAGAAAGGCTGACAGCTATTGTGCATGAACAAGGAGATCAAATTAATTAAAGATTATATTCATACAAAGCAGAAGACAAGAACGAATTAGTCAAAATCATTCACCGTTTGCTCATTTTAAAAATCACAGTGTGCTAAAAAGCACACAAACCTGCTGCATTTGAGCTCTAGACAGAAAACCCAGATATATTAATAGCACCTTGGAAGGAAGTGAAGTAATCATTTCAGAACAAGATCAAATCACATTTAAAGAGGACAGGACAGCACAATGGACCAGCGCCACTGTGATTCAGGGTCAAATGTGCTACTGCCTTCACCACCACTGACAAGACATTTTTATCTATCTGTGTGGGTAATTTAAGGTTATGTCTTGGGGAATACAGAGATAAAATATTGTGAAATGACACAAGGACAGCTTAAAATGAATTTGTATGAGACGCAAAATAAAAAGTGGTGTCATGTGAATTTGTTGTCTTCTGTTGGTCCAGATCACACAAATTGATACAAGAAGAAAGATTTTGGCCAGTAATGTGTTTAAAATTTCAGAAACACACCAACTGTTCTCTTTAACACAGAAAATGGTAAAGAAAAAATATTCAGGAAACTACGATTTCTATGCTGTACTGTGCAATAATCTTGAGTGGGCACTTCTTTACATTTTGCTTCAGAGAAGCCAGACTGTTTTACTTGGTTACTTCTTCCTTTAATTTTAAAATTGTCTTGGGCAATAGTTCTCTGTTTTTTCCCTTCAACCATTGTCTGCTTTTTCACTCATTTTCAGCCCAGTCTATGTATCTGACCATTTTAACAAGAATGTTTTTTTTCTTAGCTAAGTCATCTAACACTTACTTTTGAATTCAGGCATAAAAAAGACTTCACTAATAGTTAGGTAACAGACCTAACTCAAGGGATGAATCTATGTTTGTTACTAGCAGCCTGTCACTATTTGTTTGTTCCCATTTCTTTGGTTGAATTTATGAAAAATTCCAAAGCTAAAACAGTTTGACAGGCATAAAATCCAATTTTTGCAAACACAAGGTGAATCCCAAAGAGCTATTAGCTGAAAACATTGTATATATAATAAATATTTGATATTTATTAGCTTTATTACAGTATTTATTCATTTATAGATTATTCTTCTATAAATATATAAAATAAGAAGTTACAGGCCAAAACAACTATCTACAACAGAGCTGAACAGTATCTAAAGTCATGTCCTGAACAAATTGCAATAAATCCAACAAAGACCTGACACAGGAGACACTCAGCTGATAGCTCTGCAATTCACTGAAGCTTTATCAGAAATGGTCTCAGTGGAAGGGTGATTGACAAGAAGCCATTTTTAACAAATAGAAACAGGGAATAAAGGCTGAGGTATGTCAAGTTACATAAGAAAAATGCAATTTAAAAAATTCTGTTTCAATAAGGAACAATAATAAATGTTTAAACATTCATTATTGTGAAGCATTAACATTGTGGAGGGTCTGTCAGCAAAACTGATGGAATTACAATTAATCAGATTATGATCCACTATGCTATGCTACCTAGAAAGGATGTGATTAGCAGCTGCTTCATTTTCCAGCATGACAATGATCCCCAACACACTGCCAATGCAGTAAAGGCATACTTGAACACAAAAAGACACAACAGAACTTCCTCAGAGTCCTCAACATTACTGAAGCAGTGTGGAATCATCATGACATGTAATGAAACAAAATGCAGCCAACATCCAAAGAGCTTTGGAGTCTACTTCACGAAGCCTGGAGAACTATTCCCAGAGAATACTTAGAGAAAAGAAAGCTTATCTAAATTCAGGCTATGTAGAAGGATAAAGGTACATCTATACTATACAAAATCGTTAAAAATATCAATAACCATCTACAACAAACTACTACTGAGAAAAATGTGACCTGGTTTTGAATATCGGAGCACCACTTTTAAAACAATCTTATCAATCACTTGACCAGCGAGTGGAAAATTAAGGAAATATAAAAAGATCTGATATGTGCTAGAAAATGTTCCTGCAGTTTATTAAGCATTGATTTTTACTGAGAACTGGCAAACAATACATTTACTCATTGATTTTTTTCTTGTCTTTAACTGTATTTTTTTATACTTTATTGACTCCATACTAATGCATTTGTAGCTATACTTTGAGCTTTTGGATATGCAAAAGGGAAAGATGAAAAAGGTCATGATGCAGGGTTATTCATAAAGCAAGGGAAAATGATAAAGCAATTTACAGCTGTAGGTAATTGTTAGAGTTTGTATTGTTGATTGTCATTTATGCTTAGAAATATTTAACCATATATGCTTAGAGGTGTATAATCAATTGTGTAGTGATAAGTTGTGTGATCTTTAACAGGCTACAGAGGCTTGGTGTGTATTCCACACTAGAATGCACACCTACATCCTGGGAGCACGGGAAGAGGTCGCATCTTGTCTTAATTGTTTTATGGTAGGATTAACGTAGCTACGTCTGTTCTAGTCTAAGTGCTTTTCTGTTTAGATGAACTGCTGGACTTCCTCACCGGGGGGGGTCTAGTCTACCCTCTTCCTGACCAAGGATGTTTGACCCTTTGATCAGCAACACACACACACACACACACAGGCAAGGTACTCTTTGTTTGTATGTAGACGTCGTATGTTAATGAACCTATGCATATTCATGTAACCTCAATAAAAGGACAGTGTTACGGGAGGACGGACGAGAGCTACTGGGGTCAAGCGAAGGAACGGCGTTTGTCTGGTTCTCTCCCGTGCACGAGTAACATGAAGAAGTTTGCCTACTTGCGTCTTGCTTGCAGTGTAATTATATTGTCTTAACGTTCCAGCGAATAGGTTTATGCTACAAACCTATCAGTAATGTTACTGTGGCACTAGTTTGTGCTAAAATAATAGTTAAAGGAAGTTATCGGGTGTCAGTATCAACACCAATCTGTTAGTGACTAAGATGGTCATAAGAAGGCTTTCGCCAACCGGTCAGGAAATACACATTTAATGACTGGTGGTTGCCAGGAGATCACTGACCCGTGTCTGGACCTGTGCGTTTGGGGATTAAGCAATTGATCTTACAGGAACTGGCATCAACCTTTACCAACCACATGCCAACTAGTCATGTAATAAATATTTTTTTCTTCCTAACCAGTGGTTGCCAGATGGTTGCAGACCAGTCTCTAGTCTCTAACTCACTTGCCATCACATACATGTGAGTAGTTGTGTGACTGCAAAACCTCAATAAAGAGGGTGTCTATAGAGGGTTAACTAATATATATTTTACAAAAATGTAATAGCAGAGAAAGCCAGGTATAGGTGTTAAAATGAATCACCAATCAGTTTGTTTAGCAAAAGCAACTCAAACAATGTTTCATTTTATAAAGTACAGCTGTTTCATAACTTACTAAAATTACATACTGATATTTTGATATACTTCTATTATTCACGTATTATTAATGTATTTGTTGTTTTATTACTTATGTGGAAATGGAGTATAATATATTTAGCTAACATGATTGTTAGCTTAATTATGTTAGCTAAATGGTTACAAATATAAAATATGTTGCAAAACCCCCCAAAACATAAAAAATACCAAATAGCTAAAGAGCTGCTAGGCTTGCAGCGCACTTATTGAAAACAGTGAATTCTGACTGCTTATTCACACATAAAGACGTGCAGTTATAAATGTGAATATCTCACCAACTATTTGAGGCAGCGAGTAGCCGTCCAAATCCAGCAGCACTGTTCCTGTCTGGAGACATGTCCTGAGCTCAAAAAGACTGTGCAGGGACAGTGTGGACACATGGGGTTTACTCCACCTTTCCCCTCCCTCCTCTACCTTTTCCTCGAACTTCACCCACCTAAAGGCAGCAAGAACATGCAGAGAGACAGAATAGGTGAGAATACAATTTACCTAAAATTTCATGTCTGGGGTGCTGATTAATGGTTAATGCAGAGACTAGTGTTCAAATCCTACTTGAGGCCAATTACTACATGACATTACTCTGGTTTTTCCCCAGCGTTCCTGTCTTCTCTCCACCATCAAATAACAACAAAAGGCTAAAAAAGCCCAAAACAATTATTAAAAAGAAAGAAAGAAAGAAAGAAAGAAAGAAAGAAAGAAAAGAAAGAAAACTCAACAGGGCCACTGCTTAGTATATGTCATTGGTTTTTGCAAGTTATTTTCATTTAGCAGGAGTCTCTCGGAGCAGCACTAACTACTTAAGTAATAATCAGTACTGAGCAACATCACTATCCTAGATCCAAGCCTCTATTTGCTTAACGCTGTTATTAGTGCTATAAATTTATAGAACACCATTAGTCTGATTTTTTTAGCAGCTCACACCGTACACTTCATTACAAGGGCTCATGGTGTCCTTGATAACAATATTTTACTGCCTTAATTAGCATAATCATTTCTGATGAGTTACCGTATTTAAGATATGTCGCTCTGATTAGCATACTCTTTTCAGATATGCTGACCTAATATTGAAATGCTTTTTAACATTTAATAGGTAGAGCAGTAGTACTACCAATTACAGATACCAGTTTCTTTTTGGTGACTCTATAATGTAATTTTGAGAAGTTGAAATTCTAATTGAATGTGATTCTAAGCAGAATGCAAATACAGCAAGATGACTTCTGTGAATATTCTAATTAGTACATAAAATTCCCATTCCTTATTGTTAGCAATACTTCTTCCCTGTCCAGATTAGTTCTTTCTGTATCTTGCCCCACATGAGACCTAAAAGCAGCTTCAATCATCATAGATCAGCGGTCCCCAACCCCCGGGCCACGGACCGGTTCCTGTTCGTGAGTCGTTTGGTACCGGGCTGCGAGACTTGAGACTCGGGTGTGAAATTTATGGTTTTCAGGGTTTTTATCGGTTTTTAGCGTTATTTTGTTATCGTTTTTTTCATTAACTCGGTTTTCCTGGGTCTTTTCACGTGTGTTATGAATAAATCTTCTTTTTTCGGTCCCGGTACTCGTTTTATTTTGTTGTATTTATCCGCAACACATTAAAGGCCGGTCCGTGAAAATATTGTCGGGCACAAACTTGTCCATGGCGCAAAAAGGTTGGGGACCGCTGTCATAGATGATCTGAGAAGCATGTAAAGGTGTGTTTGGGCTGAGATTTAACAAGGACTCTAAAAAATGATCTTTTATTTGTTTGTGATTGTGAGTCGATGCACAGCAGACTACTGGTTAAACAGGAGACACAAACAGGTTACTGGCTGCTGGTTTCCTCCCAGATATGCCTGAATGAATTTAAAAACCATATGTCAATCATGATCATGTTATAGCTTCATTCTGGGACATATGAAATACAAAAATTAAGGCTGTTTTGTAAATCTTGATCATATTAAGTTTTTTTTAAAAAGGATAAATACTTAGGGTATGCTCATTGGTTTCACCACTAGAATCTCCTTGTCACAAAGTTCTTCTAAAACCAAAATCTTGAGGCGTCAAAATAGGACATCACATATCAACAGTTGATGTCACCGTAGCTAAATCCATGTTTCACACAGTGTTCCAGACTAACACGACTGCATTTTTGCTATTTGTAGCCACTGAACTGGAGAATCTCTTCTTTGACATTTATTCACTACAGCACATTTAAATTTGGTCTGTGACATTTGTGCAAGATTTGCAATGCAAAGATATTAAGATTTTGACTTTTGTGTTGAACACTGCTGCCATAATATTGGAGTAACATAAAAAATAAGTTGTTATAACATAAACGTTCCCATATATTCATTGCAACCATATATGATTGATAAGTCACGACCTAATCAAGCATATATGGAAACTACATGCTTCCAGTCCATGAAATTTCCATAGTGTGCTCTAACCATGATACACAGACTCATGCACTAGATGTTCTCTAACAACAGATAGTGGACAATGGAAGTGATATATAACTCCTTTGTCTAATGCAAACCTGCAGTAAAAACTCCTAAGAGCCTGGTCTTGCATAAAGGTGCACAGGCCCAATCATGCTTTACTTTACTGATGATTTACCTGACACCTTAGCAAGCACAATTTAGAAAGCACAATATGCAATTTAAACCACCTCCATGAACAAGAACGGCAATTTTATGCGAACCCAGAGAGCTGTGTTCAAGAAGGTAAATTCAATCATGATTTCAACATATTTTCTTTTCCAGTTTTCTAATTTTGAAATGTTGTTCCTCTGAAATTCCATCCCAACAAAATTCTAGTGCTGAATACACTTTAAACAAGCTATAAACCATGCAGCTGGAAAATTGTCCTTCATTTTATGTCGCAGTCGCTTTTTTTTTTTTTTTTACAAGAAGACATTCTAAACCAGCCAACCAGGAAAAGCACACAATTTGTTTTATATTTTCCCTCTGTTGTCTGTTTGAGTGTCATCCACCTGGCAGACTCCTTCCACTCTAGCTCGTCTCCTTCTCTCTGTAGAGTGTCCATCTCAGTGAAGAGCGTTGGTGTCGGCATGTCATCGTCTTCATTTAGGATGTAACGTAGCCGCTCTGCCGCTGGAGACACTTGATGGAAGGAAAGGATGTTTTCGACATTATTAGAATTTGTATTTGCTTTAAAATACCCGAGGATCTTGCAAAAAATTCACCTAAAACATGCGACCGTTGTTTTACAGATTTTTTTTTGTACCTTTGTTTTGTCTTCATTAAATCTGCTACACAAAGCGAGTTTGTGTGGCTGATTTCTTTACAGCAAAATGACCATCCATAAAAACATGGCATCATTTACAAAAGTAGAACCCTCCATTTAGACTTGCTTTTGTAATCACTTGTTTTACAGTCAAGTTACTGGTTTCAGCTAATACTTAATTACAATCTTTTCCATATTGTCAGTTTCTCTTCCACTGCAGCTACAATAGTGCATTTCCTTAGTAGTTGAATCAAACACTGAAATTGACATTTCAATCTGTAAAGTGCAACCAAAGTTTTCACTTTAAATATTTTAATTGTCACCATATTTTGAGCATAATCATTCTGTTATTTTCATCTGCTGTCCCAGCAGTAATGACTGTCATACTGAAGCCTGGATCACTCAGTGCTGCCTGATTACAGTTAGTCATTCACAACTCTACTGTGCTTCCAATCCATTGTATCATTGTATCTGCAGGGAGATTGAGCAGGACTCTGTGTTCATGCGTGGGGTTTTGGGGTAATGAGTTGCCAGCTGTGAATAGGGCTGCAAACCTATAGACTGTAATTAAAATCAACAAGCTTTGTCTTTTAAACTACCATTGATCAATATTATTGAAGTTTCTATTGATAACTACTACATTTGACTTAAATATCTTTCGGCAGTTTTTTTTCTGAATGGCATGCGATTGTGAAATCAATACTGTAAAATCAAAGAATGCATTCTACCCTCCAACATTTGCTGTTTGATGTAGAGTACGACTTCCTTAATTCTAAGTAATGGATTACTATTTTCTCTCATTGTTTTGTTGTACGTCTTTGTCCATGTTCTTGTCCTCCAGCTGACCACCATGTACAGAGGTGGCACGTGGATTCCAAAAGGTTGTGTTGATGTAAGCATACAATCAAGGCAAAGTAAACACCTCTGCTGCCTTTCCACTGATGGCACCATACTGATTTAAGAGAGTGGGCAACTTTCCTGGAAAAAGTTTTGAAAGCCACAACAGCAGTGTTCTGCCAAACTACTTATTACTCAAACCTGAAACAGAAGGTAGCCACTCTCAGGCTGTCTCGGACTCCTGCTGTTCTTTGTTAAAAATGCTGGGAGGAAGCAATATGAAAGGCTATTTTTAAATGTTCAAATAAAAGACACCAATGTGCAGAAAATGAGTTATATATATGAGACGTAACTAAAGCAATTTCTGAAAGAGCACATGAAATTGTTGCACATGAAAGGCTCAGAGAGAGCTGGAGGAGCAGACTGTTATTTCAGCAACAAGGAGCACTCTGGCTTTTCAGGAGTGCTTCTCCTATTAAGCTGGGTCAACTTAAAAGATTAAAAAACAATAAAAACAAAAGGAAAAAAAGGATTGCAACCTGACGACATACAATTGCAAACTGATAGCAGACTGACTCCATGTTATTGTTACATTGTTATAGCCTTCTTGAGACCTGAGGTCACTTTGTAAGTGGCAGCTGATTGTGAATGGTCACAGACCTGGCCTCAGCTTTGAAGCAGTCATTAAAAAAATGAATAGTTCATTGCACATGTTTGCAATGAACGACAATCGGTAATCACTATTTCCCTAGTGGGACTGTAGCATAAGGAAACCTCCAATAAACTTCATGTTTCATGTTAAAAATGTGTTTCTTCAGTGCAAAGGTGACATCAAAGTATGTCACAATGACAACAACAGTCTTGTTTCCCATGATTTAATAAAGCTGTCTCACAAAGGGTGAAAAATGTCGTTTTCATTGATTGGTTAGAGCTGCCTAGAATCATTAAACATCTGACATGAAATTAGTAGACTCCAGCCCTCAACAGAAGAGTTCAGGCTCTTTCTCTTTCAGTGTGACAAAAGCACCTTTCCAGACTGGTGTTTGACAGACAAGACATGTCACAAGTCATGTCATGTCTCTCACCGCTGACTTACTTGTACGGTTGATGTCTTGGAGACTTTGCTCTGCTGAATCCATGAGTCCCTCCTCCATATCTATCTCTGTGTACCGATCATGCTCCTGGTGTCTGTGGTGGCTGTAATGTCTGTCTCTATCCATATCACTACCCTCTTGACTAGAACGCCTTCGCCTGCGTTTACGTCGATATCTTCGAGCTACTGGCACACCAATGTAGATGGACTGATGATCTGTGGACAAATATATACAGTTCTTGGTCATAGATTGGAGAGTTCCAGATATACAGAAGGTGGCAATAATTTTTAAGAACAGGTGTCATTTAGAACAGATTTCTGTAACACAGGCGGTTGCAGTGAATGCTAAATGAACAGCTCTGAATTGGTTGACTGACAGCCAGCAACACTGGCAGATTACCTAATGAGATTTTTCATTAATCCCTCATACTCAGGAGTGTTTTAATGAATGTTAAACTACTATAACGAACAGAATAAATTATGTTTCGCAGCTCTTGTGTGGTTATTAACAACTGCAGCATGTTGCGATTTGTCACTGTTGACACAGAAATAAAGAAAATTAGGCCTATTGACAGTCACAGTCTCGTAGCTTGGCTTGCACAACCTCCATTTTGCAGCAAAATCCTGGATGATGTGAGTTTGATCATCTGCTGGCAATTTGAATAGTGCTGTAAAACTAATTGCACTAACTGCACACACAACTCCAGATGGAATTACTAAACTACAGGGAGACACAAGCCAATATTTGATGTTTGGATAAAGAACCTGCCGAGCTGCTGCTTAGTGTAAAGCTACACAAACATGCATACAACAACTCCCCAAAGACCCCCCAAAATACACACACACACACTGCTCATTTGCAGCACATTAACAACAGTCACCCACACAGGCTCTCAGAAAAAATTAAAAACAAATTGAAAATTAGAAGTTAGTGTGATCTGTCATGGTAACATAAAAATCTAAAATGGGTAGAATGGCTTTCCCATTTTTATAAGCTCATGGGGCCAGTGTGTGATAGATCCAATACATGGATAGCACACAGGTACACACACACTCACCCTCCTCATCCTCGTAGCGAAGGTGAGAGACTCCCATCCCTCGGTCTCCATGCTCCATCCTGCTAAAGAGGAAGAGAGAGTGACAAGACAGTCTAGGCAGACTGTGTGTGTTTGCTGTGTAATGCACAGTGTAAAAGTGCGCACATATTTATCTCTCGGGTTCCCTTTTTTAATCGAAACCTAAGATGGCACTGTCCCCTCTGTACATATGTGCACGTGTGTATGTTGGCTGTTGCTCCGTATCTGAGAACGAAGCCTGCGGCAGCAGCCGAAGCCGCTCCTGTTCACTGACCTGCTTATTGAGTCACTGTGCGGATCAATGGCAAAATAATTAAAGGGTGGCCAAGTCGATAGAATAGAGCATAATTAAAATAAATGAGAGGGTAACACACGTGGCATTGGATGCCACCAGCTGAGCTTAAAGGCAGCTTGTTCCTGTTGGTGGGTGTTGAGGGTGGGCTTTCCTTTATACATTGATGGTATTATTTAAAGTACTCCAGTTGCAGGCTGTGAATGAAATTCAGTAATTACAGAATAATTACAGTTTTCAGCTTCACGGTCAACATTTGTTTGAGGAAACCAATCGGAGATCTCTGTCCAGAAGAGCGCAGTCCTAGGAACAGCTAAGATACTGCGCAGGACCCTCAAGCTCCCAGGCCTCTGGTAGAGGACCTGAGCTTGAAGGATTGACCGCCCACAGGGGCGAGTAGGGAATTTTTATAGTTACAATGTAACAATGTAACTTAATATGAACTTAATATGAAGGCATTGCCCCATTCTTCAGTTTCCTTAAGCTCAATGGAGCAAAGGCTCTTTCAGCATCAACAGATACGTTTGCTGGGTTAATAATATGTTAATATTTTTTTACAGCTGAAAAGAAAACTATTATTAAATAGTATTACTGGTTAAATGTAAAAAATAAAGTAAAATCTACTATCCTAGGAACCTAAACATTAGAGCTGATGCTGTATTAAGACAGCCATAATTACAATTTAAAGTTGAAATAATCAGAAATTTCTAAAGAGAGGGTTGGACGAAGGGAGTTGTGGAAATAAATAGATATTTCTATCCCCCCCCATCAAAGCCCCAATCACCAGATGAGAATGGGCATGTGCTTCTTCATCACTAAAACTAAGCTGTTGATGATGTTCGGTTTCCCTCAGTATTCAAAGCCCAGAGGTCTATACCCTCTGCTTAACTCATTATCCAGTGAAGGAATATTATTGATTATTTGTCCAGTGATGGCACAACTATCTTGCTTATTCAAGGTTTAATAGGAAACATACTTATGTATATATTATTCTAGTCATAATAGAGAGTAAAATTAAATAATCTTTCTTGACTGCTTACTGAAAAGGTACTCAGAGCACACATGTATCTACCGGGACTTTGTCCATGACTTAAACCAGACTTCTTGTCCTCAAAAGACAAGTACAAATACCTGAAATTAGATTTACATAAATTTAGATTCCTGTTTTACTGTTTTTTTTAGATTACCAAAATGTAAGACCGTTAATTGGCAGCAAATGAATAACAAAAAAGGCAAACAAACCAAAAACATCAACGATGAACGTAATCATGCATTTTTTAGTGTTTGTCACAGACGTTTCTGTTTTACACACATCTGATTTCTACAGCAATATTTCTTTGAATGGGAATTTGCAGATAATGCCTCATTTCACATAGAACTCTTGAAATACAATCCGCCCTGAGGGATGAGTGGTGTAAAGTGGCTGGTGGAGGGTGGGGTTTAGCCAGGCAGAGCCCGCTTGAGTTGCTGCTGTGAATGTTTATAGCGCTGGCTTCCTGCCTTTGTAATTAGCGCTGTCACATCAGTGTCCTTCACACCCAGTGGGCAGATGGAGCGAGAGCTGCAGGCGCAACACTCGCTCCCCCCCACCAGCTGATCGATAGGCTCTCCCTGCTTCCAAACACCCCATGTCACTTGATAGAGACATGAAACATACTCGTACATAAGCGTGCACATGGGACAGAGTGCTCTGCCAAGTCTCTGTAGGCCAAATTTGGATTTGGTTCAATAAGCGTTGATCTTTTGATTGCGGTGGAATAATGTATCTGGTCCAGTGAACTTAATCTGGAGGAAATTGAGGAAACTGGAAAAATAATTTTGAAAGTGACAGTTTTTCACTTCAGTGACAAGTGTTTAATTACTTTTAATGAGGAAAAAGGTAGTATGATTTCACTGACATAACTGCAGTCTCTAATTTGTTACACATCAGTACATTCACAAGCAAAAGATAAACATTAAGAAACAGGCACATACAGTACACACCAGTCACTCACACGTTGAATTCTTGCTTTGCTCATTAACATTGTAAGTATGATTTCTAATATCGGGGAGTGTGTGTTAAATTTGTGCCTATAGATCAATTGAGACGGGATCCGAGTACTTTGGATAAGTGGGGCTCATTAGTGCCTCAGCAAGCTTAAAGAATGATTCCACATGTCATTAGCTTGTTTTTCAAAGACTGTTTATGAAACTTTATTTCCCTTTAGAACAGACCAGTGTCTTGTGGGAATAAAGCAAAAATGTTTTAAGAGCCACTGATCACACACTACTCGTGTGACTTCCTTAGACATGATCAAAACTGTCACACAGAGCTGAAGATGACAGAATTCTAGTTTCAGATACCACAGTTCTCCAAACTCCCCACATTACTGACACTGCTGGTTTAATTTACATATGTTAGGCCTGGAGCCAAGGATGGGAAAAACAGAGACTAAATGTCATCTGTGACTCAATAGGCTGAGAAAATGACACAGTACTGCTCAGGCAACAAGATAAATCAATGGTGGGTAAAGAGAAAAGAAAAACAACAACAACAAGAATAGTAAGAAAAGTAAGTAATATAGTAAGAAAAAACATACTAAAGCCTACCTGGGTTAGTTGTCAGCTGGAGTAAGCAAAAGAAGAAAAGAGTTTGGCTGCTTGTGGGGAAGCATCAATGAAAACATGCTAGTGGAGCTCCAACAAACTATTAAATGGTACAAAGTCGGCAAAGAGGAAAGCTCCTTTGTATTTGTCTCTGTTTGTCTCTCCAACTGGCTCTCGCTCTATCTCTCTCTCTCTCGTGACTGGGTCAATAATGGGCAATGAGGACTGAGCAGAGAGCTTCAGGCAGGAAGCCGTTTCAGAATATGGTTAACACCAGCCACTGGTAGAGAATCTCTATACTGTGCCAATAGGTCAATATGTATAGGACTGTGGAAAAGCAATAAAGAATAGCAAGCTATCACAGCAGTGACCTTATGTGAGCCTCGAAGGGAATTTATTACAGCTTTGAAGTGACTGTTGGTGCGAGTTTTGACCAGAATACTGTCAGTATACACATGTACCTGTTTAAGAGTTTATTATTTGTGATTAAATTCAAAAACATATTCATTCACTATAAAGTGGAATATTTTGAGCCTTTTTGGGTTTTAGTTTTGACGGTAACGGTATCTCAAAATACTGGGATATATATTTTGATCTCAGTAAATTACCATTCAGCCAATATAAATACAGCATATCTCTGTTTGTGTTAGCAGCCACAAAAATGGGGAAGACCGCTGACCTTACAGCTGTCATCGACACCCTCCACAAGGAGGGTAAGCCACAGAAGGTCATTACTGGAAAGGCTGGCTGTTTCCAGAGTGCTGTATTGAACCATTATAATGGAAGGTTGACTGCAGGGAAAAAGTGTGGCAGGAAAAAGTGAACAAGCAGTGGGGATGACCACAGATCTGTGAATACGCTCATGAAAAGTTGGTGCAATGAGTGGAAAAAGCTTTACAAGGAGGCTGGTGTCAGATGTTACAATAAGACATACAGCTGTGACATTTCTAATATCAAGCTGCTCCTGAACCAGGGACAACATCACAAGCATCTTACTCGAGCTAAGGAGAAATTTGCTTTTCATTTTTCCAGGTCTGGGGGAAGAGTGGAGCGGTTTGAAGTCACTGTTGAAGTTCCTTTGGTGTGTGATGACTGGGGCTGCCATGTTATCTGTGGGTGTTGGTCTGTTGTGCATGATCAGGTCCGTAGTCAATACATCATCTACGACGAGATTTTAAACACTTAAAAACAAAACCACTCATCTGTTGATGAGCTTTATAGAGATTTTAACTAAAAAAAACAAAAAAAACAAACAAACTATAAAAAACCCAAAATATCAAAACAATCTAAAATTACATTGAAATTACATACTAATTGTCCTTTACAGACTTATTCCTGAAAGCCCTTTGTTGGTGTTTTTTCTATGTTTTAAATGTATTTCTTTTGCAGACCACCTCTGAGCTTTATTAGAATTTACTTAATTACTCCACACAAGCGTGCCCCACTGGTCACTCTAGACATATGATCAGGTATATACAGTACTTTGATCAGAGGGTGGCACTAGTGGGATAACTGGGCGATCACCCAGCACACACTGGGAGTAGGTTTTCAGATTTTTATAACATTTAAGCCAAAGTTCAGTCTGAGTCATGGTGGTGGATGCACAGTGTCTTGTTGCTGTCTCTGACATTTATAGTTCCACAAGATGAAGAATGTTGACACTGGTGAGCATCCAGTTGTCCCAGTAGTGCCACTCACTGATCAGAGTTTGTTGTTATTTCTCTGTTAGTTGTTAGTTCTGTCTGCATTCTCATTTCTTGGCTGACTGCACAGTCAATACAGGCTTTTCACTAATACAGATTTTCAGGCTGCTCTCCTGTGCTCTATTACAGATTTATCACATAAAAAAACATTTACATCATTGGATAGATGTTTTGCAAAGTGGAAATTTTTTTGGGCTTTTTTAAAAAACAAACAAACTTTAAATTAGCTTAATAGACACAAGTTGTATATTGAAAATGTAATTAAAGTAAGTGAAGCAGCACACTCATTATGCAAAATGTTCAGAATAATATACAGTAAAATATTATTCAGAAATAAGTAATATATATACTGCTCAAAAAATTAAAGTAACACTTTCACTCTTAATGGGATAAAAGTCATGCTGTGGATATCTATCCTGATATGGACTGGGTAAAATCAGAGAGAAAAAATAATGCACAGGGCTAGTTTATTCTCCTGAAACTTCATTGCAGCAACCCAAAACGGTACTCAGTAGTTTCTAGGGCTAGGGTTGTACGGTGTCAACGCATTAGCACGGGCCAATCTGCGTTAACTCGCTAACGGCGAGTGCGGTTATGGCATTAACATTGTTTTAACTATATTTACACTGACAGCACTAATATATATATATATATATATAGATGAGAACCCTCTGTGCAATCATTCAGCAGGAAAAAATCTGTGGTCTTGATACTCTGAAGGAGAAGCTTATGGTATCAAATGTGTCTTTTTATCCAACAGCAAATGGAGCGATTAGTGTGAAATTGACTGCAGATTGGTTGGTCAGCTTCCCCCTGTAACTGAAACAGATATGTGGGGAATTCAATCAAGTCTCCACAAAGGCATGAATTTTTGTCCGTCTTACTAATGTAAAGAGGTAGAATCAGAATTTACAGGCACGAACATTTTCGTGTTTTTTACAAAAGAAAAAATTAGCAAAGAACCAATTTTAAAATTGATCTTTAGGCACTTTGTTATTAGCAACCTGCCACAAAAACACATCATTTGTTCCCATTTAGTTGGATTTATGAGTGCTAAAACATAACATAGTTTAACAGGCAGAGAATAGTACTTTTGCACCAGCAAGGTGATTCTCAAAGAGTTGTTTGCCAAAAATGTGGTGAATCTTGGAATGATATGCAGTGTGTCCTTAAAAAATCTGAGGAAACTGGACTTTAATTAAGTAAAACTACAAAAGCACAGGCACTAAAGGACAATTCTTCCAGGTATTTTTGTGCAAAGCTAACTGGTCCTCTTGCTGTATAAATATAATAAAAGCTGCTTTCTGTACCGAGACAGGAATAAAAAGGACCGAGCTTGGAGGAAGATATGTGAAGCTGCCAACCTGGTAAGTTTATTCATTTCTCTTTTGAAATTTTTGACTTCACGAAAGCTAGCAAGCCCACCTACTGCCCCGCTATTTTCCCACTGATGTACAAATACCTTTCTGCTCTTTAGCATGTTGTCATATAGGAATATATTTTATTGTTTATTAATAAACAGCACACAGTGGTCCCGCTGTTCATCCATCACTGCCTCGCTTTTTCGCTGATTTTTTTATTGCACAGTACAACTGTCAACAATGCGCATTGCATTCTGCAGCCTGATTGACAAATCTCCTCCTTATCGTGTCTCCTGCGCTTGCCAAATTTGTCATGCCTGGTTTTGATAACCATCACGCCCAATAAAAAAAAACTGTACAAAAACACCCATAACTATAACCATCATTCGGAAATAGGCACCTGCACCGGGAGGGAAAAAGGCGCAGAAAGTGGCAGGCAGACGAAGAAAAAACGCGGCATAATAATAGTTTTACGTTTTGAAGGTTTGCACTTTGAGAATCAACTTGTGGGAACTGTGAGTAATGCTCGTGTGTGTGAAAAAAAGTGTATAAAGTGAGTGGCGAGGGGCTAGTTATTCTGAGAACCCCTGCTGCAGTAAATGGGGGACCACTGTATATACTTTCTCTATGACTGTTGTTTAAAACCTGTTAACATTTAATATTGTCTTGACTGAGTCAAGACAATATTCTGCAGCAGGTCCCTCCGCTCCTGCTGCTGCACCCACAGGTATGTAATTGTAGCAACAGATGTACAGCAAGCACTGATAACATTTTACTCGGTTGGATTCCCTTGTGATTACCTTTACTAAATATCTACAACCAATCTGTTTATATCCTGTTTTTTTCAATGTTGAAAATGAAAATCTAGCAGCAGCCTTCTCTTTTCTTTGTGTTTTGTGCTGTTTTACAGCCCCACAGAGTTGGACAACTCTGAGGCAGACGAGGGACGGGTCCCAGGACGGTCCATCGGCGGTGGAGCTGGCCATCCTGGAGTCGCTGAAGAGGCCACGCCAGTCTCCAATGGAGCATTTCCTCCTCAGCCTTGTTCCTACTCTGGAGAGCATGCCGCCTCAGACGAGAGTATTAGTGAAATTTCAAATTTATAAATTCGTTTTTGAAAACAGCGCAGCTGTGTTAAATTTGGAAACATTGGACCCTAGCAATCAGTAGTTTTCTGATGAGGCAGCAGGCTCTCAAGGGCAGAAACAATGTTCTTATTTTTCTCCTCCTTCTCCCTGAGGCTCTTCCACTTTAAGCTGGGTCCTTTATATTCCTGTCTCTCTGTAAATAGTTATATTTTATATATTTATGTTTAATGTTTTTCCGTTTGAGAATTTTATTAATATTATTTCAAATAAATATTTGTAATAACTAATATCTCAGTTCTACTACACAGCAAATATTGGCACACAACTTGACACATGCAGAATTAATTTCATATTATACTAATGAAAAAATATACTACTATATAGAAACATAGTGAAGACCAATTATTTAAGAGAATAAAGAGAGGTTAGTTTATTTTGGAGTAGAGCTCCATTTATTAAGAAAATTATTAAGAAAATTTTAAAAAGGCAGGTTTGCGGGTGGCTCAGAGCCGTTGTGGGGAAGTCACTGGGCCTTCAAACAGGCTATTCTTTTGGCTGCCAAGACGCTGCTCCCTCCGCAGAGAAGTGGGCCATCTCCCTTTGGAGGAGGGTATGTGAGGGTAGGGTTGTAGATCGACCAGTAAATTGAGAGCTTTGCTTTTACACTTAGCTCTCTTTTCACCACGACAGACTGGTATGTACCCTTTATACCCTTCTCCCATTACTCGTGAACAAGACACCAAGATACTTGAACTCCTCCACTTAGAGCAGAAACTTGTCCCTGACCCGGAGTGGGCACTCCGTCCTTTTATGGCTGAGGACCATGTCCTCAGATTTGGAGATTCTGATTCTGATTCCCACTACTTCACACTCGGCTGTGAACTGTTCCAGTGCGAGCTGGAGGCCATCACCACATCATCTGTGAAAAGCAGAGATGAGATTCTGAGACCACCCACGTGAAAGCCTTTTGCCACTTAGGTACGCCTAGAAATTCTGTCCATAAAAATTACAAACAGAATCAGTGGCAAAGGGCAGGCGGAGCCCATTACCCACAGGGAATGAGTCCGACTTATTGCCGGCTATGCGGACCAAGCTTTTGCAATGGTTGTATAAGGATTGAATGGCCTGCAGCAATGGGCCAGACACCCCCATACGGCCGAAGCAACTCCCACAGAACACTCAGAAAGACACGGTCAAATGCCTTCTCCAGGTCAACAATAACACATGTAGTTGGGCAAACTCCCATGCATCCTCAAGTATCCTCGAAAGGGTAAAGAGCTGGTCCAGTGTTCTACGACCAGGAACACTTGTTTCTCCTGTATCTGAGGTTCGACAAATGAATGGACTGTCCTTTCCAACACCCTGGAATAGATTTTCACAGGGAGGCTGAGGAGTTGGAACATACCCTCCGGTCCTCCTTCTTCAAGATGAAAATGTCATCCGGGGGAGAAATGGCTTTTTCTGGACTTTGTATGTGTTGTTTTGCATGTGTTGCTGTGCATTGTGTTTTCATACTTCTTGAGTGTTTTTATCCTTGCAGTAATTGCATGTTTTTTAGTGTGTATATTTGAGAGACTCTGTCCACTTCTGATTGCTAAATTGAAATACTGGAGAGGTCAAGTGTGCAGGCTGGACATTCTGGGAGAGTGGAGCTCAACTGGTGGATGCGGGCAGGTTTTTGGAAGGCCCGGCGAGCTGGGCTGAGAGAGAAACAAGCGGAACCAGAGGATATTCTGCCAGCGGCTAGACCTGAGGGGAGGGAAACGCACAAGCAGAGAGGTGACGGCCGGACGCCTGCTTCGGGAGACAAGATACCTGACACACACTTGAGCAGCGGGTGTAACTCGGAGCGCTGCCCCTGCGGGGTTAGTCTTGCTCAGTTAATGATTAAAAGGCACTCTGGGTAATTAAAGTAGAGTGACTGCCGCTTTCCTCCTGTCCCTCCGTGGCTGCTGGAGAGAAGTGGTGGAGACAGGGCGTTTGGAGGACGGCGCCGCCTTCACATCTTTAATGGATAATTTATGGGACTTTTAGTGTTTTAGTGAATTACAATGAAAATTCTATATATAGAATGTACGTGAATTTCATATTTCTACTGCCTTGGCTCCTCTATGGCTTTTCCTGTTTAGAAGGGTTTCCCTTCTTTGCATAGATACCGGTTGCTTATAGAAACCACCCCCTGCCAATCCAGAAGTACCGCCCTTGATCTCCACGTAACATTGTACAGGTGTGTCAACCAATACAGCCCTACAACAATTCTGCGCTCTAAAATTGACTGCATTATTTTGTATTCTCCAGCAGGAGAAACCGTACTGATTGGGGGTGACGTTGACGATTTTCCGAAGACGTGCATGAATGACTCTTTCAAATATTTTCATCGTGTGACATAGTAGGCGGATAGGACAATAAGATGGCGCTTGTCTGGGCAAAATATATATATATATATATATATATATATATATATATATATATATATATATATATATATATATAGATGATGTTAATGCAGCACTACGGTCAATACCTACAACCACGATTACCGACACTAACAAGCTGATCTACAATACGGCAGCAGTGATCAGTGAGATGCTTGGCTACAAGTTGAACAGACACAAGGGGCAGTACCCTCCATGGAGAAGGAGGCTAGAGGGCAAGGTCTAAGTAGCACGGAGGGAGGTTAGCCAACTAACGGAGTTGCAGAAAGGTGCGACAAAGAAGGTGCATAAGAAATACAGCAAGCTGTCCATACCTGAGGCCTTGGAAACTGCCAAGCAAAGACTCACAGCCTTGGCCAGCCGCTTGAGGAGGTACACCAGAGAGATAGAAGGCAGGAGAATAAACCAGCTGTTCTCCACAGAACCAGCAAAGGTGTACTCTCAGTGGCAAGGGAACAATAATAATAAGAGAACAGCACCACCAAGGCTGGAGACGGAGCAATACTGGAAGAGCATATGGGAGAAGGACGCAACCCATAATGGCAATGCACAGTGGCTAGTGGATCTGAGGGCAGACCATAGCGACCTCCCTGAACAGGGTCCAGTAACCATCACAGTGGCAGATATCCAAGAAAGGGTCTCCAGTATGAAGAGTTGGACAGCACCAGGGCCCGACATGGTTCACGCCTACTGGCTAAAGAAGCTGACTGCACTCCACGAGCGTCTGGCAGCACAAATGAACCAGCTGCTAGTTAACGAGAGCCACCCGGAATGGCTAACCGAAGGTCGGACGGTCCTGATCCCCAAGGACCCCAAGAAGGGACCGGTCCCCTCCAACTACCGACCAATAACCTGCCTCAGTACTACATGGAAGCTCCTGTCAGGCATCATATCGGCTAGGATGAACAGGCACATGGGTCAATACATGAGCGTGACACAGAAAGGAATTGGCAAGAATACCAGAGGCGCAAAACACCAGCTACTGGTAGACAGAACAGTCAGCCGAGACTGCAAGACCAGATTGACCAACCTGTGCACTGCCTGGATTGATTACAAGAAGGTCTATGACTCAATGCCCCACAGCTGGATACTGGAATGCTTAGAATTGTACAAGATCAATGGGACCCTAAGAGCCTTCATCAGGAACTCAATGGGGATGTGGCGTACAACACTAGAGGCCAACTCCAAGCCCATAGCACAAGTCATCATCAAGTGCGGGATCTACCAAGGAGATGCTCTGTCCCCACTGCTGTTCTGCATAGGCCTGAACCCCCTCAGTGAGATCATTAACAAGACTGGCTACGGATACCGACTACGGAACGGAGCAGTTGTCAGCCACCTCCTGTACATGGATGACATCAAGCTGTATGCCAAGAGTGAACGAGACATCGATTCACTGATCCACACTACCAGGCTATACAGCAATGACATTGGAATGTCGTTCGGACTGGAGAAGTGTAGTCGGATGGTAACAAAGAGAGGGAAGGTAGTCAGAACTGAGGGGATTGAACTACCAGAAGGCAACATTGCAGACATAGAGGACAGTTACAAGTACCTGGGGATCCCGCAGGCGAATGGGAACCATGAAGAGGCCGCTAGAAAAGCTGCAACCACCAAGTACCTGCAGAGGGTCAGGCAAGTCCTGAGGAGTCAGCTGAATGGTAAGAACAAGATCCGGGCCATCAACACGTACGCCCTGCCCGTGATCAGGTACCCTGCTGGGGTAATAGGCTGGCCAAAGGAGGAGATAGAAGCCACTGACATAAAGACAAGAAAGCTCCTTACCATGCATGGAGGGTTTCACCCCAAGTCCAGCACTAGGGATGGGTATTGATAAGATTTTCACGATTCCGATTCCATTTTCGATTCTGTTTAACGATTCGATTCTTTATCGATTCTCTTATCGACTCTCTTTAAAAAAAGGAGAACACTAAGGTCGATTAGCTTAGAACTTTGTTTTATATCTTCTCTTTGAACAAGATAGAAATTTAGGAGTAACATGGCCTTACAAACCCAACAGTGAGATCTTAAGAGATCCACAGCCTACGGCTCTTCAATGGGGTGTCACAGGGTCCCCAGGAAAAAAAATTGTAAATGTAAAATAATAAAATAAATATTCTTCTGTAGCAATAACAAAGTATAACATAAATCATTCTGTAGCAATTACACAAGAATATCCAGTAATGTCCCTGCCTACAATTAAACACATTCACTCAAAATCGGGGGCATCTTCTGTGGCAAATGGGTGCAAGCCTTTTACCACAAACTTAGTCACTGCTCGGTGACATTCGTCTATCCTGGCCTCAAAGGAGACGCTAACGGTAGACTGCAGCGAGAGCTGCCAGCATCTGAGCCAGCCAGACTCTGTCTCTCTCATCATGATCACCTAAATGCACAGTAATGGCAGGTTTTGTAATAAGGCAGATCGCGCTAACATAATATGCACTGTTAGTTGATTATTTCCCTGCCGCATTAACGGGAGAGGACGTGCAAACGTTACCGCTGCTGCTGGGTTGAGATTCACAAGTCCGGAGCGGAATTAAAAACACGAAATTCATTTAAGGTCATCGCGTGTTTTGTGAGCAAATGCTTTTGTATATTCGTAGTGTTTCCTCCCTTAAATTAAATATCTACTTTGCAAGTATTGCAAGTTGCCCTATTGTCATCCGTTCTCGTAAAATATAACCAAACTTTTGAGCGTTTGAGCCGCTTACGCGCCGTGTTTCCTGCCAGGTAAATGACGCTCCGCAACGTGATGACGTCATTCGGGGCGACTGGAATCGATAAGGGAATCGTTTGCAAAAATGGCAAACAATTCCAAGGAATTGAAACAGTGGGAACCGGTTCTCAACAAGAACCGGTTTTCGATACCCATCCCTATCCAGCACCCTGAGGCTGTACGCTAAGCGGAAGGAAGGGGGCCGGGGACTGGTGAGTGTCAGCACCACAGTCCAGGATGAGACAACGAACATCCAAGAATACATTGGGAAGATGGCCCCAACTGACCGAGTGCTCAGTGAATACCTCAAGCAGCAGAAACCCAAGAAAGAGGAGGGAGACGAGGAACCATCGTGGAAGGACAGGCCCCTGCACGGTATGTACCACCGGCAGATAGAGGAGGTGGCTGATATCCAGAAATCCTACCAGTGGCTGGACAAAGCTGGACTGAAAGACAGCACAGAGGCACTAATCATGGCAGCACAAGAACAAGCTCTGAGTACAAGATCCATAGAGGCTGGGGTCTATCACACCAGGCAAGACCCCAGGTGCAGGCTGTGTAAAGATGCCCCAGAGACAATCCAGCACATAACAGCAGGGTGCAAGATGCTAGCAGGCAAGGCATACATGGAACGCCATAACCAAGTGGCCGGCATAGTGTACAGGAACATCTGTGCCGAGTATAACCTGGAAGTCCCGAGGTCAAAATGGGAGATGCCCCCAAGGGTGGTGGAGAATGACCGAGCTAAGATCCTGTGGGACTTCCAGATACAGACGGACAAAATGGTGGTGGCTAACCAACCGGACATAGTGGTGGTAGACAAACAGAAGAAGACGGCCGTAGTGATCGATGTAGCAGTTCCGAATGACAGCAATATAAGGAAGAAGGAACACGAGAAGCTGGAGAAATACCAAGGGCTCAGAGAAGAGCTCGAGAGGATGTGGAGGATGAAGGTAACGGTGGTCCCCGTGGTAATCGGAGCACTAGGTGCGGTGACTCCCAAGCTAGGCAAGTGGCTCCAGCAGATCCCGGGAATAACATCGGAGATCTCTGTCCAGAAGAGCGCAGTCCTGGGAACAGCTAAGATACTGCGCAGGACCCTCAAGCTCCCAGGCCTCTGGTAGAGGACCCGAGCTTGAAGGATAAACCGCCCGCAGGGGCGTGCTGGGTGTTTTATATATATATATATATATATATTAGGGGTGCAACGATATTCGTATCGATATTGAACCGTTCGATACAGTGCTTTCGGTTCGGTACGCATATGTATCGAACAATACAACATTTGTAATTTATTTTATCAACTTTCCTTCTGACGATGCTGTCTGTGTTGAGCGCTCAGTGAATCTGCGTTCGACTACTCCGCCTAGGCTGCACTGTCGAGCGCAGATCCACTGAGTGCTCCACACAGACAGCATAGTCAGAAGGAAGAGCGCAGGGCACCTCCCCCACCCTCATTCAGATCTGGCGTTTGGAATTATTTTGGTTTTCATGTGACGTATGACCCTGAAGGTAAGCGAGTCATGGACTAAAGTAAAACAGTATGTTGAATGTGCCATGCAATGCTCAATTACATGGGTGGGAACTAGTGTGTTAGCGCAGTTAGCTCGTTAACGTGTTAGCCGTCTAGCCCCATGCACGGGGCGATCGGCGGTAGCTCGTTAACGGAGATTTGCCGTGTTGTGGTGTTAAGGTCATTTCAACGAGATTAACCTGAAAGCACTAGTGGGAACACAACGAATATGACTGCACATTTACGCCGACATCATCCTAGTGCAAAGACAAAAACAACAAGCATGCTACTAACTTTAGCCGAGTCATTTAGACAGCTGTTAGCACATGATTCTCCTTATGCTGCTGAGAATATAGCCCAGAAGAAGCGGATAGTATAGCTTTTATTTTGGAAAGAGACATTTCTCTGTAATAAACTCTCTTTTCCAAAGATGAGTGATTCCTCAATCAGATACAGGGCTTGCAATATCGCTAGCCTGACATCCTGGGGCTAGCGATTTTTTCAGTCGGGCTACCCTGCCCGTCGGGCTATTGTAGGAAGGAAAAATATATGTCAATGCTTTTGCATTCTTTCAGAAATGTAGCTGGGTAATTATGTCATTGGCATCGGTGAGCCACTGTCAATATGTGACATATTGAAATCGCGTTTGAATTTGCGCTTGTTTTTTTGCTTTCACTTTGCAATCGTGCGAACTGTGTATAGAGCGCCACAGCACTGATCTGTGAGTGATGATAATTTGTGCACCAATTCCTCTGACATTGTCTTATTAATCGTTAGCTTACTATGCAAACATGACAAGTGAAATCTCCCGCAGCAAGCTTAAACATGTGAGAGGTTGATCGCGCAGAGAATCGCTGAGCTTATGTGAGTCCGTGTGTAAAAGCATTTCAGTTCTGCTGAGCCAAACAAGACAGGTCAGGGTGAAGAAGTGACAGCCAAAGAAAAGCTTACCACAAAACGGAGAAGTTATGACAAATCAGACTATAAGGCAAAAAGAAAGTTCAGCTTTATGGTTTCATGGACAAAATAATTTCTGTGGCTGCAATATGACGAGCTAAATAACCAGGGCTGCACATAAGTGGTCCGCAGGTGCGCATTCGCTGTCAAAATAAAAAACACGCACAAGGGTTAGGGTTAAATTTAAAAACTGTACTTTTGAGTTAAAATATATATTTATAATTTTAATAAATGACAAATTAAAAATGCATGAACATTTTTTTTGTATCGAAAAAATATCGAACCGTGACACCAAAGTATCGAACCGAACCGAACCGTGAATTTTGTGTATCGTTGCACCCCTAATATGTGTATATATATATATATATATATATATATATATATATATATATATATATATATATATATATATATATATATATATGTGTATATATATATATATATATGTGTATATATATATATATATATATGTGTGTATATATATATATATATATATATATATATATATATATATATGTGTATATATATATATGTGTATATATATATACACATATATATATTATATTATATTATATATTATATATTATATTATATTATATTATATTATATTATATTATATATTATATATTATATATATATATATATTTGGTCGAGGCGCCATATTAGCAGGCCAAACAAATGCATGCTGTGTGGTCGGCTGGAATGTTAGATTGGACTACCGGCAAGGCAATAGGCTTGAAAATGGGCTCTCTTTTCATTGTTTCCTCACCTCGAAGCATCATGAGGGAGCTTATGTGTTGGATGTTACCAAAAGAAGGCGTTTATAATAATAATAATAATAATAATGGATACTTTATTGATCCCCATGGGGAAATTACTTGTTTTTCTCTGCATTTGACCCATTCACTCAGTGAAGCAGTGGGCAGCCCACTAAGCAGGCGCCCGGGGAGCAGTGTGTAGGGACGGTACCTTGCTCAGGGGTACCTCAGGGTAGCCGTTAAGTGGATTCGAACCGCCGACCTTCCGATCATGGGGCGACCACTTTACCTACTGAGCTATCCCTGCCTCTTTGTGTTGCTGAGGCAGTTAGGAGTGAGAGACACGCTGATGAAACATTATTTGAAGGCTTTAATTGTTTTAAGGCTTTTAATAAGTTCAACCTAACACTGGTCTTTTGAATTTGCATTGATTTCTGTAATGTTGGATCCGTTAAGCATAGACAGGACACGGACGTAATGACAGCACTACTTTATTTTTGAATGTGATTACACTGTGGTTTCTGTTTTTACAGGGACACAGACACTCCCGTTCTGCCGTCATGTCCGCTCTCCCCCCCTCCGACTGTCACTGTAAACATATAAAGAGACATAATCACACTCACATCCCAGCACACCTGTTCACCCCGCCCCTGCGCCACCCCAGGAGCTCACTGCGTCAACCCTCCTCTGCAGCCGGCCAGAGACCACACCCACGCCACAATTTCATATTCTAGTTTATAGTTTATGATGCCTCAAGTCTGTTTTCTGTGACATGACTGAAGACACGCGCGCGCACACACACACACACACACACACACACACACACACACACACACACACACACACACACACACCATCATATAGATGAGAAATTTTTGAATGGGGATTTTTTGTTTTTTGTTAAAGAGACATGAAAGACCTCAACTTATATTTAAAAAAACCAAGAATTTATCTTGCTGGAGAGCACATAGTACACACGACAGATTACACATCCAAGATTTAATCATCATGTCACACCTGTGGGAGTTACCTGGAAGAAATGCAAAGACTGACTTAACATTAGAGGAAGGCATGTTGTCCAACATCGGTCTAAGGTGTGAGTGAACCAGTTTTTTTGGTTGTCACTATGCAGTTTAATAATTCTTACACAAACTAATAAGAACATCTGATAAAAATATGATACTGTAAATAATCCTTAGTTTTTAATTTTTGTTATAGGAGGGAACATTTGTGGTATTTTAGCATCAGACACTTAGTGTTCTGTTTTCTGATGAAGTTTTTCTGCATTCATTTGTGCAGATGATGTCTTTTATTTAACGAAAACACAAATCAGGAACCAGCTCACAACCTTAAACATGATTATTGTGGTAGCAATTGGGTGTGATCCAGTGATGGATTTATGATAGGGAACAATGAGGAATGGCAGCGATTTGAATGAAAAGACCTCAGGAGACAAAACTGTTTTACTGGCAAAATATCAAAAGTAAAACCAGTAATTTTGCTGATATTCTTTATCTGTGCAATATGGATTAACGTTACTGCTGAAGATGTGAGGACATCTGATCTCTGAAAAAACAACTGTTAATGAAGCTGGAAAAACAAACCCACATCTTTAAAAAAGAATATTAATATATATCTTAATAACAAAAACAATCACAGCTGAAGTAAAAGGCTTCAGCCTACTAATATTTGTTCATAAAATAGATGCAGGACAGGCTGGAGAGATTATATCTCTTGGCTGGCCTGGGAACGCCTTAGTGTTCATATTCATATTAATATTCTTATTCTTCTATGACAAAAAAAAAATACAGTGTTCATTTAAGTAACTAAACAAAGCAGTAAGAGATCTTTTTCAAAAATTCTTTTCTTTATTTTTTATTTGTAATTTTTGTAGTGCTCCCTACTATGTGAACCTCTCACCTGAAGTTTTATGTTTATTGGTTTAAGCCAATTAAATTCTAAACTATCAACCCCAACAATCAAATGATCCCCTTTAATAGCAAGCACTGGGCAACTGTGGAAAGGAAAACTCCCTTTTAACAGGAAGAAACATTTGACAGAACCAGGCTAAGAAAGGGGCAGCCATCTGTCATGACTGGTTGGGGGGTGAGAGGCAAAAGGAAAGAAAAATGAGAGCACACATTAGCTATATGTTGCTCACATTGCCTAAAATGAACAACATATGGTTTTTTTGGACTGTGAAATAAATGCCTCAAGTCAGTTTTCAGTGAGTTGACTGAAGACTTTTCTGGATGGCCGAGCGGATGCTTGTCAGAAACAGTTCATTTCCTTTCTTGGTGAAATGAACTCCGTCGGGTAAAAAAATTGAGTTGTTGAAAAACCTGATGCGAGGATGCTCAATAATCACTCCATCAAAGCGGTCAACAGCCTTTCTAATGCTGGCATTCACAATCTTCCTGTCCTTCTTGATTTTGCCTGGATTTCCATAACTCCACACTTGACGCTCGTTGATGGATGAATATGCAAGTGTCATTGAGGGAAACTCTGTGTACAGTTGCAGCAATTCCTTCTCAATGACAGAAGAAAGTTTATAAGCAGAAAAGAGTCCCAAATCATTGCCCCCAGCATGGATTACCAGTATGTCAGGTGGACTCTGTGTGGATAGGTCCTCATAAAAATGAGGAAGGACTCCCCACCAGCGCATTCCTCCTTTGCCAAACCACTGGACTTTGGCATTAAGTCCAAAATTTTCTCCAAAAGTCTCTTTTTCTTCACCCTCGTCTCATCTGATGTAGCTGGACCCAATGATCCACACTTTTGTTTCTCTCTGGTCTTCTGGCCTCTTGTTGTCTTTCAGTGCATTTTCAGAGGTTTTGGAATCGGGGTCGGGGGGGGGGGGGCGGCGGCAAGCCATCCAGGTCCTGAAGGCTAGGGAAGATGAAGCCACTGTCAAAGTGTCTGGCTCCAAAAGTAAGTCAGTCGATGATGTGGTGACCCCTGTCAAATAACTACACTGAACCGGACTTCTTGACTTTTTTTGGCGAGTCAGTGCATTTGAATGAACCACGGATGATAAATATTATGACCTCCTGTGAGGTGCAGCATGTTTAAAAAAAACTCTGCTCCAACTTTGGTGCACAAAACTCTAGCATGTTATATGTCTATTAGTTAGGATACTTTATGGATACAGGTTGGCCTCCATTGGACTCCAAAGTTCTAATATGGCAGCCAAAAAGCCAGTTTTGGAGTTCAGACACCTTTAAAATACATCCTGCCCCAACAGGATCTTTGAGCTTAGGTCGATATACCTACATGCAGAGTGGTTTTTTCCCTCTGAGGTCTAATATAAGCTTGGCACCGTCCATTCAGTACCAAAACTAGAGAACAATTTTCAAGTCAAGCATTTGATATTCTGATAGCACAGAGTTAGAGTTTAGGGCTAGGATACTTTTTAAAGAAGACGCCACACATAGAAATCCAAGCACTTACTCGGATTTCTGGCAAGTCATTTATTGTTGCTTTACCCCCTCAATTTTCTGGAAAAAGTTTCAGCAATGTTTTGAGAGAAATGCTGCTGTTGTCAAATAATTCCCTTTGGAGGTCATAAGAGCATTTTATTCTTTATTCTGTTCATATGCAAACAGTCCTGAGAAAAAAAGAATTAAAAAGATCAGTACATAAATTCAGCTTTATTGAAATGAACAGTAGTTTTGATACAAGCAGGAGCTGAGGGAAAGCTCAAAACAGTGCACTGCACAGATACAAAAACTGCCACTGTCAGAGTTGTTGGCCCACTGGATTAGTAGTCTGGATAATCCCTTTAAAGTTGTTCCTTTAAAAGATGGGAGGAATAAAAAGATTAGTTGAAAAACATGGAGTAGATGGACCCCCCTCCCCCTCCCACTGAGAGCCAAAAGCTTGATTAAGAATTCTGCAGGAAACTAAAGTCTTAACTTGTGTAGTAAACGGAAACTCCCTTTATACCTACACTGAAAACTTCCACGCCATTCAAGTCGTTGCGGCATGCGTCGACCTGACGTGTAGTTAGACTTCTCACGAGGTTCCCGTTGGGTTATGTAGAAAGTTACAGCGCATGGTTAAAATGGGATTCTGGTTATTGCACAAGTTATGACGTAGTTGGGATGTAGAAGTATAATTCACGTGTAACACAAACTGAGTTTTTTTGTTGTCTCCCGCGACCCCGCTTTAAACTTACTTTATATACAGTACAAAACATGCATTCCATGTTATTCCACAACTATCAGTCTTACAATGTACACCGACTTCACAAAATTAAATAGAAATCATAATAAAATCAAATAATACACAAACTCTATACATCCGTCACAGACGCTACACGCAAGACATACTTGGCTACTCCTATTTCTCCAACACTTTTAAAACAAACAAACAAAACCAAAAACAAACATTTTTTCAAGGTTTTATAATTTATACACCACACTGTGCTCTGACTACTGGGCTATTTTCAAAATAGCCTGAGGTAAGCTTTAGCACATGAAGACATCCTGTAGTTCATTTTCAAAGGCTATACAAATTAAATTAAATATGATTTAGTGCCACAAATCATTGAAGATCAACAGACACAAACAAAAGAAATGTAAAAAAGGTTCCTGTTGCATGTTGTTCTCTCACATGTTGTTGTAAACAAATTCACCCACAAAGTGTCAAAGTACATTTAGTCACTTTAACTGACCAAATTTCGTTTGATCAAGTTACAGAAAGTTTCAGTTATCAAGTAGTGCAACACAATTCCAACAAACAAAATTACTCTACAGTGACAGAAAAAAAGGCAAAAAAACCTCCCAAAAGGCATGACAGGTCAAAATAATAATGATAATTAAAAAATAAAAAAGACCATTCAGTGTTCCCTTTTATGCTTGCGGCCAACGTCTACTTCATCCAGGCCAGTGGCAGATCTGGACTGCTGCAGTTTTTGGAGCTGAGAGTGTGTACGAAGCGGCTGCTTCTTGAGCTTCTCCAGGTGAATATCAATGGGGTCACGTTCAGGCTCTACGACTGGGACGGGCAGGTAGCCACCGTCCCTGGGCAGGCACATGCACCATCCGGCACCAGCCAGGTCCAACTCGCTGTAATTAAACTTCTTCAGTTTGAAGTCCACCATGTCAGCTGACTCGCTCATCTCCACCAGAAGGTTCCAGAAGATGCAGCTCAGGACGATACCCAGCAGCTGCAGGAAGATGATCAAGACACAGTCATCTTGTCAGTACTCATCTGAGTTGCTAATCATGAAAAATTTATCAAATATTTGTTATGATAATTTTTTCAAGGGGGATCTAGTGTTTTCCCTTGTTTTCCAGAGGACAACCTGAGGGCCTAAAATAAGATCAAGATTATTTTGCACTGTGAATCATCCAAAGCTACTCTAGTGGAGTCCAAGATAAAAAACAACCCCCCCCCCCAACAACAACAACAAAAACCCCAAACTGATGTATCATCAAAAATCGATTTTCTGTGTGCAATGCATTTATCAACAAGGCTGATCAATCATGCAAAAAGCATTTGAGAACTACTAACAACTCCCATGTGCTTCTTACGCGCAGGTATCTTAAATCATGCCAAGCTAAGGTTCGATATATTGAGGATTCATGCTTCTCTGCCCAACGACTCTAATTTGCTGCATAGACCCCGACTTCAACTAAAACAAAAAACGTGTTTTGAAGACAAGTCGTTCTGTCTCACCCCATCTCATCCTCCACAATAAGCAAGATGTTAAGGCAATACTCTGCTCTAAGCATCTTTTTCATCTTTGTCATTTATTTGGCACCAAGTCAACAAACAGTGCTGTCGAATAGTATTTGCCCCTTTCCCGATTTCTTAATTTTGTCCAAAAGTCAGTTTTTAAATTACAATTTAATTTATTGAGGGTAAAACACACTTTCCAACTCTACCTGGCATAAAAGTAACACAGCATTTGATAAAAAGATAAAAAGAACATCACACTAACATTCAAACAATCATAAATTCTGGTCTCAACCAGAAAATCCTGAAAGTTCATACTCTGAAGCTCAAGGACACTCATGTTATGCAGCAGGACACTGATCCAAAATACCAACAAGTCCACCTTTGGATGTTTCACTTCCCTAATCAAAGTCCAGACTTCAATGAGAATGAGATGCTTTGGCATGACCTTAAGCAGGCTCTTCATGCTGAAAAAACCTACAATGCAGCTGAATTTTTTTTTAAAGTACAAAGACAAGTGGGGCAGAATTTCTCCTCAGTGATGTGAAATATCTGATAGCAGTTATTGGTGCTAACGGGGGCACAACCATTTATTAGGTTTAAGGTCACTTTTTTTTCACACAGGGTGTGACAAATATGCAAAAAGAAAAACCTCTAAAAAAATCAGGAATGGGACCTATACTTTTTCCACAGTACTCTATTATTGAAACAGATTTTCAGTTTAGGTTTGAGGTTGGATTCAGTAAGGAAGTTCAACCATCCATTCTCTTCTGCTTTTCCTTATCAGGGTCACAGGGGGGGTGGAGCCTATCACAGCTGTCATAGGGCAGCACGGTGGTTAGCACTGTTGCTAATGTCCGACTCCACCATCAGGCCAGGGCCTTTCTGTGTGGAGTTTGCATGTTCTCTCTCCGTCTACCTGCCACAGTCCAAAGACATGCGGCTATTGGGGCTGGGTATGGAAGTTAGAAGAAGAAAATGCTACTCATCCATGCAAGTTCTTTGCTGTCACTTATTTTACCTTTTCTTTAAGAAGCTGGTGGACAGACTTGTACTATAGCGCTTTTCTATTCAGTAAAAAGCACTGAGCACATTCACCCACACTCTCCCTCGCTCTCTCTCTCTCTCACACACACAGTGCTTTTCCCTACATATTTAAATGCTCAGTAATCATTTGAAACAGATTATTTCAGTTGCCTAAGGGCAGTTGACATGCTGACTGGAGGAGGTGGATCAAAACAGCCATCTTCCAATTAGTGGATTAGTGGACATAGTTTCGTTCTATACACTGCACACAATGCCAGTGTTGGTATGTGAACTAGTCAGGGTTTTTGCTGATGGCAGTAAAGCAGCAGCAATAATGCAGAAGATTTGTTCTGCACGTTGGTGCCAGAGCTGCTCTTTCATGTGCTGAACTCACAACAGTGGACTCTGTTAATGTGAGCTGCCGGCACAGTTTGGCAGAGAAACACTCACAGTGGTAACAGAAAAATTCCATTCATAATTTCCTTTTGGAGCTTCGGCCACTACTCTGCTGTGAAGAGAGCCATGTGAATGCCGGCTCTGCAATACAATAGCAGGGCAGCAGTAGAGCGCCCTCTAAAATGGATATGTTGGAATGCATTGTATTATAAAAATTATATCCAGCTGTAACAGGATAGAAGTAGCTAATCTTTCCTAAAAATCAAGTCAGATCAGAGATAAATTTAGAATTCAGCATGAAAATCAACAAACAAAACTGGGTGCTTGCTAGATTCCCAACACTTGATCAGCTTCAGCTGCTTCCAAACAGAGAAAGTCCTCCCAGAAGGCCACCTGGCATCGCACATGCAGATTAACCATTAGAGGTTGCAGGAGACCACAAATTAAATAAATGATTCATTAGTATCAGTTTATGCAGAGTTGAATGAAACATCACTTTGAACCCACACAACAAATGAATAAATCAGGCATCAACATATAGTTAGTGTTGCTTGATGTAATGTATGAATGTGTAGGAGAATGTTCATTATAGCACCAGTGTGGGGAAGTCACCTGTGATCTTAAACCTGTGCAATTAATTTGAAAATGTGTATTTTATCCAAAAATGACAACGTTCTATTAAATAAAAATAACGACATCAGAGTGCACTGCAGTTTCAAGGAGACAGACATACAATTATCCACATTTGGCAAAAGGAGACTACTTTGTGAGGGGACACACGGAGGGTTCACCGCAAGATGCAAAAAAGCAAGAAACAGCGAAGCCAGGTTACAATTTGCAAAAAGAAATCGGAAAAGCCAGAGCAATACTGCAGCAGGATTCTTTGGACCAGGGACACTAAGATTAAGCAGTGACACAATGACACACAAAAAATGCCATAGTTTATGATCAGAACCGTGCAGCATAATTATGTCAACTTGTTCAATTATATTTTGGAAGCTGAAAGCAGGGGACTGTGTAGAAAAGCAGCATCTCTATGGTTATTGTCACGGTTTGGTGAAGACCCTCAAATAAAAGCTGAAAGTCTGCGCTGTGTAAGCAAAAGGCCAAGCTATAAAACAAGTGGTCCAGAAATATTGTATTGTGACACAATGTATGATGAGTATTTTACTTTTGTCACAACAAAGAGAAGATATAAATGTGGTAACATAGCTAACAACCACCACTGCAGTGGACACATTTTATTACAATAGAGACTATGAAAACAAAAACAACAACATCCACACTCACTAAATATCCGTACGTTAATCTGTTTCCTCTAAATATTCATTTTTTCCCCAGTCATCAGTGGGAGCGGCGTCATGAGGTCTCCACAGAAGACACAGCATTAAACTCTGCTGTTAAGAATTTCCTATTATAACCTTATAATGAATCCAAAGAACTACAAATTAAAAATAGCCTGATGTACGCTCTGTGATTAACGATTTAAAACAAGAAATAAATATCCATCCATCCATTCGCTTCCGCTTATCCTTTTCAGGGTCGCGGGGGGCACTGGAGCCTATCCCAGCTGTCATAGGGCGAAAGGCGGGGTACACCCTGGACAGGTCGCCAGTCTGTCGCAGGGCTAACACATAGGGACAGACAACCATTCACACTCACATTCACTCGCACATTCACACCTAGTGACAATTTAGATTAATCAATTAACCTATCCCCACAAGCTGCATGTCTTTGGATGGTGGGAGGAGCCGGAGTACCCGGAGAGAACCCACGCAACACGGGGAGAACATGCAAACTCCACACAGAAAGACCCCGGCCTGATGGTGGAATTGAACTCAGGACCTTCTTGCTGTGCGGCAACAGTGCTAACCACCGTGCCACCGTGCTGAAATAAATATGCATTAAAAAAAAACTACACTAATGTTTCTGTACAGAAAGTCTCAGTGTGCTGTCACATGTACACAGACTCTTATGTACAACTTCCAGAGTTACTTTCTGTTTCCATGATGCACAATATTCCTCTGTAGAGGTTGTATGAAATCTAAATTCATCCACAGGACAGTTTGTGTCCTGCCGTCTGTCCATAACCTCATATTTATTAAACATTATTAATCAGTGAGACTGTCACAATTGTGCCTACTGAAGGAAGCAGGTGAAGGTTAACTTAGGCTTTACTGAAAAAACAAATCCTGTTTTTTTTTCTGGCAGGAGAAAAGGTACTCTTTCCCAGTCAGGAAAATTTAAAAGCAAATGTACCTAACCGTCAGAGTAAGTGATGGCTTACAGTTTTGATAACAGGATTCCGCGGAAGAAGTGCAAATAGTTTAAAAAAAGAGTCGCGTTTCAGTGAGTCGGTGCCTCGAGTTTTTAATTACCTGTGGCAGCCCAATGGCACAGCAGAGTCCAACGGTTTTTCCAATGTTGTCACTCATCCAGAGGTTGACTGCGTGGATGCAGCCTCGCACATGGATCAGCTCATGCAGGGTTTCACGCTGATACACAGACCAGACGAAGACAACAACAAGACAGTTTCATTTTCAAAGTCAAACTGAGCTGCCGCTAAAAATAAACAGAAGTAGAGAATTTCGACAAAGTACAAAACTGTAACACTAATTAGCCGCAACATTAAAACCACAGACAGGTTAAGAGTTTAACATTGATCTCTTTACAATGCAGTGACCAGCTGGGGTCACTTGTGTGAATGTATGTTTTACATGAACACCAACAAAAACACTGGTACAAGCCAAACACACTCCATACAAACGGTGCTCCCTGATAGCAGTGGCTTGTGGAAGGAAGAGTTCAAGGAACCCAATAGAGAGTTCAAGGCATTGACCCGACCAATAGAAATCATCAGATCCTGATCTAGTCAAGCCTCCGTGGAATGTGCTGGAACAAGCCTGATGCCCCACCCTAAAACCCACAAGAATTCTGTTGCCATTGCTCCAGTGCCAAACACAACAGACAGTCAGAGGATCATTGGCAGAGGTGTTGCCCATGCAACATCATGCAGGTGGTTTTAATGCTGTGGCTGACTGGTGTGAGGTAGAAGTCACTTTCTGCAGTCACAATTAAAAAGTAGATATTATAAAAGTAGATATAAAGTAATACAAATGAAAAGTCAACTGAATACAAGATGGTTGACAGCCATTAAAATAAATGCATTCTTACAGTATTAGCATTTCCACAATACTACATCATACTAATGTCAGGTAAAGAAAAAAAAGGGGGTTACTCAAGTAATATATGAGGAACACATTAAAGTTGAATTCCTCACGTATCTTTCAGTGTGTGTGTGTGTGTGTGTGTGTGTTCAGACAGATTTGTTTGTATGTAGATCTCCACATTAAAGGAAAGACAGATTTGGACAGCGGTGTTGAGAGGAGATCAAATTACATTTAGTCACCTACAGAAGTCAAACATTGACAGGATTGGACAGAGTAAGGCTGTCAAAAAAAGCAGCTGCAGGACTGCAAGATTCACTGTAGATGTCATATTACTTGACAGAAGATCAAGATGTCGGTATTACGAAACAGCGTTTGAACAGAAAAACAACAACATCTACTTCAATATACGTTTGTGCATCAGAAGGTGAGGCTTGCCCTCAGTTACATGGTGGTTGTGTTGACCCGTATATATGAGATCTCCAAAAATGTTGATGTTATGATCCACAGATAGAAAAACCATGTGATAAAAGTTATTATGTTGTTCCTACCTGTTTATCCAGAGTCTGGTAACCACACAGGGTGTTGATGACGTCTTCCGTCTGTGCAAAGAGCAAAGATGTCTAGAGTCAGAAACAAGATTTAAGCTGAGCCACGGTGACCAGAGACACCACCATGTAGACTGAAGCTCCTCACAGGGGGGTTGCTCCTGTCCCCTGCCAACTAGAGCGTAAACTCAGGCCTTGGCAAAAAGGCTGCAGCCATGACAGATAGGAACTGATAATGGCACAAACATAGCCAACGTTCAGCCTTCATAAGCAACTCTTCTATCTCTGCTCTGTGTGTGTGTGTGTGTGTGTGTGTGTGTGTGTGTGTGTGTGTGTGTGTGTGTGTGTGTGTGTGTGAAGAGAGAGAGAGAGCTGGATAACTGTCATTAATTTCTTCAGCACACTCCGCTGCTTCCAGAGACGCTATCAGTGCTTTGAGCACAAGAGCAAGAATGATACTCGGCATATGGGAGATGGAAGGTGGCCGCAAGTGACCAACATTTCCCTTAGAGAAAGAAATCATCCAAAGGCTCATACCTTTGATTCACACCCTATTTCCTGTTAGCTGGATGATGTTTTTCTCTCACAAAATCAATTACGAATGGGTTGTGGAGATAAAATCCCCCCTTCTTTCTTTGATAAAGCACAGGCCATCGCTACCCTGATGAGAACTTGTGGACATGTATGAGCAGGACAGAGATAATCAGACAGAGCAGCAGGTCAAGGTAATATCACTGATGACATCACTCTTTCCTGGCCACAAGATATCAGTATTTGCCAATTAGAGGGCTGAAGTGGCTCTAAAATGTGTTCCCACCATAGACAGAATGTCTGCGAGGCTGGTTTAACCTCCTAGGACCTGGCGTCCACATATGTGGACATCACATTTTGGGTTATTTAGACAAAATACTCAATTTAACTCTACAAGGGCCTGATATCCACTTACGAGAACATTATACTGCTACTGTTCTATCGAAATTTTAAACGAACATCGTCATATGTGGCTCTCATTTTTCTTAGAAACAAAAATTAGGTAAAAAAAAAAAATCTGGTAATTCTTTGTTTTTACATTCATCGGGTCCCAATCAGCCCAAATATCAAAGAGAAATTAAAAATGCATGCTGTGGAAGAGTTCGGGTCTTAGGAGGTTAAAGAGCCATTTGAGGCCTTTGAAATAACCAAACATACACAAACTTTGTGTTGTTCATATGCCCATATAGCCATACATCTGTCTGAAAAACAAGTAGTTCAAACCTAAGTTTCTGCTTTAGCTGCAAGCTAAGCTCTCTAACTTCCGGAGGACTTCAAATGCCTGTAGCTGCAAGCAAAGGAGTAAGCAGCAAATCACTTTTCACTGACGGTGAGTTAGCATCAAAAGTCATAGCCTCACACATACAATTATCTGGTAAGCATGGGAACATAAATGTACAGCATTAAAGCATTAAACTATTTCCATATCTCCAGTAAAGAGGGCAGATGTTCAATCAAACGCCGATTATTCTAACTTGGTTAGTCTCAGTGTAAAGAAAGAGTCATCTGATCATGATCCATAATTAACATCAACAGCAGCTGAAGTAAACATTTAGATATTTAAGTACAAATTTTCCTGCGTCTTCTTTCCTCTTTTATGGTGTCTGGGAACTGTAAACTCACTAACAGCAGAGGAAAACTAATAACATATGTCTGCTAATGTAATCCCGATGTCCCCGGTTATATTTTTATATTTTATAAAATATAAAAAAACACTGCCCACTACAGTGTTAAGCTATAAATTAGACTCTTTGATTTAAAAAAAAGAAGAAGCTTAAAGACATTTCTAAATTTGACTCCCTTACATGGGCTCATGTCGAGCTAATGGTTCAGATGTTCAAATGATTGAGTTTTCTGTGAGCTGATTTATCTTACCTGCTCTTCTTCCTTTTTAAAAAAAAATTGTTTTGTTTGACCAGCATTGAAACTGAAAGGTAACAACGGATTTTGCTCTCAATTATCAGAATTACAATGGACTGGACTCTAGGTGTAAATAAATCCCTAACCAGCACCAGAAACATCATGGTTTTAATAACAGCTTCCATACCATGTTTGTATCGTCTGTGTATGTGTGTTGTTTGAACTCACCTTGTGGCGAATACAACATGTGTATGGAACCCCACATGCTAGTGGACCAGTACCATTGCAGAAATGGTACTGGTTGACTTTCCAGTCTTTATACTCATCTCCTCCACAACATGAAAACTGGGAAATAAATGAGGGTAAAGGAAAAAGGCTGTTAGGAGCCAAGCATGAAGCAATAACAAAACAAAAGAGTGCCTAATTCAAAGCGGTGCCTGTATATCCACCTCCTACAGAAATGTCACTGTGGCAATGCAGTAGAAATGAAGTGGTCATGTAAAGACAGGAGAGTTTCTGGCAATCAGTTAAAGGCTATCATTTTAAAGCACTTCAAGGAGAAAATTCTCCCCTTGACAAAGGACATCTCCATTTCTGCAATCACCTGGGCACAGCTGCATGCTGTTACACAAGACAGCACACAGATAAGACAGGAGGACAGGCAAGCAGGAGCAGGATTTACTGTGCTCTCCACTGATGAAAAAGTCCCTCGATAGAAAGCCTTTGAAAACGCTGTGATAGTTAAGAGGCAACATATCATTCCTGAGTAGACACTGAAAGCTTAAATGTCCTTTTCAGCCGATCTTTAAAGTTCAATAAATAAATATCCTGTATCTGAAGAGTGTTAGGTCAGCAGAGCTGACAATAGGTGCAATCTAAGTGCAGTACCTATAAAAAGCAAACAACTGAACTCGTTTAAATTTGGCTGTCATTCCCTATGAAGCAGTCACGCTGTGCAGCAGTACACAGGCCATGATGTTTACTGTGCCACACCACACAGATTCCTAATTCTGCACAGTTATTGTCTGTGTTTGGTTCCTGCCCACAGCCGTACCATACTACATTTGTATGCAGCAGAAACAGTCTCCTAACGTTTTGATCACATCTTGTACTAATATCAGAGCTCACTCCCTGGATATCCCACTTGCACTTGGGAGCACTCAATCTCACTCTATGTGTCAAATTAAGGACTTTCTTTTTCAGAAAGTAGAATGTGGTGAGCAGGACGGGTGGTACATCTCAGCCCTGCTGAAAAAGAATAGTTCATAACCCCTAAAACCTCTAAAAATTCCTGTGAGTGTGAACTACTTCATGTACAAACTGTGTTTGAGCATGCACTTCTGAAGGGTGAACTAGCACGAGACCGTCTCCTATTAAGGTGGAGCTTAATATACTATAATAATGAGACAATTACTCTGGTTATCCACTGGCAGATCACTGAGTGAGACTTTAGACACAGTCTGCAAACACACTCAAGCACATGAAATACTTAAAAAGTTGTCTAGATAACCTCTAGATGGTATAGCCCACATCCTATTATTCCATTGGCTCATCAGTCAGCTACGGCACCTGTATAGAAAAGTATTTCACAAAAAGACGCACTGTCTGTCAACATTTTCTAATGCATCACTACCTTTTGCTGCACGTAGTCCAAGATGTTTTTGAAGTCGAGATCGTCGTAGTAGTGTTTAATTCCTTCTCGTATAGTGCTCTGAAACAAGGCAGACGTCTAGATGACACAGAGGGAGAAACGCAGAGGAGAAGGGGTCATGGTTATAAATAATGGCAATCATAAAGTACACCGAAGAAATAATGGGCTGACCAGAGCTGATTATAGTTCTGACTGGGAGTAATGTTCAGTACACTCAGAAGGTTTTCTGATCCTTCAAAGTTTTCTATATTTTGTTATATTTTAGGCTCATTTTAAAATGGATTCAGTTCATTTTCACACTTGTTCTTCTTCAGAAAAACAGGCTTTACTTACTAAGTACTAAGTGAAGAGTCTGAATACTTATAAAAAATTAAAAGCACCTTATGAAAGCACCTGCAGCTGCATGATATCTACAGGTCTTTTGGGGATTGATTGTATCAGCTGACACACCTGTATTTTACCTGTCCTCCTCCTTCTTCTTTTTTTAAAAAAAATATATATATTTTTGGCCTTTTTCAGCTTAATTTGATAGACACAGTGAAGAGAGGACAGGAAAGCAGGAGCAGAGAGAGCTCTAACCCGGGCCAGCCGCTATCAGCTGTATGGCATGTGGTTGCCCGCTCCAGGCACTGAACTAAACCCGCGCCCTCAGGCATCTTTCTTCTTAAAGGTCGTCTTGTTGGCAGAATTGTTCACACTTACCCAGCTTGGTAGGGGAGTGTCAGTGTACAGCAATTTTCAGGCTTGTCCAGTGATATTCTACTAGGTTCATATCAGGACTGTGCTACTCGAGAGCATTAAACCAGCGGTCCCCAACCTTTTTGGTGCCACGGACCAGTTTATGCCCGACATTATTTTCACGGACCGGCCTTTAAGGTGTCGCGGATAAATACAACAAAATAAAACTAGTACCGGTACCAAAAAAAGAAGATTTATTCATAACACACGTGAAAAGACCCAGGAAAACAGAGTTAACGATAAAAACGATAACAAAATAACGCTGAAAACCGATAAAAACCCTGAAAACCATACATTTCACACCTGAGCCTCAACTCTCGCGGCCCGGTACCAAACGACTCACGGACCGGTACCGGTCCGAGGCCCGGGGGTTGGGGACCGCTGCATTAAACCATTGTTAACATGGAGACCGTTTCCCCTCAGAAGAACAAGAACACTGGAAAACACTTTCCTTTAGGATTGCACCATCTCGGCAGGGCTAGCATAGTATAGAGTGATCGAAAGGTCGGGGGGTTTGAATCCACTGAATGGCTACCCTGAGTACTCCTGAGCAAGGTACCATCCTCACATACTGCTCCCCGGGCGCTGGACTGGTGGCTGCCCACTGCTTCACTGAGTGAATGGGTTAAATGCAGAGGAGTAATTTCCTATGGGGATTGTTAAATATCAACAAAATCCCAACAGGATTAACAAAGTATATATTATTTATTTAATTAAATTTTATTATTATCTCTTCCTGCATTCATCTTTTACTTTATTCTGACAATTTTGAACCTGTTGCAGAAGAATATGGCCAGAGCATGATGCTGCCACCGCCATGTAGTGCCTGTGGTTCCAGGCACTATGAACCGAAACACTTCAAATCACTGTATTTTACAACTTGCAATGGCCCAGAAACCTTCATGCATCCTTTCCCAGATCTGTGGATTGTAGGAGATTCATCAACTAGGTCAACAGACAGTTCTCTCAACTTCGTAATTTGGTTTTCCATCTGAAATTCCATCAACTGTCTGACCATCTGTAGGCAGGAGTGTGCTTCTGGTAATCACGTCCAGTGAATTCAATTAGGCATATTGCTTTGAGCTTTAGCATCTTAAGGACCTTTACCAGAAGCAGGATGCAGTATAGCATGCACAACCATGAGTATCATAACAAAGGGCCTGAATACAAATATAAATGAGGTAATTCCAGCCTTCCATTTCTAAGAAATAAGCAATTCCAAACTCTCCATTTTGGCTCATCAGTTTTGAGTTTTGTATTCAGACTGATGAGGAAACAAAATATTGAAGGGACTGAAAACCATGCAAAAAACACTGCACCGTGGACTGAGTAGACTGCAATAGATGCACAGAGGACATGAGATGTTTACCTTTTTTTCAAAGATCAGAGCTGTGGCGAGAGCAATTGCCTGGAGAAGCAGCAAGACACAGAGAACACAAAGGAACTGTGGAAGAAGAAGAAAAAAAGAGTTACACAGCATAAAAGTATATAATGGGTAATGGTGTGCTGACAAACTAAGAAAACAAACTAGATCTATTATTTTTTAAAACCAAGAATAAATTTAATTCTGTAATCGAGCAAAATGTGCTCAGTTCAGTTGCTCAACACAAAGATGCACAGCATAATGGACCCGTTTCAGATTTCAGGCTAAAAACCCACCAACACTGAACAGCCAAGACCTGCTGTCATACAGAAACTGAAAAAAGTTCAAAGCTAATTGGAATTATTTGTTAATTTAATTTTGTTATAAGTATATAACAAGTATAAGTATATACACCCCCGGCTTTTCCGTGGCATGCTTCCAGAACTGTCTCGTCACAAACAGGGCCAGCTAACTCATTTTACTTCTTTAACTTGATGATTGACAAAAATGAACTGGGCTGTTGAGTTGTTTGTGCATTATCTGAAAGCTGTGATAAACACTTGTTCAAAGATCATTTATAAGTGAGGAATGGCCTCTCTGTAATTCTGTTGTAAATTATTAATAGATTGTAAGAGTTCAGACTTTCAGTTTATTAGGTCACTGACATTATTACTATTAAGCTTAATGATATTGTTGATTTGAACCCGGTCCTCCAGTATTTAAAGTATTTTTGGTTATTTATTTGAACAATACACAAATCTGCAGATGTTCTGCTACTATACAATTTGGCTTAAGCATGTACTGATTGGCTCAAATGTAAGCTTTAGATTAGTGTCTGTTTTAACAGAAAACACTTAAGAATAGGCACACTGCTTTAGTAAAACTGTCATTAAATCTTCAATTAATTCTTCAGTTTTTTGGAAACAGAGTTAAACAAAAAACAAAAGAACTTGGTAAAATTGGGTTGCTATAAAGAGAAGCAAATACCAGTTGAGGGGAACATAATTTATATTTCCCCATTAACTTCATGTCTTTCACGATATAAAATTAGTTCTTTTCATCACAGTATAAACAGAGGCATTACATTTTTTTTATTGCCAACTTTTAATCCCCCTTTTAATTTAAGTTATTTAGCTATAGCTAATTAGATTGTTACACAGCAAACACAAAAAACATTTCCCTGCTCCCTTTGAGTTTTTTTCTTCCTACTACTGTCAAACCACGAGCTGTGCTGAATTTAAGGAGTAAAGAGTGATCAGTGGTTTAAATGGCTGTGAACTCATTTTTATGCGGTTTGATGAATGTGGCAATTTGTGCATGAATATATCCAGAAACATGTTTAAATAAATGTTTTACTTTGCATTACCCGTTTCATTCTGAAACCAAATGTCAAGTTTACAAAATTATCAACACAAACATAAACATGAATACATTATTCTGTATTAAAAAGAATAGCATCAACACAGATATGGTAAATATAAAATACAGTCATGGTCAGATGTTTGTATACACTCATCACGGTCATGATCGTCTGAATTTTTAATGAATTCTTTGAACTGTTCTTTTTCCAGGGTGGAATGATTGTACAGCATACATTTTTTCTGGCTTTGAAAAACAAGAAGTGTGTGCACACATTTGAATTTGTTTTTGATTTCCACTCAAGGCTCAAATATATACACGCTCACTAATATTTTTAGTGAAATGTCCATTAGCAAGTTGCACCTTGACCAGATGCTTTTACATCAACAAGCTTCTGGCATAATTCTGACTGGATATTTGACCATTCTTCTTGGTAGAATTCATTCAAACTGGCTGGTTTCCTGATAAGGAGCTGGCTTAGTCCACAAACTGTCGATATGGTTTGTCATTTCTCAAAAAGAACAGTTAAAAAAATAATAATTAAAAACCATAAATTACCATGACATTCATGCCCATGATGAGTGCATATAAACTTCTGACAACAACTGTTTATCATTACAATTAACCTCATCCATTCATGCTTCTTCTTATTTTCTGTCATATACAGGATGGTAGGCGCTCATATTAAACACCTCCAAATCTGAGAATGAATGGATGCAGAGCACCAAGGCCCAGTATAAGATAAACCAGGATTATTTTGAACTGGGAGCCCGCAAAGTGAAACTTTATTAGATTCCAGGAAATATGAAGCAAGAAAATGAGCAGTACCTGCAAGACACATCCCCCACCTGTCCGCCTCCATCTCCCTTACCATGTGTAGCAGGGTCTTATTGTCCCGGAGGGATCCAACCATGCCCACCACTGACACAGTGAACATGACCAAGCCCAGCAGGATGAGCACCACGGCAGGAGCCAGGAAAAGACCCTCCAGGGTTCGATTCTTCTGCCTTTCCACTTCAGCATACACTCCCACGCACAGTACACAAAGACCCATCAGCTGGACAGACAGAGAAACAGAATCGGAGGGAGGTCATGCGATGAATACGTCAGAAAATCTTACATCTTACATCAAAAAACTTTATATTTACCTGTATATTTACTGTGATACTGCTTGGTGAGTAGTACAGACTGACAACTTTAAAGGACTTAAAAGTCTAAATTTCCTGCTTCAACACTTGCTTTAATATTTTTCAGAATTAAGATGCCCTTTTAGTCAAAACTGTCTAAGAAGAAATGCCAAAGCCAATAGACAAGGCTGAGCTACTAAATGGAAACTAAAAGCAGTTTGTTGAAAATGAAAAGGAACAAACAAAAACTTGATATGAATTTGACTGGTATGCTTCTCTTATGTGGGTAAAAAAGCTTTAGCATGCAAACAATTTACCCTGCCTGCTTAAAGGCTGACTCAGACATTTAATTGAGAGGTGATACAAATCCCTCTTTAAAAAAGTATCTTTAATAGTTCAGCAAAGGTCACTTCCACGTAATTTCTACTGTCACAGTTTACTTGAGGCCAGACTAACAAATTATTGTTAGGTGAATGTGTTACTTCTCAGCCAGGATGAGGCTCCAGACCACTCAAAATTCATATATCTGTCCATCCAACTTAGGTCATAGTGGGGGCTCGAGCCTGTCACAGCTGTCATTGGGCGAGCAGCTGGGTACACTCTGGACAGGCCGCCAGACCACGACAGTGTTAACACAGAGGACACACAATCGTACACTATCAGCCCATGCCTCCTTCTGTGGGAGGAAGCTGGAGAGAACCCATACAGGCACAGAGAGAACATGCAACATGCAAGGCCACAGCCAGCCAACTACTGCACCACTATGTCAACTGCAATATACCCACTCACTGACGTTACACAGAAAATGAAAGAAAGTGAAGTCACAATTGGCAATTTATAAGCCCAAACCATTTTACACTTAAAAGGAGGAAGCAGCGCAATAGCTCAAATTTTAAGTTGCGATCGGAAGCGAGAGGTTTCAGGCTTCACACAGCTGAGCACCGTGCATGTACAAGATTGCACTGGTCTTTAATGAGTTTAATCAAGATCACACAAAGAAACTTTGAGTTATGAGTAATGACCTGCTGAACCTCAATCTATGCTAGGTTTCTTGCCAGTCTTTATCACTTAGAGCAAAGTTGTATCACTCAGTCGGACAATGCTGTATACCTAATATGGTGCTGACGCAGTCAAAATCAAAGAAGTGACTGCAATACATACATAATTAATGTTAATTAATTATTTAATTACATGATTAATGTTATGTGTCTGGTGTTTAAGAGGCGGATGTCCACAATAAGGACAATGCTGGACAATACTTCCCACCCACTCCATGACGTGCTGGCTGGTCACTGGAGCACATTCAGTGAGAGACTGAGATGCACCACTGAACTACACAGGAAATCATTCCTGCCTGTGGCTCCCTGCACAACTCCTCCATCTAATGCACAGTACACAGTGCAACAGTTAAACCCTTCTGAACATGCTCTACAGTAAAATAACAAAGTTTTACAGGTAGAGTAAAATGTCAGTCTGTATATTTCACCTCTGCAATATTATGGATATTTGTAATTGAGCTTTTTGAAAATATTAGAGCTATTTCTTATATTTTGTAAACTTTGTAATATATTATATTATTTAATTTAGTTCAGTTTGTTACTGTTATTGTCTTGGAGCAACTGTAACCAAACAATTTCCTTAGGGATTAATAAAGTATTCTAATTCTAATTAAAACCAAGAAAGAGTGCAAGAGAAAGTTTTGGGTTTTTTTGTCAAGCATGTTGAATAAAACTTCTGGGTGAAATTTTAAGGTAATTTAAAATGTCCTTTGCATTACTTTTGATTGTTGAATTTTTAGGCCTCAATTACAGCACCGTGTGCCTATTTAGGCTCGCTTTTCATCAATTCATCCATCCATTCTCTTCTGCTTATCCTTAACAGGGGGCTGGAGCCTATCTCAGCTATCATAGGGTGAAAAGCTTCATAGATCTTGCTATTCTGTCACAGGACAAACACAGAAAGACAGAGAACCGTTCACATTTAAGCGGGATTTACAGTCCCGCAAATGTGTCCGTCTGCATACGGACAAAGAGGGGGGGACGCATGGGGAGATCCGAGATGTGCTCCTGTGCAGTCCTCCAAGATCCTGAGTGTGGGTTGCTGAAGTAGATGACGTAATTGATTGCTAAATGTTGAGTGGCTGACAAGTGGGCCGAAACAGAGAAGGTAGCTATAGCGGGGTTCACTGGGAAAAGTTGACCTGGTCGACGATCTTACTGTGAGGTAACAGTTCTAACCCACCGTGCCATCGTGTTTCATTTCTTCTATACCATCCCAGCTCACAGCAAATACTAACAAATACCAGCCCTTCAGACTTCGAACCCTAATTAAAAGCAGAGATTAGCCAGTGTATTTTAAGTTTGGATAAACAACACCACCAATCCTACAGGGACAGCAAAAACACTGGAGCATCTTTTAGCCTGCGTTCAGTTTGTTTTGTCCCTCTGTGCAATCAAATCAAATCAAATGAGAGCAGAATTACATTGTTGCTGCAGTAACACAAAGCTGGAAATGCTCCCTTCAGACATTTTCAATCTGCATTACGCAATATCAGTGATGATGGCCTCATTTTACTGCTTAAATTCTCTTGTATGGCTGATTTAGGAATCGTTCCTAAGAGATATGACCTTTATAGATAAAATCTAAAGTAAATAATCTCCCAGTTTATTAAATGTACAGATTCAGAAGCTTTGGTTTCTTGTAAACAAACCCCTAAATGGGCTGGAGCTGCCCTCGTTGCTCACATAATGTTGGATAAAAGCAAGAAAATGTGAAAGGATTGTAAGGGGCACAGAAAAAGGGGCAAAAATGTATGCTGGTGAAACATAATGATCATCATTACATAATAACAAACAACCCCAGGTCCATAGTCACACCCTTGCTTTACACTTTGGTGTCCAGACAGTTTCATTAGTTACTTTCTGCTGACATATGAGAAAAATAGAGGGTTGCTTAACTAATGGAAGTGGTAGAAAAAGGGAAGGACCAACCCGTAGTTGCTTCCCTGTTATTGATTTTCATTTGGAAACAGAGGCAATCTGCTTTAAGAGTAGGGTCCATCTACTTCAGCTCCAATTACAATTCACAACCATCTATAAAGCACTGGCAGATCCTGTACATCTGGCTTATTTCCAATATCAGTGCTAACCTTTCTCACAGAAGTAAAGAAGATAAGAGAGTTAACACAAATGGGTCACAAACCCCCAAAACCACATTGGGTTGTGAGGGGGCCAAAAACAGTGACACATTCACACAATTCTGTGCGTGTTTGACTGTAATAATTAATAATTAAGCATTAAGAGAGAGACATAGGTGAAGGCTGACTAGATGAACGTCAGTTTGCAGTGCTAATGGAAACAAGTTAAGCTTATAGCTTATATATAGCTGGCTGTGGTGCAAACTGAACATTACTCTAACATTCGTTCTGGAATTCAAAATGATATTGAGGAGGGGTTATGGATGCCGGGAGGCAGGGGAAAAAAAACACATGCTAAGAATGACTCATCTTTACTTCTTAATGCCCTTGCAAGACATTCATGGACTCTTCCAGCATTTTAAGTGGTTGCCAGATCCTTAATTATCACCAGCCACTTTATGAAGGAATAACACGAGAAAATTCAAGCAGATTGTTCATTAAGCTGCCAAAATTCCTGCAGGGATAGAGAACTTCTGCAGCTAAAACTAAAGTTAAATGGTTAAGTGCAACTTACTAAAACAGAGCTGGACATGCAATAATGAAATGTCAGATTTTGATGTCACCTTTGCATAAGTGTGACCATCCTAATGAAACTTTATGTCAGTGTTTACATTGATAAAATTTAAATTAGTCAATTTATCTACTGGGCTAGTTAGGAGTCAAAGAAATCTGTTTCTGTTTGCTCACCTTCCTTCACCTTAAAGTAATAAACTGAATAATCTGTGTGTAATAATGTTATTATGTACATTAAACTATTTGTACAACCGCGATGATTAAATAAAGATAATCGAATGAACATGAATAAAACACAATTTCTGGATTTAACCTGCATTACAAAAATGATACGATGTATTATTAGGAATTATAATAAGTAAAAGAATTAGCATCTATCAGCGGCGCCGGATTTTCTGTCGGCGTATTATTTACTCACGTCATCGTACCTTTAACTGGATCCAACGCCCTGCACCACGATGCTGTTTGTTAGTCCGAGCCCCCGGTGTATTGTTTTAATGCCAAATTGAGGAATGAATGTCTTATTTAAAAGGCAGGTGTTATAACAGGTTATGCTTTGGGACGATACATGGGGCCTTATGGGAAAATGTCTTTCCGCAGACGTAACCAGCTAGCTAGTATCCAGACAATTCCAAACCGAAAGCCATTGGAAAAACACACCCAATTTAATTCTACATTTCCCAACACAAAGTAGTGATTAGAAACTCTTAAATTCCTAATAATTATAATATTTTAGTAAATGTGGAAAGTGTGCTATCGAACTCAATACGGTTTCTTTCAGTTTGATCACACATATATCCAATCTGAAGCTGTGCCCCATATGTAGGTGGAATTTAGCTAGTGTACAAGGAAAATCAGTGATTTCCATTCAAATTACAGTTCAAAGACCATTTATCTTTGTTCAGTGATATATGCCGAATTCCATAGTAGATTGTGTACTTTTGCAATATGGCTTAAGTTATATGCTACAAAATACACATGACCCTACAGCAGGTGGTATATATTGAAACACCAGTGTTTTCAATGATCTTTGGAATGATGTCTTGGCGATGATACTGGATGCTTAGGGTCTTGAGTTAGCAGACACTGTTGCAGCGCAAATGAACTTACTACCAAGGCTGACATTAATTTTTGGACCAGAAACTTACCGAGAAGAGCATTGAGTAGATATTTAAGGTAAATTTGATGAAGTAGTAGAAGTAGTTGGTTTTCCTTAGTTCATTGTAGGAAGGCATGGTTGCTTGCGATAATAAAGCTAGCTTAAAAAAAAGCTAACTAGCTATCTCTCGTTTAGTTCGAGCGATATAAAAAAAATAATGAAAAATAAAATATTCTTGAAGAAATACAAAACAAAAACTTTTAGGAGACCTAGTTGTGTTTTAATAACGTAGCACCTCTCATTTCTCATATATTATTGTGGCTCACCACCGAAACAAAACCACTTCCGTGCGGCCGGCCAGTCCACGCTTTGTTTTGACTACATTCTTAAAGGGGCAGTGCACACAACCTCATTTACTTCAACTCAGCAGCCAGCTACTGTACACCTGTAACAGCATTTGTTGCTTAGTTCAAGTTTTTGCACTTATTTATAGATATGTATTTTTGTAGCGTTTATGGGAAAAACATAGCAATGCAAAGCAAGACAGTCTGTATTTTAATTTAAAGGTGCTCATGGCTCCCTGAGGTAGCATAATGCCCTCAAAATGCTGACAAAAGTCTGTCTTTGAAAGAGTAGGATTCTAAAAAATAAGAATAAAATAAAATAACCACCCTCAAAAAACAACTAAATAAATAAATGCGTGAAAAATGTTTGTAAATGAATTGGTTTTGGATTAAAAAATTAATAAATAAAATTAGAATATAGGCAGTAGGGACTGTTACAAGCAGTGCGCAATCAATGTGCAGTTTATTAGTTACACCATTTCAGCTGGCAGTTAACACAAATATCTAATCAGCCAGTCATGTGGCAGCAACTCAGGACATTTAGACATGTAGTCATAGTCATGACGACTTGTTGAAGTTGTGGAATGCAGATAAAAGGTGGTTTATGGGCCTTTTTGCTGCTAATAATGTCCATTGAGTGGACTTTTAACATCCAAAGAGGGTGGCAAATGGGTTGATATGAGTATTTCAGAGACTTGATCTGCTGGGATTTTCCCACACAACCATCTCTGGGGTTTACAGTGAACGGTTAAAAAAGCCAAAGTATTCAACCCGTTCTCACTCCCAAAGCGTAACATAGATGCGCAGCAGTTTTAAGGGCAAAAATGCCTTGTTGATTTCAGAGGTCAGAGAAGAATGGGAAGACTGTTTCAAGCTGATAGAACCACTTATTATTTGATCCAAATTTGTTGTTGCTCTATAAGAGCATCTCTGACAGCACGTCAAACTTTGAAGCAGGTGGGTCTCAGCCGCAGAAGACCACACTGGCTAAACTCCTTTCAGCTAAAAACAGGAAACTCAGGCTACAGTTCTCACCAGAACTGGAAATAGAACATTGGAAAAAAAATTCCTCATCTGCTAAGTCTCATTTTCTGGTGTAACATTTGGATGGTAGAGTCAGAAATTGGTAAATTGGGGTAAACAACATGAGAGCTGCTTCTAATGATGGTGGTACAGTGATGTGAGGTATTTTTCTTGTCACACTCAGGGCCTCTTAGTACTAAAAGAGCATTATTTAAACACCAAAGCCTGTCTGAGTATTGTTTCTTAACCATGTCCATCCCTTTATGGCTACAGTGTAATTATCTTCTGATGGTGCTTCTAGCAAGATAATGCACCAGGTCACACATTATCAAACCCTCTCAAACTGGCTTCTTGAACATGACAATGAGTTAATTGTTCTCAAATGGTCTCCACAGTGATCAGATCCCAAACTAATTGAGCATCTTTGCGATATGATAAAATGGGAGACCTGCATCATGGATATTTAACAACCAATAGCAGCAGCTGCTTAATGCTATTGTGGCAATATTGATCAAAATCTAGACAGAATCTTCCCACATAGATTTCCACTTTTTATGCATCAATGCCAAGCAGAATTACATGCTTCTGTTCTGAAGGCAAACAGGGAGCTAAACCCAGTATTAGCAAGAAGTAACTGATAAAGTGGCCATGAGTGTATGTTGCATTTCTTTTAAATGATAAAAAAATTATATAATAAATGAAAGATATTGAAATGAACGTGTGTCTATGTATGTAAAAGAAATTGGAACGTGTGTGCAAACAGTTCAGGGAAGAAACAAGCTGCTATGAGTATTTGTAATGCCTTGAAATGACTTGCAGCTAATCCCAGCTCTTGCTTTACATTGCGTCATTTGTTGCCTCCACTTGTTACTTGTTGGTCATGCTGTGTTTGGCTTGCTTTTATGAAATTGCTTACGCATTCACAAATAGATTAAAGGTATATTATCACAGCCATTTCTTTTTCTGAGATTATCACCTTTAATAGATGTTTTATCTCTGTCTTTTATTTTTTCAGTTCTTTATTAGCGGGACAATCATATAGCTGTGTTGGATTTTTAGATGATGTGCAGCCTCACCTGCTGTGTATGCACCGCTTTGTATGTTCCACAGTAAGGCCTCAGCTTGCATGAGTCATACTAATTTTAAATGTAATCAATTATTGCAATCCTTGTGCCATAATGGCACCGGTTCTGACATAAACGGTAGTAACCAGACCGAAAAGCAGCGCACATTTCGGTGTTTTATTTCGGTGCTTTTATTTCCTGAGATGTCATACACTTTGGATTCTAGCCAATCATTTTACCTTTGCAAGCGTAGTAGGCGGGCCCAGGTACGTATGTTCTTTTAGAGCAGAGCTACAGATTAAAAATGCCCAAGGCGAAGCGGTCAAAAGTCTGGCTGTACTTCACAGCAAAAGATGCAAACTCAGCAGCCTGCAACAAGTGCTTTAAGGTGATACTGTGATACTGTGCAAAGGAGGTAACACCTCAAATCTGATGAAACACCTGGCGACGCATAGCGTTTTGTTAAAAGCCGAGAAATGCGCCGTATTTGATAGCTTGCTGCGAGACCTCACACCGTGCACATCTACTGCGGGTGGGTTGCCTGTTATCGGACCCGGAGTTAGCAACAACCCCCAGAAACCCGAAGAGGAGAGTCCTGGCCCCTATCCCTGCCAGTGTAGCAGAAATGATGACGGATGATGATGGCAGCAACAGCCGTTCTTCTCTGTGTGAGTAGCTTAATGTTGTTCGTGTGTAATTTACGCTGAGTAGGCTAACCATGTTATTAAATTAATGCATGTAAGGTGAACTAGCAAACACCATCGTAGTTACATGCGGCTGTCTTCTTGTTTGATGGCAGATACTCCCTTCACCCTGGCCAAAAAGGCTAAAATGACCAAAGAAAAAGTGGGAAACCACTAAACATGAGAGGTTTTTAGACAAAATTGGTGTTTTTCCCATTGATTAAGCACTGCTTCCAGCCAAGAGTGATACCATATATGCCCTATAGCTGCAGAAAAGGCTAACATTGTTATCTTTTTACAAAAAACAGCTGAACATAAGAGGTTTTTGGACAAAGTGTGTGTTCTCCATTCTTTAAGCACCAGTTCGAGTACCATTTAAGCACCGGCACCGTTTCAAAAGTACCGGTTTGGTACTGGTATCGGATAAAACCTAAACGATACCCATCCTAGTGCCATATCACTCTCTAAGTAGGACGTGGTTTTTCCATGTCTGCCCTTGTCTTCTGATCTCAGAATAAAAGGGGGAAATGAAAAGGGGGAATTTTCCTTAGAGATCAATAAATAATTATGTTACCAAGCACTGCAAATGAAAGGAAGCTTATCTCCACTGAATACATGGGCAATCACCACAAATTAGTGGACAAAGGTAAGAATGAATGGTATTGCTCTGATAAGTTCCCACTGACAGCCCTCATCTTTCCAGCTGCTTCTTATTAGGATATGTATTGATCTATATTGAATTAAATAAATATATCATTCTTGTCTGCATATGTTCTGAATTCTTTGGTGTCAGCAGTTTATAAAAGGAAACACAAAAAATCTCACATCTTCCACAAATAATTGAGATCGCATTCTCCGTGATGGGTAGGAGTAGCTTTATGGCAAAACCTCTGAAAAACCAAAACATCTAAAAGTTCAGAAAAAAAGAAATCAGAAATGTTTTCATGTCTCTACGATACCTCAGGATGAGACTGGAAGACAGTTTGCAGGAGTAGAACCGAGTTTCAGCTCAGCTCATTGCTTGTGTTAAGTCATCTGAATCCAGCACTTTCTCTGCCAACCTGCTTTAAACCATCAGTGCACTCACACTCACCGAAACTGCCTTTTATGATGACAATAAGCTCCAAGAGACATACTCTCCTACTATACTATATATATATATATATATATATATATATATATATATATATATATATATATATATATATATATATATATATATATATACACACACACACACACACACACACACACACACACACACACACACACACACATTACTGTCTGTGGTAAGTCCAACAGGGCAATGCTGAATCCATGTATGTCAGCTAGTGGCCTTCACTGGGGTCATCATCAAGGCCATATGACAGAATGCACTGATCAATAAAGCTGTTCTATATACTGCAATTGTCTCTTGCCTAGGTAACCCCCATTTTACCACCCTGTGACATGTCAGTCAGAGGCGTCCTCGCTCTCATTGCTAACCTTGAAGTTGAGACAAGATGGTCACTACTTCGGATCACTAGTAGTTATTTATCCCTTTGCTGCCTGAAATCACAGACTGTGACCATCTTTGTGTTCTCTGGTCACCATGTTGCTGTCAGTCTCTTTCTGTGTGGACGCCCTTTGCAAGCAAGTGCAGAGAGATGCAGGTGTGTGTGGTGCATCCGTCCGTACATAAAGCTTCTTAACCACTTTTCTAATTTTGGTTTTCTGGTGCATCCGTTAATCATGGTTGTCATACACCCTGGACAGTTCACCATTCTACAGCATGGCTTGAAGTGCATCTGTTAAGCACAACTCTTAGTTTTTGCTATTTAACCTTCATCATATAAAAACAGCAAAAAATGAACTTGTGCAATTAGTTAATGGCTTCTTCATACACTTTAGCCTGATTTATTTAAAGTGGATATGAGCTTGACAAGCCATTCTTCACTTGGAGATGCTGTTGAAGGTAAACCATTTCAGTGGTGAGTGCAGAGGTGGATGTACATGTTAAACCTCCTCCACATTCTTCATTTAAGACTTTTGAATCAACACAAAAAGTTTGCTGACTAGGTAAAAAGATGAGGAACTTAACTTGGCACTTCTCATCACTTAAATGCATTTATCAGACAAGATTGCCTTGTTTCTGTCCTGGCTGCTCAAACCGCACTGCTCAAACCATATAGTCATATCTGTGCTTAAAGCCCAGTGGAATCAAGAATTGATATGACTGTTAAATGCCCGCAGGGAGGAACCCAAGTTGTGTGTATTGTTTGCCTAAACAGCTTATTTCTGAAAGTAATATCATGCCTAGTGTTTTAGTATCTCTTGCAATAAACAAGTGATCAATTCATTTTGCATAATGTTTATATGACTATAAAATGCCATGTTTCCATTGATGATGTGCACAGCAGTGGCGGAGCAGGGTGGCTTACTGGGCTTAAGCCCGGGTTGTTTTTTCAGAAGCCCAGGATCTTTTGGAGTGTAATTTTTTCATAGTCGGATGCCTGGCTGACAAGTGTATAAAACAAAAAACTACACACAATATTCGAAGCACATAGTGCACACTGTGGGAATTTACGACTGTGCGTAAACCCCCCCTAATATTGGTATGATCCGAGCTCAGGCACTAAGCCACTGAGCGAGGGGGCGGGACAGCTGCTGCCTGCGAGTGCGCTGTTGGAGAAGCGCAGCGAGGCAGACAGATGAGAACTGAAGTTTAACCAGGTACCAAAGCAAATCATTCGTACTGTACAAATAATTTAAATATAACGTTGTATCACGAAAGATTGATGTCAAACTGATCACTTGACCCATATTACGTTACTTGTTCTTCAAGTGAATCAACAATTGGCGAAATGAAAAGCCGAACAACAACAAAGCTGTTTCTTTGGAGAGTCTTAGCTTACATGTGTTTATTTCATATTTTCAGTTGTTACCCTCCACGGCTAAATAAATCGGTTGCGGTAATGTACTGAGACACAAGAATGGAGATAAGGGGCTTCTTCCAAAGAAAAAACTGGTAGATGTTATTTTATATATTATGCTTTGTATGTTGTTCAGTATATTTCTATGCAAAACAAGAGGAACTTCAATACACAGCAGTATATCCACAGTTGAAACCAGATATTTACATACACTTTATGGAAAATACAAGAACATTTTTTTTACTGTACAACATCAATTTAGAGTAAACTGGTTTTGTTTTGGATAAATAAATATTGAAATATCTTTTGGATTATTTAAATGTCAGAATAAAGAGAGACAGCTGTCTATTTTTTTTTTATCCTTTTCACCAAATGTAGGAGTACATATACACTAAGTTTATTGTTAATTGATAAGAAAACTCCAGACGATTCCATTCTGAGCTGAAGAAGCTTCTGATAGGTTAGTAGAGTCCATGTGAGTAAATTGGTGGCACAGCTGTGGATGCATATAAGGCAAAACACAGAGCCTGTTTCTTTGACATGGGAAAATCAAGAGATGTCAACCAAAACACCAGGAAAAGAACTGTGGAGCTCCATAAGTGTGGCTCAAGTTTTAATACAATTTGGTACCATTTGCAATTAAGAAATACAGACAGTTTCTCTCTTTACTCTTAACAACAAATATGTTTTTATATTTATCAATCTAAAAAAATAAACATTTAGTCTGATTTGATGTTACAATTAAAAAAGTTTTGTGTTTTTATCTGAAGAGTTTGTAAATATCTGGTTTCAACTGTATATTTGATGATGTTGGTGTTTGGCTTGAGAGAGGAACAGAGAGGGAGAGAGAGGAGAATGAGGACAGAACAGAGGTGGAACAAGAGCAGGTGAGACACACATGTTAGTCAAATGGTTGTTTACCAGAAGTATCACCGTATCATAGGTCCTCATGTATCTCGTACCTAGTGTTTCTTTCGAGGTTTGTTATTTTTCAGATTCTACATTTATGCAGGCTTGTTTGTACAACAAGGCTAAATAATTATATAAACTTTTCTCAATCTAAATATTGTACTTTGGTAGAATTTAAAAAATAAGTGTAGTGCAGGTCTATGATGATTTTTAGTTCTACTATTATCTAGTTCTGATTCTGATTCTTTCTTGGTTAAATCTTAAGTAGTCCTGATTTTGAACTGGTGTAGTCCTGTTTTAATTCTGGATCAGTTCTGGGTCTGGTTGAATTGGGGTTTAGTCCTCGTGTCTTGATGCAGCCCCGACTTTGTTCTGCCTTGCTGCTTAATTAAAAAACTAGTTTAAGGTGTCCTTCACATGTGATATATATTTTTCCCTATATGAAGTCATTCTTTTTTGAACAAAATTCAAAACAGAGCCTATTAATCTTTCAGTCATTTCCACCCCCAATCCCACATGCATACTACCCTTTAGGGCTAAGCCCCGGGTGTATCAAATGTCTGCCTCCGCCTCTGTTACACAGGTGAATGAATGAGAGCCATTTTATATCATTTTGCTGTTTCCATTACAACCAAAAGTATTTGTCACACTTTTATTGCTCACATTGCTTACAACATTATGCCACTTTTCACTCTGACTGACTGGTGCTATTATATTCACATCAAACTCACGCAACACCTCTTTCCATTACAGCGGTTGGGTTTAAGAAGGCACCGGCTGCCGTGGAGAGATGCACTGATGTCAGCTGTTAGAAGCTAAGGCAAAACTATTCTTTCAAGCTGAAAATCAGATGTGACTGGCAAATATTTTTTCTGATTAAAAAAAAGAGAGAAGGAAATAGCTTCAGTTTCACCAGCTGCTTCACATGACCGAGGCTGGATTGTATGATATAAACAACTTGCTAAATTAATCATCTGCAATAGCTTTACTTTGTACTAACCTGCCTGATAATTTAGCAGAGTTATTGTTAAATTATTAATTACTTTTTTCATTTACATCTCAGTCTGTGCATCTTTGATGTGTTCACATGGATCCACCTTAAATAAAAAAGTATTAAAAGAGTCATCAATGACAGCCAGCTGTTGTATCTCTCTTTTCCTTGACATAAAGTATTTCCTTAACATTGGATCCATATTATATTTTAATATTTCTCCTGGTTATTTTTTCGTGCAGTAACAGCCCAATTGTTGTTACTCTGAAACATGGACATCGGGGAACATTACTTTTCACTTAAGTTTTATTTAAAGAGCAACTATAAACTTTCAAAATAAAGACAATAAAAAGCTGGATTGTTGAATGCCCCCAGCGATCCAATACTAATTCTTCTAAATATGTCCTGGGCCTGGTCCGTCATCCTCAAACTGCCTATTAGAACTCAGTCATTTGCAGGATGTAGGATGCAAAATTGATTTGACCTCTGTGCAATTTGGTCAGTGCTCTCACTGACCTTGTGGGAAATATGTGTGTTGGCAGTTAATATATGTAATGTCAGGAAGTATTGCAACTGGCATTTTCATTCAGTCAGGAGATGATGGATTTTTGTGTGTCTAATTAAAAGAGGAAGGGAAAGATCAACAAATAGTTGCCAGTGTGGCTTTATAGCTTTGCGTTGCTTTTAAGTTTAAATCAGAAAATAATTACTTTGTGTGTTTAAGCAGTGCTGCCAGTCTGTCCACCGAGAGATTTTTCATTAAAGTATAAAACAGTTTGTTTAACAGTGGCGTATGTGTGGTTTATGCAACCTAATCATATCATTTTATATAGGGTTATCTCCTGTCTCTCTACAATATCTGATATTCCAAAATAAATAAATAAATAATAAAGACCCCCCCCTCATAAAAAAGTTCACTAGTTTTATAGGATCTATTAAAGACGTTCAATAAAAAATACATTTGCATAACACATTTGCAATATGTGGTTAGCTTTATCTGTTTACAAGGAGTTTTTAATATCAAGCACAAAAAGTGTCCCGCAGACCGTGTGGGGTGTGTGAGGAGAACCTAAGTGTTGACACACTTTTGTTTTGGAACTCAGTTTCAAAATAAAAGCGAGCCTTTTATTGTGGCTGATGAACATGAACATCAAAATTCGAACAAAAGTGAAAAGAGGCAAAAGCAAACTGAAAACCTAACTGGGAAAACCAAATAACTAAGACAAGAGAAACGAGACTGAGGTACTGTGAAACAACTATGATTACTATGAAAACTATGACTTCTATGACAAAACGTGGGGGAACATAACTCAGACGACATCACGAGGCTGGAAAAACACAGACTAAATACACAGGAGGTGATGAGGGGAAGGGAAACACATGGGGAAACAGCTGACACAAATTAACATGATGACACCACCAGGAGAAAGTGAAACTAAAACAATGAACACAGAACACAAGACCTCTTCAAAATAAAACAGGAAGCCTAACAGGACACAGACATGACACAAGCAAGATAACATGAAACATGACCGACTAACGCATGCAGACTCCACACGACGCACTGAGAAGGAAGACTAAAACATACAGAAAGAAAAACACTGAGGGCAAGACAGGCCATATAATAAAGAGAATAGAAACAGACTCATAACAAGGAATACACAGAATAGCCTAAACTAAACTTGAAACTCAACCTGAGAATAATACAAGAACTAAAAATCCTTTCCATCTACCTAAGAATTCACAAATAAAACAATAAGACCCAGCCCCTGACAAAAAGTAACACTTTAATGTAAGTAACACATAATTATGAGTAAAAATTGAGTGTCGCAAACGTTAGTGAACGAATTAACTCAAACATTCTTCTTCTTATATTTTTCACCCTGGGAAAGTAACTCGCATAAAAACATATGCAAAATCTTTGAGTTCCCTCACTTACATACAATCACTGCGCTCTCGTTGTAAACAGTACTTTTCTTTTTCATTATTTTTTCTTTATGCTAAAACCTAGTTTGTGTTGGTGTTAGTAAATCTGGCCCTTACTGGCAGAGTTATTATAGTTCTTCTAATTAGTTTTTGTTTTTATTTCATTGTGATTTTTTTGGTTTGTTTTTAATTCAATTTAATTTCAGTTTCCAGATTTAATTTTCTTATTTCAGTTCAGTTTTTATTGTTTAATTTTATTTTCATTTTTATTACTCTCAGTGTTCATCTCCCTGTCTTTTTAATCATTACTGGATCCACAGCAGATGTCAGGGCCAGATTTAGAAAAATTCAAAGCTTGTTAAAATCTGTTGGCTCCCAGTCTTCTAGACATCCCGAGTCTCAATAAAAATAAGCATAATAAATGTTTTGCCCAAGTAACAAATACTAAAACTAAGAATATTGCTTCTACAGGGCGATTGTGGCTCAAGAGTTGGGTGTTCGTCTTGTAATCGGACGGTTGCCGGTTCGAGCCCCGGCTCAGACAGTCTCGGTCGTTGTGTCCTTGGGCGAGACACTTCACCTACTGGTGTTGGCCAGAGGGGCCGATGGCGCGATATGGCAGCCTCGCCTCTGTCAGTCTGCCCCAGGGCAGCTGTGGCTACAACTGTAGCTGCCTCCACCAGTGTATGAATGTGAGAGTGAATGAATAGTGGTATTGTAAAGCGCTTTGAGGGGTTCTGAAAAGCGCTGTATAAATGCAATCCATTATTATTCTAAATTTGAACTTTATTCTGGGCAGTTTTCAAAATTCACAAAATCCTTTCAAATAGTTTTTATTTTTATTTTAGTTAACTAAAAATGCCTTTTCACTTCTAGTTTTGCTTTTCAGTTTAGTTTTTGTTGACTAAAATAACCTTGCACTTTATTTGATAACAGATGAATCCTCCTCTTATATTTACCCAGATATATTGGAAGCCAATGATGATGATAATAATAATAATAATAATAATAATAATAATAATAATAATAATAATAATAATAATAATAATTGTTATTATTATTGTTGTTGTTGTTATTGAGATAATTCTCTGGCTTTTAACCACTTCAACTGATTTGATAGAATTTACTTATAGTTAGCGCTATATGTTGGACAAAGGCTCATTTTTATATAATTTTGCCTCTGTAGACCACTACAGTGGATTTTAATCCAAATAATCAAGACATGATATCAGTAAAGACTTTTAGCTTTAATCCAAGGAGTTTTTTTTTTTTTTTTACATTAACTGCTAGAATTACAGTCATTGTTTACATAATCCTCAAAATTAATTGGGTCTACTGACATAATTTTAAATGTAAGGATGGATGAAAATCGTTTGCAGAGTATGACTGTCTGTAGTTTAGAACCCACTGATATCCAAATGCTGTGTTTTTTCCTTCTGCCAGGCCTGTTTTTCCAGCCACCTTTATTTGCTGCTGGATCTCTCTGCATTCAGACTTGTCTTTAATTACGAAGAAGCATGCTCTATTGGGCTGAGATTAGGTGACAGTCGTGAGCATTGAAGAATATACCATTTCGTTGATGAGAAACCCGAGTTTTATCCATGAGAAACTCTTGGGTCCTGGGTCCGAATGCTTTGAGTCATTATTGTTGGATCATTGGATGAGTCTGTATAGTGTAGCCCTGTAGACTTCAGAATTTATTAACAGACACTAATGGGTATGACTTCCACTGTCAGTCATAAACGCTCATGCCTTAGCATTGACTCTGTCACGACAGATGATGCTGTGTTCTTTGGATCAGCTCTTCCTATCCGTTTCCGCACTTTCATGTAGGGCTGCTCAATTAATTATTAATTTTAATTTAAATTACGATCTGGGCTTTCAACGATCATTAAAAATGACTGAGCCGATTATTACCACCTCCCTCGTGCTTTACTCTCGCGCTGCTCCGTGTGGCAAATCGAGCGCACCTCTCTGCGTTTCGAACACGTGTCACAACAATTAAGAGGACCCGAGGGAAGCTCAGAAAGCTCGGAAAACTCAGCAGAAGTTAATTGGAGAGGAGAAGATAATGGCTGCTGAAGAAAGAATGCCGTTGGTTGAAAAGAGAGGTAAAACGACTTCAGTGGTGTGGAAACATTATGGGTTCGCGGAGTCAGACGTGGATCAAGTAGACATAGCGTGTAAACTTTGCTACGGTGTCATAGCTGCACCACAGAGCAAGACTACAAATTGACATACCTCAATGTCAGTTTGATACAATTGTGCATTGTGTGGCTACACAGCTTGCCTTGATGTTTGGTTATTTGTATGCATAAATATTATGCAGTATTTTGAAGTTCACTAAACATAGATGACATAAACATTTTTCATTTATTTTTTATATTGCAAACATTTGCACTGTTATCAGTATTTGCACACTATTTTATATTATTTTATGACAATTTTTAAAGCCATTATTCAATACATTGTTATTGTTAAATAAATATCGTCAAATAATCGAGATCTCAATTTCAGTGAAAATAATCGTGATTATCCTTTTTGCCATAATTGAGCAGCCCTACTTTCATGTATTTAAAGATACAAACAAACCAGGCAGAACTGATCTGGCTCTTTTAGACGTTTTCTGACAAAGTCTAATCTGAACTTCTCGTCCCTGAGTATAACCAGTGGTTTGCACCTTGTTGTAGACCCTCTATATTTACATTCATGAAGGTGTCTCTCGACTATTGACTTTGACAATTATTTGCCAACCTCTTGTGTTCTTGACTTGGTACATGTAATGAAGTTTTTTCCCTTAACCAAGGAAAGAATTCTCTCATCATACACTTTATCTGTCTTTTAAGGTCTTTTGGTGTTTCTGAGTTGGAATTGTATGGGAACAGGCCTCACCTGGTCATTAAACTGCTTAAAAGTCAATTGACTGATTAACTTTGAGCCTCCAAAACTAGGGGAATGTGTATAGAAAATGCCCATTATTACTAATCAGTTAATACTTTTGTGAAACTCTTTGACTTAAAGCTAAAAGTCTAAACTTCAATAGCATCTTGATTTTAGATCCACTTTGGTAAGATAAGAGGAAAACTACATTAATTATGTCTTTGTCCTGTAAATTATGGAGCTAACTGCAGTTTTTTTTTTTTTTTTAACTACATACCTGCAAAACCAATACTATTACATCAGCCTTAACGGGTGCTAATGCGAAATATTGGCATGCCTGCAGGTTAAATTAAAGAAACAAACTTGTTTTTGTTCTGCTAAAAATTCAAGCATTAGCAAATTAATTATAAAAGCTCCAATGAAAACTCAGCAGTAGTACCATGCTGAATATTTTACGGGAGAAAACATAGAGGGATGTGCCCAGAAAGTAAATATTCACTTTTTATACAATTCCAGCTAATCAACTGATTCATTTACAACCTAATTTAATTACAAGTAAGATATTTTAGTGCACACACCTTTAATGAATATAGAGGACTATATATTTATATACATAGAAGTACATTTCCCATCCTGCATGCATGCCTTAGAAGGGAAGGTTATTGGGACTGACCTGGTAATTTCATGGCTAGGGCTGTGCAGTCAAATGTGGATGGGGCTGGAAATGAGTAGGAATATTTAACTGTTGTGCATGCCAGTCTGTTATCATTCATAGCTGTGGCTTCTTCTCACACCTTTATTCTCCAGGATGGTGCTCTGACTGTTGTGATGAAGTGGACAATTAAGAGGGGATCGAAGCTTCCCTGGAGACAACTGCAATGTCCTTGAGCAGGAGCAAAATTGACACAGTTGAATGCTATCAATAATTTATTTTCAGAGAATATCTTTTTTTTTTAATTATTATGTTGCTGGTGTCACTGAGGAACTTTTGGCCCAGTTTGGCCACAATTCAATGATATTAAACTAAAAGTGGCGGTACAGTAATACTAACATGCTTCAAAAGAAGGATCTTTGTCTACAAGGGCAAATACTTCATAAACACTTGTCCTGTATACTCTGTTTAACGTCATGTTATTGTAAACTATGGGTGTCCAGCTGATGCACGTCTTTGCATGTGTGTATTATTGACATGACATCAAGATTTCATTTCTAAAATGAAAGGAAATCACTTTAGATTTCATTTCTAAAATGATTTAACACCCAGCACGCCCCTGCGGGAGGTTCATCCTTCAAGCTCGGGTCCTCTACCAGAGGCCTGGGAGCTTGAGGGTCCTGCGCAGTATCTTAGCTGTTCCCAGGACTGCGCTCTTCTGAACAGAGATCTCCGATGTTGTTCCTGGGATCTGCTGGAGCCACTCGCCTACCTTGGGAGTCACCGCACCTAGTGCTCCGATTGCCACGGGGACCACTGTTACCTTCACCCTCCACATCCTCTCGAGCTCTTCTCTGAGCCCTTGGTATTTCTCCAGCTTCTCGTGTTCCTTCTTCCTGATATTGCTGTCATTCGGAACCGCTACATCGATCACTACGGCCGTCTTCTTCTGTTTGTCTACCACCACTATGTCCGGTTGGTTAGCCACCACCATTTTGTCCGTCTGTATCTGGAAGTCCCACAGGATCTTAGCTCGGTCATTCTCCACCACCCTTGGGGGCATCTCCCATTTTGACCTCGGGACTTCCAGGTTATACTCGACACAGATGTTCCTGTACACTATGCCACTTGGTTATGGCGTTCCATGTATGCCTGCCTGCTAGCATCTTGCTGTTATGTGCTGGATTGTCTCTGGGGCATCTTTACACAGCCTGCACCTGGGGTCTTGCCTGGTGTGATAGACCCCAGCCTCTATGGATCTTGTACTCAGAGCTTGTTCTTGTGCTGCCATGATTAGTGCCTCTGTGCTGTCTTTCAGTCCAGCTTTGTCCAGCCACTGGTAGGATTTCTGGATATCAGCCACCTCCTCTATCTGCCGGTGATACATACCATGCAGGGGCCTGTCCTTCCATGATGGTTCCTCGTCTCCCTCCTCTTTCTTGGGTTTCTGCTGACTGAGGTATTCACTGAGCACTCGGTCAGTTGGGGCCATCTTCCCAATGTATTCTTGGATGTTCGTTGTCTCATCCTGGACTGTGGTGCTGACACTCACCAGTCCCCGGCCCTTTTCCTTCCGCTTAGCGTACAGCCTCAGGGTGCTGGACTTGGGGTGAAACCCTCCATGCATGGTAAGGAGCTTTCTTGTCTTTATGTCAGTGGCTTCTATCTCCTCCTTTGGCCAGCCTATTACCCCAGCAGGGTACCTGATCACGGGCAGGGCGTAGGTGTTGATGGCCTGGATCTTGTTCTTACTGTTAAGCTGACTCCTCAGGACTTGCCTGACCCTCTGCAGGTACTTGGTGGTTGCAGCTTTCCTAGCGGCCTCTTCATGGTTCCCATTTGCCTGCGGGATCCCCAGGTACTTGTAACTGTCCTCTATGTCTGCAATGTTGCCTTCTGGTAGTTCAATCCCCTCAGTTCTGACTACCTTCCCTCTCTTTGTTACCATCCGACTACACTTCTCCAGTCCGAACGACATTCCAATGTCATTGCTGTATAGTCTGGTGGTGTGGATCAGTGAATCGATGTCTCGTTCACTCTTGGCATACAGCTTGATGTCATCCATGTACAGGAGGTGGCTGACAACTGCTCCGTTCCGTAGTCGGTATCCGTAGCCAGTCTTGTTAATGATCTCACTGAGGGGGTTCAGGCCTATGCAGAACAGCAGTGGGGACAGAGCATCTCCTTGGTAGATCCCGCACTTGATGGTTACTTGTGCTATGGGCCCTGAAGGTAAGCGAGTCATGGACTAAAGTAAAACAGTATGTTGAATGTGCCATGCAATGCTCAATTACATTGGTGTGAACTAGTGTGTTAGCGCAGTTAGCTCGTTAACGTGTTGGCCGTCTAGCCCCATGCACGGAGTGATCGGCGGTAGCTCGTTAACGGAGATTTGCCGTGTTGTGGCGTTAAGGTCATTTCAACGAGATTAACCTGAAAGCACTAGTGGGAACACAACGAATATGACTGCACATTTACGCCGACATCATCGTAGTGCAAAGACAAGTGGAAGCAGACAAAAAAAAGCAAGCATGCTACTAACTTTAGCCGAGTCATTTAGACAGCTGTTAGCACATGATTCTCCTTATGCTGCTGAGAATATAGCCCAGAAGAAGCGGATAGTATAGCTTTTATATTGGAAAGAGACATTTCTCTGTAATAAACTCTCTTTTCCAAAGATGAGTGATTCCTCAATCAGATACAGGGCTTGCAATATCGCTAGCCCGACGTCCCGGAGCTAGCGATTTTTTCAGTCGGGCTACCAAAATCTATCTCTTCCCTGCCCGTCGGGCTATTGTAGGAAAAATATATGTCAATGCTTTTGCATTCTTTCGGAAATGTAGCTGGGTAATTATGTCATTGGCATCGGTGAGCTACTGTCAATATGTGACATATTGAAGTCGCGTTTGAATTTGCGCTTGTTTTTTTGCTTTCACTTTGCAATCGTGCGAACTGTGTATAGAGCGCCACAGCACTGATCTGTGAGTGATGATAATTTGTGCACCAATTCCTCTGACATCGTCTTATTAATCGTTAGCTTACTATGCAAACATGACAAGTGAAATCTCCCGCAGCAAGCTTAAACATGTGAGAGGTTGATCGCGCAGAGAATCGCTGAGCTTATGTGAGTGAGTGTGTAAAAGCAGGAGGATATATATTTCATTTCTTCTGAGCCAAATAAGACAGGTCAGGGTGAAGAAGTGACAGCCAAAGAAAAGCTTACCACAAAACGGAGAAGTTATGACAAATCAGACTATGAGGCAAAAAGAAAGTGCAGCTTTATGGTTTCATGGACAAAAGAATTTCTGTGGCTGCAATATGACGAGCTAAATAACCAGGGCTGCACATAAGTGGTCCGCAGGTGCGCATTCGCTGTCAAAATAAAAAACACGCACAAGGGTTAGGGTTAAATTTAAAAACTGTACTTTTGAGTTAAAATATATATTTATAATTTTAATAAATGACAAATTAAAAATGCATGAACATTTTTTTGTATCGAAAGAATATCGAACCGTGACACCAAAGTATTGAACCGAACCGAACCGTGAATTTTGTGTATCGTTGCACCCCTAATATATATGTGTGTGTGTATATATATATATATATATATATATATATATATATATATATATATATATATATATATATATATATATATATATCAGGCAGCCATGAACCGGCTGCCAGTTAACGAGAGACACCCGGAATTGCTAACCGAAGGTCGGACGGTCCTGATCCCCAAGGACCCCAAGAAGGGACCGGTCCCATCCAACTACCGACCAATAATCCAGGCAGTGCACAGGTTGCACTCCCTGCACTATATACAGGGAGAGCAGAATTATTAGGCAAATGAGTATTTTGTCCACATCATCCTCTTCATGCATGTTGTCTTACTCCAAGCTGTATAGGCTCGAAAGCCTACTACCAATTAAGCATATTAGGTGATGTGCATCTCTGTAATGAGAAGGGGTGTGGTCTAATGACATCAACACCCTATATCAGGTGTGCATAGTTATTAGGCAACTTCCTTTCCTTTGGCAAAATGGGTCAAAAGAAGGACTTGACAGGCTCAGAAAATTCAAAAATAGTGAGATATCTTGCAGAGGGATGCAGCAGTCTCAAAATTGCAAAGCTTCTGAAGCGTGATCATCGAACAATCAAGCGTTTCATTCAAAATAGTCAACAGGGTCGCAAGAAGCGTGTGGAAAAACCAAGGCGCAAAATAACTGCCCATTAACTGGGAAAAGTCAAGCGTGCAGCTGCCAAGATGCCACTTGCCACCAGTTTGGCCATATTTCAGAGCTGCAACATCACTGGAGTGCCCAAAAGCACAAGGTGTGCAATAGTCAGAGACATGGCCAAGGTAAGAAAGGCTGAAAGACGACCACCACTGAACAAGACACACAAGCTGAAACGTCAAGACTGGGCCAAGAAATATCTCAAGACTGATTTTTCTAAGGTTTTATGGACTGATGAAATGAGAGTGAGTCTTGATGGGCCAGATGGATGGGCCCGTGGTTGGATTGGTAAAGGGCAGAGAGCTCCAGTCCGACTCAGACGCCAGCAAGGTGGAGGTGGAGTACTGGTTTGGGCTGGTATCATCAAAGATGAGCTTGTGGGGCCTTTTTGGGTTGAGGATGGAGTCAAGCTCAACTCCCAGTCCTACTGCCAGTTTCTGGAAGACACCTTCTTCAAGCAGTGGTACAGGAAGAAGTCTGCATCCTTCAAGAAAATGATTTTCATGCAGGACAATGCTCCATCACACGCGTCCAAGTACTCCACAGCGTGGCTGGCAAGAAAGGGTATAAAAGAAGAAAAACTAATGACATGGCCACCTTGTTCACCTGATCTGGACCCCATTGAGAACCTGTGGTCCATCATCAAATGTGAGATTTACAAGGAGGGAAAACAGTACACCTCTCTGAACAGTGTCTGGGAGGCTGTGGTTGCTGCTGCACGCAATGTTGATGGTGAACAGATCAAAACACTGACAGAATCCATGGATGGCAGGCTTTTGAGTGTCCTTGCAAAGAAAGGTGGCTATGTTTGTCGCTGATTTGATTTTGTTTTGTTTTTGAATGTCAGAAATGTATATTTGTGAATGTGGAGATGTTATATTGGTTTCACTGGTAAAAATAAATAATTGAAATGGGTATATATTTGTTTTTTGTTAAGTTGCCTAATAATTATGCACAGTAATAGTCACCTGCACACACAGATATCCCCCTAAAATAGCTAAAACTAAAAACAAACTAAAAACTACTTCCAAAAACATTCAGCTTTGATATTAATGAGTTTTTTGGGTTCATTGAGAACATGGTTGTTGTTCAATAATAAAATTATTCCTCAAAAATACAACTTGCCTAATAATTCTGCACTCCCTATATATATATATATATATATATATATATATATATATATGTAATAGTAGTACACCTTTAACGCAAGCCTTCAAAGGCTCGTGCTTTACACTACAGTATTGTAACTCTACAAAAAAGACAAATAATATTCCAGTATGGAGATTAGGGTGAGCTACTGCTACAAGTGAACATGAAGGGGGGACATGAAGTAAATTGAAATGCATTGTCAGATATTGTATCCTGGTAGGTGGAGAAAGTAAGAAAGCGAAGACAGGAGAGAAAAATGAAATATTATTTTCAAAGGTAAGGATCGCTCAACAAGTGACTTTTGATAAAATGGAAATTTAAAGATTACTTATAATGTCCTAATTAAGTTTGGAGTTTTTAAATTAGATAACTGGATATATACATGATGTGTTGCTTAATTGTGTTCTTGAATTATACCAATTTTTGCGTTATTCAAGGGTTGCATGGAAAACTGGGGATATTTAGGGCAGGATAAACTGGTTAGTGTCATATGTCATGTAGACTGAGGACCCCAAATGCAGACTCATGGACAAATGTTAAACGAAAACAAGCTTTTATTTAATATAAATCAAAAATCCAGTAGGAAAAGCGGGAACATGGGGTAAACACTGGGAGCTAGGAAAGCTACAGGAGTACACACCACAGGATGTAAAGTAACAGAAACTGGAACTTTTATAATTGTAGCGTCTTTACAATATAACGTGTCTTGAGGGAACTGTTGTTGTGATTTGGTGCTATTTAAATGAATTGAGTTGAATTGGAAGCTGGAAACAGGCTGCGGGAAACCGGATGACACGACAAATGGCAATTAGAGACTCAGACAATTTATACACACAGCAATGAGGCAAGGGGCAAACAGGTGGGAGACACAGCAGGACACAGCAGGAGCAAATCATGGCTAATGTGACTATAGAAGTTAAACTCAGCACAAGAGAGCAACAGTGTAATGTCCACGGACACTTTAGAAGGGCCTTCTAGGGAATAGAGGACAACTTGTTCAGGGGGAATTAACTGATTAAAGACTTTGTGAAATATGGCCTCTAGAACTACCATGGGGCAAAGCCTCAAGGAGTAGTCCTGACCTGATACCACTAGAATAAAATACTAATTTCTTTAGAATGTATAGCTAATAAACGACTGAAGGTAGTCAAAATACAAATAACCTCTTTTTTTCTTAATAAGGCAATAAAAAAAATGGGCCCTAGTGGGCTACATAAATACCCAGCTAGGTGCTGAGTAGTTAGCATTCACACAGAGTGAGCATTCAAGAAAGCAATGAAAGGATCAGTGGTAATAAAGGTTGAAAATACTGGAGTATCAAAGTTGTGAATACATTCATAAGAATGCAGTATTATTGTGGTAATCACTATATTTCTATTATAGTAAGACCTGGTGGCCTCGAATTTCTGGCTTTAAATGAAGAGATGAGTCTTATCACATTTGGAAGGTACAGACTGTTCATGGAATTATATTTGATGTCTATAAGACAAGCTCAGAGATAGTCAAGTCATACAAGCATCTTATTGAGTGAATAACTGCGTGCTGAAGCAGCTCAAAGAACTTTCCTCAGTAAAAAAGAAAACCGAATATAAACGAAAAGAGAATCCTCTAAATAATTTAAAGCAGGAGTAAATACTGTATTATATTATGAATCAAAAAATGTTAAAATCAATTCAGTAATGTAAATATGGCTCGTAATATGAAGACCGTTGAGAGTAAGAGTAAGACTAGAGAAGCACTGTATAAATGCCAGAAGCTTAACATATTTATCACAGCTACAACATTTTTGGCACTAAAGACTCCCTCATTCCAGTGATAGGAGTGATGGTTCATTCATGTCACACTCTCCAGTCTTTCAGTACCATAAATTGTTCGATGGCAACCTGCAAAGAAGTCCTCTTAATGAGTTCATTCATTCTCTCACATTACTTTTCCTGACAGACCTAAAGACACACCTTTCTGGATAGATATAAACACAGGACAATGCCCACATCTGTCTCATTGTCATTAGACGCTGTATTGGTACATTATCTTAGCAATATATATGTGATCATCTCATCATACGATATGATATGATATGTTATGATATGATGTGATCATATATAAGGACTGTAAGAAGAGCCTTGTGAAAAGAATGACAGGACTGCAGATTTTTCATTTATATCCTGTGAAGCAATCAATCTTCAATCAAACCACTCCAGTCCAGAATCCAAGACCACAAGAGGGGGTAGAGGACCTGGGTGTTCATTATGGCACCCCATCACTCTACACTACAAGCACTACAAAAAGTCATTTTTAGCAGCACCTTCTTAATGTAACCCAGAACCAAGAAGTAATAAATTTAACAATACCGTAAAAATACATGAGTGTTAAGAGAGACACAACTTATGCACTAAGTAATTTTATGTAATGCATAAATTTGAGGGCATTTGAAACGAAGTCAAACAATGTTTCCTTATCTTACATTGTAATTATGACGTAACATATTTTCACAAGTGGTGTCTGTCTTTTATTTTTAAATTGCACCAACAATGCCAAAAAAGATTGTATATATTATTATTTTGTACATCATAACTGTAACTGTCCATGAAGGAATTATAGTAAAATTACATTAAATTAAGTATTTAGGCGTAGTAATCAAGTCACCTGGATTCATCCGTAATCATAATTACACAGCCAGCATGTTGGACGGGAGCGCAGAAGCTCTCTTCAAAAGCTGGTGTGCAGCCGCTCAGTCAGAGTAGAGGAGCAGCAGGAGGACAGCACACAGACACGGAGAGAGACACAGACGGAGCTGAGCTGTTACCATTGCCAGACTCGTTCTGGTGCGCGTAAAAGACGCCTTTCTGTTTTTACGCACAGCAAAAAAAAAGGAAAAAAAAGAAAAAAGGGGGGAAACGTGCAAAGATTGATATGGAAGTTTCGACATCAAATACTTTTTCTGGTTCGTTGACTTTATTATTTGTAGGAGAGCGGACTCTCCGCAGACTACAACTGTACACTTAGAAACGAGCGTGACGCTTTCGGAAACTTTCCAACATTCACTTGCGTTTGGAATCGTTAACTTAGTCGTGTAATTAATTGTGGTTATCGCGGCCGGTTTAGTGACATTTTCGCTTCTAAACAGTAAAATGGATCCTTTATTCAGTGCTACCAATGCGCCAAATTGGACCAGCAGCTCCAATGATACCAATAACGGGACCATTTACAGGAACCAGTTTGTGCAGCCGGTCTGGAAAATCGTCCTCTGGGCCATTGCCTACAGCTGTATAGTTATCGTGTCCGTTGTAGGTAACATCACAGTCATCTGGATTATTGTGGCGCACAAACGCATGAGGACTGTCACCAATTATTTTCTCCTGAACCTAGCGTTCGCCGAAGCGTCCATGTCTGCATTCAACACGGTGATCAACTTCACCTACGGGATGCACAACGAGTGGTACTTTGGACTCGACTACTGCCGCTTCCACAACTTCTTTCCGATCGCGGCTGTGTTTGCCAGCATCTATTCAATGACTGCCATCGCTCTGGACAGGTAAGCTTCTGTTTTCACAGCCAGCCTGCTTTCAGAATACACGAGAAATGATCAGTGTGCCCCAAGTGTTTGGTATTGGAAAACACCCGTAAACACCCGAGACCGTCTAATGTAATTTGCCCATTCACGGTACAGTTTATGTTTCAAAATTCCACGAAAGCTTAGAGTACATCCATACATATCGATCATTATGAAAACAGACTACTATTGGTTTCTAAGAGCGTATAGGTGTGGTTAAAAAAAGAGGTGCAAATGCTTTCACATTGTTTTTGTTTGGTTAAATATTACTGACTCTTTGGGGAAAAAAGGTTTTAAATTACATAAGAAACTTCATTCACTAGTTGGTGTAAAAGCACTATTGACAGTATTTGTTTTCCTTCGCTGCCTCCTTTGTTTGCATGTGGCGAAACAACGCGTGACGCACAGGAAGCGCAATAAACAGTTAATGGTTAATGGTTCATTGCCTTCTGGCTCAAACCCTTGTCAAATAAGAAAAAAAGGAAAGCAAGCTGTTGTTAAAAGTTTTGTGCATTCATTTTATGTCTTCATGTATACTCCTGTTACTGAAAATATAGCATTTGGGGGAAAATATTTCTTCATTTCTAAGTCTTTGCTCACTCTTAATGAGCAACCTTGTGTAGGAACACACACACAGCATAATAATCCTGAATGAAAATGAATGCATAGAAAGCCCTGCTCTATTTGAGTAGGTGTTTGTGTGAGTGATAAATGTGTGTTGTTGTCCTTGTGTGTTGTGTTGTATATATAAATCTGTGAAGTATCTATCAATATTTCCATGTAGGTAAATATCTCTGTGTGCAGGAAGGAGTGTGTGAAGATATGTGCATTGCTCAGTTCGAAACACATTTATATGTGTTATGTGTAAGTGTGGGTGGATGTGGGTGGGTGTACATTTGAGACATTCATTTTCCTGCTTAACCACATGAAGCTGTGTTTGCAGCTCTGTATTTTCTGCATCTCAGGACATGTTAGCCACTAATTGTCTCACTGTGGAACACCATTAATCTGAACTTTCCAAGATTAAGTGAGAGATTTGGTTATAGCTGAACAGAGCACAAAAGGGAAGCGACAACACATGCTACATTCAGTCTGCTCACTGAAAACATACTGTTATGAGAGTTTGCCAATCAGGGGATATATAATCTAGCTATCCACGTGCATCCACACAACACAACCATGATATTAAAATCCCTGTAAAGGAACATTAACTTTACCTTGACAGCCCCATATGTATGCAGCCAGGAAAAGATAGTATTTCAGAATATTTCAGAGATGTGGATGATTAAGCTGGAGGTAGACACCCACTGTGACCCATCATTCACAAACAGCAGTACCTTCACAGTTAACATTTCATCTCTTAATGACATAGATATAAAATAATTTCTGTCTGTTGATCGTATGTTTGATGAATGTGTTAAATAGGGGAGGTAGCGCAGTGTTGCTGTAGCTGATAAGACGTTCCTTTTCTTATCTCCATCCTTTTCCTCATCATTTCTGGGGTGCTCTTGCACTGCACTGCCCACAGATCAGCAGTACAGCTGCGTGCTGAGATCAGTGTGCTGCTCCAATGCTGACTGTATTGAGGTAATTGGTAAAAAACAAAACAAACTCAGCTGTAGAAAAATCTACTGGGGCCGTATGTGGATTCATTGGGTCCTTTATAAAATGGAGTTTTCAATTTCTTTCGCCCTGGATTGTGGGTAGAGGGAATTAAGAGAATTTGTCAAAGTGGCAAAGCAGTACAAATCTAAAACCTCTGATTACTGTAGTGGGAAAAAGACTATAACACATGAATTGATTCTTCAGTATTTTGATGATTACATTTGATCAAAATTCATGGTTAGCACTGTTGCCGCACAGCAAGAAGGTCCTGAGTTCAAGTCCACCATCAGGCTAGGGTCTTTCTGTGTGTAATTTGCATGTTCTCCCCGTGTTTGTGTGGGTTCTCTCTGGGTACTCTGGCTTCCTCCCACATTCCAAAGACATGCAGTTAATGGGGATAGGTTAATTGGTAATTCTAAATTGCCCATAGGTGTGAATGTGAGTGCGAATGGTTATCTGTCTCTATGTGTTAGACTGGTGACCTACCCAGGGTGTACCCTGCCTCTCTCCCTAAGACAGCTGACCCTGAAAAGAATAAGTTGAAGAGAATGGATGGATGGCATTTCACTGGCGATGGTGGTGCAGTGGTTAGCACTGTTGCCTTTAACCAAGAAGGTCGTATATTTGAATCCATAGGTGAGCTTGGGGGCTAGCTGTGTGACGTTTGGACACTCTGGCTTCCTCCCATAGTCCAAAATAAAGCTTGTTCAGTTCATATTCTAACTAGTAGGTGTTAATGTGAGCATGAATTGTTGTCTGTCTGTGACTGGTGACCTCTGCAGGTTGTACTCCACCTCTCCCCATTTGACATTAGATAAACTGAAGAAAACTGTCTTGTGTACTAAACTTTTGAAGTCTTATATTTGGGAATCATTTGTATTTTATTATAATAATAATAATAATAATTATTATTATTATTAAGTTAGTAATGGGTAGCTGACATAGTTATGTAAACTGTATATAAAAGATAGATGGTCTTAAAAGTAAAGTTTATAAAGTGGATTCCTACAAAATTTATGCGTTAGTTGAGTTTCACCTGTGACATCCTGGAGCCTACTCAAAGGAGGAGGGTTTCCCCTGGTATGGCAACTCTTTGAGCTGATCTCTCCCAATAAAGTGTAATCCTGTAAATAATGAAATATGTTACTACTATAATATTCAAGTCTGTGTTTTGTTTTTAATTCCCTGGTGTGGTTTTTGTTGTGTGTCTAGCAACTTGGATACAAAAACACCTGATATATCGTGGATAAGTGGATATATAGGAGCCTTTACGGGGTTGCTGTGAGATACTCGTAGATCCGTGCCTCTTCAGTACCCCATGACAGGGTTTTCTCCAAAGGCGGAGAGGTTGATACCAAAAATAGAAACCAACTGAGCAAAGTAAAGTGGAAAAAAATATTTCCCAATAAAAATGAAGTTACCATCACCCCAGTATTCACAAGTACAATCACTGTCTCATCATTTGAAAACACTGCAACAGTTTTAACATAAACGTCTCATGTCCTGTTGGATTTATTTAAACACTGACAAGGTTTTTTTGTTTTGTCATCTATAGACTTCTGTTACCATTACTCACACATTAATAATAAAAAGAAAATCAGATTAAGCTATTTTTATTTCTATTCTAGCCAGTGATTATTCCCATGCTGACGCTTACAAATAGTTGAAATGGCAACAAAGGTTTTGACCAGCAGAGGGGGGGTTTGTGTGCACATGAATCCTCAAGAAATGAATTTTTTTGTAGAACCGATCGGATGGAAAGCTCCCATCTTTTATGCACCAGGTGTGATCATATGTTGATAATTTCTTTGAATAGAAAGGTGTGGTTAGGAAGTAGAAACCCTTCTAAATAAACTGCAATGGAAACACTATATTTGTGTGGGTCTCTGTGTTTATGTGAAAGCTCAGCCTCTTAAACTCAAAACTCTCCATTCATCAAGATTAGTTACTATATAAAGCAACACAGTGCACAGTGTTTTTCCAGGATGGATGATGGATTGATATTATTAAGTATCCACATTCTGAGTGTGCAAGATTATAGATACGATGCTCTCCAAAAGGCTGTAATGGGATAAAATGTACTTCCTGCTTACTGCAAACAAACAAAATGCAACAGGCCACATTTTACAAAGTGCCAAAAACATCAGTTTTTCAACAACAGTTGATGGTGATGATGAAAAAGTATAAGAAGTCTTTGTTTGAAATCAGCTCTGTAATTCACTATTGGAGATTTCAAATAATTGAGAGTTTAAAGCAATATTTTACGATACTTATAAAACAGATGTCCTTAACTTCATCTGATTAAATTTATGTGTTTATATAAAAACAAATATGCAGAATGTACTGGCCTTTCAACAGCCACTTTGCATAAGGCATCAAGGAATATACTCCAGCTTGCAGAGGTTAGAGAGTGCAGAAAATCCATTGCTGAATATTGTTCAATAGTATTCAGTGTACTTATAATCACTGTGCTCACTGCAGCATGGAGGTGGTGACAGAAAATTCTTATTGTCTCTATCAGCCATATTTCTCTTCCATTTTGTTTCTGTCGTCGCAGATAGCTGTTTCGTCTTGTTTCACTCCCTGATGATAATTTTCCCTCATGTTCATTCTTAAGAGCTGCTGGTATGTAGTAATGAGTGGTTTACTCTGAGTCGATAGGTTGCAATTATGAACATCAAGGATTTTGAATCAGCCAGTGTGGAGGCATAAGTATGCATGTTCAAGTGCCCATTAGTCTAAAGAAACTCTTAATCTACTGATTGGACAGAATGAGCCAGACAGACACTATATGCCAATTAGCTTCATGTATATGCATTAAAGGGAAATTAGCCTAATATTTTCTAAGCTATTAATGGATCAGCTAAAAGTTATTTAACGAAACTAAGGAACCTCTTAACCTTACCTAAGAGCAAGGCCAGATTTGACGTCATTATGGGAACAGGAGCTGAAATGAAATAAGATGTAGTTCAGTTGGCCCTGCAGGGTAATGCTTCAGTTAGTTTACCTGAACAGGCAGCAGCATTCCTGAAGAAGAAAGAATTTGCTCTCTAAGGCATCAGACTGTAGCTCCTCTTTAAAGTGCTTTCTGTTTGGTCAGTAGCATTAACAACTGACTTTCAAGAGATTTCGGTGATGGTAAAGTTTTACATGCTGCAGTTTTGCCTGGAAAATAAAGGGATATTTATTGCTGAGGAAAAGTAGAGAATTAAAACGTTTTTACAATTACAAACTCAAAGCCATTAAACAGCCAACTTTGATATTCCCGTCTAAATCAGAGCGTCTTAGGATATTTCAGCTTATTCATTTTATTCAGCTCTCAGATTCAGCAAAACACTTCTAAACTCCTCACATAATTATGAAATTATGTGATGGTCATCAATAAACATGCTATCCAGCAGATCAGCGACTACTGCTTACAGACAAATGAATAGTCCAATATGATGTTGTACTGAATTTTAGTTTATGGTTTTCACTTTTAGTGTTTGCCAAAATGTTTCCATTTCATGCCAGCTTTTTGGCTTTTCTACAACTTGTTCTTTGAAAAATGTAATCTCAAAGTGGCTCATTGAACATGACACTGTTCAATGTAATCAAATGGCCTACACTGTTACCAGATCTCAGTCTTGGCCACAGAGAATTAAAACAGCTCTTTAGGCAAAACGGGGTTTAACCCAGTACTAGCAAGGTGTGACCAATGAGTGTACTTGTATCTGTTCTACAGAACACTAAGAAATTGTAAATCTGTTATTAGTAATCAATTACAGCTACCAGCTGGAGCACATTAGGTGCCAAATTAGAAAATGATGCCAAGAATAGCAGCACAACAGTAACAATGGCTCCCACTTCTCTTCTTACAGGTTCCAGTTATTTCTCTGCTGAGAGCAGAGAAACAACTGGTGATACAAAATAGGCGATACAAAATAATATGTAGGTTTCCTGCGAATGGAGCCTTAGCTTGACGCTCCGCTTAGTCCCTCTTTCCATATCCAAAAAAAACAACAGTCCTTGATAGTTTCTCAATATTTACTTCAAAAGTCCAATGAGGTACACAGCAACAAAATTCCAAATTATGAAAACTTATAAAGCTCAATTCAAAATGGATGAAGAGAGATTGCGAGGTCAAAAAACCATGTGGCTCCACTCTCCTCTCACCCAACTTCCTGCCCTCTCTGCACCATCAAAATAAAAGCATACATTTCAAATTAAACTGCATGTAGGCTCCTACATAATATAAAACCAAACTGGGAAGTCATAAAGGAACTGACTCACAAGGAAACACACGGAGGGGCACACAGTCATGAGGGAGAACGCGACACTGAACTGAGGGGGACGTGGACATAAATACACAGAGGGTTAACAAGGGAAGTGGGAGCACACGGGGAACACAGCTGACACAGATAATCGTAATGACACAGGGCAGTAGTGAACACAACATGACGCATACTGACGAGAGACTGTCAAAGTAAAACAGGAAGTACACAGAGGTTCAGCCAGGAGGAGAGAGAGCACGGGGAGAGCACAGACATAATGGGCTGGGGAAAACATGGAATAAAACACAAGGAGGGGAAACGAGGGCTCACAGATACACAGAGGGCCACACAGGGGGTAATCAAATAAGGAACATCTTAACAGAACAACCTAGGAACCACGGCATAAATAAAGAACAAAATACACGAAAACTAAGAATACTGGGCCAACATGGCCCAGGACCATGACAGATTGGGACCTGATGAATGTAAAAACAAAGAATTAGCAAAATTTATATTTATTTATTTTTTACCTAATTTTTGTTTCTAAGAAAAATGAGAGCCACATATGAGGCTATTCATTTAAAATTTCGATAGAACAGTAGCAGTATAATGTCCTCATAAGTGGATATCAGGCCCTTGTAGAGCAAAATTGAGTATTTTGGTCTAAATAACCCAAAATGTGATGTCCAGGTCCTAGGAGGTTAAAGACATGAGTTTGACGATTTGACCATTGTTTTTGTTTATATGTTTGTTTGTTTTTTAAATTATAATTTTATTATGTTACTCATTTATTTAATTATTTTATTTGGTAGAAATAGGGTGACCATATTTTGATTTCCAAAAAAGAGGACACTTGGCACAGTCATGAGGAATTTTAATAATACTGTTTGCTTAAATAAAATTTTAACATATTAAAATAATGCCTTCTCTGTGCGGTAAATGAATGGTGAAATTAAAAAATGTCTTAAAGGTTCTTACAAGTCAACAAGTGCAAAAAAATATTTTAAAAACCTCTAGAATTAAATAACGTTACAGAAATAATGCCTCATTTGTATAAGAAAAATGACCAATGAGGTATTGCGCAATGGTTTCTGCTGTCTCATTTCGCGTTTCTAACCTCAATTAATTTTCTTTGCACGCCACCATTCTTCCAGTCAAAGTATGATTGGGAATATATTCTCTGGTAAGTCTGAGAAATGCCACAGTACTGGATTTTATTAAGAGCTCAAAGAGTGACTTCAACTGAATGTAGCACTATGACACCATTGACAATAGCTTCAGTCTTGGTGCAGGCACTTTTTTGCTTTGTTAAAATCTGGAAACGCTTCTTTTTTTTTTTAGCAACACACAAGTGCAATCCATGAATCTGTAGCTATTGTGACGCTTCATAGTATGAAATGCCAGTGCACCTTCTGCTGCAGACACAACAACATCCTTGTTTTTCCCAGGTGTAACAAAGAACTCAGTCAACTTACTAGATGAATTTTCGCCTCGCACAGCCTTTATATGGGTGCATATAAGTGGTCCGCAGGTGCGCAATCGCTGTCAAAATAAAAGGCGCGCACCAGATAAGAAGTTGCAACGCACGTTTGCGTACATAAGATTTTCTGGAGGAAGACAGACATTTGTTTAGAACTCTTAAAGATGTCGAAGAAGCAAGCTCCTTTAAGCAATTACTTTGGTGTTCCTCCACCTCCAAAGAAATGTCAGAAGGAGTCCGAACCTCGTATTCGCGTATTCTCGGAAAAGTGGTTGCAGGAGGTGAGCTGGCTTCAAACAAATGATGAACGCACAAAGATTTGGTGCAGAATATGCCGTGAAAATCCCACTCTAGCGAACAAAAACAGTGCCTTTTATATGTACGCGAACGCGCGTTGCAACTTCTTATCTGGTGCGCATCTTTTATTTTGACAGCGAATGCGCACCTGCGGACCACTTATATGCACCACTGTTTATACGTTTTTAAACCTTCGTTAGACACACAAATGTATTTACCACCTCTGCACACAGTGCACTCCGCCTCCCATTTATTCTGAGGGATGGTACAAGGGAAATTTGTTTTGCAGTTTGTCTGAAAAGATGCACTTGCGCTTTGGCATCTTGTAGCATCTTTTCAGCGCGCCACTGCGCACTCTGTCCCGTCTGTGAGCGCGGAACAACCACTTACAACGCAGCAGTTCGGGGACGAAGTTGCACATATGGGTCCTCTGTAAGCCTATAGGAAAACCTTTTTCATCCATCTCGAAAATCCCCCCGGACAGAACGTGAAAAGTGGAAATGTCCGGGGAAAAGAGGACGGTTGGTCACCCTAGTAGAAACAGTAGAGCTAGTTATTTGTCAGCTAATACTAAAGACAGCTAGCTAGCATGGTTAGCTAGGTGCTTGCAAAAACTCATTGTGATGTTATTATTAACTGGTAATGTTGGCTGGTAAAGAACAGGATTAAAACTAAGCTGTTGTACCAGAACAAAGTAAAGAGCTACTCTTTAGAGTGCCTTTTAGTAGATGACAGAAAAGCACTTACATCATTTAACTTCACCTTTAAAACTATTTAAACAATAAAAATCTTCCCACTCCCACCAGCTGTCATGAAAAATAAGGCATAGCTCTTTCTCTTAGACCAGAGTTAAATACATTCATTTCTGCTGTAACATTGAGCCTTAGGGAGATCTATGACAACTGATGGGTTTTTGTAACTTGAAGTGGCCATTGAAGGAACTGCAGTTTTTACACTTGTGTGGCGGTTTCATTTTTCAACCCAGAATTGACAAGCATCAACTTCTAGGAGGTACTTCAATAGTTGCTGAATGATATGAATCTGAATCAAACAAACTGTACATTTTAAAGTTGTAACAATTTGTGTTGCCATCCATGTGTTGTGATAATGCCACGTTCTTTCATAAAGGAATCCTTTAAGGGTGCCACTTAATCAACAATCAATATGACTGAGGAGTAAACAAAGAAATGAAAAATCACCAGCTGAGACTGGATCAAAGGAGATGAAGTACTTTTTATATTTACCTACTATAGCTGGAGGACAGCTTACACCAGGAAAAGCAGGTCTTAGGAGGGGTTTATTTGCTGCATACCCACTACAGCTTAATGTGTTCTCCTCTCCATCTCATGTCCTTCCTCCAATTTCCACATCTTCCCTTCCTGTTCTGTCTGCTATATCCAGAGGGACCATCAAGGGAAGTTATTCTGGCTTCTTCCTCCCTTCTGCTTCTCCATGATTCATGCCTTGTACATAAAAAATGGGAAGAAAGGGATCACTCCTCACGAGAGGATTCTCTGACGTGACTAATCAGGAAAAATGCTGACAGAGCATTGCTTTGCTTTGCAAATTAGCATGAATATTAGCACAGAATTTTCATTTGATGCTATTAAGTTTTTCCCCATTTGAGTTCCCAAACTATGCACAAATTTAATCCAATTTGTTTTATTTGTTAATTAATATGCAAAACCACAATCTAATTCAATATCCAATTAGGCACTCCACAAAATTGAAACATCAAGTTCATTTTATTAATCAGGGTAAGTAAGAATAATGCTGATACAACAACAAACTGGGAGATTAAAACAGAATAGTGAAACAAGCTGATGAAATAAACATGCTAAATAGCCATGCTAGTGAAACCTAGAAACCTGCTATATTATGTTTATTGAGGCAGATATGGACTGCACCTCTAATGCACAAAGAGAACTCGGGGTACAGCAGCGTTACAGGGAACGGTAAAAATGCTTTATCACTTTATCCTACAGTTAGGTACAAGTACTGTACCTCTGAATATGGTATGCCTGTAGTAAGAATAGCTCTGTGCAATTAGTGACCAAAAAATATACCTTCATTTATTCACTCTCACATTCACACAATGGTGGAGGCAAGCTACAGTTGTAGCCACAGTTGCCCTGGGGCAGACTGACAGAAGTGAGGTCGCCATATCATGCCATCGGCCTCTCTGGCCAACACCAGTAGGCGGTAGGTGAAGTGTCTTGCCCAAGGACACAACGACCAAGACAGACAGAGCAGGGCATCGAACCGATAACTTTCCGGTTACAAGATGAGCTTCCCAACCCCCTGAACCACAGTTGCTCCAAATTGCAGAGCAAAGTACAGACCCTTGCGTTTTTCCCCATTTAAATATATGGCTATATGTTTTTAGTAGACAACAATGGCCGTAAGAAACACAATTTTCACTTATTAAGATTACTTTGACTATCATATCAATCTATTTGTCACAGCTGGGGCAGCAGTCGTGTGGTGTATTGAGAAAAGGAGCCAAAATGCAGGTACTGGCTGGGGTGCGAGTGAGTGTTTATTTACAGAAGTGACAAAAACAATCAATCAAGGCTTTATTTGCCACATGCAGGTTGCCCTGCAGTGAAATAAGACCCCCCCGACCTTAAACACACACACACACACACACACACACACACGGGGATACAGGTCGGAGATCGGTAACGTTACAGAAAAAGAAACAAAAAAAAAATAAAAATAAAAATAAAAAATACAACAACACTGAAATATACACTGCAATGGGAAAGTACAAGAGGAAAAAAAGAGACCTCTACTCATGCTGGGTTCCTGTGGGAGGACAGCATGAGAACAGGAAACAAAAAAACTCCTCTGCACAAAAGAGCACATAAATGTCCACAGCACATCATTATGGAACACGTGACAAGCCACAGGGTCGGGTGGGGGTTGAGGAGTAATCCGAAGCGAACACAGCAGCCATCCTGCCCAGCGCTACCATTCCAGCGCGGGCCATACCATTCCGGGCTCAGACCCGCCGTGTTCCCAGGAGGGAACAAGCATCAAAGGCATTTGGAAAGGGAGGGGGGGATGAGTGTGTGGATATCAGTGTGTATGTATGTATGTGTGTGTGTGCGCGTGTCCAGAGTTCAGCTGAGAGTGTCCTTCGCCCTGCCAGGCTAAGTAAACAGTCTTCCAGCCAACCCAGGTGCCCTTGCATGGAATGGGAAGGAACAGACTAAACACAGTCGTTATCAGGGTGTTTTTGTTCGGCTCCAGCCTTGCGACCGCAGCTGGCGCCGAAAGGGTATCCGCATGAAGGGATGGTGCTTTTTACTTTAGTGCGAACAGCTCATATGAATTTCAAAGCTGTTCTAACAGTCCAACACTGGTCTCTCAATCTCCCGTTGGAGAGCCGTGAGCTTCTCCATGATGTTATCAAACTTGCGCTCTGTGATGTTGTCATTCTTGTGCTCAAAGAGCCGATTCTGAGAACTCACTACCACAGCGAGCCTCCCCAAGATGTCATCCAATTTGCGCTCAGAGATGTTATTCCGAGCGAGCCCCTCCAAGATGTATCCAGTCTGCACTCAGAGATCTTATTCTGACTATTCACGGCAGCCGTGCGTTCTCCAAGATCTTATCCGTGCTGCACTCAATGAGCCCATTTTGAGAAACTCACGCCTTGTCCCATCGTTTCAATCCCAGTGGGCAGCCTTGTGGGGGTTTGAACAGCCGGTTCCGCTTTCTTAATTCTTCGATAAGTCAGGGCCAAGCCAGCTCCGATCGGCAAGAACCCTGTTACCATGGTTCCGAATAGGTAGATATCTTCAGCACTCAGGCTCACCCAAGCCCAAACTTCTCGTTGAGAAAGGGGTGTCAATTGCATTTAGGGACCAGTAGATCAAATCCATAATTCCTCCTTTAGGTTTTAGAGAACAGACTGTGAGAGAGTGTTCCAGGGAAAAGTAATACAAAAACACGAGACTAGACAAGGACATAAGACTAACCTGAAACCAAACACTCACAGGAGGAGGAGCAAAATGCACAGAGAAAGATGGCAGAGAGATGCAGAAAGAACACCGGGTTACACAGCGTAATGCAGGGTTACACAGAGTAACGCAGACGACACGACAGAGAGCACAGGAATACACAGGGCTCATATACACAGGGCGGTGATCAGGAAATGGGCAACAGGAGGGAGACACAGCTGGGAGAAACTAGGCTAACGAGGGGAAAAGTACAACTGAACACATTGACATCAGGCATGAACATGAACCTTCAAAGTAAAACACTTTACTAAGACACGGACTAGACAGAGTGAGACAGACTTGACACGGAACTAAACCTACAAAAATAATAACCATAATCAAAACAGTATCACTAAATAATCAGAACATAAATCATAATCAGAAACACACCAAAACATAAGAAACAGAAAAAGCTGGGTCAAAATAACCCAGAACCATGACACTATTGACCTTGAAAGAGAGGTCAGAGTTCAAATTACATAATATTTTAAATCTTTATACAGTTTCTTCTAAATGCTGTCAATACACAAACACACTTGTAAGGATAGTTTCTAAGTTGGTCGATTTTCAACCAATAAATCATTTAGCTGACTTTGGTGGATATAAGCCAAATTTTAACAAACTGTTAACATGACCCCACTCTACACCGTTACAAAGTTTTATCAGAAATCATTCAAAGCTTTTTAAGCTTCTATGTTTGCAAACAGAATGATGACATACGCGCACACACACATGCAAACACTACCAAAAACATAACCTTGTTAGCAACATTCAGTATTCTAACTGATGATTTGGTTATGGTAGTGGCTTATCTCATGCCATGGTACTGACAGCGTGCCTCACTCTGTTTATTAGGTAGGGTATGCTTTGCAGTTATGCAGTTGTTACAACATCAACCTGTTGATGCTTATCCTAAGCTTGAATTGTCATATGGCTCTTCAAAAAACCAAGGAAACTGTAGGGTCTACTAGTTGTTGTGATCAAGCTAATCGTTAAATATGATTATAGCTGATTGATCAGGAAGTTGCAACAAGATGTAGCTAAGCTGATTTGTTTAGCTAAATTAAATTTCATTCTTCCCAACAACAGTCATCCACACCTCATGATGAGAGCACTAGGAGGAAAGCAGGAAGAGCATGTTTTGTCCTTTCCTATCAGAGATACAGTAAAATGTGTGGTCATGTTTTAGTCACCAGTAATCAGACATTGCTAACGTACAAGGACTCGCACAAATGTAGCAAAGTGCTGTTTGAGCTGCTGATTTGCTGTTAAACGCTGATATGAAGTGTTACTATGGTTACTCATTTGAGAAGTCAAGGGCATGTCGGCCACAAAACACCTAATATAGAAGAATATAGAAATATAGAAGAGTTATATCATTATAATTAATTAGTGGTGAGAGGAGATACCATCATATACGTTCGCAAACATGATCTCATTGAAACAAAAAAAAACATTGTTATTTTATGTGCTGCAAATATTTCAAAAGACAAGTCGCTCTCAGATCTTCGGTAAATGCACATGCATCATTTAGTCTCAGACATTTAGATAATTTTGAAAAGGTGCCACAGAGCCATGTCACCTCTGAGCAAAAAAAATAAATAAATACTGATTTTAACACTTGTCATTTCCTGTCACTGAACAAAATCTACTCAGGTTAGAGCTTGGAAAAAACAGCCATGAGACTGGATGTGTCTAATTGAGGGCACTTAGCTGACTGGTGGCTGCTGTTATTAATGTTATTATTTAATTTGGTGTCTGTATAGGAAGTTAAAAAAAAAATAAGCTACAAGATAATTGAGTGTGGTGGTGCTGAAGTAATTTAAATTACTAGCTTAACTTTGGCTCCATTATTATAAGGCCACATAGGACTGCAAATTTTGACAGTATTTAGTTTTTCTTATACAGGGAGTGCAGAATTATTAGGCAAGTTGTATTTTTGAGGAATAATTTCATTATTGAACAACAACCATGTTCTCAATGAAGCCAAAAAACTCAATATCAAAGCTGAATGTTTTTGGAAGTAGTTTTTAGTTTGCTTTTAGTTTTAGCTATTTTAGGGGGATATCTGTGTGTGCAGGTGACTATTACTGTGCATAATTAGTAGGCAACTTAACAAAAAACAAATATATACCCATTTCAATTTTTTTTTTACCAGTGACACCAATATAACATCTCCACATTCACAAATATACATTTCTGACATTCAAAAACAAAACAAAAACAAATCAGCGACCAATATAGCCACCTTTCTTTGCAAGGACACTCAAAAGCCTGCCATCCATGGATTCTGTCAGTGTTTTGATCTGTTCACCATCAACATTGCGTGCAGCAGCAACCACAGCCTCCCAGACACTGTTCAGAGAGGTGTACTGTTTTCCCACCTTGTAAATCTCACATTTGATGATGGACCACAGGTTCTCAATGGGGTTCAGATCAGGTGAACAAGGTGGCCATGTCATTAGTTTTTCTTCTTTTATACCCTTTCTTGCCAGCCACGCTGTGGAGTACTTGGACGCGTGTGATGGACCATTGTCCTGCATGGAAATCGTGTTTTTCTTGAAGGATGCAGACTTCTTCCTGTACCACTGCGTGAAGAAGGTGTCTTCCAGAAACTGGCAGTAGGACTGGGAGTTGAGCTTGACTCCATCCTCAACCCGAAAAGGCCCCACAAGCTCATCTTTGATGATACCAGCCCAAACCAGTACTCCACCTCCACCTTGCTGGCGTCTGAGTCGGACTGGAGCTCTCTGCCCTTTACCAATCCAGCCACGGGCCCATCCATCTGGCCCATCAAGACTCACTCTCATTTCATCAGTCCATAAAACCTTAGAAAAACCAGTCTTGAGATATTTCTTGGCCCAGTCTTGACGTTTCAGCTTGTGTGTCTTGTTCAGTGGTGGTCGTCTTTCAGCCTTTCTTACCTTGGCCATGTCTCTGAGTATTGCACACGTTGTGCTTTTGGGCACTCCAGTGATGTTGCAGCTCTGAAATATGGGCAAACTGGTGGCAAGTGGCATCTTGGCAGGTGCACGCTTGACTTTTCTCAGTTCATGGGCAGTTATTTTGCGCCTTGGTTTTTCCACACGCTTCTTGTGACCCTGTTGACTATTTTGAATGAAACGCTTGATTGTTTCGAGCCTATACAGCTTGGAGTAAGACAACATGCATGAAGAGGATGATGTGGACAAAATACTCATTTGCCTAATAATTCTGCACTCCCTGTGAATGTAAAACACAGGGAAGGGACAGTGAACTAGGAACTATAAATATGACACAAGCAGAAAACAATAAAAAGAACCAAACCCATGACAAACAATAAATCAAAGAATATAACTTAAACCAGAATTACACAAACTGGGTCACAACTAGATGTCATCTATGTAGATGAGGAGGCTAATTTTTCTCCATTTTGAGGGGATTCGTGCCTATGCATAGCAATATATGGGACAGGGCATCTCCTTGGTAAATCCAACACTTAACCTTCTAGGACCTGGCGTCCACATATGTGGACATCACATTGTGCGTTATTTAGACCAAAATACTCAATTTTGCTCTACAAGGGCCTGATATCTACTTACGAGGACATTATACTGCTACTGTTCTATGTGGCTCTGATTTTTCATAAAAACAAAAATAAGGTAAAATGCATGTCGTGGAAGAGTTCGGGTCTTAGGAGGTTAATGGTGACTTGCGTAATTGGTTTGAAGTTGGCCTTTAGTGTTGCCACGTCCCTGAAATCCTCATCAATCCTCATTTGCCATTTCTGCGATTTCGCATCTCATCCAGTAGCAGCTGGTTCATTTGTGCTGTCGTGCTCATTGAGTGCAGTTCGTTTCTTTAGCCAGTAAGTGTGAATGGTGCTGTCCAACTCATCATACTTGAGACACTTTCTTGGATGTCTGCTGCTGGGATGGTAACTGGTTTCTATTCAGGGAAGTCCCTGTGGACTGCTCCTATTGGTTTTGCATGAGTGAGTGGTGGCTGAAGGATTTACAGGTATGCAAAGAGTCTATAATGGCAACAACAGATGCAATACTTCAAATTACATCTCACAAACACAATGAACTCTCACATACAGAAACACACACAAGCTTTGCTACCATCATCCAGCTTCCAGCTACAGATGGAAATTTACGTAATTTGCTGCAAAAAGAAATAGTAAACCAAAAAAAGATGAAGGACCACAAGAAATAGATTAACAATACAATTACCACCGCCTACATTCAAATACAATTTCTGAAAAAAATAAAATAAATAATTAATCAATCACCTTTACTGTCTCATTCTTAATCACTTACATTACAGGAAAACTCTGCAGCAGGTTCATGGTGTTTATATTGAACCACTGCATTGCCATTGCAGTTTTAGGTTCAATTTGTGGATAACTGGAGGTGTATGTCAGACATGACATCCAGCATTTACTGCCCAAGCTACCTGCTACCTTGTGAGAGGGAATCCTATTGAGAGGAATCAGATATTGCCTACAGACAGATGTTTGAAGTACAAAGTCTCAAGGGTGTGTTTACCAAGATATGAATGAAGGGGAGAGAAACACAGGGGTGCTAAGATCTCTACCAGCAAATCCATGAAAATGAAATTACTTTCGGGTAAAGAAGTGTGTCTGTGTCTGAATGTGTTTTTTATTTATTTATTTTTGTAACTGCAGGAGAAGATTAATCTAACAGAACCAGGCCCCAGGTGCAGGCTGTGTGAAGATGCCCCTGAGACAATACAGCACATAAAAGCAGGGTGCAAGATGCTAACAGGCAAAGCATACATGGAACGCCATAACCAAGTGGCTGACATAGTGTACAAGAACACCTGTACGGAGTGTGGCCTAAGTCCCAAGGTCAATATGAGACACACTCCCCCTAGGGTGGTTGAGAGTGACCAAGCTAAGATCCTGTGGGACTTCCAAATACAGTAAGACCCACTGGTGATGGCTTACCAACCAGAAATGATAGTGGTAGACAAGCAGAGGAAGATGGTTGTAGTAATAAATGTAGCTATACTGAATTGGGGCAACATCAGGAGGAAGGAACATGAAAAGCTCAAGAAAAACCAAGGGCCGAGAGAAGAACTCGAGAACATGCGGAGGGTGAAGGCAAGTGTAGTTTGGTGTCCAGTTTGCATGCCAGTAGGGATAATAATGGTGATTTGGGCTTTTGGGCAAGCGGACCACTGTTCTCTGCAGGTGTGTGTTTGAATCTGACATCACCAGCTTAAATATGACTCACCTACATGAAGGAAAAGCCACATGGCTGCCAGAGCCTTTTGAAGTAGAGCTAAGGTAAAGCCGAGGTACTGATCTCCCGCTTTCAGTGGACTGCAGGGAGCATTTGATTTTAAAAGCCTGCTCTTGTGCTTGATATAATTAGAGTGAGAATATCCATTTAGCAGATTCATTTGGGTTATTAGTGGGATTAAGCCTTTAATTAGACCTCTTTGGCTCAGGATGGCATTTGGCTGGAGAGCTTTTCTGAAAAGAGACGAAAATTAGTAACAGTATACTGTGTACAACAAAAATATCAACATTATAGGCTTTTCACATAGTGTGGGAATTTAGTAATTGAAACTGAAAATCCTTGAGAAATGACTTCCATAAAGAAAACACTTCACCAGATAAGCATACCTTCAAGATTATGGAGCTAGCAGGAAAAACATGAATTAAAGTGCAACTCAGTCAATACAACCAAATCTCTAATAAATGTAAGTCAAAAATCTATACAGAGGTTTAAAATAAGAACTGATGGGGAGTTGATAATTATTTCTTTCTCTCCCTGAAGTATTGTATTTTCAATGAGGAGAAATGAGATCCAACAGAAAAATGACTTTAGATGGACTTTGTAATGAAGCTCAGTGTCAATGATGTGCAAGGTCATTTTAAGTGATTCCTGCACCTCTTCGTCTCTGATGCGGAGCATGAACATGGCAGTGTGAAATCACTACGGAAACGTCGAGGGAGCCTGATGGGAATCCTTCACACATTTTATGAAACACTTTTATGTTGTAATTCCAGTGTCTCTCTAGTAGTGCTGCCACAAACGATTATTTTGATAGTCGACTAGTCAACGATTATTTTTGCGATTAGTCGACTAATCAGATCATGCATCCATTGGACGTAAAACGTACAGCTTATTGCACCAGCATGCATCTGCTCTTATATAACTATCATTAGCTTACAGCTTTAAGTGTTTAAGGTATGTGCTAACTAAAAATAAAGGCAAGATGATAGTTTAGTTGAGGGGCAATCGTGGCTCAAGAGTTGGGAGTTCGCCTTGTAATCGGAAGGTTGCCGGTTCGACCCCCGGCTTGGACAGTGTTGTTGTTGTGTCCTTGGGCAAGACACTTCACCCGTTGCCTACTGGTGGTGGTCAGAGGGCCCGGTGCCTCTGTCAGTGCGCCCCAAGGTGGCTACAATGTAGCTTGCCATCACCTGTGTGTGAATGGGTAGATGGCTGGATATGTAAAGCGCTTTGGGGTCCTTAGGGACTAGTAAAGCGCTATATAAATACAGGCCATTTACCATTTTATTAAATTTTAATGAAATTTGCAGATTGTTTCGGTGAAGTTTAATAAACTCCTTGCTATCTAAAATATAACAGGACACCGGAGTATATTCTCCAGCATCTCACACTTCTGATAATCAGTTGTCTGCTTGACGTTTATTTAGCTGTGTAAAAACTATAACTTTAATCTCAGCCAAACAGATTTACTCAGGAATAAATAAAATACTAAAAAAAAGCCAAACAATAAAATTTTTAAGTTATCTAAGTGACTTATATATGTTTAACCTGAGTAGCGAAAGACAGCGGTGGGTTTGAAAACGATTTGCCCGGAGTCCGGGGTTCTCACCGGCTCTAGTGAGCTTTGCCCCCGGCTAGCTATCGAGCTAGTGGGTAACAGATGTCAGAGCGCTTTTGAAAATATGTGGTGTCTTGATAAACTGAGCAGATATTTGAGGTTTACTCAGCTACATTCTTGCTTGAAAATATGTTAAACTTTATTTTGTGAACCAGAAAGAATAATAAGAGTAACATTAAAACTAACCAGCTGCCGCCATTATTGGAAACTGAGCTGGGCTGCGCTATGAATTCTGGGACAGAGCTACTTCTTCTTCTTCGGGGTTTAACGGCAGCTGGCATCCTTGTACATGCAGTGCTGCCATCTTCTGTTTCAGTCTGTTATTACACTCTTAAATCCTACTACTTATTCATGCGTCTTTTGTGATCTTACAAAGCTTCAATCGACGCGTCGACTATAAAATCAGTCGTCAATGATTTTGATTGTCGACGTAATCGTGACTAGACCACTAATCGTAGCAGCCCTACTCTCTAGGGAGCATAGTTTCACGATCCCGTGCAGAAAAAAATCATCTTCAAAGTCTAAATAATTTTTGAACAAATGAAAACGTCATGTGATTTTCAACCTGTAAATATGAAAGAAAAAAGGTCATGTTTTTACTGGTGCTGAGTGGGCAAGTACGTGTGAATATTCACATCCCAGAGGTCATGTTCAAGTTACTCTCAAGAAACTCTATTTCTGTGAGTGTTTTTACTCTTTGCCCACGTCAAGGACTTAAATAACTTGTGATCCCATGCTAAAAAAAAAAAAAAATCTTCTATCTGTAAAGCTCTTTATTCTGTCCTATATTCTTCTTTCATGTAAACCATGAAGCATTTGTGTCCCTGCAGGTACATGGCCATCATCCACCCTCTGCAGCAGCGCATGTCCTCCACAGAGACCAAGGTGGTGGTGGGTGTGATCTGGGTTCTGGCTCTGCTCCTGGCTTTTCCTCAGTACTACTATTCCAACACGGCTGAGGTCCCTGGCCGTGTGGTGTGTTACATCGACTGGCCAGAATACACTGTGTTTGACTTCAAAAAGATGTGAGTGAGTCTCTCTGGCAAGCAGCTATTCAAGTCAACAAGCCTAGCTAATTATTTTCCCATCAACAACAAATTTGGGAGGTTTGTGAAATTTGTGTGTATTCAGTGAAAATGATTAAAGCTTTCAAAGTAAGTCAAGTGACGGCACTCAGACAAACCGCCTGTGGGACAACAAAAAAGAAGAGCTGACTCAAAAGCCTAATGTAAACAGAACCTACGGCCTCATTTGGCTGTTTATTAAACCACAGAAGACTGACTGCATGTGGTGCATTTTGGACAAGTGCCCTTGCTGAGCTATTGATTCCAGCTTGTCTAAAAGCCAGCCTCAATTCTATAAATGAAAGAGCCTGTTCAGTCATCAACTTAAGTAGCCAAATGTGGACTTGATTTATTTTTTATTTTGTTATCTGAAATGCGACAGATTAAGAGAGTTAAGCCAGAGGGTCACACAGAATTCAAAATAGAGTTATTACCAGCATTCAAGGAAATTTTACTCCTGAGGTTTCTAATTCAGTCATGTGGAGTCAAAGTCTTCTCTCTTATACTGCTGAATATTCAGTAGCTCATTTTCTTCTTTTCAGCACTTTGCTGTGATTTTTATTTAAAAGTGGTCATTGTCTCTCATGCAGCAAAAACACCTTTTCATTAATGTTCTCTTTACTGGGGAACATTTGGAAGAAACATCTGCCTGGCAGACACTACACATTTACACATTTAACCAGTTTTAATGCACTGCTACAGCCTATTACTGTCACATTTTTATAAACCAGGCTGCTTTTAGGTTTTATGACAATTGGCAAAAAGAGGAATAGGTATTTTTACTCAATAATACAATAACAAACATGAAGTTATTGTCATGATTCGTTGTGTGGCAGGCAGGAGAAGGACCCAAGATGCAGACTCACAGACACGGGGATAAACTTACAGATCACAGTTTTAATGCTGGCTTAATGGTGAAACACAAAACAGTACTGAACTAAACTGGAAAAACTAAACATGAGATGTACCAGGAACCACGGGGAGAATAACACACAACATGAGGGAGAACGCGACGCCGAACAGAGGGAGACGCAGACAGAAATACACAGAGGGTTAACGAGGAAAGTGGGAACACACGGGGAACACAGCTGACACAGATAACCATAACGAGACAGGGCGGGGTGAACATAACACTGACGGGAGACGGGCAGAGTCAAACAGGAAGTACAGAGGTTCAGACAGGAGGAGAGAGCACGGGGAGAACACAGACATAACAGGCTGGGGAAAACATGGAATAAAACACGAAAGGGGACAAGGGCTCATGAATACATAGAGGGGCACACAGGGGGTGAGAGTCACAAAGGGAAAGCACACAGGGAACAACATAACAGGGCAACTCAGGAAACAGAACCTAAACAGGGAACTGAATACAAAAATACAAGAGAACTAAGAATACTGGGCCAACACGGCCCAGGACCATGACATCACCCCCCCCCCCCCCCCCCCCACAAGGGCAGGCTCCAGACAGCCCAAACACAGGAAAACAAAAACCAAACAGAAAACGACCCAGGGCGGGCGGCGGGGGCCCAGGACGGAGGGCTCGGAACAAAAAACAAAAACGAACAGCAGAAAACACAGGAGCACAAGACCATAGTTCAAATAAAGTTCAGGGGGCCGACCCAGAGCCCACCGGCACAAAAGTTCACGGGTCACACGGTCGGGGGGCCGACCGGGCGGGTGGCACAGGTGACAGAGCTGGTCCGGAGGCCGGCCGCGCGGAAGGCAGCGGCGGCGACGAAGGAGACGACGGAGCAGTTCAGGGGGCCGGCCGCGCGGAAGGCAGCGGCGGCGGCGAAGGAGACGACGGAGCAGTTCAGGAGGCCGGCCGCGCGGAAGGCAGCGGCGGCGGCGAAGGAGACGACGGAGCAGTTCAGGAGGCCGGCCGCGCGGAAGGCAGCGGCGGCTCTCCAGTGTCAGGCGCACTGGCCGAGGCCCGGTGGGCACAGGACCAGTCGAGGCAGGACCAGTCGAAGCAGGAGACTCAGAGGCTGGGCCAGACGAGGACGAGGACTCTGAGGCGGGGCCAGACGAGGACGAAGACTCTGAGGCTGAGGCTGGACCAGGCGGAGCTGCAGAGGCTGATGGAGGCTGAACGGGCCCCTCGGACCCTCCAGCGGAGACAGGAGGCTGAACGGGCCCCTCGGACCCTCCAGCGGAGACAGGAGGCTGAACGGGCCCCTCGGGCCCTCCAGCTGACGTGACGCGAAGCGGTGGCGTCACCGCAGGGTGCCGGATAGGCACACCTGGGAGTCCAACAGCAGACGCAGGACAAACAGTTATGAAGGCCCCTGGCTGGACTAGGAGCTGAGGAAACACAGGCTGCTGAGGCACAAACCCAGAGAGAGAGAGAGCAGGTAAAAAACAGTCTATAGGGCTTAACATCTTAACACAAGAAACCATGAAGTGGACAGTGGTAGGGACCACCAGTTCTGAGCCAGCATTCATTAGGTTCCCAAAGTCTGCATCAGTCCAAAGTGGCTCAGAGGTTACTAGCCCAGTCTGTGTAGTCCTAGGAGAGGTCAACATAAGCTGGTTGGACTCAACCGGTGGTAGTGTGCGGCTCAGAGGAGCTGGTTCGACCATACGGAAAACAAGAACCACCACTCGATCCACAAAAACAAAGCTTAGATCATCAGGAGCTGACTCCTGGAAAAACGGTAAATACACAGATATGGACCTAACCAATGGCACCGTGGTAGCATGACTGTGGTGTGTTGGATGGATGTGTTTGTTGGAACCCGTACCTGCAGTGATCTGTGGCTTCAGAGTGCTAACCCTATTGAGTGGAGAGACAGATACAGGTGAAACGGTACGTGAACCATTAACTGAAGCAGGTGACACTTCAGGCTGAGAGAGGGTGGTTACGACATTGTTCGGGGCCAAAACCCTATCTAGTGACGAGTTCATAGAGGCAGGAGAAAATGGTGTCACATAAAGCCTGACCCCAGCTTCCATCTCCTGAGTGGTGGTTATGGTGCTGGAGCAAAACAGTTCAGAACCACCTGGTTTATTACCTATGGGGAGACAGGAGACGTGTTGTGACATTACAGTGTCCTGGTCACCATGATCTGCTGTTATGTGTGCATCTTGGTAACATGCTAGGGGTTCATGACCAGTGTTCACAGTCTCTGGTTCGTGAAAAGCAAGTGTAGCTGGGCACACCGGAGCACTAGCTATGCTTTCGTTGCCCACTGATGGAGGAGCAGGGCCGGCTCAGGAGGGAAGAGAGAAACCACAGGCAACTCAGATTTAGTTGGAACTGCAGACACGGAAAGAGACACCAAAGGAAACACCTCCCTACCGTTATTAAAACCAAAGGCAGTGGGAAACCTTGTCAGTCTGTGAATCGAGTCTGTGGTCCCTGCCGGGTTGAGTGAAGCGGGAGCGGAACTGTCTCTGGCCTGCGGCTCGGTGAATGGCTCATTGCTAGCCACCTCACCGGCTAAGTCCGTAGCCTCCTCACATGCCTTCCGCTCAGAGGTAACTTGGAGCGACTGGACAGTTTCACTCACCTCCGAGCGTCGGGCGATGCGGTGGCGACGCGAACGCCGTTTTCTTTTGGCCGTGGGCCCCGTAGACGTGGGAGATGGAGGCTCCTGAGGCGTCGCAGCGGCTGAGGAGGCGGTAGTAAGCGGAGTGGCAGGCGGGAGTCCCAGGCAACTCCGGGGGCCCCCAAGGGCTAGCCGTGTCCCGCGGAAAACCTCATCGTAGGGGGGAGCGAGCCATGGCTCCTCTCGTAGCTCTTCCTCCAGTTGCTGCCGCTCCTCGAGGTCGGAATCCGCGCCCCCCACAGCGACCTCGTGTTGCTCAGTGGAGGGCAGAACGGGCCGTGGCGGTGCGCGACAGCGGCGGGAACGCCGTTTCCTCTTAGGGGCGGCTGTGGGCTCAGCCTGGCCTTCCGTGGCGACCGGCTCCTCGCCCTCAGACCACATCCGTGCCAGGCAGGAAGCAGGAGACGAGTAGCCCGATCGCGGCGGCGAGGGTGGGTGGTCGGTCTGTGGTGGGACAGCTGACGAGAGCTCCTCCTCGGTGATAAGCCAGGGCTTCCAACGGAGCTCGTCCTCCCGATACGCCCGTAACACCTGCTGCTGCTCCTCTTCACCGAAGTCGCTGGCCTCTGGCATCTCCGTGCGCCACGTAGTGTAGACAGGCGGTGGCGAAGATGTAGAAGCCGATGAGAAGCAAACAGGCGGCGTAACGGTGGTGAGCCCCATGGTCCCGATCCTGACCGTTTCCGGTTCTTTCTGGGACAGCTGCCCCGGGCGGATGCCCACGGCGGACACAAGAAAGTCCCGGATGTGGGGGCGCAGCGCGCCGAATAGCCACGGGAGCCCGGACACCATCCGCTGAAGACGGACGGCTACGGTCTCCCGGTATTCACCTCTAGGCAGCGTCGCCCATTCCTCACAGTGGTATTCCACCGTGTAGACCAAGTCTTCCTGGAGGTCCGCAGAGGGGTTGTGAGCTGCTGGGTCCAGTTCGTGGTCGCGTTCTTCTGTCATGATTCGTTGTGTGGCAGGCAGGAGAAGGACCCAAGATGCAGACTCACAGACACGGGGATAAACTTACAGATCACAGTTTTAATGCTGGCTTAATGGTGAAACACAAAACAGTACTGAACTAAACTGGAAAAACTAAACATGAGATGTACCAGGAACCACGGGGAGAATAACACACAACATGAGGGAGAACGCGACGCCGAACAGAGGGAGACGCAGACAGAAATACACAGAGGGTTAACGAGGAAAGTGGGAACACACGGGGAACACAGCTGACACAGATAACCATAACGAGACAGGGCGGGGTGAACATAACACTGACGGGAGACGGGCAGAGTCAAACAGGAAGTACAGAGGTTCAGACAGGAGGAGAGAGCACGGGGAGAACACAGACATAACAGGCTGGGGAAAACATGGAATAAAACACGAAAGGGGACAAGGGCTCATGAATACATAGAGGGGCACACAGGGGGTGAGAGTCACAAAGGGAAAGCACACAGGGAACAACATAACAGGGCAACTCAGGAAACAGAACCTAAACAGGGAACTGAATACAAAAATACAAGAGAACTAAGAATACTGGGCCAACACGGCCCAGGACCATGACAGTTATGATTTAATGGCTAATTTAAAATACTAATAAATGCAAAAATCAAGAATATCACTTCAAATGTGTAGGTCAGAAACTTTGGAGTTTTTGTTAGTTAAATGGTGGAAACTAATTAGTTAGTTGAATATCTTTTAATTACTTAAGTCTGTCTTATGGAGAAGTTTGATGGAAGCAACTATTGTTTTCTGCTGAAGTTTTCACATCCTAATCATACTGTTGGAAGTCCGGGCTACCGACTGGCTCCCTAAATTATCTGTATTTTCCAGTTTAGGCTGATTTCAAAGAGCCTTTAGTGCCAAAATCTTTTAGCATCAGACTGTGTTTATTCTTCTGAAGACAGAAGGCAAAACCCAAACAACACACCCTTAGAGAAGTAGATGTGGACCTTAAGTGAAACAGCATTTAAACAGAAAAATAATATCACTAAAAGCTGCAAAAACCTAGTAGTAAACAGAGTACTAAATGATATTAAGTCAGAAAAACATGAAAGGAGGAGCTGGGGTGGATTTGTGTTTCAGAGTGGATCGCAGATGGGCAGCAACAACTGTGGGCAGGGTGCAGCAGCTTAAATATTGTGCCCTATCTGAGATTTGGATTGGATGGACCCACCGGCCAATGGCTTGGTGTTGAGATGAGCTCACCTGTTGAGATTGGTGCTGTGCTTGACTTTGTGGTCTGCTTGAACTAATGCCTGATGTTATCCACTGGCAGATTTGAGTACTCTCATCATGTATTATATGAAACTGTGTGAGTGCTGCAGAGGTTTGACAAGATGTGTGGCAGATATTTGGATGAGAGATGCTGCAAGTTATTAAAGAAGGTTAAAACAGGCTCTTCAAATGGTTTACTACTACTATGTGAGCCTGGTCAGGCAGTTCATTCAGGCATGACCAGTCAGCACCCTTTCCTCCAATTATCATGTTTCCTCTGGTTGCTAAAATAGGACCAAAGAGCTTTCATATCAAGGCAGTGAGTGAACATTAACATGAATCATTTTAACACCATATTTATGCATTGCCTGAGCAGAGGAAACAGCAAAAGCTGTCACTTCTGTCGAAGTGCTCCAAATGCATTTCCCCCACCCCGTGATCTGAGATCAAAGAAAAGGCAAAGAAATGTATTGTTGTGCAAATGCGCCTGTTAATCTTCTCTCTGCACACACGGACACCTTGCTGTGTTATACAAACTTCAGAAGGTGCTTTAGCCAAAGCTGGATAAACACAGCATATCTAAAAAGGACGAATCCCCACTTTACACCACCCCAGTGACCTGCAGTTTCTCCTGCTTGTCTTCTTGTAATCCTAGTGGGATGACTGTCCAATACCACATATGATGCCAATAACACAGGTAGATTCTACAAATGTTAACACAGAAAAACACCCACACAATGACACACAAACACAGGCTGATCGCAGCCCCACTGATGGCACCCTCTCAGCTCATCAGCAGCGATGTTTACTCTGCTTCGGTGCCAGTCTGCCACTGCCGTCCCCATATTCTCCCACATTTCTCCATGGAAATATAGCTTATTATGAACATCACAACAGCAATTTCATTGTTCATGATGGGGTGCCTGCTACACTTATTATTTTTTTTAATGAAACCATAATCAGTGACATGCCGGAGCTGAGTGAGAAAACAGTTACTAAGCTGAGCTAACAAGACTGTAAATGACACTTGTGATTAAAGCCCAACGCTTTGACTTTGCAGTCAGTGGGAATTAGTATGCAAGGTCTCATAGGTGGGTATTAATAGATGTTACTGCATGCTTTCACTGACAGCTTACAAACTATTCCCCCTTAACATGCTACAGCATGTTTTGGGCATTGTAAAATTGCACGACATGAGCCTGTCATTAGTGACAGTGAAGCAGTCTGGAGTTGTCCTCCTGTTACCTCCAGTAATCTTTTGCCTCTGTTAGCAAGAAAAGTCAAAAAACAGCTGACCTTCCTTCCATATATATCTATAAAGTTATCTATCTATATATCTATATATAGATATATTTATTTATGTATTTATATTTATATTTATATGAACGCTACTATTGAACAACAGGCATGCATCCATTTGTTCCCATGTGTTAAAAATGTATTCCATATTCATTAATTATTATGCATTTAAAGACACACATGCACACACACACATTAACCTGTATATATAAATTACTGTGTGTAATTTGTCAGTGCAGCTGTGACCTCCACTGAGTAAGGTTTTATTGATTTTGCTTGTATGTCAGTTAGGTGATATATTGCAGCTTCCTTTCCCTAAAGCGTCATTCATCACTTAGAAATAAGAGCCTGCTCGGGCCCTCTGAGCAGAATGACTCTGTCAAGGAGTCGATCTGGTAAGTGTCATGTCGCAGCTCCAGTAGAAATCTAGACATAACATCCTGTGTTACTCGACCACTCTTTCTAGAAAGGCCTGTTCCACAGTGTGAACCAAATCTCAGTGAGGAAGTCTGTTAATATCAACAAAAGAAGTTCCATAATCAATCGTGAACTTCTGCAGCAGGAAATGTGATCAAACGAGTCTCTAACTAAGCTTCTAAACTACTACAAAAAGAACATTTTACTAACCACACAGCTACTAAGTGCTCTATATATTCAATGTATTTTATTTTATTTTTTTACAAATATCAACAAAACTAACAAGTCGGAGAAACTCAAATACACCCAAATACGAGGCCATAACAACCATTATGAACTGTAAAACGTGCTGGCATTGGAAATGCTCCTCCTTTAGGAATGTGGTCAACTCAGGTGGAGGAAAACAGCTGCGAGCAAGAAACAAACCTCCAGCTTTTTTTTTTTCAGAACTACGACTGTGCTCATTAATCTGATTTGTGGAGATGGCTTTCATCTCAGTGAAGCTGTATTTTAATGGCATTTGAGTTTGTAGGAAGTGTAGAATTTTAGAGTAATGCTACAAAACTGCCAGCCAAGACTGATTATACACGAATGTTAGTGACTGGAGAGCTGCTTTGTCAACAAAACAGGAGCTTAAATAACTGGATATTTGAAATCATATTTGGAAACACTGGCACACAAGCACAGACTCACATACAGTACAAAGCAAGAACCTATAAGAAGTTTCACAGAGAATACAAATGACAACAAAAATACCAAATACTGAGAAGAGAAAAACCACAGATAATCTGTCAAAGAAGGAAAAGACTATAGCGATGATTGGGAAATGAGAAACGGGTAGAAACATTCAGGGAATTGCAGAAGCTGAAAAATAAATGAAATAGTCAAAAAAAAAAAAAAGATGTGTTTAGTCCATAGGTTCTCACAAGGTCAAAGTAAAAAAGATTTCATATTTATTTCTAGATTATTTGTTCGTCGTATCTTCTTTCCTTCTCTACCTTCATGTAGAGATGATCCAGTGTAAATCCTGCCATTTATTTGGGCTTTTTGTGACTAAAGTTGAACTTGATTAATGATCATGCTTAATGATTAATGAAGCTATGGCTATTATTGTAAACTTTTCATATGTAGATCAGCAAATTATAATATTAGTCAAAGATACCCAAGTAAATTCAAAGTGCAGTTTTTAAAGGATCATTTCAGGTTTTAAAGGAAATCCTAAAAGGTTGATCATTAATATGCAAATCGTCATGACCATTGATCAACAACCACTGATCAAAGACCACTGATCAATGGCCATGAGTACCATTCACAGCGAGTTGGGGAATGGCTACAATCACAGCATTTTAAGATGGCGAAAGATGTACGCTTAGGCCCCCTCCTCGATTCAGAGATGGTCTTTCCCTTTTCACGTAAATGGCCTCCTTGACTCTGCACTCAAACCAGGGTTTCTCCCCATTCAGGATGTGTACATCCTCATCATTGAAAGAGTGTCCACTGGCCTGTAGGTGTAAATAGACTGCAGAGTCCTGGCCTGACGAGATAGCTCTTCTGTGTTGTGCCATCCATTTAGCCAGAGGTTATTTGGTTTCCCTGATGTCTAATTATCAAGTATCATTGTGCAATGTACTGTTTATAAGGTTGGGGAAACGTGCAATCAGCTGAGACTGAAGAAGTCACTTGGATGAGTGATGAAACGTTTCTCCCACTGAAAACGCTACGTCCAGATGAACAGAATCAACCTTTTAGGATTTACTTACCTGGATGATTGAGCATGCATCAAGACTTTTTAAAGAAAAGCGGCTATTCAAACCTACCTCACCCTGTGAAATAGCCCCAGTCTTGTTAAATTATGAGTTAACTGTGACCAACCACAATTATGCTTGGAAATTCTCAGTCTCAGTTAGACTGAGTGTTCACTGGACAAAAATGGTATCCATGAGATAAAAAGAACAAAAAAGCTTGTCTCACATTTGCTGATCATCTTGAGGAACCCCAAGACTTTGGGGAAAATAGTTGGCAAAAAGTTGAACTTTTTGGAAGGTTTGAGTCTCGTTACATCTGGCATAAAACTAACATAGCATTTCATAAAAAGGAGATCATACCAACAGTCAAACATGGTGGTGTGATGGTCTGGGTCTGCTTTGCTGCTTCAGGATAACCTGCTGAGATTAAGAGTTCTTCTTTCTACCACAACATCCTGAGGGAGAATGTCTGACAGCTCAAGTACATGTAGTACACCAAAACACATGAATGGCTAAAAAAAATAAAACAAAATTCATCTTTTGGAGTGGTCTAGTCAAAGTCCGGAGTTATATCCAATTAAGATGCTTTGGTGTAACTTTAAACGGTTTATTCCTGCTTGAAAACCAGTGTGACTTAAAAGAAATGTGCAAAGAAAAGTGGGCCATAGTTCCTTCACAGTCAGAGGAAAGACTCACTGACAGTTATCATAAACGCTTGACTGAAGCCCAACCAATTATTAGGTTTAGGGAGCAACTGCTTTTTCAAATTTTTCAATGTTCAAGGTACACCTGTGGGTTTAATGTTACCTGCTGCTGAAGGTTCAAAACCTCAGCGGCAGAGTGGCACGACTTGCAACACTTTTTGTGATTTACTGTTGAGTATTAATTGATGTTATGAATTGTGGGACTGCATTACCTCCTTCATGTTCATAAGAGATGCTTCAGTGTGTCCTCCGCAACAAGAGATAATAAATGAAGCACTAAATCACCTTTCCTGAGTCATGTTACTGCAAATATACACAGTTCTGGGGTCGCTGCTTACAGTTCCTCAACCACAAAGACAGAAGGTAAAACAACCAAAGATCAGGGGGAACAGAAACAAAGAAAAACCAAAATACAAAATCTGGCAACACAGAGAGAACCAGGCCTGTTAAATATTTTACTGACCCGATAAAGGAGCATATGCACTGAGTGTATATCAGACATTTCCATTATGTGTGTAATGCTGCTTAATCTTGGCGGCTTTCTGCTATAAGACTCTCCTCAGAACCCACAACATTTATCTATTACTGCTGCTGAAATACTAAGTCGATAATGCCCAGATAACTGCAATATATAAACAGCAACAGCACACATAGATAGTAGCTGGTGTTTGTGAGCACCAGCACAAGCTTTCACACCTTTAGAGAATATGTGTGTCAAGAAATGATGTCACAGACAGATTTTTTCCTTCCTGTCTGCAGCAAAAAACCAGCCAACAATGAGCATTTAAGCCACACAAATGATTTTATTTCTGGAATATCGACACCGATTTTCTTTTGTGATTTGTCGGCAGCCATTGCAATGAACACAATCTTGACCGTGGCTCAAGATTTGGCAGTTCGTCTTGTAATCAGAAGGTTGCCCGAAGGTTGCCGGGTTCGAGCCCCGGTTTGGACAGTCTCGGTTATTTACTTCACCCGTTGCCTACTGGTGGTGGTCAGAGGGCCCGGTGGCGCCAGTGTCCGGCCTCTGTCAGTGCACCCCAGGGTGGATGTGGCTACAATGTAGCTTGCCATCACCAGTGTGTGAATGCGTGCGTGAATGGGTGGATGACTGAATGTGTAAAGCGCTTTGGGGCCCTTAGGGACCAAGTAAAGCGCTATACAAATACAGGCCATTTACCATTCTGTAACTGAGTGAATAGAAATCTAAAATGGGGGAAAATACCACAACATATTAACACGTGGGGAGGTTTTAAACGCTGACCCACAGTTGGTTCACCTGCCAGAATTACACAACTATTAACCAGATAATTACTTCTGCTCTGAGCACTGGACATAAATATCAAACTGTAAGTTAATTTTCTAAAATCTTGTGGTGTATTCATCAAAGCCAAAATGGTGCAGAATGACAGAACCATGCAACGTGTGGATTCGTGAGTCTATATATCAGCTACTGAGTATTCACTGTTTTCTTTAATATAAAATGGACAAAATCATTAAAATTACATTTGCAGCTTTCTAAAGCTAATGTAGCCTCCATGTTAGGCCCCAGTTTGACAGAAAATATAAATGTAAAAGAATGAATATTATGAAGTTAGTTACACAATTCCAACATGTCCAGATATAAAGAAGATTGTTTAATTAAAGTAACCTTTTAACACTTTTCCCTAACACCAGTAGGACAGACTAGAGATGTAAAAGCTGAACTGTGTTCAAATTGTGGAAGCCATAAATTTCAATGATAGAAATAGTTCTCGCATAGTAGTTCACTTCAGTCCTCTGTCTTAAAGTGTTTTAGTGTTTTGAAAGAGGGTGTGATAAATTGAGGGTGGCTCTTCACTGTGAAACCAAAGGACACTCCACACTGAGACAGTACAAAACTAACATTGCCATCTCTTTTGACTCTGAAGATCCAAACATTATCCACTAAGACTTTAACCTAGCAATAATAATCAGAAAAGGTTTAACTGGGGCTAAGGATCAAGTAAGCCAAATGGTAAATTCCCATAAACCATCTGCACAGTCGGTCTTCTTTTCTAACAGGTACATCTCTGTTTAGACATAATTCAGTTATAAGGCACTTATGCTTTAGCTTTATTCTCCATATTCTTATGTTTTCTTTTGTACATAGTCTGTAGTAGCTATTTAAGCTAGTTTTAAGCATGTTATGACTTTATTTCTTACCTTCAGTTTGGAAGCTAACAGGAAAAAAACCTAGTCACATAGGCCTGAAGACCAGCTAGCAACCCCATGGTGACCTCCAGAAAAAAATACTCACTTAAACAATCTCTAGGTCCCTATTACTGAGTCTTTAGCTGTCGATTTCACATCGACTGCCAGACGTCTTGAGCAACCACATGCAATCGTTTCGGGAAATATTCCTTGTGCTAAAAGCTGTTGGTTAACAGGGTATCGCCAGCCAGTGTCACTGGAACAGTAATAGCTAGGGATTCAACAAGAATCATGACCATAATCATAAGCATACAAGAAATGAGAAGGTTTGAATGTGGTGATGAGGGAAAATCATCATAGTGAAAAAAGACCAAACATTTTAAAAAATGAAAACTAAGAAGTTCAAAAATAAACAGAAAAGTAAAATCAGCTTTAATGGATAAACCTGACTTTGTGTAGCTACTTTGTTAGTTTTGGGTATCTAAATTATGTCTCTGTGGACTCTCATTTATTAAATGGTTAAAAAAAAGGCCTGTATTTGTATAGCGCTTTACTTAGTCTCTATGGACCCCAAAGCGCTTTACACTACATTCAGTCATCCACCCATTCACACACACATTCACACACTGGCTACACTGTAGCCGCAGCTGCCCTAGAGCGCACTGACTGAGGCGAGGCTGCCGGACACTGGCGCCACCGGGCCCTCCGACCACCACATTTGACATTAACATTAGTGGATTGCTTGAGTCATTTTATTTCATTGAGTGATTTCATTACATTTCACTACACTGGTTATTTACACAATGTAGAGCCAAAATGTAAGCATAGGAAGCTTTTTTTTCTGTGAAGCTGGATGTAGTAATAAATTTAAAGCCATTTCAAGTATGCTAATCTGAAGCTTAAGTGAGTGATTCAGTCAGATCCTTGCTTGCTTTACATGTCTGCATCATAATTCATTGTCTAGAGAGGGGAGACCGTATGAAGGACCGCTTCAGAATGAGTGCATATGCCATATGCATCTGGTGCCATTTTTGGCAATGATGTAAAGTCTCTGAAGGCTCTTTGAATAAAAAAGCACCACATGAAGACAGTTTTGAAACACAATGGGAGGCCATTTACGTCTGTGAGTCAGAAAGCTCACCTTGACATCTTTACCCAGGGTGGCACTGACAAGTCTTACTGACGTGAATGCTTATGACATTATAGCTAAAGAGAGGCTGTAAATTTTAATATGTGAATTTTAATTGAATTTTGCCTTGTTCAAACAGATATGTAAAGATAGTTACCTTATGATTTAGAAATGATTATTACCTTTAACATGCATTTTCATTCAGGGATTTAGCAAGCTATTATGCTCAAAAAATCGAGAACTGACGCCAGACATAATAAGCAGAGGAAATATTTCATGTGTTTACGTCTATATTCACCAAAATATGATGGTATCTTGCACTATAAAGTACTTTGAGGCAACTGTTGCTGTGATTTGGCGCTATATACAGGGTGGGCCATTTATATGGCCCACCCTGTATTTTCTGGATACACTGTGCTTTTTCAGCATTCAAAGATTGATGACACCGTGTCAGAGCACTGGCTATGAATTTCAGAAGGATCAGGCCTTAACTTAACAGAAAAGTTAGCAATAGTTCTTTTCCTATTACAGCTACATCCACTTCTGTCGTGCCTAGGCTGCTCTCTAGGGCTGGGTATCATCACTGATTTCTATAATCCATTCGATTCTGGTTTTCAAAGTCCCGATTCAATTCAACTTAGCCTCAGACAGTCAGAAATATTATAATTCTGATCATTTATCAGTACTGACTTCTTCAGAATTGTGAACATCACAGCAGATGCCTTTGTGTGAAAGTAACTGAGAATAAAACACAGAAAAACATGAAGGAGATTTTCCTGGTCTGGCTTTTTATAGCAGATAACCTTAAAAATATTCTACAATGTTCTGCATATAAAGTTTAAATTTCTTCAGTATTGAATAACAGAAAAAATAGGCTTTCTTGTCTGAGGTCATTTAAGTGAAAAAAAGAAAAGAAAAAGACAGCAGCCACAGCGCTGTAAACAACGGTAGACTGGTGGGTAATAAGCGAATGAATAATACAGAAAACAGAGATTGGAGACGGGAAGCTGTTCTTGAAGTACAGAGAGAGATACAGTGGGGCAAAAAAGTATTTAGTCAGCCACCGATTGTGCAAGTTCCCCCACCTAAAATGATGACAGAGGTCAGTAATTTGCACCAGAGGTACACTTCAACTGTGAGAGACAGAATGTGAAAAAAAAATCCATGAATCCACATGGTAGGATTTGTAAAGAATTTATTCGTAAATCAGGGTGGAAAATAAGTATTTGGTCAATAACAAAAATACAACTCAATACTTTGTAACATAACCTTTGTTGGCAATAACAGAGGTCAAACGTTTACTATAGGTCTTTACCAGGTTTGCACACACAGTAGCTGGTATTTTGGCCCATTCCTCCATGCAGATCTTCTCGAGAGCAGTGATGTTTTGGGGCTGTCGCCGAGCAACACGGACTTTCAACTCCCGCCACAGATTTTCTATGGGGTTGAGGTCTGGAGACTGGCTAGGCCACTCCAGGACTTTCAAATGCTTCTTACGGAGCCACTCCTTTGTTGCCCGGGCGGTGTGTTTTGGATCATTGTCATGTTGGAAGACCCAGCCTCGTTTCATCTTCAAAGTTCTCACTGATGGAAGGAGGTTTTGGCTCAAAATCTCACGATACATGGCCCCATTCATTCTGTCCTTAACACGGATCAGTCGTCCTGTCCCCTTGGCAGAAAAACAGCCCCATAGCATGATGTTTCCACCCCCATGCTTCACAGTAGGTATGGTGTTCTTGGGATGCAACTCAGTATTCTTCTTCCTCCAAACACGACGAGTTGAGTTTATACCAAAAAGTTCTACTTTGGTTTCATCTGACCACATGACATTCTCCCAATCCTCTGCTGTATCATCCATGTGCTCTCTGGCAAACTTCAGACGGGCCTGGACATGCACTGGCTTCAGCAGCGGAACACGTCTGGCACTGCGGGATTTGATTCCCTGCCGTTGTAGTGTGTTACTGATGGTGACCTTTGTTACTTTGGTCCCAGCTCTCTGCAGGTCATTCACCAGGTCCCCCCGTGTGGTTCTGGGATCTTTGCTCACCGTTCTCATGATCATTTTGACCCCACGGGATGAGATCTTGCGTGGAGCCCCAGATCGAGGGAGATTATCAGTGGTCTTGTATGTCTTCCATTTTCTGATGATTGCTCCCACAGTTGATTTTTTCACACCAAGCTGCTTGCCTATTGTAGATTCACTCTTCCCAGTCTAGTGCAGGTCTACAATACTTTTCCTGGTGTCCTTCGAAAGCTCTTTGGTCTTGGCCATGGCGGAGTTTGGAGTCTGTTTGAGGCTGTGGACAGGTGTCTTTTATACAGATGATGAGTTCAAACAGGTGCCATTCATACAGGTAACGAGTGGGGGACAGAAAAGCTTCTTACAGAAGACGTTACAGGTCTGTGAGAGCCAGAGATTTTCCTTGTTTGAGGTGACCAAATACTTATTTTCCACCCTACTTTACGAATAAATTCTTTACAAATCCTACCATGTGAATTCATGGATTTTTTTTTCACATTCTGTCTCTCACAGTTGAAGTGTACCTCTGGTGCAAATTACTGACCTCTGTCATCATTTTAAGTGGGGGAACTTGCACAATCGGTGGCTGACTAAATACTTTTTTGCCCCACTGTAGAGCGAGAGCTAGCTGTGCATGAAGTCGTGGAAGCAAAACAGCAAAATTCATGACGACATTGATCAAATGTGAAGCGCAGTTTGCTGCTTCTTTTGCTGTTGGCTCGGTAAATTTTGGTTGGAGAGAGACAAAACCTGCAGCTCAGAATCAACGCAAAAAGACGTAAACACAGCGCGGACCGGACGCATCAGGATCGCTAAGCTCCAACTGTGTGTCCGTCTACAGGCCGTCGGGTGAGAAAGCCGAGAAAGACAAAGTTGCGTCTGTCCGTTCTGTCTTTACGTCTTTGTGTGGAATCCGTGTACCTGCTCTCATTTGCTGTTTGGTTGTTGTTGAAATGGTTTTGTGAGCTTTAATCTGAGAATCTGGCGTTTCTGGCAAAACACAGTTATATTTAAAAGTCGATTCAGGATTTAATGAATTGATATCGCTTTATTCAAGCTACTCACCTCCCACTTCCACCTGCACTTTCAACTGGACCACGGTCAATCAGAGAGGTCCCGCCCCTGACTATCTCTGATTGGTTTAGTCCACGATAGGGGCAAAATGTGTGTCTGTTGTTGACCACAGGGAAGGTTGCAGATTTTTTTTTTTTTTGCTATCCGAACAGTTGGTCGCACAGGTGCAACCAAAAATTTTTTTTTAGTCGCACCACTGAAAAATTTGGTCGCATTTGCGACCAAATTGGTCGCACTCTAGAGCCTTGTACTGGGTGTGTTGCTAAGGCAAGCAAACAAACTATCTCGCTCTCTGTGATGCTATATGGCCACAGCCATAGCTGGACTGGCCATCGGGCATACCGGGCATTTGCCCGGTGGGCCGCTGGCAATTTTTTGTTTTTATGGGCCGATGGATTTTTTTTTTTCAGGGTATATATAATGAAAGGTGTTGGATTGGCCAATTAGTCATGATCGACTCTGGGCTGGACCAATTACAGCCGAGGAGGCCGGATGCACCCTCCCGCTTGTTTAACAATCACGTGATTTTCGCGCATTGCATGCCGGGAACTCGTGGCAAAACAATCCAACGACCGCATCAAATGCAAGCATTTGCAGCACCGCAAAACGTTCATTCTCCGGTTTCAATGCCTTCTTGTTTTTTCTTTGCCGCACAAAAAAGGAATGTACAAAACAAAAGGAGAACAATGCCGGTCCGTACAAAGACAGACTCGACGAAAAGACAAAGAAAAGATACGAGGAAAAAATCAAAGGAGTGAAAGGGTCAGACCCTTACGAGCACACAGAGTGGACCAAAGACGTTAGCGTGCTGCCCAACTTTCACCACGCTCAGATTTATAATTATATGGTTCTTGGAGTGAATGCATACACTCATGAAGTTTAGTAACTTCAGGTCACTGCAACAAGCCCAGGTACAGTTTACCGACGGATGGGTACAGGACCTTGAAATGCACCGTGTAGAATGAAAAACCATCGTACGAACAAAGGTAAGTTTACCAGTCTCACAAATCGTCGTCATAAATACACATTCGTTAACCGTTTATTAATATAACCTTTGAGCTCAACCGCAATTAATTAGTAATAGAAATAATTTCTGGTAGCATTACAGAAATGTAGCAGTGACAATAATATTGTATGCTGTAATCGTACTGGACAATTAGTGATACAAAACAACTGTTTTATCCTGTGAATAAAAGCATATGTTTTTGTCAATGTACCATGGTAATAACAGAAGCAAAACGCAATATTGTGTCAGGACAATTCACTAATTATGCACAATAAATAAAGGAGCATAGCGCGACAATTTCTGTTCAGCGCCAGACTTGCTTGTAACCTATATCACCAATTATGTTAAGAAAAATGACGTATTAACTACAACAGAAGACTGACCTCTGTGGAAATGCTTGGAGCAGACTAACATGTGAGCTGGAGTGTTCTGAGACGTTATATTTGGTATATCCAGACCATCCGTCGGCTCTTACTTCGGAAACATGGCTTAAAAAATTTCTCTTCAACGACGTAATCCGATAAAAAAAAACGATCTCTTTACCCGTCGGCTTCCCGTGGCTGTCATGCGACCGGCTATTGCAGTTAATAACACAACAGCTTCTTGCCATTTTTTGGGTTTCTTTTTATCGCTGTGTAACTGAGCTCAATTGAAAGCCTGCGTGCGCTAGTACCGCTTGCCACAAGTTCCCAGAATCCTTTGCGGTTTTACCCCTGAATGACGTCACATTTTCAATCTCTTTATCCTGGTGGGCCTGTCTCTAGTCAAAATGCCTGGGCCGATTTTTTGTCCCAGTCCAGCCTTGGCCACAGCCCAGAAGAATGTGTAGACAGTGGCATCACAAGCATAATAATTGGTCTTCTTGTTTATGTGAGCAGTTGTGTTCATAAACTGCCACCAGTAGTTGGTTGAAAACCCATGTGGGTACTGGGTGTGGTTTGCTCTGTCCCAGTGGCGGGGCGATCGTGGCTCAAGATTTGGGAGTTCACCTTGTAATCGGAAGGTTGCCGGTTCGAGCCCTGGCTTGGACAGTCTTGGTCGTTGTGTCCTTGGGCAAGACACTTCACCCGTTGCCTACTGGTGGTGGTCAGAGGGCCCGGTGGCGCCAGTGTCCGGCAGCCTCGCCTCTGTCAGTGCGCCCCAGGGTGGCTGTGGCTACAATGTAGCTTGCTATCACCAGTGTGTGAATGTGTGTGTGAATGGGTGGATGACTGGATATGTAAAGCGCTTTGGGGTCCTTAGGGACTAGTAAAGCGCTATATAAATACAGGCCATTTACCATTTACCAGTGCGCTCCTGTTAATCCACTCAGGGTCAACAGGCTCAAGAAGGTGCACAGCACATTCCTTAGCCATTCTAAGTTGGATTCTGGATCTGTTGGTTTCTTCACCAGGATTGAGACGAGAGGTCCTAGAGATATTCTCCCCCCTTTGTACCCTGGACTTTTCACCATTACCCAGAGTCGGCCAGGAAGTGTGTTACCTTCTTGCAGTGCGCTTGATGTATCCAAGTGTTTCTCTCTGCAATCTTCACTGCTGTGGGCGTCGTCAGCAGCACCTGATAGGGACCTTCCCACCGTGGACTGGATCAACACTTCCTCTCCATGGCCTTTATCAGCATCCAATCTCCAGACTTCAGACTCTGTTCCTGTGGAGAAACAGAATCATCTGGCAGATCATTTGTTCTCATGACTTCTTCACTTTTTAACATTTTAAGCATCCAATCTGCTAATGTGCTCTTTCTTCTGCTTTTCTATCATCACTACTGAAAACTGGAGCCCTAAATAGTCTACCATATATAATCTCAAAGAGTGTCAGACCGTTCTATGTTGGAGTAATCCTCATGCACATCTTAACTAATTCTATACAGTCTAACCATGTCCTGCCTGTCTCTTCCATTGTTTCCCTAAGTCTTAGCTTTACTATCCCATTAGTTCTCTCTAACAACCCTGCACTTTGTGGGTGATATGAACAATGATGTTTTAGATGCTGTGTCATTAACCCAATCATTTCATTTACAAAGTGTGGGCCATTATCACTATAAATAGTCTCTGGAATCCCATGTCCCGGGACGATATTCTTACATATTGCTTTTGGCAACCGAAATGGCATCTGCTTCCCTTTCCCACTTTGAAAAAGGGCACACTATCACTAGACAGTACTTACAGTTATTACAGTTGGACAGCTCTATAAAGTCCTTGTGAATAACTTGAAATGGGTGACTGGGTCTGGGGAATTTCCCTCTCTTAGGTCTCAAATTACCCTGAGAATTGTGCTTGCAACATATCATACATGACCTGCAATTTTTTTTAAAGCATTAAATCCTAGAATATGAAAATGTTGCTCTACTTCTCCCATCATCCCTCCTGTTGGGACATGGCACGGCCCATGGCTCAAAATAGAAGCAGTCCTATATAAATTCTTAGGCAGTATTGGTTTATCACACAGATAATAAACATCATCCTGCAAGCTGGTGGGCCTGCAGTGGGCCTGCATGTCTGCCAATGCATCTCGTATAATAGGCAATGTCTGCCGGTGTTGCACTGCAAAAATGTGAACGCCATGTGCTCCTAAAACTGTCTCTTTTGCAATCTTATCTGCAAAAGCATTCCCTAATGCAACTGGATCTTTCCCTCATGTGTGTGCTGCACAATTACAAATGGCAATTCTACTGGGCAATATTATTGCTTCCAGCAGATTTTGCAAGAATTTGGCATGTTCTAGGCTGTCATACCTTGTCTTGCCCACTGCGCTGCAAAGAAATGTAATGTAGCAAATGCATATTGGCTATCAGTGTATATTGTCACAATTTGTCTCTCTGCAGCTTTAAACGCTTCTGTAAAAATTACTATTTCTGCTGCTTGAGCAGATATGAAACATGCTAATTGTCCTGCACAGATAACTTTCTCACTGTCTACCAGAGGTGGGACCAAGTCATTGTTTTGCAAGTCTCAAGTAAGTCTCAAGTCTTTATCCTCAAGTCTCAAGTCAAGTCTCAAGTAATGTCAGGCAAGTCAGAATCGAGTCTCAAGTCACTGGTGTAAAAGTCCGAGTCAAGTCACAAGTCTGAAACTTTGAATTTCAAGTCCTTTCGAGTCTTTAAAAAAAAACAACGAAAAAATAATGTTGCAGTTATATGCTAAATGTAAATATTAGACAGTGTAATTTTAAAATCTGTGTTTTTCTCAACACATGACAAAATAGTGAACTTAGAAAATATACACAAATTGTGAAATTGCACCTCTTTAAAATGCAGCTCAATTAAACCTAGCTCCAAGAATAATTTTCACCGACAGTTCTGAGATAAGCTGCATGTTATTCTTGGATGCGGTTGTAGGACCAGCTTTAAAATCGCATGACAAAAATATCATACACATTAAAAAAAACTGTATCACCAACGTAGCCTGGACAACATTTGCTAGTTAGATGAAGTCAGCTATCTCATCTTAGCATATTTATATGCATATTTATAATCATACGGTTCTTGGAGTGAGTGCATACACTCATGAAGTTTAGTAACTTCAGGTCACTGCAACAAGCCCAGGTACAGTTTACCGACGGATGGGTACAGGACCTTGAAATGCACCGTGTAGAACGAAAGACCATCGTACGTATCATAAGTTTACCAGTCTCACAAATTGTCGTCATAAATACACATTCCTTAACCGTTTATTAATAGGACCTTTGAGCTCAACGGTAATTAATTAGTAGTGGAAATAATTTCTGGTAGCATTACAGAAATGTAGCAGTGACAATAATACTGTATGCTGTAATCGTACTGGGCAATTAGTGATACAAAAAACCTGTTTTATCCTGTGAATAAAAGTATATGTTTTTGTCAGTGTACCATAATAACAGAAGCGAAACACAATATTGTGTCAGGATAATTTACTATTTATGCACAATAAACAAAGAAGCATAGCGCGACAATTTCTGTTCAGCGCCAGACTTGCTTGTAACCTATATCACCAATTATGCTAAGAAAAATGACGTATTAACTACTAAAAAACACTGACCTTCGTGTAAATGCTTGAGCAGACTAACCTGTGAGCTGGAGTGTTCTGGGACGTTATATTTGGTCTTTGAATGGCTGCAATCCAGTCGCGTCTTTGTTACTTCGGAAACATGGCTTGAACAATTTCTCTTCAACGACGTAATCCGATAACAACCGATCTCTTTACCCGTCGGCTTCTCGTGGCTGTCATGCGACCGGCTATTGCAGTTAATAATACAACAGCTTCTTGACATTTTTGTGTTTCTTTTTATCGCTGTATAACTGATTTTAATTGAAAGCGTGCGCTAGTACCGCTTGCCACGAGTTCCCAGAATCCTTTGCGGTTCTACCTGTGAATGACGTCACATTTTCAATCTCTATATAATATGCAAGTTAAATTTTATATTTGGGGTAAAATATCAAGTCTTTTCAAGTAAACCGGTTCAAGTCCAATTCAAGTCCCAAGTCATTGGTGTAAAAGTCCAAGTCAAGTCACAAGTCTTAGAACATTTTTTCAAGTCAAGTCTAAAGTCATAAAATTAATGACTTGAGTCTGACTCGAGTCCAAGTCATGTGACTCGAGTCCACACCTCTGCTGTCTACTACAATAAAACCTATTTTAGCCTGTCACTCTGCTGTTGTAAAGCTCAAACCATCAACAAACCAAACCTTTCCCTCAACAAGTGGCACATCTATTAAGTCATTTCTTGGCTTACACTCCGTCTCCACATGCTCTCTACACTCATGAGAAGTGCCCTCTTCCTTCGTTGGCAAAAGGGTTGACGGATTCAGAATTGTGCACCGCTTTATGGTTATGTGCGGTTGTAAGAGTAGCAGTAACATTAAAGACAAGTGTCTTGCAGCTGACAGAAATGTAATTTTAGTCTGCAGTAGTAGACATCTACTTCGTGTAGAACTAACAGTGTCAAAAGGGTAAAATACAACTATTTTCCAGAACATTGTACAGCTTGAGCTGCTGCACATACTGATCTCACACATGGAGGTAAAGCATAAGCAACTAGAGCTAATCTTTTAGGATAGTAAGTTACTGGCTTCATTTTTGGGAAAAGTGCTGTTAGTTATTTCACAGTCACCGGCATTTGTGCTGTTCACAGAACCACAAGTCCATCGCTGGACCTCCTCTGCGCTGTCACTTTTGGAGCTTGGCACACTCCCTTCATCCCTCAGTTTCTCATGTTCCAACGCCGCGGATGATTTAAGGCAGAGCACGTCGTACACCTTAGTTATCTTCCTCAACGTCAACGTCGAATCTCTTTCATTTTATTTAAAGTTTTTCTGTTTCAAAACATTAGTCAGTGGTTAAATGTTAAACTTATTTAACTCCCAGCTCCACCCGGAGCCTGTATCCTAGAAGACAAAGTCTTTAAGTTAAAACAAACTTCACATTTGCAACCAACTGTAGCTCATAAGTGTAATAAAGTATTCAGCATCACAGAGACAAGTATCATTGCAGGTTTATTCTAAACTCATTAAACCCCTACTTTTTCCATAATTTGCTCCAAATCATTGTAATCTCAACGTCATTCCACATTGTAATCAGTGACTTTCCTTAAGTTTGTCACTCACCATAAGTTCAATAGTGGTCAGATAATGAGCCCCATGTAACTATTCTGTAACCACTGCACATCTGTTCAATTATCACTTGTCTGTCTGTGCTGAATCCTTTACAAGCGCTCTTAAAGGAAAAACAAACATTAGAACAACAAAAACAAACAACATTATACTGGTGGTCAGGCGTAGGCCATCCAGATTACAGAGGTACTGTAAAAGGTCATAAAGTTAACACTCTGCTGTAAAAAGAAGTAACACTGGTTTTAAACACAGTATGTGTCACACTGTATTCACTTCTCCCCTGTAACATTCACAACATTTTCTCAACAACACAGTGTAATTTCATCACCAACAAATAGCCTGTAACCACAGTTTTCTTCACACAAAAACTCAGTAATCCTGTAGTAGAAAAACATTAAGTTGCGTGTCCTGCTGTAAATCACATGATCAAATCACATGATTAATCCTCTACTGTAGAAAAGAAATGTAAATGTTATCGCTGCGCAGGTGTATACACTCTTTCTCACAGTGAGCTCTGTGAGCAACACAAGGTGGTGAATAACACCCTTGATAAATTCAAAAACCCAGAAAAATTACAACTAAAAAGGTTAAATTTGCAGAGTTCACATAGTCATGTGACCCAGGTTTCCTCCTGTGGTCTCCTATTGCTCCTGCAATAAGAGACACACACAGAGATACATCCACATCCACAACATGTAGTAGTTCTTCCTATTCAATGTTCAGATCTGCTTAGATGACAGAGAAATTAAACAAAACTTTCAGTGCACTATGAAAGTAACAAAATAAAAACAATAAAAGAAAGAAAAGAAAAGACAGGAAAAGAAAGGAAAGGCCTTGTTAAATCATGACACGTGTTCTTCATCTCGGGAGGGGGGGAATCATACCAATCCTAATTCATCAACCAGTTTAATCTCAAACATTCATCCAATCAGCCACACACAACATACAGCATAACCCTGTTGTCTCATCACATAATAAGTTTCTTCTCATGTAACCAAATGTGCGCCATGTTAAAACTTCTTCACACACCAGAAACTCAACAATCAGCTCACTCAGCTCACTCATTCAAGACCCCTCATGAGCATTCTGATTTCTCCCTATGTGGTGCAAACATCTGTGCTCCTATAATATTCAGTCCACTACTCTATGTATCATTTTCATCTTACTAGTGACTTGGACAAGATGACAAACAGAATCTCATGCTTAAGATGCTGTCTGGTCTTCATGAGTTTCATTGTATATATACATGCATGTAGGGTTAGTATGGTTAATGCATTTTCTGTTTGTGTGTGTTTTATGTACCTCTCTCATCATGTTTTCATTATTCTCATCACTGTTTAAACAACACACATCTCTGTCTTTCTTTTTTTTAAAACTATCCTTCCTTAAAAACAGAAAGTAGCATTGCAGTTGCTTCAGGCTGAGAAACACCAAACACTCTTCATGTTATCATTCATATTTCATCAACACAACTATTTTATTTCTTTTGTCCACTGGGCAGGTGACCTGCAGAATCATGTCTGCCCCAGCTGGATACCGCTTCACTCACATACTTTCACACCTCTCTGTAACTCACACACACCAGGACGTCAGACACAATCACCTGCTTTTCGCCAAAACAAAAATATGATGCTGATGTTACAAAAGTCTCACACACATGAATCAGGATGCAGAAAAGCTGTTGCCCATATGAGGTGCGAAGAAGAAACTGAACTCACGGATAGCTGCATGCTCGAGATATAATGGCTAAATAAATGTTGGGTCTGTGTTTCCATATGCCCCGCTAGTTTAGAGACTTATTCCTCATGAAGAACACAAGACATAACAGAACATCTTCAACCGGTCTTTAACTCACTAACGAGGGAAGCCTTGGTCAGAACCAGGCGGTGGAGCATAATGCTCATCACCTGCCTCTAGCCCAAATCCTTCACATGGGATGTGCTTGTAATAAAACACTACAGCCTCCCCCCAGAACATCGAGAGGCTGGGGAGGGGGACAAAGGAATGCCTTGATCACAGAGTTTGAAACAATGTAGAGGTGGTAAGCATAAAAATGACAACATTTAACAATTCACTTTAACAGCAGCTGTGTACCAGTTTCATGATAAATTAAAGAACATTTAAGGAAAGACAGGTGGTGCATGAAGGCAGGATTTCATTAAAAGATATATTTGTAACATCAACTCCTGACTCTTGCAAACCAAAGGAGGTAACTTAAGCTGTGAAACAGGACCTATTATACATTATCTTGTTTCCTGTTAAATGTATGTATAAACTGGGAGAAACAAGTTGTTTCAGCTGCTGTTGCCTTCTTATCTGGCCATTCGTCTCCAGGCTCTAACACCAACGAGGCATTTTCACCCAGGGAGCTATTTCCTCTTTTTCAGACCAGTCTCTGTAAACTTTGGGATGATTTTGTGGAAAAGTCACAGTAGGTCAGCAGTTTCTGAAATATTCAGACCAGCTCGTCAGGCACCAACAACCATGCAGAGTCTAGAGTTATTTAAGTCACCTTTCTTCCCCAATCTGATGCTCAGTTTGAACTTCAGCAGGTTGACAGTTATAGCCATTACTTTGGCTGATGAGAAGTGGGCGATTGCATCTCTGTGTCTGTACTCCTCAATCTCTGGTCCTCTACTAGAGGCCTGGGAGTTTGAGGCTACTGAGCAGCATCTTAGGTGTTCCTTGAGCTGCACTCTTATGGACTCTTATAACCTTTTTTTTTTTTAAGGGAAATTATTTTAATTCACCAACAGTAGTAATTGGTTCACTTCAAGCCTCACTCTGGAACAATGCACAAATTGAGCACTACTTTGTCTGTTGATACAAATAAAGCTTTCGAGTCCATTCCAAGAACAGAGCTGCCAGCTTCAAACTCTTTAGGCAAGGACAGCACAAAGAATTGGTCTGAATAAGTGCATCCAAAAGGTACACTTATGTGACTCTGCACCCGCATGCCAGAGTCTAGGACTAAGTCAGATTACAAAATCCAGTTCTTTCACTTTTTGATCCAACAGGTACCAGGGCAGGTTAGTTATGCAGCATAAGATGAAGTTCTTGCTCCAAATCCTACTTCAAAGTGCAAGTTTCTGGAGTATTGACTGCTGTTGACTCTATGTATTATTCTAGGGCAGGGGTGTCAAACTCAAATACACAGTGGGCCAAAACTGGAACAAAGTCGTGGGCTAACATTAATATTTATTGAAAAAAAAAATCTTCCTCCAGATATAAGAATGAATATTTTCTTATGGACTCAAATACGTTTTGCTGGAAACCTGAATATGGAACAAGCAAAGCTTAATACTAAACAATATATATATTAGCTGTATAATACCAGTAGGCCAGCTCTAATAGTAATTTGGTATGGCTTCGCGGGCCAAATGTAATTAGGCTGCGGGCCAAATTTGGCCCGCGGGCCAGAGTTTGACACCTATGTTCTAGGGTCTAACCTACAATATAAAACACCTTGACACGACTGTTGTTGTGTTTTGGCTCTGTATAAATAAAATTGAATTGAACTGAAATTGAATTGTTGACTGATTGATAAAACATATGAGTTCAGCATATGGTATCACATCTTGTGCCTTGTCTTGACTAATTTGTGCTGGAGTGGCTGGGAGTCAGTTAGTCATACTTTAATCCTGGCTGCTCTACAGTTTTTCCATTTACCATGCAATACATGCCAATGTGTCTGCTTTTACAAATGCATTTACTTATTGACTTTATTTGAATAGATAAATATTTTTGTAATAATATAGAATATGTGTTTGTAGGTACTACGTGTGTGTGGTCATCCTCATATATTCATTTCCACTGCTGCTGATGGGTTGTGCTTACCTGGTGGTGGGACTGACACTCTGGGCCAGTGAGATCCCTGGGGACTCCTCTGACCGCTACAAGGAGCAGCTGACTGCCAAACGCAAGGTAACCTGCCTACTGGATTTCACCACTAATGTAATCAGAATATTTTTGTGCTCTGCAGCCCTGAGCAGGATGTGACTGATGTCTCCTCGTGTAATAAAAAAATCATCATAGCATCACACACCTGAATCTGAGTTCTCAGTCCTTTCTTCTATCTTAGACTGTTTTTTTTTTTAGACCACTTTTTGCTAATTTAACCAACTGCAGTCTCTTAATCCACTCTTTTCACCATTAGCTCTTCTTCTTGCTCATTAGGTGTAGAAAACCACGACTCCTCCGCGGTAAATTCTTTTGTCACTTTGGTGAGCCACCGTCTTTAACAGCAAATATGAGATCACTTTCATTTCTCCAAAACCTGCTGAGCTAATTGCATTCTCAATAACTACACCCTCAGGAGTTCTTTGTGGTCAGTGCCAACTTCTGCTAAAGTTTAGCATGCTAGCAGTGCATATGCTAGAGTTGGCATTTTTTAAAATAGAGAGTGATTAATGTGTCAAATTATCATCTGTTTATTCTCTCTTAAATGCCAGTGAGCACTGTCTGTCTTGGCAGCGCTGACCGTGTCTCATGATCTATTATATTTTTATTTTGCCCCAGAAAGATTTCAAAGTAGCTCAGAATTTTCTGCACAAACAGATTTGTTGGCTCTGCTGGCCAATGTCTTGTTAAAATGACATTGGTGAATGCTGAGTTCTCAGTGGAAACAATCGATGCAGTGCAGTTTGTAATCTCATCATTAAGAGATAACAAATGAAGCCGGAAACTGACAATACCTGCTGTAACACTGTTGTGAGTACTGGTTTTCTGAGACACGTTTTACTGGCTCACTCTCTTATTTGGGGAACTGCTCTTGCTAATCATGGGGAGCCTCAATGGGGGTGTCTGTGTGGATTTCCTCTGGGTGTTAGACAGCATATTGAGTTCATCTATGACTCTATAAACTCAAAATTCTCAAAAGTTACTACACTGTGTAAAATATCGATAAAATCAGAATGTGGCGATTTGCTAATCGCAAAAACTCAAATTTAATTCACACTAGAACATATAAAATGTATTAAATGTGCAAGCTTTCAATGTCATAGGGCAGGGGTCAGCAACCTTTAACACCCAAAGAGCCATTTGGACCCGGTTTCCACGCAAAAGAAAACACTCGGAGCCGCAAATACTTTACTATACTACATCTAAAATGAAGATAACACTGTATATATTGTTTTTTACCTTTATGCTTTGTGTGAACAACTAAGGTGTGTTGCTTATGAAATCCATGAAGTGCTACAGAGAAAATTACATTTTATTTATGTAATTAACACATTTTGAACTCTTAAAGAAATATAACAAAAGGAAAGACACCCAGCTGAACTAAAATGATCCATGTAGCAAACAAAAACTGTTGTGAGCCGCCACCCTTATATCACCTTTGGGCTTTTGGAGCCTTGACCTGACTTTTAAAAAATAATTGGAAAAAAAAAGCACTATGCTGCTGAAAAATGAAAAATAGATATTTGCAAAATTCTGCCTAAATATGTATTTTAATTGGTTAATGTGTGTGGCGAGGTGTGGTCTGCAACACCGCTGCAGGGGAGGCGGACGCACCTGAGCGGCACCCGCAATCACGCCTCGCTGCCTTAACGTCTGTGCTCTCTCTGCTGTTGTGTTGGTGTGTGTCGGGCTGTGAGCTGAAAAGCTACAGCCGGCTGTGTGCGTACAGCAACCGTGTGAAAAGTGGTCAGTAAAGAGATGCTGAAAAGCATGTTCATGGAAACATCGTCGGGTCTGCCGTGATATGTTTGCAATGGGACTTCTGCTCCTGAACCTCTGCGCACAGCGTCTGCAAATCGGGGCTGTACGAAGTCACTTTCATCTTTACGCAGGACTGTAAGCTGTCATCTGTGAGGCGTGAGTGGCGTTTGTTTTTAACATAGTTCACGGTGGAGAACAGCTGCTGACATAATGTGGATCCGAAGCTCCATAATTGGCCTACCTGGGGTTGAAAGTCTCGATAAATGCACGGCGTTTCGGCGGGTAAACCGGCTTTCGCGAGTGTGACACTTATTTTGAGCGATGAAAAAAATAATAGAATATAATTTTATTTTTATATTTCAATATCACAATAATCTTCCAATTTAGAACTACAAGTTAAAAATGAACTAACATAAATAAAATACACTTCAGCTAAATGCTTCTAATTTATTTTCCCAAACCACGCAGAGCCGCACTATAAGGACTAAAGAGCTGCATGCGGCTCGGGAGCCGCAGGTTGCCGACCCCTGTCATAGGGACTTATGTACCCTCATACCATCAGAAATATAGGCTTTTGAATAGAGACCACGTCAGATGGTTCCTCTCACAGGCATTTTTCCAAAAATGAATGTTGAATTTTGATTCTTCTGTCCACAGACAAATTTTCTGCTCTATCTTAAATGATCTTTGGCCCAAAGAACATCTATCAATTGGGAGGTTAATGGAATGATCTCTGGCTCCTCCATTCCTTTGTGTCATTGAACAAGAAAATGAACCCCAAGTTACTCATGATACATTCATCGTGAGTAACCTGGGGTTCCTTTTTAGATGAATGGATGATTTTTGCTGAAATCTTATTTTAATAATAATGACCTTAAGGCTCCTTAAGGATACCAATTTGTAATTGGTCTGACATTAATCTTTGTCTGACTGAGAATCATGTTCACACTGGAGAAATCTACAAAACATAATTGCGTAATCATGTATTCAACAGGTGGTGAAGATGATGATTGTGGTGGTATGTACTTTTGCCATCTGCTGGCTGCCCTACCATGTCTACTTCCTGCTGCACCAGTTCTTCCCCGAAATGTTTGAGGAAACATACATCCAGCAGGTCTACCTTGGTATCATGTGGTTGGCCATGAGCTCTACCATGTACAACCCCATTATCTACTGCTGCTTAAATGACAGGTTAGTTAGCACCTCCAAACCATTATGCATGCAACTACTTCACCAACAGGGCATCTTATTAGTTCCACATATCAAATACTGAGGTTTAGAACTGTCTTTATTTTTCCTGTCGTAGGCTCAGCTGTGAGACATTCCTCAAAGATTCTGGTTAAGACTGACATGACAGCATCCATCTTTTGCTTCAAACTTGTGGACAGCAACCTCATAATGCAATTTTCTTATTCAAGTACATTAAAGTCATTGATTTGGATTGAGATGTGGCTGACAAGAGTAGCACACAGTGCGTTCTAAACAGCTTTTGTTTTTTCCATTAATGCCTCGTTAGTCTGCTCTAAGCCATTATCTAGCCCAATTGAGATTGAAAACTTAGAGTTTTAAGCATCACAGAAGGATCACAGCTCCAAGGGATGGAGTTAAAACTCCACGTGCAACTTAACCAAAAAGTTTGAGAAAATAAGGGAAAAAACAATAAGCCCCCCATGACAATGTAGGCTTTGGATTTTTGAAAAGCTCAGGCTACATTATTTTTATATCAAAATTACTTAGTATGGGCAATAAACCTCATCAAAAAACATAGCAAATTTTAAACACCAGACACTCCTTTATAATGGTACACACTTAAGCTAATGTGACTGTCAACAATTTTTAAGTTTATAGCAGTTTTTGCTGGTTAACACTGCCTGGTACTCCTGGCTTCTCTCTTGTTATTTTACTTACATTGACATGTTCGAAATAAGCTATCCTATCTTTTCTATCGATCTAAAATATTTGACTTTGCGAATGAATCATCATTCACAAAGACAGTGGAAGATGCTTCTTTAATGAAGCATCTTCCATTGTCCGCCATTGCTGTAACCTGCTAATTGCCTTTGAGCTTTCAGAGAAATGCGATTTCACACTTGAGTATTTTACCTCCCAAGTCCCAAAAATGAAAATGTGTGGGCTGAGGTGAGGTTTATAGGTTTAGTCACTGGTGGTTTTTGTCTCCCTGAGCTCATATGCATAACCAATGTGAGTGTTTTTTTATCAGTCTCTTTCTTATCGCTCGCTCTCAGCGACAGACATGTTGCCTTTCCCTTCATTCTTCTCTCTCTGTCTTGGCTTCACATTTGGTTGTGTTTGTCTACTGAAGATGTTTCATGTCAGGCTTTTCTCATCTAAATCGCAAAATACTTCCATCGTGTCTTCTGTCAGTGTTTTGATTTATTTTTAGTCTTTTTTGTAACACCTGCAAATGTGTTAATGAACAGTAACATTTGGACGTTCACTGCGCATGTGTGTTAAACTGTTACAGTTTTACATCTGCTGTTAGCTTCATGCCCGAAGTGCCATTGACAGATGATCTTTTGTTTGTACACACACATGATGTTCTAGTGTCTTTGGCATACAATTGCACCACAGATATAATGTTAATAACTCAGATTTACAGTTTCCTTTACATTTAAAATATCTAGAGCATATGGGTTTCATGGATGGATGTTATTGTTGTACTGTAGTTTACCAGTAAGAAGATGAGGAAAAAATGAACCAGCTGTGTCCTTTAAACCTGCATTAAATGACTTTTTGTTTACTTGGAGGCTGTACAACAAGCTACACAAATTTCATTATAAAGTTGGAATGAGTAATGTGTCACCGTTCTGTTTACACAACCAGAATCCACAGAGAGCTTCATTAGCTTCTATTTAGAGCTGTTTCTCAGTCCATCTGACCAATTTAGGTCTAATATTCACTCTCTAACCAACTCCTGTGTGGAAATATCTCTTTAGCTGCTAAATGCTTCACTGAGTTTTTACTGGGGCTTCACAGAGAGGTAACGTTGAATAGTTACAACACCAGTTTGACTCTGAGTGTCTCAGTTATAACACCACCCTGCTTACTGTGCTGCCACTGCCTGGCACTGTACTCCTGGCTTCATCCACACACAGGGATCAAACAAAACCAGGCCATTTGCAAACAGTTAGCTGAAGATGAAAAAACTCTGCAGAGCTAAACTGGTGATAGTTTTGTATGTTTGTCATCTTCTTTTGTAACTTTCCCAAGTTGTCACTCCTGGTCAGACATGAAAACAAAATAGCAGATAATAGATTTCAGGGTTTTGATTTGTTATTTTTTTCACATTAACATGTTTTAGATTATTAAACAAATTTTAATATTAGGCAGAGATCACCAGAGTAAAGAATGCAGTTTGTAAATGATGATTTTATTTATGAGGGGATGATAGATGTCAATAAGGGAAAGGGGGCTATCCAGGTTTGAACCCAGGGTTCTCTTGGGGTGAAGCAACAGTGTAAACCTCTGAGTCATCGTGCAGCCAAATCACAGGAGAACAGATTTATTTGTGTATTTCCTCCACAGGTTTCGAGCTGGTTTTAAACAAGCATTCCACTGCTGCCCCTGCGTCCCTCAAGGCTCCTATGAAGGCCTCGAACTCAAGTCCACCCGCTATCTTCAGACCCAGACAAGTGTTTACAAGGCCAGCAGGATGGAGACCACCGTGTCTACTATTCTACAGGTTGGGGACGATGTAGAGCAGCCCAAGGTGAAAGTTATAGGAGGCCCAGGGCCTGGCGGGGCTGTGGTTGAGGCCAGACCACACAGCTCCTCCCTGGACCTCACCTCAAATGGTTCATCATCCTGGAGTGTCTCCAAAACAGTATCAGAGATGTCGAGTTTCTACTCCAGTAGCAACCTGGAGGAATAGACTTCAAGTGCAGGCAGCATTTTGCTGGACAGCAGGAAAAGAATGTAAGTTGAGCGATCACGTTGCTGCTTTTGCCTGCGTGTGTTTATGAAAAGTACAGCAGGAATATGTGAGTTTGTCTGCTGGTGAATGTGAGTTTTTAATGAACACATTTCCATTTCCATTTTGCTGGAATGCAATGCTGGGAAATATTGTCCCTGTTCACAGAACTGTAGTTTCACTTAGTTATCCAATTCAGAGCTAATGGTCAGCTGGCATTCGTAGGATTTGTCAGGTGCCAGAATGGCTCGAGCCTCAACAACAAGAGCACATGTCAGTTTCAAAAAGCTAAACTGAAGCCGACGCTAGCGCCTCCATTGCTCACAGCTTCTGCATGTCACCCCAGTCATCTCAGGTTCACACATGCTCGATCACGCAGGCTGTGTGACTTCTCACAGTCTATTTTAGAGTGAAGCTGTCACACGATGCCAATACACTGCTGTAAAAACGGCGGCTTCTCCTTTTAACAGAGGGGTTTTCTCCGAAGAGACAAAGTTTTGAAAAAAGTGAAGGCAACCTGTTTTACACAGGAGTTCTCTAACAGACACTGAAACACAGGCAGATGTGGGATTTTAGTTCAAAGGGTCTCCCACAAGGGGAGATAAAAACTGTAAACAACAAAGGAAAATCTACTCTGAACTTGCCAGCTCTGTCTCACTGAGCAGGACTTCATGAGCAGTTCAACATGCAGAGCAAGCGCCTGTCTGATTGAAGAAGTGCTCAAAAGATCCTCTGCAGGTGTTGCTGAAAAGTTCTGGCAATCACCATAAACACCAGCAGTGTAGGACTCCCCCGTCATCAGGCTACGCATTGCCTTCAGCAGCTGGCAGCACCATTTCTGAAAAACAGAGGCGCTTCAGATGCTAAAGAGGCTGCTGTTTCAAGAGAAGGCAAACATTTAGCTAAAAACCCCACATGCCCAATATGAACCCTTAAATGATGTGAGCCCACCATTAAATCTGTTCAACACAATCTGGAAAAGAAATGATCGAGTGTTCTGCAGAACCAGTACATTATTTTAGTCTGTTTAACATGCTCCTCCTCCATCAGATACATAACGATTCATTGGTGAACTGAAAGACAGGCACTGCTTTCAGAGTGTAAAACATTTTTTAAAAAACTTTTTTGTAGCTGGCACCAACATAAAATGATCTTTTCAAGCAATTGTTCACCTTAAAATCAGATTTATTGGGCTTTCAGTTCTGGACATTCCCTGGGGTAATCCAGCAAACCACTTTAGTTTCACTTTGTCTGTTATGGTCTTTTATTTTCTTGTATTTCTATGTTAGCTTTATCGTTCTCTCCCTACACTGTTTTGGGCTGAATCTGGTACATTATATGGGTAGGCTCCATTGTTAAGATGGGCGAAGTGAACTTTAACTTCCTTTGCATGAGGTGTCACTGGACAGTTGTTTCAAATACTGTTTAAGCTGTCAGTCCAAAATGTAATCCAGCTACAACAGGACACAAGTTAGTATCAGGTTTAAAGTTCTTTGCAGACTTTTTGTCCTTGGATGTGCAGCTTGTTACCTGTGGCTCTTTAATGTGCAGTGATGTGCCTTGCTGCTTTTTATAATGTCTGAAACAAAACAAAAACACACACACACTAAACAAAACCCAAAAAGACATAAAAACAAAATTTTCCTTTTCGATAAAGCATATAGTTAGGGCTCGATCAGGTACATTACGTGGGTTTTGCACATTCAATCACCTTCTCCACTCACTATGTGTTTATACATCTCTCTGCATTTAATTATTAGTTATTATTCATCTCTGGCTCTCTTTGTCGTGTCTTCCCCCCTGACCTCTAATAATCGCGACAGACGGCCACTCTTCCAGGAGACAGATTCTGCTAGAGGTTTCTTCCTGTTAAAAGGTTTTTCCTTTTTCCTTCCAAATAATGGGAAGTTGTCAGGGTTTTCTTTTTTTTCTTTTCTTTTCTTTTGTATTATTGTAGGGTCATTACCTTATAATAAAAAGCGCCTTGAGGGAACTGTTGTTGTGATGTGTCACTATATAAATAAAATTGAAATGAAAAGCCCACAGGGACAAACTGTCATTACCTCCTACAGTAGTAAACACTCAAATGTCTATAAACAACTGCCGTAATAACAAATTGTAGTGAGGTGCAAACCTATGGTGACACTGTTCTCACAGTAGAAAAACTGTAAATACTTTTAACAACTGTAATGAAATTTTAAGATGTTTTCTTGCTGCTATATCTGTGAAAGAGTTCACACTGCAGGATATTTGTATACAGATATTCTGCAGTGTGCTTAACAGCTAAATTCACAACAATTTACATATTTGCTGGATGCAGAGCGAACACACAGCCTCAGATACGCACATCCACAGCACTGCAGAGCTATCGCTTATCAGACAAGAACACACAAAGCAAGAAAGACTGAATCCATTTGAAGTATTTCAGTGATTTTTTTAAAAACTGAAAGTAAGTAAACCGTTATTGGCATTTTTTTTTTTTTACTTGCTTTGCACTGAGAATCAATTCACTGCTATCACATACTGAACACAGTATGCAGCAGCCCTTGGTTAAATATAGTTCCAAGATGGATATTGTTTTCAGTGTGTGCACACAACACGTGCACACATGACAAGAGAGTGATCACCTGCTGACACCCATCAATGATTTTCGTACAGACGCACATACCGCTCATATGCTCCCCCCTGATTGTTGGTCTATTCTCGGCACACAAGGCCTGTTGTTATAAATTCCAGTGTCAGCTGACATGAAAGTGAGAAGCAGTTGTGAAGCAACATAACTACATTAGATTCAATAAATTCTATCGCAATTTCAGTGCATTGTCTTGTTGACAGTGAACCATACAGCATTTAACATGGACACTGTGCACGAATAACAGAAGGTCACATTCAGTGCGGGGAGGGAAAATGAAAGGCAAATACCAGACGTGTCATCACCCGAGTTAACATTCCAATGTTTCACCGTGGCAATGCAGCTAGTAATAAACGCAACATAGCTAGACAGGTGCATCGGTTGAGTGATAAGACCATCAGAATAATAGCTTTGAGATTTCATATACACATACCGGACAGCCATGTTGAGTGACAGTCTAGTAAATCTACTCAAAAGAAAGAAAATTCAAAGAAGGATAGCTTTCCATTAAATTATCGTGCTTGTCCAGCCACTGGTGAGGTACTCACATTCACACCGACACGCCATTTAGAATCACCAGTTACCCTAACAAGGATAAATTTAGACTGTGGTGGTGGTGATGGGGTTCAACACAGGTGCAGGATGTATTATTCTTATTTTATAAAAGTACAATGGCAGGTGCTGTTGTACCATTCAAAGATGGTGCAATAATACAACCGACCGCCAGCACTGACAGCAGATATGTAACCAAGCAACAGAAACCAGGTGTGACCATATTCTGCACTGAATAGGAGGGTTAGGACGGAAGAAACCCAGGCTGCGGCCGCTAGCACTGCTAGGGTTAGCCAAACTAATCTGAGCCTGTGTGTGCTCAAGTCAAGTCAAAGTACATTTCAGTGACATTTGAAACACGATTTCACATTGTTCCTAAAATACAGACAAAATATTTGTTTGGCCAATTATTAACTTCCTAGATTTAAAATGTGCCCAGTTTCCTGTATTTTAGACTAGGCATCATTTCTCTCATTTAAATAACTGTTTATTTAGTTGCTAGGAACATTTCTACTGCTAACTGCTTCATCGTGCTGCCCAAAGATGGATCATCTCTAATACGTGAAAGAATTCATTATAAAACTTATACATTTACATGTCATTGTTACTCACAGCTTGCCATATACAGTGGCTTGCAAAAGTATTCGGCCCCCTCGAACTTTTCCACATTTTGTCACATTACAGCCACAAACATGAATCAATTTTATTGGAATTCCACGTGAAAGACCAATACAAAGTGGGGTACATGTGAGAAGTGGAACGAAAATCATACATGATTCCAAACATTTTTTACAAATAAATAACTGCAAAGTGGGGTGTGCATAATTATTCTGCCCCCTGAGTCTTTGTAGAACCACCTTTTGCTGCAATTACAGCTGCCAGTCTTTTAGGGTATGTCTCTACCAGCTTTGCACATCTAGAGACTGAAATTCTTGCCCATTCTTCTTTGCAAAACAGCTCCAGCTCAGTCAGATTAGATGGACAGCGTTTGTGAACAGCAGTTTTCAGATCTTGCCACAGATTCTCGATTGGATTTAGATCTGGACTTTGACTGGGCCATTCGAACACATGGATATGTTTTGTTTTAAACCGTTCCATTGTTGCCCTGGCTTTATGTTTAGGGTCGTTGTCCTGCTGGAAGTTGAAGCTCCGCCCCAGTCTCAAGTCTTTTGCAGACTCCAAGAGGTTTTCTTCCAGGATTGCTCTGTATTTGGCTCCATCCATCTTCCCATCAACTCTGACCAGCTTCCCTGTCCCTGCTGAAGAGAAGCACCCCCAGAGCATGATGCTGCCACCACCATATTTGACAGTGGGGATGGTGTGTTCAGAGTGATGTGCAGTGTTACTTTTCCACCACACATAGCGTTTTGCATTTTGGCCAAAAAGTTCCATTTTGGTCTCATCTGACCAGAGCACCTTCTTCCACATGTTTGCTGTGTCCCCCACATTGCTTGTGGCAAACTGCAAACAGGACTTGTGGTTTTTTGTTAACAATGGCTTTCTTCTTGCCACTCTTCCATAAAGGCCAACTTTGTGCAGTGCACGACTAATAGTTGTCCTATGGACAGATTCACCATGGGCCTCTTGGCTGCATTTCTGATCAGCGCTCTCCTTGTTCGGCCTGTGAGTTTAGGCGGACGGCCTTGTCTTGGTAGGTTTACAGTTGTGCCATACTCCTTCCATTTCTGAAGGATCGCTTGAACAGTGCTCCGTGGGATGTTCAAGGCTTGGGAAATCTTTTTGTAGCCTAAGCCTGCTTTAAATTTCTCAATAACTTTATCCCTGACCTGTCTGGTGTCTAAATCCAATCGAGAATCTGTGGCAAGATCTGAAAACTGCTGTTCACAAACGCTGTCCATCTAATCTGACTGAGCTGGAGCTGTTTTGCAAAGAAGAATGTGCAAGGATTTCAGTCTCTATATGTGCAAAGCTGGTAGAGACATACCCTAAAAGACTGGCAGCTGTAATTGCAGCAAAAGGTGGTTCTACAAAGTATTGACTTAGGGGGCTGAATAATTACGCACACCTCACTTTGCAGTTATTTATTTGTAGAAAATGTTTGGAATCATGTATGATTTTCGTTCCACTTCTCACGTGTACACCACTTTGTGTTGGTCTTTCACGTGGAATTCCAATAAAATTGATTCATGTTTGTGGCTGTAATGTGACAAAATGTGGAAAAGTTCAAGAGGGCCAAATACTTTATCAAGCCACTGTATTTACAGAATCAACACGGAGTGTCTACATCTGATCAGTACAGGCACAGTTATTTCTCACTAAAGAAAATGTCATGTGATAAACTTGCAATGTTTAGACTGAAAGAAATGTAAATCCAAATGATGACACGCTTGTATTATCATAGTCTTTTTCTTACGATATAAAGGGCTTTGAGGTGACTGTTAAAGGGATTTGGCACAATAGAAAAAAAAAATTCAATTGAATTTTAAGAAATAATGGCCAATTTTAGTCACCATGCCTAAATATCTGAAATATCTAAATATCTGTCTCAACATTATATCAGTTGACTAATTGGCCTCAGTCTGCCATGTCTGAGTGAAAAAGAACTGGAAATCACTCTGGAAATTGATATAACTACAATTTGCAGCTGCAAGTATTGTGTTTCTCTGTTGAGTCAACTAAAGTAACGAATTCATTTCATTTCAATTCAGTTCAGTTTTATTTATGTAGCAACCTCCGACAGCCATCTGCTGCATCTAGTAGGGGGGAGGAAAGGAAGACAGGACAAAAGAGAATTGGAAAGCTGTGTAAAATGTCAAATATATTCAATAGTTTAAACACTTATTTTACTTGCCTTTATTGCCTGAAAATTTGTTTTGAATTTGATGACAGCAACATATTTTTTTTAAATACAGTTGGGATGATGGCAACAAAAGGTTGAAAAGATAAGCAGTGTGAAAATCAGCTGGAGGAATATTTTGCAACTAATTAGGTTAATTGACAGCAAGTCAGTAACATGACTTCAGAGTTCCTCAGAAGTAAAGATGCACACAGGTTCACCAGTCTGCAAAACAACTGTGAAACAATTTCAGAATAATGTTTGTCAATGTAAAGCTGTGAAGACTTTGATTATCTCATCATCTACAGTACATAATATCATCAACAGAGTCTGAGAATCTGAAGAAATATCTGTGTGCATGGTCAAGGCCAGAAATCAGCGTTATATGATCTCTGGGACTTTTCTTATGCAAAATAGAAGTCAAACATGAACATGATCCCTGCTGTTCTCATAGACAGCAGTCTGTGTCATTTAAATTGGCCAAGCATAAAACTTCAATATATTGAAATGTCTCACATGTAACTGGCTTTCCTTACATTATCAGATACTAGCAGCTGCAAAATAAATTCACCTTGAGAATTAAAGTGTTTCAAGTTTAAAGAATGATGTAGTCCAGCACAAGACATATATACATACAGTGTCTAGTGTGTCTAGTATGTTAAAGAGTGCACTACAGCAGCGGTCCCCAACCCCCCGGGCCACCATCCGGTATTGGTCTGTGAGTCGTTTGGTACCGGGCTGTGAGAGTTGAGGCTCAGGTGTGAAATTTATGGTTTTCAGGGACTTTACTGTTAACTCGGTTTTCCTGAATCTTTTCCCGTGTTGTAGTTGTGTGTCTTATTTGAAAGAAATATTTATGCGTTACCATAGCGACCAGAGAGCATTAAGGGGCAGAGAGGAGGATGTTGCTCTCAGTGTTGTTGGTGCATTTCAGGAGGACGCTGCTAATAAAGTTACACAATTACACAGTGAATTCACATTTATTCTTATATCTGGTTGTATCTTTTCATTTTGTTGTATTTATCCGCGACACCTTAAAGGCCGGTCCGTAAAAATATTGTCTAACATTAAACCGGTACGTGGCGCAAAAAAGGTTGGGGACCGCTGCACTACAGCACTGCTAACATGTAGGCAACATCTGATGACATGAGATTCACAGTGAACAGGGAAATCTTTATTCATTCATCTTCTGCACAGAGGTTCATAACGTCATATTTTCACACTCATCAGCACCAACATCTGAGGTGAACATGTGGAAAATGTAAAGCAAATTTTAAAAAACTTGTGAAATAACCACAAATGCCACATGCTATCATAAAAGTTTAATGAAATATGTGTTTTAGTATTCTGGTAGCAGTGGTGTATTGTCAATCCAAAGAGCATAGTTACATTTTGGGAGAAGAACCTCAAACAGACTTAGCCAGGAGTGAATGAGAGCATGATGGCTGATGTTATTTGATGAAAGTAACCTGATTACCTTATAAACAAGACCTACACCCTTGATGTGTGCTGCCCTGGTTGGATGATTTGGAGTGAGTGAAGTGAGCAGAAAATGTTCCTTAGCTAAAATACTGGAAGCAAATGAGCTCATTCAGTAAGTGATCAAGTCTGCAACTCAGATTCTTACTCTGTTTACAAATGAGGACCATCTCAAGGACATATTACCCATAACCAGCCTGTGCTGTGGGTTTTTTGTTCTGCAATGGGGATCATTCAGTGTTATGAGGAGGGTTTAGTTTATTAGATCCTGCTAAAACATATTTTTAAAGCCGTTAGAGTGGAATAGATACTCCATCAATATTAATATGTATATCAGTATTTTTGCTAAATATTGGGCATGATAAGACATCACATGTTGGTTTTATGTAGTGGTAGATGCACATAGCCATACCAAGGGGTACTTAGACTGGTTAGCAAAATCCCAGAGACTGCAGGTTTCACCTCTCAGACATGGAGTCTACTTACATCTTTCATATACAGTCTACAGAGGTGCACCACTTGCACAAAGTGGTTACAGCCTGTGGCTACAGTTAGCCTGTCCCTACTGGAGTCTCACTATTGGGAAAATAAACCAATTAGCAACAGTTGCTCATAACCTTTAATACAAACTGACCCCCTGTGACTCGTCTGTGAGCTGCGGGCAGTTCGTTTCAAGAGTGATTTGTGAGGCTATTTTGTTTTATCCGAAGAGGCAAAACAACACAGAGTAAAAGTCCCGAGCAGAGAATGTGTCCTTTATGTGTAACAGAAGTGTGCTTGTTTATTTATTAGTTTAATTTTCCTGCAACCGCCTTGTGATCTTTTAATCTTTTGTCTCCCTTGCAAGGGGACCGAAACGTGAAGAGGTAATCTCCGCATGCTCCTGCTGAAATTTGATTTTCTAACAGAGACGGCCTTCTCCAGAGGAGTTTCAAAGATAAGTTAGATTCAGTTTGTTGGTGCTAGGCGTTTCAGGCTATAATTGCAAGATCCTCACGAGGACAGTGCTGCAAACATTTGGAAGGATTGTCTGAGGTCCATTTGATTTGGCTGTTTACTGAATTACTATCCAATATTTTTTTTCCCTTTTGTTTTTTAGTGCAGAGAACTGTCTCAGTTGTAGGCAGAGGATCCCATTCAGTTGTGCAAACTTGGTTTAACTAACGATGTAAAAATGAAAACTAAATTAAAATCCCAAGTAAGCCTTCCAAACACAATTATGGGGCAAATCACAAATCTAACAGGATGCAAGAAATCCATAGTATCCATTATAATGTGGCATTAGCTGTCTGAGCCAGAGAGGCATGCAGGAGTGAGCACTGGGAGGCTGCACTTCAAAACCCATCTTATCATCTCATCATCATCATCATCATCATCTTTTATTTATTTATATTTCATGTGACTGCGGTGCCCTAATCATAAGCACAGAGCCAGAAATAATCCACAGTGTGTCCTGAATGCAGAGTACGCTCCCTGATCCGCCTCTCACTTGGACAGGTCAAGTGGAGTGGGTGAACGAGAGGCCGGGGCTTTAATGAATGTGTAATCAACTTTGTTCAGCGAGCGCTCCTTAAACGAGCGCGCCGCAGTGTCTCTCTCAACACACACTCAGAGCTCTCACGCGGCCATTGCTGATGAGAGCTGTAGCGATGGAGACAAAAAGATGCCTGCTTGTTGCTGAGGAGAGGCGCCTGGCAGGCTACACGGTAGGGTGAATGTCCTCATCAGCACCATCTCTACCTGTGTTTCTAACCATCCCTCACTCTCCAATCATGCTAATTACAGCTACTATCTAAACACACACACAGACACACATACTTTACAATGCAAATGCTTGTGGGACTCCTCACTTAATGGGGGGAATAAAATAAAAAGAGTGACATGTGTGTATGCTCAAGTGTGTTTGCTCATGAAGGTGGGAGCAGATTAGTGTACTTATCGGTGATCAAGTGGTTTGGGGGGGTTTACATACAAGAAGCCTTACATTTACATATATATATTAATCACAGTGCACTTCATTATGATGAATCTTATCTATAAGAATGTTTGCACAACCAGGGGAAATTAGATCATAGTGGCAGATGTGCCTGAATAAAAGAAGAAATCATCACATCTGGAAGTAAAACTTCAGTGACCGCCTCTGCAGTGTCAGTGTTGAGACGTTTATTGCTGCTTTGAATTTAAGCGTTTTTCTCATATTGTACAAATGCCAACCTCTCCAGTGGTCTCTTTTGTGAATCTCCTTTTCAATGTGACACTTTGAGTACAAGCTGTAAAGAGAACTCACCTTGAACCATGGCATAGTGATGTCTGTGTGTGTGTTGTGTTGTAAAGTCATTTAACACACCACAAAATGTACAGCGGAGCATTACAGCCGCATATGTTGTTGAACTGTGTCCGTGGAGGAGATGTGACTCTGGGGAAAGATGTGCTCTGTGTGTTACAGAACCAGTGCCTGTTACAATATAAATGGTCACATATCTTTCCCGTGGTAAAAAAAAAAGAGAAGCCAGGCTGTGTCTGAGAACTTATATCACCACTTTTGTGTAGCTACCACATTGGTGAAATTTTGTTGATGAAGCCTGCATGAGCCTTGTGCTGCTAAGTGTTCAGAGAGAGACAGACAACCATGCACATCGGAGCCACATCTACACCAAATTCAGAGCCTCATTTTAAAAGTCAAAAGTTAAACTGTACATTGTTTTTTACCAGTTTTTCCAGCATTTATTTTTTCTGACAAACAAAAGAGTTTGAGGCTAGCCACGTGTCCCGCACAGCATGGCAAAGAAGGATTAACACATTGTTGATGATGGCCCTTTTCTGATGAGCTGACATGACGAAAAATATAGCATAGCATCATGCTTTAAACTCCTGACTCAGTTTTACTTTGAGGGCAATTACATTCACATCCAATCGACTGAGAACTTTTGGCTTTTAGCTATTTGAATCACCCTCACCCTAAAGGGTACAAAACTACAATGTCTACTGCTACCCAGGGTTTTTCTTTTAGTCTTCAAATTGTCTTAAAGCTGAAGGTCAGCGTTTTAGCATTAAATATAGAGCTAACTGCACAGTGTGTGTGGAAAAAATACCTGATCCGGTATTTTTGGTCATATGTGACTGAAAATTGCACTTTTAACTGAGAAATGCATTTGAAAAGTACAGTAAGTAGTGATATAGCACTTTTCAGACACAGCCACACTGTGTTGGTGTTTCCATCATGGTTTCGCTACTAAAAAAGACAGAAAACAAGTGTTTATCTTTTGTATGTGTTTTCAATGCGAGTACTGATAAGGTGACTGTGTATCTGTTACTACCTAGTTTTAACTACCTTATGTTTGGTTACATTTAATGTGTAATGTGCAGTAGATGTTTTAAATCTGTGCTTTTGCCTAAATTTTGGTGTAAATTTTGATGTAAAGGGATAATTAAAGAATAATTTACAAGTCATCGGGAATTTGTGCTTATTTCAAGCAGAACAATGTGTAACTATGTGTGTGTGTGTGTGTGTGTGTGTGTGTGTGTCTCTTGACCTGCACTATGACAGCTTACAGATAAGACAGAGAGAGGAGGACAAAGAAGAAGAATGAGAAGCAGCAGAAACAGCAGGCTCAGTGTGCTGTTGATGTCAGATAAAAACATGTCAGGTGCTGCACTGGATCTTTAGCAAGAGCACACTGCAGCTGAACTTTTGACCAGTAGCACTACCAATGCTAATAATAACAGCATCAAGAGATTCCCTGTCATGCATGTGAGGCTGCAACATTAAATCTTATTACATAGTACGTAAGAAACCAATCCAGGGGGATTTCCATAGGTTTTATGGCTTTCCCTACTGATAAAGACCTTTCCTCCAGGCCTTCATATTAATTGGAGATTATGTATCGGAATTTGGGAGCGGGACCACGCCTCCAAACACGCTCATTCCGGTCGTCATCTATATAGGTCCCCCAGTTCTGCAAGCTGTTCATTCTCGTTTACGTGCCCCTCCCTCCCTCCTTCTTCTTAATTCTTTAACGTCTTCATTTCTATTTAGTGCATGGGGATCTGCCAGGCCCGGGAGCCGTCTCCAGTCCCCTTCCAGGCCTTCCCCAAACCGCAGCTCAATTCATGTCAAAGCATTCACTTTTACCTACTAAAATGCTGTCAAACCTAAAATGAGGACGTGGGCCCAGCTAGTGAGTACAAGTATTAGATAAATGACAGAAATTTTATTCTTTTTTTAAAATTTACATTACAATTTTTTTTTAAAAAGAAATGGGACATTTTCTGTGAATTAACAAGAACCTAGACAATGATGTGGAAGTTTACGAACTTCCACATCAAACTTCCTGTGAAGTTTACGAACTCAGCCACTCATTTCACACTAGATCAAATAAAAAAATATTTCTATTTTGTAAATCTTGGCTTGTTATGTTTCAAAGTGGAGGTTTATCCAAGGTTTGCTCATTGGTTATTGACACAGGCAAGTCTCTAGCCAGCAAGTAAGCAAGGAGCTTCACAGTCAGATCCACCCTTTCCATCCCGTGGTATCATATCCAATTTTTTAAACCAACATAGTAACATTGAATCTACTAATCAGGTCTTCATGATAGTTACGTCCACCTCTACTGTTCATGGGATTATTTATAAATTAACTCAGGGTATAAGACTATATAGATCTAGACGCAGACAGCAACCTCAGTTCAAATTTTGTATGTATAAGAGCTGTTTGCAGAGTTACAGAAACTATCACTCTGAAGGGAATTGGGAGAGAGTGAGAGAGCAAGAGTGAGACAGAGTAAGTGAGAGAGAAAAGGATGCTGAGGACACAGTAAAAAATTCTGTACTTATTTTATTGTTGAATACCAGGTTGCTCAGTATACAACCTCTACTGATGATCTGCTAGTTCTGGGATCTGTGTGAATAGTGATTGTTTTCCTTGGAGAAATAAAATAGTAAGAAGCACTGTTTCCACTAGCTGCTACCATCTTCTCCTATCTCTGCTCCTCTTCACCACTACACTTACTGGATTGCTATTTTTCCCCTCAGCAGCTACTTAAGGACAAGACAGCTGTTTTCACCCAATCACTATCTTGTGATGAATAGTTTTCTTTCCCACACCAAGCACTTGGACGAATGTCCACTCTCACCCTCTAGACTTGCTCACATTACCCGTAATGATCAGGACTGAATTACGCATCAGTTTCTCTCAGCATCTCAACTCCTCTTTAAAGGCATGTGCTCGCTTTCAGGCACACATGCACTCTTGGAAAGCTTTCTTGCAGAGTGAGATCAAGTCGATGAATTTATGCATTTTGTGGCTTCTCTGCATTCTGCCAAGACTTCACTGAAGGACCCAAATGCAGGATACTGTCACAAGTTAACCAGTTAATGACTTTGATTAGTGTTTTTATGCAAATCCCTAAAGTTCACAGGCAGCAACAGTCTTCAGGTAAGTGTCTTTAGGTAGGTTACTAAACAGGAATCAGAGCTATTTCTCTTTTTGTCAAGAGCTGATTAATGTGGGAGCAAAGTTCAAATGAGCTTCCTTAGGTAAGTAATCTATCAGGGCAGAGCTCCAATGCTGAGAGTTTTAGGGCAGGTGAGTAGTGATGACAGATGGGGTGAGAAAGGTACTCTTCAGGCTTTCCTGCAGGATTCCTACAAGTATGGAGGAGATAGACAGGCTATTGCATAGTTGCCAATACTTGAGCAAGCAGGTAGAAAAAGTAAAGCAGAGTCACAAGCATTCAGAGCTATGCTCAGATGTGTTTTTTCTACATGTGTATATTGCATCACAGCTTTGCTTTGCTCACAACAATACATATAGTTTACATAGTTGTATACTTCATATTTCAAGTTTAAGCATGAAAATGGGATTTGCAACATCCCTAATGGTCATATAACCTTCTGAATTATTACATGGTAACTTGTTGAGATTAGTTTGTATAAAATACTATACATAGCAAAGCCTATACCCACTGAGTTTTGAGCATTTCAGATATGTAATGTCTCCTGTGAAAGCCTGCAGCTCTTTAGGCAACAGTGATGGATGCTTATTGCAGGTTTTTTATGGATTGAAGTGATGGTCACACACAGATACAGAAATAGTCTTCTCCGACAAGAGCATGTAATTAGTCTGTTTGCTAATGATGTGTTGATAGCCCTCAAAAACCCCACAAACTCTTTTATGCAGCTTACAGAAATGTTAGGAAAATTTGGTACGCTTTCTGGCTACAAAGTAAATATACTTAAAACTCAAGTTCTAATGTTTAATTGTATACCAACTCAAAATCTTAAGGAATGGGAAATAAAGTGGGAGGCAAAAACCCTTAAATATTTAGGTATAAATATAACCAAAAACTATGCCAAACTATATCAAAGTAACTATGGACATATAAATAACAGGATAAGGCAGGATATGGAAAGATGGAATACATATCCGTTAGGATTTAGTGACAGGATAAATGTGATAAAGATGAATATCTTACCACGATTGCTATATTTATTCCTCTCTCTTCCGATAAGCATACCTCAAACCCAATTCTCAGAATGGGATAAGTATATACCTAGATTTGTCTGGGAAGGCAAGCGGCCAAGGGTACGATACACTACTGTAACACACCCCAAGCAAGAGGGCGGCTGACAGATTATGTCTGGTTCTGAAAAAAACAGATAAATCATGAGATGGACGACAGGTAGTGTGTTTCCTCTCTCGCTTCTGCCAGATCTTTATTTAAACACATTCATGTGTTCACAACAGGTTGCAAAAACTTCTTAACATCTCTGTCTCATATTCCCAAAGCCCAAAATCAGAATAAACTAAAATAGTATAGTAAAAGTATAAACAAAAATCTAAACAGTCATCTCTGTTGTTTGTTACTAAGAGCTATAAATCACACTTTTTTCACACATAGTTTGATAAAGCAAACATTCCAGTACTGTACCATATACTAATGGAGTACCTGTATAGTGGAAATCTCCACATCAACATTGCAGAGCGATCAGAATTATTATAGGTTATTACACTAACTTTAGACAATAACAGTGACAACACATCAAACTGTCTCTGCGAACACATTAACTCAAGTATACAGGAGCCGTGGTGTACTTTTGTTACAACAGGGTGCCTTAAGTTTAGAAAACAACAAAGCTAACAGCTACTCCAGGATGTGGCGAGCTAAGCTAGCTCCTACTCTCGATCGTAACACATTTCAATGAGCAAAACAGACGAATACAGATCCCAGCAAAACAAACTGCTGGTCAGGTTTTACCCTTATTTGGCATGTAAATTATGCGGACCACATGTGTGGCCTTATTACTTACTAACCTGAAAAAAACAGATAAATCATGAGATGGACGACAGGTAGTGTGTTTCCTCTCTCGCTTCTGCCAGATCTGAAGACGAGCAGTAGCGTCACACTAAACCATCTCACTAGGGCGGAAGTGCCCCCTTGTGGCGTAACTAGGGATCACACCACATGTTGGATCTCCAACAAAAATCACAAGCTTAAGGCCCTTCCTTAACAAAACTACACCTAAAAGCTTATACGATATACAAAAATTAAATCACATGATGTGACCACACATTACAGTGTGTCACACGCTCCCCGACAAAATAAGAATGGCTCCTGGCATTCAAACCTCAATTTTTCTCAAAAACATTGACACATACACTTATTCAATATAACAAAGGTGTGTATATGTAAGGTGTGTAAGCATATGGAAGGTGAGGTGTAAAGCCTGTGGGTGTTGGAATATGATAAGGAACTGTCCATGGTGGCATGTAGGGTGAGGAGAGCGTTGCAACTGTAGGATGAGGCTGGTACGATGGTTCACCCAGTGTTTGGTATGTCAGCATCTGCCTTGGTTTCCTCTCCCTAGTCGACCTTCTCATGTCGCTAGTAGAACATCGTGGAGGGGTGCGTGCAGACAGTTCATCCTCATTTGGAATTGACAGTTCATCATCTGCGTTTTCTGATGGGACTGGGTCATGTAGTGAAAGCACCTCTGGAAAGTTGTCTCCTAGATTGACTTGATCTTGGCTGACTGGCCGGCCAATACAGCTTTCTTCCCTGACAGGTACCTTCGCATGACTGTTTTCTTCACCGGAGGCTGGGTCGGGCTGTTCTGCAGTAGATATCCTATGGTAAGTCATTCCTCTGATGGGCTCTCTTTCTTTTACAGGGAGCCTCAACCAGAGTTTTCCAGTACTCTCTTCAGAGTCTGAGTCACTTGTTTCAGTCTGTTGCCTTCTCCTGCCTCTGTCCCCTGGCAGGTTGTTTGATTTTGTTTGTCTTTTTGGTGTAGGTTCAGGAATGTGCTGTGGAGCCTCAACTGGCAAGTCATTCACAAGTAGTAACAAGTTACGGTGAAGCACTCTAGTCTTATCCTTATCTCCTGCTTCTCGGTAGACAACATACACGGGGTTGTCGCCTACTTGTGCTTTGACTACGTAGATACTCTTTTCCCAGTATGACTTGAGTTTTCCAGGCCCACCTCTTTCACCAAGATTTCTAACGAGGACCCTGTCCCCAGGATGCAAGACGACACCCCTGAGTTTTTTGTCATAGTAGGATTTGCCTCGTGCGCTGGACAGTTTACTATTGTCACTGGCTATCTTGTACGCCTCAGTCATCTTTTCTGCCCACTTCTCAGCATAATGTTTGTGAGACACAGTTTTTTTCTCCCCAACCAGGCCAAACAACAAGTCTATTGGGAGACGGGGGTGATGCCCATACAACAGAAAGTAAGGGGAATACCCTGTTGACTCATGCCGCGTACAATTGTAAGCGTGCACTGTTTGCTGAAGGTGATCTTTCCAGCATTGCTTTTCTTTGTCGCCGAGTGTCCTAAGCATCTGCAAGAGAGTCCGATTAAATCTCTCGGCGGGATTACATTGGGGGTGATACGGTGTGGTCCTTGAGTGTCCAATTCCAGCTTTATCTCTTAAAGTCCTAAAGAGCTCGTTTTCAAACTCACGACCCTGATCGTGATGCAGCCTGCCGGGATATCCAAAACGCTGGATGAAATCACCAAAGATGCGCTCAGCTGCTGTCTTGCCTGACTTATTTTTGGTCGGGTATGCTTGAGCAAACCTTGTAAAATGATCTACTACGACCAGGATATATTCATATCCACCTCGGCTGGGCTCTAGGTGCAGGTAATCTATGCATACAAGATCCAAAGGTGAGTTTGAAGTGATTGTGCCCATTGGGGCACGGACATGTCCAACCGGTTTTTTTTGTTTTATGCAGGGACACTTCCTTGTGACATAGTTTTCAACTTCCTGTTTCATAAATGGCCAGTAGAACCTCTCTCTAGCTAGGGCCAGTACTCGGTCAGTACCAATGTGTCCCATGTCGTCATGGAGGTATTTTAGTACCTTGGCCTTGTAAACTGCTGGGAGAACAAGTTGCTGTCTTTCAGTAGTACGTCGATACAAAAGTCCATTGTCAAGGCACAGTTTGCTCCATTCATGAAGCAATCTCCTTGCAGCTTTACCTACTGTTTGTCGTATCTCGTTTGTCATTACAGCATTTGTCTCTTTTAGCCGAATGATTTCTCCCACTGCTGGGTCTTCCCTTTGAGCCTTCACCAACTCCTCACTGCTTATGGTTGGAAGTGAAGTTGGGGGGTCTTGGTTTGTGTTAGCAGTAAGAGCCAGGATGGCGACCCAAGCTACATCGTGTTCCTGGGCTGCTTTGGCCCCACCCCATGTGGTTTGCACAACTTCATGAGAGAGCCCCTCAGTACATGCTGTCACGTACTTCTCAATGTCAAGGGGCATGCGGGACAACGTGTCAGCATCTATATTTACCTTTCCTGGTCTGTATTTTATCTCAAACCGGAAATCTGACAACTCCCCAACCCAGCGATGCCCAACAGCATTAAGCTTAGCAGTGCTCATTATGTAAGTCAGAGGGGTGTTGTCAGTATAGATGGTGAAGTGTGGGGCATAATAGAGGTAGTCTCTAAACTTTTCACACACCGCCCATTTAAGCGCCAGAAATTCTAATTTCCCACTGTGCAGGCAATAGTTTTTCTCGGCTGGAGACAGCGTTCTGGAGCCATACCCAATAACCCTTAGCTTACCATCTTGCTGCTGATAGAGTACAGCGCCAAGGCCTTGCTCTGAGGCATCTGTGTGTAGCAAGAAAGGTAAGTGGAAGTCTGGGTAGGCCAGGACTGGAGGGTGGGTGAGCATGTCGATGAGTCGCTCCAGTGCCCCCTGGTGTTCACCAGTCCACACCACAGGAGTATTGGAGGACAGCTGACTGCCTTTGGATTTCCTCTGGTGAGGTGGTGCTCGTGAAATGTCAGACTTGGCTTGGAGAAGCTCATACACAGGCTTTGCGATACGTGAGAAGTCCTGAATATAGCTACGGTAATAGCTGAGGAAGCCCAGGAGCCGCCTCACATCGCCAACAGTCTGCGGTGTTTTGGCCCTGAGTGACTGCACAGCCTCTAGATCCTTTGGGTCAATTTGCACACCCTCTGCTGATACGAGGCGACCCAAATATCTTACTTGTCTGCGAAAGAGTTCGTACTTTTCAGGCCTTAGCTTCACACCGTGATGCTGAAGTGCTTTCAAAACTTTGCGGACGCCCTCAACATGCTCCTCAAAGGTTTTGGCATAGCAGAGGATGTCATCTAGGTAGAGAATGCAACATTCATCCCTAAATGCATCCAGCATCTCCTCCATACTCCTCTGAAAGGCTGCAGGCGCATTGGAGAGGCCGAAGGGTATTCTGACCCACTCATACAACCCCCAGGGAGTTACAAAGGCTGTGAGATGCCTTGAGCCCTCTGCCATAAATCCCTGGTGGTATGCCTTTCCTTGGTCAAGAATACTGAACCAGCAATGGCCCCCCAGCGTATCGATCAGATCTTGGATACGGGGCAGTGGGTGCCTATCAGGTATGGTTTTCTGGTTTAGTAACCGGTAGTCGATGCACAGGCGTAATGTGCCATCCTTTTTGCGGACACATACAACAGGGGCAGCATAAGGAGATTTTGATTTGATTATCCAGCCCTTTGCTAAAAGGTCCTGGATGTACTCCTTTACTTCATTGAATAATGGCTTTGGAACTGAGCTGTAGGCTTTTTGCACAGGGATGTCATCTTTAAGATTTAGTGACAGCTCTAGACTTGTAATACAGCCTATATCATTAGCATCCTTTGCAAAAGTAGCTGACTCCTCAAACAGCATTTTCCTTACAACTCCCTGCTGCTCCTCTGTGAGGTGATGTACATCAACGGGTGGATGCCACAATAGAGTGGAACAACTTGGAGTAGGTGGTGCAGTGGTAGGACTCTGGATCTCCAGGTCTCTGTTTGGGAGTGAGTCAGTCTCAACAATTTTCTTGATAGGCTGGATACTGCCAATCAAAGCTTTTCGGGGTAGAATAATGTCATGTTTTGTCTGGTTTCCTAAAGGCAAATTTACATGCGGAGTTCTGCCCATCTGAACTTCTAAGAGGCCCTCACCCACATCTAGCTGTTGTAACTGTGGGCAATTTTCCTCAGGTTCGAACAGCACTAGAGGGTCGCCAGAGTCAAACTGTGGTGGTACTTTACATTTTACCCAGGTTACGCTACCAGCTGGGATGACTTTGTCTTTCGGACCTGTTCTCAGGCGCCCCTGAGCAGAAACAGGTTTTTTTGTCTGCACAAAATGGACAATGGTCTTTGCTGTGTCATCAGGGATGGACATTGCCCCACCTAGGAGGCGACTTAAAGTGGAAGCTAGCCTTTCTGGTTTTCCCTGAATCACTACTTCAACCACATTGAATCCCAAAAGTGGCATTTCTAAAGGCAACGAGCTCACCAGGAAGGGTACACTGACTGATAAATCTGGGTCCTCATTTCCTGGTAAGTTCAGGGTTATGATCACCCAGCCATCAAAGGGGATTAGCCCTCCATTCACTGCATACACTTCCAGTGTCTTTTTATCCTCCATGAGTTCAATTAACTCAGTCAGGGGACGAACGTCAAGATCAGGTAAGTACTTGTCTCTCCAATGGCGGTCTATTATGCTGACTTGGGCCCCAGTGTCCAAGAGAGCATTGACTGCGAGGCCATTGAGAATACACTTAGTCAAAGCTTTCCTACCTATTAATTTGGCAACAGGTTCATTGGTAGGCGTCGTGTCTTTTAGGGGGTCAGCAGCAGTTCTCTCACGGCTATGCTTTTTGTTAACAGCAGCTGTTTCAATAGTTGTTTTGAACCTGCTGTTCCCCGTCACATTGTGGGTGGTGTCTGTTTCAGCTCCTCTGTCTGTGAATTGGGACTTGGGAAGAACTCCGGTTACTGTTTGTCCCCCCACAGCAACCGGTTCACGTTTCCCTGCTGCTTAGGGTTTTTTAGGCAACCCACAGCTCTGTGTCCCTGTTCGCCACAAGAGAAGCAGTGTTTACAATCTTGTAACCCCTCCTGCACACATTTTGGACAACCATAACGGCTTCCTCTTCTGGTTGGTTGTGGCTTGGGGGGTAGACAGCTGTATGACTGGCTTCTCTCCACTTTCTCTGCTAGGGTGTCTACTAGTTTGGTGAGCACATCTATTTTCTCTGCAAGCTTCTGTACTTCATCTGATTTAGCTCTATGCTCTGTCATGTCTTTCTTTGTATTTGCCTGCTTAACCTGTTCTCCCTCAACCTGTAGACTATGTGCAGCAGCTTGTCTTGAGCGTTGTGTTGACCCCAAACGCCTTTGTCGTTCACTTTCATCACTTGTTACCCTCATGACATGCTTTAGGATTGTCTCATCTGTAACTGTGTTGTCTGAAAGTAAAGGTTTAAGCTCCCTGCGAATATCATTGTACTTGTGTCCTATTCCCTGATACACTGTGTGTAGGAAGACATCTTGTACTGTGTCTGGGCTATACCTGATATCAGTCCCTGGCTGTTTTGACCCAAACAATATTCTTTGCTTCAGTCCAATAACACGGTAGAGGAACTGCTGAGGGGTTTCATGCTCATTTTGTTTGGCACACATTAGTTCTTGGAATAGTTCTGTGCTATTCCTCTCACCTAAGTGCGACTGGAGGAACCCCTTGAGCTCAGCCACAGTCATGTCTTCTTTATTGACCAGCATGTCCTTGAAATCTCCTGGCTTTATTATCCTTAGCACACCTCTCACGATCTCAGACTCAGTGAAATTGTCCTTTGTCCCCTCCTCTATCTGTCTGCAAACACTGTTAAAGCTGATATCAGATGAGTGATCTCCAATTTGGCCTCCTTGAACTTTGAATTCACGGCGATGAATGTAGGACAGATCCTTCAATGATACTACTTGTTCGGGTCCTCTGTGTCTGGAAACGTCCATCTTTGTCTCAGAGTGATGTGGGACTGAGAGTGTAGGTTGTGCTGTAGCTTGAGGTGTGGGAATGTGCATCAGCCTACCAAGCTTTTGGCTCAAATCCTCATAGTCTAACAGCATCTTTTGGACATTCTCTGGTAAAACGTCACAACTGAGTTCATTAGTTGTCTCAGTGATTAGCTTGGCGTTTGCTGTTACAGGAGTGGTTACATTTGTTACATCAGAAAATAGTACATCAGTGTTAGCTGGTTGGGCTGATGCAGTAGGTGGGACAGTGATAAGTGGGGACATTGGCTTTGTATTTACACTTGACCCAGCAGGTAAGATTACACTACTTTGAGACTGAACAACCTCATCGACAACATCTTTTAGGGCTAGCAGTTCTCCCATGCCCCTATCCTCAGCATCTAACAAGTTCTTACTGTACATAAAGGCGTGGATGTACTCGAAACATCCCTCTGCGTCTCCGCTGGAAAGCTCTGCAGCATCTTTGCCTGGAACAGGGCTGACTGTAGAAGTAATCTGGAAAAGTTCGTTGGATGACAGCGACAGTAGGCTTTTCCTGATGTCCCATACCAGGCTTTTCCTCTCCTGGTCTGCCATGACGACGTCTTCCCCAGTCTCTCGTAGTAGGTTGCTTTTGGGTCCAGCCCTCTTCCTCACTTGGTCTCAGCTTGTCTCACACAGACAGCTCACTTTGGGGCAGCCGGCATCACGCTGTCAGCTTTACCAGCACGAGGTGTTGTAGGTTGTGGGATTAGCTCATGGCAATGTGGAGAGCCAATCCCGGACGAGCCCCCAAGAATCTGTAACACACCCCAAGCAAGAGGGCGGCTGACAGATTATGTCTGGTTCTGAAAAAAACAGATAAATCATGAGATGGACGACAGGTAGTGTGTTTCCTCTCTCGCTTCTGCCAGATCTTTATTTAAACACATTCATGTGTTCACAACAGGTTGCAAAAACTTCTTAACATCTCTGTCTCACATTCCCAAAGCCCAAAATCAGAATAAACTAAAATAGTATAGTAAAAGTATAAACAAAAATCTAAACAGTCATCTCTGTTGTTTGTTACTAAGAGCTATAAATCACACTTTTTTCACACATAGTTTGATAAAGCAAACATTCCAGTACTGTACCATATACTAATGGAGTACCTGTATAGTGGAAATCTCCACATCAACATTGCAGAGCGATCAGAATTATTATAGGTTATTACACTAACTTTAGACAATAACAGTGACAACACATCAAACTGTCTCTGCGAACACATTAACTCAAGTATACAGGAGCCGTGGTGTACTTTTGTTACAACAGGGTGCCTTAAGTTTAGAAAACAACAAAGCTAACAGCTACTCCAGGATGTGGCGAGCTAAGCTAGCTCCTACTCTCGATCGTAACACATTTCAATGAGCAAAACAGACGAATACAGATCCCAGCAAAACAAACTGCTGGTCAGGTTTTACCCTTATTTGGCATGTAAATTATGCGGACCACATGTGTGGCCTTATTACTTACTAACCTGAAAAAAACAGATAAATCATGAGATGGACGACAGGTAGTGTGTTTCCTCTCTCGCTTCTGCCAGATCTGAAGACGAGCAGTAGCGTCACACTAAACCATCTCACTAGGGCGGAAGTGCCCCCTTGTGGCGTAACTAGGGATCACACCACATGTTGGATCTCCAACAAAAATCACAAGCTTAAGGCCCTTCCTTAACAAAACTACACCTAAAAGCTTATACGATATACAAAAATTAAATCACATGATGTGACCACACATTACAGTGTGTCACACTACTTTACAGCTTACTAAGGAGAAAGGAGGAATGTCGCTTCCTAATTTAAAAGAATATTTTCGTGCTGCACAGATACGCCAGATAACATATTGGTGTAGTGATGATTACGGGGCTCGCTGGAAGGATGTGGAGCTCTCCACACTCAATGTCCCAATTCAAACAAACATGGGTATGAAAAAGACCCCTGAATACGTATGTTCTGTCCTCACTAAGCATTGTCCTCGTGAACGTAGACTCAGCTATACAGACAGCTAAACACTGTCCTAATCAAAATCCAGGGAACAGGCCAATGTGTTGAGTTGGATGATTTAATAAGGAAAAAGTGTGAAACTGTTGACAAAACCAGAAATAAACCAATAAAAATGTTGCCTCAATATACAGTATAACAAACACATATTCAAAAATATGAGCACAATATTTATCTGCTTAGTGAGTGCCCGAATAAAACATCAAATGAAATCACACTCATGATCAAAACGTTAAAGAAACCACATGACATATGAGCTAGCTTAACCTTAATAGCTTAGGTTATACATGCATTCAAATTAAATTCTAACTACAAACTATATCACGCCTTCACAACAAATAATAATGCACACAAGTTGTCTCAGTGATAACAAACAATATTACTCACAGATGATGCCGCTTATCAGCTTGTGAAGGCATGGATGGCAACAGATTAACGGAGGTGAAACTGCCTCTCGCTAGATCTTACAGAGTAAAAAAAATACACAAAAACAACCACTAGAGGGCAAACTGCTGCAGAACAGAAAATACCTAATGCCAGCATAACGTAACTAAAGACCAAGATAGGAACCCGATAATATCCTTTACATTAAATGTATGGTATGATACAGTAAAGGAGTTCAGGATTGGCAAAGAGCTTGGTTTGCTAAAATGGATAGCCTTCGATGAATAATTTAGACCAGGAAAATTGGATCTTGGTTTAAAAAATTGGAATGAAAAGGGAATCACAGCAATTTGTTTATTAATCAAAAAAGGAGAAATTAAAAGTTTTGAAGAATTAAAACGGGAATACAACTTAAAAAAAACAAGGATTTCTACAGATACTTACAGGTGAGAGATTACTTTAATAAAAACATAAAAATAGAGGAAGACAAAATCCATCCTATTATAAAAATAATTATACTGGCATATAAAAGTGTTATTCCAAAAACAGTGTCCACCCTATACAAATGTTTGATGGAATCAAGACAGGAATCAACTGTATATGTTAAAGTAAAATGGGAAAGAGAGCTGAGTGAAGAAATCACTGAGAGGGTGTGGTATGAAACATGGAAAGAACATAAGAATACAACTCACTCATTGAGGTGGAGAGAATTCATCTGGAAAAATCAAATTCGCTATTTTATTACACCTAAGATTAAAAATAAACAAACCAATACACAACAACAATGTTGGAGGCTGTGTGGATGGGATGAACCAGACCATACACACATTTTCTGGAAATGCAGAAAAATTCACACTTTCTGGGTTAAAATTCACTCGGCTCTCTGTGATATATTAGGTTATATTATTCCTAGAACCTGCCTTGTTTTGTACTTGGAAGGTACTGTAGATGTAAAGGATCGTTACCTGGCTAAGATTCTCCTTTTGGCAGCAAAGAAGGCCATCACCAAAAACTGGCTTAAGACAGAAACACCAGGAAAGCAGCAGTGGGTAGCAATTGTGGAGGACATTATGGAGATGGAGAACCTTACATATAAACTGAAATTAAAGGAAGAACGCTTTTTGAAGGACTGGGGAAAATGGTTGACGTACAACGGAAGGGGAAAAAAAGACTGAACTGAATGAAGATGAGCATACAAAAAAAAAAGTGAAATGAACGATGGAAATGTTTGACACCACAGGCATGTTTCCTTTTTTTTCTTTTGTTTTACTTTATCTTATTTTTCTAATTATTATTCTATATGTGTCTATATTTTTATACATATATATATATTTGTTTGTTTCTTTTTCTTTCTAATTTCACTGTCTTGAGTTTGTGACTCTCTTTGTATGCTGTTATTCTGAAGAAACTGTATGCGTAATGGACAGGTGAGTTGTTCAAATAAATAAAATAAAAAGTTTAAAAAAAAAAGAAATAGTCTTCTCTGAGCGCTGCCTGTGGTCTGGTAGAGAACCACAGCCAGTGTCTGATTTTTTAAAAAACGGTCATAAATATCACATCTGCTGCCAGCCTTTAAGAAGCTCAGTTCTGCACTGCGTCTGCTTCCTGTCATTTCCCAAACCAAGGAAGGGAAATTCAAGGAGGAAACATCTACAGTCTATCAGTATAACCAGAAACTCCCTGTGATATTAAAGACAAACATCACTCCTGCTTTTAAGCAATATTTTAATTAGATTGTAATATAAATGTATCTCACCAAGTGCTGCTGGATGAATGCAGATGGTAAATTCTACTTTTACATTTTTTAACATTTAATTTTCTAAAGAAAAAAAGAAAAAGAAAACAATAATAAATTAAATCAGTCACCTGGACATAAAAATAACTTTATCACAATAAGTCATAGATATGCAAAGCTAGTTGCGCTGTAAACGCATGCCAAAGTTATTTTAGTCAGTCAGATAAATATATAAATGTTCACTACAGTATGCCCAATTTTCTTGGCATCTGTCACAGCCACGAGGGAACACCAAGCTCAGCACAGCAGGAAGTTGCCGCTGACAATAATACATTTACAGAGTAGGTCACTGGAATCTGATAACACTGTCAAACTGAATGGAGGTTGAAAAAAAGAACAGATCAAAGTCAATCCAGCATGGCAACCCTAAAACCGAAGAATCAAAAGTCGCTGCAGCAGAACTACAGATACTTTTTTTTTAGAGATTGTAATCATCTTCTTTAAAAAACTACCAACAGAAAGTTTCGCAAAACGTAATACTGTCATGGTCCTGGGCCGTGTTGGCCCAGTATTCTTCTCTTGTATTTTTTGTATTCAGTTCCCTGTTTAGGTTCTGTTTCCGGAGTTGCCCTGTTATGTTGTTCCCTGTGTGCTTTCCCTTTGTGACTCTCACCCCCTGTGTGCCCCTCTATGTATTCATGAGCCCTTGTCCCCTTTCGTGTTTTATTCCATGTTTTCCCCAGCCTGTTATGTCTGTGTTCTCCCCGTGCTCTCTCCTCCTGTCTGAACCTCTGTACTTCCTGTTTTACTTTGACAGTCTCTCGTCAGTATGCGTCATGTTGTGTTCACTCCTGCCCTGTCTCGTTATGATTATCTGTGTCAGCTGTGTTCCCCGTGTGCTCCCACTTCCCTCGTTAACCCTCTGTGTATTTATGTCTGCGTCTCCCTCAGTTCTGTGTCGTAGTCTCCCTCATAGCTGCGTGGATTTCCCTGTGTCTCTCTGCAAGTGTTAGTTATTGTTCCCGGTTTAAGTTTTGTATTTCTTGTGATCTGCCTTCCAGCATTAAAGCTGTGATTTTGAGTTTATCCCCTGAGTCCGTGAGTTTGCATTTTGGGTCCTCATCCTGCCTGCCACACAGCCGAATCATGACAAATACACTAACAAACTGCATACACTCTATTAATAGCTTGTAGAACCACCTTTAGCAGCAATAATTTGAAATTTTCTGTATGAATGTATCAATGGAGGAATTTTGTCCTTCTCTTTCTAGCTTTGTTTTTCTTTGTTGAGTTTTCCGCACATCCATTTATGCACAGCTCTCTTAAGGTCCCAACACAGCATTTTAATCAGGTTTCAGTCAATGCTACACGTTGATTATTTTCTTTTTGTGCCATTGAGACAGACGGTCTCATATTTGACTCCAGAATAGAGGGGTTCATGGTCAACTTATTGACTCACAGCATTGCACAGAGTCCTGTGAAAACTTTCTTTTTCACATGACGGTAATTGCACTGATCCCAGACCATCTGTCAATGGGAGAAGCCTAAAGCTAAAAACTATCTAAGATCCAGCTCTAGAAGATAAGGGCAGGAAGGCTCAACACAAAATACTTCAGGACATTCAGGAATACTTCTGTCACTCTGACAGCAAACAAACCCAGCAGAAAAATGGATGAGGTAAATGAAGGACAATAAGTTTACCCGACAACAACATTTAGAAACAATCAGTCTGAACCTTGTGGAGCAGGGAAATTATTTTACTGCTATTGTTAAATAATTGTCATCATTACCATTGCATTAATAATATAATCTGGAGTTTATATTGCATTCAGGGGTTAAACAGTGTGTCTTTCAGAAAGGCTAAAAGTAACAGGACAGGAAACAGGCTTGCAGAGAGTTTTGCAGAAGTGAAAGCAAAGTCTAAGTTATTCTGAGGAGCAGGCCAGACGAGGCCATTTGAATCACTAGGTTATTTAAAATGATCATTGCTTTAACAAAGTAACAGATAGCTTTAAGAAGGCCTTAAGATGCTTATGCACACAGTTATTATGTTTAGTAGAGGTTCTTGATTAAAACATTTATTTAGTAGAAGACATACACATAGTCTCAGTGAGCCTCCGTTCTGGTGAAAGGTCAGAAGTGCAACAGGTGACACAGAGAGCATGTGAGGTCAACACACACACACACACACATTAGTTAGATTTATTTAGAGAAGAGGTTACTCATGTCTGGCTGTAACTGCAAAAGTGTCTCGGTAAAAGAGGAACCGTTCCTTGTTGTCTCGGCAAGAAAGAGGAACAAGACAAGAACTGAAAGGTAGACAGGAAGGGCCAGCCATGAAAATAGAAGATGATCTTCTGGGGTAAAAGCCAGAAGATCATCTTGTATAAATCTATGTATAAAATGTATCTGTGACGCATGAAGGGGCGTCAGTAAATCAAACCCTGATGCTATAAAATATCTGTTCATGCTTTGATTAAGTCGAGGACTACTGGCTGTCTGCGTACAGAGTGTCTTCCCACACGTGTGTTCATTAAAATCATTGTTGGACCAAGATCCTCTGGACCATGGGTGGTTTGTACTCTCCCTCCTCAATTGTGAACCTTAACATTTGGGGGCTCGTCCGGTGGTTGAGGAGGGAGGATTGGAGGTTTAGATGGAGAAATTTGGTGGTCTCTGAGGTGGTCTGACGGGCAGACATGAATTCCAGTGGTCGAAGTGAGTGGGCATAAGCCGGCTTATCCAAAAGGTAAGGCACTACCTGTTGAATTATTTCCAAAGTGTGCCAAATTGGACATGATAAGATTTAAGTCTACTCACTGAAATTACTGGTGGATGTCTGCTTTGATTTTGATGAGAATCTCATGACAGTACTGAGGATTTAAAAGCAGTTGGACTGCTGGTAATGATTGAATGCGGTTGGACCGCTAAAAGGATTTAATACGGTTGGACCGTGGTGGTAAGCAGTTGGACTGCTCAATGATTTTAGTATCTTAGGGAATTTGGTTATTTTTTGGTTATAAGGTTGGACCTGCTTCAGTCATACACTTTGTTGGGTGTTTTACGGTTGTTTCAAAGTATTATAAATTATCTTAGAATGGAACCGTGGGGGTTCTAGGAAGCGCAGTGCTCAGAGGTAACGCTTGCCAATGCCAAGGACGCTTAGGCATTGTCCTCGAAGAGGGATAGTCAGTTGGTCACTGTGGAGCTTGGGGCACTCCAGAATAACTAGGAGTTAGAGTCTCCTTACCGTTTGGAACGGTACCTGCGCTTTTTTGGTCAGAAGAAGTTGGACTTCGGGCGTGTAACTTTAACTTAAAACTTCAGGGTAAGCCTTGGCTGGGAAACGCCAAAAAATAAAGCTTCAGGCAAAGTTTGGGTTGGTTGACGCTTTTAAATTGTGTTAGGGACTTTAGAGATGAGGCCAGAAACTGTTGGACAGATACTGGTTAATTGGTCGCAAAAAACTCAGGGAGTTCATCCGCTGGGCGGTTATTTTAAATTTGTCGAAATTGTGTAGGCGCTAAAGCTGACAGATCTGACAGTGGTTGTAAATATAAGACGTCGTTGTAATATAGAATAAGAACATTTGGTGTGAGAGATCTCTGTGTGTCGAGTCAGTAATGCACTGACTGCCTGCTGCTATTTTTAGACGGTGTGTGTGTGAGTGAAAAATGCAAATGAGTAAGCAGTGAACTGTTTAAGCCACAGTTGGTTTTACAAATACTGCTGCAAACATTGTTGAGTGTGTGTTTAAAATGCCATTTATGTTTATTAGAGGACTATAAATAAAGTTTTGAGTTGCTGTAGTGGATGTATAGTAATTGACTGAGTTTGGATGCAGATATATAAATATATTGAGTGCACTGTATATATTTAAGACTAACACATCACTTTCAGTAGTAACTTTTCTCCAGCATTAGTTGCTGGTGTGTTTTATTTTTAATTTCTTGTGTGTGCGGTGAGAATTAATGGAGGTTTCAATTTTTTGTTTGTTTGTTTTTTACTTGCTCTTTTTGATTATGACAAGCATGTCTAAAATACTCTTAGGAAAGTGTGTTTTGAGTTATATTCCTCAACTCTGGTCACACTTTAAGTGTGTGAATGCGGTGACTAGAAGGTTTTGAATGATGAATAAAGGTGTGAGAGGTATTTCTTTGGAGATGCATGAGTGATGTTATAAGAGTTTAGTTTATTTAAAAGGTGTGTGTGTGAGAGGATTATGAAATCATTGTGTGAATGAGGCTACATTTTAGATCAAAAGTTAGTAGAATTACAGAGGGTTTGTAGATTGTAAATACAAAATAAGTTTGATTAGCCTGGAGAAACAGCAAAGCAGCTTGAGCTGCTCTGAGCAGCTGCGTGCTGTGTGTGTGTAACAGGAAATGGTGTGGGTGACAGGAAGTTTGCATGCCCATATAAGGTGACGAGTGAGCACCCAGAGAGAGAAACAGATGAGCTAAACTCTAGGCAGATAAAGCGAATGGAGGTTTTGAGAAAAGAAATGAAAAGGATATTAATTGTATGTTTTAGTGTGTTAACACAGATTACAGATAAATAAAGGTGGACTTCTCTCAACCTGGAATTTTGAGTACGGCGCCAAAACCACTAGAGTAGCATAATTGGGAGAAAACAGGCCAGAGTTTGGCTTAAAATTTTACAGCTTGACCTCGCACTTGTCCCCATCCTGAGAAGAAGCTCAAAGGACAGTTAATCTCCTGATGAAGACCAACAGAACATCGTGGACTTGAGAAGAATTAACAGCAGCCAAAAGACAGTGCAACTGACTCGTTAACACTGAAACCAAACTGACGGGACCAGCAGCAGCATGGAAAAGCACACGGTGCAACATGTACTGTAAATTACAGGCTGGGCAGTTGAACAGTGGGATAATGAACGGTGGGAAAGCACTGGACATTGATTGTCAGATTTGCCATGCTTGGAGTAATCTTGAAAGAGATGACTGAGAGGATCAACAGAAAAGAAGAAACCACGTGATGAAACATGCACGGTGGACAGCAGGCTGGTAAGAACAGTGTGACATGACTGTTTAAAGGCACTGAATGTGGTATTTTGCCAGGCTGGGACTTGATCCAAAAGGAAAATACTGAAGAGAAACAGAGAAGAAACAGACTGTGTTTGCTGGAATTCAAGACAACAAAAGGACACTGAGAGAAGAGGACAGTGACCAGTGAGAGGTGAAGCCGGACGAGTTCGACTGTGAGAATACAGGGTGTAATTGGATTGAAATGAAAGCCTGAACTCATGATGGTTTAGAGATGTCCACCGTCACAAACAAAGAGGTAAACAGGAATAGAAAACACACATAGACAAAGTGTTACATGTGAAATTATTTTTGGAAAGAATCAGAAGTGAGATAATTTTGAATTAAGAAATCAGGGAAAAGATGCATGAATTAAACCTGACTATAACATATAGAGGCAATGAAGAAAGCAGCTTACACTCACTGAACATTAACAAAATACATAGGAAAAGCAATGAAGACCTGCTTACACGTATATACATGACATAAGTTGGGATTTCTGACCAGACAAAGGGAAACGGGTAGTTTAAGTACTTATGATAATAATGAAAATGTCTCAGTTGTGTTTCTTTAGGGGCTAAACAGACCTGGATCAATTCTCCCCATGCAGCGGTCGGAAGAAACCTGTAGGTTAACTTGACTGGACATGCCAAGGCAAGTTTCTGGTTGAATTGTTTACAGCGCCATGTCTCCATAAACATGACAAGTGGGCCCTAACTTCTGGCTAAGGAGCAGGAATGGTGTTAATAAGGTGGGAACTTAGAATTTGGGTTAGCAGATTTGGGAAAGAAACTGACGGCTTAAGTGGAGAATTGTGCAGGAGTCTGACACACTGCAAAAGCAACATATGCAAGTTCACATACACAAACAGAAAATGCATTAACCTTATAAAGACAAGACAAGCTCATGGAGTTTAATGCATAGACACTGATTAAACCTGGCTAAGAACACAAACATATGCAATGAAGAACAGCTTGCTATTTTGTATGAATGATACAATGGTGTGAATGTTTAATAAAATACATTTGAGTTTGTAATTGAGGAATAGAAGAAGCCATATGACAAAGGGAGTGAGTTATGTAAACAAAAAGTGATTAAAGTAGTTTTAAAAAGAGTGACTTAGGAGTGCTCTCTCGTACTGAGTGATCAAAACCAGTGATCACTGTAGAAAGAAATAAAATGATTTAATGAGTTGGGAATGTTTAAACATATGTTTCTGTTGTTACAGCAACTCATTGAGAGATGACTCAGTATGCAAATTAGTTGGAGTGAGTGGTGACGAAGGAGCTTCCTGTATGTGTGTGACTGAGGAAGTGACTTTCGGAAGAGGAAGCATGGCAGACAAGAGAAGTGCAGATTTGGGTAGGAAATTTATAGTTTAGTGATATGTTGTTGTAAGGGGGGTTATGTTTTATGCTGAATTGAAGTATGTTACAGAGCATAAGGGGGTGATTTTTGTGTGCAAATTGTGTGGTTTTAATGAGACTTTCGGTGTATTGAGGAGGTGAAATTATGTGGTGGCAAGACTTGTGTGTTTAAGGTTGTTGAGGTTGTTGTGGTGATGGGTTGATTCTGTCAGTTAGGTTTGGGTTGTTGTTTTTGTTTTTAATAGAGGGAGTTTTAGGAAACATGGACATGTCTAAAATTGGGCCCATTATTTTGTAACAGTGCACTTAAAGAAAACCTGTCAGGTGATTTTGTTTTGTTTTTATGAGCTAACAATCAGCTCTATTTTTTTCATTTCTGTTTTAAGCAGGCCTGCAACAGTGAATAACGGCGCTGAAAATTCTCGGGAAGAGCAAATATAAGGCGGCTTTCCAGATTGCAATTGGCTGAGGAGAAAGCTACCTGGGGACTATTCAGGTCGTAAGTCCCTGTAAAAAGGATTTTATGCGAGTCAATCCAGTCCAAAAGCATAAAGAAATATTTTCCTATGGAAAATAAAAAATGACTGAGCTCATTTTGCTGAGGGTGGAGAATCTGACGCGGGAAGCTCCACTATTAGCAAAAATATGGAGTGAATGTGAGGATGAATAAATGTGGACAAACAATTTGTTTTTACCAGAGAAAATTTCTGTTTTGTTTTATTAAGTGGGGTTAGATTATGGGATTATAGTATATTGTTGGGAGAATGCCAAATGTTAAAGGGGAAACATTTTGATGTAACTCAGTTACCATTAATTGTAGAAACACATGACTGATAATTGTTCTGTTTTAAGTTTATTTTTATGATATGGATTGGAGCATGAGTGGGGAAAACTGAGCATTTTTAAGTTTTGTATAGTATCTTGACACATGAAATGTATCAAGATAAAGGGGGTTTAGGGTTTAATAATTTAATTGTTTAATAATTTAGGATCATTTTAGGACTTTTGGGGTTTTTGATCATTTGGATATGGTAAAACTGAAACTGTTATTTTTAAGTTAAGGTTAAAGGATTAAAGTGAACTTGTCACGGTTTGCGGGGCAAGCCGTGTGGAGTTGTAGAAAAGGACCCAAAAGGCGGCAGCTCTGGTGCAGGTGAATATTTATTTACAACGGTGGGCACAAAACAGCACTGGTGGAAAAACAAGAAACCGGAAACCTAAACTGGGTAAGCTAATAACACAAACCAGAAACGAGGATGCAGGGAGGTCCGGGGAAATACACAAGAGACGCAGGGAGACCGAGGGGAAACAAAACAGATGAACCAGCAACTACCATAACAGAAGACACAACTTAAATACACCCAGAGAACACAGGGAGATTACACACAGGTGGGGAACACAGGTGACACTGATAAACATAATGAGACAGGGCAGGAGTGAACACAACATTACGCATACTGACGAGAGACTGTCAAAGTAAAACAGGAAGTACACAGAGGTTCAGACAGGAGGAGAGAAAGCACGGGGAGAACACAGACATAACAGGCTGGGGGAAACATGGAATAAACACAAAGAGAGACGAGAGCTCATAAATACACAGAGGGGCACAAGGGGGTAAGAGTCACAAAGGGAAAAACACTTAGGGAACACCACAACAGGACACCTCAGAAAACCTGGCCTAAATAAGGAGCAAAAATACAAGGAACCAAGAATACTGGGCCAACATGGCCCAGGACCATGACAGAACTGAATCCTGTTTAGAAGATACAATGCCGGTTTTTCAAAGCTGTGAATAAATCTTAGAGGGAAAATTAGTGAGGGTTGAAGGAGTAGAACAGGTTTGATTTCTTTTTTGATTTTTAGAAGAAGTGGTTATAATGTAGGCGTACACATACAGATATTACATAGGTTTATCTTTAGGATAAAGGGGGAGCTTCTACGTAGAAATGATTTTTATACATATTGCATTTTGTGCTTTTAAAGGAGTTGTGGCTCAAATTTGTCTCTGGAGGGTCACGAGCCTTTGGCTAGCGCTATGATTAGCCAATCTACTGTGAGGATAATATGAGTTCATGAAGGATTGCACACGCTTACAGACACAGAGTCCAGAAACACACATGACAGTATTGATTCCAGGCAAAAGGCCTCAAATTCATTTAGCTTTTAACTGAACTTAAAAGAAGGACAGAAGAGGAAGGAAAGCATATATTTTGGTTAAGTCTGATAAATTAGAATTAGGAGGTATTGTTACATTAAAGGGAGCAAATGAAATTAAAAGGCTATACCAAAAAACGGGTTATAACATAGGAAATGTGAGGTTAAAATGAAGTTAACACATAGGAGTTGTTTTTAGGCAGCATTTAGCTATGATGAAATTTATGCAGGAGTAATTGCTTATATGCTTAAACTTAATTGATTAAAGTGGTTGTTTTCTTTTGGATCTTTTAGAGTAGAGGAACTTGCAGCAGCGACAATTTGTGCACAGGATGTTGATGATCAGATAAGGGAAAAATAGAGCGAGCAACCGGACGTGAAAGCAGGGCTTAAAGAGTTTTAAAGGGATGAGTAATGTTGAAGAATATATATAAATATAAGTCAATAAGTTAAGAACATAATTAGGATCAGGCTTTTGATTACAGAGTCCCAAAAAGGATAAGTTAGGGAGATGCAGGAAAAGGTGTTTTGTTTCCTTTGCAGAAGATCTCGGCGACCACAGGAGGGGCGAGGATCCTGGAGAACTCGAGGCCTGCTGAACCACCAGAGAGGGTCTGAGCGAGGACACAATGTATTGCGACCTCTGGTGTTCCAGAGGTCGAGAGAGGGAGTGTGGAGCAGGGAAATTATTTTACTGCTATTGTTAAATAATTGTCATCATTACCATTGCATTAATAATATAATCTGGAGTTTATATTGCATTCAGGGGTTAAACAGTGTGTCTTTCAGAAAGGCTAAAAGTAACAGGACAGGAAACAGGCTTGCAGAGAGTTTTGCAGAAGTGAAAGCAAAGTCTAAGTTATTCTGAGGAGCAGGCCAGACGAGGCCATTTGAATCACTAGGTTATTTAAAATGATCATTGCTTTAACAAAGTAACAGATAGCTTTAAGAAGGCCTTAAGATGCTTATGCACACAGTTATTATGTTTAGTAGAGGTTCTTGATTAAAACATTTATTTAGTAGAAGACATACACATAGTCTCAGTGAGCCTCCGTTCTGGTGAAAGGTCAGAAGTGCAACAGGTGACACAGAGAGCATGTGAGGTCAACACACACACACTAGTTAGATTTATTTAGAGAAGAGGTTACTCATGTCTGGCTGTAACTGCAAAAGTGTCTCGGTAAAAGAGGAACCGTTCCTTGTTGTCTCGGCAAGAAAGAGGAACAAGACAAGAACTGAAAGGTAGACAGGAAGGGCCAGCCATGAAAATAGAAGATGATCTTCTGGGGTAAAAGCCAGAAGATCATCTTGTATAAATCTATGTATAAAATGTATCTGTGACGCATGAAGGGGCGTCAGTAAATCAAACCCTGATGCTATAAAATATCTGTTCATGCTTTGATTAAGTCGAGGACTACTGGCTGTCTGCGTACAGAGTGTCTTCCCACACGTGTGTTCATTAAAATCATTGTTGGACCAAGATCCTCTGGACCATGGGTGGTTTGTACTCTCCCTCCTCAATTGTGAACCTTAACAACCTTCAACTAAAAATCTGTCTTAGACACATGCAACTGTAAAGAAATTTACCAAAACCTTTATGTAAGAAACACAATAAGAACAGGAAAGGTGGTTACAGAAGCTCTTTTTTACTGTGTCTTTTCAACCCATGACTGCCAGGAGTTCGTGGATGAAAGAGGAAGTCGTTTGAGTTGTTCTCAGCTCTTAAAGGTATCGTATAAAAGACGAAATAAAGGTCATTTCTGGAGCTTGTGACTTCCTTTCAGACCACTCTTATGCAATAATGTTTTCTGGCCTTACTAAAAATAAGATCCAGCCACGCACCCTGAAACCAGCAAGCACCTGCATCCCAGGGAGGGGCAGCAGCATCCAGTGGTAGTGAAGGGAAACCTCTTCCTCCATGACCATGTCCCACAGGGGCCAAGGCTCAGCAAACCCCAGACCCAGGTCTGGAAACTGTAAAACACTGTAAATACATTTGCAAAAATTGCAACAGTATTATACCTCTGTGGTAGAAACATTTTTTGCTGTGAAAAATGTTCTTCCTGTAAAATTATGTTAAAAATATTCTCACGAGCAAAATTGGTTTCAGTCTAAATCATGCATAGTGCTGAATTATACCTTTAAAACATATTTATTTGATGCATACGGTGCAAAAGTATTTGTTTTCTCATTCACTTCTTTTTTTTTTTTTTTTGAAATACCACAAATATGCTTCCGATGAACATATCTCTGCAATTTATTTATTTAAGCTCCTGCTGTCTTATTGGATGTGACACAATGCATCACCCTGCTGCCTGTCTAGGAGGAAATAGAGCTCCCCAGAAATGTAATTGAGATAGAAATATGAGGTTAAGTGCTCTTGCTCAGGGTGATTATCACACTTTGGGGTCTCCATCAGTTCCCGGTGGCACCTTCAGCCAACAGCTCATTAAATCCCGAGTCTCTTTAACCGTTCCTCTTTTACAGCTGGTGACATGTGTGTGTGTGCATGGTCTTTGGGACACCTGTTCCATCATCATCTGTTACATGTATTAAATCCTTTAAAATACAGAACTGTGCAAAAGTCTTGATTTTTTTTCATGGTAAAGGAATTTACAGAAACATGCAAAAATACAATAAAGCAAATCTTGTCATTTTGTTCTTCACTTTCTAGGGAGCTTGACATTTAATATTTGGTATGACCACCTTTGTTCTTCAAGACAGCCTGAAATCTCTTAGGAAGCGTTCCAGTAAGGTCTTTAATCAGTCTTAATAGTTCTCTGGGCTTCTTAAAATACACTCAAAGTTCTTCTTTGTATGTTAGCTGCCCTTTTTTCTGTTCACTAAAGATAAAAAGATGCTTAAAGACACAATTTAAAATGTATTCTTTGCTAAGTTATGCACAGACACAGCACTGGTTCATCCCTTGACTTAGTGTGTACCGTTTTTATGTTTGAATAATTCATAGCTAAGTGATAAATAGGGATGGGTATCGTTTAGGTTCTATCCGATACCGGTGCCAAACCGGTACTTTTGAAACGGTGCTGGTACTTAAAGAATGGAGAACACAAACTTTGTCCAAAAACCTCTCATGTTTAGCTGTTTTTTTGTAAAAAGATAACAATGTTAGCCTTTTCTGCAGCTATAGGGCATATATGGTATCACTCTTGGCTGGAAGCAGTGCTTAACCCTTGTGTGGTGTTCGTATTTTTGTTACTCAGCCAGTGTTCATGGGTCTGGTGGACCCGCTAGAGTTTTGGCTTTCCAAATTAACACTATCAAACAATTTTATGTTAAATTACTCAACAGATGTTTACTTCATCCCAATTACAAGACATATGAACAGCAAACATGGTTAATTTTTTTCCTTTACCTTTGTTAGATCACATTTATGAATTAATGTGCTTCTCGTTTTTCTTTTATATAAAATGTTATAAATAAATCAGTTATAATCAAGTGGAGTGAGTGGAAAGACACAACACATTTACACGTGAAAAAATAATTAATTGTTTAATTTTTCTTTTGAAAAAAACTGAACACGGGTCTCACAGACCCGAACACCATACAAGGGTTAATCAATGGAAAAGACACAAACTTTGTCCAAAAACCTCTCATGTTTAGCTGTTTTCCACTTTTTCTTTGGTCATTTTAGCCTTTTTGGCCAGGGTGAAGGGAGCATCTGCCATCAAACAAGAAGACAGCCGCATGTAACTACGGTGCTAGTTCACCTAACGTGCATTAATGTAATAACGTGGTTAGCCTACTCAACGTAAATTACACACGAACAACATTAAGCTACTCACGCAGAGAAGAACGGCTGCTGCTGCCGTCATCATCCATCATCATTTCTGCTACACTGGCAGGGCTAGGGGCCAGGACTCTATTCTTCGGGTTCTTGGGGGATGTTGCTAACTCCGGGTTCGGTGTTGTGCCAAAAAGTGATTGTCTACCAAAAATGTCATTAACATTAAGTATGTCTTTTGTAAGAGTAAGTTGGCCAGAAGGACAGCAGAAATGGCAGCAAATATTAAAATAGTTCTGTAAAAATATTTTAACTGGGGATAAAGGACCAGATTGGTTATAATGGAAGTACAATAACACAGAGTTGTAAAGATACTTGAAAAAACAGATAATTTTTTAATTCTATATATAACCACTTTGTAAATGCTGTTCACCAAAGTCTATTTACCAACATACGTAAAGATATTACACATAAAAAATACACGGAAATATTGGAAATCAGTTTTTGGCACAACACCGGTAACAGGCACCACACCCGCACTCGGTGCTCGGTCTTGCAGCAAGCTATCAAATACGGTGCATTTCTCGGCTTTTAAAAAAACGCTATGCGTCACCAGGTGTTTCATCAGACTCGAGGTGTTACCTGCTTTGCACAGTATCACCTTAAAGCACTTGTTGCAGGCTGCTGAGTTTTCATCTTTTGCTGTGAAGTACAGCCAGACTTTTGACCGCTTCGCCTTGGGCATTTTTAATCTGTAGCTCTGCTCTAAAAGAACGTACGTACCTGGGCCCGCCTACTGTCCTTGGAAAGGTAAAATGATTGGCTAGAATCCAAAGTGTATGACAGCTCAGGAAAAAAAAAAAAGCACCGAAATGTGCGCTGCTTTTCGGTCTGGTTACTACCGCTTATGTCAGAACCGGATACCGGTACCCATCCCTCGTGTTAAATGGCTTAACGAACAAAACAACCACATTCCTTTAAAAATGGTCAGGTGAAATACCAAAATATGAAGACATATGGGGCGGTTTAAGACTTTTGCAGTGTCATGCATGTAGTTTTAGATAGCAGCATTTCAATCTAGTGAACTGGGCCCAGTACAACTTGTTTAATGTTAATATATTTATCATACTTTATATTACATAGTAGATTTTTCTGCCATTACTGAGTTTGGTTAGATTCATAATATGTTAAAATATCAGGTGTACTCCTTTATGACGTCCTAAAATAAACATTTATGAGCTTGAAATGTTGACACAATGCCACGATCTGTAATGGCAGATCGTGTGGTGAGAGGAGGAGGACCCAAATGCAGACACTGAGGCGTGAGTGAGGAGGAACAGAAGGCGAGCCGTTAATTGGGGCTGATAAAGAATCCAAAACAAAGGGCAAAACAATTCAACACTAAACTAAACCTAAACTGGGAAAACTAGAAAATAAACAAGACAACCTTAAAAATGAAAACCTGGGCTGGATACGAGGAAACCTAGAGACATGACAGATAGCTAAACACATAAATACATGTGAGGGTGACGAAGAAGGAAACACACGGGAAACACAGCTGGGAATAATGAACATAGTGACAAGACAGGACGAAGCAAAGTGGACACACTGAACATGGGACGCAAGACTGTCAAAATAAAACAGGAAATGATGGAATGCGATACTGACACATGAGCTTGACACAGGAGTGGAGGAAAGGCAGACAAGAGAGGGAGCGAGTGAACATGACGACAAGGGAGACATGATGGGATGAACACGATGAGGGGAATGTGGGAATAGAAGAGGGAAACAAGACATAGGGACGCCCACATGAACACGCACAAACACAGACACACAGAGAGGGACGCAGAGGACAGAGACACAAGGGAACCTAATAAACAAAGAACTAAACAGGGAATAGAAGAAACTTAAAACCAACTAACTTTAAACTAATAATGAACCATAATACAAAAAATCTTTAAAACACAGGAAACTCAAACAGCTGGGTCAAAAGGACCATGACATACAATATGTGATAAGTTTCCATGGTGATTAATGAGTCTTGTAATTAGCTTGAATCAGTCACCCTGAAAGAAAACCATGTGTTAGCATTGTTGGGACTACAGTTGTGTTATGGAGTAATACTTACTTTACACAAAATAATTCTTCCAGACTGGAAAAAGCCTTTAAGCCAACAACTGCCATGTTCCATTTTGGCATTAAAAGTTACAGGTACACACTGTTAGCTCAATGTTGCTCTTTCCTAACAGGGGAGACAGCAGGTTTATAATGGTCTGTGTATTTTGCCAACTTGGTTGACTTCACCTAGTTACTTGTTTGATTCGATTCAATTTTATTTATATAGCGCCAAATCACAACAACAGTCGCCTCAAGGCGCTTTATATTGTACAGTAGATCGTACAATAATAGATACAGAGAAAAGCCCAACAATCATATGACCCCCTATGAGCAAGCACTTTGGCGACAGTGGGAAAGTAAAAATTCCCTTTTAACAGGAAGAAACCCCCAGCAGAACCAGGCTCAGGGAGGGGCGGGGCCATCTGCTGCGACTGGTTGGGTTGTGAGAAGGAAGACAGAATGAAAGACATGCTGTGGAAGAGAGACAGAGATTAATAACAAATATGATTCAATGCAGAGAGGTCTATTAATACATAGTGAGTGAAGGAAAAACTCAATGCATCATGGGAATCCCCGGCAGCCTATGTCTATTGCAGCATAAAGGAGGATTCAGGGTCACCTGGTCCAGCCCTAACTATATGCTTTAGCAAAAAGGAAAGTTTTAAGCCTAATCTTAAAAGTAGAGATAGTGTCTGTCTCCCGAATCCAAACTGGAAGCTGGTTCCACAGAAGAGGGGCCTGAAAACTGAAGGCTCTGCCTCCCATTCTACTTTTAAATACTCTAGGAACAAGAAGTAGGCCTGCAGTGTGAGAGCAAAGTGCTCTAATAGGGTGATATGGTACTACAAGGTCATTAAGATAAGATTCATTTAAACTAACATAATCATCCTGCTGCAACCAGGTTTCTGTAAGGCAAAATAAATCGATTTGTTGATCAATTATTATTATACTTGTGCAACTAAGGAATTGTCTGGAAGGTCTCACATTTTATTTCTGACATGCTGCGATGAAGCAAAACATTTGCGCAGACTTGGAATACATTCATTAACCGAGGGTGGCTGAATGGCAGCGTGTTTGTCACGGCCCGCGGGGTGAGCCGTGTGGTGTAGGAGGAAAAGGACTCAAAATGCAGGCAGTTGACTGGTGATGAGAGTGATGTTTATTTACAACAGTGGAGTGACAGAACAGGCAGTGAGAAATGACTAAGGACTGAAAAAACCTAGACTGGGAAAACTAAAGGGCAAACCTGAGCGGTGGACGGAGGGAGGGAGGGAGCCGTCGTTACACCATGAAACACAGACAATCCGACGACGAACAAAAGCCAACACACACTATAAATACACACTAGGTAATGAGGAGATGACATGCAGGGGTGGACACAGCTGAAATTAATGGACATAACGAGAAGCAGACCTACAAAGTAAAACTGGAAACACACAGACTGTTTTACAACAAAAAACGCAGGGACCTGAACGGAGCACAGAGGGGAGACACAGGTAGGGATAATAAACACGACCACCAACCCAAAGAATTAATACAGAATCAGAATAAACACCAAACACAAGATGAAACCAAAATGAAACAAAACGCTAGGTCAACGATCCAGGATCATGACAGTGTCCTCACAAGTCTAAATTATAAATGTGGCTTGTGCATCTATTTCCATTTTGTCCATGAACATTTGGTCGGACCAACTTGAAAATCAGATGATGAATCTCAAGGGCTTTTCCCAGGCACAATACTTTTATTTATGGCTGTGCATTAACTCCAAGTGAGCTAATGCCCTTGAGTGACTGCATGTTTTCTCTACCTGGTGTGTGTGTGAGAGCTAAAATAAGTGGTAGAGTGCTGAGTGTTGGAGGTGTCTCTCCAGAGAGAAACTGAAAGAATATCATTGCACTTCACTGTCAGCTGCATTGCAGAACACCCTGCTGAGGACATAATCGCATTCTAGCCAGGACACGCACACACTAGAGGGTTATGATCATTTATATACAAATCTGACGATTTTTCAGGTTGATATTGGCATTTTTACTGCATATCAGCCTGGTAATGCACTCCACCTTGAACATGATGGAATCATTTCCTGAACAGAGAACAAATTTCTTCAATCTGCTGCGCATAAAAAGAACGTGCACTATTAACTGTGGAAGCAACTGGTCTTGCATTACTCTCAGTGAATTCATACATTATATGATTATTCTTTTGGCACAGCGCAATTTAATGCATCATGTGTGATCCTGCATTTGTGATGGTTGCACCTACAGCCATTTATCTTAATCATTTTTAACAAACATTCAAAATAAGCACATGAAATAAAGATAAACATCTTGACGTTGACCTTTTCTGTATTTCGATTACACGTGCTTCATTTTTGTTAATTTTTCTGAATTTTGCTGAAAATTTTAATTAAATTAACTGTACTTTAATTCATATGACATCATTTCTTTTGAGTTAAGTGACTCACTGGGTTTTCTGCTCTTAATTTCCATTTGGTTTCTCTGAGCATTATATGGTCTGACCTAGTGGTGAATTTGCTGGGAAGAATTGCAAGGTGGTCACACATGCTAATAATCATATGTAGTTAAGTGCATTTGACTAGCAGCATATGGCTACTGTTTTTCCTGTGAAGTCCTATGGAAACAGTAATGGTGTATTTATGTTTTCCACACACTGCTTCTGCACTTTGGCTTAATTGCTGTTGAATAAATGATGACATGGTGCAAAATCTCATATCGCTGTTCATCAGAGATCATATTTACAAAATTTCAAGACCTGCTAAAAACTAGAAAAACTGTTTTTATTATGTCCTGATATGTAAACAGCATTTATAGAGGGTGTACTTCCTTCCTGTAAAGGGTAAGAATTTAAATACTTTTTGATGTCTTAAACTCAGCCAAATAAAAATGAGTCAGCATGCTAAATATCACTCCAACATATCCAATGGGAACATTTTAATTAATCCTCATAACCTTTTGGTTTAGGACTCAGGAGAGATGTATATAAGGTCACTAATCATGAAATTCCAGTATTTCCTGTCGAAGTTTAACCTGTTGACAACCACAAGGCTGCCAGTCACTCGTTTAGTTTTTAGGCTGTATTTTAGTCCAAGAAAGCTATTTTCAGGACTGTGAAGAAGCACAGAAATGGCAACTCAAAGAGAAGTGGACTGGCACACACTAATTTGCATACAGGGGAAAAAGATTCAAGATGGTTAGTCACATGAAAAGAGGGAAGGGGGAGCACTGAGGGCCATGATGTAAAGTCTGCATTTAGCACAGAGCCTGAATTGTCTGGAATTCAGGGTCCCCAGATTACAGCACTGTGAATTTTACAGGCTCATTTGCAGTGAAAATAGTACAGATTTAAACCAGGGGACAATAAAATAATAATTTGCAGCAAATGGGAAAACTTCAAAGATGAATTCTGAATGTAAAAAGGTCTGTGCACCTCTGTCACCCATGGTAGGCAGGTTTTCATGAAGTTTTCAAATGAGGACTAAAATTGTGCTCCACTGCGTGTCGTCTGCAAGCTCGGAGAAAAAATGGCACACTGAAAACAATCGACACAAGCTTTGCAACTATGACTTATGTGACTGGTCAACAATGATGATTCACACTCATATAAAGATTCATTATTTTTTAGCAACAGTAAACAGTAAATCCTGTTTGAGGGTTAAACTAACTTTAAAAAAGGTTAATAAATGACAAAAAGCATTTTTTTAGGGTCTAAAATTTCGCCTGGTGTCAATGTGGACATGGAATCGCTTTTCACTTTTACTTGAGTTTTCCTCCTTCCATTCAATAGATATAGAAATGCTGATAACATTTTCAAACTTTAACCAACCTTCCCTAAGCCAGCAATCTTAAAAAGCCATGAAAACCACCCACAGTGCAAATATGTGTCATGAGTCCAGTTTGTGTCACTGCTTAGGTGCAGGGGTATGTTTTCACTCCCAGTTTTGGTTCAAAGGCAAAATTAATCAAAAACTACAAGGCTGAGCACCCATTCATATTCAGTGCAGATCCAAATAATATCTCTCTAAAAATAACTAAAAAGAAACGGCACATTTACCACTGCAGAAAATCCACTCTCTGTGTGTCTGACAGGTTTCTCTTATTTTTATTCTTTTCGCTCTGTGTTCTGTGCCCCATGTCTCTTTCTCTTTGTCTAAGTTGTGGTTTCCCTTGTTCCTTGTCTGCCTGCTTCTCTGCTAGCCTCCCTCCCTGACAGTTCGCCATCCATGTACACTCTCTTCATCCCCACTCTGCACGGTTTTGCGAGCCACCAGCTTCCTTCAACCTTTGGCCCTCACCTGCCATATCATCTCAAATGTACTTCCTAAGAAAAAGCAATAAAAAATATATTTTGCCTTTTAGCTCTAAGTCCGTGCCTTTCATTTCAGTTTTGACTGTTGATTTTAACTGAATGTCCTCATTTTTACCCTGCAAGACTACAAAGAACATATTGATCCATTATCAGTCTGTCATTAAATGAAGAAGTGTATAATTTGTGAAATCTTTAGAAAAATTCAATCCTCTGTGAAGTTTGATACCAAATGAGGCTTCTTGGAGTAACAGATGGTCTCAGATACAACACAAAATCCACTCTCAATCTCTATTTAAATATATATGTGTTAGAAGGCTTTAACCTCTGAAATCTAAGTGTGTGAAAAACTACAAAGTAACAGGTGTAAGATAATAATGTAGCTATTGGGGGAAAAAGAAACTTTGGACACTGTAAGCATGTGACTTCCTGAGGTCTGCTTTGACTAGACAGGGCTAGGCCAGCTCGTACTCTTTTGAATTTATGCTAAACTAGGCTTATTAGCCATAATTGTAGTGTCAGGATAGTGAAGTATTTTCATGTAACTCTCATCATGAAAATAAAAGAACTCACAGTTTTAATTAAACTCCGGGCTTTTGGTGAGAGTTCTGTCTGCTAATTGTAGCATACCTGCTGACAATCTGTTTTTATATAAAACAAAACAAATTAAATACCTCATTTAAAAAAAACTATATACATTATATTGTTTTTGATAAAAGCTGGTGAAGGATTAGAGCAACCAGCAGCTCTTCCCTTGATATGATTATACATTCATAAAAGTGCAACAAGTGAAGTCAAGCCAATTACATTAATCAAAAGCTTTCAGTGACTTCATGGAAATGCATCAGGCCTGCTAATGGTTTCCACTGTGACAGAACTTAAATGTGCCTAAAATGAAGCATCCCCTACTGCTGTCATTTGAAGTCCTTAGGTCTCATCTTAGGGTGATTCTTTTGTTCATTTACATTGTAATTCCAAGGATTATACAGTGCTCTACTGATGTGGAAAATACACACGAACCAATTATATAAATTAGCTACCCAGCAGAAGCACCTCTTATGTCAAGCTCAACGTTTTATTGGCTTTTTCACTTTAACTTTACAATTCAAAGTGCTTTGATTAATTTTAAAACGAGGGAAATACAGTGTGTGCAGCTACGGTATGATTATTAATGTCAGATCTGGTGCCGCTGCAAAAACATACATGGGGAAGACACTTCTTACTAACAGCAGATGTCAAATTCATACATTCAGAACTTTGGAGGTGGAAGAAGTCAACTAGCAGCAGAAACCATTTGGAAATATTCTTTGATTTTCTTATAAACTCTCAAAAACCTCTTTGTTTAAATATCATTCAGTTGGATTCTACCAAATGACCCCATTCCTTGGGGTAAAGTCCTGTTTATAAAATGTTCCACAACCCAATGAAAAATCTGTTTGCATCGTGGAGAAATTCACAAAATGTGAATTGTATGAATACAATGCTTCCCAGCACTATATACCTATTTTTCCCTCGCTTGTCCCTTTCACTCAGTGAGATTGTGTCTTCCTGCTGATTTCTGGCTGGAGCGAGCATAAAGGGAGTAATGGTTTTTAAATGTAATTCCAAATGCAATATTTCTATCAGCTCAACAAACATCAGCAGATGCATGCTAATCATCCAGCTAAGGAAATCCCAACAACTTGATTCTGTTCATCTGAACATATTGTTTTCAGTGAGAAACATTTCATCTCACATCCAAGTGCCTTCTTCTGTCTGGCAAGACTTAAACTTAGTCACATAAACACATAATATTTAAAGTTTCAAAAGAAACCAACAGAGTCCATCTGACTGAAGTCATGCAATATAGTTGCAAATTCATAGATCAGCAGTCAACAATGCTGTATTACATGGAGAAACCTTTGGAATACAAGCGCGCTGATCCACACAGGTATGCACACGGGTGTTCACTGCTCGTAGACCCAAATTACACCTTTCTTGGCTGCTACTTCGAAGCACATCTGTCCTGCGTGCTGCACAACAACATTGAATATTTAGTATTTACTGCTGTTTACACTTAGCTAGATTAATGCGATGGTGTTGTGTTTAGTATGTTGCTTTGTTGTTTTTTTGTCTTTTTTGCTTGTTTTCTATTCTTCTCTCAACAGGTGATCCAGGAGATTTTTATTTTTTTTCTCCCCCCCTTTCTCACTGTCCCTCTCCCCTTCTGTTTTTCCTTTCCTTCCTCTTTCTTTCTCCCTTTCCTATCCCTCACTCATGTCTGTCCCGTCTGTAACATCTGAAAATAAAATATAATGAATAATAAAAACAAAGATCGACCAAATGGACCAATACGGCAATGCCACGATGATCCATTTGGCAAAGTAAATCCATTGGGTATCCTTGTTGGTCTTCAGACAACAATTCTGATGGCTAAAGAACCAAATGGGACAGGCAGAAAAAAAACCAAAAAAAAAAACAATGCTGTATTGCTCCTCTGACAATGTGACTCAGACTCCAGTCATAATGAAACAACTAATAAAACAGTGTGTCTCATTTACCCATGTTCTAATATGTGCTCATTATGTTTATGTTTAATTATCTTTATCAGTTTTGTTTATGTGTCGCAGTTACCCACATTATTAGAAGCACTTTATGGTAATAGCAGCTTATCATCAGACTTACTGACATTTGCTTTTTTCTTCTTGTGATCCTCTTCTATATATCCACCATCATCCTGTCAGCATCACTTGAACGATCCTTCCCTGCGCTTGCCCGCTGCTCTATTTTTCATTGAATAGAGTGAAAGAATATCCATCCTCTACTGTTACTTTCATTCTGCCTTTGTTAATAAATCTCCTAAATTTGTGTATGTGTCCAGTGTCTTCTTCTCAGCCCAATATTTCTGGTTGACTACGAACAGTGCTGAGAGTTTGCCTTTAATGTTTTGTAGTCTGACGAGGTCAAAATTTAACCGTGTGTGCAGAACTTCAAGCACCATGTCAGGCAAAGCCCAGGCACCCAGAAATATGAGCCCGATCAGGTGAAATCAGTAAAATACAGGGAGGTGATGATCTGCTATCTGAAAGTGGAGCCAAAAATGATTTGTGTTTGGGGCGAGCGGCCCAGCCAAAGCTCTAACCCCATACAACATCTGTGGAGAGACAGGAAAATAGTGGCTGGGCCCAATAAAGGCAGCGAATATAATGTGGACTGTAAGTAAGGCGTGTATGTAAGCGTGGGTGTGAAAGATGTTCAAAATCTCTCGCTAAACTCTAATACAAATCATACAAAAGAATGTCTGGGAACAGTGAATGATTGAAGGAAGATCTTATTCATGATATGGGTCATTTACAGTAACAAGTGGGTTTCAGTCTGAACAAGAAGTGCTTTTCTGACACCACAAAGAAACAAGAGATTGCTAAGATGTCAGTATAGGGCCTATGAAGTGCTTCAACATCGTCTGAATCATCCTTCCTGAAGCAGACAATCTGACAAGCATGCCCACTTTATATAGCAATTGGTCAGACATCCAAAGGGGCAAACTGAATAGCTTTGGTTTTTCATTCTTCAAGCTGCAACCTTTGCCACTTCCCACATGTACAGCCGAGCACATCATAAAAGTGACTTTCTTAAAGTGTCTGACACACAAACAAATACACGGCAAGCCACAGATGTCAAGGAGGGAAGTCGAGACAGCCTTTCAGTCATTCAGAGTCAATGACGTGCAATCTTTCTAGACAAACTGTAGAACACACATGCAATGTTCTTTTGAAATGCACTGAGACCTTTACAAGAAACCGCAATCAATTAACAGAACAGGAAACTTTCAAATCTCTAGAGAGGTTATTTGCATTTGCAACTGTGAAATGTCACCATATTTGAGTCACTGTATGATTATGTAGTGCAAAGCAGAGGTGGTAAGTAACAAAGTACAAATATACCATTCTACATATGATCATTTTAATCATATATTGGATTTCTATATGACGTGTTGTGAAACATACTGCAAAACAAATGAAGTGATACTAACACATGTTGCATGAAAATACTGGGAAGTTTTGTGCAGGATAAACAGATTAGTTTGCATTAATGTGGTGAATTCAGAGTAAAGCTCTGTGTTGGACTGCTGCACAGTGCTAGGTTAGATCCAGTATATCAGAGATGAATTTGCAATTAATCTGATGATGCTTAGATTAACTCACTGAATTCCAGCTTCATTCCAACTGTATACTGTCTAGTATAAAGACAGTATAAACAGTGTGGTGTCAGTGTAGGTGATGGAAATCAGCCAAGATAGCAGTGAAACATCTGCATACATCTGGCTGAATTCAGTTGTGTTAAGGTCAGCTGATCACAACATATACACTAAGAAAACCTACTGAAGCTCACGTTAGAAATGATTGATTTCTAACCCCCCACCCCCACCCACGTGGAGCCACTACGCAAATCTTAGGGGTCGCTCACCGACTGAATCCCCCTGCCTGTTCTCATTTTACTGTTTAGTTGTGGAGGCAAAGTCTACCATGTAGACAACAGACAATAGTTATTTTTTAAATTATCTTTCACTGCAGCTGTCCTATATAAAAATTAAAGCTAAGTACATTCATTAGAATCAGAATTTAGATTTGAATAACATTTATATTCTCATGTACAAACATTATTTTATTATTATATTAATATTCTACAAGGTTCTGATTACCTTTGTACAAAAATGGTTATAATTGTCCTCAATGAGCTACTTTGTGCTTTCCTACTTTGAGTACATTGCGGAGCCTGTACTTTTTCACTCTTACCTCAGTAAAGAAGTTGCTTCAGTACATCAACTTTTACTGGACTATTTTTAACACAGGTATCTGTACTTCTACTGAAGTACAGAATGTCTGTACTTTTGCCACATGTGGTGCTAAGTTACCAGCTACAACTAGCTAGCTTAGTTTGCAAGTGCAAAGCACTGACAAGGATACCTGCTAGTGTAACAGCAGTCTGGCGAGGAAGGAGTGGCTAGCAGGTCCAGCGGGCATGTGGTGTGGAGGAAGGCTGGCTGGATAACTTGAAGCCAGTCAGTTAAATCAAACAACAGACCTTTATTCGTTGTCAGCCATACAAGCCAGGCCTCCACGGCTCTACTCGGTCCGTACATACATGCGTTACAACGGTATGGTTTCACCTGAAAACAGAACATGAGCAGCATGGAATGGCTGCCGCTAGAATCACGCACCCACTAGGAGACTCCCACAACTACTACAATAGTAGGGCAACCCCCCCTAAACAAATAAAGTAACAAATAAAATATGAGAAATTCTTAACAAAACTGGAGCTAAACACTGTTTGGAGGAGTTGCCAAATTATCTGTCAGATATTTACACTGAACATTTTTCCAAAAGGCAACAATAGTACAAACAACTTAAGGTGTCCAGTTAACAGACTTGAATAAGCAAAGGTGAAGCCCAGTATACAGCAGCTGGCTGCAGTACGAATGCTGATCATAAATCTTAGAATCTTCAAAGAATTAACAGATTTTCTGATAGACCTATGGAATTATGGAAAATAAAAACTAGATTTGTACAAAAACACAAAAACATTTTTTTTTGGGGGGGGGGGGGGGGGTGCAATAAATAAAACAACTAAGATTCTGAGCATGGTCAACACAGAGTGCAGTTGTCTATGTGTATCCAAAGGGGTCACCATGGTCACTGGCTGTATACCAAGTTGACTATCACATTTGCCAACACTGATTGCATTCATGTTTATGAAAGGTCAGTGGAGTTTACATCAACATTTCCCGGAGCTCTGAGCTAAACTGTTTGTGACAGTGTGACTATGAACCTTTTAATAAATATTACAGCTGAAGCTGGGTAAGCTGACCTGAACCCTCCCTAGGCTGCTGGGTGACTGGCATTAGATTTATTTAAAATATGTGCAGCAGGTACCATTTTCTGGGATGTACGTGAGTTATAATCAGTTCAGGTCTGTCAGTTATGTCTACCCCAAGACAGCCAATAATAGCAGCATGTTTTCTCTGACAGCAGTGACTGGCTGAAGGGAAACTTGAAGCAAAGAAGAATTTCACTTATAAAAGCAAAGACTGACATGCTGTGTCAATATGTCCCTCAAAAATTTGACAGTGAGCCTGTTAGTGATTATACTGGATACTTTCAAAGGAATCATTCGCATAGATTTGCTGAAGCCACAAATAAAAACATGACGCCAGTCAAGGACTCAATTTCCAATTGACAGCTGATCTTTGGGCAAGCAAGCGTTCACCTGTCTAGTGCATACATGATGTAAGTGTTGGCAGAAATTACTTAGATTGCCATCCCATTAAATCTCAGATCGCTGCAGTAGGTCCAACAAGTTTTGGAGAAAGTTTTTCTTTACTTAAGATCAATACAGAGACGGCACAGAGCGAGGAAAAGATCAAGGAGATGATGCTGACGATCAGCGTTAAGAGCATAGCTTGTGGGAGGGCATACAGAGGTAAAGACCGTGATCCTGATTACAAAAGGCCAGCTGGGAGGTTGCTCAGAGTGAAGGAGTAGAGATCCTTCACACAGGCAGTGTTAATCAACTCCAGTTTTCAGAAAAACAGTGACCTGAGAGCTATGCTCCTCTCCTTTGATTCAGGAGAAGATGATGCTCGATGCTGCGTCTGCTGACCTGGCTAAGTTTTAAGTTTTAAGAAAACTTAGCCACATTCTTTTTGATTGATATTTCCTTCTTGCATACTTCAACACTGCACGGATAGTTTTCTTCTGATTTAATACTATTGGTGTCCAGAGTTAATCATGCAGTCATTATGTTGACATTTCGCCAACATGTACTGATCAGAGTAGCTCATCAGGCTACAGTAGATCAGTTTAATGACCTGCTGTAGCCTCTTTTCTTTGAAAAGGTGTTTCTTTTCACAGAAACTGAAGATTTGATTCACTGGGTATGAAATTCTGCTCTTGGGTTCAAGAACTCTTTACATAATATTAGCATTCATTAAATATTTTCATAAACCTTGGTAATATGTTTATTATACTATATAGTAATTAGAAAAAAATGTTAGATTTAAGTTGATTCTATTCATCTGGTTCATCTAATGATCATGCTTAATGATTAATGAAGTTATGGCTATTATTGTAAACTTTTCATATGTAGATCAGCAAATTATAATATTAGTCAAAGATACCCAAGTAAATTCAAAGTGCAGTTTTTAAAGGATCATTTCAGGTTTTAAAGGAAATCCTAAAAGGTTGATTCTGTTCATCTGGACGTAGCGTTTTCAGTGGGAGAAACGTTTCGTCACTCATCCAAGTGACTTCTTCAGTCTCAGCTGCCTGCAGGTTTCCCCGATCTTATAAACAGTACATTTGCATAATGACTGAAACCAGCCCACTGAAGGAACAATGGATTGGGAGGTCAGTTCCTTAATTATAATTATGCAAATTCTCATGACCATTGATCAACAACCACTGATCAAAGACCACTGATCAATGGTCATGAGTACCATTCACAGAGAGTTGGGGAATGTCTGCAATCACATCATTGTATGATGGCAAAAGATGTACCATTAGGCCCCCTCCTCGATTCAGAGATGGTCATTCCCTTTTCACATAAATGGCCTCCTTGACTCCGCGCTCAAACCAGCGTTCCTCCCTGTCCAGGGTGTGTACATCCTCATCATTGAAAGAGTGTCCACTGGCCTGTAGTTGTGGGCACTCTTTCAATTGATTCTGTCCAGATGAACTGAATCAACTTTTGGAGATTTACTTACCTAGATGTTTGAGCATGCATCAAGACGTAAGTGAGCTTGAGTTACCCAAACGCAGACTCTAAGAAGAAGGCAGGTGATTCACAAGATCAACAAACCTTTTAATGTGTTTGATGTAAAGTCCATAAATTCACAAGTCCACACAGTAAGTTCACAAGACTTAAGAGGACCCTTGGATGAATGATGAAACACTTCTCCCACTGAAAGTGCAATGTCCAGATGAACAGAATCAGCTTTCTGGGTAAATCCATGAGGGAAAATCAAATTATGCATCCAGTCATAATTAAACTCCAGGAAACGCTGACTGAGAGCACATGGGGAAGAAACACAACCACGACCAGGGGCAAAGGGAAAACTGAAGCGAACATTTAGCTAGATTGCAAGTTGATGTCAGGGGAGGGTATAGCTAGGCAGCATTGCTTGGTAGTCTGTAGGATGATTTTGGGGGGTAAAAAAGAAAGGGAAAAGAGTGACGGTGAAGCCACGGATTAGATGGTTTAAGTAGAATAAGGAAGAATGTTGCACAGAGCTGTGATAGGTTCTGCTAAGAAGGTGTTCGGCATATCATCTAGACAGAAGGAAAGAGGACAAGGGGACTTTCAAAGGAAGTATTTGAGGTGGGATAATCTGGTAGATGAAGAACATAGACAGGAGTACTGCAAGGGTAGGCATACAACAACAAGAAAGTGTGGGCCTATAACAACTTAAAATGTTTCCTCTGTGACGCAAAGCACCGAACTAATCAACACAAGAGCAAACAATCATAGGGCATGAAAAAATGTTGTTTATTATAAAGTGGCTGCGGTTTACTTGCCAACTCCAACTGACAGCTGGAGAGTTAAGCCTGAGGTTAAAGTCACGCAATGCGTTAAGGCGGAGCAGGGGTTTCCTACAAAAAACCAACCAGAGCAAAATTCAGAGAACAGGGAGTTAGGCTGAAATGAAAAAGAGAGAGCTGGAGTGTTAAAGTCATTGGCAGAAGAGCTGTCCAAGCAAGGGTTGGAAAGTGGGGGCTAGAGAAGGACTAGACAGATCTACAGGTGAGGGAGAAGATAAATGATGTCTAAGACACCAGGCAAACAAAACAAAAACCAGAATAACGTACAGTAGCATGAAGCATATGCACTGACAGATAGCACAGTCGGCTATTCAATGAGTGAAGAAGGTGCAGCTGGTGAGGAATAAGACAGAATCAGAAGAGGTTGCAGACGTCAGTGTAGCACCCCCGATGGAGTTCAGGGATTTCAATTCCAAATGATTCGATGAGAATTTAAATGCAAGAGCTGAACAAAGGAATAAAGCTAATGACTTTTGCAAGCACCAGCCCTCTTTTGGTGCTTAAATCTAATTTAAATTGAATATCTCCTGCATTTACTTACCATTATGAAATACCGCATATCATACACTAAACAGAGTGTACAAATATATTAAAAGAAGAGTAAAAACATCACAATATGAAATAAATATCCCAAACAGACTGAAGAATGGACCAGCAAAGCTGAGCAATGGTAATGTTTTCCGGTTACAAGTAGAGGATAAAACAAGCTAACATTGTTTTGAGGGTGAAGTGGTGGGGTTTGCCAGGTTGTTCGTGGGCAGGCACACACACACTACAAGAGGACTGGACAGAAACAATAGTTAACCTTGCACAAAATGAACAGATGGACAGAACTGAGGCCGAGCACGTTACCTGGCTTGTCAATCTGGTGACTAACGAGTTGGTGCTCAGCCAGCTTTAATCCTCTGATGAGCTGCAGCTGAGTTAATCAGCAGATTGCAAACAGGTGAGTTACTCAAAGAAAGCAGAAACCAGGTGGGAGAAAAGGTAAACACACACATGTACATACTGACACAGAGACAGAAAAACAGGGGCATGCAGAACAACACTAGAAGGGACACATATTCACACAGTGAACAGTGTGCTATATTTGAAGAGTGGGTGGGTGTGAGGGTGACAAGTGATCTTCCCTGCTGTTTTTCACAGGCTTTTCCAGCTTTTTCTCTTTGGATATCATGCAGATGTCCAAAAAGACAGGATGTAATACAGTAGGTGATAACACTTTCAATTGTGCATTGGAAGAGGTGGTTAGGACAACTGTAGTTTCATCAGCATGATGATAACAAGGTGGTGAAACTGGCCATACAGACATGGGTCAGCAGGGTAAAGAACAGGAGACTCACAACGCAGCCCTGAGTTGAACCTTTGCTTACTGAGATTGTGTCAGATATGCGGCTGCTCACTCAAATAGTCTGCCTCTCAATCAGGAAGTCCAGGATCCATTTACACGTGTCCAACCCGAGCAACCTCAGCTCTCCACCGGGAATGGTGGTGTGAAAGGCTGAGCTGAATTTGATGAAGAGGAGCCTAACATAAGCATTGATTTTTCCAGCTGAGGCTGTTAGGGTGAGTGTTAGTTTTTGCAACATCTGCAGACCTGTTGCTGCTTTATGCATCCTGTAAAATCTCCAGGTTAGTGTGAACCTTTACTGAAGACACATTAGCAACTGAAAGGAGGGGCAAATTCCCCTGATCTAACATCAAGTAAAAAAACTGGGACTGACACAAAAACACAGAAGGAAGAACCATCAAATATATGTTCTCACTTTAAAACTTAAAAAAAATAGCTATGTGTTGCATGATAGATTCATAAATACTGACAAAACTCTTTACTGATGTTAGCTTTTTTACCATTATCCACTTAGTTAATTATAACAGTATTGCAGGAAAGAGTAAACAGACAATCAGAACCTTCAGACAATATTATTTCAAAAGGAGATATCTGAAAGATTTTTACTTATTGTTAAGAATTGCTTTTCCCAACATTATGAGTTTTCTCTGGCATCTGTTTATTGTTGATTGGCAATACCAGCTTTGATGTGCAAATGGACTAGACTGCAGTATGGAACCACAGATTATGTGTGTCAGTGATCAAACCAAACAGCTAAAGGTCATGGATTGCATTCAAAGGAGTATAGACATCAACCACTGTCCCCTTCTCCATAGTCTCAGAAGTCAGCATCATATGTTGGATGCTAGTGGAAGCTGTTCTGTCAGTTTGTATCATGTGCATGAAATTTATTTTATGTGTATTTGTTCTGAGACTGATTACATCTCACAGAAGAAATTAACAGTGGTTCATAGCAGAAGAAATACGGCAAGATTGTGGAAAGAGGGATGCCTTATTGTTTGTGAGTTATGCTACCTGAATAGATCCTTTGTCAGCTATACTATAATGTCAGGCAAAGAGACTGCTGCTAATCTCTCATTACAAATACTTTTACACTGGCTTTAAATTAAAACAAGCAGCTAGTCATGTGTGAAAACGCTGTGAATTATTCAGGCTTACATGTTAATATTCTCTTCTTTCTGTTTTATTGTTGGCAGCTGCTGTTACATTAAGAATGGATGCAGATTTTAGGGATGAATTTACCAAAGTTTACCTGCTATACACATTGTGCATCTATAAACAGAACTTTTTTTAGTTCAGGGGCCCGTTCTTCATACGTCGCTTACTACATCCAAGATCAAATGACACATCCAAGACCAAATCATTGCGCTAACCGTGAGCTCGCTAATCCGGTTCTCCGAACACACCTGCTGTTGACGATTAGTACAGCTGGATGAAGTAATGTGAGATCACTGGGTGTCGTAAAAGGGGCTACGCATTGATAGTAGAAACATTGATCGGCAACCCTCTGATTGGTCGTCGAAAATGTCGAAGGAGAGCGCTCGGTATTTTTCGGCAGCAGAGCAAGAACTCTTGATTGAGGGATTTCAGGAGTTTCAGAGTTTAATTAAAACGCAAGGGAACACTGCAAAGGCTGCAAAAGCAAGGAGAGAGGGCTGGCAGAAAGTTGCTGACAAATTAAACTCGTAAGTAATTTAATAATAACAATAATAATGGAGTGGATTGATATAGCGCTTTTCAAGGCACCCAAAGCGCTTTACAATGCCACTATTCATTCACTCTCACATTCACACACTGGTGGAGGCAGCTACGGTTGTAGCCACAGCTGCCCTGGGGCAGACTGACAGAAGCCAGGCTGCCATATCGCGCCATCGGCCCCTCTGGCCAACACCAGTAGGCGGTAGGGTAGATTTATTATATTACACTATATTATCCAATATTATATTACATTATATTATGTTATATTACATTATATTATGTTATATTATATCCCCTTTCACATTAGAGCCACAACAGGACCCACTAGAACATGGGAACAGGTAAAAGTGAAATATAAGAATATGCTACAGAATGGTAATATTTATCACTTATATTGCTTTTAGTCTCTTGAAAAGAGACCCTGAAATAATCTGTTTGTTTGTTCATAACAGCAACCAAGAAAAGGGCAGAGCAAAAAAGGACAGGTGGTGGTCCTGCATCCCCTCGTCAACAAGTTGGTTAAGTAAATAATATCCTCACGGAAATATCGATATCTCTCTATGAGCACACTGTCGCGCTGAGCTAAAGGATCCTGTCTATCCCGCAATATACGCTGAATTCTGAGGACTCTCCTTATCAATCTTGCACCTTCCGCAATGGGTTGCTCACGTATACGGACAGGATATGACTGCGACAGACTTCCCAAATCCACCTTTGCTTTTATAGCCGTGGTCTCCCATCTTGATTACACGAAGTAATTTGCAATTGCTACTCTGAAATATGAATTACATCTGTAATAATCACATACATGTAATAGAATGTTAATAGTACATTTCCCTTTTTTAGGAAATGACCTGTATGTATCTGTGTGACATCAATAAAAGGATCAAGTGCTGCATTATCTTTAGTTACATTGATGTTATTTATTTATGGTGAAACAGTGGTGGAATATCGCTGTTGCTTTCGTATAAATGAAGCGGACATACCTGCGTGGCCGCGATCTAATCCTGTTTACATAAAGTAAACCTGCTCCCGAGCAGGTTTATGCTTACGGCTCTGTTGCTATGACAGCAAGTCCCGGATGAGCTTCGGGGAACCGAACGATCCAAGATCACGCGAAATCGTCAACAATCAAATCCAGCTAACTTACTTAGCGAGGTACGAAGAACGGACCCCAGTGGAACTAATCACAAGAAATAATTACATTCCATTATGTTTTGACTTTGGGTGTTGTATGACATGCTGGTATTTAGAAAGTGACACAAAATACTTAATTAACTTCAACAAACATTAAGTAGTACATTATATATGACTGTGACACACCACGAACCCACACAGCGTTTGTTTATATTGTAACAGTTTTATTTACACAGTGTGTCAAGCTAGATGCTTTCCTCCCGGCAGCTCAGCCACAGAGTTTCGTGGTCAGCACTTTGATGAGTCTGGACAGCTTTCCAGCTACACCCCCCCCCCACACACACACACACACACACACACAAACACACACAAACACAAACACAAACATCGCCTCCTCTCTGGTTCTCTGCGTTACTATATAAAGAGGAGCATTCATTAGTGAAATCCCTTCCAGCTAGCCCTCAGCCTCCCTGGCACTGCCCCTCAAGCCCACTGCCCCTCCCCTCCACTGCAGCAGAGCCAGAGACCACACCCTGCCACAATGGTAAACTGTCAAAGGTTGTATTTTTGTCTTTTCTTGAAATACTGCAATGACCATGCATGCTCATGTATCTGTGCGGGTTGTAATAATGTCTGCAATGGCTGAAAGCTCATCTCACTGAGCAAGGGATCATCTTAGGGCTGTTCATGAGCCTGCTGTTGATGACCCGACCAATAGACACATTGATGGTTTGGAGGCAGTAACTACTGAAGTTAACTCAGAAAAATCCATTTCAGAGAAAGAAAATATCAGTAGTATTGAAAGTAGCTTTACATAATGATATGTCTGCGTGATGGTTGAGAGTAATTTTTTCTCTGCTTGTTTAAACTGTATTTTACCCAATAGAGAAGTCATTACTGGTTAATGTTAAATGAATGAGGGGTGACCAGAGGTCCCAGTTTATATGAGACTGCACTGCTTTTGCGGGACAGACACTTTCCCTCTTTTACTTAAATTGTGTCTTTTGCTGCCTCCTCTATGTGCATAGGACTCCACATGGGCGCATACAATGCAAACTTTGGTGGAATGTGTTGGAAAATTCAAAGAAAAAGAATTGCAGTAATAGCAAAAGATGGGAAGCTACTTATAATGAAGCTGGTGGAAGCAGAATCTCAGAGTTATAGTTATCTTTCAGTCTCACACAGAGGAGAATGACCTGAACTCACTCAAGATATGTCTCTCTATGGACACATCCTCACTGAAGAAAGATGATGACCTGACAGAACACCAGCTGAAATAACAGGAAACGCTCACAGGGATAGAAAAAAGGACTACATGAGCTCAGTGGCATGTGTTGCAAGCAGACTTGTGTTTTACCCACAGTATCAAGCATGGGGCAGGGATAGCTCAGTAGGTAAAGTGGTCGCCCCATGATCGGAAGGTCGGCGGTTCGAATCCACTTAACGGCTACCCTGAGGTACCCCTGAGCAAGGTACCGTCCCTACACACTGCTCCCCGGGCGCCTGCTTAGTGGGCTGCCCACTGCTTCACTGAGTGAATGGGTCAAATGCAGAGAAAAACAAGTAATTTCCCCATGGGGATCAATAAAGTATCCATTATTATTATTAAAACTGGACCTTGTCACTGTTTTACTGTTATTTCTGATGGTGTTGGATGAATACTACAACTGCAGATGTATATTTTTGAACTATATATACAGAATATTTTATGTTCTGTATCCACAGCAATCCATTAAATTATCTGATAGATCATCACATATTTATAGTAGGCTTTAGTGTGCTGTAAGGAACAAGTATTCTGCAAAAGCTTCAGCTTAGAAAAACCACAGAGAAACCACACCTTGATTAATACAGTCATTTAAATTACTATAAATAAAAGATTTGAGCACTGTGTGACAAAGTTATCTTTCAATATCTGCGGGGCAAATTTGAATCAAATGTCATAGTGTTACCTGAGATACCACCAACCATCTTGTTATCTTATGTGTTAGTATGAAAATGCTTTTTCAGCTTATCTGAATTATCCAACGTGAAAGAGGAAGATGAATTTTCCTTAGAGTTGATTTTCCTTGATTAAGTTCTTAAGGAGTTATCAAAAGTCCTACATCTTAACAAAGACGATTAGCAAGAAACAGGTTACCTGTTGAGATGACAAATCAAAGTATAAATTTCTTTGTCCCTTGCTTCTATACTTATCTTATCCTATACAGATCATAACTGTTCTTGACTAGAACATCTGTGCTACTCTAGATCAAGGCTAGAAAAAGAGGCCAACAGTTGGATTAGTCCATCGTGCTTCAAAGCTAAATCTATGCTTTGGCATGCAGACAGGAGCAGCCAGGTATGATTTTACTACACTGAGTGTTTCAAACTGAAAAATTAAGCTTCTGGCAATCATATGCTTCTAGATGGCATTGCATGGCATTTCCTACTTTTTAACTGATGTTCAGATACTCTATCTGCTACAGATAGGTTTGTAGGGTTACCACTTCTTCGAAAATCTTATTTTATGCCTGTCAAACCATCTTTGGCATATTTTAATAATAACAATAATGGATTGCATTTATATAGTGCTTTTCGAGACCCTCAAAGCACTTTACAATTCCACTATTCATTCACACAATGGTGGAGGCAAGCTACAGTTGTAGCCTCAGCTGCCCTGGGGCAGACTGACAGAAGCGAGGATGCCATATTGTGCCATCGGCCCCTCTGCTCTGGCCATCACCAGCAGGCGGTAGGTGAAGTGTCTTGCCCAAGGACGCAACGACCGAGACTGTCCGAGCCGGGGCTCGACTGGCAACCTTACGATTACAAGACCAACTGCCAACTCTTGAGCCACGATCACCCTTGATTTTATAGATTTGACTGAAGAAATGTGGAAAAAACTTGTTTCTTTCATGACAGGCAACAAAGTGCAAAGTGGAGAAGTATCCACAGATATACATTTACCATATCTCTGCCAGTTACTGTTAATGAGTTACCTTGGGACATCTAACAGGGTAGCAGGGTAACAGTGAATGCATATTTTATGGCACCATAAAGAGCGCCACTACAGAGAGCAGATTTGTGCTGGTACAATATTGATTCAATATTTGTGGTATTAGTGTGGTATCAGACTTTAAGCTTCACTAAGGTTAAAAAAAAAAATCAAATCCTTCCTTCTTCCCTCAAGCCAACAGTTAACTAGAAGTGCTGGTTAAAACTTGGCAATCCCAATAACGCTGCTAAATGCTGACAGAGACCAGAGATGACTTTTTAAAATTCCTTGAAATTTGCTTTTTAAGTGAATGGATTAAAACTGTTTCCACACTGCTGGGCTTTGGCAGGCAGTCTGTGAAAAGCTGTGACAGTCTTGGTCTGCCATTCGTATTCTGCTGAGAGGAAGGTGAGGGAAAACAGCAAGGCCAAACAGCCAACGTCAGAAGAAAAAGAATAAAGGAAAGACACAGAGTGAAGCACCTCGGTTTCGAGTTTATAAATATGAAAGAGTCTGTTGTCGTGTCTTTATTTTCTCCTCACTCTTCAACCACCTGCAAGCTCAGATTAAAAATGTTAAATTTTGCCAGCTTTGGATGATATGAGAGGCAGCTGCTTTTTTTTCTCCATCTTCCTTCCTCTGCCCTTTCTTCCTGAGCCTATTGTCACCAGCTGCATGTTGCTCTGTACATTTGCATTACTCCATCTTTCAAACAGCATCTGTTAAAAACAGGGGTCTCTTTGTGGCAGATTAAGTAAAAGCTCAGCTAAGCCTTTTCAAAACAAAATTCCTTTTATTGTTTTTGTCAGTGTAATTTTCTTTTGTTGCACTTCTCTCCGATTAGTCACCAGCAGATGAGCAGTGGCTTCAGATGTCAATATCTCAAAGAAAGGAGTTATTAGACAATTTAACCACCTTAATTCTGGTTTTTAACTTTTAAAATTGCAGCAAGAGTATGTCATTTTTTCCCCCAATAAGCATTTAAAGTAGCAGCAAAGGCTTACTGACTCATAAGCATTCATGCATTGAGACATTTCTTTTGAAAATATTGCTAGGTTACAATCCATTTATCATTTATGTTTCTATAGCAACACCGACTGCTCAAGTATAGAATATCACTGCTGTCTCTGATACCTCTTCTATTCACCCCAGCAGTTTCCTTATTACACAATCATGGCAGATACTGTGACAATCTGCAAGTGAATTATTGCCATTTGCTGTCTCATTTGATCCCAAACATAGTGCATGCTGCTAGCTGGCTTTAAGCTTGGCTCCCTCTGATTATTTTTAGGCCAACCTGCAAGCTCATTAGCTGATCTTTAAGCATTTTCCTGTTGTTTTCTTTTCTGGACAAAACAGAAAAGAACAACAAAGAAGACACCATTAAATAGTTCACATTGCATCTAAATATTGCAACGTAAAACAGACACAAACAGGGTACAAAGTACCAATACAAATACAAACCCCTGTTCAGTACCCTGTCATGTGCAGTTAACTGACTGATGGATGTGCTAAGGTACAGCATTAATATTAGTAAGGAGATAAATAAGATGTGAATTTTCTAGTCAACACATTTGAATGAAAAAAAGACATTTTTTGATTTTTTTCTGTATATCACTGTCCAAGTCTGATATCTTTAGAAGCAGTTTCTCTATGGCTGTTCTTCATCCATCGCTTTATGACCACATGACCGTATCCATCTTCTAACGGCTCATACCATGTAACATGTCAAACAGGGTTTTTTTTGTTTTTGACATTTCACTAGCTGGGCCCACGTCCTCATTTTAGGTTTGACAGTGCTTTAGTAGGTAAAGGTGAACGCTTGGACATGAATTGAGCTGCGGTTTGGGGAAGGCCTCGAAGGGGACTGGCGACGGCTCCCGGGTCTGGCAGATCCCCATGCACTAAATAGAAATGAAGAAGTTAAAGAATTGAGAACAAGGAGGGAGGGAGGGGCACGTAAACAAGAATGAACAGCTTGCAGAACTGGGGGAACCTATATAGATGACAACCGGAATGAGCGTGTCTGGAGGCGTGGTCCTGCTCCTGAAATTCCGATACATAATCTCCAAAACATGGCGTTGACTGTACTTAAATGACTAGATCTCAATAGAACACCTTTGGGATGTGGTCTAATGAAAGATGGGAATGGGCTCCACTCTAGTAGTAGCAAAATGTAACTACTAAAGTGTCCAGTGAGTGTAGATTATGCCTCAAAATATCCCCAACTGCTGTGAGGGTCTCAGTGAAGGAGAAAACATACTATAATAATAATAATACATTTTATTTGAGGGCGCCTTTCAGAAACCCAAGGTCACCTTACAAAAAACACAATTAATAAAAGGAACAATAGTCATAAAATACATAAAATAAGTTAAAATTACAAAACAGAGCGTGACAACAGATAAAATCAGCATTAAAGCGAATAAGCCAGTTTAAACAGATGTGTTTTGAGCTGTGTCTTAAATACGGAGAGGGAGTCAATATTTCTTAGTGCAGGAGGAAGAGAGTTCCAGAGCCGAGGAGCAGAGCGACTGAAAGCTCTGTTCCCCATAGTGATAAGGTGTGGACGGAACAGTAAGATGAATAGCAGATGATGATCTGAGAGTGCGGGAAACAGTGGTGATATGGAGCAGGTCACACAAATATGAAGGAGCAGATTTATGGATACACTTGTATGCAAGAAGTAAGATTTTAAAATTTATCCTGGCTTCTATGGGCAACCAGTGAAGCTGCTGAAGAACTGGGGTAATATGAGCTCTTGACGGAGTGCAAGTTATGACCCGAGCTGCAGAATTTTGAAGAAGTTGGAGTTTATGAAGGGACCTTTTAGGGAGACCAAATAGGAGGGAATTACAGTAATCAATACAGGATGTAATAAGACTATGGACAAGGATGGCAGCAGCATGGGGAGTAAGGAAGGGACGGAGTCGGTGAATATTACGTAAATGGAAGTAAGCAGACCGTGTTATGTAATTAATGTGAGACTGGAATGAAAGAGTATTATCAAGTATGACACCCAAACTCTTAACCTGAGGGGAGGGAAGGGTGGGAGAATTTTCAACGTTAATGGAAAAGCTGTGGGATTTGGTTAAGATAGATGGTGTACCAACAAGTAAAACTTCAGTTTTATTACTGTTAAGTTTGAGGAAATTGGAGGAGAACCAGGATCTAATCTCAATAAGACAGTCTGAGAGGGAGGTAGGTGGGAGGGATGAATTGGGTTTAGAAGAAAGGTAGAGCTGGGTGTCATCGGCATAACAGTGAAAATTTATATTATATTTTCGGAATATATAACCAAGAGGAAGCATATAGATAATGAATAAAAGAGGCCCCAATACTGAACCCTGGGGCACACCAGCAGAAACAGGATAGAGAGCTGAAGAATGGGATTTAAGTTGGATAAACTGAGTGCGGTCTGAGAGATAGGAGGTAAACCAGGTAAGTGGGGTATGACTAATACCAATGGAAGCTAACCGGTTCAGGAGAATATTGTGAGAAATGGTATCAAACGCCGCACTAAGATCAAGAAGGATGAGAATGGATAGGAGACCAGAATCAGCTGCCATCAGAAGGTCATTGGTAATCCTTAACAGAGCAGTTTCTGTGCTATGATTGGGGCGGAAACCAGATTGAAATTGTTCATAGAGATTATGGTCATTGAGATGTGAATGAAGCTGGGCGGCGACAACTTTTTCAAGAATTTTTGAAATAAAGGGGAGATTTGATATAGGGCGAAGATTATCAAAGTTATTGGGGTCTGCACCAGGCTTTTTGAGAGTTGGAATAACAGAAGCCTTTTTCAGTGCTTCAGGAACAATCCCAGTGTTCAGGGAGGAATGAATAATATTGGTTATGAGAGGAGCTAAAGAGGGAAGACAGGCTTTAACTAACACAGTAGGGAGAGGGTCAAGTTGACAGGTGGATGGCTTAGATTTTTGTATGTACTTTTTCTAAGTACTGTATAGAAAAACTGTAGCCACCAATTTGTCCATGAAATCCATCCTGATGCCTCAGTGTAGGCATTTTGGTAGCAAACACGTTCAAGACCAGACCACATCTGGATAAAAGGGGGGAAGTGCTAAATTATCAGCTGATGCTAGCATGTTTGATTAGTAAGCTACATCTTTAGATTGTGTAGCTGCATCACAAAAACCCAAAATCCCACTATTTATTGTTCAGAAACATATAAATAAATTACCAGATATTCCGTTTAAAAAGCTGAGGCACAAAATTCTTGGATATTGTGTTAGTAAAAATCCTTTACCACACAGAGATATATTATTGGTGCTTACCCACAGCTTTTTATGGACCATCTTTAAAGTTTCCCAGCAGTATACTAGGCCATGAGTACCTAGGTTTGCCAGACATTTGACCTTCACTGCTAGTGTCCATGATCCAATTTGATCTTAAAAAAAAAATCAAGAAATCATTTGAATAAAATATCATATGAGAGGACACGGAGAGAGCTGTACAACACCCTATGATGCCACAATTACATCATAACAGGCTGATGACAGGTTGCTGTAATAAAAACATTCTAAAACGTAATTTTAGTATAGCTCTTACCCTTTGGGGGGAGTTGCGCTCTTGTTTGGCATGTAATTGGTGCAAAAGGCATAAAAACCTCAAACACATAGTGCTTCCTCATGGGAATTGTGGACATAATCATTATGAAGTTCCGGGAGAGGGTGAACAGAGCAAAAGGGTAGCTTGTGAATATGTGTGTGTGGCAAAGGCATCATGACTTCACAGTCTGTTTATTATTTGAACGCATGAACTTTCTTGTTTCTTGGGGGTGGGGGGCGTATTCCTTTATCTTGTTCTGTGCCTTCCTCCATGTGCTCAGGGTTTATTTCTCTTGCTGCTGGTCTAGCTGCTCTAGTTGCATAAACTCACTGTATCGCTTCTTCTGCATCCCCACAAATGCCATCATCATGCCGCTCATGCCTGTCGTTGCCTTCCTCTTTTTGCTTAGAGATGCTGGCTTGGGCTTCTCTCTGGGGTCTTGCTCTGCATCTCAGCTGAAGTGTGAAATGCTCCTGTCCAAGGCAAACAAAAGTTTACACAGTGACAATAATGAATTATGCATTATGTTTGCAGAACAAAATAGATTTTTATTTCTAACAGTTAAATAAATTGTAAAACTTGAATCATCTTTCACCAATTGTCATTTGAGCAAATCAAGTGAATGAATATTTTAAATCAAGTTAACTTTAGCTAACAAAAGGGAATCACGGACACTGAAACAGTAAGAGGGAGATGGGTATTTTGTTAAACTTAGCTTTTCAAAATACATTTTGACCTTTCACCTGCATGAACATTTTCAGAAACTTGGGAACTGTTTTTAAAATTTGAGTGTGGACAAAGAAAATTGAGTCCTTGTCTTGCAGTCTCAGAGGTGTGCTCCCTTACTTCTTTTTGACATTAGACTGTGCGCCGTGTTATTGTTTTGAAAACTTCTGATTTGTTTTCATGACTATTTACATTGTAGATTCTCACTGAAGGCAACAAAACTATGAATGAACACATATGGAAGTATGTAGCTAACAAAAAAGTGTGAAATAACTCAAAACATGTTTTATAATTCAGATTCTTCAAAATAGCCAGCCTTTGCTTTGATTACTGCATTGCACACTCTTGGAGGCTGGTGACTTTGATGAATTTATCCTTGTTTTAGCAATTTTCTGGACTAACTGAAGCTCATTGAGAGAAGGCCACAGGTTTGCCGCACTGTCAACAAAGCAAAAGGGGGCTACTTTCAGCAATCTAAAATATGAGACATTTAGTGTTGCAATTTTTCTTTGTTATATAATGTCATATATCTTCATATATTTGATGGATCGAAGACCACTTCACCACCAACAACTCACGACAGGTATGGCAGGGAGTTCAGCACTTAACCAACTACAAACCTGGCAATACCACGTTGACTGAGGGTAACGCGGAGCTTGCAGAGGAGCTGAACCACTTCTTCGCATGCTTTGAGGTGAAGGGACCAGAGGCAGCAGCAGCAAAAACATCGGACAGCAGCAGCCCAAGCCTCATAGTGCAGGAATATGAGGTGAGGCGCACACTGAGGGCAGTGAACCCCAGGAAGGCCACCGGACCAGATGGGGTAACCGCAAAGGTCCTAAAAGAGTGTGCAGACCAGCTGGCTGGTGTCTTCACTAAGATCTTCAACACTTCACTGTCCCAGTCCTGCATCCCGCCGTGCCTAAAGTCAGCCACAATTGTCCCACTGCCAAAGCGTACTAACATTAGCAGCCTCAACGACTACCGACCAGTTGCTCTAACACCTGTTATAATGAAGTGCTTTGAGAAACTGGTCCGACGTCACATCATGTCCTGCCTGCCACCCACACTCGACCCGCTCCAGTTTGCATACAGAGCTAACAGATCAACTGAAGATGCCATTGCTACAACGCTCCACACCACCATCTCTCACCTGGAAGTGCAGGGCCGTTACGCCAGGCTGCTCTTTGTTGACTTTAGCTCTGCTTTCAATACGATACTCCCGGACAGACTAATAGATAAACTGCTGGAAATTGGACTTCCTTCCACCACCTGCCGCTGGATCAGAGACTTCCTCTCAGACCGTGTACAGAGAGTTAGAGTGGGGCCTCATCTTTCCTCAGCCCTCAGCCTCAACACCGGCTCTCCACAAGGCTGTGTACTGAGTCCCCTACTGTACACTCTGTACACACATGACTGTGTTAGTTCCCACCCAGACAACACAGTCATCAAGTTTGCAGATGATACCACTGTGGTGGGGCTCATCTCAGGGGGAGATGAGACTGCATACAGAGCTGAAGTTCAGAGGCTGTCAGATTGGTGTGCAGACAACAACCTGGACCTCAATACCACCAAAACAAAAGAACTGGTAGTTGACTTCAGAAGGAGGAAGTCCGAGCTGCAGCCTGTCAGCATCAACGGGGAGTGCGTGGAAAGGGTCTCCAGTTTCAAGTTTCTGGGTGTGCACATAGACACAGACCTCCAATGGAGCTCTAACACCTCTGCGGTCTTAAAGAAGGCCCAACAGCGTCTCCACTTTCTGAGAATCCTCAGAAAAATGGACCTGAAGAAGGAGCTGCTGACCGTCTTCTACCGCTGCTCCATTGAAAGTGTGCTGACATATTGCATCGGTGTGTGGTTCTCCAGCTGCACCACAGCACACAGAAAGGCACTCCAGAGGGTCATCAACATGGCCCAAAAAATCATTGGACATCCTCTTCCCTCCCTGAAGGACCTGTACAGCACTCGCTGTCTCAAGAGGGCACGCAGCATCCTACGGGACTGCACACACCCAGGACACCGGGTGTTTAAGCTGCTGCCGTCTGGCAGGAGGTTCAGGCTGCTGAGGTCCCGAACAAATGGACTCAAGGACAGCTTTTACAACAGGGCAATAGCCCTGATCAATGTAAATAGCTGACCTGACTGGATACCTCCCTGGACTTTTTAGGGGGAGGTAACAATGTTTAAAACGATAACAATAATATTTATATTTATAACAAGGTGCAATAATAATTAATGTGCAATAATAACAGTGTGCAATACGCATACACTTATTCTTCTTTTTTATACTAAGTTAATATACTGTGTTGTGTTGTTTGTTACGTTGTGATGTGTCATATCGTGTCGTGTTGTGTTATATGTAGTGCCGACGTAGGACAGTTTTTCCAATTTCATTGTACTACTGTACTATGTATGACTGTGCAATGACAATAAAGAGTTATCTTATCTTATCTTATGTCTTCAGTATGTATCTACAATGTAGAAAGTGGTAAAAATATAGAAAAAACATTAAATGAGAAGGTGCGTCCAAACTTTTCATTGTGTATGTGTGAATATCACATGAAGAAGAGCACCTGACACAACCAGCATGGGCAGCAGTGCAGACCTGATCAGTGGTTTTCAATCCTGCAACACAGTGGAGGAAAATCACAGTCCGATCCAAATGCACAACTGACAATAGTGTGTCCAAGGAGTAATCTAAAAACAGTTAAAATGCTAATAGCAGTCTAGAGGTGCAACAAAGTCGTGAAGGAGAGATTAGCATAATCTACATTAGCTGTGGTTTTTGGATTTTATGAGTGGGGTAAATTAACTTGATAGCTTACTGTTCTAGCAAGATCTTGGTCTTACCCTGCAGTAGTATTACCGCTGCTACCATAACAGATTTAATTTGCTACAGAAGTGGTTTGGTGAAGAAGATTTGATTATCAATACACAATGAACAAAATGTGTTAATGTTAATCCTTTTAAGATTATGTGAAAGCCATACAAGTGTAAACATTTCTGTAAGATTTGGTGGTCAAGTACAGCCTGAGTAGAAGAGGTAGATAAATGTCTGGCAAGTTATTGAATTATACGCATATATACCACTAACCACTATACCACTAATATGATGAACCAATGCAAGTGAGCACACAAATAAATAAACTCAGAGCATCTGGGTAATGTGCAATAACTAACACAATATGATTGCATCTGTACATCTGCACATTTTTCTGTTTTATTGGAAACAGTTCAATTCAATTCCATTCAATTTTATTTATATAGCGCCAAATCACAACAACAGTCACCTCAAGGCACTTCATATTGTTCAGTAGATACAGAGAAAAGCCCAACAATCATGTGACCCCCTATGAGCAAGAAGTTTGGCGACAGTGGGAAGGAAAAACTCCCTTTTAACAGGAAGAAACCTACGACAGAACCAGGCTCAGGGAGGGGCGGGGCCATCTGCTGCGACTGGTTGGGGTGAGAGAAGGAAGACAGGATAAAGACATGCTGTGGAAGAGAGACAGAGGTTAATAACAGATATGATTCAATGCAGAGATGTCTATTAACACATAGTGAGTGAGAAAGGTGACTGGAAAGGAAAAACTCAATGCATCATGGGAATCCCCGGCAGCCTACGTCTATTGCAGCACAACTAAGGGAGGATTCAGGGTCACCTGGTCCAGCCCTAACTATATGCTTTAGCAAAAAGGAAAGTTTTAAGCCTAATCTTGAAAGTAGAGATAGTGTCTGTCTCCTGAATCCAAACTGGAAGCTGGTTCCACAGAAGAGGGGCCTGAAAACTGAAGGCTCTGCCTCCCATTCTACTTTTAAATACTCTGGGAACAACAAGTAGGCCTGCAGAGCGAGAGCGAAGTGCTCTAATAGGGTGATATGGTACTACAAGGTCATTAAGATAAGATGGGGCCTGATTATTTAAGACCCTGTATGTGAGGAGCAGGATTTTGAATTCAATTCTGGATTTAACAGGAAGCCAATGAAGGGAAGCCAAAACAGGAGAAATCTGCTCTCTCTTTCTAGTCCCTGTCAGGACTCTTGCTGCAGCATTTTGGATTAACTGAAGGCTTTTCAGGGAGTTTTTCGGACATCCTGACAATAACAAATTGCAGGCGAGGAATTACAAACCCCTCATCATCAGTGGCACGCCAGTGGAGAGAGTGGACAGTTTCCAATACCTGGGTGTCCACATCACTCAGGACCTGTCATGGTCCTGTCACATCAACACCCTGGTTAAGAAAGCCCGTCAGCGTCTCTTCTTCCTCAGAAGACTTAGAGACTTCCATCTGCCACTGAAGGTGCTCAAGAACTTCTACTCCTGCACCATCGAGAGCGTCCTGACGTCAAACATCTGCACCTGGTTTGGGAACAGCACCAAGCAGGACAGACGAGATCTGCAAAGGGTGGTGCGCTCGGCAGAACACATCATTCAATCAGAGCTCCCTGACCTGCTGTCCATCTACACCAAGCGGTGCAAGTCCAAAGCTAGGAAGATTATGATGGACCTCTCCCATCCCAACAATGGACTCTTCTCACTGTTGAGGTCTGGGAAGCGCTTCCGCTCCCTTAAGGCCAAAACAGAGAGAATGAGGAGGAGCTTCTTCCCCCAGGCTATTCGGGCCCTGAACCAGGTGTAGGACTGGACTCTCCCAAACACGTCACTATAAGACTGGACTCTCACACACGTCACCACACGCACCACCACACATTTCCTATAATCCTATAATTCCTATAATTTATAATCCTTATCTTTATAATCTCTTCTGTTATTTGCACATTCTTTACTGTAAATTCCTAAGTTAATTTGTAAATTTTTGTAGTAAATTGTAAATATTGTAAAACTTTTCTTCTGTCATTTAATGGTCGGGCATTGTACAGCTACAAGCATTTCACCCCCATGTCATACTGTGTATGGTTGTGTGTGTGTGACAAATAAAATTTGAATTTGAATTTGAATAGTGCAAACATTTATTAAAAACGCTAGCATCCTAGCTGCATGAGATCACACAAGTTACAATTTCTTCTTGCTTCTGTTTTTCTTCTGTTGCATCAAGTTTATCTAAGATAAGATAAGATAAAACTTTATTAATCCCTCGGGTGCATAGCTGGACTGGCCATCGGGCATACCGGGCATTTGCCCGGTGGGCCGCTGGCGATTTTTTGTTTTTATGGGCCGATGGATCTTTTTTTTTTTTTTTTTTTTTTTTTTTTTTTTTAAGGAAGGGTATATATAATGAAAGGTGTTGGATTGGCCAATTGTTCATGATCGACTCTGGGCTGGACCAATTACAGCCGAGGAGGCCGGATGCACCCTCCCCCTTGTTTAGCAATCACGTGATTTTCGTGCATTGCATGCCGGGAACTCGTGGCAAAACAATCCAAGTACAGCATTAAATACAAACATTTGCAGCACCGCAAAACATTCATTCTCTGGTTCCAATACCTTCTTGTTTTTTCTTTGCCGCACAAAAAAGGAATGTACAAAACAAAAGGAGAACAATGCCGGTCTGTACAAAGACAGACTCGACGAAAAGACAAAGAAAAGATACGAGGAAAAAAAATCAAAGGAGTGAAAGGGTCAGACCCTTACGAGCACACAGAGTGGACAGAGTGCCCAACTTTCACCACGCGCAGATTTATAATTATACGGTTCTTGGAGTGAGTGCATACACTCATTAAGTTTAGTAACTTCAGGTCACTGCAACAAGCCCAGGTACAGTTTAGCGACGGATGGGTGCAGGACCTTGAAACGCACCGTGTAGAACGAAAAACCATCGTACAAACAAAGGTAAGTTTACCAGTCTCACAAATCGTCGTCATAAATACACATTCGTTAACCGTTTATTAATATAACCTTTGAGCTCAACGGTAATTAATTAGTAGTGGAAATAATTTCTGGTAGCATTACAGAAATGTAGCAGTGACAATAGTATTGTATGTTGTAATCGCACTGGACAATTAGTGATACAAAACAACTGTTTTATCCTGTGAATAAAAGTATATGTTTTTGTCAATGTACCATGGTAATAACAGAAGCGAAACGCAATATTGTGTCAGGACAATTCACTATTTATGCACAATAAATAAAAGAGCATATAGCGCGACAATTTCTGTTCAGCGCCAGACTTGCTTGTAATCTATATCACCAATTATGTTAAGAAAAATGACTATTAACTCATTCACTGCCAGCCATTGGCAGTTAATGAGTTAAATCCATTGACTCATTCACTGCCATTGACGGCTATAGACGTCAATGGCAGTGAATGAGTTAACTACTAAAAAACTCTGACCTCTGTGGAAATGCTTGGAGCAGACTAACATGTGAGCTGGAGTGTTCTGAGACGTTATATTTGGTATATCCAGACCATCCGTCGGCTCTTACTTCGGAAACATGGCTTAAAAAAATTATCTCTTCAACAACGTATTCCGATAAAAAAAAACAAAAAAAAACGATCTCTTTACCCGTCGGCTTCCCGTGGCTGTCATGCGACCGGCTATTGCAGTTAATAATATAACAGCTTCTTGCCATTTTTTGGGTTTCTTTTTATCGCTGTGTAACTGAGTTCAATTGAAAGCCTGCGTGCGCTAGTACCTCTTGCCATAAGTTCCCAGAATCCTTTGCGGTTTTACCCCTGAATGACGTCACATTTTCAATCTTTATCCTGGTGGGCCGGTCTCTAGTCAAAATGCCCGGGCCGATTTTTTGTCCCAGTCCAGCCTTGCTCGGGTGGGTTCCTCTGGGAAATTCGGTTTCCAAAAGCACAGCACCGACAGAAGTTACAGAGTTACAGAATATTATATACACACACACACACACACACACACACACACACACACACACACACACACACACACACACACACACACACACATATATAAATACAGAGACATATATAAATAAAATATACGAAGGGGATAAATAGAATAAATAGGAATAAAAATAAAAATACAAGTGAATTGCACATTTAAAGTATTGAGGTCTATTGCACCATTGACTATTAACAAAAGTATTGCACAAAAGGTATTGCACAGTGAGGTGAAGAGGCACTACAGCTTAGTTGTTCCCCCCTCCTTTGTCCTCCTGTTTCCCCTCCCTCTCCCCTCCAGAGAGGAGTTAAACAGTTTGATGGCGTGTGGGACAAAGGAGTTTTTAAGTCTGTTAGTTCTTGTCTTGGGGAGAAGCAACCTGTCACTGAACAGACTCTTCTGGTTGTTAATGGCCGTGTGCAGAGGATGCCCAGCATTGTCCATAATGTCCAGCAGTTTTTTAGTGTCCTTTTCTCTGCCACTGTCACCAGAGTGTCCAGCTTCAAGCCGACCACAGAGCTAGCCCTCCTGATCAGTTTTTCCAGCCTGGATGAGTCCTTCTTTGCTGTGCTGCTCCCCCAGCACACCACAGCATAGAAAAGTACTCCAGCAACCACTGACTGGTAAAACATCCTCAGGAGCTTCCTGCAGATGTTAAAAGACCTCAGCCTCCTGAGGAAGTACAGTCGGCTTTGGGCTTTTTTTATACAGGTGCTCTGTGTTGCATGACCAGTCCAGTTTGTTGTCCACCCACAGCCCGAGGTACTTGTACTTGTTGACCACCTCCACCTCCTCCCCCTCTATCTGAACCGGCAGTGGACCTTGTCTGGACCTCCCGAAGTCCACAACCAGTTCCTTAGTCTTTGAGGTGTTGAGTTGCAGGTGGTTTGTGTGACTCCATGCGACAAAGTTCCTCACCAGACTTCTGTACTCCTCTTCCTGATCATCCCAGATACACCCCATGATGGCCGTGTCATCTGCAAACTTCTGAATGTGGCACAATTCAGAGTTGTAGCAGAAGTCAGAGGTGTACAGGGTGAAGAGAAGAGGGGACAGCACAGTTCCCTGTGGTGCTCCTGTGCTGCTGACCACAGTGTCAGACGTGATGTCCTTCAGCCTGACGTACTGTGGTCTGTCGGTGAGGTAGTCGGAGATCCAAGCCACCAGGCAGGGGTTCACCTCCATCCTGTTCAGTTTTTCCTGAAGCATACATGGACGGATGGTATTAAAGGCACTGGAAAAGTCAAGAAACAGGATCCTGACCGTGCCTTTTCCCCCATCCAGGTGTGAGTGGGCTCTATGCAGGAGGTACAGGATGGCATCCTCCACTCCGACATCCGCCTTGTATGCAAACTGTAGTGGTATAAGAGGTATAAGTAGAGTAACTAGAGGAAGGTGAAATAAAGTTTGAAAGCCTAGTCTAAAAAAAGTTAAAGTTAAGAAAAAGGTGCGGTGTTGCAGAGCTACTTGGAAAGGCTGCCGTCACTCCAGCGCCATCTTGGAGCCATCTGAGCCACAGTTCACATCCCACAAGGTAAAACATTTACCACATCAGTAATTTTCCGACTCGTTTTATTTTCTCTTTTATAAAGCATTGTCACTCATCCTAAAGACTCACTATCTGGCTTCTTTCTCAGACACTTTCAAGAACTTTACCACTTTTACACAATACTCCTTGGATTGAATGTGTTCTGTTGAGCTTGAAGAGTTTCCTTCTTCTTCGGCCATGTTCTCTTAATAATACACTCACTTGGTTGATTACTTTGCCCGTTTCTTTTATTGTTAGCAACACAGGAAGGGAATGAGATACATCATTGCTTCAGCAGTTCGCGCTTCGGAACAACAGGAACAGGAAGTGAAGTAATCTATAATCACCAAAATAAAATCCTTTTCAAAATAAAATGACAATCAGAAAACGTCTTTCACAACATAAAATAAATAAATATATTTACTCTTGAGAACACAAATATAACATGTTCCCTTGCATAGGTAAATTAAAACTCAGTGTGCGAGCACACACCTGTTCATTTAGAATTATTCAGATTCAGTAAAGGTTCTTTGTACATTTCTATAATCAGATTAGTGAGTGAAACCAGTCGAGTTTACATATGAAAGAAATGTGTTAGACGAATTAAAAATTCCATTCTGTTGCTTAACTGCGAGGCAAAAAGTTAACACATTTAATAAACTTTGAACTTGGAATCTAGAGTTACTTAGAAAAAGCTCCAAGAGACTTCACTCTCTTCAAGACTTATCTTCTGGGAAAAAGTGTCAAACATAAAAAAAAAACTGCATAAAAATCTATTTTTATTCACCATCATACGCTGCTACTCTCTTTTTATTCATTGCACAATACTATGTCACTTTTTATAATCACTTGCACTGATAGTTATGTTATTTTATTTTACCTGATATAGTAGTATACTATAGTATAGTATCGTTACTTTGTTAGAGTTATTTTGCTATTATATTTGCACTATCCTACTGGATCCTTCAATTCTTATTGTCTACTATTGTATATCTTTATTCCTCTGCTCCTCTGTTTCTCTTGCTGCATTGAGCATGTTTATGATGATGAAAGGATTCCCTCGGGATAAATAAAGCTCTTCTTATCTTATCTTATCTTATCATATTGTGAAATTACTTGTCACCAGATTAGATATGCAACACTCCCATCTCTGAACAGTTGACAAAAATTTGGTTATAAGCTAACATTATGCCATGTTAGGCTTGAATGTCCCAGAAATCACACTGTATGACAGTTTGTCTGAGTTCAACATTGTCCAATCTAAAGAGTGTTTCACTAATACTGGCTAAAAGCAGCAAAAACACCAGCGCCTACCAAGAAAAGTTCCAGATATCTTCAACAACTCAGTATCCCTTTCATTGGACGTGAGCTTTACTGACTTATTGGCTCACATTAAGTCCTTTCACATCATTTTACAGCATTCTCCGGAGTAATAGATGGGGACACATACTGACAACTAAACAGCAGTAAACAGCAGACAGCCTACACTCACTACAGATGAACTGAACCTCGCTCTGCCATTGATCATGTTGTACTGGATAGACTTCAGCAAAACCATGGAAACATTTTGTGAAAAAACAATCTTTCTGAACCTGCACAATGTAAACTTTCTAGCATAACTTTCCACAAAAAGCTTTAGTGCTAACAAATCCAGAGATAATGTATAATTTATTCCAAAGTGGCCAAGACAAGAGCCTCTCAGATCACATTGTGAGACAGGGTGCACAATCAGGCAGTCACACTGTCACAGGCCTGTATTGCCAATAGGGAGAAATTTCAGTCAGTTGCATGTTTAAATGAATTTATAAGCAATACGCATCAAGATGAACGACCTTGTTGTCAATAGAGCGCTCATAACTTCTACCAGTTTGATGCAGAAATAAAGTTGTTACTTGTCAGCTGCTTGAGCTGAATGGGAAACAGAAAGACATTACTCTGGACCTTTCTGCGGATATTGACCTTTTAGATGGTAAGATGACTGAGCTCAGGCAGCTGATATTAATATTAACTGCTCAGTATAATCATAAAAAACCTATATTCAGCATTAGGATGGTAAATGGCCTGTATTTGTATAGCGCTTTACTAGTCCCTAAGGACCCCAAAGGATGTGTGTTGACGGATTTAGTTGGCCTTCCTGTTGTAACAAGTAAATCTTTTTGTCTCTAAAATGAGATTGTGATTTTCATACGCATATCTGCATATCCGTCTGTTCACATACTGTTAATTGTCCAGACCTCAAGCTGCATTAGCAGGGAAGAGCTCTGATTGGCACTAATTTAGGGAGCACTTGATTTGTCTTTACAGCCTATTGGTGGAGTAAGGATTTTCAGGATCACTGTTCATTTAATTGTGGGAGTCCAAAATCGTGAATGAAATTGACATTCAATGAGCTTTACAACACTAGTATAGGTTTAATAGTTAAATGGGATTACTTCTTGCAAAAGCCTTTTGAATGTCGACGGTGTGTGAGCGCAAGCGTAACTGCACTTACAGTTAATGATAGTTGGCTGGGGGTCCTTAGGGACTAGTAAAGCGCTATATAAATACAGGCCATTTACACACACATAAATATAATGATTTAAAATTTTTGTCACCTTTTTTTGGAGACAAATCCATGCACCTTGGGGTGCCATGCAGTCCTAGTTGGGAACAGTGGTTTCAACACTGATTTTGTTAACACTGAAACCTCATGGATCTAGTTATGTTCCTACATAAAATGTTGCTGTTGGTGTATTTTACAGTTATATCATCCCCACAATTCAGTCTCAGTTGTGATGATACTGCCATCTTATTTCCACTGCTAGTGTGACTGAGCCAGTAGTGATGTTTGGGCAAATAGTCAAAACATTATATATAAGGTTTTGATCTTCCAGGAAGAAAGCTAAAATTAGAAGCGTCACTGGAAGCTGTCCAAAGGTGCACAAGCAGATCATCTTCAAATTGTCCAAATTTGAGTCAGGAATGGTTTTGCCTTACAGGAATCAGAGTCTTCTATTGAATTTAATTCAATTCAATTTTATTTATATAGCGCCAAATCACAACATTAGCCTCAAGGCGCTTTATATTGTAAGGTAGCCCCTACAATAATACATGCAGAGAAAAACCCAACAATCATATGGCCCCTATGAGCAAGCACTTTGGTGACAGTGGGAAGGAAAAACTCCCTTTAACAGGGAGAAACCTCCAGCAGAACCAGGCTCAGGGAGGGGCGGGGCCATCTGCTGTGACCGGCTGGGGTGAGAGAAGGAAGACAGGATAAAAGACATGCTGTGGAAGAGAGACAGAGGTTACTAACAGATATGATTCAATGCAAAGAGGTCTATTAACACATAGTGAGTGAGAAAGGTGACTGGAAAGGAAAAACTCAATGCATCGTGGGAATCCCTGGCAGCCTACGTCTATTGCAGCACAACTAAGGGAGGATTCAGGGTCACCTGGTCCAGCCCTAACTATGTGCTTTAGCAAACAGGAAAGTTTTAAGCCTAATCTTAAAAGTAGAGAGTGTCTCTCTCCCCCGAAGAGGGGCCTGAAAACTGAAGGCTCTCCCTCCCATTCTACTTTTAAATACTCTGGGAACAACAAGTAGGCCTGCAGAGCGAGAGCAAAGTGCTCTAATAGGGTGATATGGTGCTACAAGGTCATTAAGTGGCACCTTGTATAAAGCAGGTGGTCTCAATGTTGTTGTCTGAGATATATTTATCTGAAGAACAGTAACACATGTATATGAGTATTTTCTTACAGCCTTACAAAAGATAAAGAAACATAATAACAACGCCTTTATCTGTTGATATGAAAAGTTGTTTTTTTCTTGAGAAAAAAATGACTTTCTGAAGTGTTTCTAGAATTAAAATGCATTTGGTGCAGGACGGTTGCTCAGATGGCAAATTACTTGCTGAGCTACTGATTTCTGTGCAACCTTTGACACAACAGGTAAAATTTCTTAGAATAGGTAGAAGATGATTTTATAAATACTGACAGAAGAGCAGCCAGCTTCCATGAACTGGAAAACATTTCCTCAGATTGTCAAAAGGTTAATCATTTCTGTAATAGGATAGAGCCCAGAGCAGCAACAAACCTTTGAGCATAACTGTTTCCACACCAAACACATCCTTTGCTTTGAATGGTTGAAGATCTTCGTTGTCGTAAGCTCTAATTCAGGGACAATTTCCTCAGGCTGAAAGCTGGTTCCACTGGACGATATTTGAGTACTCAGGTGAAATATATTATACTACAGCTACAGAATCAATAGGACGGTGGTTAAAAGCTTCCACTACTTCAGCTGGACCCTTGAAGTAGAAAAGATATTCATATACTGTCCTAACTAACTTTTAAAGTGCATTCAGAGCCTGTTTTTTCAACATTTGGCCTTTTATGTTTTAGTTATTAAAAAAAACACACTGGCACATAATATCCACATATGAATAGAAAAAAGCTGTTTGAAGTGCAGTGTACTCGGTGCAGGTGCTGATACAAGTGAAGACTCAAGATTTCCTCCATTAGATTTATTCAGTAGGATTGGCAGACTGAAAAATCATCAAAGCAGCTTAACATCATGTCACTAAAAATGGAGATGCAACAATCTGCTATACAAATTTAACAGGAAAGGCTGCCTTTAAGTCCAACCACAAACAATACAGTTGATTTAGCTGCTGGAAACATGATTGATCGTAAATTTTACAAACAGGAAATGCTTCTTGAAAGAAATAGGAGACAAAAGTTAGAATTTCTGACTGAACGTTATTAGTGTGGTTGAGTCTCAAAAAGGGGATGTGTACTTCCTGCCAGAAAGGTTCTCATAGCTTAGCTTTCATGTATTCATTGTCCTCTTCTGACTCGCCGGACAAGTCAGCTTGAATGAGCACATGAATGCAGAAAAATTGACCTAACTTTGAAGTTCAAAATATATTCCTAGTGTAAAGGTGGACAACCTTATCTGATGACCTCACTAGTCAGTGACCAAATTATTGTTAACTCTAAAGCAGCAGTCTGCTTTTAATGCTGATCATATAATTAGTGCGATTTTATTCTGACAGAAAAAAAGAACACATACAAAAGTTGTTTGAGTTGCTGTTTAACATCCAAATGAAAGTTCATTTTGAATAACTACAGTTTACCCTCTAACCCTAGCGTTTGGTAAATATTGACTGGGTGGGTGTGTATTACCTTTTGTGTTCTAGCACAATTATTTTCATCCAATTAGCTTCACAGAAAAGTGACTTGCTTTTTCCGACTCTCTGTATGCACATTTGGTGGCCTAATGAACAGAATATGATAACAAAACCTGATCCAGCTCAGTGATTTGAAAGAGCAGCAATAAGATCTACAAGACTGCTTCCAGCTACAGCTGCTTGTGTCCAAACACACGTCAATAAACCGATCACACTCCAAACTTTAAGTAATTTGCTTTCTGTTACAGTATCTAAACGAATGAGTTGTAAAGAGTCACCTATTGTGCAGCTGTTACAAACAAGGAAACTGTTTTTGTACCTGGTTGTAAACATGTTTTAATGCTACTGAGTTATATATTTTAATTACAGGAACTGATCCTCTTTTTGGAGCCAGCATCAAGTGGCCACTCCAGGCATTGCAGTTTTGTTTTTTTTTTGGCTTATCTACTGTTTCATTGTGCTGTTTGTGATGGAATAAGTCTGCTTTGAGATTTTTCTATTTGTGTTGTAGGCTGTTTTTCATGAGTAATGAATGAGTATTTATATCTATGTACCCTTTTTTTTTAGAAAACATTTCAAAATCAAGACCAAAGCTTTGCCATAAGCTACAACAATGCTTCCTTTTGTCCTTTATCATTGCTGATCATTCAGTGGTTATACTGAAATGACCTTTTCAATGCTTTCAATGCACATGCATAAAATATTATTATGCCTGTCTTCTGATAAGAAAACAAAACTGAGGCACCATGATTAGATCTATTTCTATATTTCATTCACAGGTGCTTTATCTGTTACACCCCCCCCCCCCCCCTCCCCCCAACACTTTGTCTCTTGGTATTCTGTTGGAATTGTTTTGGAATTTCTCCAAGGTATCTCTGCATCTGTATTTTTATCCGTTCATTTACTTTGCCTCTAAAATCCACTTTGCATAAAGTCCAAGGACAAAGTGAAATAACAGTTCAGGCCAAGAATTTTAATCCATCCCAAGTCAGGTTGTTACTGCAAACCACCAGACTAACCCTATTTGTTGATATAACAACCACGAGGCTGGAGTTTAACATTTATCAGGATATACGTTTGCCCTGAGAGGAAAGCTAACCATTTTACAAAATTCAAATATTCAGGACTGAACACTGATCTTTCAAGTTATTCCATGGCTGTGGGTTTAACTTTGGAACGCTCCAGTCATAGCAAATACCAAAGTACAAGGTGAGACACAAAATATTTAGGAAACATTCTCTAAAAGTTGATAAATTGAAATTAAAATACCTTAACAAAAGTATGCCTCTCTGGGAATATTTTCATTATTTATCATTTAACTATAATTTAACGGATAAATCACTTCTCAGTGATGAAGTAGCAAGATAGATATGCCAAATTAGTTTTAGTCTAAAACGCAATAAGGCCTAAAATTCTATCCATGATTCATATATACACCGGGCATCATTTCAGCTCTTTTACTCATTTGCTTTAATTGCAGTTGGAATTTTACTTCATTTTCTTGGGTCATGCAATAGACTGTAAAGTAGTATCCACTATCTGAAATGGAAAAATGATTGGATTCGAAACTGGAGATAGACCTAATGTTTCTTTTCCCCTGTGAGTAGGTTTAAGTGAAATATCTTTGTTTACCTCCATCCAGATGCAGGTGTAGCTGCCCCAGATTCCACTGCCACACCTGATGTTCATCTGCAATCACCACCAGTACATAATCCTGGTTCTCCTTTGCATTTGTTGCTGGATTGTTAAGCTACATGTTGTGGTTTGTCGCTTCTAGTTTTGATGATTTGCTTGCTTGCCTGCTTATTATTTGCTAATGCTTGTCTGCCTGGCTCCTCGAAAAACCTGATTGTCCCATTCTTACTCACAAATACTTACCTGAGCTCATACCTGTGAATTTTGAGAACTCTTACATGCCTTCTAAAGTTTCCTTACCTGCACCTGTACCTGTGGAAATCAATGAAAACTCACCTTCAGAAGGGACAACTACTTATCTGAACCGACAGCCTGTGACGCTGATCGACTCCGGTAATCACAAACCGAAGATTTTACTGTAGTTTTGCTTATGCTGCAAGAAATAATTTTTTAGAGTGGACTGAAAATTAAAACGTCAGCTACACAACATAAAAGAAACTTTTTTTCTCACTGATGCTAATGCTAGAGGAGATATGGAACTGTGCAGTTATTGAGTCAGAGCATTGCTGACTTTTACCCGCTGTGGAATATCTAGGAGAGAATCAATTTCAAACACTGACTTGCTGCCATCATTATAATACCACACCAGAATACAGCAAGCTCTTTAGAACGACTTATTCTTTTACAAATGTGTGTAAAGGCAGACTGTTATTCTGACGTTGAGGAAGACAACTAAGGTGTACGACATACTCTGCCTTAAATCGTCCGCGGCGTTGGAACAGAAACTGAGGAATGAAGAGAGCGTGCCAAGCTCCAAAGGTGACAGCGCAGAGGAGATCAGCATTGGAATTATGACTCAGACACCAGGAGCCATGACCGTGACTGGGAATGTCCACCTAATGCTGTTTCACTTTGCCATGCAAAGTACTTTGACACTCTGGAGAAGGCCTTTCCTCTGTATCATTGATGTTTCCATTTGCATGTGAGAGCTTAAATTGTGGGGAATATTAAAGATGAACAAAGGGTGATGGGAGAACAGTGAAGTGAGGATACACAGTGTGAAACTCCTTTAAGTGAACAATAATGTTGATGTGATAAACAGAATGTCAGGAAAGAAATTCTGGTATTAATGTGATTCTTTGATTTAAGAATCAAAGGGTGGGATTGTATAGGAATTTCTTTTACTTATGTATTAATCACATTATTTTATTGTATGATACCTTGGTGCCACTGGATTTTAACATGTCTCACACTCATACAGTAAGACAAATGGTGGGGGTCTAGTAAGGAAGTTGGGGGAAACAGACGACTCCACAGGAAGAATCTTTAGTCTCTTTGAGGACTCTGGGAGGTAGCAAGGGAGTGTGAACCTTAAGGTGTGAAACAGCTGTGTACTGCCTTTTGTTCCTGGAGAAGGTATTTAACTGAGAGCCATGCTAGGCTCAGGGAGACTCTGCTGACCGTCTGTCCCGCGGTCATGCAGGGACTTCATCAAGCTTGGTTGTCTGTTCTTTGTGTGTTTTGATTAAAGAATGTTAGCTACCGCTCACCGCTCGTCTGCAGGCTTTATTTAAATGGAAAATGTCCACAACAGGCAAAAAAAAAAGCATTTTGCTAAAAAAAAAAAAAGAGATTTAGAGCAGAAGTTTTTTGTACTGCATTTTAAAATGAAAACATATTGCATTTATTTACAATTAAAGACAGAGCAGAAAGTGTGTTACTGTTTTACATCCACAGACACAAGAAAAGAAGCAGGCAACATGAGGTCAAGTTATGGCAATTTTATTTGTGTATTTCAGTACATGTATTTAGATTAGAGTTTTTAAAAAACAAACAAACGTCCCAAGAAGAAGGATGGGGTGAAAGAAAGGTGGAGAGAGGGGGAAGGAGGAAGAGACTATTGATCTCCTCAAACTTGATGCTGCTGGGTCAGTTCTTTCTCAGCAGTCTGCTCCAGAATCCCCTCCTGTCCTCGGCTTTCTTTTCTTTTTCTTTTGCCTTCAGTTCGTTTAAGGTTTTGTTGAGCTGCTCCTCGGCATCTTTAAATTTTTCTTTTAGCTGCTGTTTGGCCAGTTTCACTTTCTGTTTGAGGAGCTCTTTAGCTTCCTTTTTGTGCTTTCTTATTTCTTTAAGTGCGTCTTTGCAGTCTTTCTTGGTCACCGTCATTTCTTTCTTGAATACCTTCACCTCAATTTTCTCTTCTGCAAGTTCTTCTTGCACTTTCATCAGTTCCTTCGTCATGTTTTGAGTGTAACTCTTTGTATCTTCCATTTCTTTCTTTGCTTCCTGTATTTTAATTTTCTCTTCCTCCAACACTTTTTGAGCTTCCAACAATTCTTTCTTCATATTTTCAATCTCATGTTCTGCCTCGTATTTACATTTTTTCTCCTCTTCAAGTTGTTGCTTTACATGCAGTAATTCCTTCCTTAGTGTTTCAGCTTCAGCCATTACATTTGCAGCTTCTTGTGTTGCCAACTGCATTTTCCTTTTTCCCTCTTCAAAAGCTTCCTGCACCTCCTGTAATTCCTGTATCACATTTCCTGCCTCCTTCTTTGCAGTTTGATATTTATTTTTGGCTTCTTGTGCTGTGCTTTTCTCTTCCTCCAATGCTTTTTGAGCTTCCAACAGTTCTTTCTTTATGTTTTCATTCTCGTTTTCTGCCTGTTGTTTTCCCATTTTCTCTCCTTTAAGTTTGAGACCCACATGCAGTAATTCCTGCAATACTACTTCAGTTTCAAACTTTGAATTTTTAGCTTCTCCTCTTGATTTTTCTACCTCTTCTTTTAATTTGACATTTTCAGCCTGTATCATTTGAAATTCTTCTTGCAGGTTAATCAGCTGTACTGAATTGTATGGTGAAGCACTCGCCGATCCTCTTGTCGTTCTCCCTTGATTCATTTTGGCCTTTTAAACAAAATAACCAACGTATTGTAGAGGAGTGAAGTGAAGTTTTCGATGTTTTTTTCGTCAACTGTCGTTTGTCCTGCACAGAGATGCTGCTGTAGATGTGTCTCTAGCTGTGTCTGGATACAATGAAACATGCTGGAACTAAGTGCTTGTGTTGCACAGTTCTACTAAACATTCCATTCCATGCATGCTCCGCCCACATGGTCAGGAATGTCAGGTGCTGCATTGCCAAATGCTGCTCCCGTTGCCTAGCAATAACAGCTGTTTACTTTTTGGGGTCTGGTTCATTATTTAATAAAGAAAACATGTCCAAGTATTGGGTGCTGAGGCTCAGCGCATATTCTAGCCTGCTGTGTGGGTGAGCAGCTAGAAATCACTGGTGGGCAACATGAATGAGGAGAAAACTGGAGCAGCCAAGCAGGGAGCTGCAGGTTGCTGGTTTGAGTCTCTGTTCAGATGCTGGTGTCTCCTCTCTCTGAGATGTCTGCAAACAGTCCCAGATAAAACAATAAGGATAATAAACAAACACGTGACTAAAATAACAATTATGACTCTGATGTGTTTGATATGTAGCAGGATGGCCTCTATACAGCAGTCGCTGCAAGCATCCACATCGCCACACTCACTTTTCTTTAAGCAGGCATGCTGGGGTCCTCCTAAGGAAAGTTTGAAACTTCATTTCCTTCATGCTGGTGAACTTTTTACCAAATATTTTCATCAAAGCTTCTCCATCACTGACAGGGATTGTTTGCATCTTCACACTCATCTCCACCAACCCTAAAAAATGAGTCTCACTTTGCTCATATAATGCCAGGAGTGTCTCCATATTTCAGTCTGTGCAAACATGTAACAGTATCCCATATTCATATAAATATTATTGATATTATAACAAAAGCTGTCACCAACACAATTGTCCCAAGTGCTTTTTTTATTAGTTATTGCAAATGCTTGATTGCAGTTCTTGCTAGATGACAAAACCACTTATTAGGTTTAGAAGGAAATGACTTTTTCTACATGAGGTAAAGTTGGAGAGCTGTTTCCCCAAACTAAATGAAATCATCATTTAAAAAACTACAATCTGTATTTACTCTGAACATCTGTGTTAACATTTGAAATTGGAAACGTGTAAGTGTAACAAACATGTTAAAACATAAGAAATCAGGAAGGGGCATGTATAGGAATTTCTTTTACTTATGTATTAATCACATTATTTTATTGTATGATACCTTGGTGCCACTGGATTTTAACATAAACCGAGCAGATTTTTACACAGCTACTTTCTCACCTGAAAATATGTTAAAAGTTTATTTTGTGACCCAGAAAGATTAGTATGAGTAATTTTAAAACTTAGTAGCAGCCGCCATTGTTGGAAACTGGAGTTTGGCTGGGCTGCGCTATGAATTCTGGGATATGGTAGGCCACGAAGGACACACCCGACCCATCCTTCAAATTCGGGGAAAAGGAGGACGCATTTGTCGGCTGCATTCGGAGGAGTCTACAAATTTGGACAGCCTTCGGCGCGTCGCTGTGACGTAATTGGTCTACAAATGCGGCCTCAGGAGGATGCAGCCCATGAATTTGGACACGACCAAAGTTAAACTTACCTTGGCTGTATCCCAATTCAGCATCTGCAGCCTTAAAGGCCGCATTTTAAGGCCAATTACGTCACAGGGACACGACGAAGGCTGTCCCAATTCAAAGGCTGCTCGAAATGCGGTCCTCAAATGCGTCCTTCATTTCATTGAATTTTAAGGATGTGGCGGTGTGAACTTCGTGGCCCAACATATCCCAGAATGCATAGCGCGGCGGTGGGTGTGGATAATTTTGCCGGAAAAAAAAACGGCGGAAGAGGGGCGGCCGAAGAGTAAACTTTTAAAAGTAAGTACTGAATATTATGTTACTTATTTATGTGCGAATGTTTAATAACGAAGAACATTAAAACATTACTGTTGGCCAAATGTCGGCAAAGTTATGTGACATTAGCGATGTTTGTACTAACTTGGTTTTAAAGCCTTTACTTTAAAATATACGCCGTTCAATAGATGACCTTAATCTTACAGAGAATGTGATGATTTTATGGATATTTAAATTAAGCACTGAGACAAATTTAGTAATGCCAACATATTAAAAGAACAATATTTGTCTCTCATATATATAACACAGTTATATATATATACTGTGTCAAAGAAACCTGTCTTTGAGTGAAGATTTAAGGTGACAGGAAATATAAATAATATAAATAAATGCAGCTTGAATCTTTACTGAAGCTCAGTATTTGAAACAGAGTTCATTCACTGCTGTAATAACTAATAATGATTGAAATTATAACTTTAATATTGGCCATATTATATTTACATTACCAAAGTGAGATGAATTTAGTCTCATGAACAACATTAGCTAATTGTTATTTACTAGGTAATCTTAAATGACTGTTCAGTACAGAAGTGAAGCCCAATAATCATGATTTCACAGTCAGCCTCAGATACTTATCAAATCAAAGCTCATGTACAAACAAACAAACAAATGAACAAAAGATTTTCTCCTTCATTTCTGTCAAACAAAGCTGTATGAAACGTTTCCAGCTGTTAGTGTCATGGTTGCTAGGCATCCAGGGCAGCGCGACGGAGGCTAGACCGTCCCATTTCACAAGCCTCTCACTTCCGGCCTTTAAGTACGCGGCCCTTGTGGACCGTTAAGGCTGCGCACTTTAAGGCTGCAGACCCTGAATTGGGATACAGCCCTTGTGTTGTTAGGAGCCTGAACCGCAGTAAAACTCCGGTGAGGTCAATGACCTTACGCTCTCCCACTGTCACACTTTGATGACGTATTTAGAAATCAATTCGGGTGGGACCAGTGTTGCCAACTCCTCAGTAAGGAAAATCGCTATTGGTTGTCCTAAAAGTCGCTAGAAGTCGCTAAATGATGTCATCGCCTAATTTGCATAATTGGTCATGCTAATGTAATTATAACCTACGCTGTTGGAGAGAGAAATAACATCGTGGAAGAGACATAAAGTCAGTAAAAAACATCTTAAATTCATTTAGAATTTATTTAGAACTACAAATTAAATTTCTTTTAGCAATTATTGTTTTTTTAATGTCACAATTCCAACCCTGCTCCTTTATCCAGGCTTGGACTGGCAAAAGTGACCCGAAATAGGCACTCTGGTGGAGTTATTGTGTGTGTGTGTGTGTAGTTTTAAACTTTGTGGTCCACAAAACAACATAACAGTAAAAGAAGAACTGACTGCGTTACAGTCACTGCAGGAGCCCTGCCCTGATAGCAGCTGGGGGAGGACTATCCTCCGCCTGTGAGCGCTTTGGCACGGGCGAGGTGCCCACCGCAGCACCCGCTGCTTATTGAGAGTAAGAGCGATACGCGCTTTCACGTCAAAAAGTTGTAATAAATAAGTCTCTAATAACGCCAGAAAAAGTCGCCAGATTTGTCGCTAGTCGCCTTTCAGAAAAAAAGTCGCTAAGGTGGTCTCAAAACTCGCTAAATATAGCGACAAAGTCGCTAAGTTGGCAACACTGGGTGGGACATGACAACACCGTCAACCGCAGGAAGATTTTCTCTCTGGTACCTTGTGTTCTGATACCTGACAACTTTTTTCTTGAGAACTGAGACCTGACAATTTTTTGTCTGATACCTGACAACTTTTTTCTTGAGACCTGACGATGTCCTAAAATGTACACCGTAGTGGGTTTTTTTTTTTCTTCAGTTTGATGTTTTACATGCCAACTACGGTATGTTCATGTCTCTCTCAGTTTATGTGTTTTTGTCCATCTCGGTTACAGTCACGTCACTTATTATATGGCTCTGTTTAGCTTTTGCTTCTGGTAAACTGGGGCTTTTTTTTAAAGAAGTGCTTTAGCTCTCCCTTTGGATTTCTGTTGTTTATGCATGAGCTTTTTGTTTTCCTACATCTGTGTAAGTTTTCAGCGCCTATATGTTACTGTACATTGCATTTGGGTACACAATGTGAAAACACATAATAGATCTGCCGGATATGTTTTTGAGAGGAGTAGCCACAGAGCCTATCCAGCTGTACCCAAGAGAATTATCTCAGCATAGCATGTCGCCAGTAAATTGGAGGCCATAGTTCAGCATGTAATGGATTCTAAATGCATGGAAATTGGTGCATCTTTCAAATAATTTAGATGGCAGAGGGATATTGGCAACACATTGGTACTCAATCAGAGTGCAATGCTCACATGTGTAACAGTGTCTGAGGCAGGTTGGCTTGTGTTTGTATGATTTTTTTTAAGGAAAAATGATTGTCAACACGCAGAATATGACATACTAGCCGTTTGGTTATGATATTTTACAGTATTCCAATCTTCAGTCCACTCAAATGTATGGTAAAGTAGCCATCCATTCATCTCATGCCCTTATCCAGAGTTCCAGGGGGATGTAGGAGGCTACTCCAGCTGGCTTTGGACAAGAGTCAGGGTACAGGTGAACATCAATGACCTCCTGACCCAGTATGAACCTTCCAGATCCCTCAGGTCATCTGGATCCGGTCTTTTATCAGTTCCCAGAGTCAGAACCAGACACGGAGAAGCTGCATTCAGCTTTTATGCTCCTTATATCTGGAACAAACTCCCAGAAAGCCTCAGATCAGCTGAAACACTCAGTTTATTTAAATCCAGGTTGAAGACTCACCTGTTCTCAGCTGCATTTGAATAAAGCACCAAATCCACACTTTTAAGCTTAAATTTCAAAACTTACATTAACTACTGATTTTATCTACTGTTCTGATTTTATCTGTTTTGATTTTATATACTGTTTTGTTTGTTTGTTTGTTAATTAGTTAGTTAGTTTATTTGCTTGTTTTAATCAATTTTAAATCATGCTTTTTATTTGTTCTTGTTTCTAATGTCTCTGTAAAGCACTTTGAATCACCTTGTTGTTGAATTGTGCTATACAAATAAACTTGCCTTGCCTTGCCTTGCCTTACACCCTGGTTAGGTGTCAGTTGTGATCAGTGTTGGTCAAGTTACTTGAAAAAAGTAATCAGTAACTAATTACTGATTACTTCCCCCAGAAAGTAATCCCGTTACTTTACTGATTACTTATTTTCAAAAGTAATTAATTACTTAGTTACTTAGTTACTTTTTAAAAACACGATTTACAACCTGAATAGGTGATAAAGCGAGAGATCTTTCAGCCCAATTCTACTTTTTCTGCATAATCCATCATACAAAATGTAATCAAATGGAAAAGTCTCTTTTTTTTTACTTGTTTTATCAGTTTTAATCTTTTAACTTTATGCATCAAGCAAAAATTTAATTATATGCAACATTCTCTGACTTGAAGAAATTAGTTTAACATTTAAACCTATTTTCTGCACATTCCTGCACATAAAATAAAATATTTTTTGTGTTTGCACTCACTCTTTCAAATAGATGCAAGTAAAACACAGCAGAAAATAAATAAAATCAAAGACTAGCGGTCCTGTTGCTCTATTTTCACCTGTAAAGCAGGAGTGGGTTAGGCGGAGGTTTACCCTGGTGCAGGTGTGCCGCAGCGGTCAGTGGAAGAATCCACGAGTTTCTCTGTGAGTTTCCCATTACATCGTTGCGCACTCGGAGCTTGTTTAGGGTTTTTTTTTTTTCAGTGTAAAAAGAAGTTTTCTTCCCACGCACAACGGACACTAATGTTTTTGTCGCTTTTTATGGAATCAAACAGTAAGGTCAGTACTTCCACGCTTTAAACGCTGCACGCTACAAGTAACGCGTTACTGCCCATCTCTGGTTGTGATAAAGGGTGATTAATGTAATCAGTTGTTAAATTTGAGGCCAACTTTTGATCCAGATGTTCCACATCTTTTGGGACATTATCAGGGCACCACTGTGTAGACCATAGGTGTCAAACTCTGGCCTGCGGGCCAAATTTGGCCCGCAGCCTAATTACATTTGGCCCGCGAAGCCATACCAAATTACTATTAGAGCTGGCCTACTGGTATTATACAGCTAATATATACATTGTTTAGTATTAAGCTTTGCTTGTTCCACATTCAGTTTTTCAGCAAAACTTGTTTGAGTCCATAAGAAGAGATTCATTCTTAAATCTGGAGGAAGATATTTTTCAATAAATATTAATGTTAGCCCGCGACCTTGTTCTACTTTTGAATTTTGGCCCACTGTGTATTTGAGTTTGACACCCCTGGTGTAGACTAAACCCAGTATTACCACAGTCTGTATTACTATATGATTCCCCACACTACAATGTACAAATATATCATATGTATTATGTCAGAACAACTTAATTAGGCAGAATCAATCAATTCAGGCTCACTCCACCACCTCTTACAATGTCTGAACACAAACCAGTGGAACTGATGACAAATGCAGAATGTTGCATCATTTTCAGCTGCAGTGCAGATACAGAACCACTTGTCTATGTATGCACACCTGATTGTTCCCATTTTCCAAACCCACCTGCCCTCCTTCCTTTCTCTTCCCTTCTCATTTCTCTTGCCAAGTGTGGAAATCACGGTCACTCCTCAACCATCTTCTCGGTGTATTATTCTAATCTAGCAGTTTTATAAATACATGTTTGACTAATGTGTATCTCATTAAGCAGTGTGGTCTGAACCGAATGTCCCAGTCTTCCTGTAATTTGTAAACACAAGTTATACAATTAGAGGTTATTAGCACTATCATTAAATAAGCAGTCAAGGCACAGGTGCACATTCAGAGAGCTTGGAGGTCCTGTATGCCTATGTGTAGAGTTACAACAATAAATAATGCATTTTCATAATGTGCCTACAATAATCAAATAAACCTGTACATGATGATCTTAGAGGGTCTGCTGAGCTGTAGTTCTGTTTTTGTACAGTCACAACATTATCTGTACTCGAATAAGAAAGGAATGTCAATATTATTAGACACAATTTATTATTAGCCTGTAGCACTGGAGGACTGTTGAACGTAAAAGGAAAAGATAAAATGTTGCTTTGATTTATAGGTAGAGGACAAGTTGCCAACCACATTTCCTGGCTGAGGTGGCCAACAGCTGCACTTTGATGATGAAATTCATGCAAATGTACGACTGATCAGTATAAATGTGAAGGAAGGGCAGCAGGATGAAGAGGGCAGACAAAAATCAGGTTTGCACTTACACTACAGTACATAGAGTATGACTAAAACATTTTAGGACTGTATTTATGGGATTACTCTTGGAGATGTGTTTGTTATATGTGTGGTCTAGTGATTTTATTCTTTTATTCTTTTATTTTATTTTTATTCTTTTATTCTTTTTCTGCTTCTTCTTTTTTTTTACAGCAGTTTCTGAATTTATCAGTTAACGCTTAATAATTATTTCATCAATATGAGGAATTAAAAAAAATACTTTACATTCTTAAAACTGTAACCCTGGTTCCTGGTTGTGGTAGCATTCTCCGGGCTCTAAGGGCTGTGGGTGTATAGCAGGCTGCAGTTATCTTAAATGTTATTGACTATAATAAACACCAACAAGGCAGGACAGTGTGCACTCAACTTTTTACTTTGTTGTCGCCTCGACGCACATGATAGAGTGCATTACACACCATACCGTAAATGGTAGGAACCAAAATTACCTCACAAAATGCCATAACAAATAACTTAAATGTTATACATAATTACAAAGTGAGTTTATGGGGGTTTAATTTTACTTTTTTTTTATTAAATACATAAAATCTGTATGCATATGTGTGCAGATTTCTACTTGTGTACATTGGTTTGCACACACATAAATCAGAATGATGATATATTTTTTTTTATACCTATTGATACTTCTGGCATCTTATCACATTTGACCTCATTTACATTCCAGCACATCACTATCTATCTATTTATGGGTGTTGCTCTGTTAAAAGTAATAATCAAAGTAGTAGTTGAATATATAAATTCAAATATGTGTAAAAATCATAAATTAATTTTGCATTTTTATTATTTTTATTCTTACAGTGAACCATTATGCACATTTCCTGCTCCACACATTCATTATTAAACTCTAAAAAGAGTGAACTCATCACACTTGTGGAATACACAGTTTAGGGGGAAAAGCCTTTTCTTCTTCTGGTCTTGATGTTGCCCCTCTGTGAAACCAAGCAGCAGTCTCCAGGTTTGAAAACTGAAGCCAACACAACAGTGCCAAAGCCTGTGGTTTCTTGAATCATTACCTGAGGCAGGCTGCAAAAGCAAGACAATTCCCCGATCATCTTAAAAAGCCCAGTTTCAAGCGATCATGCTGCCAAGTCTGAAACAAGAAAAATCAAGTCAAGTCAGAAAAGTCAAAAAGAGAAACTGCACAGAGTTTATTTGTTGTAATCGATCCAATTTCTTCTGCTTATCCAGTTCAGGGTTGCAGGGTGCTGGAGTTTGTCTTAGCTACCATAGGGTAAAATGCGGGGCACACCCTAGGTCACCAGTCTGTCACAGGGCTAACACAGAGAGACAGACAACCATTCACATTCAACCCTAAAGGTACTTTAGAATCTCCTATTAACCCAGCTCCACTAACTGTGGTCTAAAGGCATGCAATCATGGACTGGATAAGCATCTTTAATTGGATTGAATAACCACCATACTGGAGTCAAGTACCCGCATCTCAATATAACCAGTGATCATGAACTCCTTCCTGTAATATTACAGTGGCACAGAACCAGAACTTTAATTACTGAGAACCATGAGGAAATTTTTCATTACTACTCGTCTCTCATATGACTCCCTGCTTATGGTGTTGTAGTTTTCCCAGAAAGGCTAATGAATATGTCACAATGACACTGTGGGGCAGGCAGCGTGTGGACCCAAATGCAGGACTCAGACACGGAGCTAAGCTCAAAAACGCAGCTTTCTTCCCACACACAAATTAATTAGGGAGAGAGGCACAGGTGAAGAGAATCTAACTAACAAAACAAAGGGATGTGAAACTGGACACACAAGACGAGGGACTGGCAAAATAAGACAGAAAGCGACACAAACACTGTATGAAGTCAGTACAATACTGACTCCATATAGGGGACGCTGGGGGCCGAACACAGAGACGAGATTAGGAAAGACTGGAGACGAAGAGGAACTAACGTTATCAGACGACTAAGAACTAGAAGTAGCTAACAAAATTCAGAAGCAGCAGTATAGACCTAGAGAGTAAATCACCCCATAAACCAGAAATAAATCATGAACCACAAAACTGGAAAAAGAAAACTGGGTCAACAACCCACCAAAGTCGATGTAACACTACACTGTGCTGTTGGATATAGATGAACAACGACTACCTCGGGGTTTGGAAAGGTCATTTGCACTTTATATGTTATCTGACTCACATTCCACTGGTGGACAGTGACTCTAGAAGCCCTGGTCCAAAAGTGACAACTCACTCTTTTTGTGTCCATGATGTAGTGAATATAATAGAAATTCATAACCCTTTCCCCAAGGCGCAGCAGGTCGCTGCAGGGCAGGTCACCTCTGTTTCGTCTACACCTAAAACATGCCAGAGAGCAGAACAGCCCCCTTCCCTTTTATATCTCACGACTGCTGAATTAGGCACTCGTGAGTTCACTTTCCATGACTGCACTGGTAATTATCACTACCAGGGCCTCATGAATAATATATTATGAGGAACATCGGGTGGTGAACAGCCTGTGTGTGCACACACACACACACACACTCTAAGCACTGCTAGTCATTATCAGTCAGCATCCTGAGCGTAACTGTCACATCACTGCAGGCCTTTGCCTAATGAGATCTGCAGGTTCACATGGAGCAGGAGGTCATCTGACATGGTGAAGGTAAGGCCCATTAAATTGTGATGGGGGCGAAAGAGTAGAGGAATATTCAGTTAAAATGCCTCAGAACACAGCTGTGATGTGAACTGCATGTGCATGTGTAAGGTTTTTCACACCTGGGGGATTTTTCTGATCAGTTATGTTTACATCATAGTCACAGAGTTATTTGCTGAGATCTAAGGACAAAATGAGTTCAGCAGGGCTGTGAGTAAAGTCCCAGATGGGCCCAAACTATGTATTTATAGGAGAAACTAAAGATGAGCACAACCTTTATAACCAGCAGATATTTGAAATGTGCATTTAACATATTTCCTCTGTGTATGTATATGGCTTGTCTTAAAAATTCATGCACTGGCTCTGCCTTATCTTTGATGACTGTTCTTCAATAAATTGCCTAAAGGGAAATTGATTTTCTTTTACATTTAAGTCTTTGTGCAGAAGCAAACTTGTAGTTTTCCTAAGACAGTCTGCAAGCACTCACTGTGAAAGCGTTTCAGAATGACAAGAACGTGTCTAGTAAAGATACACTAAAGCAGATGTGTCAGCCTTTATACTGACACAGGTCATTGGGCACTCAGTACCAGTGCATAAACACTGTTCATTAATTTATTTCAGGTCTGAGTGACAGACTTTACTGTGCTCTACTGTCATTTCTGCTCTCTTTCTGCTCTCCTCTAATTTCTTTGCTCTCAGCTGTATTGTGTGTGCACCTGCTCACACACAGGGTTGGGCTGACAAAAACACTGGTAAAATGAACATATTAGTCAAGTTACCACAATCACAAGAAACAGCAAGCAAAAAGTGTTAAACCTAGTTAGCGTCAAATTTATCCACATTTCTGACCATTAGAAGATCCTTAATACTGTGTTATACTAGCTCATAGTCACTTGATAAGATAAGACTTTATTGATCCCACAACGGGGACATTTTTGCGCCCTCTTCGTTATCAATATCTGATCCAAATAATCACAGCATAATTACTGTCTAGTACTTGCAATGCACTTTAGTCTGTTAGTATGCTAATGTTGTCCAGACCTTAAAACCTACAGGATAGATTTTACTGAAATTAGCATTTAGCATCTATATGAAAATGTTTTCCTTCTCACAATGCCTTGAAGGACAGGATGTTTCATATACTATATCTGATCTACCAGACTTGATATTGTTCAGATCATCGTTCCCATATACAGTTTATGTTAGTGTTTGTTTTTCTTTCTTTAGGGAAGGAAGGAAGGAAGGAGAATGACTACCTTTTAAAATATTTGATTCATTTCAGCTGTTGAAATTACAAGTTACAGCGCGCTGGACCTCGATGCGAACCAGCGGTCTGCTTCACAAAAAAGGATGACCCTGTAAGCGGGCAATACAGTTTTATACCACAACAGAAACAAGTATTATTATGGCTATCTTCTTCTGAGAAACGTCACTCAACTGGATCTCTTGCCACACTTCATCCATTTCTGACCTCGTCATAAAAATTGAAGGTCAAGTACCATCTAATGTTAGTGAAAGACTGTAAAGGAGGTGTCCCAAGAAGATGATGCCACAAGAGGCCAATCTCCGGTCTTGTAGGGCTAAGAAGGGGCCTTACTATGAGTCTCCTTCATTGTCGGAAACGTGCACTGGAACCGGAAAATGGAGGAACATTATGTTCAAAGGTCAAGAAGATAGAATGCAATTCTGATTGCTGCACTGATGAGGTAACAGCTTTTGGTGGAAGCAGTGTGATGTTGTGGGGGGGCATCTAGCTCACTGGAAAAACAAGGCTTGTCATCATGCGACACAATCTTAATGCAGCGAGATGTCAAGAATAGATTCTGGAACCAGTGGCAACCGCATATGACCAAAGTAACCTCCAAGATGACAGTGCTCACCCCCACAGTGCAGGAATTTATTGGAGACCAACTCAGAATTTGGGAGTGAAGACACTGTAATAACCTACATGTCTTCACTTCACTATAGTCTCCATCTTTGTAGCCTTGACTGTAGGAAAGTACTCACTATATTCTAGATATACTATATAAATAAACCTAAACTCACTGATACAATACTATTTTTTAGGCTTTTCTAAAAGTACAGAAGAGATGTCAAGATGCAACCATCTTCTGTAGCGGACTTCACAAGAAAAGGTCACTTGGGCAGCAAAAGGAGATGCATGTTAATTGCACCTTCACTTCCCCAAGGCAAGACTGAAAAACACAGAACCCAGTAAATGTCAGTGCAATTGAACTGACGTTTAGGGGATAACATGAACTGAGTGATATAGACTCTGAGTCACAGCCATTCTACCCCAAAGAAATTCAACAGCATAAAGCATGACCACACTTGTCCCCTGTGTGACTGAAGATGGCTTTCATGTTGGTTCTGTGGGAGTACACTCTGAACTAAACATCCCTTTAAGTTATTTATGCAGTTCAAAGAAAAATGCAGTCTTCCTAATAATGTATATCTATAGGCACAAGTCAGACTATTGGAAGACTTGTATGGTTACATTTTTTTATGCAAAGGTGACCTCTCTCTTCTGTTTGCAATTTACTGTTTACATTGAAATAATATTTTCCTTCAAATAAATAAAATTACATAAGTGAAACACAGCTGAGATGGTCTGACCCATCAGCACACATTATTCCAACCTAACATTACACCTTCAGATTTAAACAATAAAAAGTTGACAAAATAACTTTATTCACCACAATTCACTTACAAAGTCCTTGTGTACAAATTCACATTAAGCTGGCGTTTGAGGGGGATCCATGCTCTTGCAGGTAGCTCTGCACAGAAAACTGACTTTTGTTGACAGACTAATCTGACATTCAGCAGTTTGTGGCTAAAGAATGTTTCATTATATTTTCCCATTCATCCTTCCTTCAATTATATGTAGCGTGCCAGTGCAACATGTTGAAAAACAGTCCCACACCGTGATGTTCCCACCCCCAAACTTCAGTGTTGGTATGGTGTTTATGGGGTGACATGCAGTGACCTCTAACCATGGTGTGTATTAAGGCATCCAAAGAGTTTAATTTTGGTCTCATTTGACCAAACTATACTTTCCCTGTTTATTTCACAGGCTTGTCTAATTGAGCAAACTTTAAACCAAGGGTGTTAGACGTACGGTCCACGGGCCACGTCTGGTCCACAATACAATTATATCCGGCCTGTGAGATAATTTCATGTCAGTTAATAATGGCCTGTCAGTAAGTGGGAGCCGAATCTTCAGTCCTGGTGATGATCTATGCAGGCAGGGATGGGACTTCATTTTGATGGGAGCACCATGAAGGTAATCACATGCAAAGACAGACTGGGATCATACGACTATGTGAAAGTTGGAAAGGGGGCAGATGTTCCAAAGACAGCAGGTGTATCGGTACAGGCAAGGTACACAGAGAGACAAGCCTGTCGGGAAAAAGTGAAAAAACGAGTGAAACCGTAAAATGGGCAGCATCTGGCTGCGTTTCAATGATACTGGAGACTGCAAAGCTAAGTGCAGAATTTATAAAAATAGGAGCTGGATAAAGTGATACCCGTTTTTATTTTCTGCCACTTTTCATTGTGGAGGACAAGTTCTTCCAAGTAAATGTCTAAAAATAAATTTTAATAAAAACTCTGTCCTTGAAAAATATGTACATATAAATAAAGGGCTATTCTAAATTTATAGTTGTGTATTGAATATGACATAAACTATATACAAAGTGTCTTTGTCACAACTGATGCAGACACGGAGGCTGGACCAGGCGTGGATGAAGCCGATGCCGACGCTGGACCAGGCATGGATGTAGCTCGTGGCGCTGCAGGCGACGGCGTGGGAGCCGCAGGTGGTGGCGCTGCAGGCAATGGTGATAGTTGGACGGGCTCCACGGTCCCCCCAGCGAAAGCAGCAGGCTGAAGCGGCTCCTGAGCCCTCAGCGGAAGCTGCTGATGACGGTGAAGCTTGGACGGGCTCCTCGGTCCCCCCAGCGAAAACAGGCCCAAAACCAGTAGGCACGGGAATAGAAACAGTAAACACACAACTCAAACCCTAAGCACAAAAACAGCAGAAACTGGAAAATGATAACAATAAACTCAAAACACTGGGTCAAAGACCCAGGACCATGACAGTCTGGCAAAGAGCCATGGCTCAGTGTTTGAGTGTCCAAATGAGTCTCACAGGCCTGAACATGTGCTGACAAGAAAACCTCATTTCTGCGTTGTTGTTTTTTTTTGGGGGGGGGGGGGGGGGGGGGGGTTGTCACACAAGCTTTTTCTTCATCATGTAGATGATTTACACTGACAGAAAGGGTTTCACTGGTCTGGACCACTTAAGATAAAAGTGAGCTGTATGTGGTCCACGATGTTAAAATAGTTTGACACCATGCTTTTTGTGTGGCAAATGTGCATACAGGCCATGGCAGTTGAGTTTTACTTTCTTTTTTCTTTGCAGTTGTACCTGCTGATTCCAGGTCGTCCTACAGCTCTCCACAAGTGCTCCTTGGCTCTTGGACAACTCTTCTGGTAATTCTTTTCTTCCTCTGTCCGAAACTTTGCAGGGATCCCCTGGTCGTGTTTAGTTTGTGGTAAAATTATGTGTTTTCCTTTTCTGGATTATGATCCCAACAACGCTCACTGGACCCCTCAGCAGTTTAGAAATTCTTCTGTAACCAAAGCCATCAGTATGTTGGGACAATCCTGAGAGCACACAGTGCTTTTACCCATCATGACATGCTTCTTGTGTGGCACCTTGGTAATGAGAGACCTTGTTAAAGGCCATCAGTTCAGACTAAACCAGCTGATGTTAGTTTGCACTAAGTAGGAGGATTGCTTTCTAATCACTGATAGAATTTAGCTGGTGTCATGACTTTTCAAGCAAAAATTTTTGTGTTATTTCTCATTATTACACATAATTTATGGACGTCTATAGCAGGGGCGATTTTAGCTGAAGCACCCCCAAAATGAATCAAAGCACCCCCAAAGATTTCTTACTTTTTTTTTTGACAATATTTGCTGTTTGTCTGACACACTACTAAAAATATAAAAAGCATGCAGTACTGTACTTGTTTGAGACGTAACATTTTAACAACAAAAGTATAGATAACCCCCCCTCCCAAAATGGTTTGTTCCAGCTCGCATCTCCCCTACTCTGGCTCTAGCGCTCTTGCTGCCAGAGCGATGGTGGCTGAGACGCAGCGGAGCGGAGGTGTAAGTGCCTGGCTTAAAACAGGACATATTAGCTGCATTTAACCTTCAGTTACTCTTTATATAGTTAGGTAGGAGTCAGACCATGTTTCTTTTTAGCTGAAAAACCTTACACCCAGGTAACCTGCAGTGTTGAAAACGTGTTTTCCGACAATGTTTGCTACCCTACAATCCGTCCTGCTCAGTAGTAAATTCAGTGACATTTGACCGTCCTGTTGCTCCCATTGAAATGTATACAGCCTATTTAAAATCTAAAACTTATAATTGTCCCAGCCTGCTGTTGTTACCACTGTCCTGTTTGAAATGGATACTAACTAGCTAACTGACTGAATGCCCATTAACCTTATAACTCTTGTTGTGCCTGTATGTGTGTGTGTTTGTGTACAGAGAGACAGCCAGGTTCATAATGGATATAAGGAAGTTTTTTCAAAAAAAAGAGCCACATTCAGGTAAAAGTGTAAAATCAAATGATCCGTCAATCAAGAATAATGTTGCATCAGTGTTTCAATGTTTATATCTTTTATTAGATGTTCATGTGGTTTGGTTATTTGCCTTTTGGTTGAAAGTACACTGAGAGCGGACTTTTTGTTAGTGATCTTAATATAATTTTTTTCATATTAATGTAATTTTTCATCAAATTGAATACATTTGTGTATGATTGTCAGTCCAAAGAGGGAGAGAGGAAAGAGTGAATGTGAGGAGAAAGTACAAGGTCAGGAAGAACCAGGTAAGAAAACAGACAGGGAATAGTGACAGACACAACAGAAACTGTTAAACTGACAAAGAGAAAAAAACTAATTTTACTCACAATCTGGAAGTTGTGTCCTCCCTATATTAAAGCTGCTATACAGAATCTGCAAAACAAACTGGGTTGAAACATTTTTGACCCTCTTTAACAACATTCCAACATAACATTATCATTGATTGGGGAGATTAAAATTAATGATATATTTTTATGTGGTTCAGCAACAACTCTACTAAAACCTCAGCCAGGAATAGGTAGGCCAACTTTTGGACCATCCAGTTGTCTGTATGACTGCCGCAGTACGTACATCACATTTGCAAACTATCAGAAAGTGCCAAACAGCCCTGGTGGAGTGAGGAGCTGTAAAGAGAAGCAGATGCTCTGTTTATATTCTAAAAGTGTTTTAGCTTGTTTCAAAGATTCTGTAAAGCAGCTTTAAATGTTTTCCAAAAGCACACATACACTTATCAGTGTTTCTCAAACTTTTTACAGTGTGTGCCACCTGATAAAAATGTCAAGTTCTCCCAAGTACCACTATGAAAGGCAAGGCAAGGCAAGGCAAATTTATTTGTATAGCACAATTCAACAACAAGGTGATTCAAAGTGCTTTACAGAGACATTAGAAACAAAAACAAATAAAAAGCATGATTTAAAATTGATTAAAACAAACAAACTAACTAAACACACACATTTCACACCTGTTCGCGCGATCTGAACCCTTATCGTAAGGGGAGCTACCAGTCCTTCTGTGGACGAGTTACTTTCTATTTTAAATTCCCTGAATTTAAAATACTCTCTAGACCCAGTCTAGACCCAGTTGGGGAGCTACCCAGAGCTCTAATCCCACACCTGTTCACGCGATCTGAACCCTTATCGTAAGGGGAGCTACCAGTCCTTCTGTGGACGAGCTACTTTCTATTTTAAATTCCCTGAATTTAAAATACTCTCTAGACCCAGTCTAGACCCAGTTGGGGAGCTACCCAGAGCTCTAATCCCACACCTGTTCGCGCGATCTGAACCCTTATCGTAAGGGGAGCTACCAGTCCTTCTGTGGACGAGCTACTTTCTATTTTAAATTCCCTGAATTTAAAATACTCTCTAGACCCAGTCTAGACCCAGTTGGGGAGCTACCCAGAGCTCTAATCCCACACCTGTTCGCGCGATCTGAACCCTTATCGTAAGGGGAGCTACCAGTCCTTCTGTGGACGAGCTACTTTCTATTTTAAATTCCCTGAATTTAAAATACTCTCTAGACCCAGTCTAGACCCAGCTTGGGAGCTACCCAGAGCTCTAAACCCACTTAACAAACAAACAAACAAACAAAACAGTATATAAAATCAAAACAGATAAAATCAGAACAGTAGATAAAATCAGTAGTTAATGTAAGTTTTGAAATTTAAGCTTAACAAACAAACAAAACAGTATATAAAATCAAAACAGATAAAATCAGAAATAGATAAGATCAGTAGTTAGTGTAAGTTTTGAAATTTAAGCTTAAAAGTGTGGATTTGGTGCTTTATTCAAATGCAGCTGAGAACAGGTGAGTCTTCAACCTGGATTTAAATAAACTGAGTGTTTCAGCTGATCTGAGGCTTTCTGGGAGTTTGTTCCAGATATAAGGAGCATAAAAGCTGAATGCAGCTTCTCCGTGTCTGGTTCTGACTCTGGGAACTGATAAAAGACCGGATCCAGATGACCTGAGGGATCTGGAAGGTTCATACTGGGTCAGGAGGTCACTGATGTATTTTGGTCCTAAACCATTCAGAGCTTTATAGGCCAGCATCAGAACTTTAAAGTCTATCCTCTGACGGACAGGCAGCCAGTGTAAAGACCTCAGAGCTGGACTGATGTGGTCCACTTTTTTGGTCTTAGTGAGGACTCGAGCAGCAGAGTTCTGAATGAGCTGTAGTTGTCTGACTGATTTTTTAGGTAGACCTGTAAAGATGCTGTTACAGTAATCAAGCCTACTAAAAACGAATGCATGGACTAGTTTTTCCAGGTCCTGTTGAGACATCAGGTCTTTTATCCTTGAAATATTCTTGAGGTGATAGTAAGCTGATTTTGTTATTGTCTTAATGTGTTTCTCTAAGTTTAGGTCTGCATCCATCACTACACCCAAATTTCTCGCCTGGTTTGTGGTTTTTAGATGTATAGATTGAAGTTCTCTGGTGACCTGTAATCGTTTTTCTTTGGCGCCAAAGACTATTACTTCAGTTTTGTTTTTGTTTAGTTGGAGAAAATTGTGGCACAACCAGTCATTAATTTCCTCAATGCATTTACCAAGAGCCTGTACAGGGCCTCGGTCTCCTGGTGACATTGTGATATATATTTGTGTGTCATCTGCATAGCTGTGGTAGTTTATTTTGTTGTTCTTTATAATCTGTGCCAGTGGGAGCATGTAAATGTTAAACAGAGGGGGTCCCAAGATGGAACCTTGGGGAACTCCACATGTGATACTTGTCTGCTCGGATGTGAAGTTACCTATTGATACAAAGTATTTCCTGTTTTCTAAGTATGTTTTGAACCAGTTTAGTACAGTTCCTGAGAGACCTGCCCAGTTCTCCAGTCGTTTGAGTAATATGTTGTGGTCAACTGTATCAAATGCTGCACTGAGATCCAGTAAAACTAGGACTGACATTTTTCCACTGTCTGTGTTCAGACATATGTCATTAAACACTTTTGTCAGAGCGGTTTCAGTGCTGTGGTTCTGTCTAAAACCTGACTGGAAGGCATCGTAGCAGTTATTTTGTTTTAAGAAGTAATTGAGCTGTTGAGAAACTGCTTTTTCAATGATCTTACTTAAAAATGGGAGATTTGAGATCGGCCTGTAGTTTTTCATTTGTGTCTTGTCAAGATTGTCCTTTTTCAGTATAGGTTTGATTACAGCAGTTTTTAGTGGTTCTGGAAACACACCTGACATTAAGGAAAAGTTGACGATCTGTAACAGGTCTGACTCTAAAGTCTTTGAGACCTTTTTGAAAAAACTTGCTGGCAGGACATCTAAACAGCAAGAGGAGGAGTTCAGTTGACCTAAGATGTCCTCCAGGTCTTTGCTGTTAATCGGGTGAAACTGTTTGATGGTGTTTAAACAGTTTTTCGGTGGACACAGTACATATCCTGGATCTGCTGTTGATGTACCAACTGCTTGTCTAATCTTTTGGATTTTGTCTGTGAAGAATTTGGCAAAGTCATTGCAGGCCATGGTTGAATGAAGTTCGGCTGCCACTGGCACAGGAGGGTTTGTTAGCCTGTCAACTGTAGAGAATAAGACCCGAGCATTATGGCTGTTTTTAGTGATGATGTCAGAGAAGTAGGACCTTCTTGCACTCCTCAGTTGTAAATTATAATTGTGAAGTCTCTCTTTATAGATGTCATAATGAACCTGGAGGTTTGTTTTTCTCCATCTGCGCTCAGCTTTCCTACACTCTCTTTTTTCATTTTTCACTAGTGTGGAGTTTCTCCATGGAGACTTTTTCCTTCCAGAGATAACCTTCACCTTAATGGGGGCAATAGTATCCATTACATTTAAAATTTTTGCATTAAAGCTATTGACGAGCTCATTCACTGAACCTTTGGACAGGTCAGGTGTTAATGGGAAGACCTGGTTAAAGATCTCACTACTGTCTTCAGTTATACACCGTTTTGTGATCACTGCTGTTGATATATTTGTGTGGGCTGAGATTTTACTTTCAAAGAAAACACAGTAATGATCAGATAAGCCCACATCAGACACAGTAATGTTTGAAATGCTCAGGCTCTTGGAGATCAGTAGGTCGAGAGTGTGTCCTCTATTATGTGTGGCCTCTGTTACATGCTGAGTCAGCCCAAAGTTGCCCAGAGTGTTACTCAGGTCTTTAGTCCCTTTGTCCTGAGGGTTGTCTACATGGATGTTAAAATCCCCAACAATAATTACACAGTCGAAATCAACACAGATCACAGACAGCAGTTCACTGAGGTCATTAAAAAAGTCTGTGCAGTATTTGGGAGGCCTGTAAACATTAAGAAACACAACTTTGGATGGGGCCTTCAGCTGTAAAGCCACATATTCAAAAGACTGAAAACTTCCAGGAGATAGCTGCTTACATTGAAATGATTCATTAAATAAGACCGCAACCCCTCCTCCTCTCCTGCTCACCCTGGCCTCACTGATAAAACTGTAGTTAGGAGGGGTCGTCTCGATGAGAACAGCTCCACTGTTATTTTGGTCCAACCAAGTTTCAGTTAAAAACATAAAATCAAGGCTGTGCTCAGTGATTAAATCATTAATTAAAAATGTTTTCCCAGCTAAAGATCTAACGTTTAATAAAGCCAACTGTTGTTGGCATTACTTGTCCCCTCGTGTTTGGGAGCAGTCTGTGGCACACAAGGTATATTTACTATATTTAAAGATCTTTTAGAGTGCAGCTCTCTGTGTTTTGACCAGGCCACATGTCTCCTTCTGTCACCTAAAAGTACAGAAATTTTAAAACCTTCTAGTAAACAGGGTCCCAGCTTCTCCTGGGAAAAGTCACCACTGCCATAATCCTCGCAGCCCGGACCCTCCACACATCACACATCAGATTGCGGAGACAAAGCATGAAGGTGGTAAGGAGGAACTAAGGGGGGCGAGGCTGGGCAATGTGACTTCGATTGCTCTGTTGAGGGTGGGGCTCGGTGGCGAACCTTTGGCTGCTTTGGTGGGGGGTTTATGGGGGACAAAGAGGGATTGGGCCGGGGGGTAGATCTGAGCCCAGCATTGACCCGCTCCATCATCTCTTCAGTGAATTTCAGGTGTGGAGAGGAGGGAGAAAGGGAGGGGGAGGAGGGTGATGGGGGTGATGGCCTGTCAGGGGTTTGGGGGACTGGGGAAGATCCTGGTCCTGGTCGTTGGTGTTGTTGAGAGAGTTGGAGGCAAATAGGGACCCCTCTTCTTGCCTCTTCTTGCCTCAGATGTCTCTCCTTTCTGAGGCTCTTCCCGGGTGGGGGCAGATGGAGCTCCTCCTCAAGGTTTCTGCTGGGCTTTGTCTGTTCTTGGAGTACTGTTTGTTCCTCTTTATGAGATAACTCCTCGTTTATCTCAGCCTTGGCTCCAAGCACAGATGGATGACGTATGGAATAAAACAAGTTGGAGGTGAACAGTTTCACCCCTGACTTGTTAAAATTAAATCCATTTGCTTTAAACAGATGCCTGCGTTCCCAAAAAATATTAAAGTTGTTGATAAAATGCACTGAGTGGTCAGCACATGCTGATATAAGCCATTTATTCAGTGTAAACAGCCTGCTGAATCTCTCGTCTCCTCCTCTGACCGGCGGTACAGGTCCACTGATGAATACAGCTGCATTCAGAGAGTTTACAGTGTTTAATAATCCAATAAAGTCCCGTTTCAGAACCTCCGATTGTTGTTTGGACACATCGTTTGACCCTGTATGCAGGACAATGTTTGTCACAGTTGGATATTCATCTGCAATTTGAAGAATTCTCTCCTTCAGGATGTTGACCATATCGTTAGGAAAGCAGAGGACTTTAGTGTTCTTACCGCACATGCTTTGTACATCCTTTACAGCAGAGTCACCCACAATCAGCGTTTCAGGCCTAGCCTTTAGCTTTCCCGTGGATTTTCAGGCCTTACTTCACTACTTTTAGATGGATGGTTGTCCGATATAGATCCAGGGTCCTTTGATAGTGGAGCAAATCTGTTCTGCAGTTTCACATTCAGTTGTTTTGAAGGTTTGTTGTTAACCTTCCTATTCACGGTTGTCCAGTCCTGTTTCCTCTCGTATACAGGGGTAGAAGAGCTTCTCTGTCTCATAGGAAGTGAAGGCCAGTCGGTTTCAGAGATTTCAGCTCGCTGTGCCCTGCCTGTGGTACGTCCTCCCCCTTCCAGGAGACATGATTTATGTCTTGGTTTTGCACCAAGACAGTCCAAGGGGGGATTATCGCTTGAGAATTTATAATAGTGCACAAAGTCTACTTTCTTGGTCATGTTATCTGTGCTCCTTAGCTGTGTGCTAGCTTGCTCATCGCCATTGTTTTGAGTCAAAGGCAAGGTTGTTTCATTTCCACACAGTCCATTTACCTCCACGTTTACTTCTAAGCGATGAATTTTTGTCTCCAGTGCTGCAATCTTCTGCAGGAGGCTGTGGTAGTCATCTGTGGAGAGGGAAGGCATCTTGTTGCTAGTTAGCCTAGCGGTTAGCACCTTTCTAGGCTATCGAGGCTGCTCGGTGCCCAGACGCTGTAATCAGGCTTCAGCTTTGTCTAGGCCACAGACACACGGAGCGCTGAGGATAAGGTAACTATAAAAATGTTGCTGTTTCTGTTAAGAACACTTTAGTCCTAATGATCTATAAGTGTCCAGAAGCTATTGCAGGTAAGCTCATATGGAAAAAAGGGAAAAAATCAGCATAAAAATCGGTAAAAATCAATAAAAGAAGCAAAGCATTTAGAGAGCAAAGAGATGAAGCGTCCACACTCACAAAGGGGGAGGAAAGCATGAAAGTCATAAATCTTACAACACAAAATTAGTATTATTATATTAGTAAAATTAGTATCTGCAGTAAAGATTTTTTCATGCATGGTATACATTCTACGACAGGCAAAGTTGCCTCCATTTTTATAGTTTTTATTAATATTTTGTAATAATTTATTTGTAATAATTTATTCTGTTTTGGGAGTGTTTTTTATGTATCTGTATTATATTATACATACACATTAAAAGTGAATCTCTGTCCAAAAAATGCACTCAGTTTACTTTTTACTCACTATAAGCATCATTCATTATTCTCCCCCAGTAATTAAGGTTAGGATATGTATTTTTTCTATTCCAATCCATTCTTCTTTTGCAGCATTTAAATAACCTTTATCAGATTTGATGGTTTTGTTACAGACTTTTCAAAAAAGTGTTTTGCTTTTCTTTCACAAATGTGGGGATTAAATTGTGTTAAAATGCACAAAACAGTGATGTCATGTTTTGTGACGAGGACCCAGGCACAGAGAGACTTGATGAATTTAAGAATCTTATGATTTAATAAAGAAATTTGCAGACTTGCACAGAGATGGTAAAATTATGATGACTGATAACGGAGACTAAGACAACAGACGATGAGGACAGGGAGGAACAGGGGCTTAAATGCACCAAAGTGACAGTCAGAGAGAACTCGGGACAACATTTAAGGATGCAGGGACTGACAGAGACAGGTTTATCTTGCCTGGCTGGGCAGCTCTCTGGGTGCTCAGCACCCCCAAAGCTCTGATCCTAGAATCGTCCCTGGTCTATAGTCTGACTTCTGTGGATTGGAAGGTTTTTAACGATATCTGGTGGGACTTTCATGTCAGTAGCACCTTTAGAAATGTATTTACTTAGAAAATTGGTGACATGTTCAATGGTTATTTATTCGCTGTATATGGTTATCTATGAGCTGCTTATTTTTCATAGTGTTAATATTAGATTGTATACAAGATGATCTTATTATAATATAATACTGCATAATATATTGTTATATTATATTGTATAATATAATATGTTGTAATGTATAAATATTGTGTATTAGATTATATATAGGATATTTCCTCCTGTGTTAGTGCAGTGATGTTTGTTTGTCTGTTGGTCTTTCTAGTTTCACTCAATTTCAGTGACGTCAGTTTGATATAATTTCTAGGAATCAAGTAATTAAAGGAGCAAGTACGCTCACATCCCTGTCTCTAGAAAAGAAGCTTGGCCTACTGTTTATGTTTATGCTCAGTGAGTGCAACACATACAGAGAACAGTACAAATTCTGTACTTTATTTGTTTTATTACTTGCTCTTGCTCGTAACAGTACATCGAAACATAACAATAATTTAACATAAAAATGCACACTTGTAATCATAGATCTGCCTTTGCCTTAATGGTCTGTTAATTTACATAGTCTGAATATTTTTGTGCCAGATTTCCTTACAGGCTTTGCAAATGCTTTGAATATAAGGCCGTGGCGGGGCGTGGCCTGCGGTGCCGTGCAGAGGAGGCGGACGCACCTGCACGGCATCCGCAATCACGCCCCGCCAAATTAAATATTGTACTGGGTCCTGTGGTTGGCGTTGTTGTTGTGGTCGTTATGTTGAGCTGGCAGCGGGAGAGCTGCAGCTCTGGGTGCGGATGTACAGCAACCATGAAAGTGTTAATAAAGTATGCTGCAAAGCATGAACGTGCACCAGGGTCTGCCGTGGTCGTTTACAACGGCATTTACTAGTCTTTTTTAAGCATTCAAAGCAATTTACACTACAAGCCATTTTCACACAATTATTTTACCATATGTTTTGTAAGCACAAATTACCCTGTTTCATTGTGCTGCAGGTTTCACATCCCGTCACGGCTCATCCCTCAGGCCAGCCCTTTTTCTCGGACTCCCAGCCATTCTCTCAGCTCCTCAAGCTTCCAGCCTACACCTGCCTGACCTCCTGCCACCTTTTTGGAATCTCTTTTACCCAGATCAGCCATCCACTCTGCTCAGCTCACCCAGAGCTACAACTACTCCACCTGCAATGTAAGCCACTTCTTCAGCTAAGACACATAGTCACCTCAGAGAATCCTTTGGAACGTTCCCTCTCTCCTCAGTGCCACCTCACGACTCAGTCCTCCTTGTTATCTCCCCCTGGACCCATACCCTCACCCAGCTTAGTTGTGTGTTATATATATTCTAGCTGACACATCTCCTTGCCAAGAAATTATGTTAAATGTGTCACTGAGTTAAATAAAGTGTTTAAAACTTCCTGTCGCCAACGCACTCGGTTCTGAACTTGGGTTCAGTTTCAGTACCCTTTGACAACCTAAGCACCAGGTACATAGAGGTAGGAGTCTAGGAGCAGCAGAAAACAGAACTACTAGTGACTGAAATAACAACTGGAGCAGATGTGGAAAGTAAAGTCCAAAGTGGTTCCAGTAGTAACAGAAGAATTAGGAGCTGAAAGCCAAAACTGGAAGAGGGCTTCAGCAGACTCCAGGCACATCAGGGGTCTCTGTACAAAAGAGCTAAGATGCTCCACAGAACTCGCAAACTCACAGGCTTCTGGCAAAGGACTCGAGATTGAGAACACGAATGCCCTTTCTCCACTGGACTCTACTTAGTTTCTTTTATTTTCATTACAGTTTAGTAGTACCTCAATGGGGTTGGGGTCATTATAGCAAGGCGGGCCAAAAGTCTTGTGATGTCATTTGCATGTGACAACAGTGAAGGACACTGATAGGCTTTTTGATTTCGGGTCACTCAGTCTGGCTTTCTCTGGATTCTGTTGTCAGCCAGCAGGCACAAAACGTCTGCACATCATCGTTGGGCCACAGTGTTACTTTGCCTGTAGCTATTTCCGTTGCCAGGTTGGATTGTTGTGGAGGAATCACTCTCATGATATCATGGTTGTGGGTCTTCATCCCAGCTTTTAGTTTGTTCTGGACTCTTCACTCATTCTCTTCAATTTAAGAAATGTTTATATTCAAGTTTTGTATTAGTCTTGAGTTCTGTATTACGTTGGTATTCTGAGTTTGTTTTTAGTTCTTGTATCTTGTTTTGTCTTTGTTCCCTTTTGTATCCACATCCTGAACCCCAACCCTTACTCTAACCAACCACCTTTTGGAGACTTTTTTTCCATAGTGGATATTGGCAGGTTTTAGGGGGGTTTTCATGTCGCAAAGCTATGACATAACCATGTGAATGGTCATATGCAATGTTGATCCTGGACAAATATCCTTATGTTGATCCAAGAACAACATCAACACAAGGATGTGTTGATGTTTTGCGTGCGTGTGAATGCGTGTGAACGCAGCTTTGCGTGCGTTCACCTTCCTGAAGTGCTTCAGGAAGGTGAACGCACGCAAAGCTACTGGTCCGGACGGGATTCCCGGCCGCGTCCTCAGGTCATGCGCGGCTCAGCTGGCTGGAGTGTTCACGCACATCTTCAACCTTTCCCTCTCTCTGTCTGTAGTCCCAGCCTGCTTCAAAATGGCCACCATCGTCCCTGTACCCAAATCCTCCACCATCTCCTCATTGAACGACTGGCGACCTGTAGCCCTGACCCCCATCGTAAGCAAATGCTTCGAGAAGCTGGTCAGGGACTTCATCTGCTCTGCACTACCCGACTCACTGGACCCTCTACAGTTTGCATACCGCCACAACAGGTCCACTGATGATGCCATAGCCCTGACACTACACACTGCCCTGTCACACCTGGAGAAGAGAGACACGTATGTGAGGATGCTGTTTGTAGATTACAGCTCAGCATTCAACACCATCGTTCCCTCGAAGCTGGACAGGAAACTGCAGGATCTAGGACTGAGCAGCTCCCTCTGCAGCTGGATCCTTAGCATTCCTGTCTGACAGACGCCAGGTGGTCAGACTGGGCAGCATCACCTCATCCCCCATCACACTGAACACTGGTGCTCCACAGGGGTGTGTACTGAGCCCTCTCCTGTACTCACTCTACACCTACGACTGCACAGCCACTAACAGCTCCAACATCATTGTGAAGTTTGCGGACGACACTACAGTGGTGGGTGTTATCACCAACGGTGATGAGACGGCTTACAGGGAGGAGGTCAGCGCCCTGACCCACTGGTGTCAAGACAACCATCTCACCCTCAACGTCGCAAAGACAAAGGAGTTGATAGTGGACTTCCGGAGGTGCAGAGAAGTACACACCCCCATCACCATCAACGGCGCTGCTGTGGAGAGAGTGAGCAGCTTCCGGTTCCTTGGTGTACATCTGGCTGAGGATCTTACGTGGTCAGTACACACAAACAAAACAGTGAAGAAGGCACAGCAGCGCCTCTTCTTTCTCAGGAGACTGAAAAGATTCGGCATGAGCCCCCGCATCCTCAGGACCTTCTATCACTGTGCCATTGAGAGCATCCTCACTGGATGCATCACCACCTGGTATGGCAACAGCACCGCCTACAACTGCAAAGCTCTCCAGCGAGTAGTGCGGTGCTCTGAACGGATAATTGGAGGTGAGCTTCCCTCCCTCCAAGACATCTACAGGAAGCGCTGCCTGAGGAAAGCGGGGAGGATCATCAAGGACTCCAGTCACCCCAGCCATAAACTGTTCAGACTGCTTCCATCAGGAAGGAGGTTCTGCAGCATCCGGTCCCGTACCAGCAGACTGAGAGACAGCTTTTTCCATCAGGCCATCAGACTGCTGAACACGTCATAGACACCTCAGCTTCACTACTGGAACTTCAACATTATGCACTCCACACTGTATATAAATGCCACTTGTTTTGCACATATTCAACTCTGTATATTTTATATATTTTATTATTATTATTATTATTATTATTATTATTTTATTTTATTTTTTTTACTATTTAATTTGTAAAAATGTGTACACACACACACACACACACACACACACACACACACACACACACGTAGGAAAATATTTAGTATACACATCCAGAAATGCATACACTATTATATATTGTACATATATTTATTAGTTTCAGGTTGGCCATTCTTGTATTTTGCTCGTTTGTGTTGTTGTGTTTGCACATCTCTGTTGCTTGTGGGGCTCGCACACAAGAATTTCACTCGCATGTGCTGTGCCAGTGTGCCTGCACATGTGATGTGACAATAAAAGTGATTTGATTTGATTTGATTTGATTTTGATATCATACATCAAGAACTAATCAGGGGGGTGAGTCATGGCTGGAGAAACAAGGCACAGGTGAAACTAATCAGTGGCAAAGAAACTAAAACCAGGGATGAAGTATAAGAGATAAAAGTAGCTAATAGAGACAAAGATAAACCCCAGAGGATAGAGGGGACCGAATAACAAACAAGTCAGGACCCAGGAATATAAGAGTACTCTAACCTTGGTTATCGTGTACAATCATCCAAAATCATTTTAGCTTGCGCTGAAAGCTACATAAATGTCCTAATGACACTTTAGTAAAGTAGTCATAAATATTTTGAAAATGCATGTATGTTAAAGATGTTATTCAAGATTATTTCAGCCAGAAACCTTTCACCTCCACTTACAAAGATGAAGATACAGTATCTGTATTTATGAGCTATCATCACTGCATTCTCACTCATCAGCCTATGAGAAAGTGTGAGGTGATAATTGGAGTCAGAGGTCTGAGATGAGTTGTGCCAGACTAAATTAACAACCAGCCTTTTTCATGTATTTTTATTAGCTTAGCAGAGTCAGCAGTGATGGATGCAGAGTTATCATGTAGTAATGGAAAAAAAAACACAAAATGCTACGCTGATTGTGATGTTTGTTAGCTGTGAGTAGTTTAATGAAATGCATTTTAATTTACTACTTCTTCAGTGAATCAAAGGTTTTAGGAGATCTTCAGTGTTCGAAACATTAAAACAAACAAACAAAAAAATTTTGTTTATGTGGGACTTTTGTAACTAAACGTGTCAATAGCGTGATAAGTTATCAGAATGATGTATTGATTTATAGAAAAACCTCAAATACTTTTAGTGGATTTGATGAAGAGCATCTATCATATTACTCAAGGGTTTTTTGTGTGTTTGGTAGACTAATAAAATAAGCTGACAGCAATTTTATAGACTAAAACCTTAAAGAGTTACTCTATAAGTAAGATGGAAGAGTTAAATATTCTCCAGTTAATGAGGAAAACATGGTTATATCTGCAAAACACTCTGAGATAAAGACAGACTGAAGCATCAGGTGGAAAGTAAGGAAAACATCAACAGATCAATGGTCATAATTTCACAGTTCTTACACTTGTCAGACACAGAGTAAGAATCCTTTTTGTTTGCAGTAATAACTTCAGGAAAGCGTTGTTGCAGTCAAAAAAAAGTGGATTATAAACACAGACCTCACTTCGGGGAGTTTTCCAGATCATCTACAGTGAATCAACAAAGAGGAGAGCTCCTGAAGTTCACTTTCCATTAGCAAAGTCTCCCATTGCTGCTCCGCGTGTTCAGGGGTCAGCTTGAACTCAGCAATCTGCCGAACACAAGATCATGTGTTGTCTGCAATAATAGCACCTCTACTTTTTGACACACAGACCTGGCCTGCCACTGTTTTCATGGTTTTCTATGGGTGTTCTTCTATTATGTCTCTCTATTTATTTTTTTTACATTACAGTCTGATAGACTTTACCTGTACCTTACCACCTGTTTCTCCCCAGTGTGTGTTAACTCTGTGCTTTTCCGAAGGCCATTATGTCCCTGACTCTCCCTAGTTATTTTCTCCTGTTGTCTTCCTGTGTTTTGAATTTCATTGCTCCTCAGGCATTTTAACTTTGTTGTAGAGTTTTTATTATCCTTTTTGTGAAAGTCCATAACCAAACTGCCTGTTTATCTCCATTACCCTGAATTAATGTCCACTTTATGAGCTTTATGACCAAGATGATAAATTGTTTCTGGTTTGTATGTTTATTCTGATCTGTGCATGAGCAGGTTAGACCCACATGCTGAGAGGACTTTACACTACTTTACACACACACAGTCTGTAATTTAGGACTGGGGCTAGCAGTATTTTTCTTTTTTTTATCCTAGAACCACTCATCAAAACAACATGAGTGTTTGAGGTTATTTGTCACCGATACACCCACCACCTAAATCAATACTGCATACACAATCAGAGGGCAACAGCAAATGTTTCTTATTTATTAATGACAGTTTAGCCAGACAGTTTACCTTTTCAGTCGTGTTTGAGGACACATGTTTTTTTTAATTACTGCTCGGTGCTGTTTTCATTAAGTGCAATCCAAAGCAATGCTTGCAAAATTCACCTCAAGTCTTGACCTGCCAATACAGCTGGCAACCTAGCAAAATGTTAAATGGACTTTCCTTAAATGTGGTTAATTTTGTAAAAAGATGTTTTTAACCCAAGCCCAAAACCCACTGTGTCGTCCATGCTTACCTCCACATTGGGTGTGAGTGGAGCCCTCTAGTGGTCCACCACAGTGGTAATAATCCAGCAGGAATTTGAGGTGTGTGCACTTTTGTTATTGATAGTCTGGCAGCTGAGTTTTTTTAACGAGCTGGGGGCAGGAAATGATGACATGTATTGTCACTACAGGTGGATCCAAGAAGCAGATATATAGTAGCAACAAATCAAAAGTGTTATTTACAGCTAATAATTCCCAACAATAACTTTAGCTGGCTCTTCCTGGTGCGACAGAAAGTGTGGAAAAGAATCCCCCACAAAAACAGTAATCTGCCACACACTCACACACATTTTCCAGAGAGATGGGAACAGAGAGAGTAAAATAATCTGCGCCAGAGGCATGGAGACCATGACAGGCAACTTTTAGCTGAGGCCCACGAACCAAAACATGTATGTATATTCCAGATATCTGTAGTATTATTAGAATCATATGACTACAACACATTTACCTCTCCTCCACTTCTTTGAAGTGTCTCCCAGTCCCAGCGCACTTGTTAGCATGTTTTGGTTCGTGCTACTGGTCCGTCGGGTTATTGTCTCCCCAGAAACATTTCCATTGTGTTTTTTCCGATTTCCGTTGTGTTTTGTGTGCTTTTGCAGCGTTTTTCTTTTTGTAGCGTTTTTCTTTGTGCAAGTGTTTTCTGAAGTTGCAGTCCGTTTGGCCTCTCAGGGCCACAGTAAGTATCTCTACTTTTAAGATTATGCTTAAAATTTTCCTCTTTGCTGAAGCATATATTTAGGGCTGGATCCGGTGATCCTGAATCCTCCCTTAACAGTGTTGGGGAGTAACGGAATACATGTACCGCCGTTACATATTTAAAATACAAAATATGAGTAACTGTATTCTGTTAGTTACCGTTTAAAAAGGTGGTATTCAGAATAAAGTTACTTTGTTGAAATAAAGGGATTACTCTGCGGTCTTTTCCTGTGTCATATATAAGGCTATGCCCTCTCTATTTTTGGTAATTCCACGCCGGTAGAAAACCCAAACAAAACATGCATTATGTTACAGGCATAGCCCTAAAGAATGTAGCCTCATGGGCAGTGTAGTCCGTGCTGCAGGGAGAATGGACTGTCATACCCGTTATGTGTCTGTGAGCGCGAGGGAGAAAAAGGAGAGTGGAAAAGTACGAGCTGTCACCGAGCAGAAATGGGAGCTGGAAGCATATAAATATAATAATAACCACTGCAGCCAAAAAGAGTGCCGGAAGAGCCCAGTTGTAAGTAAGCTATTAAGACTCGACTGTACACTGTTCGTGTTTTCCTCCGAAACAATAAGTTCTGTTGGAGCAGCCTTTCAATGCCTCTCTGTGTCTCTCGCTAGCAAAGTTGACCCAGACAACAAAGTAAAGCTAGCTTTTGGCTATGAGCCCGACACGAACCCAACGTATAAGCCAGAGGTCGCTTTACTACGGTCCGGAGCTGCGGACCTGTTTTATATACGCGCGGAATAGTTTTCTCACTGCAAAAAGTGCAGCCTTACCTAATGTCAACCTACTGTTTCTCATTTTATATTAAGATTTAAAAATCTAGTTGGTATTGGTATGGCAAGTATCTTTCAGTAATAGTACTAAATCACACAGCAATAGTACATTCATGTAGTTGTAAAAAGTTTAATAATATATTAAGTAATCCAAAGTATTCAGAATACGTTACTCTCATTGAGCAACGTAACGGAATACGTTACAAAATACATTTTGGGGCATGTAATCTGTAGTGGAATACATTTTAAAAGTAACCTTCCCAACACTATCCCTTAGTTATGCTGCAATAGGTGTAGGCTGCTGGGGGATTCCCATGACGCATTGAGTATTTTTTCTTCAGTCACCTTTCTCACTCACTGTCATGGACCCAGTTCCAGGGATTCGGGGTCCGTGAGCAGTGTGGACTACTATTGTAGTTATTATTATTATTATTATCATTATTGTGGTTGTTGTTATTATGGTTGTGTCTGCTGTCCTGTTTTTCCGTGTTGGTGTACTGTCAGGTGTTTAGGGGTGTGTGCTTGTGTATGTGAGGGTGCGGTCGTGGCAGGCACTTTTAGGCCTGGTGGGTGTGGCCCTGCCAGCTGACCGGTCCCACCCAGGAATCCACACACACCTGGCGCCGATCAAGCCTCGTCAGAGGAGCTTCAAAACAGTGTGGCTGAGAGCTCCTCGACGCTGGATCGTTGAGTGACTTCCCGTCAGTCTTAAGTGTATTGTGCAAGGTTAGTGCAAGTCTACTGTTAGGTTTTGTACTCACGGCTGCCTTTGGTATGCGTGTTTCCTCAGGAGGAATTGTGGCGACCAGGAGGCAGCACACGGAGAGTACACAGGGAACGGAGACAGAGCACGGAGCACGGGATAAAGGAGAAGACACGGAACGGGAGTTGGGATCGCACGGGGGGATTTATTGTTGTTCGGATTGTCACCACTGTAAATAAACACTGTTGCACTGTAGAGTCCTGCATTTTGGGTCCTCCTTTCCCCACATCCCCACGGTCTGCCAGCGAGACCGTGACAGAACGATCCAGCCATTATGGGCCCAGCGGACTCAAGGACCGTCTCACAGGAGGAATTGCTCGCCCAGCTCTGGAAATACTGTCGGAGCATTATCCAGGCGGCGGATCCACATCAGAGACACATGCAGGTCGTATTTTTTGATGCCTTCCTGTCATCAATCACCTCATCTGTGAGCTTTTTGGACATTAAGAGACTAATTTCGATTATAACCACGCTGAGGGAAAGTTCCTGTTTTGAGCTGTTTGGTTTGGGCTGTCCGGGCGAGGAGGATATGGCAACCTTCCTGGGAGCCCTTGCTGCCTATTTCTTTTTTCATAGGCTGATAGCCTCCCCGCCGTCGCTTGCAGCTCGCTTGTTGGACCCTCCATTGCGGGGGAAACGTTTCACACGCCCTCTGCACCTCACCACATCTCCACTCACCTCTGCGGCACCTGCTGAGTCAGCAGACCAAGGACCGGCAGCTCAAAATCACACAGCTGCTCTCCTGTCCGGCCGGCTGGTGGAACCTCAGCCTGATACGCTGGCCCCGGCATCGTTGAAGAAGCGACGCTTGCGCCGCTGGCGTGCCTCACCGCAGTCAGACTCTAAAACTTTCCAACAGCCGGCTGTGGTGAGTCATATGGACAATTCATCTTCATTCACCTCATCTGTTTATTCACGGGACTGTGTGAAAGCTAACCTCGTAGCACAGCCAGCTGCCCAGCCTGTAGCCGTAGCACAGCCAGCTGCCCAGCCTGTAGCCGTAGCACAGCCAGCTGCCCAGCCTGTAGCCGTAGCACAGCCAGTCCAGTCAGCCTCTCGTCTTCATCCTCAGTTGGAGGCTGATATGCCTGCTGGAACTACCCTGCCATTATGTCACCCGCCTGTTGTTTCTACATCGCTGTCCAGTCTACCACAAGTAGCTGCCGCACCATTATCACCTCCGCCCTTTGCAGCTACTTCTCCACCAGCGTCCCATCAGACTGCAGCGACCGCAGAACTCTCGACTTCACCATCCACATCACCCGCTCGACCGTCATCTTCGCCACCTGCAGCTTCCGCATCGCCATCTTCACCTCCGGATCAACGACCATCTATACCCGCGTCGCAGCCGGAGGAGCGGCTCAGCGAGCGGGAGGAGCTCAGCGAGCAGGAGCAGCTCAGCGAGCCGGAGGAGCTCAGCATGCCCGAGCAGGAGCTCAGCGAGCGGGAGGAGCCCGCGTCGCCAGCTGTGGAGCTCAGCGAGCCGGAGGAGCTCAGCATGCCCGAGCAGGAGCAGCTCAGCGAGCAGGAGCAGCTCAGCGAGCCGGAGGAGCTCAGCATGCCCGAGCGGGAGCTCAGCGAGCGGGAGGAGCCCGCGTCGCCAGCTGTGGAGCTCAGCGAGCCGGAGGAGCTCAGCATGCCCGAGCAGGAGCTCAGCGAGCGGGAGGAGCCCGCGTCGCCAGCTGTGGAGCTCAGCGAGCCGGAGGAGCTCAGCATGCCCGAGCAGGTGCAGCTCAGCGAGCAGGAGCAGCTCAGCGAGCCGGAGGAGCTCAGCATGCCCGAGCGGGAGCTCAGCGAGCGGGAGGAGCCCGCGTCGCCAGCTGTGGAGCTCAGCATGCCCGAGCCGGAGGAGCTCAGCGAGCCGGAGGGGCTCAGCGAGCCGGAGGAGCTCAGCGAGCCACCAGCGGAGGAGCTCAGCGAGCCACCAGCAGAGGAGCTCGGCGAGCGGAAGGAACAACCGGCGCTGCCAGCCGCGGAGGGGCTCTCTCTGCCAGCCGCGGAGGGGCTCTCTCTGCCAGCCACGGAGGGGCTCTCGCTGCCAGCCGCGGAGGGGCTCTCGCTGCCAGCCGCGGAGGGGCCCGCTCAGCCGGAGGTCAGCGAACCGGAGGGACCTCCACGTCTAGCGCGGCCTCCACGCCATCCACGTCCAGTGCGTCCACGTCAGCGACCGGCGCGTCATAGACCATGTGCCACGCCTCGCTGTTGCTCACCGGAGCAGCGACGTTGCCATCGGACCCGTGGCAGGCCACCAGAACCGTTCCGCCGCCACCGGACCCGTGGCAGGCCGCCGGAGGAGCAGCGCCACCGGACCCGTGGCAGGCCACCAGAACCGTTCCGCCGCCACCGGACCCGTGGCAGGCCGCCTGAAGCGTTCCGCTTCCATCATGGGGTTGGAGGTAGGCCGCCCGAACTGTTTTCCCACCACTGCCTGACCTGTAGCGAGTTTTGCCTGCTTGCGGTCCACTGGGTCGGCCGCAAGAACTGTTGTTCCCACCATGGCAGTGGTTGGACATTTGAACTGGGGTTTTGGGGCCCTCCGTCCGGGACCCCCCGCCGCCCGCCCGGGGTTGGTTGTACTGTGGTTTTTGTTTTGTTTTTGTTTTTGGGTCGTCGGGTGCCGACCCTTAGAGGGGGGGTACTGTCACGGACCCAGTTCCAGGGATTCGGGGTCCGTGAGCAGTGTGGACTACTATTGTAGTTATTATTATTATTATTATCATTATTGTGGTTGTTGTTATTATGGTTGTGTCTGCTGTCCTGTTTTTCCGTGTTGGTGTACTGTCAGGTGTTTAGGGGTGTGTGCTTGTGTATGTGAGGGTGCGGTCGTGGCAGGCACTTTTAGGCCTGGTGGGTGTGGCCCTGCCAGCTGACCGGTCCCACCCAGGAATCCACACACACCTGGCGCCGATCAAGCCTCGTCAGAGGAGCTTCAAAACAGTGTGGCTGAGAGCTCCTCGACGCTGGATCGTTGAGTGACTTCCCGTCAGTCTTAAGTGTATTGTGCAAGGTTAGTGCAAGTCTACTGTTAGGTTTTGTACTCACGGCTGCCTTTGGTATGCGTGTTTCCTCAGGAGGAATTGTGGCGACCAGGAGGCAGCACACGGAGAGTACACAGGGAACGGAGACAGAGCACGGAGCACGGGATAAAGGAGAAGACACGGAACGGGAGTTGGGATCGCACGGGGGGATTTATTGTTGTTCGGATTGTCACCACTGTAAATAAACACTGTTGCACTGTAGAGTCCTGCATTTTGGGTCCTCCTTTCCCCACATCCCCACGGTCCGCCAGCGAGACCGTGACACTCACTATGTGTTTATAGTCCTCTGTGCACTGAATCATATATTAATCTCTGATGGCAGATGCCCCCCCCCCCCGTGAGCCTGGTTCTGCCGGAGGTTTCTTCCTGTTAAAGGGGAGTTTTTCCTTCCCACTGTCACCAAAGTGCTTGCTCATAGGGGGTCATATGATTGTTGGGGTTTTCTCTGTATCTATTATTGTAGAGTCTACCTTGAGGCGACTGTTGTTGTGATTTGGCGCTGTATAAATAAAATTGAATTGAATTGAACTGCATTAAAACATTCACAGCAGGCAGGATCAACCTGGTTCCTATATATGTCAAAATTTAATGTTTTTGCAAAATAACAAATTTTCCTAAGTCTCCCCCTGAAATGCCACAGTTCTCACTTCTTTAAGAAAAGACAATTATTAAACTTCTTTTTCTTTTTTTCTTTTTTTTTTTTTACTGATGATGATCACTGATCCAAAAATGCGCTTAAATTTCCAAATGTACCCAAACTCAGCATGACTAGGTCAGATACAGTTTCATGCACATTTTTTAGCAAACAGTGCAACAATTTGGGCCCCCTCAAATCATATAAATGTAAATGTTAAATAAAATGTAAAATAAAAGTTTCTATTTTTGCCAGTCACATTGTTTGTTTAATGTCGAAATCAGAGTGTGGGTGAAGTATTTGTGCCTTTATAGATCCACTTTGATCTATGAATTGTAAATTGATTGTGATGTACAAGTCAGTAGATCTAATAAATATGGAAAACCTTTGTACATTGTTGAAATACCCATTATCTTTCTTAAGATATCTTGGGCTGTTTATCTTTTTGTGAATGGGTTTCTCATTAAATGTGGTTGGTTTATAAACCTTTCCCCAAAAGATCTGGAAAAGATGTGAAACAGATCATTAAAGATTAAGTCAATATTTTCAATAAAAGGCTCATAATACTTTTACTTCATATTAAGTTCTACTCACTGTCACAATTCTGTTTACATCTGACAACTTCTCATATAGACAAACCAACCAAAACCAAAAACAGCCACAACCAAAAAATTGGCGCCAACCAATATTTTAATGGTATGCCCACGGGAGAGGCTCTGAAAGCTTCAGACCCATGATTCCTTCAGGCCATCCCACCGAGCCATACGCTCTGTTCTGCCAAAAAGAACAACACAGAAACACCAGTGAAAGAAAGTTGTGAAAACGTAACGAAAAGTGAATCATCACTGCGAAAGCAAAGTTCAAACCCTTAGGAACCCTCACACTCGTTCTCCTCCCCACACCTCCAACAGATGCTCATGCATGCGCACCTGAAAGAGAGAGAGAGAAAGACCGAGAGAGAGACAAGGCGACCTGCGGAGAACATACATAAATCCACACAACAAACATGGGGGACATGGAATGACACACAAGGAAAGGAACATGAAAAAAAGAAAAGGGAGACAAGACACAAGGACACACACACACACAGAGGGAGCAAGAGGACAAAGACACAAAGAGAACCTAAAAGTTAAGAACCTAAAGCTGGATCACAAGAAAACTCTGAAACATAGCAAAAATAACTCAGGACCGACTAGTGAAACTTAAGTCATAAACAAACTACCCTTACTAAGATGTGGCCCACTTTAACCTCCTAAGACCCGAACTCTTCCACGGCATGCATTTTTAATTTCTCTTTGATATTTGGGCTGATTGGGACCAGATGAATGTAAAAACAAAGAATTAACAGATTTTTTTTTTTGTACTTGATTTTTGTTTCTAACAAAATGAGAGCCACATATGAGGATATCCGTTTAAAATTTCAATAGAACAGTAGCAGTATAATGTCCTTGTAAGTGGATATCAGGCCCTTGTAGAGCAAAATTAAGTATTTTGGTCTAAATAACCCCAAATGTGATGTCCACATGTGGACGCCAGGTCCTAGGAGGTTAAGACTTATTCTTTTCCTTTTTCTTCTTAACAGCATACTTTGGGGAAATTTTAAAGAGCAGTGCAGTTTGTTGAAAATCTCAGACTAAGGTGAATTACACACATGAAAGCACAACTGCCCTTTAGCAGAACATGCAACTGTGTGTATAACTGTGCAAATTAAGACTGTATTTACAGATCATCTGATCCCAAAAGGACCGTATAAATTATTTAGAGAATAAAATGGGACCAAGAACGGACCCCTGGGGAACACCCCATGAGATGGAGACTGAGGAGAATTGTTCAATTAAATTATAAAAGGACCTGCTAGATGAGTAACAATGGAACCAGGGAAGATAAATGTCTGCTACTCTGCTACTTATTTTCATAGCCATTAGATAAAATGCCAAAGAAATCTATCCTGCAGTGCTGACTTTTGAAAAGTGCAGCCAATTAAAATATTGTACAGGGTGGGCCATTTATATGGATACACCATAATAACATGGGAATGGTTGGTGATATTAAAGTCCTGTTTGTGGTACATTAGTATATGTGAGGGGGCACCGCAGGAGAAATGCCAGTATCTGTAGTTTCAGGTGCTGCACATCTATCTGTAGTTTCAGGTGCTGCACATCTCGTATCTTCACACCATAGACAATTGCCTTCAGATAACCCCAAAGATAAAAGTCTAAGGGGGTCAGATCAGGAGACCTTGGGGGCCATTCAACTGGCCCACGACGACCAATCCACTTTCCAGGAAACTGTTCATCTAGGAATGCTCGGACCTGGTACCCATAATGTGGTGGTGCACCATCTTGCTGGAAAAACTCAGGGAACGTGCCAGCTTCAGTGCATAAAGAGAGAAACACATCATCATGTAGCAATTTCAAATATCCAGTGGCCTTGAGGTTTCCAGTGATGAAGAATGGACCCACTATCGTTGTACCCCATATACCACACCAAACCATGACTTTTGTTGTTCCAGTCTTGGAGGGATCCATCCAATGTGGGTTAGGGTCAGACCAATAGCGGTGGTTTTGTTTGTTAACTTCACCATTCACATAAAAGTTTGCCTCATCACTGAACAAAATCTTCTGCGTGAACTGAGGGTCCTGTTCCAATTTTTGTTTTGCCCATTCTGCAAATTCTATGCGCCGATCTGGGTCATCCTCGTTGAGATGCTGCAGTAGCTGGAGTTTGTAAGGGTGCCATTTGTGAGTAGCTAATATTGGCAGAAGGGATGTTCGACTAATGCCACTCTCCAGTGACATGCGGCAAGTGCTACGCTGTGGGCTCTTGCTGAATGAAGCTAGGACAGCCACTGATGTTTCTTCATTAGTGATAGTTTTCTTGCGTCCACATTTTGGCAAATCCAACACTGAACCAGTTTCACGTAACTTAGCAAGCAGTTTGCTAACTGTAGCATGGGAGATGGGTGGTCTCGTAGGGTGTCTTGCATTGAAATCTGCTGCTATGACCCGGTTACTGCGTTCACCAGATATCAACAAAATTTAACGTGTTAACCTCTTCGACATGTCAATGGCTGTGAACAAAGAGAAACTTGTAAATAACTCATGAAAGAATCAAGTTACGTTGAAATCAAGCACACCATTGTTTTCTTGTGACATTACCAATAAGTTTGATGTGTCACGTGGCCCTCTTCCTATTAAAAAAACAAAAGTTGTATCCAAGATGGCCGACTTCTAAATGGCCACCATGGTCACCACCCATCTTGAGGAGTTTGCCCCCTCACATATACTAATGTGCCACAAACAGGACTTTAATATCACCAACCATTCCCATTTTATTACAGTGTATCCAAATAAATGGCCCACCCTGTACATTATCTCAACATGTGGGAAAAGGGATAAAAATGCTGTGCAGTTCCACAGAAGTCGAACACCTGGTCAAAGCATATTGTTGTGATATTTTGATACCATGATAGCATTTACAGGATATTGTTTTATAGTGATATCATACATGAAACTGTTACTCAATAAGGCCCATTTACTAGTTGTTTTTCTCTTTCTCTCTGACCCAAGAATTAATGTGTAAGACTCACAGGCTGGTACCCCAAGGTCGAAAACACCACAGAGACGAGACCACTTCCTTACTCCCATCCTCCCTTTTTCTTTATCTCTTAGAAAAAGGCTCGTTAAAGGCCAGGTGGTTTGTTTCAGAATTCACTAATGAAAGAACTCTGTACTCTATGTCTAGGAGTGTATTTTGCTGGGATGATCATAAATTGTAGCTGAACTGATAAACTACACAAAGGATACTTCTTTGCTCAGAAGGCAGGAAGACGTTTCCTTATTTGGTCTGTACCGGAACCTGCTGACACACGAACCTTTTTTTCCTCTATATAAGCTGTTATGTACTAAATAAACCTTTGAGTCGATTGGGAAGGCAACCTAAAGCAGTCTCTGTTTTCTTGTTCTCCCAAGCTGCTCCCGAGCTCGTACTAACACGCTGAATGGCATACCTGAGTGTTACTTTAAATAATTAGGAATCTTAGAAGGAAAGGACAGAACTCTGCTTATCGCTCGTGCCTTGGAGGGAAAACCGGGATGGACATTTTTTTCCTTCAATTTGGCGTCAGAAGTGGGATTGACTGACAGAAGGTAAATATGCGTCTTTCATATTTATATAAAGACCGTATTATACCTCTCTCAGTGATCGATCCATAAAAAAACGGGATATGCTGACGAAGTTTCACTTAGTGATCCAGAGAGATACACTGACGACTTCCTCAGTCCCCGAATAAAGTAAATTAACCCTTGTGTGGTGTTGGTGGACCCGCTAGAGTTGTGGCTTTCCAAATTAACACTATCAAACAATTTTATGTTAAATTACTATGAATTAATGTGCTTCTCGTTTTTCTTTTATATAAAATGTTATAAATAAATCAGTTATAATCAAGTGGAGTGAGTGGAAAGACACAACACATTTATACGTAAAAAAAAATAATAATAATAATTAATTGTTTAATTTTTCTTTTGAAAAAAAAAAAACAAAAAAACACGGGTCTCAAGGGTTAAAAGCAGTAAATTAAAAGCAGAAAGACACAGGAAGTTGCCTGTTGTTTTGCGAGAAGTTGCTCGTTAAGCGAGAAGTTGCTCGTTAAGTGAGAGTTGCTCACCCAAACAAAAATTGCTAGCAATAAATTTAAAGTGACCTCAGCTGTGCCACAGCGAAAATACTAACCTAAATCTTCCTAGCGTGTAAACCCCTCTGGAAATCACTGAACATGGGTCAGAATTATTCAAAGACCACAGACAGGTCCGATAAAAAATCTAAAGTACCTGTAAAACCAAAAATTAATAAAATACAAAATAAAGTCTCAAATAACGGCTCAGTACAACTCCCATTTCCGGTTACGTGTAACCTACGTCCGCGAATCGGTGAAGACGTCCATGATCACGTATCCAGAACATGCGGAAGTGCTTACGGGACTGACTTTGTCTACAACTTAAGAAGTTCAATGCATTCTAATTTATTTCCGGAGCCCTATCCCGAACGATTATCGCCAGAAAACAGGTCAGTAAAACTGAAGGCCAGTGCAGATACTACCACGAAAGCTAAAAGTGTTAAGATAATGTTGAATTTTGATGTAGAAGGCTCAGAGGAAAGTGAGAAACTAATGTATGCAGGATTACCCGCTCCAGCACAGCAAGGAAGTTTCAGAGGACGGAAGGATAAAAGTAGAGATATGTGTTTTTATTGTGGCTCAGTTTTCCAGCAGCCGCAGACACCCAGAGCAAAAATGAATTTGTGTATTTCATTTAACATAAAGGGTGAAATGTTTGCTGACACTGATAACAGCTTATGTTTTCTCTGCCCTTTGCATCGACATGATGGAGAAGGAACAGACTGTGTCAGCTGGACGCCTCAGCAGAGAATGAACTCAACATCGTTTTTTCTGGTATTCCACGTCACACACTGTGCCAAAAAACAAAAAACAAAAACGTGTACAAATACAACAAGCCACACTTTTGTTTCTCTCACACTGTTCAACAACATGATAACTGCTCACACAAGTGAAGGTCAAACAGTGATTTTGTCACATAACTCAGACATAGGTTACGATAACTAAACCATGTCGACACATAGATCTACCTTATACCTTATATTGGCTTTATACCTAATCACGCACAGCTCATGAAAAACAACAAGCCAGTATATGTCAGGCAATGTCCCATTTCTGTCGAAAAAGCCTCAGCCCTAGATGTCATGATAGGAGATTTATTGACTACAGGAGTAATAAAGCCCACACTCCTGTCAATCCTGTGCCAAAGCCTAACAAACCTGGCGTATGGCGTTTCATACAAGACTTAAGGCAAATTAATGCAGTCAACATTCCTCTGCCACCTCTCGTTTCAGATGTTCACAGCATATTGACATGCATTGCATACACATTTTACCGTGGTGGATTTATGCTCCGCTCCTTTTTCTCAGTACCTGTGCATGAAGACACACAGCCGTTATTTGCATTCACACATAGAAATAAGCAGTACACTTGGACTCGTTTGCCCCAAGGCATGGTAGACAGCCCTGCTGCTTTCTCAATGGTGGTCCGTGCTACCCTGGACAGCTTCACTCCTCCAGGGCTGTACTGGATGACCTCCTCCTCTGTGCTGAAAGTGAAAAATTGTGTCAAACTGCTACACACATGCTTCTCCAGCACCTCCAAAAGACTGGCCACAAAGCATCAGCAAAGAAAATGCAGTACTGTCAGACTTCTGTTCAATATTTGGGATTCACATTGTCTCACGGAAAACGTTCCATGACTGCAGACAGGGTCAAAGCTGTGACCTCCGTCCCTCGGCCCACTACACAGAAGGAAATGCTGTCCTTCTTAGGCATGGTGAACTATTGCAGACAGTGGATACCAGACTGTTCTTTTCATGACCACATTCTGCGTGACTGTTGTAAAAAAGAGAAGCCTCCTCGAATACTGTGATCCACAGAAATGACTGCCTCTTTCAATGCATTACAGGGAGTGCTGACCTCCGCCACTCAAAGGTGCTGCCTGAATTGTTCAGGGAATGCCGGCCTGCCTGAGGGCAGTAGCAGCTTGCTCTATCATGATAAGGGACTGCGAGAAGCTTACACTCTCACATGACACTATTCTACACACCAATCACCAGGTCACGACCATTCTAGCAAACATAACTACACAACATATGCAAATCTCACTATAAAAGCGAGCAGCACACCTGATTCGCCAGCACATTTATTGATCCTATGCTGTGTTCTTCTGACCGACAGGATGGCTCAGACAGGCTTGACGATCATGACTGCATGACACGTATACAGGAATCCACAGCACCACGTCCAGATTTAGAGCAAACACCTATCCCAGACTCAGCCACGGTTTATGTGGACGGGTCCTGTTCAAGGCCGAATGACAACTCATTTCTTTGTGGCTATTCAGTGGTAACAGTGCCTGACATCATACTAGAGGCTCACTCATTACCATTTCACTCAGCACAAAAAGCAGAGCTCATGGCTTTAATACGCGCCTGTGAGCTCCATTTGGATAAGCATGTGACGATTTACGCAGACAGCCGCTATGCATTTGGCGTTGTGCATGACTTTGGTACATTGTGGAGACAGAGAGGATTTAGATCTGCTGATGGAAAATAAATTGCTAAATTCTGATTTTGTTCAAAGACTTTTTCAGGCTATACAGCTACCATCGGCCGTTGCAGTTGTAAAAACGAAAGGACACAGTACAGCTGACACAGACGAAGCAACAGGTAATGCCCTAGCAGACGTGACAGCCAAGGCTGCAGCTGCATCACAGCTCCCACCTCCGCAGGAAGTATTATCTGTGCCCCTACAGCTGCCACTTGTTACACTCCCAGACTATTTAGAAACAAATGTTGATTTAAAATTCATACAAGAGCAAGCCTCTGCATGTGATTACACCTATTGGGAGAATAATGACTGTACCTTAGATGACAGAGATGGCTTATACAAAATCTTAAGGGTTTGATTGCCCTCCCATATTCCCTGATGCCAGTCCTTGCCCGACATTTTCACTGTGTGAGTCATGTCGGACAAAGAGGGGTAATAGGGGCAATAAAATCAAGATTTGTAATTGAGAAAACATCACATGCAGTAAAAAGCATATTAGCAACCTGTCTAACATGTGCGCGAACTAATGTAGGTAGCTCAAAAGCAAAACATCAGCATTTACCACAACCAGATTTTCCATTTCATACATTATGACTCCATCTGCAGTAACCAAATTATTTCCATTTGAAATAAGACTATTTCCAACACCATGGTCAGCTTCCAGAGGGGCACCGCTAGTAGAAGGTGATGTATATTGCATTGTCCACTGATGTTCACAACCTGGTAGAAAAACTGAATAATAACTATCAGAAAGTTTGTCTCTCTCAGCCTTTCCCCTCCACAGTTCCACCAGTGGAGACAAGGAGATGCGTGTTGGTGAAGTCGCTAAAACCAAGGACACTTTGGGAGGCCGCGCGTGTTCCAGCCCCAGACTGTACTGGCAGTGACGAAGAACCAGCATCCTCACAGACGGACAACCTCAGTGGATTCATGCCAGCAGGGTTAAGACCAGCCCAATCGGACCATCTCAGGCGTCGATCAAGCAGATGACATCTCCGGCGGGCCAGCGCCAGGATCCAATTCAATCCACATACACACACAATCACTGATTAACACACAACGCCTGAAAGAGCCAAGACTCAGAGAGCTCTTTGATGCTTCACCTGAACAACAACAAGGTACTCAAACATCCAGCAGGAACAGAAAGCCAAAAGTACCACATGATGTCTAACCTGATAAAGCTAGACTCATTCCATCCTGATAATGGAGAAAATGAAATGCCCATTGTCATCATACGACGCTTATTCTGTGTCTCTCGAACCTGGGACCAGGCCAGGAGACGACTGAAGAACTGTTTTTCTTATATATTTAGGTTATTTATCATATCTATCGCATTAACCTTAGGATTTTTCTTTGCTATTTTGTATTGTAAACTGCAACCATGTTCACATTTCTGCAGGTCATATTTTGCTGACTATACCTCATGCTCTATTTTGCAAGACACCTACTTAATGCACTCATTACGTTCCCTAAAATCAGTAAATAGCAACATAGACGCCACTAATAAACCATCTTATGCGCCCTCTAGAACAGGAGTCAACTCCTGGTATGAAAATGCCAGAACAGCCGCTCGTGATTTAGGAAACAGTAACTGTTATGTCTGTTCAAAGGCTAATCCAGAACAGGTAATAGTAGGATACCCCATATCCGGTTTCCCCCTCACTGAGGGACTAGAGGAAATCGGCGGAGATAATGCTCTCCTTAAAGACACTTTACAGTTGACTCTGAGCCCTCTCGACTGCTTACTTAGACACAGACACACACCAACTAACCCTGAGACTCCATTAGGCGAATTATTGAAGTTATCTAATGACACCGCAGGGACCTGCGCCCCAATGAAACGCCCTAAGAATAGGTTAAAACCCTCACTGCCCTTAGGACAGATCCCTTTCCATTTTAATACTAGTATAATATGTCTGCGCAGACTAAAGTTAACTGGCCCAGACACACACATAGATTATACAAAGGATAACTATACATTCTTCTCTGACTCCCCAGGTGCACGCTGTAATGAGACATGGCTAGCTGTCTCTGTGGCTGAAGTTTTATCATATCTGGAGGAACACACACACAGTTCAAGTTCGAGCAGAGACTCGATCATTGTTCCCCCAGACGGTGTATTAAATGATACTGACTGGGGGGAGTTAGTTAAATCACACATGGTCACGCGCCTAACTAGAGCAATCTCTAACGGTTATTGGTTGTGCAACAATACTCTTAGACTAGCCCTACCTGTTAATTGGACCGGTACCTGTGGTCTAGTGACCGTTGATGTATGCTGTACTTTCATTCCCAATAATACCGCTCCTAACGGTTCATTCACACAAGCTATGAATAGACTTGAAGCATTGAAGATAGAACTAATTGCCAATGCAGGTCACGGTCAGTGGCTACATAAGTGGCTACAGGACACGTTTGGAAGATGGAAGGAACTAATTGTAGCCTTTGTAACCGTTGTAGCATGTTTTCAATGATTATTGTCTGTTGTGTGATACCATGTATATGCTCTCAGAATTTTTGATATTAAGCTTACTCGAAGGACTAGTTACATTTATGATTTGTTTTAAGTTTATGATTTGTCTTTATATTATGTTACTACATTCTGTCTTTATACTATGTTATCATTTCATGATAAAAGGGGGGAACTGTTGTGATATTTTGATACCATGATAGCATTTACAGGATATTGTTTTATAGTGATATCATACATGAAACTGTTACTCAATAAGGCCCATTTACTAGTTGTTTTTCTCTTTCTCTCTGACCCAAGAATTAATGTGTAAGACTCACAGGCTGGTACCCCAAGGTCGAAAACACCACAGAGACGAGACCACTTCCTTACTCCCATCCTCCCTTTTTCTTTATCTCTTAGAAAAAGGCTCGTTAAAGGCCAGGTGGTTTGTTTCAGAATTCACTAATGAAAGAACTCTGTACTCTATGTCTAGGAGTGTATTTTGCTGGGATGATCATAAATTGTAGCTGAACTGATAAACTACACAAAGGATACTTCTTTGCTCAGAAGGCAGGAAGACGTTTCCTTATTTGGTCTGTACCGGAACCTGCTGACACATGAACCTTTTTTTCCTCTATATAAGCTGTTATGTACTAAATAAACCTTTGAGTCGATTGGGAAGGCAACCTAAAGCAGTCTCTGTTTTCTTGTTCTCCCAAGCTGCTCCCGAGCTCGTACTAACACGCTGAATGGCATACCTGAGTGTTACTTTAAATAATTAGGAATCTTAGAAGGAAAGGACAGAACTCTGCTTATCGCTCGTGCCTTGGAGGGAAAACCGGGATGGACATTTTTTTCCTTCACATATGGTGTTTAAGGTGTTTCGATAATGACTTTTAACTAAAAATCTTTTAAATATTTTTGATATTTGCACCATTAGGTGCATAAAAGTATTTCTTTTGTTTTTTCTCTCTTTTTTAACCTGGTGACAGACTGACTAATTCTCCAGTGCGTACTCCTCCATTTGCCCTTTGGCAACTGGAATAGGCTCCAGCTCCTAAATTGGATAAGTGTAGGAAAATGGATGGATGGATGGTTTACTTTCAAGTTAACTTAGGAGATTACCCATTAAAGAAAAAAACAATAGTTGATGTTTTATGTCCAGCTGACTTTATCAGCACCATAACAATGATTTGCAGATTTGCTGCAAATACTTGGATTGACCCTAACATGACTAGCAGACAGAAGATCTATGAATCTTGTGGACTCCTGAGAAAATCCATTTTTCATAGTCCGCTGTCTTCTGTGATTTTTTTATTTTATTTTATTTTTTGAGCGGTGTGATTCCTAGGACATGCATCATTTATCTGAAAATATACAGCATACCCAATAATCTGACTTGATGTCGATTCAGCCAAGATGAGCGAGCTTACAAGCAAGTGGGGACAGTCTGTGGGTAATGATTGATGGACACAAACTGCAGTGAGAACAAGGGATGCATAATATTATTTTTCTCTCACACTGTAATTGTAAAGCATTGAATGCAGACAACTGACATTACAAATAGTATGATTGCAACATGTCTTTTCAGTTAATTGAAATTTAAACAGGGTATGTGACAACTGCACGTTGCTTAAATAGTAAAATGAGTGTAATTGTGTATTGTTTAAACTTAGAGAAGACAATGTGAGGTCTCCATATCTAAGAGAGAAATACAGTTTAATATTGACAATAAAAACATAGGCGAGAGGCAAGGCACACCCTGGATGATCACCTTGGACAAATCAACAACAGACTATCATGGAATAACAGGGAAAAAGTCGCAGTAAAAACGCTGGTTAAAAGATAGAACTTTGGAGGCAATAAGTAAATAATTAAAACTCAGGTTTGTTTTCCTGTATTAGAATTTGTACTTTAATGGTTGCATGTTGTGGGAGTGGGGCACATTGAAGAGATTTGCGGTCTTTGTAGATACGGAGCTAACGAGTGTAACACAAAGCATACTGAAAGCTGAAGGACCTGGTAGTCCCAGCGTGGAGCCGCTCCAGATGGATGGTTTCCTGTGAAAATATTTTGTTTTATTTCATACTTTTGGTTGTGGATAAATTTTAGCTCCATGTTGGCATTAGTTGAGCATGTGGGCAGATTATTTAAAAAAATCTTCATAAATTTCTAAAATCGTAATTAACTTTAAACATTGCTTAAGTCTCTCTGATCTTCTAAAACGTCCAACCATGCTGGATACAATGTCACCATCTGTTACAGTGTAACTGTGTAGCCTTGCTGACAGCTTTGTTTTAAGGATGGGTTTTGTGTGGCTCAGCTGTCAACTTAATAACATAAGCCATCAACACAATGTGGCGAGGAGAGAAACTCCACATTCAAAGAGTCCCTGTGGTTTCTGAAGTGTGTTTCTGAGCAGCGGAGACAGATGTCAGAACTCATGGTCCTGCAAAAACAAGTGCCGAGTGAATGGAACGACACATTAAAACAACAATTTAAAACTTCACCTATTACCATCTTCTACTGATGGCTTCAATTTTGCTTGAGGCATGGCTTGTAAGTAATGCTATGCATTTTATAATAGGCTATTTAATGCCCTTCGTACATCAAGAAAAAACAAACAAAAAAACATGTAGAACACAAGCAGCTGGAATTACCATTGGGACTTTTCAGGTCTGTCATGTGTGGGTGCTTCACATCTTTCCATTTCTCCTTCCGTATCCCCGTATGAGCCGGCTCGAGCCAACCAGCCAATGAATGTACATCATTATTGTGTGAATGTGAGTGTGAATGGGTGAATGACTGAATGTAGTGTGAAGCGCTTTGGGGTCCTTAGAAAAGTGCTATACAAATGCAGGCCATTTACCATATTGATTTACACAGTGCCTGAACATCAGTCCTTCTGCTTCTTTTCCTGTTGTAAATGTGTGTGAGTTCTCAAATGGGAATGTGTGGTATCAATGGATACAGTGACTGGAGGGAAGCCAGTTTGGTTTTGATTTCTAAATGTGAGGTTGGCGCTCTCATCCTGTTTGGACCATATTTATTCCTCAGCCCACACAGGACGTTGCAAATGTCAGAGACAGCATAATGCGGGGTTCCTTTGGGCATGATTTGCCAATAACCAAAAAGAGCACAGCAGTTTGGTGAGGGATATTTGAGATTAGGTTTATCGAGGAAGGATCCATTCACACAGAGGGTCTGTGGAGGACTGTGTGCAGCATTAGATTACAGTAATTTTATTTATACAACCCCTAATGCAAAAAGGAAAGCTGGGACAGAGTATAAAATAAATGAAAAGAGAGTGCAATGAGTTCCAAATATTATACATACTATATTATTTTACTCACAATAAGCTACTTTCAGCTACACCCTTATTAACACAGGATCACTACAGCAGGCATAGGTCTGCATGTTTCATTTGGCAGATTTTTATGCACTTCCTGATGCAACTCCCATGGTATTTGTGTCTCCTTCCAGGCAACTCGTCAGGCAAGTAAGAATGGGGAAGAAAGGTGATTTAAGTGGTCGTTGGTGCCAGACGTCTGGTCTGGGTATTTCAGAAACTACAGTTTCACCGTAAACTCAAGGGTTTGCAGAAAGTGGTCTAAAAAAAGAAAAAACATCCAGTGAGCATCAGTTCTCTGAAAATGTCTTGTTTATGCCAGAGGTCAGAAGAGAAAAGCCAGACTGCTTCGAGGTGATAAGAATGCAACAGTAACTCAAATAGCCCCTCAAGAACAGAAAGCTGAGGTTTAGCGATGCCCAGTCTAAGGAGTGTTGATTTCTACTATAATATTTGGATGGCAGCTGGAAGCAGCTCAATTTATCTCAAACTGATTTCTTGACAATCAGACTGAGTCCAGTCCAGTACTCCACTGGCTTCCACAGCCATGACATCTCAGTCCAATAAAGCATCTTTGGGATGTGCCAGAACGAGGGATTCGCATCATGACTGTGCAGCTGACAAATCCAATCATTTCAATATGGAGCAAAACCTCTGAGGCGTGTCTCCAACACCTTGTTAAATCTATTCCACAAGGATTTAAAGCAACTCTGAATGGGAATGGTGTACTTGGGATACTTAGGCCATACCTCGTCTTTAAATATTTTGCAGTGCAATGTCATAGCTGAATGACATTCTGATGCCTTGATCTTCTTGCATCTAATCATACAGGATTGCTAGCACATCTCTGTCTATGTCCACACAGAATCAGCAGTCAATGCATGAGTGCACTGGGCCAAGCAGTGTGGAGGGAAAAACTACAGGTGTAAGAAAAGAGCAAAGGTAGAGCTGAGAGCACGGTAAAAGGTGGAAAGCACTAGAAGAAAGTGGGACGAAATGTTAACACACAAGGGACATCAGCAGGACCACTCACTGTATGTCACAGCTACTCTGAGAAAGTTAAAAGACATCAGTGCTCGAGTGAGACAGTGGTGAAGAGTCTTTTTTTTTTCCTGGAACCAAGCAACAAATGACACACAGACTGAAGCTAGAGATGTTTTTATTGTGAATATTCCAGTGGTGAGTGTACGTTTGAGCTGTGGTTGGGCTGAGCAGAGTGAGTGTGGACTGACAGCAGAGTGAGAGAGTGGGAGAGGGTGGATAGCTAGTTCTCGAAGTGACAACCAAACTCTGGCAAATTGGCTGGCTGCTATGAGGTGGCAAGTCTTAACACAAACATCATAACAGAGTAAAAGATCCGAGTGACGTGGCCTAGGATAACTAATACAATGTGTGACTAAACGGGTGGAGAATGACTTTAGAGCTGATGCAGGAGGATGAGCTGATGAGCTACAATCAAGAAGCTTTCTTATTATCTGTCAAAGGTTTTGGATGGAGCTTTTATATGCAATTATGAACTTACCAATGGCAGACTATTTTTAAGGAAACACACATAAAAATGTGAGTGCAGTATCAGCATTTTCATCTAAATCTTAGCAAGGAAGCATTACCAGATTTTTTAAAAATGACATTCATGTTAAATGTGAAAGTGGTCAGATCTGGACCTAAACTGGGCTATAAATTTAAGATTTAAAGTAAGTAAATTCCTGTGACGGACTAGTGACCTGTCCAGGGTGTGCCGCATCTCGAATTGGATAAGCAGAAGAGGAAGGATGGATGGATACTCTGCCATTTGTTCACATCTCTCTACTTAAGCTACATTTGCCGCGCTTCTAAATTCACTCTCCATCACTGTTGTTATGTGACGAGGAGCAGTGCTGCCTTTCAGTTCTAAATGTAATGTTGTTTTTAATGTGGAGGCCTCACTACCCAGCAGGGATAAAAATAATATAGCCTCCAGAAAGAATATGTACACATTAGGTTTCTTATTTCATGATTATCATCCTCTCAGACAATGTGAATTCACTGAAGTACGCACACCACGTTATAATGAATGAAAATGGATAACTTTCTCTTTCTTTTAAGCTCCAAGTTTTCACTGATGTGGGTACAGATTTAATTCATAACATCAGTTTAACAGCAGAACTCCACTGTGGCCTTAGGTTCTGGTTCAGTCTTTGGAAGCACTAGTTGGACATTTGCTGACATTATTTCAGCGTTTTGTTGTCGTAGCTTTTCTGCATATTGGTCTTTTTTTGGCATGGAATATATTAACTCTTCTGTATCCACTTGGCAAATCTCATCAGTTGTGCCTCTCAAAGCCATTTTGAAACCAGCTTTCCACTGCAGCTCCTTTCAGTGCTGTATCTGACTTCATTAGTGTAAAATCTGTTGTAATTGATGCCTGCTCAGTTTTGTGGTGGAGATCTTGCTGCTGCTCTCTCCACCTTTGGCTTACCATGCATGTCCACAGAAGGCCGTGGAGGTCCCAGAAAGGAGCATGTACAGTAATCGGCATATCTCTTTGGCTCTCGGAGGAGGCGGACGTATCGTTCACCCTCTCTCTCCCTTATCTTCCCTGCTGCTGCTTCTATGTCTTTGTCTAGTCTCGTCTAACTCTAACCCTCAAAGAGTTTCTCAGTTTTGTTCTCTAAAACCTAAAGAATTATGGATTTCATCAACTGGTCCCATAATGAAATTGAAACCTTCCTGGGCTTGGGAGAGCCCGAATGTCCTGCGGAGACGTTTACTGTCGGATACTCAATGGTCGGTTGCATCGTGTGTGCATTTTTGTTGACATGTTAATCTAAAGGTAATCTGCTCCTTCATTTCACTGGAACAAAACATGGAGTGCACGCTGAATAGCAAAACGATTTTGAATTTTGAATGAATTTTGAATCTGTGAGACCCCGGCTCCTCTTCATCTCAGTGTGCGCCTCTGATGTGAAATTGTGAATGCTACATCAGTATCACACACCCATGAACATGGGTGGGAGGGCCTATTTATGTCTTGCTCTGTTGCCTGGGTGATAAAACACCCCTGTGTTATGTACTGCAAGATGTATTTTATCTTAAAGATTTCTTCTTTTTTTTTAATCTTGAGTCATTTTTTCATTCTGTTTTCATAGTTTTCCAAAAGTACGGAGCCCCGCAGGGGACATGGGAGAAAAAAAAAAAATAGGGAGAAAAAAAAAATTAGGGAGAAAAAAAAAAATTAAGACGGACTTTTGCGAGATCTCGCAAAAGTATTGCGAGATCTCACAAAAGTTTTAGCCGCATTCTTCGGAGGCCGCCAGCTCGAAGCCGACCGGGAGGTCGAGGCACGATGTGCCGGGAAAGCGGTGTTCCTCCCGGCTGTAGTAGGTCTCGACCTCCCGTAAGCTTCGACCTAGTGGGTGTCAGATCTCCAAAAACGTCGGAGCACTTTTGCAAATATGTGATGTCTTGTAAACCGAGCAGGTATCTGATGTTTACACAACTACATTCACGCCTCAAAAAATCTTAAAAGTGTATTTTGTGACCCAGAAAGAGTAATATTACAACTAAGTAGCTGCCGCCATTGTTGGAGTTTTGCGAGATCTCGCAATACTTTTGCGAGATCCCGAGTTTGTTTTGCGAGATCTCGCAAAAGTCCGTCTTAATTTTTTTTTCTCCCTAATTTTTTTTTTCTCCCTAATTTTTTTTCCTCCCATGTCCCCTGCGGGGCTCCGTACAAAAGTGATTAGAGCAAATTAACTGAAATACATTTCCTAAGAACAATCTTCGATGGATGTTAAAATGTGTTTCCTGTGTTTTCTTTGAAATTCCTCAGAGGAAAGGATAAATCCCAACACTAGATCAGTTTAAAGAGTTTTACGATGCGCAGAGGAGGTCTCATTGATTCAAACGTAAAGCGTCAAACATCATAATCTACCATCAATTCATAAAGCAGAACTCAAGGATAAACTGTGCATAAGCTCCATTTTTTCATCTAATCAGCAGCTGGAAAAGTCAGATCGATATTTAAACTGCCACCAGCTGGTTTTCTGTGAGTATTCAATGGGATCACTTTGAGGTTATTCAGATGTTTCTGAAGGGACTCTGTGAGGCCATCACCATGTCCTTAATTTATGTTGTTTTCTTGCTTGTTTAACGTTTTAATAGGAATGTGGTAGACAATGCTCCACATTAGTATTTGTGCTGTGTTTCCTATGGAAGTAGCTTTAATCCATTAAAATTAATGTAGAAATCAATTGCACATGTTGTTTTTGACAGTCATTGTGTGCATGTTTGAGTTTGGCAATAGACTTTTTTTAGGTCTCTGTGAGTGTGTATATATATGTATTTTTTGAGCATAGGCAGAGACAGGCTGCCTAGATAAAAGAGATGCTCCCTGTTACATGTGTTTTCATCTCTGCAGGTCAATCATCCCTCCTCAGCTGGTTATTTGGCAACCCCAGGCCTTCACTGGTTCTGATGAAAAGGCGACAAAATGTAAGAAACAGCAGGCTTGGAAAGCAGTCAACACACAGTAACTACTCCCTAAGAGAAGGATACATTCCATCTGCAACTGCAAGAACATCTGATTGACTTTTAAAGCAGCTTATGGAGACATGTTAGCCCTTCTCAATAGAGGCACAAAAGTTAAAGTGTGTTGTTTATATCCATTTTTCTAGAAACAGGTTGTTCAGGTGGACACCATGATCTCCTCAACTAGCATGTCCCAGGTTTTTAACAGTTTCCATCAAGTTTTGCCATCAGGGAGGCATCTTTCTGTATCACAATGTATTCTGCAGCATGACAGCAATTCCACATTTACAGCTAGCTCTGCTAGTATCTGATGTAGAGATAGACACAGCACCACAGTGAAGTGACTGAGGGGCAGTAACAAAAGAAGGGTTTGGGGCGATTTGCATATAAAAGAAGAACTTGTCAGTTAAAGGATGAAGCAAAAGCTTATCCAAAGGTTTTAACTCTAATGTGAGCCATATTTTGCAAAATTAGCATCAAACTGTATTTAATAACACCCAAAACGAACAACTGAGATTCCTTTTTGTAATTCTAATATGTAATTGCTGGCCATTAAAAAGGAGGAAGTTTTAAGGAACTTCTGCACAGTATATCCGTCTTTTATATACAGTCTATGAGTCTGACTACAACTCCAAATCCCAAAAACTTAAAGCAGAATGAAATTATTTGCAAATCACCTAAACCCACATTTTATTCTGTAACACACAGAAAATATATCAGATGTTTAAAATAAGAAAAGGTGGGAGTGTGGAAGTGGATCACAAAAGCAGACGAAAATACAGCAGGTCGACTTAAAACCTACAGTGTGCCTTTAATTGGCATAGATATACAGAACAGTCCAAGGAAAAGTCCAAAAGGGTAACTAAATCCAGGAGTCCATGGAAAACCAAACTAACCAGGAAACAGGAAGGGATAGCAACAAAATGACAAGGTGCAAAGAACTGACTGGGCAGTAAATATAGTAAATACAGTACACTGAGAGATGATGGGAATAGGACACAGCTGCAGGAGACACACGGGTTCAAAAAAAGACAACAGTAAAACAAGAGGAAGTAAATGTCTTGACGCATGCTCGGCCATCCCACTTGATTATTTACAATGTTGCATTTTGCATTGCACTATTTTCTGAGAGGGTTAATCACATGCCCTCTACTGAAAAATGAATACATATTAATAATATATTTATTTCACAGAAGTGGTGAAGCCATGTTCAGAGTGCTAAACTCTGAACATGGGCATACAGACAAATCATAGAAGTTATGAACAATTGTAACAAAACACGACTGTTAAATTTATAGAAATAAGCCATGGGGTGTTATGACAATTTTAGGGAAAAGAAACACATAAAGAGCATAAAGATAAAAGAAATAAAAGAAATAAATTTTATTTGTTGGCGCCTTTCAAAGCATTCAAGGTTGCCTTACACCACAAAATTAATAACAAGAACAGCACCAAAGAGATTTAAAATCCAGGATTATTATGAATGTACTACATTAATGAAAACAGACCGATTCTTCAATTTGAACTGTGTTAAAGAGTCTAGCAGATGGGGGTGAAATGGTAATAAGATCCAAATACATGGTGCAGGACAGCAAAAGGCTCTGCCACCCATGGTGTTAAAGCTGAAGTCAGGACCAGACTTACCCTATATTATTTACAAAAATCATATTATTATTTGTGTTTCTGCTCATGCCATGTAGCTCTCTCCATCAATCCATAAATCACAGTAAAAAGAATAGAATTAGGTTTAAAAAAAATATTTACAACCACAAACAGAAAGCAAGGCTTTATAAAACCAACTGTTGTCCATCATTACAGTGTCTCATAGTTTGATGGAGACATATGCAAATAATCTTAATGTACATACAGCAGGGAATGGGACTGGATTAACTCATCTTCTACAGTTAAATAACATTGAAGTTAGTGTTTCATTATTGTATTTCAGTCAGTATCTTTCATGTTTTTACTACATAAAAAAAATACAACAGAGGGCAAAGCTACTTTACGCTCCCTCGTGCAGGTCCATGTTGACACAAGTATGCTGTGGAGGCCACACACATTAGCTATATTTAAATAGGTTATTACCATCATGATATCATCATAGTACCACAATACCTGCATTGTGTCCTTGGTCAGCTTGGGTTTTTTTGTTTTGTTTGTTTGGCTGTTAACTGAGCTGTGTCCTTAAGGGGCATGGCAAACCCTCATAGCTGCTAATTAGAAACACGTTTTTGAAAGCTTAGTCATTTATTATATTATATTAGTCATTTATTTATCCAGGTAAAAATCTCATTGAGATTAAAAATCTAATTTCCAAGACAGACCTGGCATCATGGCAACAAAAGTCAAAAATACACATGGTGCATAAGTACATAACATTCAAAACAACTACAATATCCCGATCAAACATGTGAAAAATATACAATAACAGATCAATTAAAACCAACATTAAAAACTGAGTAAAAGAGCTTTTCTCTCGTTTAAGATTAAGATTTAAGACTTAAGCTCCCCCAAGGTAACCAGTTCTAATAATTTCAGTTCCTTCTGCAGATTATTCCAGGAAACAGGAGCAGTGCGGGGTAACCTGCATGTGGCCAATAAAGCCTTGATTCATTCATTCATTCAGTTTATTTAAAAGGTTTTTTTTCCTAATTCTGTTCTGATTTTTGGGACAATCAATTGTATGATATTGTGAGATTAAAGGCAGTACTGCTTGTGGTTTTTACACATATAAACACATAAAGTCATTTATGTGACAATCCCATTAACAAACTCAAAGGAGAGATCCTGTGATCCTGTCAAGTTGGCTGGAATAAGGCCTAGCAGACAGCTTGTAACCCAATCAGCACCTGTCTGTCATTTAGTGATCACACTGCTGATAATGGTGCACTTTAAATCTACAGGCTTACTTGTTCACCACAGCGTAGTTGTTCTGAAAGCTAAGAGACAAAAACTGCTGCTATTTTTCCTGCACAGTTGCCATGGGTGGGGTTTGACCTCAAGTCCTCAGGAAGCCTAGAAAGCAAAATCTTTGCTCCATTTTTCATCCTTTTAAATCGCTGTTTACTGCCAGGCCATCTGTTACAGGAGTGCTTACCTTTTTTGTAGCTAAACATCATGTAAATATGATCTCTGTCATGTTGAGATGCCAATCTAACACGAGGGATAAGAATCAGCCCAGGACTTGTCGATACTGGGATGACTGCTGCCATTACAGGTAAGCAGCCAAAAAGCAGAAAAACTGGAAATTAAAAATTTGTAAATAATAAAAAAGAAACTTTTTCCCATCTTTTCTTTAAAGTAAAATATTGTTTGCCTTTCTGTTCAGTTGTCTTTTTTAAAATATTGTGTTTTCTCTTTTATTGTTGCTTTTTGCACCTCAGAGCCAAACCGAATCATTTTTCCTGCACCTGCAGTTGCAGGTTTTGTTTTTACATGAGAGGAGTCGCATTCCAGCTGCAACTCTTTCATCAGGATAGTTTCTGAGTGGATTTGGTTTGGACTACATGGATGTACAGTGTCACACATCTGAGAGTGCTGATGATGCTGCTGGTCTTTCAGATTTCAAATGAAAGCCAGGCTGATGTTTCTTTCATCTTGTCATATCTCCTACTCCTGTTTCAGTTGAACTTGGATGGCACATCTAGACTCATGCCTGCTGCTAAACGCTGTATTGCTGCTTTACTCTTAAGATTTAGAGAAACACATAAAGAGTATAAAGAAATATATATGAAAAGTGATTTTTAAACTGGTCACTAATAGGATAACTTGTTTTAAGTTTTTAAAAGACCACAGATTCAGCGTGCTTGGTGGAATGAGTAAGGGTGTTCCAAAATTTAGGTGCTGCAACCTTAAAGTAAGAGCAGTTAAAGGCCTTGATCAGAATGGAGAGGGTGACTGCTAGAATGTGGTCTTTGCAGTTTTAATCTAGAAGCAAGGATTTTGTATGTAATTAATTTTTTTTAAAGTCACATTTGAAAAGTGAGTTACTCTTAATGTTTCAAATACTTGCTAAAAATAGTCGGGGCCCATCTCTGCTCCTGACTGGAGGAGGTAGTGACGAGCAATAAAAATACAGGACTTCTTCGAGACCCTGTAACTGGAATGAATACAGAACGTGTTACTTGTAACGCGTTACTGTAATCTGATTACTTTTTCCAGGTAACGAGTAAAGTAAGGGATTACTATTGCAAAAACGGTAATTAGATTACCGTTACTTTCCCGTAGGAACGCTGCGTTACTGCATTACTAAAACCGTGATTTTTTTGCGAGAATGTCTCACGACAGTGACGTAAGCAAGTGCGACGTTAGTGACAACAGCTGTGTGCAGATCAACAATGGATCATATATCGAGTGCGGGAGAGAGTATGAGCGTGCAGCGTTTAAAGCGTGGAAGTACTGACCTTACTTTGAGTTTGATTCCATAAAAAGTGACAAAAACATTAGCGTCCATTGTGCGTGGGAAGAAAACTTCTTTTTAAAGCAAAAAAACCCCCCTAAACTTCCAAGCAAGCACCGGGAGTGCACTACCACGTAATGGGATACTCACAGAGAAACTCGCGGATTCTTCCACTGAGCGCTGCGGCACACCTGCACCAGGGTAAACCTCCGCCTAACCCACTCCTGCTTTACAGGTGAAAATAGAGCAACAGGACCGCTAGTCTTTGATGTTATTTATTTTCTGCTGTGTTTTACTTGCATCTATTTGAAAGACTGAGTGTAAACACAAAAAAAATATTTTATTTTATGTGCTGGAATGTGCAGAAAATAGGTTTAAATGTTAAACAAATTTCTTCCAGTCAGAGAATGTTGCATATAATAAAAATTTTCCTTGATGCATAAAGTTAAAAGATTAAAACTAATAAAACAAGTTTTAAAAAGAGACTTTTTCATTTGATTACATTTTGTATGATGGATTATGCAGAAAAAGTAGAATTGGGCTGAAAGATCTATCGCTTTATCACCTATTCAGGTTGTAAATCGTGTTTTTAAAAAGTAACTAAGTAACTAAGTAATTAGTTTCTTTTGAAAATAAGTAATCAGTAAAGTAACGGGATTACTTTTTTGGGGAAGTAATTGGTAATTAGTTACTGATTACTTTTTTCAAGTAACTTGACCAACACTGGTCAGGAGTGGGTCATTTGAGCACCTGCTGCCTGGCGGCATCAATCCATGGAGCTTTTGTGTTGTTTACACCAAATTACCCTACCTTGCATATGTAGCAGCACAAATCAAGAGCCATCAGGCAAAGTTTTACCTGTCTTCAATTTTGTCCAATTTTGATGAGCCAGCTGGAATATCAGTTTCCAGTTCTTAGCTGACAAAATTGGTATCTAGTGTGGTCTTCTGCTGCCGTACTGCATCTGCTTCATGTTTTCTATTCAGAAATGCTCTTCTGCATATCTTGCTTGTAGTAAGTGGTTATTTGAGTGACTCTCCATTCGCTTATGACTTATGATACCAGTCAGATATTTTTGCCCTGTCCCTCAGTGGATATTGTGTTTTTCAGACCATTATCTGTAAATTCTAGAGATAGTTGTGCAGGAAAACAGTTTCAGAGCAACTTGTCACAACACCAACTTGTTACAACACCAACAGTCGCGCCACTTTCAGTCACTTCTGAATTCTGATGCTCAGTTTGAGCTTCAGCAGGTTTTCTTTGTCTACAAGCCCAGAATGCAATGAGTTGATTCCATGAGACTGGCTGATTAGCATTAACGAGCAGCTGTACAAATGTAATTTTAACCTTTGCAGATAGACTGCTTTGAATTTTTTTTAAAACAATCTTGAGGGTCCTGCGCAGTATCTTAGCTGTTCCTAGAACTGCGCTCTTCTAGACAGAGATCTTGGATGTTGTTCCTGGGATCTGCTGGAGCCACTCGCCTAGCTTGGGAGTCACTGCACCTAGTACTCCGATTACCACTGGGACCACTGTTACCTTCACCCTCCACATCTTCTCAAGCTCTTCTCTGGGCCCTTGGTATTTCTCGAGCTTCTCGTGTTCCTTCTTCCTGATGTTGCTGTCATTTGGAACCGCTACATCTATCACTACGACCATTTTCTTCTGTTTGTCTACCACCACCATGTCCGGTTGTTTAGCCACCACCATTTTGTCCGTCTGTATTTGGAGGTCCCACAGGATCTTAGCTCAGTCATTCTCGAAAACCCTAGGCAGTCTCCCGTCTCCCTCGGGACTTCCAAGCCATACTCGACACAGATGTTTCTGTTTACTACGCCGGCCACTTGGTTATGGTGTTTCATGTAAGGAAGTCAGATTTTCTGTGTTATGCATTTTGGTTTGTAAGTTCAGGGCATTTTCTTCTCCACAGGACATTTTTCAGTTTTTGAAACCTGCATTGTGTTTATCTACGTATATTTTCTTTCCTGTCTTTCAGTGGAATAGTAACAAACTAGCAGCAGAAATATTGCACGTAAAAACAAAAAGCTGCTTACTAAGACACAGTGTGGACATACAAGCACTGTTCAAAGTCCAAAATTCTACAAATGACCTTTTCATTCCCATCCTCAGTCTTACATGAGAACTACATAATTAACCACGACACATTGCTGCATTAGTTAGGCAGGTATAGGGTGAGGAGCAGTGAGCTATGAAAGTTGCATTTACATGTACACAGACGAACCAACGTTTTTAATTTCTGTTGGAAGAACTAGGCCAGTGAATATCTAAATCTAAATCATTTTTATCCACACATCAAGCCAAAGCGGGTTGTGCAAGTGCTTCAGGCTGTTACTGCTGCAAAGCTAAGGACAGCTAATTTCAGAATTAACACTAGATTTTATTATCTAAGTATGACATGCCTTCTTCCTGACCCGGACCTCTGACACTGCCAGCATGTTAAAATAAATAGAAACCACTTTTATTCTTTGCGGCTACATTGCCTTAGTGTTTAACATTCTCTATGTCTGTTCACAGCACTCCTCCACTTTGTAATTTTAGTGAAAGCACTGGAGCGGCACATTGTCATCTTCATTGACTTGGCACTCTGCCCTTTCTTGCCTCTGTGAGGCAAAATCAAGTCAACAATACAATCATCCACAGACCGTCAATGTGTTCACTTTGTGTGATCAAATGCAAGTGCCCTATTAACCCTGAATTACCAAATGTGTAGCATCAACGTCCACATTCACAGTGACAGTGTGCTCATGTTAAAATAGGTTCTTCTTAATGCGACCAAACTCCAGACTAGAACTGTTCAGTGTAGAAGGCTATGAAATAAAAACAGCATTACTGCCGAGAAGCAACCTATTTCAGGAAAAACTGAGTCATCTAATAGTTCTTATCATTTTCCTTGTATGAGCAGAGTGGGAAATGGGTCCAGGAGCCTTTACTGAATGAAACAAGCTAAAAAGATGAATAATTTTAATTTGTGAGGTAACGCTACATGTTCACATGAATACTGGAGTGTGTGCTCTTATGCTTACGTGTATGAGGTTATGATAAATGCTATTATCATAAATCACGATAGAGTGCTCCCCTATGGATGAAGTAGATTTTATAGCACACTTGGGCTTTACCTTTGTTATGATTAAAACTACAACTAGGTATAAAGCCTGTCGTCCACCGGGAGAATTATAAAAGACAGACATCACCCCGCAATACCCCAGTGTGGTAGCACTGGCAGTCACCTCTATTTTTATAGAGAGATTTAGTCTGAATACTAGAAAATACTAGAAAATCATTTGTTTCTGCTCAGGTTGTATAAACAGTAGTGCCACAGGATAGATGTTTTTTGTTGTTTTTAATCACAATTGTATACACACACATAACTCTGAGAACTTCAGAACTGTAGAGTACACCATGATTCAGACAAATCCCATCGTGGAGTTACACTGTGCCTTGTAGATACAGTAGATGTGTAGTCTCCATTGCAACAACCAAAAGCATCATTCCCGCTCACTTTTACTGCTTCGTTTGGAGCTACACACAAAAGTATTTGCTAGCAGCCTTCTTTCTATCCAGCTGTTGCAATCCAGCCATGAGAAAAGAGCAGGTGGAAATTGGTAACATGTTGTTAATAACTTCATATTTGAAAGCTGTTAGCAGCCTGAGAGGATTCACAGATGTTACTCAGAAATATACTGTAACCCAGTGTCTGTGATCATGAGTAAAGGCGTGCCTGTTACGCCTCATATGGAGTTCCACAGGGTTCAGTGCTAGGACCAATTCTGTTTACATTATACATGCAGCATCATTAGAAGACATAGCATACATTTTCACTGCTATGCAGATGACACCCAGCTCTATCTATCCATGAAGCCAGATAACACACACCAATTAGTTAAACTGCAGGAATGTCTTAAAGACATAAAGACCTGGATGGCCGCTAACTTTCTGCTTCTTAATTCAGATAAAACTGAGGTTATTGTACTCGGCCCTGAAAAGCTTAGAAATATGGTATCTAACCAGATTCTTACTCTGGATGGCATTACCTTGGCCTCCAGTAACGCTGTGAGGAACCTTGGAGTCATTTTTGATCAGGACATGTCCTTCAACGCACATATTAAACAAATATGTAGGACTGCTTTCTTCCATTTGCGCAACATCTCTAAAATTAGAAATATCCTGTCCCAGAGTGACGCTGAAAAACTAGTTCATGCATTTATTACTTCCAGGCTGGACGACTGTAATTCATTATTATCAGGATGTCCAAAAAACTCACTGAAAAGCCTTCAACTAATCCAAAATGCTGCAGCAAGAGCCCTGACAGGGACTAGAAAGAGAGAGCACATTTCTCCTGTTTTGGCTTCCCTTCACTGGCTTCCTGTTAAATCCAGAATTGAATTCAAAATCCTGCTCCTCACATACAAGGTCTTAAATAATCAGGCTCCATCTTATCTTAATGACCTTGTAGTACCATATCACCCTATTAGAGCACTTCGCTCTCGCTCTGCAGGCCTACTTGTTGTTCCTAGAGTAATTAAAAGTAGAATGGGAGGGAGAGCCTTCAGTTTTCAGGCCCCTCTTCTGTGGAACCAGCTTCCAGTCTGGATTCGGGAGACAGACACTATCTGTACTTTTAAGATTAGGCTTAAAACTTTCCTTTTTGCTAAAGGTGACCCTGAATCCTCCCTTAGTTATGCTGCAATAGACATAGGCTGCCGGGGATTCCCATGATGCATTGAGTTTTTCCTTTCCAGTCACCTTTCTCACTCACTATGTGTTAATAGACCTCTCTGCATTGAATCATATCTGTTATTAATCTCTGTCTCTCTTCCACAGCATGTCTTTATCCTGTTTTCCTTCTCTCACCCCAATCAGTCGCAGCAGGTGGCCCCGCCCCTCCCTGAGCCCGGTTCTGCTGGAGGTTTCTTGCCGGAGGAAGTTTTTCCTTCCCACTGTCGCCAGAGTGCTTGCTCATAGGGGGTCATATGATTGTTGGGTTTTTCTCCGTATCTACTGTACAATATAAAGCGCCTTGAGGCGACTTTTGTTGTGATTTGGTGCTATATAAATAAAATTGAATTTAATTGAAATGTCTTTGTCTGTTTTATAAGATGGCAGTTCTCCAAGTAGGTAGCAACAATGCACTGTGAGGGTTACTCAGGAAAAGTCATTTAAATCAAATCAAATCAAATCACTTTTATTGTCACATCACATGTGCAGGTACATTGGTACAGCACATGTGAGTGAAATTCTTGTGTGCGAGCTTCACAAGCAACAGAGTTGTGCAAAATACAATAATGTAAACAAGCAAAATACAAGAATGGCTAAATCTGAAACTAATACAATATATAATAGTATATGCATTTGTTGCCTCCCTAAGATGATGACCAGAGGGGCAACTGGTTTCCTGTTCAACAACGTGTGGCGCTGTGATAAAGAATAGAAAAAGGGACACACGTTGAGCTGATGTCAGTTTCACAACAGGAAGGTTTATTCTTCACAACAGCTTAGAACAGCTTCAAGTATCACCATACTAACTGCAAAGAAATGGCCTTATGTTTCAGTCCAGTTTACCATACATGGCCACAGTTCCCTGAGCTAAAGACTGTATAAATCTCTCAATACAACTTTGACAAAACATAAACGAAATATTGCTTAAATCCATTGATTTGTTTTACAAAGATAAACAAAACACAATAGTGTACTCTGTACTTCATTTTTAACTACATTTACAAACATAAAATTAACTCATTTTAATTCTTGTTCAGCACTAAATTATTTATGTGAAATGTATTTCCACTGTACTGACAATGTAACTTCTGTTTTTTTAAATATAGCTATTTTACTCTTGACAAGAAAATAATGTCTTTGACATAAAACAAACATATTCACTGTTCTTATACAACCTACAACTATATAGAGTGCAATGCTCCTTTAACAGCGTTCACTACTACTGTGCAGTCAGCATTGATCAAACAGTTTCCTTATAACACTTTATAAATGTCTTTGTATTAAACCACAAACTTGTTCTTATAACCACAAGATCAACCAGAAGAATAAAACATAGTATGAAGCCCATTTATCCGAGTGCATAATACATTAAGAGTTCACAGTCCAGAAGTCTCTCACAGGTCAGATTAGCGTCCCCACACACACTCAGTATTCCACATTAGCCAAGTCCGCTAGCATTAGCATCATTTAGCCTGCAGCCATAACCCACAATTCAGACACAACTCAGAATGAATCTATTTCTTTAGCGAGTTGCGCTCATTACCCACATAAACAACATCGTCCGTTTGTAAGGTCTGCAGTATACATTCATTTAAATGCATTTACTAACCTGTGATAAAGAATAGAAAAAGGGACACACGTTGAGCTGATGTCAGTTTCACAACAGGAAGGTTTATTCTTCCTCTGTGCCCCAAAAGGGCTACTCGATACCACTGCGCGTAATGCGCCCTCTAGCGGCTGGATGTAGGATAGCATTTTAAATGACAGGTACAAAGATAGAATCACAACAAAACACAACAACAACTGGGCTGTTTTCCCCAGTTTAATTCTGATACTATTTTTTACTAGAAAGCTATTTTCAACTTTCTACGCGCGCGCGCGCGTGTGTGTGTGTGTGTGTGTGTGTGTACACATATTTTACAAATTAAATAGAGTAAACAATAAATAAAATATATAAAAATATACAGAGTTGAGACATGTGCAAAACAGTGGCATTACTGTACAGTATGGAGTGCATAATGTTAAAGTTCCAGTAGTGAAGCTGAGGTGTCTATGACGTGTTCAGCAGTCTGATGGCCTGGTGGAAGAAGCTGTCTCTTATTACATGTTACTCATTACTTTTCTTAAAAGTAATGCAGTATGTTTCTTAATTACTTGCCATGACATCATCATTACTTCATGAAATGACCTGAAATGTATTGTTTCATAATTACTAGGTAATAATGTAAACCTATACACACCAACACAAATTTATATTTTAATCAGGATGCACATTTAATCTTTCTTCTAGTGTTTATGATTATTCGTCCAGAATTGCTGTGCGTTGCTGACCTACAGCAGACAAGAGCTTCTGGACATCTGGACTCATAACTCCAACAGTTTTATCGCCGATCTCCGACTCATCCCAGAGATCTCCAGAACACCGGAGGCTGCCCACTCTCCCCAGCCGGGCGGAAGTGCACGCAGACGGCGCCGAGATTGTAAACAAAGGCGAGGTAGGCGCGGAGGGCTACGGGCTAAGCTAAAGCTAACACCACACCAGCTGCCTTTACCCAGTATTTTCCTCGCCAATGTCCGTTCTCTGGCAAACAAAATGGATGAGTTACGGCTCTCCATCACTAACAACAGACAGATTATGGACTCAAATGTCATGTTTTTCACCGAAACATGGTTGAACAACAGCTGCCCGGACAATGCTATCGAGTTAGCAGGACGCCACACACACCGAGCCGACAGGCTAGCCGATGACTCCGGCAAGACCAGAGGTGGAGGTTTGTGCATTTATATTAACAATGCTTGGTGCATGAACTCCACTACTACTGAGAGTCACTGCTCACCTAATGCGGAGTTTTTAATGGTAAAATGCAGACCTTATTATCTCTCCAGAGAACTCACTTCGATCATACTCACTGCCGTGTATATACCCCCCGACGCTAATGCTAGGTTGGCCATGAAAGAACTTTCTGCAGCCATTAACAAACACCAGAATAAACACCCCGAGGCTGCTTTCATTGTTGCTGGCGACTTCAACCACACCAATTTAAAGACAGTCCTCCCCAGATTTCACCAACATGTCTCCTGCCACACCAGAGGAGACAAGACTTTAGACCATGTGTATTCCAACCTGGCTGGAGCCTACAAACCAACACCCCTCCCCCACATTGGACAATCGGACCATCTCTCCCTGTTCCTCACACCTCGGTATTCACCACTCATCCAACGTGTGAAACCTGCTGTGAGGACAATTAAAGTGTGGCCAGAGGGGACAGACGCAGTGCTCCAGGACAGATTTAAAAACACAGACTAGAATATGTTCACCCACACAGACCTGGACCAGTACGCCTCATCTGTACTGGATTACATCCCCAAAACCACAGCCAGTGTCACCACCCAGAAACGGATCACCATGTACCCCAACCAGAAGCCTTGGATGAACCGGGATGTTCGTCTCCTCCTGAAGGCCCGCAACACCGCCTTTAGGTCAGGAGATGCACACGCCTACAGTACAGCCAGGACTAATCTAAAGAAGGGCATCAAAAAAGCCAAACACCATTACAAAAAGAAGGTAGAAGAACACTTCTCCAACTCCAACCCCCGACGCATGTGGCAAGGACTCCAGACCATTACAGACTACAGGACCACCAAACCCTCCCCCGCATCCTCTGATGTCTCCTTCCTCAACGAGCTCAACAACTTTTATGCTCGTTTTGAGCGAGGGAACTTCACAACCACAACCAAAGCAGACGTGACGCCAGACCACCAACCTCTGACTCTCTCCCCTACCGATGTAGGAGCGGTGCTGAGCAGGATCAATGTCCACAAGGCTGCAGGCCCTGATGGCATCCCCGGGCGTGTTCTCAGAGCGTGTTCTGGGGAGCTTGCAGGAGTGCTCACAGACATATTCAACCTGTCCTTGGCCCACGCTGTGGTACCGGCCTGCTTCAAATCCACCTCCATCGTCCAGATACCCAAAAACTCCAACCCATCTTGCCTCAATGACTACCGCCCAGTAGCACTCACCCCCATCATCACTAAGTGCTTAGAGCAGCTGGTCCTAGCACACTTCAAATCCTGTCTCCCCCCCACCCTGGACCCCCACCAATTCGCATATCGCCAGAACAGGAGCACAGAGGATGCAGTCTCCATCGTGACAACGATGAGGCCGCCTACAGGAAGGAGGTGGATCGTCTGGCTGAGTGGTGCGACACAAACAACCTGCTGCTTAACACCGAGAAGACCAAGGAGCTCATCGTGGACTACAGGAGGAATGCTGACCCACATCCACCCATCCACATTAAGGGGACGGCTGTGGAGCGTGTGAGCAGCTTCAAGTTCCTGGGAGTCCACATCTCCGAGGATCTCACCTGGACGACCAACTGCTCCAAGCTGGTCAAGAAGGCTCACCAGCGCCTCTTCTTCTTGAGGACTCTGAGGAAGGACCACCTGTCCTCAGACATCCTGGTGAACTTCTATCGCTGCACCATCGAGAGCAACCTGACCAACTGTATAACAGTCTGGTACGGGAACTGCTCTGCCTTGGACCAGAAGGCGTTGCAGAGGGTCGTGAAAACTGCCCAGCGCATCGCCGGAGCACCACTTCCTGCCATAAAAGACATCTACAGGAAGCGGTGTCTGAAAAGGGCTGGGAAAATCATCAAAGACCCCAGTCACCCATCACATGGACTCTTCACCCTCCTGCCCTCGGGGAGGTGCTACAGGAGCCTCCGGACTAAGACCACCAGGTACCGGAACAGCTTCTTCCCCACAGCCGTCAGACTCCTGAACTCTGCCTCCTGACATCTGACCCACGTTAACTCATGGACTGGACATACACACACCCACAATGGACAACTGTACCCTCAAACACACAATAATAACATGGACTGAACCACCACTCACAACCACCAGCACTTTATATAGCCTCTGTAGAATTATCCACATATCTCACTTATCTTAACTGCACTACTGTATAGCTCTGTGTAAATAATCATTCTGTACATTCGATAATCTTTAATCCTACAACTGTTTACAACTTCCATAGTTCCCATTTCTGTATAACTGTATATCTCAGATTTCTGTAAAGTTATTTATTTCATATTCTGTATAGTTTTTCATATTTATATCCTGTTCATAGCCTGTACATAGCTTGTACTCACTACAGCCTGTACATACTTATAGTTATAGAATATTCACAACATACTTCATACCGTGTACATTATAACATACCATAATAGACCCATTTCTGTAATATACTCACATATCTATATTATTGCTAATATATATTGTAATATATCTATATCACTAAAGCACTTCTGGATGGATGCAAACTGCATTTCGTTGCCCTGTACCTGTGCATGTGCAATGACAACAAAGTTGAATTCTATTCTATTCTATTCTATTCTATTCTATTCTATTATGAACACAAAGCCAGCAACACAAAGAAAGCTAAACCAGCTCAAAGACACTTTGAAGTGATTGTCACAGTGATTCTACTCTGAAAACACCAACAGGTACAAACGGGAGCTACAAGCCTGCTCATCACTGTGTTTGTTACCCGTTGAAGATCAGGCTCTGCTCTGCACACACTCAGCTGTATCATCATGCCTGGTTCTTGGCTAGCTTTTTCGCAAAGAGCCAAACGTGCTTTAGCAGTATACAGTGCTTCTGTCCTGAATGCAGTTTGAACTTTACCATCACGCTCTTGTGCTTTTGAGCAATAAAAACAAAATAAGTAATGTCCACATTTCTGCTTTTGACCACCCCAACCGAGCTAGCGGTCTGCGGATTGATACTGAAATATCAATTCTTCAAATACCCGATATTTATGTTCTAGAATCAATTCTCATCTTAAAATATCAATATTTTTGTAATTTGGGGTGTTTATTCATTAACAGGAACACAGTAGAAAGTACCTGTATTACTGGGACCATCTGAATGACTGGTAGGAACTACTTCTTCCACCTGTCATAGTGAAATACAGCTGTATAAATGCATCATAGCTCACGTGTGCTCATTCACTCAGCCACAGAACTATTAAACACAAACACAAGTAAGTTATTATCACACAGAAGATTATGACGAGCTTATGATGAGGTGAACTGAATAGGAGAGGGACAGGTGCTGCTAGGGTGATATCACTCCCGGATAAATGGATTATACTGTATATGCCAGGTGTCATTGAAATATACAGCATACTTACAGTAAAACAGCCTTTAGACTTTAAAATATAAAAATACAACTTAAAACATTTCATACATATGACAGATAGATAATAACACGCATTTATAAAACGTCTCAGTTGTGTTATTATTTTCAGTCGGTCGCATTTGTTTTGAGTGATTGTTAATTGAATATTTTCAAATGTAGGTGTTGACTTTTGGGGGGGTTATTTTGTATATGGTAATTCTTCATAATCAAACAATAAGAACGAGTAGTCTGGTGTCTTGTATTCATTGTAAAGGTACAATTTGAAATACACTACGTTTTATTTAGATTTTCCAAACACATTAGGTTTTTGTGTAAAGTATCAGTATCCAATCAGTATCGTTGATACTAGCCGGAATTTTACTGTTGATCCGATCGGAAAAGAAATCAGTGGTTATCGCACATCATTAACACAAACTGAAATCAGCTGATTGCAGCTGTCAGGGTCCCTGGTCGGTGACCCAGTGTTTTCAGTTTTGTTCATGTTCAGTTTATTTTGCCACTTCCATGTGCTCACTTCCTGCTTTTCCTGTGTCAGCTCATCTTGTGTCATTAGCCAGATTATGTTCAGCTGTGTACTCACCGGTCTCTCATTATCATCCTCGTCAGTCTGTGTATTTAAGCCCTCTGTTTCTACTCGTTCACTGTCGTGTCATTGATGTTATGTTGTCGTTTCCGCCTGCGTTCAGTCAGCCAGCCATTCAGTCAGTCCTTTGTTCATTCAGTCAGCCGTACAGCCAGCCATTTCCTACCTCTGTTCTGTTTGTTCACTCCATCGGCAATAAACACCCACCTTCACCTACCTGTGAGTCCAGCATTTGGGTCCTCCTTCTCTCATCCACGACACTACTCCTGACAGCAGCGCAAGTGCACAGAAAAAAAAAGCGTGCTTGTGTTGTTTTGTTTTGTTTTGCTTTTTCTTTCTATCCACCTGATGCAGAGAACTGACCAACTTTTCCAAGTACCATCATAATTGTAACAGTAACATAACAACTGAATTTAGTGGAGTAAAGCATTACTAAAAAATGTGCATATGCAGTATCAACACAATAAACGTTCCAGCATTAGACAAACTCAAACAGAATTGATTCCAACATCCATGGGTGTTGTTTCTGTTTGGCTACTCACTCCGTTATTACTCACTCCACTCACGCCTTTATTTAGCCCCAAATGATCAAGCTGTTTAAAACAGCAAATACACTAAGGGCCTGCACAAAAGCCCAGTATATGATTAAAAAAAAAAAAGCTTTTCAACTGGAAATCATGCAAAGCTATTTCAGCAGAGTCCAATAATAACATCAAGCAAAAAACAGCAGAATTGATATGTGTCTGTCTGCGTCCTGGAGAATAAAAATTGTACATGTTTTATTATTTGGGTAGCATCAGCCCTGGTCTTACAAGAATAAAATCTCTTATACTGAGGACACAAGTGTCTGTTCCTCAGTCTAATAGTTGTGAACTTCACAACTATTAGACTTTTCTTAATTTACAGATATGAAAAATAAACCACCACATCTGACGCTGAGTGACCATTTTGACTGAGGAAACGTTCATATTAGGCCTGATTCACTAAACTTTTCATAGAGATTTTCTTAATTTGCACACTAAAAAGGTGTAGGTGCAAAATTAGCATCTGTTTCAGGACACATCCACAGCAACACCATCATCACCAGCATCACCTTCAGGAGGAAAGCACTAAAATTGCTGCTATAGAGAAGCCTGGCCACTGATCCAAAAATGCAAAAGAATTTTATGACTAGAGAAGCTGGAACATTACTGTCCAAGGTGGAAGTCAAAATATGCATTTTATAATGTGTAAACTGTAAAATAAAGTGTAAATATCAATCTGCTTGTATACCTTCATACTGAAGTTGTAAATCCAAGAACAATGAAAGGCCATCAAATTCAAATTTTGGAATAAATTTAGCTAATGCATTAGTTAGTTACTTAATTAGATTAGTTATAACATTGTTTTCTGTTATGACCTTAAATTGAATTCACTTTTAATATGGCAAGCATTTATTTATTTATATCTTTTTACACTTTCCAGCACAGTCAGGCTGTTATTTGTGTGTACACAACTCTCTGAGGCCATTATTTGGTCAGATTCTCCAATTGGGTAGCCATTAGTATGGACTGTTTTAGCACGCACTTATATGTGTGCTAAAACTTGTGCATTTATGCTTAAATGTTTTTGTGACTGAAGCTTCTTTCTCTTGCCTTACAGACACACTCACTCTGGTGCAATCAAAGATGTTCACTGCGTGGGTAGAGGGTACATCTCCAAGGAGTTAAGATAATACTCTGATCAACCCTGTTAAACATCACTGAACAGCATTTTTTCTGACTGTGTCAAGCTTACTCATTGTAACGTGCGGTGGAGATGAAGCCAGGTGCAGGTGGATAGCGAATGAGCAACAGCTTCTGACTTTCCAAAAGTACTCATTTATTTACAATATCAAAAATAAAAGTGCTACCTCTACCACACATTACACGAGAACACACTAGTCCGCGTACACACGGTAGCATCCATTACAGGGAGAGTGCGAAGAAGAACAAAAAGGGGGTGACACACCAGTCATGAGACAGGAGGCGCCGCCAAGTGGTGATACACTGCATTACAATAGCAACTGTTACATCATGGAAACTGTAATGAACTGGCTAATGTTTAACTTTGAATTTTTCCCATAGGTCTTTTGCAGAAGGTCCCTATAGACAAAAACTAAATGGGAAAAATTGAGCAGGGTTAGTGTCACACTAATAAAGGAATATGTCTGTGAAGGTTCTCAGTCATCCAGGTCATCGTAGTCAAAGGAGCTTGCAAAGAAAAGCGTCTGGACTAGTGGGAGTAACTCCCACTAGGTTTATATCTGGGACTCTCCACCATTTGACCTTAGAACTGAAGAAGCTTTTCGGATGAGAGGTGAAACGTCTTCAAGCAACTTAAAGAAGTCCAGACGCTTTTCTTTGCAAGCTCCTTTCACTAATAAAGGAATGTAACTGTCATTTCTCATTTGAATGAGAATATTCATTTAGAGGAAATCATACGGGATTGTGTCACAGTTATTACTTACCTAATTATTACTTCCCTGAAAACTGATATTTAAAATTCTGTAAGTAGTTTAACAAAATTTTGACTTTCTTATATCAGTTCTGAATCCATTCACCATACAGCTTACCAGCAACACAGTCTTGATTGTCACTGCCATCTAGTGAGTAGCCGAATAAAATGAAATGAAATGAAGCAGCTGCTTCATGTCATTAGGAAGATTGCTTTTGCTTTAGTTTTTATTTCAGTTAATAATTATAAGAAAAATAGTTATTAATGAAATGTACTGTGCAACTTGCATGCTGCTTTTCGGTCTTTACTTTAGTAGGTGAATGTCAGTTGATGTTATTAGAGCTGTGGCTGTTAAACAATATCTGTCAAGTGTCTATTAAGTGATAGAAGTAAAAACAAAATGGTTCCGAGCAAGGTGCTCCATCCTGACATGTTGTTTTGCTTTAGTGTGATGTGAATATCAATATATGTTTACTGAGTCACAGCTGCTTAACTTCGAGACCCTAGCCTCACATGTCATGCTTGACCTGTGAGGATTACAGCAAACACTTTTTCAGTGTGTCATCACATACAAAATACACTCATTCAGTACCAATTATTGCTCTTATTAAGGAGCAGACCACTTAAACATTAAAGGATTTACTGACTCACTCGTCAGTGATCATAGTAGTCAAAAGATCATTGCATAAGGAAGACATGGTGGGGGATGCTATATTGAAAATGAAACAAAAAATCCTGATTATCTGTCATAAAAATTGATGAACACTTACTTTTTCGTGATGTAATGTTTTTATTAAACAATATCATAAATTAAACAATTCAACAAAAACTACTTATGTTAATATAAAAGAAGAAAATCATTGAGTTTTATCTCAAGATCACTGTTTTCATACATAGTTAGGGATCATTAAACTACTCTGAATCTGAATCTCACTTTCTCTCGCTGTCGTGGGCGCGGTTAGCGTCATGACGTAGGTTGCTGCTACGTAAACCGTTCGGCGCAAAAATTCAAACGCTGTACAGGAAGAAATTTGCTGCTTGTTCTTTCTGTCATATTACAACTTATAACGGGTCTACATAAGTCTCCGTCGGATTTAAGGCAATTCTCGGTACGTTTCGGGGCTGAAGCAAGTCTTGTGATAAAGTTTTTATTTGTTAGTAAGCCTGCTAACGCTAACTGTAAGAACACGTTCATACCGAAGTTAGGGTTGTTATGCTAAAATGCATGTAATGTTAGCTTAGCGTGAGCATGTAAGTGCGTTTGAGCTGTACATGTGTTTCTTTCGTGATTATTTTACTAAACTAGCTTACCAAATATGTTGTGCTAAGATGGCGTTTGCTTTCTGAAAATTGATTTTAATTGAATGTATATAACCTTTTCACTGGTTTAATACTTTATTGTAGAGTTCCTTTGTTTATATGCGAGTAGCGTTCAAGCTAAGTTAAACTGATGGAAATCCAGAATAAAGTCAATGGGAGTCTACAAAAGGAAGGATTCGCTGGCTGTGCTATGCTAATAAATGATGAACCCTTAAAGTAATCAACGTTGTTTCGGTAGCAAACAGGCAAGATTAATGCGAACTTAACTCTAGCATATCGTGCTTGCATAACCAGAGCCAACAATAAGAGTTTCTTGTATTTTTTTCTCCCAATTTCTTTGTCATCATAAGATCACATTCTCTCTTCTTATTCTCATTAGTGACTTTTAAACTTGGCATAAACTTTGTTTTCCTTTATAAGTTCCAAACAGCTGTAACAACACAAGCACAGCACTTTGTAAAAACAGCTGTTTCAGAGTTATGTTAGCATCAAATATATACCTTAATTCCTCATCCCGTGGGTTGTATTGACAGATTTCACCACCGAGATCCATTGAGTTACTTTTAATATTTTTCCTAAAGATTTTATTTGGGTTGATTAGAGGAGTTTTTTACATGTAAATTTTGGTTTTGGCTCAGTTAACTACAACAAATAGTTAACTGAGCCAAGTTAACTTTCTCTCCTGCTTCAAATTGATATGTGTACGGTACATTCAGAGCACTGAATTCTGCTCTTTAAGCACAATTTTTTTCCAACCCTCTGTTCAGTCCAAACATCTTTTCCTATCTCCAGCAAAGATGAGCGCAGCCTCCACACCCGTCTCCCGGGTACGACCAGGATGGATGTCATCCTGTTTGAAGAATAAGGGTCTGTCCCCTGCAGGCAGCAGCACTCCACTGCTGTCAGCTTTCCCTGGAAACGATGATGAGCAGGAGCGACGTCAGCGTAGGAGGTCAAGAGTCATTGACCTTCAAGCTGCAAGTGATTCCTCCTTAAATGACTCTGCATCTCACAGGTATGCTGTAGATAATGGCAAAACTAAAAGTAATTTGTAAAAACATTTTGTGCCATGGCTTTGACAAATAGTGCCTGGCTGCTATGTATCATGTGAGCTCAAAGACAATCTCATTATCCTAATCAGCACTGTGGGAACTCCTGCTGCCGTGCCCAAGTTGTCAAATGCACAGATCTCAGAGCATTACTCCACCTGCATAAAACTCTCCACTGAAAATGTAAGTATTTGTATGTGCATGCATTTTCCTCTTTTTCCCTTTATAGTAAATGTCCTTTGTCTTTCTCTGTGATTAGTAGATGAGAAAATATGACAAAATACAGGAAAAATAAATTAATAAATTACTTTTTTTTTTATTCTTATCAACAGAAAATCACCACAAAAAATGCATTTGGTCTGCATTTGATTGATTACATGGCTGATATTCTCAAACAAAAGGATTCAGAGCTCACCAACTTCAAGGTATGTGTAACTGATTGTTTCATTCATCATTTTGGTTATCTAAAAGTCTTTGAACTGATTTAAACATTTGAATGAAGCATCATGATAAATAATTTTCTGGTTGTTGGAGAACATAGAAATGTTGTTTGTTTTTTAAGTGTGTTTAAAATATCAGGAAAATATATTTCTTAGACTCAGCACCCACCTGACTTGTTTAAGTTAGGCAGGTGCTAACACCAGTTAGATTTTAATTCAGGGAAGCAGAATTTATACAAAATTAAGGCTGCATTCTGTCCAGTGTGGTCTCTCATCTCACAGGCAATAAGTTCACTCATTCTGAGAAAGTGCAGGATTGTGTATTAACCTAGAGTATCTGCAGGGGTATTGTGGTGTAATTACTTCAACATATGAAGGGTCCTATAAAAGGTGATGTCGTACACTGTGAAATATGTATTTATTATTAAGTTTTGCAAGTAGTATCCTTCAATATTTACATCTTTTCATCCTAAAGGTGGCAGCTGGCACTCTGGATGCCAGTACGAAAATCTACGCTGTGAGAGTGGATGCTGTTCATGCTGATGCCTACAGAGTGCTGGGTGGTCTGGGTGCTGAAACCAAACCTGGAGAGGGTGAGAGTCTCTGTATTGTTGTTGGATTTTTCTTTTAACCGTACTTGTGCTGTGGCTTGAGCTTTCTGGCTTTTTCTAACACAGTTTTAAAGTTGTTGAACCCACCTTCCTGTACTATTGAACATTTTCTGCTTTTTTTGAATTCCTTGTGCATACACAGGCCATGGTGCAACAGAGGAAGATGGAGATGATGCAGGACTTGCAGGAGGTGAAGTCACTGCCAAACAGCCAAAGAAGAAAAGGCCTCCCAAGAAGACAGTAGAGCAAAACCTGAGCAACATCAACAGTGCTGAGTCTGAAAGGAGATGTGAGGTATGTAGAGGTCTTAGCAAAGTAACTAAGATAATGCGCACCTCAGTTCTTCTTTTTTTTTTTCTTTTTTTTTTGTTGTACTTTTTGAAATAACAGAAGTATCGTTCAGGGCTTCTGGACCACTATGCCAATGACTAATCATGGGAAATATTCCTGCTTATTGCTTATGTCATGCAGCAATAAGCAATAATAGAATATAGCTATCGATGTATAGATCCAGGAATACAGCATTTGGGTTAAATGAGAATGAATTGAAAACAACCTTTGCAAGATCTAGGCTCATTAATGCACATAAATGAACAACACTAAAAACATTCAGAGGTTGTTTGTTTTGTTTTCATTTCACTGTTTGGATTTTGGGTCAAATCATTCTGTTTTGTAGCCAACAGACTCAGCTATGTTGTTATCTTATACCACTAGAATAGAAGATGCAACTCCCTCGAAATGCAGTACACACCCTCACTCCATTAAAATAGGTGAAATGCTTTAAACTGATATATATAATATAGAAACAACAAAGACCCAGAGAGAGGTAGATCTCTATTTTTATGCCAAATGTAATTACCATCGATACGCAAACAGTGCTGTAATCTAAGTAAGCAGTACTTGATTCTAACCAAGGAAACTATACTTTGCTAGTTTCTTCACTTAAGGTAATGTAGCTGTTTTAACAGCTGATATATGTGATGGGTTTTGAACATGAGCTGAAAGTATATTCATTAGGCTTGGGCTATTTATGAGCTTAGATTTTTGTTAATTATTTAATTAATTAAATCCTTATTGATATGAACATGCTTCAGCTGTGATTATATTACTTGAGGAAAAGGTTAGTGTAGAGGAGAATCAGTAAAAAAAAAACCAGCCTTCTGTTTTATTTCCTGTACAGAAACTCAATGTTCAACATGATAAGCTGGAAAATACAAATTTATGAATACTGCTTACTATTTTTGGTGTTGTTATATATTTAGCAGTCAAATTAAGAACGATCTTACTGTTTAGAACTGGAAAAAAAGGGTGGCACAGTCCCCGTACCAAATTTTTATATGCATTTATGTGCAGAGGTCTCTTTACTAAATGTTAAACAACTTCAGCATCACTGCTAGAGTTAATGTTGGATTACTATCATGGATTACGGCTTAAATCCACTGATGATTGATACGTTTGTTTGATTTAGATCAATAGTTAAATTAGATGTTGTCTTAGAAGACACCTCGAGGGATTTTTCTTTTCTTTTTTTTCATTACTATCACAGCATCACTTTGCCATAGTAATAAGCTTAAATGCCTCTTAGTTGATATCAAGCTAGGTTGTGTTTATGATAAACTTTCTGTCTTCCCCACAAAGGTGGACCCCATGTTTCAGCGGATGGCCTCATCCTTTGATGAGAGCAGCACAGCTGGGGTCTTCCTGTCAGTTCTTTTCAGTGAGAGCAGTCGCTGCGAGCTGCTCTTTCCATCCCACATGACCCTCCTGCAGTCCAGACCCGCCTACTCTCCTCCATCTCCACAGGGGGTCCCAGCATCCCCATTCATGGGTAAAAGTCTTTCAATAAGCCCAATAAATTCATTTACACTTGGACGTTAAATATTGTGCCGCTAGTTGGATGTTCATAAGAACCTTAATAATAATGGATTGGATTTATATAGCGCTTTTCAAGGCACCCAAAGCGCTTTACAATACCACTATTCATTTACTCTCACATTCATACACTGGTGGAGGCAAGCTACAGTTGTAGCCACAGCTGCCCTGGGGCAGACTGACAGAAGCGAGGCTGCCATATCGCGCCATCGGCCCCTCTGGCCAACACCAGTAGGCAAGTAGGGTAAAGTGTCTTGCCCAGGGACACAACGACCAGGACAGAGAGCCCAGGGATCGAACCGGCGACCTTCCGGTTACAGATGCGATTCCCAACCCCCTGAGCCACGGTCGCCCCCCTTAGCACTGTATCACTGTCATCCTTCGGGTTCTCCCAGAAATGAAAACTTGTCTTTCTGTAACATGTCACTCGCAGCTGGACTGCAGCGTTCCCAGGAGAAAAGCTCCGTCTGCCCCTCACTGCAGGACTTCTCGTTCACTAGCTGGAATCCGGAGCAGGTAAGAGAAAACGGATCTAGTGCTTATTTCTGTCAGTTGTTTCTGAATACTAGTTGTAATATGATTAGGTTATGGAATTTCCATCCTACAAATCTGATTTAATCCTTTGTAAACTGATCTCCTTTGTTTTGTTCAGTTCTTCACTCTCTTTTAGTAGATACATAAAGGAAACCCTATTTTACTACAGCTCTAGTGTGAGCAACTATTTTTGCTTGCAAAGTAAAAGTCCTTAGAAATGTAAAGTCCTGCAGGTTTGAATTTAATATTCTATGCATGTTCTTTCAGACCATGAATCAGCTCTTAGAGAAGATGAAGCAGGGCGATCATGTGTTTGACGTGAACAATGAGCCTGAGCCAGAGCCAGAGGAAGATGACTGCCCTGACTTTGATGGTGACTATGAGGAGGGAGTGGGTGACTGTGAGGATGGATCAAAGGAACACAAGGAGGGTTGTGAGCCCTCTGGCAAAAGAAGGTAAGATTGAGGATTGGACAGCAGCGCAGGGAAGTCTTTTGTTTGTTTTTTTCCCTTCCTCTTGTCTGTCTCCTAAACCTTTTCTATAAATGGATGGTAAATTTGCTTTCGTTTTTAGTTTGAATGGTTTTATGATGCCATACAGGGATGTGATTCCCATTGGAGAGGGAGACATCGCCACCATGTGCTTGCAGCTGTCCTCTCAGCCCAGGGAGTATTCATACTTCAGCCCCAGGACCATGGCCACGTGGGCTGGACCTGGCTACTGGCAGTTCAAACCGAAACACAAGTGTGAGTGAAATTAAGGTTTTAGCAAAGACCCATTTTAGTTGCAGTAAAAGCGTTGCATTATTGCACCTTATAACAAAATACCAAACTCCAAATTTTCTTTGAAAGTAAATAAAGTAATTTCTGTAAGCTTTCATATTTAAGAAACCATCCACTTTACAAAGCCGATGAGAAGCCAGAGACGTTAAAAAGGTTTTGAAATTGTGCTGCTTTTTAAAATATTCCACTTCCCAGCAGTCGGTGGTTACAAAGAGCTTCTGTTTTCATCACACAAAGAAACTCCTCAGCACAACTCCTTAGCTTAACCACCCTACTTGCATGTACTACAACAGGTCCTGAGTAATACGCGTCAGTAAGAAACCGACTAGAATAACTGCTGAGGATCAAACCACTCTAGATCTGATATGTCGTTAGTGACTTGTAACACAGTGCCTTCTGAAGCAGAACACGGTCTAAATATTATGTCCTGCTGTGCTGCAGTTGTTAAACATCACAGCGCCATCCTTCAGGTCAGATTTGGCTTCAGATATAGAGATATTTGTGAGATGTGAGCAGACATTAGAGAAGTAGTTACGCTAAACAAGACATGTTACATATTAAAGTTTGTGTAGATGTTGACAGACAACACATCACATTAAAAATTTTCTTATTTATGTTGGTAAGATTAAATGTAGGCTTATGCTACTGCATTTGTTTTTGAAGTAACATGTCATAAGTAATGCCTGAAATCTATCATAAATGCATTCGGATGCATTATGCTGTCATACTGAAATGATGTTTACAAATTAGGATTATTTTCTGTTTTGAGTGATGTGGTAAATTGGGCCTTTTCTCTAACAACTGAGATGGTTTTCTAATGGTTGTCCTTTCTCACTAAATGTGTGCAGTGTAAAAGTAACCTGCCATCTGTAATCTCTGACCATTGTTATGTACTTTTATGTCATACAGTGGATCATTTACCTGAAAAGGAGACACGTAAAAGGAAGCCCAAAAAGACCTTTGAAATAGACTTCAATGACGATGTCAACTTTGATACCTACTTCCGAACAACAAGGGTAAAAAAAAAAAAAAAAAAGAAAACATCTCTGCTGCTTCTGTCTTTTTTCTTTGTACAGGGAGTGCAGAATTATTAGGCAAGTTGTATTTTTGAGGAATAATTTTATTATTGAACAACAACCATGTTCTCAATGAACCCAAAAAACTCATTAATATCAAAGCTGAATGTTTTTGGAAGTAGTTTTTAGTTTGTTTTTAGTTTTAGCTATTTTAGGGGGATATCTGTGTGTGCAGGTGACTATTACTGTGCATAATTATTAGGCAACTTAACAAAAAACAAATATATACCCATTTCAATTATTTATTTTTACCAGTGAAACCAATATAACATCTCCACATTCACAAATATACATTTCTGACATTCAAAAACAAAACAAAAACAAATCAGCGACCAATATAGCCACCTTTCTTTGCAAGGACACTCAAAAGCCTGCCATCCATGGATTCTGTCAGTGTTTTGATCTGTTCACCATCAACATTGCGTGCAGCAGCAACCACAGCCTCCCAGACACTGTTCAGAGAGGTGTACTGTTTTCCCTCCTTGTAAATCTCACATTTGATGATGGACCACAGGTTCTCAATGGGGTTCAGATCAGGTGAACAAGGAGGCCATGTCATTAGTTTTTCTTCTTTTATACCCTTTCTTGCCAGCCACGCTGTGGAGTACTTGGACGCGTGTGATGGAGCATTGTCCTGCATGGAAATCATGTTTTTCTTGAAGGATGCAGACTTCTTCCTGTACCACTGCTTGAAGAAGGTGTCTTCCAGAAACTGGCAGTAGGACTGGGAGTTGAGCTTGACTCCATCCTCAACCCGAAAAGGCCCCACAAGCTCATCTTTGATGATACCAGCCCAAACCAGTACTCCACCTCCACCTTGCTGGCGTCTGAGTCGGACTGGAGCTCTCTGCCCTTTACCAATCCAGCCACGGGCCCATCCATCTGGCCCATCAAGACTCACTCTCATTTCATCAGTCCATAAAACCTTAGAAAAATCAGTCTTGAGATATTTCTTGGCCCAGTCTTGACGTTTCAGCTTGTGTGTCTTGTTCAGTGGTGGTCGTCTTTCAGCCTTTCTTACCTTGGCCATGTCTCTGAGTATTGCACACCTTGTGCTTTTGGGCACTCAAGTGATGTTGCAGCTCTGAAATATGGCCAAACTGGTGGCAAGTGGCATCTTGGCAGCTGCACGCTTGACTTTTCTCAGTTCATGGGCAGTTATTTTGCGCCTTGGTTTTTCCACACGCTTCTTGCGACCCTGTTGACTATTTTGAATGAAACGCTTGATTGTTCGATGATCACGCTTCAGAAGCTTTGCAATTTTGAGACTGCTGCATCCCTCTGCAAGATATCTCACTATTTTTGACTTTTCTGAGCCCGTCAAGTCCTTCTTTTGACCCATTTTGCCAAAGGAAAGGAAGTTGCCTAATAATTATGCACACCTGATATAGGGTGTTGATGTCATTAGACCACACCCCTTCTCATTACAGAGATGCACATCACCTAATATGCTTAATTGGTAGTAGGCTTTCGAGCCTATACAGCTTGGAGTAAGACAACATGCATGAAGAGGATGATGTGGACAAAATACTCATTTGCCTAATAATTCTGCACTCCCTGTATTTATGAAGCTGTCAAATACATTCACCTGTTCAACTACAGTGACTACTTTTTGAGCCATAGATGACCAGCTCTTCAATCATTTCAGTGTTTCACGTCATTGTGAACAAAGCCAGCCTGCTGCCATGGTTATTATAATAACATCAATCTCATGTACAAATATTAGTAATGGTGACAGGAGGTAAAGCTTAGCATGTTCTGTAGCAGAGTCCAGTGACAGAGTCAGATGTGATCTTTCTCAGCGTGCTACATCTGCTTAAAAACAGGCACTGTGGCTATAACGTAGTACTTTTTGGAGTAGTGGCCATGGCAACACAGTATTCAGTACTTTGAGAATTATTTCTGATGCAGCCTCCATCCCAATTACCATGTGTGGAAGTCTTTTATGTATCTGCTCTGGACATCTGGTTTTAGATGTTGGTTGACCAGCATGTAAATGCTTTAAAAAAATGTATAGCCGCTTACAGTTTAAAAATTTGAAGCAAAAGAGAAACTTTTTGAGCATGAAATAATCAGTTTGTTCAGAATGAAGACAGAATCGGTGCTAATAAGGGTGTTATCCTTGTGAACTGAACCTAAACTCGTTTGTTTGTCAAGTATGCATCAGGAAACTTGCTGATCTGAGTCTTTTCTTGTGTGCTTCTGCATTGAAACATAACTCTTGTGATTTAACTATAATGATTAAATTCAGTTGAATCTCTAAAAGGTTTTGAAGTTTTGGATTACAGATTTTTGGGAAACTCACCAACCAAACTTTATCTTCCTTTCCTTTCACAGGCTGCCACCACTAACACCAAGTCTGCACTTAGTGCCAGAAGTAAAAAAACAACTCTACCAGCAGATTTCCAGTTTCCTCCAGAGACGCTCTCCCAGCTCAGCCTCAAACCCTCCAGCACAGTAAGACTTATTTCTTTTTACCATTTCAGGCCATACTTTATGTTAGCATTTCATAATTTAATTAAAATTATTAACTTTTTTAGATACTTCTAACTGTGCAGACATGATTTAATATTTACATCTATTTTCTTTTTAGTGTTTTTTTTAATATGGCTTGCAGTATCACATGGACTTCCTATTTACCTCTGTGAAAATGCGATATCTCAAAAATGATCTCGGATGTGTTTGAATCTCATATCAACTGTTTGTTTTGTTTTTGTTTTCATAAAATTGGGCAGTTTTACAGTCAGTATGTAATTTACTCAATATTTCCATAATTGAGTGCAAGTTGTTTGGGACGTATTAATATTGATCAATCTGGTCTTGTTTACTCTAGTTAAGTCCAGAAGGACAGAAGAGGCTGTCTGCAGAGCTCGGAGAAGGCATTGGAGATTATGACTACAACAACGCCAATGACACAGCCAACTTCTGTCCAGGTCTACAGGTCTGAAAAACTCTTTTTAGCATCACTTTTGATTTGATTCTAAGAAAGATCATTTCAGGTGTTCATTTATCACAAGGGATTACTTCTGCAGGTAGCTCCGCACATTTCATTGGACAGGATTTTAAACCGCATGCCCGGACACATTTCACTATCAATTCTGAATTGATTATATTGTAAAATCTTACTGTTTCTGGTTTATCCAGAAGTGGTTTGGGTTATGAAACACAAATTTTAATCTTAGGGTTGTATTTTGATGTTGCAATAACTACAACAATCACTAGTATATAGATTGTTAGTATTAGTAAAGAAACGACTCGTCTTTGCCGCAACATTTGACATACTACACATGTGGCCTGTGTCTAACCATGTACATTAAATGTGATTATGCAGAACAACAATGTCTATCTCGGGCCCTGTGGCGGCAAACTGGCACCTACTCCCCCTATGTAATACATCAATTTGTTGGAAGACCAATAAATGTATATTTTTTAGTAGAATAACCCCACTTTTTCACCATGTAACCACATCAGTGATTTCTATCCACTGTTTTGCTGTTCCTGTCGTATTGAGTGCAGTCATTTATTCTTGTCTACTGCTAGTATCTCCTCCTGCACAGCCTGGTTGTACTTGGTGTGTTTTTTATTGCATATTTTGCAGGTACTGTGCTGTGCTGGAGTTTGATGTAGTTCCTTATTTAGGTAATAAATCGTGATCAGAGGCTGACACAGGGCTGTCAGTCTCACAAATCCTTGGGCTTGTCTCACTGACTGTGCTAGGAAACAAAAAGACATGGCAGTGCTATAGCAATTATATCTCTATATGATATTTTTATATCAGAGCGACTGTTTAAAACCTTTTCTTTTATGTATCACACACCTGTGACTGACACTACATGGAAACTACACCCTTTCTGCATCAAATCTTGTGGAAGAAGCTAAAAGCAACATCTAACCTGCTGAGGAATGAAAGAATTAACAAATCCCCGTCACGGCAAATCAACAACTGATTAGAAACCACATGTCAAATCTTTATTCATCTTCTGTTTCAGGGAGGTGACAGTGATGATGATGTTGAAGGGTTTGCTGGTTCAGATGACACACAGCCTTCGAGTGACAGCATGCCTCTGCCCTCACAAGATCTTGAGGGCGTGTCCACCTATGGGGAGGAGGATCTGGTACCTGAGCCACACAGGGTGAGCAATGCAACTAGTTTAGTCGTGCTTTAAGTAGCTCTTCCCTTTAGTAACATCTCTGCTCAAAAGCTTCTGCAGTAATATTTTTTATCATACCCCACTGAAAAATAGAAGATGGAACTGAAACAACTGTATGACTTAGGACAAATAGTCATTAATAATGGATATATTATAAGCAGAATTTTTGTTTGTGAACTTCTATAGTTCTACTTTGATTGTTTTTGTAGGTCAACAAGATTGAAATCAACTACGCCAAGACAGCAAAGAAAATGGACATGAAGAGACTCAAGAACAGCATGTGGACTCTTCTGATTGACAGCCCAGAAAAACCCACAGAGGTAAATTACACACCGCGTATTAGCTTCTTTTTTCTGTGGTGCATACAGTGACAAATTTCAGGTTGGTCATGCATCACATGCGGTGGGCACAGTTGCCTTCCAGGCGGCCCTTTTTCACTGCGTTTCTGTTTGACTCTGTGTTTTATTACTTGTTCCTTGGTGTTCCCTGTAGGGGGTGGAGACTGTGGAGAAACCTGAAGTGTGTGGAGAGAAAGTGTTCAGTCAGACCACAAAGACGCTGCTTCAAAGGTATAAGCAGATCTCTTGTCATGTCTGCCATGGCACAGCACTAATGAGGAGTATCAGACCTCACCAAAAGAATATTGGATATAAAATTATGGTTTGAGATACAGAAGTTTCTCTGACAAGCTAGTGTGAAGCTATACACGATCAAATCACGGTGTCACTGAAATACTAATTCCATCAGAATCATGAAAATCATCATTGATGAAATATAAAATTCTCTCTCTCACTCCCTCTCTCTGTCTCTCTCTCACACATATTCAGATTACCAAACACAATGGCTCAGAACCTGTCAGTGGCACTGGCGTTTGTCGCTTTACTTCATCTTGCCAATGAAAAGGTGAGTGTTGTTTGCTGTATGTTTTGTTTATTTGATTTCATTTGTTATTATTATGATGTATGTACTCTCCTCATGTTGGTGTAAAATGAGCTGCAGCATCAAGGGATGAAAAATTAAACCAATGTCAAACTGCACTTCCCATAGCAGCCAGATTGGCTTTAAATGCAAAGGTGGTTAAAGCTAATATGATGTCACCCATTTATTTTGCACTCTGCACCTTGTTGGTTTATTTTGGAGCCAGAAATTATGTCACATGGGTCAAAGCACTGAGTGCTATCACAGCTAATGTTTGTAGTTTGTATATATATATATAGATATAGCTTTAGCACCAGGAAACTTCACTAAGGAAGGAATTTGGGTGTGTAACTGGGCAATTTATTTTTCAGTTCATTCATTCATTCTTTATTCCCTGAAATAGGATGTCCAAACATTCTCAGTCCTGATTGGCTGGCAGATGTTCCTTAAAGTTACATATCTGGTTCAGCAAGTCCACGGAGTACATTAAAATGTAGGGCAGCCGTGGCTCAGGGGGTTGGGAAGTGCATCTGTAACCGGAAGGTCAACGGTTCAATCCCTGGGCTCTCTGTCCTGCTTGTTGTGTCCTTGGGCAAGACACTTCACCTACCGCCTGCTGGTGTTGACCAGAGGGGCCGATGGCACGATATGGCAGCCTCGCTTCTCAGTCTGCCCCAGGGCAGCTGTGGCCACTAGTGTGTGAATGCGAGAGTGAATGAATAGTGGCACTGTAAAGTGCTTTGGGTGCCTTGAAAAGTGCTATATAAATCCAATCCATTATTATTATTATTACTGCTGTGTCACGCTTAAAAAGTCGTCAGTCCTAATGTTTGTTTTTGTCTTTTTTACAGAATTTGGAGCTGGTGAAGGTTGATGACATGTCAGATATCATCATCAAACAAGGCCACTGAGGGAATTATGAATCATATGAGGCTTACTGCTACTCTTTTCTTCAATTCTCTTCTTTTTCAACTCTTTACTTTGTATTTTTTTTTTCTTTTTAAACGCTGTCCTGTTTCTATCTCCTGTCTCTACCTGCTTTTATTCTTTATAATTATAGTATGTTTGTTTCTCCTTTTAGTTTGTGCAATTGATGCATATCCTGTGTGTAGCTAATTACTCAACAGCACACAAAAAATGTACATTGTGAACAGAAATAAAAGCTTTTTTTTCTCAAATCTGATGGAGAAATTAAATCCAAAACATGTTACCCCACATTTTCTTGTTCTGTGGCAGTATTTCAGCACACTTAAACAATGGTTTTCAAACAGTTTTCCCAAATTGTCGTAATGCCTTTGATTATTTTTAGCTGCTTCTGATTCAAAGCAGCTTGCAGCAGTCATGACATAAGGGCATGCAATGACCAGTATTCAATCTTCGTCACCAGTTTCACCAGACAAAGAAACCGGTTTGTCAGGAGTCAAGCTGCTGGCTGGGTGAAATTTGTGACACCAGGAGAGGGAGGAGTAACTGAGCTGAGGCCACTGCTGCTAATATAAGTGCTGCTCTCCAGTGTCACTGTTGTCCCCTTGAAATATTAACAAAAAAAACAAACAACTACATCCTCCTTTACTATCAGAAATGCATTGTGTTACTTTACAGTTATGTTAAGTTAGAAAGCAAGTTTGTCAGCCATCCTGAACACAAAGTTACAAAAGGTTCATCGCTAAGGGTTTCACCGCTAACATATCATGGGTACATCTTGGTATGACGCCTTCTTTAACAATAGAAGAGGGACTGCCGCCTACAGGTGTTTTTGGAGACAACAAAGGAAGTAAACGTATGCACCTGCAAAATAAAAGCACGGAGGTCGACAATGAAAGTTTGACTCGCTTAAAAATCATTACAATTGTTTTACAGGTAGTGAAAATCAATATGTGAATACGAGTATATAAAATACAATGACGATATTACTGTGTAAAGATTAAAGGAATCATATTTTTTTATATAATCTTTTTTTCTCTAATGTTTACCCAACCACTTCAGCTGAAAACGATAGGTTGCTTTATTTTGGAAACCAAAGGGCGGAAACGGAGATTGAGTTCACTTAACAGTTGGAAGAAAGCAATTAAGGGAGGAAAGAAAACCACCAGGAAGTAAAACCGAGAGAAACGTATTTGCTTCGAGACTTTAAACTGTTTTTAAAGGGTTTTTTAATCAAATCGTCAACTTTTATAGAAAGTAGACCCATCAGTTTACGGATAAAGGACATTTTTTCCAGCAAGATGGACACTGATCCGGTAGGTGATAATGACCTTTGTTTATGTTGTTCAGAAAGCCTCCCCGCCGTCACCACTTAGTTCAGCGACAGTCTCAAACAGGTGTACTTCCACATAAATCAACCTGTACTTAACTTGAAACCTACCTCGGCTGAAAATAATAAGTCAGCGCACTAACTTTTTCATTTTTGAGGGAGCAAGTTTTAAGTAAAGCAGCTTAACAAAATGGCCTAATTACACACGGTGCTCAGTACGTGTTGGAAATGATTTTTGTAAAGTTGAGATGCGTTTGTTTTCCATAAAAATAAAGCCGCATACTTCAAGTAAACGTTTCCATGTACTACTGTCTATTTATAATACATGTTTCTAACTGATAAAACGGTTGTTTTTCACGTATTTCAAGAATGTTTCACAGGTCGTTGGTGGAGCCAATCGCCTGTAGCCAAGCTCTGCTGGAGCAAGTAGCAGTTTAATGCTAACTTACCTTACAAAATAGATATTATCCACTGGGCAACACTTGATGATGATGATGATGATGATGATGATGATGATGATTATTATTTCATTAGTAAAGGGGAAAAATAAACTTTTACAGGTAGCGCAGCTAAAGTGGCGTTTATTTGTGCTAAATTAGGTTTACTGCTCTCATGTTTTAACATTATTTAATGTCGGCACAAGAGAGGCATATGTGTGTGTGTGTGTGTGTGTGTGTGTGTGCTTTCCAACATCTTTCTTTGCCTACTTTCATGTCGCAATGACTTCTATGAAGACTTTTTTTCTTTTTTTTTTGCTTTTTTGTTAACTAATAACAAAAAAGGCCACATAATGGACTAATTATAATCTGTTGGCAGTGCTGTTTATTCTGCTGAAAGGATAAGAACGTCCAGGCAGTTCTTTAAATATCTGTAATGACTCAACATTGTCGACTTAAATCAAAATACGTTTCCCTCTAGCCTGTAGGAAAATCTTACTTCCTGTAGTATTCAAATCTCTTTGTGTGTCCTCACAGATTAGGGCAGTTTCCCATTTGCCTACATCAGTGTGAGCAGTAAGGATTGAGTGTTTGAATACATGTTTTGGATTTACAGCTGCAGTCAAACATTTTAACAGGAAATATCTGTTGGAACATTTTAAGGTGTACTTCCTTGATCATTTTTCTCATGCACCAACCACATATTTACAAGACCCCTTATCTGTCAATTTATAAAGAGAGACTGAAGTCACTCAGCTTACAACATATCAAATATTTGAATTAGATGCTTAATGTAGCTGCCCTCTGCAGCTGCCTTGGACACTTTACTTTCTGTTTATTGATACTTGATAGGCATCAGCCATTCAGTGGGCCTGAATGACTGACGTGCTAACACTGGTACAGAGGAATGAGAGAGATTTAACACATGTAATGAAGATATAACAAGAATAAGAAAATTAAAGATGACTCCAGAGTTTGTTTGTTTTTTCAGAAACTTCTTCTGAAAAAGGATGAATGGAAAAGGAGAAAAAGAAAGGAGGGTGGGGTAACAGGAGAGGCGAGAGACACATGACGCAGGAGAACCTGCCCCGTTTCCTAGAGACAGTTTTGTTACAATCTGTTGCTGACTCATGGGACAGAGTGGTCCCTGCATGTTTACTGACACACACCCAACTGCACACAGCATTTCTGTGTTGAAATCACATGTACAGCTATGTGAGGTAACAGCTGAAGTTTCTCTTGAATTCACACATGCTCTTAGCAGACTTTCACAGATGTATAAAAGTGATAATTTAACAGCCACAAGGTGCAGCTCAAGGGCTTGTAAATAAATACTGTGGTTACAAATGGGTCAAAAGGACATATTTACATTACATGCTGCTTTGTCACTTGCAGACACAGTCATGGAGGTACTCATGTCCAATAAAACATGAAGAGGCCGGGCCTCATCAAAGACTTATAAAGGGATATTTTTGTAATTTAGCTGTGGACTTCTGTGAGTCTTTAGAGATTTTCCAGAGACAGGTTTGCAAAAGAAGTAGAACCTTTGATATTCTGACAGTCACTCTGACATTTTTGAGGTCTCAAAGCATAAGTACAGGAGATAGCACTATAGTTTTCAGGCCTGAAGGACACGTTTTGGTTTTGTTAAAACTGACGCTAAACCAGGTTAACATTTTTTTTCCGTTAACAAACTAAGCATCAGTATCAGAGGATATATCATAGTTTCCATCTCAAAATTGCACCTATTTAATGTCTATGACTTGGAGCAAAAGAACAAACTAGTGCTACATTCAGCATATGTTTGATTGATGAGCAGACTTCACTGTTCACCCAGCTGATACTTTTTATTTTTTGAATTGCTCTGCTTGTAGGCAGTTCATGCCAACGCTATTTTGTGTGTGTGTGTGTGTGTGTGTGTGTGTGTGTGTGTGTGTGTGTGTGTGTGTGTGTGTGTGTGTGTGTGTGTGTGTGTGTGTGTGTGTGTGTGTGTGTGTGTGTGTGTGTGTGTGTGTGTGTGTGTGTGTGTGTGTGTGTTCTGCAAATGGATTGCAGCTAACTCTTCTTTAATGACCCTTCTCTACACCAGGAGCGTGGAGGGATAGAAGAAATGCCAGAGCCTAAGGACAAGGTGCAGGCTCTAAAGGATCAGGTGGATGGCGTGAAAAGCATCATGACTCAGAATGTGGACCGGATCCTGGCACGAGGAGAAAGGCTGGATGACTTAATGGACAAGACAGAGGATCTGCAAGCAGGGGTCAGTGTGATCACGAGAGTTTTAACTTTCACTTGGCTGTGTGTAAAAGCAGGCTGAGATGTGGACAATACTCCCATACATGCACACTCGTAAATAAAGCTTGGTAAGCTGTGATCTTAGTGATACTGTTCAGTTAAACAAGAATAACAAGTCACTTCGGGCGGTGTCAGGTTCTCCACATAACAGAACAGAACAGGTGAAGTGTGGCCTTTTTCATGCCCTTATTCAACTTTAAGGATTTTACAAAGTCAACTGTGTAAAATGTAAATAAAACCAAATGAGGTCAACTATAGTGTCCCCTAGCAGTAAAGCTAATTACTCTTTTGTCTGTTTTGTTATCCGTTTGTACTCTTGAGGTTGTGGTTGCAGCAGGAAAAGACTTCTTAGAGCTTAAACAGTTGTATTTGACCACACTCACCTTCCATTTTCATTCATGGAAAAACAAGATCTCAAACACAGTAATAGCATTCATTTCCTAATCAGGCTTAATGTTAAGGCCATAGATGTGTAAAAGACGGACATGGTTACTGTGACATCTAATGAGGAGTATAAGGGACACATTAGGAAAAATTATTATTATTATTATTATTATTATTATTGTGGTGAGGAGAAAAAAAGAGAAATGTTTTCCTTGTAACTATACATCTATACAACGATTTGACATCTTAGTTTATGTTCTTATCTTATGTTTAGCTGATCCATCTTCTTCCCTTAAGCCTCATCAGAAATGGTCTCAGTGGCTGGGTGGATGCCAAGTAGCCTTTTTTAAGGAAGGGAAATGGGAATTAAAAGCTGAGGCATGCCACATTGCACCAGAGCTGCACTGAAAATCAGTGGCAATAGCTCTTATGAAGTGATGAATTCAAATGTTTTGGTTTAAGTGCTCATCAGCTTTTACAGAGGAGGACAGGACAGAGGTACAACAGTGAGTGTCTGCACACATCTGTAAAAAAAAAAACAATGAAGGCTCTGTCAATGTTTGGCCCTGCATTTCAGTCATTGATGCTGATGGAAATATGAACACAGAAGATTACTGTTGGCTTTAGATCCACCATGCAATATTGTCTGGAAAGCATCTGATTTGTAGAAAAACACACAGAACGAACACCATCAGTCGTGGATTGGTCTCCACAGAGCCCAGACTGGAACATCGTTGAAGCAGTGCGGGATCATCCGGTCAGAAGACAAAAGGCAGAAACATCCAAAGAAGAGTTCGAATGTCTTTCAAGAAGCCTAAGAACTATTCCTGAAGACCACTTAAGCAAAGCTGCCTAAGAGACTCCAGACTGTGTTGAAGAATAAAAGCGGTGGTATCAATTGTTGACTCTGAAAAAACAAATTCCTTTTATGTTTGCACAAATTTAATAAATCACTGTACCTCTTTGGCATTTTTCTAGCAAAATATTAACAACTCAAGACTAAACAGAGTTATATCAATAGAACTGATTACATAATTTTATTGATTCTCCTGTCTTTTTCCTTTTGTAGGCTCAGCACTTCAAGCAGACGTCTCACAAGGTGGCTCGCTCCTACTGGTGGAAGAATGTCAAGTTGATTGTGGTCATAATTGTGATAGTCCTAATTATCGTCCTCATTATCATCTTACTGGCCACAGGAGTCATCCCTACTAGTTCCCCCGTGGCTCCTATAGTTACTCCCACCAAGAAGCCCTAAACAGACAGAAATTTAAAAAATGTATAGTCAGAATAAAATCATAAGCATATTCCTATTGCACAATATCGAGGGAAAAAAATAATAATAAAAAAAAAAAAATATATATATATATATATATATATATATATATATATATATATATATATTAATTACACATACATGTAAGCTTGAGCAAATCACTGCTATATGGTGAAACCGTTAATACTACACAGTTTCTATGTTGAACTTTTAGGAATTCCAATATTTTATTCTTTGGTTTAAGGGACTTTATGACAGAACAAGCTTTTGAAAGCCTTTCCCATACAATACCTGCTTCTTCTTCTTTTCTTTTTTTTCTTCTTTTTTTTAACACATCCTAAACCGCTGTGGAACATCAGTGGTCAATGGCAGTAAAACACTACCGGTATTTTTAAAGGATGTTTCATAGCAGCACTGTCTACTCCTCTTTGTTAAACGGATTCACCATAAGCATTTATTTCATCCCAGCAAAGAGCGAGTCTCTCAAATTTTTGTAGTTGAAAAGAATCAAGCTGGATTATTCCAGTCTCATATTTTATGTTAGGTTTGTCTTAGATGTTGTCACTGGTGCACCTTTACAAAAGACAGCGTGTATAACGCAGAGTATGATTTGGATCGACTGTGTCAGGTAATAAAATGGGTAATATCTGGATCCTTTTTGACACTAGAAAATTACCACAGAGTTAACAGTTTTAGGTCACAGTATATTTAATGGGAGGATGAATTATGGAGTTGATTTTGACATCTGTCTGGCTTCTGGGCGATATTACATAAGCTTCCAAAACCACTCTGGCCCATCAGGTAACTGGACCTCTGCTGGTGTCCTGTTTAAAATGACAGTGGAACATTAGAAGTGGATATTTTGGGTACTTTTGACCCTCTGTGATTTGGCTTTTTATTTTTTTTGGTTCATCCCACTGAAGACAAATCAGATTTGGATCTGGGGTACGAGGAGGCCAGGTGAACACCAGGAGCTCTTCCATATGTTCTGGAGCCATTCGTTATCAGCAACAAATGTTATTAACGTTACCTGTCAGAAGTTTGTTGTGGCTGATTGGTGTATTTCAGTCAAAATGCTTCCAGTTTTGTTACAGTCAAGACAACCTACATAAGAACGGTTTATTGAATTAATATACTTTGAATACTCTCTAAATGGTGTTTATGAAGTAAGCAATGAAAAGATTACAGTAAAGCCATCAAGTGTGTTGACATTAAATGAGCAGTCGGTTACTACACCACTGAAACAAGGGGTGTAGTTTTAAATTTGCATCGAACTCCTATTCGGACCGTAAAGTTTAACTGATAGCCTACAGCTGACTAGCCACCTGCAGGTATGCAGTGCAGAAACTCACAGCCTTTGGAGGGGAATTGCAATGTCAACCACCTCTACAACACTCCCCCTCTGGCCCGTGTCAGCCACAGTGGATGTTACAATACCAGTTTAGTTTCAAAGAGGTCAAAGGGCTTCTGGTGTGAGCTGTATAGAGTCGTCATATTCTCACTGATGTGTATATTTGTAGACTTTAGCAGACCTCTCCATAAGTGCCTCTTCTGTAGAGGCTATTAATGTTACTTTTTTCTTATTTAATCAGAAGTGAATGAATAAAATCTGAATGTAATTTCTGTATAAATAAATTGTAACTGATTCTGTATACAACCCTAAAGTTTCATGATGAGGTAACAAAATCCCTGTTGGAAAAAATACTTTTTTCCCCTTTTTGGTCTCATCTCTTGATGCCTATAAACCACACTCTTGTTTCTGTAAGACATCTTCAGTGAGTCTGTTGCTGTGTTTAAGGATTTTTTTCTACTGTGTGTAACTCTTGTAATTTAAAGCTCTTGAGGGTCTTATTCTGATGACTTACGGTATTTAATGGTTTTGACGGTCTGATAGAGAATAAATTGTATTTTTCTTCTGCTCTGTTGTCATGTCTTCTTCTGTGATCACAGTTTTGCCACAAGATGGAGACAGATTGTGATCTAAGCTCCTGTTTCTCCTCAGTTCATTCTATCCTATTCTGCTCAGTAGTGTGTACACAATTTAATTAGTGAGGAAAACGCACACGGTAGCACAGCGGTTAGCACTGTTGCCTCACAGCAAGAAGATCCTGAGTTCAATTCGACCATCAGCCTAGCATCTTTCTGTTTGGAGTTTGCATGAGTTCCTCCCAGTGTCCCAAGACATATAGTTATTAGTGATAGGTTAATTAGTAACTAAATTGTATTATTGTAGGGTGTACCTTACAATATAAAGCGCTTTATATTGTAATGCTCTGAGTCTATGAGCCTTATGCCATGAGAAGTGAATTCCAGCCCAAACTTACTGTAAACTTACTTACTATCCTTCAATACAGTGGAAACAAAATACTGTATCTATCACAGAAAATGTCTTTAAACTGAAAACAAAATAGCAAGATTGTGTTTAATGGACATAAAGCAGATTTCACAAGGTCGAGGTCATCCATTTACTGACTCCTCCACTAAATGGGACACGCCTTTGCCCTGGCATGTCTAATTAAATTCTTTATTTCCTTATTATAGAATATCTTCCATCATGGTTTCCCGACAAAGGCGCTTGCAGTATGCCACATTACCTGCCACATACCCGGCTGTAGTTGATAAGCATTTTTGAAGTCACATGTCTAATGAGACAAGTAAAGAGCAAAGGGAAAAAAATCTGTTCAGAGAAATGAATGGGAGTTTATCATTTCATAGCTGTGTAGGAGATCCTTGTCTTAAACTGTGGGGTCAGAGGTTACCTTGGTTACATGTGTTTCCTTTGGTGCAGGGTGGCATCACTGTATCGTTACAATGTTTTTCCAGACGATCGAGATTTCCATTACGACACCTTGAAATGCTGCAGATCTGTGACAAACTGAGAACAGGCACAGCACGAACATGGCAGACATGGTAAGTGAATATTTAATACACTTTTATAAGCTGAATTCCCAGGAAGCAAACACATTTGACTTAATCTGGCATAATTCTGAGAAAGTTTTTAGAATTCAGATACTTTGTATTATTTTAATCCTGAAAGTTAGGACTGCAGCCTGGCAGAGTTACAAGTTCAGTGTGCCATTGTTTATCAGCAGTGATCACACAAACAACTGCGGTGCTTTCAGTCTCATATTGTGACAATCCCCCTTGACTCCTTGATCATCCTTCATTCCTCTCCTCACGTCAGAGGAAGCAAGAGTAGTTTTGGGTACAGTCATTTAAGAACATTTCATTATAAAGTGATGACAGATGACACTATCAAGATGACACCTGTGCATGCTCAATTATAGTTAGCCTTTTCTGTCCTCGCAGGAGCATTTTGAAACAGATACATCCCTCAGCCGTTCTGAGATTGATTTCTGAGTCACAGGCAGGAACACAGAGGAGACGAGAAGCAGCAGAAGAGGGAAATTTAAAAAGCCCATTGTCCAGTTAATTATCTCTCCCACCCAAGAATACTGGAGTGCCATAAAGTACAGGCTGAATTGCTCATTATAGGAAATTACATAACTAGTTTCAGCAAAGTGAACAAACTATCATTGTAGTTTCCTTGTTTCAGTAATTTTATCATTTACAGTAAATGGTTCTAATCATCACAAGAACCCCTTTGCAAAAACAGTTTGATTCATTATAGCAGGAATGCAGTGGTTAGACTGGTTTTGCCAGTCCAATGCCTCATGTTACTGAAGCCTGCATGAACAGTTAGAGTGACTGATGTCATCAGTCATGGTGCTAGCAGCTGTAATACTTAATGCACTGTGCATTGTGTCTTGAACTAACGGACAACACCAAATTATGTTTTGGGGCCTAAAAGATGCTCTGCTACACCTTTACTGGAGCATTACCTTCACCATGTTTGACAGATTATGTGATATGCTTCAAATCCAGAGCTCTGGAACAAGTTAAATTTTCATGTGTGCAAAGGATCTTTTTTTTCAGAATTGATCAGGTTATTGGCAAAGTCTAATCTGGATTTCTTGTTCTTAATTTTAACAAGTGGTTTATACAGTGTTGGAAATTCTTTGCAATCCCATTCATGATGGCATCTATGGATTGTAGACCTTCACAATGACATGCCTACTTCCTCCATTGTGTTTTTGACTTGAATGTTGTTTTGAAACTGTATTTCTACTATATTTCTGGTTTATTTTGGTTTTAAAACATCTACTTTAGCCACTAAGCAGTAAGCCACATGAAATTACATAATAGAGTGGTATGTATGTGTATGTGCATAGTGTGAGTTTATTTGCTATAGACTTCCAACGTTCTATGGCCTTAAGATTAGCTCAGGAAAAATGTGTAGAGAGCTTTTATAAAAGTTTTATAAATATCATGCTCTTTAATGATCATTTTACATGTGTCACATTTTAAAAACACAATTAGAAAAGCATTCACAAAAACAGTTCGAGAACTTACATCTTTACTTTTTCCACAGTGCCTGCCTCTTACAAAACCTTGTGCTTTTCATAATCAGACACAATAATTTAGGATTATCTAAGACCTGCCATCAAATGTCTCTTTTACAATCATTTGTGTTCGCTGCTCCCAGAATGTAACTCTTGCGCACTTTTATGCGTAACTCCAGAATATTCAACTCCAGAGATTTGCCATGTGTATATATATATGTTTGTTTGTTTTTTCTGTCGTGTTATTGAATTTTATTTTTTACAAAATTAACAGAGATCGGAACTTTACTGATAATTCGTCTAAGCAAAAAAATATCCCCATTCAAAAATGTCTTGTCACAACCTCATTGACTTACGGAATGATGCTGTTTGGTCAGATGAAAACTAAATATTAATGAGGACAAAAGGAATCAGAAGCTCCAAGGACAACTCGATGAAGCACTGGAAAGAAATGAAGAAATTCTTCATGAGAAGGAAGAACAGGACATGAAGCAGAGAGACATGGAGCGCAAACTCAAAGACGTGGAGGAAAAATACAGAGTGGTGGAAATAAAGCTTGATGAAACGCAGGTCAGAAATGAACAGTTACTTCAAGAGAAAGAAGAACAACTTATTCTCCAGGACTTTGAGAGTAAAAATCTAAAACTGCAAGAATTTTCTAATGAAATGAAGGACAAAACAACAGAACTGGAAGCAGAAAAGGAAAAACTGGAAAAACAATGCTCAGAGATGCAGAGTAGGATCGATGAAATGCTGAGAAAGAAGACAGAACTCGAAGAACTTTCTAACAAATTAAAGTGCAAAAACACTGAAATGCAGGCACAAAAGCAACAACAAAAGAAAGCACATGAAGACCTGCAGTGTACACTTGAAGAAATTTGGACAAGAAGTCAGCAGTTAGAAGATATGCACAACAGAGAAACCCAGACATGTACAAGGCAAAGCTAATACAGGAGGCAACATCTAAAGAACTGAAAGAAAAGCTTGAAGAAAAAGCAGCAAAATTAGAAGAAGTGGAGCAAAGATGCAAGAAATTTGAGAAGCAAAATGCAGAAACAATTGATGAGTTAAGAACCCTAATCCTAGAGAAAAAAAAGTCTAGTGGAAGAGCACCTGAAAAAGAAGAAAAAACGCTTCTGTTTGTTCTGGAGGAGGGACACGGCTGCTTCCTAACCTGATGTAGCCTCGTCTTCCTCCGCCACTGTTCCCTAAGAAGGTGGACCTAGCAGGGTCACCGGGGGACGGGGAGCTGTGCCTCACGGCCCTCACTTCGTCTGAGAAACCCTCATGCAGAGTTCAGAAACATGTGTGTTGAGTATGTCTTTGTGAGCCTCCACCATTTACTGGTGGGTGCAGCCTGAACTGTCTAGAGACAGACCAGACCAGCTGCACAACACAGACACTTGAAACCTGAGGACAAAAACTACAAGAACAACAGAAACAGGAAAGAAAACGTAGCTTAGAACCATGCAGCGCTACAGGAGACGGCAGCACTGCAGAGGTGAGGACCGGCACCTGTTTGAAAGAGACAAATACACACAAACACACACAACAACCGACGAGGCTACGTCCACACTAATACGTTTTAGTTTGTAGTGCATCGTTTTCTCTCCGTTGTGGCCTCCCGTCCACACTGAGACGCCGTTTTCAATGATGGAAAATGCAGCGTTTTGAAAACACTCTCGAAAACGCATACATTTGGAAATGGTGCTTTTGCATGGCAGTGTGGACAGCAAAAACAAAGACTTTCTAAAATGATGACGCATGTTAGTCATATGATGCAGTCATGTGACCAATTAAACTAAGATAGCGGAGGGCATTTTATACAGCAGTTGTTTTGTTTGCTCTGAATTTCGACAGCCCTATTAAAGGTTAATGTCAGTCTGTACATGCTCCAGATAGCTTTTCTTCAAATTCTTCAACTCTCACTCGCTTTTGCAACTTTGCACTTTTGTGTTACTTGCTGCAACAATTCCACCTCATTGTTAGTCCATTTAAAAAACTCGGTGCTTTTCCTCGACATTTTGCCGTGACGTTTCAAAGAGCGGGAAAGTAAAGAAGCGGCAGACAGAAATGAGGCAGGTCGAATCTTCTTGCGTTTCACGCATGCGCAGTACTGGAACGTAAGCGTTTTCAGCCGTTCTGTGAAAACGACTGAAAACGCTAGTGAACACACCGTTAGACGCAGAGCGTTTTCAGACAAAACGCCATTTTCAAATCTGTCCGGGCTACTGTGGACGTAGTCACATCATCAATCTTCATTCAAGATTAATTTATTATTTTGAATGATATAGTTATTAATTTATCTTAAGTTTAAAAACAAGAAATGGGTAATAGCTGTGTGTGTGTGTTCCTCGTGATGTCCTCCACACCATCAACCCTCTGTCCTCCTCACAGTTTCTTCCTCAGCTTGCCTTTCTTATGGCCACCCCTTCCAAAACCTGACTTTTTAACTTCTCCGAGCCACTTTTTGTTCTTGGAGCGGAGCTTCCTCATCCCCCCGCCCTGCAGGAACTGGTGCTTCTGCTTTTTCTTGCGCTGCTTCATGATCTGATCCTTTGTTTTCAGCTCCGAGCGTGCTTTGTGGTCACCGGAGCTCTGTACGTTTGGACCTCGTCGGCCACGGCCACGACCTGGGAGAGGCACGACACAACAAAGAGGTTGGAGGTTATAGCTCGCAAGGCTGGAAGAGGGACTTGAAGTATTTACCTTTAGAGTTGAGTTAAAACATGGTGGCTGATGGTCTATATTTAACATGTTTGTGCTATTCATTTTGATGCCTTCCTACCTCTTGCTGGCTTCCTGCCTCCTCCGCCTGTTTCTCCATCTGATCCAGATCCTGTATCATCAATCTTGTATTTTTTCCTTCACTCCTCATAACTGACATGTTGTCAAGTGATACAACATCTTCACAGTACAGCTTAATATTGTCATAGGAGTAGAGAAGAGGGTCATTGAGAGCAGCACACAGAGAAGCTTTTTGTTGGAAGGATACAAGTTCTTCCTGTTCTTCTTGTTACTGATAACCTGACCGCTGTCTGTTTTGATCTTCTTCTTCTGGTCTTCTTTTCCCGTTTCTCTCACAAAACGCTTCCTCTTACGGTCCCTAAAAAAAGAAGGGGGAAAAAAGACTTTAAATTATAGTTTGAAATGACCATTTGGTGGATACTGAGTCAAACATAGGGAAATTTGTACCATTTCATCATTTTCTTCTGCTGGTTAAGGCGATCGCCTTCATCTCCCATGAGATCAAGGACAGCTGAAGAGGCCTGCTGTTCAAAAGCACTGCCCTCTCCACCGAGACTCAACCTGTCGACGCATAACACAGGACAAAACAGCATAAAACACAAAGCCATTCACATTTTTTAAAGAAACAGATGCAACAGTTTAATGCCTCACCCTCTCTCAGAGTCAAAGTCTTTAGGTCTGTAAGGGATATAATACTCTTCATCTTTGCCTGACTGCCTCTTTTTCTTGGTCTTTGGTCGCTCTTCGCCATCTTCCTGCTGACCTCTTCTTTTACCACCTACCACCTCTGAAAACACCCCCTGGTGGAAATAGAAAGAATTACATGGTACAAAGTGACAAAGCATGATACAGAGATCCTACTATCTTCCTCTTCTAGTTTGTATACAACATCATCTACATCAAAACTGCACTTTATTTTGCTTCTTCTTCATCAGACAGCACAAACAACTTTCTCATTTTGACTCAAATATTGGTTTTGAATGAAAATGATGAAACAATCTTGGGTGTTTATTCAACTTGTGAGCAGGTTTTCTAATCCACCGTACTATTATTATTGACACTAGTACATGTTCGTGCTGCTGGCAAACTAATACACTCAAGAACATATAGCAAAGCAAAAAAGTGAAAAGTAGGTCTTGCCTACATAAATAAACATAAGACAGTTGTGAAACTTTGACATAGTAACATCTGCAGTAATATTTACACCTGTGATGACATCTCACCAGCATTAGCCTTATTTTGAAACCAAGATTGTTTACACAGAGTTTGTAATTGCAGAGAAATGCTCCATTTATTTTGGTCATTTCATTTTTGAGCAGGAAGCTCACCTTTCTTGTTATAGCCTTTAGACGAATAGAGAGTTTTGCAATTAAATACATATTCTTTAAATAATGTTCCCTCTTGTAAAAAGTAGGATAATTTAAAAAAAAATTTAAAAAAATGTATTATACCTCTATTACTTAGAAAAAAACCTGTTTTTTTTTCTGTTGTCTGTTATATAACGTTAGTGATGCTCGTTTCAATTCATTTCTTAATCAGCTAAACAGGTCAGTTAAGAAACAGTCAAATATTAAGTTAAATTTGAAAACGGTTTAAAAAAAAATATCCCCATTCCAAAATGTCACATGACAATCTCATTGGCTCACGGAGTTATGATGTCACTACACGATCCTTTGAAGTTTTTCCTTAAACAGGGGTGACACACAGCAGTTTTTTAGTTCGTGTCTTCGCAGCATTTGTGTTTGCAGCCTTCACACGTTCACCACAGAAACTTTTGGAAACCTTTTCAGAGTTGTCGTGTACAACCTTCAACATGTATCCAACAAGACACCAACCAAGGCAAAAAGATTACGCCGCTTCTCCTTCCTGTCGTGGCCGGCCAATTTCCCCAAATGACCTCTTAGCCGTCCAAAGGGCATTACATGACAGTAAGAAGGAAAACTACCATCTCCAGAATAAAATTCAACAGATTGAAGAAGAGAAACTTCAACTGGAGGAGAAGTGTAGACAGATGGAAGCGCAAAATAAGAACCTGGAAGAAAGACAAAAACGCCAGCCCGACATAAATATTATTAATGAGGGTTGGGGAATCAAGTTTGGACAAGCCCGAGAGCAGATTGTCTTCCTAATTAAGGAAAACAAGCAAAAGAGCGTGGAACTAAAGGAGATGTCCAACCAGCTTAAAGACAGCAAAGCTACTGTTGAGAAGACAGAATGGGATCTCCAATATATGGACCAAATGAATCGGCTGCTCCAAACAAACTTCGATGAAGCTGTGAAAAAAAATGAAGAAATCCTCCAACAGAAGGAAGAACAGGAGAAAAAGCAAAGAGACATGGAGCACAAACTCAAAGTCACGGAGGAAAAATACAGAATGCTGAAAGAGAAGGTGGATGATACTCTGCGCCAAAATAAAGACCTTCTTCACGAGAAAAAGCAACTAGAAGGGGAAAAAGAAAAACTGGACAAACAATGCTCGCACATGCAGAAAAGGATGGAGCAAATGGCGAGAAACAACTCCGAGCTCACTAAGGGGATATTGTTGGAATACAACAACTTGAAGCGCAAACACACTGAAATGCAGGCGCAAAAGCAAGAACAAGACAACATACATGACGACCTGCAGCGTACGCTCCAAGATATCCACAAAAGAAATGAGGAGCTACAAGACATGTACAAAGAAGTACAACAAAGAAACGCAGACATGCACAAGGACAAGATAATGCAGGAGGAAACATCCAAAGAGCTCAGGGAAAAGCTTGAAGAAAAACAAGCAACGTTGGAAGAGGTGGAGAAAACGTGCAAGAAGCTTGAGAAACAAAACAAAGAAACCATCGATGAGTTGAGAACCCTCATCCTGGAAAAAAAAGCTCTTGTAGAAAACTGCATGAAAAAGAAGAACAAACGCTTCCGCTGGCCCTGGAGGAGGAACTCTACTGCTTCCTCAGCAGGTGTAGCCTCGTCTTGCTCCACCTCTGTTCACCTCCCCAACCAGTCCCGGCAGTTGACTGTCCCCTCCTGAGCCTGGTTCTGCCGGAGGTTTCTGCCCGTTTAAAGGCAGTTTTTCCTCCCCACTGTCGCCTAGTGCGTGCTCAGAGGGGATTGTTGGGGTTTTCTCTCCTCTACCTTGTTTCATTATTTACTTAACTTTTTGTGCTTACTTCATTTTACCTTGTTTCATTATTTACTTAACGTTTTGTTCTTACTTCATTTTACCTTGTTTCATTATTTACTTGTTAACGTTTTGTTCTTACTTCATTTTACCTTGTTTCATTATTTACTTGTTAACGTTTTGTTCTTACTTCATTTTACCTTGTTTCATTATTTACTTGTTGACGTTTTGTTCTTACTTCATTTTACCTTGTTTCATTATTTACTTGTTTAACTTTTTCTTTTTCAACTTATTCATAAAACAATAAACCAATTGAATTTATCCTTTGAGTATTTTTCATCTTTTCATCTATAACTTTTTCAAACATTCATATCTGTCGTTTATCTTCTTCTTGAAACCTCATAAATGGTGAAGGAAAAATCCTGGAACATGGTTTGAAACACTGAAATTGTTTCAGCTGAAACCGGCAAAGTCATACGTGTGTGTGTGTGTGTGTGTGTGTGTGTGTGTGTGTGTGTGTGTGTGTGTGTGTGTGTGTGTGTGTTACTCTGTACATGAAACAACTTTGTAGAAAACCATTTTCCTGTCGAAACATTAGCAAACACAAACAAAGTGTTATTAACAAACGAATTACTAATATCCCTCTCTATGATAGTGATTTATTTTCTTACGGGATTAAAACTGTAAATTTTACCAAACTAAAGAAAGTAATACAAAGTAATAAAACTTTTTATCATTTAGTTAAGATCCAACATCCATTCTTTTCATAGTTGGTTGCTACCACCAGAGGGCGACATGGAGTACTTTTACCCATGTAGAGAAACATAAACGCTCATATATTACACACGCACCAACATTTTACTGTCTATTACTACATCAGTCTGTTTACATTAAACTGATATTGATAAATAAACTCACAAATATAGCTTCATGAATTTGGTAACGTCCTGTAAGTCATATCGTCAAATGCTTTTGTTCCAAAATAAAAAGGCTGTTGAAATAATGATTGGTGTGGTTTTTACAGGTGAATGAGCAGCAGAATAACTACAGAGAATCTGTGAATACATGAATGACCTTTTGTAATATGCCTTTAGCCTATTAGTGCCCTGAAAGAGTGGAGATTTTACCTATTTTAGCAAAATGATCTACAAACTGTATGGGTGAATATAGGAGCTTGTTAACAGGTTAGCATGTCCAACTAACAGACAGGAAAATGAGCTATGTATTTTTTAGATATCATGTTATCAGCTGACCACTGAAAGCTCTTTCTGCATATATCTTCTACACGTTCTGTCTCTTGTCACGTGTGTGTTTATATTTAAATCATGTATGTTGATTATTTAAATATGCTTTTTCATTCATTTTTAAAAAATGTCAACAGCTGTCGTTTACAGATTCATTGTTTACTATATGCTATATATATATATATGAACATGAACAAAACTGAAAACACTGGGTCACCGACCCAGGAACCCTGACAATATGTATTTTACCTGGTTAATGTGTGTGGCGGGGCGTGGTCTGCAGCGCCGCTGCAGGGGAGGCGGACGCACCTGAGCAGCACCCGCGATCACGCCTCGGCGCCTTAACGTCTGTGCTCTCTATGCTGTTGTGTTGGTATGTGTCGGGCTGTGAGCTTTAACACCGGCTGTATGCATACAGCAACCGTGTGTGAAAAGTGGTCAATAAAGAGAAGCTGTAAAGCGTGTTCATGGAAACATCGTTGGGTCTGCCGTGATATGTTTACAATGGGACTTCTGCTCCTGAATCTCTGCGCACAGCGTCTGCAAATCGGAGCTGTATGAAGTCACTTTCATCTTTACGCAGGACTGTAAGCTGTCATCTGTGAGGCGTGAGCGGTGTTTGTTTTTAACATAGTTCACGGTGGAGCTGCTGACATAATGTGGATCCGAAGATTGATAATTAGCCTACCTGGGGTTGAAAGTCTCGATAAATGCACGGCGTTTCGGCGGGTATATCGGCTTCCGCAAGTGTGACGCTTATTTTGAGCGTTCAAAAACTAATAGAATCTAATTTTATATTTATATTTCAATATCACAGTAATCTTCCAATTTAGAACTACAAGTTAAAAAAGAACTAACATAAATAAAATACACTTCAGCTAATTACTTAAAAAAATAATTTATTTTCCCAAACCACGCAGAGCCGCACTAAAAGGACTAAAGAGCCGCAGGTTGCCGACCCCTGCACTAACCTATTCAGCTGCTTGTGAATGCAAATGTCTAATCAGCCAATCACATGCCAGAAAAAAAAAGGGTGATTTAAGTGACTTTGAAGGCAGCATTGCTGTTGGTGACAGATGGGCTGTTTTACGTTTTTCAGACACTCCTGATCTTCTCAAATTTTCTCAGGAATTTACAGAGAACAGTCCAAACTGAAAAGCGAAATAAACATTTCCCTGGGTAAAAATGCCTTGTTGATTGCAGAAGTCAGAGGGGCGTGGCCATGCTGAAGGCAAGAGGAATTCTAAGCCAGTTTCTCAACCCAGCCCATCTGATATCAGTAACCACAACACATTCAAAGTCAATTAAAAGTCGCCTTTCTTGCCCGTTCCGATGCTCGCTTTCAACTTTGAAATGAGACCACTTGGACAACAGTAATGATAAATAATTGCAAATAGAGCACGTTTACAGAATTTAATGTCATTTTTATAGAGCACCTCTTATTTTAAGAAAAGATGGGCGAGACGATTTTTGAAACTAACTGCAAATTAAGCACACAATATTTAATATCTGTATTTTACCATTTTGATAAGACATATTTCAGTACTCCAAAACACTTTTATTAGACTGCCAACATGCTTACAAGTAGTAAATCCAGGTTAGTGGATCATAATTAAACATAACTCTGTGGCAAACGCAGAGTTCAGCAGGCCATCAAGGAAGAAGTGACGTGCATTTCTGCAGTGTAAAGATTCACAAATGATTTTCTCCTTAATCTACAGTCACACAAAGCGCCAGGAAAATCTTTGGTGATGTTCTCAGATGATTCTGACGCTTATCACCCAGTTCCTCGTGATGTCCTCCACACCATCAACCCTCTGTCCTCCTCACAGTTTCTTCCTCAGCTTGCCTTTCTTATGGCCACCCCTTCCAAAACCTGACTTTTTAACTTCTCCGAGCCACTTTTTGTTCTTGGAGCAGAGCTTCCTCATCCCCCCGCCCTGCAGGAACTGGTGCTTCTGCTTTTTCTTGCGCTGCTTCATGATCTGATCCTTTGTTTTCAGCTCCGAGCGTGCTTTGTGGTCACCGGAGCTCTGTACGTTTGGACCTCGTCGGCCACGGCCACGACCTGGGAGAGGCACGACACAACAAAGAGGTTGGAGGTTATAGCTCGCAAGGCTGGAAGAGGGACTTGAAGTATTTACCTTTAGAGTTGAGTTAAAACATGGTGGCTGATGGTCTATATTTAACATGTTTGTGCTATTCATTTTGATGCCTTCCTACCTCTTGCTGGCTTCCTGCCTCCTCCGCCTGTTTCTCCATCTGATCCAGATCCTGTATCATCAATCTTGTATTTTTTCCTTCACTCCTCATAACTGACATGTTGTCAAGTGATACAACATCTTCACAGTACAGCTTAATATTGTCATAGGAGTAGAGAAGAGGGTCATTGAGAGCAGCACACAGAGAAGCTTTTTGTTGGAAGGATACAAGTTCTTCACAGTGCGCATGCGCCAACCAGCGTGCAGCCTGTTACAGTCGCTCCTGCTTTTCTCTTAGTTTAGCTCTTTTTTCTTACGTATTCTTTTTTTTTTCTGACTTGTATTTTCCTCCGTTTTCTATCTCTTACTCAATCATGTGGATTGAGAGAGTTTTTGTTCTTCTGGTGGCCGTGGAACTGTTACTTTTATCATGGAACGGGACCGCGGCACATCTCCTACACGCACGGACTGTTTACTCCAGAGATCAGCTGATCGCCCTGATGCCGGCCGGCTCGCTGGCCAGGCCCGCAGAAGTGCCCGCAGAAGTACCAGCTGAAATTTGGAGGAAAACACATCGGGGATGCAGAGGTCAAGGACAGAAGAGAAGAAAAAAGGTGACGGTGAGACAGCGGAGGCTCGAAGCGAGGAGGAGGTTTAAACCGTGTCTGCCGTCTATCGTGATGGGAAATGTGCGATCGTTGGCAAGTAAAATCGACGAGCTCTCAGCACTGGTACGGAGTCAGAGGGAATACCGAGAGTGTAGCCTGATGTGTTTCACCGAATCATGGCTGCACCAGGTCATTCCCGATGAGAATGCTTCCGTGGAAGGCTTCCACACTGTTCGGGCGGACAGGGACAGCATCGCTAGCGGTAAGCGTAAAGGAGGTGGGCTTGCTGTTTTAGTTAACAACCGGTGGTGTAACCCTGCCAACATAACAATCAAAGAAAGGATTTGTTGCCCGGACACTGAACTGTGTGCTGTTGGACTCAGGCCGTATTATTTACCCAGGGAATTCTCTCACGTCATCTTGGTGGCTGTTTATGTTCCCCCCTCTGCTAACCCCACAGCTGCATGTGACACTATCCACTCTGCCATAGCTCGGCTACAGACTCAGCACCCGAGTGCCTTTATTGTGATCTCGGGTGACTTCAACCATGTATCACTGGACAATACACTACCAACATTCAAACAATATGTGGACTGTCCCACCAGGGGAGAGAAAACTTTAGACTTACTGTATGCTAACGTCAAGGATGCATACAGCTCCTCCTCCCTCCCCCCACTTGGTAGGTCAGATCATAACCTGATTCACCTCACCCCCCGCTATGTGCCAATTGTGAGGAGGGAACCTGTGACCACCAGGACTGTTAGGAGGTGGTCAGAGGAGGCAATAGCGGAACTACAGGGCTGTTTCGAGGTGACCGACTGGGAAACACTCTGTGAGCCTCACGCCGAGGACATCAATGGGCTTACTGAGTGTATCACAGACTACATAACTTTCTGCACCGACTCCATTGTTCCAGCTCAGACTGTTCATTGTTACCCAAATAACAAGCCGTGGGTGACTAAGGACATCAAAGCCCTCCTCAACAACAAGAAGAGGGCTTTCAGAGGGGGCAACAAAGAGGAGGTGAGGAAGGTCCAGGTGTTACTAAAGGACAAGATCAGAGAGGCTAAGGACAATTACAGGAGGAAGCTGGAGTGGAAACTCCAGCAGAACAGCATGAGAGAGGTGTGGAGGGGCATGAAGACCATCACTGGATTCAGGCCAACCAACAGCAGGGGAGCTGAGGGAGGTGAGAATAGAGCCGACGAGTTGAATCTGTTTTTCAATAGATTCGACACCACAGTGTCTGCTCCCACCCCCACAACCTCACCTGCAGTCAGCCTGGAATCCAGAGCCACACCACTGTGCCAGCCTCTCTCTTCACATGTTGCCTCCTGTGAGATTCCTGACACCCCTCCCCCACCCATCACCTTCACTCAATACCAGGTTGAGATGCAAATGAGGAGACTTCACTCAGGCAAGTCTGCTGGACCAGACGGAGTGAGTCCCCTTGTCCTCAAGACCTGTGCCCCCCAGCTGTGTGGAGTCTTTCATAAACTGTTTATGCTGAGTCTGAGTCTGCAGAGGGTCCCGGTGATGTGGAAGACATCATGCCTCGTCCCTGTACCAAAGACGCCTCGTCCCAGTGGCCCCCAGGATTACAGGCCCGTGGCACTGACCTCCCACATCATGAAGACCCTGGAAAGGCTCATCCTGGACCAGCTGCGACCCATAGTAAGACCACATCTGGATCCCCTTCAGTTCGCTTATCAGCCTCGTCTCGGAACAGAGGACGCCATCATCTACCTGCTCAATCGTGTCTACACCCATCTGGACCAGCCGGCGAGCACTGTGAGGGTCATGTTTTTTGACTTTTCCAGTGCTTTCAACACCATCAGGCCGACCCTCCTGGGTGATAAGTTAGCAGCGATGCAGGTGGATGCTTCTCTGGTGTCCTGGATTGTTGATTACCTGACAGGAAGACCACAATATGTACGTCTCCCACAGTGTGTGTCTGACAAGGTGATTAGCAACACAGGGGCACCACAGGGGACTGTCCTCTCCCCCTTCCTCTTCACCCTCTACACCACAGACTTCAGCCACTGCACAGAGACCTGCCATCTTCAGAAGTTTTCTGATGACTCTGCGGTGGTTGGATGCATCAGCAGGGATGATGAGACAGAGTACCGGGCTGTGGTCGACTCCTTTGTCACATGGTGTGAGCAGAATCATCTGCAGCTCAACGTGGCAAAGACCAAGGAACTGATCGTGGACTTCAGGAAGACCAGGAAACACTTGACCCCTGTTTCAATCCAGGGGGTCAGTGTTGACATTGTGGAGGACTATAAATACCTTGGAGTACACATTGACAATAAACTGGACTGGGCTAAAAACACCACAGCACTTTACAGGAAGGGCCAGAGTCGTCTCTATTTTTTGAGGCGACTGAGGTCCTTCAACATCTGCCAGAAAATGCTGAGGATTTTCTATGAGTCTGTGGTGGCCAGTGCGATCCTCTATGCTGTTGCATGCTGGGGGAGCAGGCTGAGGGTCGCAGATGCCAACAGACTTAATAAACTGATCCGTAAGGCCAGCAATGTTGTGGGGATGGAGCTGGACTCCCTCAAGGTGGTGTCGGAGAGGCGGATGCTGTCCAAGATAAAGACAATGTTGGATAACACCTCCCACCCACTCCATGACATGTTGGTCAGTCACAGGAGCTCGTTCAGTGAGAGACTGAGATTACCGAAAAGCACCACTGAACGACACAGGAAATCATTCCTGCCTGTGGCCATCTCCCTGTACAACGCATCCACTTAACACACTGTTTGCTGCTACAACTACACATGTTTCTTTTCCAAATATTTATTTATAAGTGACTTATGTATGTATGTATGTATATATATGTATATATTGTACTATTCTTAGTTAGCGTATTGTCTGTCTTGTCTTAATGTTGGTTTAAAATGGAGCACTGTAACAAAAAATAATTTCCCCCAGGGATCAATAAAGTATTCTGATTCTGATTCTGTTCTTCTTGTTACTGATAACCTGACCGCTGTCTGTTTTGATCTTCTTCTTCTGGTCTTCTTTTCCCGTTTCTCTCACAAAACGCTTCCTCTTACGGTCCCTAAAAAAAGAAGGGGGAAAAAAGACTTTAAATTATAGTTTGAAATGACCATTTGGTGGATACTGAGTCAAACATAGGGAAATTTGTACCATTTCATCATTTTCTTCTGCTGGTTAAGGCGATCGCCTTCATCTCCCATGAGATCAAGGACAGCTGAAGAGGCCTGCTGTTCAAAAGCACTGCCCTCTCCACCGAGACTCAACCTGTCGACGCATAACACAGGACAAAACAGCATAAAACACAAAGCCATTCACATTTTTTAAAGAAACAGATGCAACAGTTTAATGCCTCACCCTCTCTCAGAGTCAAAGTCTTTAGGTCTGTAAGGGATATAATACTCTTCATCTTTGCCTGACTGCCTCTTTTTCTTGGTCTTTGGTCGCTCTTCGCCATCTTCCTGCTGACCTCTTCTTTTACCACCTACCACCTCTGAAAACACCCCCTGGTGGAAATAGAAAGAATTACATGGTACAAAGTGACAAAGCATGATACAGAGATCCTACTATCTTCCTCTTCTAGTTTGTATACAACATCATCTACATCAAAACTGCACTTTATTTTGCTTCTTCTTCATCAGACAGCACAAACAACTTTCTCATTTTGACTCAAATATTGGTTTTGAATGAAAATGATGAAACAATCCTGGGTGTTTATTCAACTTGTGAGCAGGTTTTCTAATCCACCGTACTATTATTATTGACACTAGTACATGTTCGTGCTGCTGGCAAACTAATACACTCAAGAACATATAGCAAAGCAAAAAAGTGAAAAGTAGGTCTTGCCTACATAAATAAACATAAGACAGTTGTGAAACTTTGACATAGTAACATCTGCAGTAATATTTACACCTGTGATGACATCTCACCAGCATTAGCCTTATTTTGAAACCAAGATTGTTTACACAGAGTTTGTAATTGCAGAGAAATGCTCCATTTATTTTGGTCATTTCATTTTTGAGCAGGAAGCTCACCTTTCTTGTTATAGCCTTTAGACGAATAGAGAGTTTTCCAATTAAATACATATTCTTTAAATAATGTTCCCTCTTATAAAAAGTAGGATAATTTAAAAAAAAATTTTAAAAAATGTATTATACCTCTATTACTTAGAAAAAAACCTGTTTTTTTTTTCTGTTGTCTGTTATATAACGTTAGTGATGCTCGTTTCAATTCATTTCTTAATCAGCTAAACAGGTCAGTTAAGAAACAGTCAAATATTAAGTTAAATTTGAAAACGGTTTAAAAAAAATATCCCCATTCCAAAATGTCACATGACAATCTCATTGGCTCACGGAGTTATGATGTCACTACACGATCCTTTGAAGTTTTTCCTTAAACAGGGGTGACACACAGCAGTTTTTTAGTTCGTGTCTTCGCAGCATTTGTGTTTGCAGCCTTCACACGTTCACCACAGAAACTTTTGGAAACCTTTTCAGAGTTGTCGTGTACAACCTTCAACATGTATCCAACAAGACACCAACCAAGGCAAAAAGATTACGCCGCTTCTCCTTCCTGTCGTGGCCGGCCAATTTCCCCAAATGACCTCTTAGCCGTCCAAAGGGCATTACATGACAGTAAGAAGGAAAACTACCATCTCCAGAATAAAATTCAACAGATTGAAGAAGAGAAACTTCAACTGGAGGAGAAGTGTAGACAGATGGAAGCGCAAAATAAGAACCTGGAAGAAAGACAAAAACGCCAGCCCGACATAAATATTATTAATGAGGGTTGGGGAATCAAGTTTGGACAAGCCCGAGAGCAGATTGTCTTCCTAATTAAGGAAAACAAGCAAAAGAGCGTGGAACTAAAGGAGATGTCCAACCAGCTTAAAGACAGCAAAGCTACTGTTGAGAAGACAGAATGGGATCTCCAATATATGGACCAAATGAATCGGCTGCTCCAAACAAACTTCGATGAAGCTGTGAAAAAAAATGAAGAAATCCTCCAACAGAAGGAAGAACAGGAGAAAAAGCAAAGAGACATGGAGCACAAACTCAAAGTCACGGAGGAAAAATACAGAATGCTGAAAGAGAAGGTGGATGATACTCTGCGCCAAAATAAAGACCTTCTTCACGAGAAAAAGCAACTAGAAGGGGAAAAAGAAAAACTGGACAAACAATGCTCGCACATGCAGAAAAGGATGGAGCAAATGGCGAGAAACAACTCCGAGCTCACTAAGGGGATATTGTTGGAATACAACAACTTGAAGCGCAAACACACTGAAATGCAGGCGCAAAAGCAAGAACAAGACAACATACATGACGACCTGCAGCGTACGCTCCAAGATATCCACAAAAGAAATGAGGAGCTACAAGACATGTACAAAGAAGTACAACAAAGAAACGCAGACATGCACAAGGACAAGATAATGCAGGAGGAAACATCCAAAGAGCTCAGGGAAAAGCTTGAAGAAAAACAAGCAACGTTGGAAGAGGTGGAGAAAACGTGCAAGAAGCTTGAGAAACAAAACAAAGAAACCATCGATGAGTTGAGAACCCTCATCCTGGAAAAAAAAGCTCTTGTAGAAAACTGCATGAAAAAGAAGAACAAACGCTTCCGCTGGCCCTGGAGGAGGAACTCTACTGCTTCCTCAGCAGGTGTAGCCTCGTCTTGCTCCACCTCTGTTCACCTCCCCAACCAGTCCCGGCAGTTGACTGTCCCCTCCTGAGCCTGGTTCTGCCGGAGGTTTCTGCCCGTTTAAAGGCAGTTTTTCCTCCCCACTGTCGCCTAGTGCGTGCTCAGAGGGGATTGTTGGGGTTTTCTCTCCTCTACCTTGTTTCATTATTTACTTAACGTTTTGTTCTTACTTCATTTTACCTTGTTTCATTATTTACTTGTTAACGTTTTGTTCTTACTTCATTTTACCTTGTTTCATTATTTACTTGTTAACGTTTTGTTCTTACTTCATTTTACCTTGTTTCATTATTTACTTGTTGACGTTTTGTTCTTACTTCATTTTACCTTGTTTCATTATTTACTTGTTTAACTTTTTCTTTTTCAACTTATTCATAAAACAATAAACCAATTGAATTTATCCTTTGAGTATTTTTCATCTTTTCATCTATAACTTTTTCAAACATTCATATCTGTCGTTTATCTTCTTCTTGAAACCTCATAAATGGTGAAGGAAAAATCCTGGAACATGGTTTGAAACACTGAAATTGTTTCAGCTGAAACCGGCAAAGTCATACGTGTGTGTGTGTGTGTGTGTGTGTGTGTGTGTGTTACTCTGTACATGAAACAACTTTGTAGAAAACCATTTTCCTGTCGAAACATTAGCAAACACAAACAAAGTGTTATTAACAAACGAATTACTAATATCCCTCTCTATGATAGTGATTTATTTTCTTACGGGATTAAAACTGTAAATTTTACCAAACTAAAGAAAGTAATACAAAGTAATAAAACTTTTTATCATTTAGTTAAGATCCAACATCCATTCTTTTCATAGTTGGTTGCTACCACCAGAGGGCGACATGGAGTACTTTTACCCATGTAGAGAAACATAAACGCTCATATATTACACACGCACCAACATTTTACTGTCTATTACTACATCAGTCTGTTTACATTAAACTGATATTGATAAATAAACTCACAAATATAGCTTCATGAATTTGGTAACGTCCTGTAAGTCATATCGTCAAATGCTTTTGTTCCAAAATAAAAAGGCTGTTGAAATAATGATTGGTGTGGTTTTTACAGGTGAATGAGCAGCAGAATAACTACAGAGAATCTGTGAATACATGAATGACCTTTTGTAATATGCCTTTAGCCTATTAGTGCCCTGAAAGAGTGGAGATTTTACCTATTTTAGCAAAATGATCTACAAACTGTATGGGTGAATATAGGAGCTTGTTAACAGGTTAGCATGTCCAACTAACAGACAGGAAAATGAGCTATGTATTTTTTAGATATCATGTTATCAGCTGACCACTGAAAGCTCTTTCTGCATATATCTTCTACACGTTCTGTCTCTTGTCACGTGTGTGTTTATATTTAAATCATGTATGTTGATTATTTAAATATGCTTTTTCATTCATTTTTAAAAAATGTCAACAGCTGTCGTTTACAGATTCATTGTTTACTATATGCTATATATATATATATATGAACATGAACAAAACTGAAAACACTGGGTCACCGACCCAGGAACCCTGACAATATGTATTTTACCTGGTTAATGTGTGTGGCGGGGCGTGGTCTGCAGCGCCGCTGCAGGGGAGGCGGACGCACCTGAGCGGCACCCGCGATCACGCCTCGGCGCCTTAACGTCTGTGCTCTCTATGCTGTTGTGTTGGTATGTGTCGGGCTGTGAGCTTTAACACCGGCTGTATGCATACAGCAACCGTGTGTGAAAAGTGGTCAATAAAGAAAGAAAGTGTGTACATTATTGTACTTTATTGAGCCCCGTGGGGAAAGAGAAGCTGTAAAGCGTGTTCATGGAAACATCGTTGGGTCTGCCGTGATATGTTTACAATGGGACTTCTGCTCCTGAATCTCTGCGCACAGCGTCTGCAAATCGGAGCTGTATGAAGTCACTTTCATCTTTACGCAGGACTGTAAGCTGTCATCTGTGAGGCGTGAGCGGTGTTTATTTTTAACATAGTTCACGGTGGAGCTGCTGACATAATGTGGATCCGAAGATTGATAATTAGCCTACCTGGGGTTGAAAGTAGTGATGGGACTTCCGGCTCTTTTTACAGATCCGGCTCTTTCGGTTCGGCTCACTAAAAAGAGCCGGCTCTTTCGGCTCCGAACCGGCTCTTCAGGTTGTTTTGTTGCTTTAATTAATTTATTATTAACAATAATATAAAATTATGCACAAAAGGAATTACTAACGTAAAAAAAGTGGTTTTATTTATATATGTTTATATATAAATATATGCGGTGGCCCCTAGAGACAAAACACGTACAAACTCCAAAACACATTTCTAGCATGAACTGAACTTCCAAAGCAGAGCTACTAGATCACTTAAATTACACAATTGAAAGAATGTGTGTATTGTTTGTGTATTTATACACAGGCACTCATATATATTCAAATAATTTAAAAAAAAGTTCATTTACCTGTTACTACCACACACCAAATCTGGTCGTTGGTACTTGCTGGCTTGTGTAGCCACAAGATAACAAAGGCTCAACACTGCGCCCAGCATCCTGGAGCACTTCTGTTGTCTTTTGTACGTGTTTTGAGTTTTTATGTGCTTCTGAGTTTTTACGTGCTTCGGAGTTTGTACGTGTTTTTACGTGTTTTGGAGTTTTTACGTGTTTTGGAGTTTTTACGTGTTTTGGAGTTTGTACATGCTTCAGAGTTCGTACGTGATTTGAAGTTTGTATGTGCTTTGTCTCTAGGGGCCACCGTAAATATACTTTTATTTATTCACTCCACATAAAATGTAATAAATAAATCACATAATACAAAAATCAACTATTCACATTTCAAGTTTTAACTATTTAAATTTTCAGCTTTTTTCTTTTACAAATTTAAAGTGAAAACAACACAAAACACTGCAAACCACAAGACAATTAAATATAAATTATAATATGAAAACAAAAAGAACATGCATATTCTCTGTCATATGGGCCTGCATGAATAAACTTTCTGAATCCTTTATCATCTGCAACCGAAAATAGTTGTGGATGATTACTATACCTTTCTAATGTTGTTGTCCCTGCCTCTCTTTCTCTCTCTCTGGCTCTGTTCCTGTGCTACTGAGTGTAACTACCGCCCCTCCCCCCCTCTGCCCAGCGTAAAGCACAAGGCTCGCTTGCAGAGTGCAGCGGAAAAAAAGTGCGAGAGAGAGGCTGAGAGAAAGAAAAAACAAAAAAAACAAAACACGTGACGGCTCGCGATAAGGAGCCGGCTCGCGTCGTTCACGTCAAAGAACCGGCTCTAAGAGCCATTTCGTTCGCGAACGACCCATCACTAGTTGAAAGTCTCGATAAATGCACGGCGTTTCGGCGGGTATATCGGCTTCCGCAAGTGTGACGCTTATTTTGAGCGTTCAAAAACTACAGTTTTTTCTGAATGCTTAAACCCTAACTGTGATTCCTGTAGCACAATCTCTAAAACTATTCAGACTTATAGCAAAACCACTCACTGAGTTTGCAAAACTAAAAGCACATAAACTGCTTTGCACTCAGTTTGCAATTTTGTAACACACACTTTGCAAAACGGTAGGCACAATTCACTGCACAACACTCAATTACCAAATTTCCAACACACTCCTAGCAAAAGTATACACATGTATGGCTATCATTAACACTAATTTGCCAACTGTCTGGCACACTTTCACATGTGAAAACTTTTTTAGATAATTAGTTCACTTTGCAATCAGCCTAAGCACTATAATACAGGTAAGCTGTGTGTGCGGAGTACAATGGAGGGAGCAGAAAGAGTGAGAAGTAGAGGAGGCCGAGGAAGAGGACGTGGAGGTGAAGAAGTAGGATGAAGAGGACGACAAGGACAAGGAGGAGCAAGAGGAAGACGAGGAGGGGGGAGAGGAAGGGTAGGAAGAGTAAGAAATAGAATTGCTGATGACAATAGTGGACCATGTAATCAACCATGTAATCAACCGTGGAATGACCCTGAGGGTAGCTGGCCAACGGGTCCAGCCTAACTCGAGCCGCTACACTGTAGCAAGTACCATAAGGACATCTTGAAATGAGAATCGGTTAGTACAGTCACTTCGCACAAAGATTTGTAGCACTGCCATATGCCAATGAGAAACACACCAATACCATTGATGTAAAAATACTGAAATTGTTACTTTACAGAATTGCTAGATGACCAGATGCTGGGGGCAGAGGAAGCATGTTCACTGCAGACCAAGTAACCCATATAGTCATTATGGCGATTGCAAATAATCCTATACTTGGAAATGAACACTTGTGTTTGTTTTGATGTGTTTCAAGTACACCAGTACTTGAAGTTTGGATCCCTCTATGCTTATGGATCTATGACAGAAGTATGAGCTCAAACTGACATAGCCTACCTTGTGCACAGAGAAAGCAAAAGCCAGATGTGTTTTGTATTCATACCATCAGTGTGCAGTTGGCGCATTGTGTGCTTAGTAGATGATAGCTTGTGTGTACTGTTTGATACGGAAACACCATTTTTACGAAGGTGTGAAGAGTTAATCTAGCTGTGTTTGCTTTTGCAAGAGAACTACAATGTTTTGATTATTGGGTGACAGGTTTTCTTATTTGTGTGAAGAGTTTTGCAAAATTAGCCAATAGTTACAAAAAATGTGCTTAGGCATTCAGAAAAAACTGTAATAAACTAAAAGACAGAAATCAGATTATAAGATCTGTGGTGTTGTTGATTTATATTATGGTACTTATCATTTGTGATATTTATTACTGTGTGCATACTTTATTAGGAGAGATGAGATTAAATGTTGTCAGACAAATATTCTCTTCCTTGCTGGTTCCATCGAAGGAGAAATGTTCAAGTAAGTATGTAACTGGGACGTAATCCAATTCCACAACACAATGTGACGGGGAATCAGCTGTGTTTTGCTGCCCAATTTATTTAGAATCTGGTGCAAACCGGCGAGCCAGTTCCTGAATCAGTCACGTGGTACGGACTGCCCGCGAGGCCTCGAACATCACTGCATACGTAATCAAAGCAAGCCTCGATACGCGCTTTACAAAACTACCACGAGATTACCCGACACACGCTTCAAAGCTTCGACACACAGGAGACATCACTACTGCACACAGCCTTCACACGACAACAGGTGCACCACACTGCTAAGTGTGTTTTGTGTTTAGAGTTTTGCTAAATGGGAGACTGAGCTTTGAATAGTGTTTAAGATTTTGGCAACAGTGGGACTGATTTGATGAAAGAGTTTTCATAGTTGACAGTTTAGTTTTTACAATGGGGTTTAGTGTTTTAGCAATTCAGAAAAACTCTAATACACCTGTGCTTTTCCCAGCAACTGAGGCTTTTACCCTGCACAGTTTAAGGTATGATAAAGCACTGACCTTATAAATGGCACAAAATACACATTTTAGCTGGGAGCTGGTCATTCACAGGGGAAAGGCTCCATTGTACAACAACAACAACAGTAGTAATAGTAATAATAAATTATTATTAGTCAGGCAAGTATATCATATACCAAACATGCTTCCAAACTAATGACATTTTTTGCATTCTTCACATCAGGTCAAAATGTACTTTTTTTTAAAAAGTGACTGGCACTGCGGAAATGGATCTACAGCACCACTTAAGAAATTTTAAAGAACTTCTAACAACTTATTTACAGCTTGAAATACGTGTATGACATTTATTACACACAGATTCAGTGAACCCAATCCAAAGAGGAAGTCTGGAAGTCCGCCATTTTGAATGTAAAATGACATTTTGGCACAGTTTTAGTGTTTTCCAGGCATCGCTGGTTTACACATTCGCCTGCAAAGTGAGAGGTCACTGGTTAAATTCCATTTGGTTACTTCAGGAACTTTTTGGGGTTACTTCAGAAAGGGACATCTTTGTCAAAGCCATGTTTGTGGTGGAATTTTCACTGGACATAAGATTTTCATCTCTAAAAATGTATTTTGTCCAGTCTGTCCCAAACGTCACACTTTTGATGACAGTCTGGCGACGACTACATGCCAATATCTGGTCACACATGGTGCCACAGTTCTCATATAACATTTTAATCAAGACTACCCCACTGTGATTGAAGCATTTCTTGCAAAACAATCATAACCAAACAAAACCTTTCCTGTTCTGTAAATGAACAGTAGGACAAAATGATTACTAGTCATTGCGGAAAGCACAATTAATGTTTTTGTTTACATCGTTGGAACGAGGAAAAATTCCCCCACCACAAAAACAGAAATACTCATGAAAGCAACCTGTAGTGCAAACACGAGGGCTGAATTTATTACTTCCTGCACTAGAAACCTGCCGATGTTGCTGATATGGATAGATCACCAGTCTTCCTTGTCTTTATCTTATTATCTCCTGTTGAGATGTTGCAGCAGAAAATGCAGCCTGGCCTGTTGAAACATTGTTTTTTTTTAGTGTTTCAACTGAAAAAATAGAATGCCTTTGATCCAAATGGAATGCATCTTGTGAAAAAAGGTGACATCTTGTGACATCACAAGATGATGACATAGATCCTTTGTTATGTCATCATCTTGCTGAGAGAAAAAACCCTTAAGTAGGAGCTTTGCTCTGTTAAACTTTAATGCTGAACGGACCTTGACCTGACAGCAAGCAAACCCTTTTTGGAGAGTTTTGAGAGAATTTTACTTAGCAATTCACCGACCAAGCCGACACATTTCACCATGTCAGCTCACCCATCCTTCAGCTCAAATGAGCTTGGATTAGTTAAAGGGAGCATTTTGGGAAAGCACTACAAGGTAGAGGCTTTCCTCGGAGAAGGGGGCTTTGGTATTGTAGCCAAATGTCGTGATACCATGACTAACCGAGCTGTGGCTATTAAAGTGAACAAGAGCCGCCCTGATATTCTGCAACAGGCGAAATTGGAAATTTTCATCCTGGAGCAGCTGCGAAGGTTGGATTCAGATGCCGCCAACATTGTTCAATGGAACGGCTTTTTTCACGACGGAGAGCGGGTTTGCCTGAAATTTGAACTCCTTGATCAATGCCTGAGGGACTACATATGGGACCGGAAAAACCACTGTCTCCCCATAAGCGAAGTCAGGCCAATTTTAGGTCAACTGACAAATGCTCTGTCCCACCTGGGTTCTGTGGGAATGGTGCACGCTGACCTCAAACCTGGAAACATCATGGTTGTAAACCGCCATGAGTCTCCCATCAAAGTCAAACTTATAGACTTTGGCCTCGCATGTCCTGCGTCTGCAGTGATGCCTGGTGACCGTGTGGGGACGGTTGGTTATTGTGCACCTGAGGTTATGCTTGGCCTTCCTTACAATGAAGCAATTGACATGTGGTCTCTGGGGCTGGTAGCTGTGGAGCTTGCTACAGGGCTGCCACTCTACCCTGGAAATGAAGACTATGATGTTTTGAAATTCATCATAGAGACTCAGGGTCAGCCACCAGATCATGTTCTAGACTCTGGCGTCTACACTGAAGACTATTTCATTGAAGACAAAGACAAGCAACAGCGCTGGACATTTAAGACTGACCAACAATTTCAGTATGAGACAGGATATGAGTCCCTGGAGACAAGATGCATAAAACTGACGCGTCTGGATGACCTTGAACAAATAATAATGTTTAGACGAGGACCAGAAGCTGGCCAACGCTTATTTGTCAGCTTAATTAAACAGATGTTGGCCTTGGATGCACACCAGCGGATAACACCCTCGGAGGTTCTCCGGCATCCCTTTTTCAGCCCTAAGAGTTCCCTGTGCATTGACATGAGTGCTGAAATATCACAAAACCCTGTGGTCTTTCAGCACCCTTCAAACTTGGAAAGCAAGAGATCACAGAAAATCAACTGCAGTTTTCAAAACTCGGTTGAATTTTCTCAGCAAGTATTCGTCCACACATCAGCCAGTCCATCATTCAGCTCAGATGAGCTTGAATTAGTTAAAGGGAGCATTTTGGGAAAGCACTACAAGGTAGAGGCTTTCCTCGGAGAAGGGGGCTTTGGTATTGTAGCCAAATGCCGCGACACAACAACCAACCAAGCTGTTGCCATTAAAGTCAACAAGAGCGACCCTGATATTCTGCAACAGGCACATGTGGAAATTTTCATCCTGGAGCAGCTGCGAAGGTTGGATCCAGATGCCGCCAACATTGTTCAATGGAACGGCTTTTTCCACGACGGACAGCGGGTTTGCCTGAAATTTGAACTCCTTGATCAATGCCTGTGGGACTACATAGGGGACCGGAATAAACAGGGTCTCCCCATAAGCGAAGTCAGGCCAATTTTAGGTCAAATCACAAATGCTCTGTCCCACCTGAGTTCTGTGGGAATAGTGCACGCTGACCTCAAACCTGGAAACATCATGGTTGTAAACCGCCATGAGTCTCCCATCAAAGTCAAACTTATAGACTTTGGCCTCGCATGTCCTGCGTCTGCAGTGATACCTGGTGACTTTGTGGGGACGGTTGGTTACTGTGCACCTGAGGTTATGCTTGGCCTTCCTTACAATGAAGCAAGTGACATGTGGTCTCTGGGGCTGGTGGCTGTGGAGCTTGTTACAGGGCTGCCACTCTACCCTTCGGAGAATGACTATGATTATCTGAAATTCATCATAGAGACTCAGGGTCAGCCACCAGATCATGTGCTAGACTCTGGCGTGTACACTGAAAACTATTTCATTGGAGACAAATACAAGCAACAGCGCTGGACATTTAAGACGGAAGAACAATATAAAGACTCTGTTCCAGGGACAGGACATGAATCCCTGGAGACAAGATACATAATACTTACACGTCTGGATGACCTCGAACAGCTAATGATGTTTAGACGAGGACCAGAAGCTGGCCAACGCTTATTTGTCAGCCTAATTAAACAGATGTTGGCCTTGGATGCACACCAGCGGATAACACCCTCTCAGGTTCTCCGGCATCCCTTTTTCAGCCCTGGCCTCTCTAAAAGGTTCCCATGTATCAACATTGAAAGACCATACTGAATCAGTCTCCAGCATGGCATCTTCCACCCTGGACAAAAGTGATAAAAATACAAACTGGGGTTGGAAAATGACATTAACAGCAAATTACAATGCAAAAATTAATTAAGCTGCTCCAAAAATGATCACTTTGGCTTCTTTTTTTTTAATTTTCACTCCCCCCACCCCAACCAGTCGTGGCAGAGGGCTGTCCCTTCCTGAGCCTGGCTCTGTTGAAGGTTTCTTCCTTTTTAAAGGGAGTTTTTCCTTCCCACTGTCGCTAAATGCTTGCTCATAGGGAAATCTTCTGATTGTTGGAGTGGCCAAAACTCTAGGGGAAGTAGCAATTCTTGTGAAAATTTAAAAAAAAAAAAGCCTACCAATCTTCAAAGCGCAGCAGTGGACACCTTACCATCACATCAGTCCTTCAATCAGACCTAAAACACCACCTTTACAGAAATAAATTCCATACAAATTGGAAATAAATTGCGTAATAATTGTTGTTTTTGATTGTTTATAAATATATAGAGCTACCCTTCAGCCTCCTAGTAGACATACCTGTGTTATGAATGTGAAACTCCTCTGATTTTCAGAAAAGTTGACCTCTGACCTTGAAGTCAAGGTCATTGAGATTTAAGCTTCACAGAGATTTTCAGTAGATGCAACCATGGTATTGACTTGAAAATTCTACACTATCAAAGACTTAGGTGCCCACAGCACCTCGCCATATACAAAAGATTTTTCTATTCATTTATGTATTATTAGTTTATTTATTTCTTCATCCCGCTCTCTCTCTTTTTTTTAATTCACCTTTCTGTTGCGATGCTCTGGACATTTCTAAACCCCACAAGTTCAGCCTCAATTTTCAACCCAATTTTCCTATACTTTCACTTGAACACGTCCAGCCTTCACCTCTCACCGGTCCTCGTCCCCTCTTCTCACAGCTTCCTGTGTGGCCTCCCAAATCAAACACAGGCCCAAATCAGCCGTTTCTTCTTCTCTGTTCATTCTCTCTTCATCTTTTCAGTCTTTTCTTGGCGGTTAACTCCCAGCATGGCAAATATGAACTCAGACAGTCCAATGCAGTGCTTTCACACAGTCATGTCACTGGTACACTTTCCAGCTTGTAATTCAGAGCACATGTTCCATTAACATACATGCTGCTGGACCCTTCAGTGTTTTAGGTCAGTTGTACTGTCTTCTGCCTGCTGTTAATTCTTCAAATCTACGGTGTTGTTCTGTCTGTTTTCTGTCTTCATCAGGAGATTGACTGTCCTTTAAGCTTCTTCTCAGGATAAGGGCAGGATGAGAGGTGAAGCTGTAAAATTTCAGCCAAAGCCTGGCCTGTTTGTCGTTCCAATTATGTTAATCTATCATTTTGCCGCTGTACTCATCTGAGGTTGAGCCAAGTCCATGGGCACCTGTATTAACACACTAAGACATTTATTTAATATCATTTTCATTACTATTTCTTAGCACTTTCACTCTCTAATTCCTCTGTTTTCCTTTTGAAACGTCTCTCACAAGCTCACAAGCTATATTCAGACTTCCTGCTTCACTTCCTGCCAGACACACACACACACACACACTCTTCACTTTACTGGATTTTCATCCGTTTCTACAGCCTAATCAAGCTCTTATTTTATGTTCACACTCTATATACCCTCTGTAACTCTACTAATTCTAATATAAAAAGAATGCACCCTCAGTACAGAAAAACAGAAAAGTCAGTGATGTACTAATGTAGCAAAAATAGGAAACATTAAAACTGTAAATGTTTTCTTCCTTGTCTGCAGATTAACAATCCACAGGTTGGGTGCTCGCACTCTGATTCGTTCCCTGGAGATGAAGGAGAGAGAGCTCAGAGGACAGCAAGATGGAGGAGTGAAGGAGAAGGTGGTGCAGCTCAGTGTCCAATCAGGAGTGAGCAGTTCTTTCACCACCTTCATTGCTGTCAACAAAGACAACAGAGAGGCGATCCAAGGACCTCTGCACCGCAGACATATTCTACCACCCTGTGAGGTTTGTTTAAAGCAAACAAAGCAATACCATGAAACTGTTAACAGCAGGATGTCAGAGTCAATAGAGAGGACTCAAAAGAGCAACTTCAAATCAAACTATTTATGTAGTAGGTGTTTCTTTGCCAATGTCTTTCCCCTGCATTAGAAAGTAATAAGCCAGATGGAAGTACAACACACATCTATGCATTTCTATAAAAACTGACCTGCCCTGAACTTATAATCTCTCTCTCTCTCTCTTTGTTTTTCCTTAAAGTGATGGCTGTCCATTCGTCCTGTAAAAGTTGTAAATATAAACCTGAATGAATGGGAGTAGAAACTGTGTGTGCGCATGAAGACATGCTTGTGTCGCTGAGATTGAACAGATTTATGTATGTTCACGTAGCCAAGTGATAATCATATATAATAATCACTGAATAGTAATAATGTTATTGAACAGGTTAAACATTTAGATATCACAAAAAGTTGCAAAAAAGCAAAAAAAAACCCACACACAGCTGTGAAGTCAGCTGCACATGAATAACATTAGTACAATGACAACTTTAATCAGAGTGAGTTCAGAAGATCCAAAAGTGGGACACTAAAAACAAGCTAGTGAAAGCAAAAAGTGACTTTGAAAAATTTATTTCATAGAATTAAAGCACTGATAGGAAAAAAAACTAAATATGAGAAGAATGGCAATCCTGCAGCGACCAATCAAAGAAGACTGTAATGGCTGCATTGTAAAGAAGTGAGTGAAGAAAGCTGATTTTTTTTTAGTTTTTCTGAGATATGCAGAGTTTTAACGAACAATTTGAACACTATTATTCATTTACATTATTTGTTCTCAACAGAGATGGGCAGTAATGCGTTACAAGTAACGTGTTACTGTAATCCGATTACAGGCACTTGCCCTGGTGGCCATTCTTTCAGTGGGCATTTCTCAACAACAACTACAAACACTAGTGAAGTGAATGGGCATTTAATTAAATAATGAAACATTTAATTCAATAATTAATGGCATATTTAATTCATTCATTTTGTCACTCCTGGCCCTCCACACCTCACTGCCATGATTGTTTGTGTAGTTATTGGATTCTAAAACTACTAGAATAGAATAGAAAACACATCTAAGATGCAGTCTCTGTTTTTTCTTCACCTTATTAATTTGAACTGAACTGAAATAAATCCGTTCTTTTCTGTATGGTAATGACTAGGACCTGTCCCAGCTGTCTCTGGTGGATTCAGTATTGTCTCCAATGTTTCTGATAACTTCCAGTTTGGGAAGTTTCCCATGCAGGTGAGGAATGCAGTGACTGACAGACTACCCCTCCTTCATTTAGGACCCATGCCAAACACTGAGTAAAGACTTCCTTGCATTAAACCTGCATAGCTGTTTTCACATTTATAACAAATCACCTAAGTGACCGGCAGTGATCGTATAGTGCTCTGAGTTGTTGCCTAAACAAGCCCTCTTCAAATCGGAGTTACAGCAGAGAGAATATGGCACTGAAGCAATGATGACAGCTTTAATAACCTATTTTATCTTCAATTATTCTTGTATGAAATTCTCTTAAAGTAGCAACTGAATTTCAACCAACTCAGCTAGCTCTGCATATTTTATTTCCTCTGTTAAAATAAAATGTGGCGGAGCCCAGCTGTAATTGTACCTTGCATTAATATGGTGTATTATTGATGGTGACACAGCACTGCTTAGCATGTCGTCCTGAATCTCAGGTGTGCCAATGACCTGTGCAGTATATGAGGCACTAAAATCCTGGTGGATTTCTGGGATACGAACAGGACGGAGTCATGTGAGCTCTATCAATATTGCACCACTTACGTCTCAGACCTGTATTTATGTATTTATGCACTGAAATCGCGCTGTAATATCCAGTTAACTGTCCACATTTGTACTCTGTTTTTCCATTTATTATATTTTTTTTCATTAATTTGTCTGAAAAAAGATCCACGTAGTAACCAAAGAGAGACTAAATCAATGGTCTCTAATAGCAGCCAAATTATAAGAGCTTTCATTAGTGATGGTGAGATGAAGCCTTGTGATGAACTGAAGCTTTCCATCCAACTGGTCGACTCATGGTTCGAAGCATTGTGACGATTCATTGGCTCTACTGCGCCATCAAGTGGACGATTAAAGTCAGACAGGCTCAATGATTATAATGATGTGATGTGTAAACCTCTAAACTTACAGTTTTTTCTGAATGCTTAAACCCTAACTGTGATTCCTGTAGCACAATCTCTAAAACTATTCAGACTTATAGCAAAACCACTCACTGAGTTTGCAAAACTAAAAGCACATAAACTGCTTTGCACTCAGTTTGCAATTTTGTAACACACACTTTGCAAAACGGTAGGCACAATTCACTGCACAACACTCAATTACCAAATTTCCAACACACTCCTAGCAAAAGTATACACATGTATGGCTATCATTAACACTAATTTGCCAACTGTCTGGCACACTTTCACATGTGAAAACTTTTTTAGATAATTAGTTCACTTTGCAATCAGCCTAAGCACTATAATACAGGTAAGCTGTGTGTGCGGAGTACAATGGAGGGAGCAGAAAGAGTGAGAAGTAGAGGAGGCCGAGGAAGAGGACGTGGAGGTGAAGAAGTAGGATGAAGAGGACGACAAGGACAAGGAGGAGCAAGAGGAAGACGAGGAGGGGGGAGAGGAAGATGAGGAGGGGGGAGAGGAAGGGTAGGAAGAGTAAGAAATAGAATTGCTGATGACAATAGTGGACCATGTAATCAACCATGTAATCAACCGTGGAATGACCCTGAGGGTAGCTGGCCAACGGGTCCAGCCTAACTCGAGCCGCTACACTGTAGCAAGTACCATAAGGACATCTTGAAATGAGAATCGGTTAGTACAGTCACTTCGCACAAAGATTTGTAGCACTGCCATATGCCAATGAGAAACACACCAATACCATTGATGTAAAAATACTGAAATTGTTACTTTACAGAATTGCTAGATGACCAGATGCTGGGGGCAGAGGAAGCATGTTCACTGCAGACCAAGTAACCCATATAGTCATTATGGCGATTGCAAATAATCCTATACTTGGAAATGAACACTTGTGTTTGTTTTGATGTGTTTCAAGTACACCAGTACTTGAAGTTTGGATCCCTCTATGCTTATGGATCTATGACAGAAGTATGAGCTCAAACCGACATAGCCTACCTTGTGCACAGAGAAAGCAAAAGCCAGATGTGTTTTGTATTCATACCATCAGTGTGCAGTTGGCGCATTGTGTGCTTAGTAGATGATGGCTTGTGTGTACTGTTTGATACGGAAACACCATTTTTACGAAGGTGTGAAGAGTTAATCTAGCTGTGTTTGCTTTTGCAAGAGAACTACAATGTTTTGATTATTGGGTGACAGGTTTTCTTATTTGTGTGAAGAGTTTTGCAAAATTAGCCAATAGTTACAAAAAATGTGCTTAGGCATTCAGAAAAAACTGTAATAGAATATAATTTTATATTTATATTTCAATATCACAGTAATCTTCCAATTTAGAACTACAAGTTAAAAAAGAACTAACATAAATAAAATACACTTCAGCTAATTACTTAAAAAAATAATTTATTTTCCCAAACCACGCAGAGCCGCACTAAAAGGACTAAAGAGCCGCAGGTTGCTGACCCCTGCACTAACCTATTCAGCTGCTTGTGAATGCAAATATCTAATCAGCCAATCACATGCCAGAAAAAAAAAAGGGTGATTTAAGTGACTTTGAAGGCAGCATTGCTGTTGGTGACAGATGGGCTGTTTTACGTTTTTCAGACACTCCTGATCTTCTCAAATTTTCTCAGGAATTTACAGAGAACAGTCCAAACTGAAAAGCGAAATAAACATTTCCCTGGGTAAAAATGCCTTGTTGATTGCAGAAGTCAGAGGGGCGTGGCCATGCTGAAGGCAAGAGGAATTCTAAGCCAGTTTCTCAACCCAGCCCATCTGATATCAGTAACCACAACACATTCAAAGTCAATTAAAAGTCGCCTTTCTTGCCCGTTCCGATGCTCGCTTTCAACTTTGAAATGAGACCACTTGGACAACAGTAATGATAAATAATTGCAAATAGAGCACGTTTACAGAATTTAATGTCATTTTTATAGAGCACCTCTTATTTTAAGAAAAGATGGGCGAGACGATTTTTGAAACTAACTGCAAATTAAGCACACAATATTTAATATCTGTATTTTACCATTTTGATAAGACATATTTCAGTACTCCAAAACACTTTTATTAGACTGCCAACATGCTTACAAGTAGTAAATCCAGGTTAGTGGATCATAATTAAACATAACTCTGTGGCAAACGCAGAGTTCAGCAGGCCATCAAGGAAGAAGTGACGTGCATTTCTGCAGTGTAAAGATTCACAAATGATTTTCTCCTTAATCTACAGTCACACAAAGCGCCAGGAAAATCTTTGGTGATGTTCTCAGATGATTCTGACGCTTATCACCCAGTTCCTCGTGATGTCCTCCACACCATCAACCCTCTGTCCTCCTCCCAGTTTCTTCCTCAGCTTGCCTTTCTTATGGCCACCCCTTCCAAAACCTGACTTTTTAACTTATCCGAGCCACTTTTTGTTCTTGGAGCGGAGCTTCCTCATCCCCCCGCCCTGCAGGAACTGGTGCTTCTGCTTTTTCTTGCGCTGCTTCATGATCTGATCCTTTGTTTTCAGCTCCGAGCGTGCTTTGTGGTCACCGGAGCTCTGTACGTTTGGACCTCGTCGGCCACGGCCACGACCTGGGAGAGGCATGACACAACAAAGAGGTTGGAGGTTATAGCTCGCAAGGCTGGAAGAGGGACTTGAAGTATTTACCTTTAGAGTTGAGTTAAAACATGGTGGCTGATGTTCTATATTTAACAGGCAGACATGTTTGTGCTATTCATTTTGATGCCTTCCTACCTCTTGCTGGCTTCCTGCCTCCTCCGCCTGTTTCTCCATCTGATCCAGATCCTGTATCATCAATCTTGTATTTTTTCCTTCACTCCTCATAACTGACATGTCAGAGCGTTCTCACTCCCGAGGCGTAACATGTCGACATTTTGTCACGTCCCACGGCGTTCCTGAGGAACGCGAAAGGAGACCTTCGGCGTTCTTATGGTACGCGGCGGGTTATGGCTGGGATCCAGTGCAATGACGCTTCCGCGGTAATAGATGTTCCAGCCCTGTATTCCAGCCCTAAACCTAACCTTATCCCTAGCCCTGACCATAACCTTATTCCTGACCTTAACTAGGACTTTAATGAAGTTAAATAGCGTGTTTCTAAGCGATTTGAATAAAAAGAGCGAACATGTGTAGATTCAGTCCAGACGGTTCTCATATTTCCTCTTTTTTCCGAGGTCGTCATTTAGGAACGTGGTGGGTAGCCGAAAACGTAATATGGTGACGATTTGTCACCTAGCGTAAAATGTTACGCTTTGGGAGTGAGAACGGGTTGGACATGTTGTCAAGTGATACAACATCTTCACAGTACAGCTTAATATTGTCATAGGAGTAGAGAAGAGGGTCATTGAAAGCAGCACACAGAGAAGCTTTTTGTTGGAAGGATACAAGTTCTTCCTGTTCTTCTTGTTACTGATAACCTGACCGCTGTCTGTTTTGATCTTCTTCTTCTGGTCTTCTTTTCCCGTTTCTCTCACAAAACGCTTCCTCTTACGGTCCCTAAAAAAAGAAGGGGGAAAAAAGACTTTAAATTATAGTTTGAAATGACCATTTGGTGGATACTGAGTCAAACATAGGGAAATTTGTACCATTTCATCATTTTCTTCTGCTGGTTAAGGCGATCGCCTTCATCTCCCATGAGATCAAGGACAGCTGAAGAGGCCTGCTGTTCAAAAGCACTGCCCTCTCCACCGAGACTCAACCTGTCGACGCATAACACAGGACAAAACAGCATAAAACACAAAGCCATTCACATTTTTTAAAGAAACAGATGCAACAGTTTAATGCCTCACCCTCTCTCAGAGTCAAAGTCTTTAGGTCTGTAAGGGATATAATACTCTTCATCTTTGCCTGACTGCCTCTTTTTCTTGGTCTTTGGTCGCTCTTCGCCATCTTCCTGCTGACCTCTTCTTTTACCACCTACCACCTCTGAAAACACCCCCTGGTGGAAATAGAAAGAATTACATGGTACAAAGTGACAAAGCATGATACAGAGATCCTACTATCTTCCTCTTCTAGTTTGTATACAACATCATCTACATCAAAACTGCACTTTATTTTGCTTCTTCTTCATCAGACAGCACAAACAACTTTCTCATTTTGACTCAAATATTGGTTTTGAATGAAAATGATGAAACAATCCTGGGTGTTTATTCAACTTGTGAGCAGGTTTTCTAATCCACCGTACTATTATTATTAACACTAATACATGTTCGTGCTGCTGGCAAACTAATACACTCAAGAACATATAGCAAAGCAAAAAAGTGAAAAGTAGGTCTTGCCTACATAAATAAACATAAGACAGTTGTGAAACTTTGACATAGTAACATCTGCAGTAATATTTACACCTGTGATGACATCTCACCAGCATTAGCCTTATTTTGAAACCAAGATTGTTTACACAGAGTTTGTAATTGCAGAGAAATGCTCCATTTATTTTGGTCATTTCATTTTTGAGCAGGAAGCTCACCTTTCTTGTTATAGCCTTTAGACGAATAGAGAGTTTTGCAATTAAATACATATTCTTTAAATAATGTTCCCTCTTATAAAAAGTAGGATAATTTAAAAAATTTTTTTAAAAAATGTATTATACCTCTATTACTTAGAAAAAAAACTGTTTTTTTTCTGTTGTCTGTTATATAACGTTAGTGATGCTCGTTTCAATTCATTTCTTAATCAGCTAAACAGGTCAGTTAAGAAACAGTCAAATATTAAGTTAAATTTGAAAACGGTTTAAAAAAAAATATCCCCATTCCAAAATGTCACATGACAATCTCATTGGCTCACGGAGTTATGATGTCACTACACGATCCTTTGAAGTTTTTCCTTAAACAGGGGTGACACACAGCAGTTTTTTAGTTCGTGTCTTCGCAGCATTTGTGTTTGCAGCCTTCACACGTTCACCACAGAAACTTTTGGAAACCTTTTCAGAGTTGTCGTGTACAACCTTCAACATGTATCCAACAAGACACCAACCAAGGCAAAAAGATTACGCCGCTTCTCCTTCCTGTCGTGGCCGGCCAATTTCCCCAAATGACCTCTTAGCCGTCCAAAGGGCATTACATGACAGTAAGAAGGAAAACTACCATCTCCAGAATAAAATTCAACAGATTGAAGAAGAGAAACTTCAACTGGAGGAGAAGTGTAGACAGATGGAAGCGCAAAATAAGAACCTGGAAGAAAGACAAAAACGCCAGCCCGACATAAATATTATTAATGAGGGTTGGGGAATCAAGTTTGGACAAGCCCGAGAGCAGATTGTCTTCCTAATTAAGGAAAACAAGCAAAAGAGCGTGGAACTAAAGGAGATGTCCAACCAGCTTAAAGACAGCAAAGCTACTGTTGAGAAGACAGAATGGGATCTCCAATATATGGACCAAATGAATCGGCTGCTCCAAACAAACTTCGATGAAGCTGTGAAAAAAAATGAAGAAATCCTCCAACAGAAGGAAGAACAGGAGAAAAAGCAAAGAGACATGGAGCACAAACTCAAAGTCACGGAGGAAAAATACAGAATGCTGAAAGAGAAGGTGGATGATACTCTGCGCCAAAATAAAGACCTTCTTCACGAGAAAAAGCAACTAGAAGGGGAAAAAGAAAAACTGGACAAACAATGCTCGCACATGCAGAAAAGGATGGAGCAAATGGCGAGAAACAACTCCGAGCTCACTAAGGGGATATTGTTGGAATACAACAACTTGAAGCGCAAACACACTGAAATGCAGGCGCAAAAGCAAGAACAAGACAACATACATGACGACCTGCAGCGTACGCTCCAAGATATCCACAAAAGAAATGAGGAGCTACAAGACATGTACAAAGAAGTACAACAAAGAAACGCAGACATGCACAAGGACAAGATAATGCAGGAGGAAACATCCAAAGAGCTCAGGGAAAAGCTTGAAGAAAAACAAGCAACGTTGGAAGAGGTGGAGAAAACGTGCAAGAAGCTTGAGAAACAAAACAAAGAAACCATCGATGAGTTGAGAACCCTCATCCTGGAAAAAAAAGCTCTTGTAGAAAACTGCATGAAAAAGAAGAACAAACGCTTCCGCTGGCCCTGGAGGAGGAACTCTACTGCTTCCTCAGCAGGTGTAGCCTCGTCTTGCTCCACCTCTGTTCACCTCCCCAACCAGTCCCGGCAGTTGACTGTCCCCTCCTGAGCCTGGTTCTGCCGGAGGTTTCTGCCTGTTTAAAGGCAGTTTTTCCTCCCCACTGTCGCCTAGTGCGTGCTCAGAGGGGATTGTTGGGGTTTTCTCTCCTCTACCTTGTTTCATTATTTACTTAACTTTTTGTGCTTACTTCATTTTACCTTGTTTCATTATTTACTTAACGTTTTGTTCTTACTTCATTTTACCTTGTTTCATTATTTACTTGTTAACGTTTTGTTCTTACTTCATTTTACCTTGTTTCATTATTTACTTGTTAACGTTTTGTTCTTACTTCATTTTACCTTGTTTCATTATTTACTTGTTGACGTTTTGTTCTTACTTCATTTTACCTTGTTTCATTATTTACTTGTTGACGTTTTGTTCTTACTTCATTTTACCTTGTTTCATTATTTACTTGTTGACGTTTTGTTCTTACTTCATTTTACCTTGTTTCATTATTTACTTGTTGACGTTTTGTTCTTACTTCATTTTACCTTGTTTCATTATTTACTTGTTTAACTTTTTCTTTTTCAACTTATTCATAAAACAATAAACCAATTGAATTTATCCTTTGAGTATTTTTCATCTTTTCATCTATAACTTTTTCAAACATTCATATCTGTCGTTTATCTTCTTCTTGAAACCTCATAAATGGTGAAGGAAAAATCCTGGAACATGGTTTGAAACACTGAAATTGTTTCAGCTGAAACCGGCAAAGTCATACGTGTGTGTGTGTGTGTGTGTGTGTGTGTGTGTGTGTGTGTGTGTGTGTGTGTGTGTGTGTGTGTGTGTGTGTGTGTGTGTGTTACTCTGTACATGAAACAACTTTGTAGAAAACCATTTTCCTGTCGAAACATTAGCAAACACAAACAAAGTGTTATTAACAAACGAATTACTAATATCCCTCTCTATGATAGTGATTTATTTTCTTACGGGATTAAAACTGTAAATTTTACCAAACTAAAGAAAGTAATACAAAGTAATAAAACTTTTTATCATTTAGTTAAGATCCAACATCCATTCTTTTCATAGTTGGTTGCTACCACCAGAGGGCGACATGGAGTACTTTTACCCATGTAGAGAAACATAAACGCTCATATATTACACACGCACCAACATTTTACTGTCTATTACTACATCAGTCTGTTTACATTAAACTGATATTGATAAATAAACTCACAAATATAGCTTCATGAATTTGGTAACGTCCTGTAAGTCATATCGTCAAATGCTTTTGTTCCAAAATAAAAAGGTTGTTGAAATAATGATTGGTGTGGTTTTTACAGGTGAATGAGCAGCAGAATAACTACAGAGAATCTGTGAATACATGAATGACCTTTTGTAATATGCCTTTAGCCTATTAGTGCCCTGAAAGAGTGGAGATTTTACCTATTTTAGCAAAATGATCTACAAACTGTATGGGTGAATATAGGAGCTTGTTAACAGGTTAGCATGTCCAACTAACAGACAGGAAAATGAGCTATGTATTTTTTAGATATCATGTTATCAGCTGACCACTGAAAGCTCTTTCTGCATATATCTTCTACACGTTCTGTCTCTTGTCACGTGTGTGTTTATATTTAAATCATGTATGTTGATTATTTAAATATGCTTTTTCATTCATTTTTAAAAAATGTCAACAGCTGTCGTTTACAGATTCATTGTTTACTATATGCTATATATCGTTAGCTTCATAGCATAAGTGCCTAAGTCATTGACTTAGGCAATTATGCTATGAAGCTAACGATATATATATATGAACATGAACAAAACTGAAAACACTGGGTCACCGACCCAGGAACCCTGACAATATGTATTTTACCTGGTTAATGTGTGTGGCGGGGCGTGGTCTGCAGCGCCGCTGCAGGGGAGGCGGACGCACCTGAGCGGCACCCGCGATCACGCCTCGGCGCCTTAACGTCTGTGCTCTCTATGCTGTTGTGTTGGTATGTGTCGGGCTGTGAGCTTTAACACCGGCTGTATGCATACAGCAACCGTGTGTGAAAAGTGGTCAATAAAGAGAAGCTGTAAAGCGTGTTCATGGAAACATCGTTGGGTCTGCCGTGATATGTTTACAATGGGACTTCTGCTCCTGAATCTCTGCGCACAGCGTCTGCAAATCGGAGCTGTATGAAGTCACTTTCATCTTTACGCAGGACTGTAAGCTGTCATCTGTGAGGCGTGAGCGGTGTTTGTTTTTAACATAGTTCACGGTGGAGCTGCTGACATAATGTGGATCCGAAGATTGATAATTAGCCTACCTGGGGTTGAAAGTCTCGATAAATGCACGGCGTTTCGGCGGGTATATCGGCTTCCGCAAGTGTGACGCTTATTTTGAGCGTTCAAAAACTAATAGAATATAATTTTATATTTATATTTCAATATCACAGTAATCTTCCAATTTAGAACTACAAGTTAAAAAAGAACTAACATAAATAAAATACACTTCAGCTAATTACTTAAAAAAATAATTTATTTTCCCAAACCACGCAGAGCCGCACTAAAAGGACTAAAGAGCCGCAGGTTGCTGACCCCTGCACTAACCTATTCAGCTGCTTGTGAATGCAAATATCTAATCAGCCAATCACATGCTAGAAAAAAAAAAGGGTGATTTAAGTGACTTTGAAGGCAGCATTGCTGTTGGTGACAGATGGGCTGTTTTACGTTTTTCAGACACTCCTGATCTTCTCAAATTTTCTCAGGAATTTACAGAGAACAGTCCAAACTGAAAAGCGAAATAAACATTTCCCTGGGTAAAAATGCCTTGTTGATTGCAGAAGTCAGAGGGGCGTGGCCATGCTGAAGGCAAGAGGAATTCTAAGCCTGTTTCTCAACCCAGCCCATCTGATATCAGTAACCACAACACATTCAAAGTCAATTAAAAGTCGCCTTTCTTGCCTGTTCCGATGCTCGCTTTCAACTTTGAAATGAGACCACTTGGACAACAGTAATGATAAATAATTGCAAATAGAGCACGTTTACAGAATTTAATGTCATTTTTATAGAGCACCTCTTATTTTAAGAAAAGATGGGCGAGACGATTTTTGAAACTAACTGCAAATTAAGCACACAATATTTAATATCTGTATTTTACCATTTTGATAAGACATATTTCAGTACTCCAAAACACTTTTATTAGACTGCCAACATGCTTACAAGTAATAAATCCAGGTTAGTGGATCATAATTAAACATAACTCTGTGGCAAACGCAGAGTTCAGCAGGCCATCAAGGAAGAAGTGACGTGCATTTCTGCAGTGTAAAGATTCACAAATGATTTTCTCCTTAATCTACAGTCACACAAAGCGCCAGGAAAATCTTTGGTGATGTTCTCAGATGATTCTGACGCTTATCACCCAGTTCCTCGTGATGTCCTCCACACCATCAACCCTCTGTCCTCCTCACAGTTTCTTCCTCAGCTTGCCTTTCTTATGGCCACCCCTTCCAAAACCTGACTTTTTAACTTCTCCGAGCCACTTTTTGTTCTTGGAGCGGAGCTTCCTCATCCCCCCGCCCTGCAGGAACTGGTGCTTCTGCTTTTTCTTGCGCTGCTTCATGATCTGATCCTTTGTTTTCAGCTCCGAGCGTGCTTTGTGGTCACCGGAGCTCTGTACGTTTGGACCTCGTCGGCCACGGCCACGACCTGGGAGAGGCACGACACAACAAAGAGGTTGGAGGTTATAGCTCGCAAGGCTGGAAGAGGGACTTGAAGTATTTACCTTTAGAGTTGAGTTAAAACATGGTGGCTGATGGTCTATATTTAACATGTTTGTGCTATTCATTTTGATGCCTTCCTACCTCTTGCTGGCTTCCTGCCTCCTCCGCCTGTTTCTCCATCTGATCCAGATCCTGTATCATCAATCTTGTATTTTTTCCTTCACTCCTCATAACTGACATGTTGTCAAGTGATACAACATCTTCACAGTACAGCTTAATATTGTCATAGGAGTAGAGAAGAGGGTCATTGAGAGCAGCACACAGAGAAGCTTTTTGTTGGAAGGATACAAGTTCTTCCTGTTCTTCTTGTTACTGATAACCTGACCGCTGTCTGTTTTGATCTTCTTCTTCTGGTCTTCTTTTCCCGTTTCTCTCACAAAACGCTTCCTCTTACGGTCCCTAAAAAAAGAAGGGGGAAAAAAGACTTTAAATTATAGTTTGAAATGACCATTTGGTGGATACTGAGTCAAACATAGGGAAATTTGTACCATTTCATCATTTTCTTCTGCTGGTTAAGGCGATCGCCTTCATCTCCCATGAGATCAAGGACAGCTGAAGAGGCCTGCTGTTCAAAAGCACTGCCCTCTCCACCGAGACTCAACCTGTCGACGCATAACACAGGACAAAACAGCATAAAACACAAAGCCATTCACATTTTTTAAAGAAACAGATGCAACAGTTTAATGCCTCACCCTCTCTCAGAGTCAAAGTCTTTAGGTCTGTAAGGGATATAATACTCTTCATCTTTGCCTGACTGCCTCTTTTTCTTGGTCTTTGGTCGCTCTTCGCCATCTTCCTGCTGACCTCTTCTTTTACCACCTACCACTTCTGAAAACACCCCCTGGTGGAAATAGAAAGAATTACATGGTACAAAGTGACAAAGCATGATACAGAGATCCTACTATCTTCCTCTTCTAGTTTGTATACAACATCATCTACATCAAAACTGCACTTTATTTTGCTTCTTCTTCATCAGACAGCACAAACAACTTTCTCATTTTGACTCAAATATTGGTTTTGAATGAAAATGATGAAACAATCCTGGGTGTTTATTCAACTTGTGAGCAGGTTTTCTAATCCACCGTACTATTATTGACACTAGTACATGTTCGTGCTGCTGGCAAACTAATACACTCAAGAACATATAGCAAAGCAAAAAAGTGAAAAGTAGGTCTTGCCTACATAAATAAACATAAGACAGTTGTGAAACTTTGACATAGTAACATCTGCAGTAATATTTACACCTGTGATGACATCTCACCAGCATTAGCCTTATTTTGAAACCAAGATTGTTTACACAGAGTTTGTAATTGCAGAGAAATGCTCCATTTATTTTGGTCATTTCATTTTTGAGCAGGAAGCTCACCTTTCTTGTTATAGCCTTTAGACGAATAGAGTTTTGCAATTAAATACATATTCTTTAAATAATGTTCCCTCTTATAAAAAGTAGGATAATTTAAAAAAAAAAATTTAAAAAATGTATTATACCTCTATTACTTAGAAAAAAAACTGTTTTTTTTCTGTTGTCTGTTATATAACGTTAGTGATGCTCGTTTCAATTCATTTCTTAATCAGCTAAACAGGTCAGTTAAGAAACAGTCAAATATTAAGTTAAATTTGAAAACGGTTTAAAAAAAAATATCCCCATTCCAAAATGTCACATGACAATCTCATTGGCTCACGGAGTTATGATGTCACTACACGATCCTTTGAAGTTTTTCCTTAAACAGGGGTGACACACAGCAGTTTTTTAGTTCGTGTCTTCGCAGCATTTGTGTTTGCAGCCTTCACACGTTCACCACAGAAACTTTTGGAAACCTTTTCAGAGTTGTCGTGTACAACCTTCAACATGTATCCAACAAGACACCAACCAAGGCAAAAAGATTACGCCGCTTCTCCTTCCTGTCGTGGCCGGCCAATTTCCCCAAATGACCTCTTAGCCGTCCAAAGGGCATTACATGACAGTAAGAAGGAAAACTACCATCTCCAGAATAAAATTCAACAGATTGAAGAAGAGAAACTTCAACTGGAGGAGAAGTGTAGACAGATGGAAGCGCAAAATAAGAACCTGGAAGAAAGACAAAAACGCCAGCCCGACATAAATATTATTAATGAGGGTTGGGGAATCAAGTTTGGACAAGCCCGAGAGCAGATTGTCTTCCTAATTAAGGAAAACAAGCAAAAGAGCGTGGAACTAAAGGAGATGTCCAACCAGCTTAAAGACAGCAAAGCTACTTTTGAGCAGACAGAATGGGATCTCCAATATATGGACCAAATGAATCGGCTGCTCCAAACAAACTTCGATGAAGCTGTGAAAAAAAATGAAGAAATCCTCCAACAGAAGGAAGAACAGGAGAAAAAGCAAAGAGCCATGGAGCACAAACTCAAAGTCACGGAGGAAAAATACAGAATGCTGAAAGAGAAGGTGGATGATACTCTGCGCCAAAATAAAGACCTTCTTCACGAGAAAAAGCAACTAGAAGGGGAAAAAGAAAAACTGGACAAACAATGCTCGCACATGCAGAAAAGGATGGAGCAAATGGCGAGAAACAACTCCGAGCTCACTAAGGGGATATTGTTGGAATACAACAACTTGAAGCGCAAACACACTGAAATGCAGGCGCAAAAGCAAGAACAAGACAACATACATGACGACCTGCAGCGTACGCTCCAAGATATCCACAAAAGAAATGAGGAGCTACAAGACATGTACAAAGAAGTACAACAAAGAAACGCAGACATGCACAAGGACAAGATAATGCAGGAGGAAACATCCAAAGAGCTCAGGGAAAAGCTTGAAGAAAAACAAGCAACGTTGGAAGAGGTGGAGAAAACGTGCAAGAAGCTTGAGAAACAAAACAAAGAAACCATCGATGAGTTGAGAACCCTCATCCTGGAAAAAAAAGCTCTTGTAGAAAACTGCATGAAAAAGAAGAACAAACGCTTCCGCTGGCCCTGGAGGAGGAACTCTACTGCTTCCTCAGCAGGTGTAGCCTCGTCTTGCTCCACCTCTGTTCACCTCCCCAACCAGTCCCGGCAGTTGACTGTCCCCTCCTGAGCCTGGTTCTGCCGGAGGTTTCTGCCTGTTTAAAGGCAGTTTTTCCTCCCCACTGTCGCCTAGTGCGTGCTCAGAGGGGATTGTTGGGGTTTTCTCTCCTCTACCTTGTTTCATTATTTACTTAACTTTTTGTGCTTACTTCATTTTACCTTGTTTCATTATTTACTTAACGTTTTGTTCTTACTTCATTTTACCTTGTTTCATTATTTACTTGTTAACGTTTTGTTCTTACTTCATTTTACCTTGTTTCATTATTTACTTGTTAACGTTTTGTTCTTACTTCATTTTACCTTGTTTCATTATTTACTTGTTGACGTTTTGTTCTTACTTCATTTTACCTTGTTTCATTATTTACTTGTTGACGTTTTGTTCTTACTTCATTTTACCTTGTTTCATTATTTACTTGTTAACGTTTTGTTCTTACTTCATTTTACCTTGTTTCATTATTTACTTGTTTAACTTTTTCTTTTTCAACTTATTCATAAAACAATAAACCAATTGAATTTATCCTTTGAGTATTTTTCATCTTTTCATCTATAACTTTTTCAAACATTCATATCTGTCGTTTATCTTCTTCTTGAAACCTCATAAATGGTGAAGGAAAAATCCTGGAACATGGTTTGAAACACTGAAATTGTTTCAGCTGAAACCGGCAAAGTCATACGTGTGTGTGTGTGTGTGTGTGTGTGTGTGTGTGTGTGTGTGTGTGTGTGTGTGTGTGTGTGTGTTACTCTGTACATGAAACAACTTTGTAGAAAACCATTTTCCTGTCGAAACATTAGCAAACACAAACAAAGTGTTATTAACAAACGAATTACTAATATCCCTCTCTATGATAGTGATTTATTTTCTTACGGGATTAAAACTGTAAATTTTACCAAACTAAAGAAAGTAATACAAAGTAATAAAACTTTTTATCATTTAGTTAAGATCCAACATCCATTCTTTTCATAGTTGGTTGCTACCACCAGAGGGCGACATGGAGTACTTTTACCCATGTAGAGAAACATAAACGCTCATATATTACACATGCACCAACATTTTACTGTCTATTACTACATCAGTCTGTTTACATTAAACTGATATTGATAAATAAACTCACAAATATAGCTTCATGAATTTGGTAACGTCCTGTAAGTCATATCGTCAAATGCTTTTGTTCCAAAATAAAAAGGCTGTTGAAATAATGATTGGTGTGGTTTTTACAGGTGAATGAGCAGCAGAATAACTACAGAGAATCTGTGAATACATGAATGACCTTTTGTAATATGCCTTTAGCCTATTAGTGCCCTGAAAGAGTGGAGATTTTACCTATTTTAGCAAAATGATCTACAAACTGTATGGGTGAATATAGGAGCTTGTTAACAGGTTAGCATGTCCAACTAACAGACAGGAAAATGAGCTATGTATTTTTTAGATATCATGTTATCAGCTGACCACTGAAAGCTCTTTCTGCATGTATCTTCTACACGTTCTGTCTCTTGTCACGTGTGTGTTTATATTTAAATCATGTATGTTGATTATTTAAATATGCTTTTTCATTCATTTTTAAAAAATGTCAACAGCTGTCGTTTACAGATTCATTGTTTACTATATGCTATATATATATATATGAACATGAACAAAACTGAAAACACTGGGTCACCGACCCAGGAACCCTGACAATATGTATTTTACCTGGTTAATGTGTGTGGCGGGGCGTGGTCTGCAGCGCCGCTGCAGGGGAGGCGGACGCACCTGAGCGGCACCCGCGATCACGCCTCGGCGCCTTAACGTCTGCGCTCTCTATGCTGTTGTGTTGGTATGTGTCGGGCTGTGAGCTTTAACACCGGCTGTATGCATACAGCAACCGTGTGTGAAAAGTGGTCAATAAAGAAAGAAAGTGTGTACATTATTGTACTTTATTGAGCCCCGTGGGGAAAGAGAAGCTGTAAAGCGTGTTCATGGAAACATCGTTGGGTCTGCCGTGATATGTTTACAATGGGACTTCTGCTCCTGAATCTCTGCGCACAGCGTCTGCAAATCGGAGCTGTATGAAGTCACTTTCATCTTTACGCAGGACTGTAAGCTGTCATCTGTGAGGCGTGAGCGGTGTTTATTTTTAACATAGTTCACGGTGGAGCTGCTGACATAATGTGGATCCGAAGATTGATAATTAGCCTACCTGGGGTTGAAAGTCTCGATAAATGCACGGCGTTTCGGCGGGTATATCGGCTTCCGCAAGTGTGACGCTTATTTTGAGCGTTCAAAAACTACAGTTTTTTCTGAATGCTTAAACCCTAACTGTGATTCCTGTAGCACAATCTCTAAAACTATTCAGACTTATAGCAAAACCACTCACTGAGTTTGCAAAACTAAAAGCACATAAACTGCTTTGCACTCAGTTTGCAATTTTGTAACACACACTTTGCAAAACGGTAGGCACAATTCACTGCACAACACTCAATTACCAAATTTCCAACACACTCCTAGCAAAAGTATACACATGTATGGCTATCATTAACACTAATTTGCCAACTGTCTGGCACACTTTCACATGTGAAAACTTTTTTAGATAATTAGTTCACTTTGCAATCAGCCTAAGCACTATAATACAGGTAAGCTGTGTGTGCGGAGTACAATGGAGGGAGCAGAAAGAGTGAGAAGTAGAGGAGGCCGAGGAAGAGGACGTGGAGGTGAAGAAGTAGGATGAAGAGGACGACAAGGACAAGGAGGAGCAAGAGGAAGACGAGGAGGGGGGAGAGGAAGATGAGGAGGGGGGAGAGGAAGGGTAGGAAGAGTAAGAAATAGAATTGCTGATGACAATAGTGGACCATGTAATCAACCATGTAATCAACCGTGGAATGACCCTGAGGGTAGCTGGCCAACGGGTCCAGCCTAACTCGAGCCGCTACACTGTAGCAAGTACCATAAGGACATCTTGAAATGAGAATCGGTTAGTACAGTCACTTCGCACAAAGATTTGTAGCACTGCCATATGCCAATGAGAAACACACCAATACCATTGATGTAAAAATACTGAAATTGTTACTTTACAGAATTGCTAGATGACCAGATGCTGGGGGCAGAGGAAGCATGTTCACTGCAGACCAAGTAACCCATATAGTCATTATGGCGATTGCAAATAATCCTATACTTGGAAATGAACACTTGTGTTTGTTTTGATGTGTTTCAAGTACACCAGTACTTGAAGTTTGGATCCCTCTATGCTTATGGATCTATGACAGAAGTATGAGCTCAAACTGACATAGCCTACCTTGTGCACAGAGAAAGCAAAAGCCAGATGTGTTTTGTATTCATACCATCAGTGTGCAGTTGGCGCATTGTGTGCTTAGTAGATGATGGCTTGTGTGTACTGTTTGATACGGAAACACCATTTTTACGAAGGTGTGAAGAGTTAATCTAGCTGTGTTTGCTTTTGCAAGAGAACTACAATGTTTTGATTATTGGGTGACAGGTTTTCTTATTTGTGTGAAGAGTTTTGCAAAATTAGCCAATAGTTACAAAAAATGTGCTTAGGCATTCAGAAAAAACTGTAATAAACTAAAAGACAGAAATCAGATTATAAGATCTGTGGTGTTGTTGATTTATATTATGGTACTTATCATTTGTGATATTTATTACTGTGTGCATACTTTATTAGGAGAGATGAGATTAAATGTTGTCAGACAAATATTCTCTTCCTTGCTGGTTCCATCGAAGGAGAAATGTTCAAGTAAGTATGTAACTGGGACGTAATCCAATTCCACAACACAATGTGACGGGGAATCAGCTGTGTTTTGCTGCCCAATTTATTTAGAATCTGGTGCAAACCGGCGAGCCAGTTCCTGAATCAGTCACGTGGTACGGACTGCCCGCGAGGCCTCGAACATCACTGCATACGTAATCAAAGCAAGCCTCGATACGCGCTTTACAAAACTACCACGAGATTACCCGACACACGCTTCAAAGCTTCGACACACAGGAGACATCACTACTGCACACAGCCTTCACACGACAACAGGTGCACCACACTGCTAAGTGTGTTTTGTGTTTAGAGTTTTGCTAAATGGGAGACTGAGCTTTGAATAGTGTTTAAGATTTTGGCAACAGTGGGACTGATTTGATGAAAGAGTTTTCATAGTTGACAGTTTAGTTTTTACAATGGGGTTTAGTGTTTTAGCAATTCAGAAAAACTCTAATACACCTGTGCTTTTCCCAGCAACTGAGGCTTTTACCCTGCACAGTTTAAGGTATGATAAAGCACTGACCTTATAAATGGCACAAAATACACATTTTAGCTGGGAGCTGGTCATTCACAGGGGAAAGGCTCCATTGTACAACAACAACAACAGTAGTAATAGTAATAATAAATTATTATTAGTCAGGCAAGTATATCATATACCAAACATGCTTCCAAACTAATGACATTTTTTGCATTCTTCACATCAGGTCAAAATGTACTTTTTTTTAAAAAGTGACTGGCACTGCGGAAATGGATCTACAGCACCACTTAAGAAATTTTAAAGAACTTCTAACAACTTATTTACAGCTTGAAATACGTGTATGACATTTATTACACACAGATTCAGTGAACCCAATCCAAAGAGGAAGTCTGGAAGTCCGCCATTTTGAATGTAAAATGACATTTTGGCACAGTTTTAGTGTTTTCCAGGCATCGCTGGTTTACACATTCGCCTGCAAAGTGAGAGGTCACTGGTTAAATTCCATTTGGTTACTTCAGGAACTTTTTGGGGTTACTTCAGAAAGGGACATCTTTGTCAAAGCCATGTTTGTGGTGGAATTTTGATCATTTATCACTGGACATAAGATTTTCATCTCTAAAAATGTATTTTGTCCAGTCTGTCCCAAACTTCACACTTTTGATGACAGTCTGGCGACGACTACATGCCAATATCTGGTCACACATGGTGCCACAGTTCTCATATAACATTTTAATCAAGACTACCCCACTGTGATTGAAGCATTTCTTGCAAAACAATCATAACCAAACAAAACCTTTCCTGTTCTGTAAATGAACAGTAGGACAAAATGATTACTAGTCATTGCGGAAAGCACAATTAATGTTTTTGTTTACATCGTTGGAACGAGGAAAAATTCCCCCACCACAAAAACAGAAATACTCATGAAAGCAACCTGTAGTGCAAACACGAGGGCTGAATTTATTACTTCCTGCACTAGAAACCTGCCGATGTTGCTGATATGGATAGATCACCAGTCTTCCTTGTCTTTATCTTATTATCTCCTGTTGAGATGTTGCAGCAGAAAATGCAGCCTGGCCTGTTGAAACATTGTTTTTTTTTAGTGTTTCAACTGAAAAAATAGAATGCCTTTGATCCAAATGGAATGCATCTTGTGAAAAAAGGTGACATCTTGTGACATCACAAGATGATGACATAGATCCTTTGTTATGTCATCATCTTGCTGAGAGAAAAAACCCTTAAGTAGGAGCTTTGCTCTGTTAAACTTTAATGCTGAACGGACCTTGACCTGACAGCAAGCAAACCCTTTTTGGAGAGTTTTGAGAGAATTTTACTTAGCAATTCACCGACCAAGCCGACACATTTCACCATGTCAGCTCACCCATCCTTCAGCTCAAATGAGCTTGGATTAGTTAAAGGGAGCATTTTGGGAAAGCACTACAAGGTAGAGGCTTTCCTCGGAGAAGGGGGCTTTGGTATTGTAGCCAAATGTCGTGATACCATGACTAACCGAGCTGTGGCTATTAAAGTGAACAAGAGCCGCCCTGATATTCTGCAACAGGCGAAATTGGAAATTTTCATCCTGGAGCAGCTGCGAAGGTTGGATTCAGATGCCGCCAACATTGTTCAATGGAACGGCTTTTTTCACGACGGAGAGCGGGTTTGCCTGAAATTTGAACTCCTTGATCAATGCCTGAGGGACTACATATGGGACCGGAAAAACCACTGTCTCCCCATAAGCGAAGTCAGGCCAATTTTAGGTCAACTGACAAATGCTCTGTCCCACCTGGGTTCTGTGGGAATGGTGCACGCTGACCTCAAACCTGGAAACATCATGGTTGTAAACCGCCATGAGTCTCCCATCAAAGTCAAACTTATAGACTTTGGCCTCGCATGTCCTGCGTCTGCAGTGATGCCTGGTGACCGTGTGGGGACGGTTGGTTATTGTGCACCTGAGGTTATGCTTGGCCTTCCTTACAATGAAGCAATTGACATGTGGTCTCTGGGGCTGGTAGCTGTGGAGCTTGCTACAGGGCTGCCACTCTACCCTGGAAATGAAGACTATGATGTTTTGAAATTCATCATAGAGACTCAGGGTCAGCCACCAGATCATGTTCTAGACTCTGGCGTCTACACTGAAGACTATTTCATTGAAGACAAAGACAAGCAACAGCGCTGGACATTTAAGACTGACCAACAATTTCAGTATGAGACAGGATATGAGTCCCTGGAGACAAGATGCATAAAACTGACGCGTCTGGATGACCTTGAACAAATAATAATGTTTAGACGAGGACCAGAAGCTGGCCAACGCTTATTTGTCAGCTTAATTAAACAGATGTTGGCCTTGGATGCACACCAGCGGATAACACCCTCGGAGGTTCTCCGGCATCCCTTTTTCAGCCCTAAGAGTTCCCTGTGCATTGACATGAGTGCTGAAATATCACAAAACCCTGTGGTCTTTCAGCACCCTTCAAACTTGGAAAGCAAGAGATCACAGAAAATCAACTGCAGTTTTCAAAACTCGGTTGAATTTTCTCAGCAAGTATTCGTCCACACATCAGCCAGTCCATCATTCAGCTCAGATGAGCTTGAATTAGTTAAAGGGAGCATTTTGGGAAAGCACTACAAGGTAGAGGCTTTCCTCGGAGAAGGGGGCTTTGGTATTGTAGCCAAATGCCGCGACACAACAACCAACCAAGCTGTTGCCATTAAAGTCAACAAGAGCGACCCTGATATTCTGCAACAGGCACATGTGGAAATTTTCATCCTGGAGCAGCTGCGAAGGTTGGATCCAGATGCCGCCAACATTGTTCAATGGAACGGCTTTTTCCACGACGGACAGCGGGTTTGCCTGAAATTTGAACTCCTTGATCAATGCCTGTGGGACTACATAGGGGACCGGAATAAACAGGGTCTCCCCATAAGCGAAGTCAGGCCAATTTTAGGTCAAATCACAAATGCTCTGTCCCACCTGAGTTCTGTGGGAATAGTGCACGCTGACCTCAAACCTGGAAACATCATGGTTGTAAACCGCCATGAGTCTCCCATCAAAGTCAAACTTATAGACTTTGGCCTCGCATGTCCTGCGTCTGCAGTGATACCTGGTGACTTTGTGGGGACGGTTGGTTACTGTGCACCTGAGGTTATGCTTGGCCTTCCTTACAATGAAGCAAGTGACATGTGGTCTCTGGGGCTGGTGGCTGTGGAGCTTGCTACAGGGGTGCCACTCTACCCTTCGGAGAATGACTATGATTATCTGAAATTCATCATAGAGACTCAGGGTCAGCCACCAGATCATGTGCTAGACTCTGGCGTGTACACTGAAAACTATTTCATTGGAGACAAATACAAGCAACAGCGCTGGACATTTAAGACGGAAGAACAATATAAAGGCTCTGTTCCAGGGACAGGACATGAATCCCTGGAGACAAGATACATAATACTTACACGTCTGGATGACCTCGAACAGCTAATGATGTTTAGACGAGGACCAGAAGCTGGCCAATGCTTATTTGTCAGCCTAATTAAACAGATGTTGGCCTTGGATGCACACCAGCGGATAACACCCTCTCAGGTTCTCCGGCATCCCTTTTTCAGCCCTGGCCTCTCTAAAAGGTTCCCATGTATCAACATTGAAAGACCATACTGAATCAGTCTCCAGCATGGCATCTTCCACCCTGGACAAAAGTGATAAAAATACAAACTGGGGTTGGAAAATGACATTAACAGCAAATTACAATGCAAAAATTAATTAAGCTGCTCCAAAAATGATCACTTTGGCTTCTTTTTTTTAAATTTTCACTCCCCCCACCCCAACCAGTCGTGGCAGAGGGCTGTCCCTTCCTGAGCCTGGCTCTGTTGAAGGTTTCTTCCTTTTTAAAGGGAGTTTTTCCTTCCCACTGTCGCTAAATGCTTGCTCATAGGGAAATCTTCTGATTGTTGGAGTGGCCAAAACTCTAGGGGAAGTAGCAATTCTTGTGAAAATTTAAAAAAAAAAGCCTACCAATCTTCAAAGCGCAGCAGTGGACACCTTACCATCACATCAGTCCTTCAATCAGACCTAAAACACCACCTTTACAGAAATAAATTCCATACAAATTGGAAATAAATTGCGTAATAATTGTTGTTTTTGATTGTTTATAAATATATAGAGCTACCCTTCAGCCTCCTAGTAGACATACCTGTGTTATGAATGTGAAACTCCTCTGATTTTCAGAAAAGTTGACCTCTGACCTTGAAGTCAAGGTCATTGAGATTTAAGCTTCACAGAGATTTTCAGTAGATGCAACCATGGTATTGACTTGAAAATTCTACACTATCAAAGACTTAGGTGCCCACAGCACCTCGCCATATACAAAAGATTTTTCTATTCATTTATGTATTATTAGTTTATTTATTTCTTCATCCCGCTCTCTCTCTTTTTTTTAATTCACCTTTCTGTTGCGATGCTCTGGACATTTCTAAACCCCACAAGTTCAGCCTCAATTTTCAACCCAATTTTCCTATACTTTCACTTGAACACGTCCAGCCTTCACCTCTCACCGGTCCTCGTCCCCTCTTCTCACAGCTTCCTGTGTGGCCTCCCAAATCAAACACAGGCCCAAATCAGCCGTTTCTTCTTCTCTGTTCATTCTCTCTTCATCTTTTCAGTCTTTTCTTGGCGGTTAACTCCCAGCATGGCAAATATGAACTCAGACAGTCCAATGCAGTGCTTTCACACAGTCATGTCACTGGTACACTTTCCAGCTTGTAATTCAGAGCACATGTTCCATTAACATACATGCTGCTGGACCCTTCAGTGTTTTAGGTCAGTTGTACTGTCTTCTGCCTGCTGTTAATTCTTCAAATCTACGGTGTTGTTCTGTCTGTTTTCTGTCTTCATCAGGAGATTGACTGTCCTTTAAGCTTCTTCTCAGGATAAGGGCAGGATGAGAGGTGAAGCTTTAAAATTTCAGCCAAAGCCTGGCCTGTTTGTCGTTCCAATTATGTTAATCTATCATTTTGCCGCTGTACTCATCTGAGGTTGAGCCAAGTCCATGGGCACCTGTATTAACACACTAAGACATTTATTTAATATCATTTTCATTACTATTTCTTAGCACTTTCACTCTCTAATTCCTCTGTTTTCCTTTTGAAACGTCTCTCACAAGCTCACAAGCTATATTCAGACTTCCTGCTTCACTTCCTGCCAGACACACACACACACACACACACACACTCTTCACTTTACTGGATTTTCATCCGTTTCTACAGCCTAATCAAGCTCTTATTTTATGTTCACACTCTATATACCCTCTGTAACTCTACTAATTCTAATATAAAAAGAATGCACCCTCAGTACAGAAAAACAGAAAAGTCAGTGATGTACAAATGTAGCAAAAATAGGAAACATTAAAACTGTAAATGTTTTCTTCCTTGTCTGCAGATTAACAGTCCACAGGTTGGGTGCTTGCACTCTGATTCGTTCCCTGGAGATGAAGGAGAGAGAGCTCAGAGGACAGCAAGATGGAGGAGTGAAGGAGAAGGTGGTGCAGCTCAGTGTCCAATCAGGAGTGAGCAGTTCTTTCACCACCTTCATTGCTGTCAACAAAGACAACAGAGAGGCGATCCAAGGACCTCTGCACCGCAGACATATTCTACCACCCTGTGAGGTTTGTTTAAAGCAAACAAAGCAATACCATGAAACTGTTAACAGCAGGATGTCAGAGTCAATAGAGAGGACTCAAAAGAGCAACTTCAAATCAAACTATTTATGTAGTAGGTGTTTCTTTGCCAATGTCTTTCCCCTGCATTAGAAAGTAATAAGCCAGATGGAAGTACAACACACATCTATGCATTTCTATAAAAACTGACCTGCCCTGAACTTATAATCTCTCTCTCTCTCTCTTTGTTTTTCCTTAAAGTGATGGCTGTCCATTCGTCCTGTAAAAGTTGTAAATATAAACCTGAATGAATGGGAGTAGAAACTGTGTGTGCGCATGAAGACATGCTTGTGTCGCTGAGATTGAACAGATTTATGTATGTTCACGTAGCCAAGTGATAATCATATATAATAATCACTGAATAGTAATAATGTTATTGAACAGGTTAAACATTTAGATATCACAAAAAGTTGCAAAAAAGCAAAAAAAAACCCACACACAGCTGTGAAGTCAGCTGCACATGAATAACATTAGTACAATGACAACTTTAATCAGAGTGAGTTCAGAAGATCCAAAAGTGGGACACTAAAAACAAGCTAGTGAAAGCAAAAAGTGACTTTGAAAAATTTATTTCATAGAATTAAAGCACTGATAGGAAAAAAAACTAAACATGAGAAGAATGGCAATCCTGCAGCGACCAATCAAAGAAGACTGTAATGGCTGCATTGTAAAGAAGTGAGTGAAGAAAGCTGATTTTTTTTTAGTTTTTCTGAGATATGCAGAGTTTTAACGAACAATTTGAACACTATTATTCATTTACATTATTTGTTCTCAACAGAGATGGGCAGTAATGCGTTACAAGTAACGTGTTACTGTAATCCGATTACAGGCACTTGCCCTGGTGGCCATTCTTTCAGTGGGCATTTCTCAACAACAACTACAAACACTAGTGAAGTGAATGGGCATTTAATTAAATAATGAAACATTTAATTCAATAATTAATGGCATATTTAATTCATTCATTTTGTCACTCCTGGCCCTCCACACCTCACTGCCATGATTGTTTGTGTAGTTATTGGATTCTAAAACTACTAGAATAGAATAGAAAACACATAAGATGCAGTCTCTGTTTTTTCTTCACCTTATTAATTTGAACTGAACTGAAATAAATCCGTTCTTTTCTGTATGGTAATGACTAGGACCTGTCCCAGCTGTCTCTGGTGGATTCAGTATTGTCTCCAATGTTTCTGATAACTTCCAGTTTGGGAAGTTTCCCATGCAGGTGAGGAATGCAGTGACTGACAGACTACCCCTCCTTCATTTAGGACCCATGCCAAACACTGAGTAAAGACTTCCTTGCATTAAACCTGCATAGCTGTTTTCACATTTATAACAAATCACCTAAGTGACCGGCAGTGATCGTATAGTGCTCTGAGTTGTTGCCTAAACAAGCCCTCTTCAAATCGGAGTTACAGCAGAGAGAATATGGCACTGAAGCAATGATGACAGCTTTAATAACCTATTTTATCTTCAATTATTCTTGTATGAAATTCTCTTAAAGTAGCAACTGAATTTCAACCAACTCAGCTAGCTCTGCATATTTTATTTCCTCTGTTAAAATAAAATGTGGCGGAGCCCAGCTGTAATTGTACCTTGCATTAATATGGTGTATTATTGATGGTGACACAGCACTGCTTAGCATGTCGTCCTGAATCTCAGGTGTGCCAATGACCTGTGCAGTATATGAGGCACTAAAATCCTGGTGGATTTCTGGAATACGAACAGGACGGAGTCATGTGAGCTCTATCAATATTGCACCACTTACGTCTCAGACCTGTATTTATGTATTTATGCACTGAAATCGCGCTGTAATATCCAGTTAACTGTCCACATTTGTACTCTGTTTTTCCATTTATTATATTTTTTTTCATTAATTTGTCTGAAAAAAGATCCACGTAGTAACCAAAGAGAGACTAAATCAATGGTCTCTAATAGCAGCCAAATTATAAGAGCTTTCATTAGTGATGGTGAGATGAAGCCTTGTGATGAACTGAAGCTTTCCATCCAACTGGTCGACTCATGGTTCGAAGCATTGTGACGATTCATTGGCTCTACTGCGCCATCAAGTGGACGATTAAAGTCAGACAGGCTCAATGATTATAATGATGTGATGTGTAAACCTCTAAACTTACAGTTTTTTCTGAATGCTTAAACCCTAACTGTGATTCCTGTAGCACAATCTCTAAAACTATTCAGACTTATAGCAAAACCACTCACTGAGTTTGCAAAACTAAAAGCACATAAACTGCTTTGCACTCAGTTTGCAATTTTGTAACACACACTTTGCAAAACGGTAGGCACAATTCACTGCACAACACTCAATTACCAAATTTCCAACACACTCCTAGCAAAAGTATACACATGTATGGCTATCATTAACACTAATTTGCCAACTGTCTGGCACACTTTCACATGTGAAAACTTTTTTAGATAATTAGTTCACTTTGCAATCAGCCTAAGCACTATAATACAGGTAAGCTGTGTGTGCGGAGTACAATGGAGGGAGCAGAAAGAGTGAGAAGTAGAGGAGGCCGAGGAAGAGGACGTGGAGGTGAAGAAGTAGGATGAAGAGGACGACAAGGACAAGGAGGAGCAAGAGGAAGACGAGGAGGGGGGAGAGGAAGATGAGGAGGGGGGAGAGGAAGGGTAGGAAGAGTAAGAAATAGAATTGCTGATGACAATAGTGGACCATGTAATCAACCATGTAATCAACCGTGGAATGACCCTGAGGGTAGCTGGCCAACGGGTCCAGCCTAACTCGAGCCGCTACACTGTAGCAAGTACCATAAGGACATCTTGAAATGAGAATCGGTTAGTACAGTCACTTCGCACAAAGATTTGTAGCACTGCCATATGCCAATGAGAAACACACCAATACCATTGATGTAAAAATACTGAAATTGTTACTTTACAGAATTGCTAGATGACCAGATGCTGGGGGCAGAGGAAGCATGTTCACTGCAGACCAAGTAACCCATATAGTCATTATGGCGATTGCAAATAATCCTATACTTGGAAATGAACACTTGTGTTTGTTTTGATGTGTTTCAAGTACACCAGTACTTGAAGTTTGGATCCCTCTATGCTTATGGATCTATGACAGAAGTATGAGCTCAAACTGACATAGCCTACCTTGTGCACAGAGAAAGCAAAAGCCAGATGTGTTTTGTATTCATACCATCAGTGTGCAGTTGGCGCATTGTGTGCTTAGTAGATGATGGCTTGTGTGTACTGTTTGATACGGAAACACCATTTTTACGAAGGTGTGAAGAATTAATCTAGCTGTGTTTGCTTTTGCAAGAGAACTACAATGTTTTGATTATTGGGTGACAGGTTTTCTTATTTGTGTGAAGAGTTTTGCAAAATTAGCCAATAGTTACAAAAAATGTGCTTAGGCATTCAGAAAAAAACTGTAATAAACTAAAAGACAGAAATCAGATTATAAGATCTGTGGTGTTGTTGATTTATATTATGGTACTTATCATTTGTGATATTTATTACTGTGTGCATACTTTATTAGGAGAGATGAGATTAAATGTTGTCAGACAAATATTCTCTTCCTTGCTGGTTCCATCGAAGGAGAAATGTTCAAGTAAGTATGTAACTGGGACGTAATCCAATTCCACAACACAATGTGACGGGGAATCAGCTGTGTTTTGCTGCCCAATTTATTTAGAATCTGGTGCAAACCGGCGAGCCAGTTCCTGAATCAGTCACGTGGTACGGACTGCCCGCGAGGCCTCGAACATCACTGCATACGTAATCAAAGCAAGCCTCGATACGCGCTTTACAAAACTACCACGAGATTACCCGACACACGCTTCAAAGCTTCGACACACAGGAGACATCACTACTGCACACAGCCTTCACACGACAACAGGTGCACCACACTGCTAAGTGTGTTTTGTGTTTAGAGTTTTGCTAAATGGGAGACTGAGCTTTGAATAGTGTTTAAGATTTTGGCAACAGTGGGACTGATTTGATGAAAGAGTTTTCATAGTTGACAGTTTAGTTTTTACAATGGGGTTTAGTGTTTTAGCAATTCAGAAAAACTCTAATACACCTGTGCTTTTCCCAGCAACTGAGGCTTTTACCCTGCACAGTTTAAGGTATGATAAAGCACTGACCTTATAAATGGCACAAAATACACATTTTAGCTGGGAGCTGGTCATTCACAGGGGAAAGGCTCCATTGTACAACAACAACAACATTAGTAATAGTAATAATAAATTATTATTAGTCAGGCAAGTATATCATATACCAAACATGCTTCCAAACTAATGACATTTTTTGCATTCTTCACATCAGGTCAAAATGTATTTTTTTTAAAAAGTGACTGGCACTGCGGAAAGTTTTCCAATTAAATACATATTCTTTAAATAATGTTCCCTCTTATAAAAAGTAGGATAATTTAAAAAAAAATTTTAAAAAATGTATTATACCTCTATTACTTAGAAAAAAAACTGTTTTTTATATAACGTTAGTGATGCTCGTTTCAATTCATTTCTTAATCAGCTAAACAGGTCAGTTAAGAAACAGTCAAATATTAAGTTAAATTTGAAAACGGTTTAAAAAAAAATATCCCCATTCCAAAATGTCACATGACAATCTCATTGGCTCACGGAGTTATGATGTCACTACACGATCCTTTGAAGTTTTTCCTTAAACAGGGGTGACACACAGCAGTTTTTTAGTTCGTGTCTTCGCAGCATTTGTGTTTGCAGCCTTCACACGTTCACCACAGAAACTTTTGGAAACCTTTTCAGAGTTGTCGTGTACAACCTTCAACATGTATCCAACAAGACACCAACCAAGGCAAAAAGATTACGCCGCTTCTCCTTCCTGTCGTGGCCGGCCAATTTCCCCAAATGACCTCTTAGCCGTCCAAAGGGCATTACATGACAGTAAGAAGGAAAACTACCATCTCCAGAATAAAATTCAACAGATTGAAGAAGAGAAACTTCAACTGGAGGAGAAGTGTAGACAGATGGAAGCGCAAAATAAGAACCTGGAAGAAAGACAAAAACGCCAGCCCGACATAAATATTATTAATGAGGGTTGGGGAATCAAGTTTGGACAAGCCCGAGAGCAGATTGTCTTCCTAATTAAGGAAAACAAGCAAAAGAGCGTGGAACTAAAGGAGATGTCCAACCAGCTTAAAGACAGCAAAGCTACTGTTGAGAAGACAGAATGGGATCTCCAATATATGGACCAAATGAATCGGCTGCTCCAAACAAACTTCGATGAAGCTGTGAAAAAAAATGAAGAAATCCTCCAACAGAAGGAAGAACAGGAGAAAAAGCAAAGAGACATGGAGCACAAACTCAAAGTCACGGAGGAAAAATACAGAATGCTGAAAGAGAAGGTGGATGATACTCTGCGCCAAAATAAAGACCTTCTTCACGAGAAAAAGCAACTAGAAGGGGAAAAAGAAAAACTGGACAAACAATGCTCGCACATGCAGAAAAGGATGGAGCAAATGGCGAGAAACAACTCCGAGCTCACTAAGGGGATATTGTTGGAATACAACAACTTGAAGCGCAAACACACTGAAATGCAGGCGCAAAAGCAAGAACAAGACAACATACATGACGACCTGCAGCGTACGCTCCAAGATATCCACAAAAGAAATGAGGAGCTACAAGACATGTACAAAGAAGTACAACAAAGAAACGCAGACATGCACAAGGACAAGATAATGCAGGAGGAAACATCCAAAGAGCTCAGGGAAAAGCTTGAAGAAAAACAAGCAACGTTGGAAGAGGTGGAGAAAACGTGCAAGAAGCTTGAGAAACAAAACAAAGAAACCATCGATGAGTTGAGAACCCTCATCCTGGAAAAAAAAGCTCTTGTAGAAAACTGCATGAAAAAGAAGAACAAACGCTTCCGCTGGCCCTGGAGGAGGAACTCTACTGCTTCCTCAGCAGGTGTAGCCTCGTCTTGCTCCACCTCTGTTCACCTCCCCAACCAGTCCCGGCAGTTGACTGTCCCCTCCTGAGCCTGGTTCTGCCGGAGGTTTCTGCCCGTTTAAAGGCAGTTTTTCCTCCCCACTGTCGCCTAGTGCGTGCTCAGAGGGGATTGTTGGGGTTTTCTCTCCTCTACCTTGTTTCATTATTTACTTAACTTTTTGTGCTTACTTCATTTTACCTTGTTTCATTATTTACTTGTTAACGTTTTGTTCTTACTTCATTTTACCTTGTTTCATTATTTACTTGTTAACGTTTTGTTCTTACTTCATTTTACCTTGTTTCATTATTTACTTGTTGACGTTTTGTTCTTACTTCATTTTACCTTGTTTCATTATTTACTTGTTTAACTTTTTCTTTTTCAACTTATTCATAAAACAATAAACCAATTGAATTTATCCTTTGAGTATTTTTCATCTTTTCATCTATAACTTTTTCAAACATTCATATCTGTCGTTTATCTTCTTCTTGAAACCTCATAAATGGTGAAGGAAAAATCCTGGAACATGGTTTGAAACACTGAAATTGTTTCAGCTGAAACCGGCAAAGTCATACGTGTGTGTGTGTGTGTGTGTGTGTGTGTGTGTGTGTGTGTGTGTGTGTGTGTGTGTGTGTGTGTGTGTGTGTGTGTTACTCTGTACATGAAACAACTTTGTAGAAAACCATTTTCCTGTCGAAACATTAGCAAACACAAACAAAGTGTTATTAACAAACGAATTACTAATATCCCTCTCTATGATAGTGATTTATTTTCTTACGGGATTAAAACTGTAAATTTTACCAAACTAAAGAAAGTAATACAAAGTAATAAAACTTTTTATCATTTAGTTAAGATCCAACATCCATTCTTTTCATAGTTGGTTGCTACCACCAGAGGGCGACATGGAGTACTTTTACCCATGTAGAGAAACATAAACGCTCATATATTACACACGCACCAACATTTTACTGTCTATTACTACATCAGTCTGTTTACATTAAACTGATATTGATAAATAAACTCACAAATATAGCTTCATGAATTTGGTAACGTCCTGTAAGTCATATCGTCAAATGCTTTTGTTCCAAAATAAAAAGGCTGTTGAAATAATGATTGGTGTGGTTTTTACAGGTGAATGAGCAGCAGAATAACTACAGAGAATCTGTGAATACATGAATGACCTTTTGTAATATGCCTTTAGCCTATTAGTGCCCTGAAAGAGTGGAGATTTTACCTATTTTAGCAAAATGATCTACAAACTGTATGGGTGAATATAGGAGCTTGTTAACAGGTTAGCATGTCCAACTAACAGACAGGAAAATGAGCTATGTATTTTTTAGATATCATGTTATCAGCTGACCACTGAAAGCTCTTTCTGCATATATCTTCTACACGTTCTGTCTCTTGTCACGTGTGTGTTTATATTTAAATCATGTATGTTGATTATTTAAATATGCTTTTTCATTCATTTTTAAAAAATGTCAACAGCTGTCGTTTACAGATTCATTGTTTACTATATGCTATATATATATATATGAACATGAACAAAACTGAAAACACTGGGTCACCGACCCAGGAACCCTGACAATATGTATTTTACCTGGTTAATGTGTGTGGCGGGGCGTGGTCTGCAGCGCCGCTGCAGGGGAGGCGGACGCACCTGAGCGGCACCCGCGATCACGCCTCGGCGCCTTAACGTCTGTGCTCTCTATGCTGTTGTGTTGGTATGTGTCGGGCTGTGAGCTTTAACACCGGCTGTATGCATACAGCAACCGTGTGTGAAAAGTGGTCAATAAAGAGAAGCTGTAAAGCGTGTTCATGGAAACATCGTTGGGTCTGCCGTGATATGTTTACAATGGGACTTCTGCTCCTGAATCTCTGCGCACAGCGTCTGCAAATCGGAGCTGTATGAAGTCACTTTCATCTTTACGCAGGACTGTAAGCTGTCATCTGTGAGGCGTGAGCGGTGTTTGTTTTTAACATAGTTCACGGTGGAGCTGCTGACATAATGTGGATCCGAAGATTGATAATTAGCCTACCTGGGGTTGAAAGTCTCGATAAATGCACGGCGTTTCGGCGGGTATATCGGCTTCCGCAAGTGTGACGCTTATTTTGAGCGTTCAAAAACTAATAGAATATAATTTTATATTTATATTTCAATATCACAGTAATCTTCCAATTTAGAACTACAAGTTAAAAAAGAACTAACATAAATAAAATACACTTCAGCTAATTACTTAAAAAAATAATTTATTTTCCCAAACCACGCAGAGCTGCACTAAAAGGACTAAAGAGCCGCAGGTTGCTGACCCCTGCACTAACCTATTCAGCTGCTTGTGAATGCAAATATCTAATCAGCCAATCACATGCTAGAAAAAAAAAAGGGTGATTTAAGTGACTTTGAAGGCAGCATTGCTGTTGGTGACAGATGGGCTGTTTTACGTTTTTCAGACACTCCTGATCTTCTCAAATTTTCTCAGGAATTTACAGAGAACAGTCCAAACTGAAAAGCGAAATAAACATTTCCCTGGGTAAAAATGCCTTGTTGATTGCAGAAGTCAGAGGGGCGTGGCCATGCTGAAGGCAAGAGGAATTCTAAGCCAGTTTCTCAACCCAGCCCATCTGATATCAGTAACCACAACACATTCAAAGTCAATTAAAAGTCGCCTTTCTTGCCCGTTCCGATGCTCGCTTTCAACTTTGAAATGAGACCACTTGGACAACAGTAATGATAAATAATTGCAAATAGAGCACGTTTACAGAATTTAATGTCATTTTTATAGAGCACCTCTTATTTTAAGAAAAGATGGGCGAGACGATTTTTGAAACTAACTGCAAATTAAGCACACAATATTTAATATCTGTATTTTACCATTTTGATAAGACATATTTCAGTACTCCAAAACACTTTTATTAGACTGCCAACATGCTTACAAGCAGTAAATCCAGGTTAGTGGATCATAATTAAACATAACTCTGTGGCAAACGCAGAGTTCAGCAGGCCATCAAGGAAGAAGTGACGTGCATTTCTGCAGTGTAAAGATTCACAAATGATTTTCTCCTTAATCTACAGTCACACAAAGCGCCAGGAAAATCTTTGGTGATGTTCTCAGATGATTCTGACGCTTATCACCCAGTTCCTCGTGATGTCCTCCACACCATCAACCCTCTGTCCTCCTCACAGTTTCTTCCTCAGCTTGCCTTTCTTATGGCCACCCCTTCCAAAACCTGACTTTTTAACTTCTCCGAGCCACTTTTTGTTCTTGGAGCGGAGCTTCCTCATCCCCCCGCCCTGCAGGAACTGGTGCTTCTGCTTTTTCTTGCGCTGCTTCATGATCTGATCCTTTGTTTTCAGCTCCGAGCGTGCTTTGTGGTCACCGGAGCTCTGTACGTTTGGACCTCGTCGGCCACGGCCACGACCTGGGAGAGGCACGACACAACAAAGAGGTTGGAGGTTATAGCTCGCAAGGCTGGAAGAGGGACTTGAAGTATTTACCTTTAGAGTTGAGTTAAAACATGGTGGCTGATGGTCTATATTTAACATGTTTGTGCTATTCATTTTGATGCCTTCCTACCTCTTGCTGGCTTCCTGCCTCCTCCGCCTGTTTCTCCATCTGATCCAGATCCTGTATCATCAATCTTGTATTTTTTCCTTCACTCCTCATAACTGACATGTTGTCAAGTGATACAACATCTTCACAGTACAGCTTAATATTGTCATAGGAGTAGAGAAGAGGGTCATTGAGAGCAGCACACAGAGAAGCTTTTTGTTGGAAGGATACAAGTTCTTCCTGTTCTTCTTGTTACTGATAACCTGACCGCTGTCTGTTTTGATCTTCTTCTTCTGGTCTTCTTTTCCCGTTTCTCTCACAAAACGCTTCCTCTTACGGTCCCTAAAAAAAGAAGGGGGAAAAAAGACTTTAAATTATAGTTTGAAATGACCATTTGGTGGATACTGAGTCAAACATAGGGAAATTTGTACCATTTCATCATTTTCTTCTGCTGGTTAAGGCGATCGCCTTCATCTCCCATGAGATCAAGGACAGCTGAAGAGGCCTGCTGTTCAAAAGCACTGCCCTCTCCACCGAGACTCAACCTGTCGACGCATAACACAGGACAAAACAGCATAAAACACAAAGCCATTCACATTTTTTAAAGAAACAGATGCAACAGTTTAATGCCTCACCCTCTCTCAGAGTCAAAGTCTTTAGGTCTGTAAGGGATATAATACTCTTCATCTTTGCCTGACTGCCTCTTTTTCTTGGTCTTTGGTCGCTCTTCGCCATCTTCCTGCTGACCTCTTCTTTTACCACCTACCACCTCTGAAAACACCCCCTGGTGGAAATAGAAAGAATTACATGGTACAAAGTGACAAAGCATGATACAGAGATCCTACTATCTTCCTCTTCTAGTTTGTATACAACATCATCTACATCAAAACTGCACTTTATTTTGCTTCTTCTTCATCAGACAGCACAAACAACTTTCTCATTTTGACTCAAATATTGGTTTTGAATGAAAATGATGAAACAATCCTGGGTGTTTATTCAACTTGTGAGCAGGTTTTCTAATCCACCGTACTATTATTATTGACACTAGTACATGTTCGTGCTGCTGGCAAACTAATACACTCAAGAACATATAGCAAAGCAAAAAAGTGAAAAGTAGGTCTTGCCTACATAAATAAACATAAGACAGTTGTGAAACTTTGACATAGTAACATCTGCAGTAATATTTACACCTGTGATGACATCTCACCAGCATTAGCCTTATTTTGAAACCAAGATTGTTTACACAGAGTTTGTAATTGCAGAGAAATGCTCCATTTATTTTGGTCATTTCATTTTTGAGCAGGAAGCTCACCTTTCTTGTTATAGCCTTTAGACGAATAGAGAGTTTTGCAATTAAATACATATTCTTTAAATAATGTTCCCTCTTATAAAAAGTAGGATAATTTAAAAAAAAATTTTAAAAAATGTATTATACCTCTATTACTTAGAAAAAAACCTGTTTTTTTTCTGTTGTCTGTTATATAACGTTAGTGATGCTCGTTTCAATTCATTTCTTAATCAGCTAAACAGGTCAGTTAAGAAACAGTCAAATATTAAGTTAAATTTGAAAACGGTTTAAAAAAAAATATCCCCATTCCAAAATGTCACATGACAATCTCATTGGCTCACGGAGTTATGATGTCACTACACGATCCTTTGAAGTTTTTCCTTAAACAGGGGTGACACACAGCAGTTTTTTAGTTCGTGTCTTCGCAGCATTTGTGTTTGCAGCCTTCACACGTTCACCACAGAAACTTTTGGAAACCTTTTCAGAGTTGTCGTGTACAACCTTCAACATGTATCCAACAAGACACCAACCAAGGCAAAAAGATTACGCCGCTTCTCCTTCCTGTCGTGGCCGGCCAATTTCCCCAAATGACCTCTTAGCCGTCCAAAGGGCATTACATGACAGTAAGAAGGAAAACTACCATCTCCAGAATAAAATTCAACAGATTGAAGAAGAGAAACTTCAACTGGAGGAGAAGTGTAGACAGATGGAAGCGCAAAATAAGAACCTGGAAGAAAGACAAAAACGCCAGCCCGACATAAATATTATTAATGAGGGTTGGGGAATCAAGTTTGGACAAGCCCGAGAGCAGATTGTCTTCCTAATTAAGGAAAACAAGCAAAAGAGCGTGGAACTAAAGGAGATGTCCAACCAGCTTAAAGACAGCAAAGCTACTGTTGAGAAGACAGAATGGGATCTCCAATATATGGACCAAATGAATCGGCTGCTCCAAACAAACTTCGATGAAGCTGTGAAAAAAAATGAAGAAATCCTCCAACAGAAGGAAGAACAGGAGAAAAAGCAAAGAGACATGGAGCACAAACTCAAAGTCACGGAGGAAAAATACAGAATGCTGAAAGAGAAGGTGGATGATACTCTGCGCCAAAATAAAGACCTTCTTCACGAGAAAAAGCAACTAGAAGGGGAAAAAGAAAAACTGGACAAACAATGCTCGCACATGCAGAAAAGGATGGAGCAAATGGCGAGAAACAACTCCGAGCTCACTAAGGGGATATTGTTGGAATACAACAACTTGAAGCGCAAACACACTGAAATGCAGGCGCAAAAGCAAGAACAAGACAACATACATGACGACCTGCAGCGTACGCTCCAAGATATCCACAAAAGAAATGAGGAGCTACAAGACATGTACAAAGAAGTACAACAAAGAAACGCAGACATGCACAAGGACAAGATAATGCAGGAGGAAACATCCAAAGAGCTCAGGGAAAAGCTTGAAGAAAAACAAGCAACGTTGGAAGAGGTGGAGAAAACGTGCAAGAAGCTTGAGAAACAAAACAAAGAAACCATCGATGAGTTGAGAACCCTCATCCTGGAAAAAAAAGCTCTTGTAGAAAACTGCATGAAAAAGAAGAACAAACGCTTCCGCTGGCCCTGGAGGAGGAACTCTACTGCTTCCTCAGCAGGTGTAGCCTCGTCTTGCTCCACCTCTGTTCACCTCCCCAACCAGTCCCGGCAGTTGACTGTCCCCTCCTGAGCCTGGTTCTGCCGGAGGTTTCTGCCCGTTTAAAGGCAGTTTTTCCTCCCCACTGTCGCCTAGTGCGTGCTCAGAGGGGATTGTTGGGGTTTTCTCTCCTCTACCTTGTTTCATTATTTACTTAACTTTTTGTGCTTACTTCATTTTACCTTGTTTCATTATTTACTTAACGTTTTGTTCTTACTTCATTTTACCTTGTTTCATTATTTACTTGTTAACGTTTTGTTCTTACTTCATTTTACCTTGTTTCATTATTTACTTGTTAACGTTTTGTTCTTACTTCATTTTACCTTGTTTCATTATTTACTTGTTGACGTTTTGTTCTTACTTCATTTTACCTTGTTTCATTATTTACTTGTTGACGTTTTGTTCTTACTTCATTTTACCTTGTTTCATTATTTACTTGTTAACGTTTTGTTCTTACTTCATTTTACCTTGTTTCATTATTTACTTAACGTTTTGTTCTTACTTCATTTTACCTTGTTTCATTATTTACTTAACGTTTTGTTCTTACTTCATTTTACCTTGTTTCATTATTTACTTGTTAACGTTTTGTTCTTACTTCATTTTACCTTGTTTCATTATTTACTTGTTAACGTTTTGTTCTTACTTCATTTTACCTTGTTTCATTATTTACTTGTTGACGTTTTGTTCTTACTTCATTTTACCTTGTTTCATTATTTACTTGTTTAACTTTTTCTTTTTCAACTTATTCATAAAACAATAAACCAATTGAATTTATCCTTTGAGTATTTTTCATCTTTTCATCTATAACTTTTTCAAACATTCATATCTGTCGTTTATCTTCTTCTTGAAACCTCATAAATGGTGAAGGAAAAATCCTGGAACATGGTTTGAAACACTGAAATTGTTTCAGCTGAAACCGGCAAAGTCATACGTGTGTGTGTGTGTGTGTGTGTGTGTGTGTGTGTGTGTGTGTGTGTGTGTGTGTGTGTGTGTGTGTGTGTGTTACTCTGTACATGAAACAACTTTGTAGAAAACCATTTTCCTGTCGAAACATTAGCAAACACAAACAAAGTGTTATTAACAAACGAATTACTAATATCCCTCTCTATGATAGTGATTTATTTTCTTACGGGATTAAAACTGTAAATTTTACCAAACTAAAGAAAGTAATACAAAGTAATAAAACTTTTTATCATTTAGTTAAGATCCAACATCCATTCTTTTCATAGTTGGTTGCTACCACCAGAGGGCGACATGGAGTACTTTTACCCATGTAGAGAAACATAAACGCTCATATATTACACACGCACCAACATTTTACTGTCTATTACTACATCAGTCTGTTTACATTAAACTGATATTGATAAATAAACTCACAAATATAGCTTCATGAATTTGGTAACGTCCTGTAAGTCATATCGTCAAATGCTTTTGTTCCAAAATAAAAAGGCTGTTGAAATAATGATTGGTGTGGTTTTTACAGGTGAATGAGCAGCAGAATAACTACAGAGAATCTGTGAATACATGAATGACCTTTTGTAATATGCCTTTAGCCTATTAGTGCCCTGAAAGAGTGGAGATTTTACCTATTTTAGCAAAATGATCTACAAACTGTATGGGTGAATATAGGAGCTTGTTAACAGGTTAGCATGTCCAACTAACAGACAGGAAAATGAGCTATGTATTTTTTAGATATCATGTTATCAGCTGACCACTGAAAGCTCTTTCTGCATGTATCTTCTACACGTTCTGTCTCTTGTCACGTGTGTGTTTATATTTAAATCATGTATGTTGATTATTTAAATATGCTTTTTCATTCATTTTTAAAAAATGTCAACAGCTGTCGTTTACAGATTCATTGTTTACTATATGCTATATATATATATATGAACATGAACAAAACTGAAAACACTGGGTCACCGACCCAGGAACCCTGACAATATGTATTTTACCTGGTTAATGTGTGTGGCGGGGCGTGGTCTGCAGCGCCGCTGCAGGGGAGGCGGACGCACCTGAGCGGCACCCGCGATCACGCCTCGGCGCCTTAACGTCTGTGCTCTCTATGCTGTTGTGTTGGTATGTGTCGGGCTGTGAGCTTTAACACCGGCTGTATGCATACAGCAACCGTGTGTGAAAAGTGGTCAATAAAGAGAAGCTGTAAAGCGTGTTCATGGAAACATCGTTGGGTCTGCCGTGATATGTTTACAATGGGACTTCTGCTCCTGAATCTCTGCGCACAGCGTCTGCAAATCGGAGCTGTATGAAGTCACTTTCATCTTTACGCAGGACTGTAAGCTGTCATCTGTGAGGCGTGAGCGGTGTTTGTTTTTAACATAGTTCACGGTGGAGCTGCTGACATAATGTGGATCCGAAGATTGATAATTAGCCTACCTGGGGTTGAAAGTCTCGATAAATGCACGGCGTTTCGGCGGGTATATCGGCTTCCGCAAGTGTGACGCTTATTTTGAGCGTTCAAAAACTAATAGAATATAATTTTATATTTATATTTCAATATCACAGTAATCTTCCAATTTAGAACTACAAGTTAAAAAAGAACTAACATAAATAAAATACACTTCAGCTAATTACTTAAAAAAATAATTTATTTTCCCAAACCACGCAGAGCCGCACTAAAAGGACTAAAGAGCCGCAGGTTGCCGACCCCTGCACTAACCTATTCAGCTGCTTGTGAATGCAAATATCTAATCAGCCAATCACATGCTAAAAAAAAAAAAGGGTGATTTAAGTGACTTTGAAGGCAGCATTGCTGTTGGTGACAGATGGGCTGTTTTACGTTTTTCAGACACTCCTGATCTTCTCAAATTTTCTCAGGAATTTACAGAGAACAGTCCAAACTGAAAAGCGAAATAAACATTTCCCTGGGTAAAAATGCCTTGTTGATTGCAGAAGTCAGAGGGGCGTGGCCATGCTGAAGGCAAGAGGAATTCTAAGCCAGTTTCTCAACCCAGCCCATCTGATATCAGTAACCACAACACATTCAAAGTCAATTAAAAGTCGCCTTTCTTGCCCGTTCCGATGCTCGCTTTCAACTTTGAAATGAGACCACTTGGACAACAGTAATGATAAATAATTGCAAATAGAGCACGTTTACAGAATTTAATGTCATTTTTATAGAGCACCTCTTATTTTAAGAAAAGATGGGCGAGACGATTTTTGAAACTAACTGCAAATTAAGCACACAATATTTAATATCTGTATTTTACCATTTTGATAAGACATATTTCAGTACTCCAAAACACTTTTATTAGACTGCCAACATGCTTACAAGTAGTAAATCCAGGTTAGTGGATCATAATTAAACATAACTCTGTGGCAAACGCAGAGTTCAGCAGGCCATCAAGGAAGAAGTGACGTGCATTTCTGCAGTGTAAAGATTCACAAATGATTTTCTCCTTAATCTACAGTCACACAAAGCGCCAGGAAAATCTTTGGTGATGTTCTCAGATGATTCTGACGCTTATCACCCAGTTCCTCGTGATGTCCTCCACACCATCAACCCTCTGTCCTCCTCACAGTTTCTTCCTCAGCTTGCCTTTCTTATGGCCACCCCTTCCAAAACCTGACTTTTTAACTTCTCCGAGCCACTTTTTGTTCTTGGAGCGGAGCTTCCTCATCCCCCCGCCCTGCAGGAACTGGTGCTTCTGCTTTTTCTTGCGCTGCTTCATGATCTGATCCTTTGTTTTCAGCTCCGAGCGTGCTTTGTGGTCACCGGAGCTCTGTACGTTTGGACCTCGTCGGCCACGGCCACGACCTGGGAGAGGCACGACACAACAAAGAGGTTGGAGGTTATAGCTCGCAAGGCTGGAAGAGGGACTTGAAGTATTTACCTTTAGAGTTGAGTTAAAACATGGTGGCTGATGGTCTATATTTAACATGTTTGTGCTATTCATTTTGATGCCTTCCTACCTCTTGCTGGCTTCCTGCCTCCTCCGCCTGTTTCTCCATCTGATCCAGATCCTGTATCATCAATCTTGTATTTTTTCCTTCACTCCTCATAACTGACATGTTGTCAAGTGATACAACATCTTCACAGTACAGCTTAATATTGTCATAGGAGTAGAGAAGAGGGTCATTGAGAGCAGCACACAGAGAAGCTTTTTGTTGGAAGGATACAAGTTCTTCCTGTTCTTCTTGTTACTGATAACCTGACCGCTGTCTGTTTTGATCTTCTTCTTCTGGTCTTCTTTTCCCGTTTCTCTCACAAAACGCTTCCTCTTACGGTCCCTAAAAAAAGAAGGGGGAAAAAAGACTTTAAATTATAGTTTGAAATGACCATTTGGTGGATACTGAGTCAAACATAGGGAAATTTGTACCATTTCATCATTTTCTTCTGCTGGTTAAGGCGATCGCCTTCATCTCCCATGAGATCAAGGACAGCTGAAGAGGCCTGCTGTTCAAAAGCACTGCCCTCTCCACCGAGACTCAACCTGTCGACGCATAACACAGGACAAAACAGCATAAAACACAAAGCCATTCACATTTTTTAAAGAAACAGATGCAACAGTTTAATGCCTCACCCTCTCTCAGAGTCAAAGTCTTTAGGTCTGTAAGGGATATAATACTCTTCATCTTTGCCTGACTGCCTCTTTTTCTTGGTCTTTGGTCGCTCTTCGCCATCTTCCTGCTGACCTCTTCTTTTACCACCTACCACCTCTGAAAACACCCCCTGGTGGAAATAGAAAGAATTACATGGTACAAAGTGACAAAGCATGATACAGAGATCCTACTATCTTCCTCTTCTAGTTTGTATACAACATCATCTACATCAAAACTGCACTTTATTTTGCTTCTTCTTCATCAGACAGCACAAACAACTTTCTCATTTTGACTCAAATATTGGTTTTGAATGAAAATGATGAAACAATCCTGGGTGTTTATTCAACTTGTGAGCAGGTTTTCTAATCCACCGTACTATTATTATTGACACTAGTACATGTTCGTGCTGCTGGCAAACTAATACACTCAAGAACATATAGCAAAGCAAAAAAGTGAAAAGTAGGTCTTGCCTACATAAATAAACATAAGACAGTTGTGAAACTTTGACATAGTAACATCTGCAGTAATATTTACACCTGTGATGACATCTCACCAGCATTAGCCTTATTTTGAAACCAAGATTGTTTACACAGAGTTTGTAATTGCAGAGAAATGCTCCATTTATTTTGGTCATTTCATTTTTGAGCAGGAAGCTCACCTTTCTTGTTATAGCCTTTAGACGAATAGAGAGTTTTCCAATTAAATACATATTCTTTAAATAATGTTCCCTCTTATAAAAAGTAGGATAATTTAAAAAAAAATTTTAAAAAATGTATTATACCTCTATTACTTAGAAAAAAACCTGTTTTTTTTCTGTTGTCTGTTATATAACGTTAGTGATGCTCGTTTCAATTCATTTCTTAATCAGCTAAACAGGTCAGTTAAGAAACAGTCAAATATTAAGTTAAATTTGAAAACGGTTTAAAAAAAAATATCCCCATTCCAAAATGTCACATGACAATCTCATTGGCTCACGGAGTTATGATGTCACTACACGATCCTTTGAAGTTTTTCCTTAAACAGGGGTGACACACAGCAGTTTTTTAGTTCGTGTCTTCGCAGCATTTGTGTTTGCAGCCTTCACACGTTCACCACAGAAACTTTTGGAAACCTTTTCAGAGTTGTCGTGTACAACCTTCAACATGTATCCAACAAGACACCAACCAAGGCAAAAAGATTACGCCGCTTCTCCTTCCTGTCGTGGCCGGCCAATTTCCCCAAATGACCTCTTAGCCGTCCAAAGGGCATTACATGACAGTAAGAAGGAAAACTACCATCTCCAGAATAAAATTCAACAGATTGAAGAAGAGAAACTTCAACTGGAGGAGAAGTGTAGACAGATGGAAGCGCAAAATAAGAACCTGGAAGAAAGACAAAAACGCCAGCCCGACATAAATATTATTAATGAGGGTTGGGGAATCAAGTTTGGACAAGCCCGAGAGCAGATTGTCTTCCTAATTAAGGAAAACAAGCAAAAGAGCGTGGAACTAAAGGAGATGTCCAACCAGCTTAAAGACAGCAAAGCTACTGTTGAGAAGACAGAATGGGATCTCCAATATATGGACCAAATGAATCGGCTGCTCCAAACAAACTTCGATGAAGCTGTGAAAAAAAATGAAGAAATCCTCCAACAGAAGGAAGAACAGGAGAAAAAGCAAAGAGACATGGAGCACAAACTCAAAGTCACGGAGGAAAAATACAGAATGCTGAAAGAGAAGGTGGATGATACTCTGCGCCAAAATAAAGACCTTCTTCACGAGAAAAAGCAACTAGAAGGGGAAAAAGAAAAACTGGACAAACAATGCTCGCACATGCAGAAAAGGATGGAGCAAATGGCGAGAAACAACTCCGAGCTCACTAAGGGGATATTGTTGGAATACAACAACTTGAAGCGCAAACACACTGAAATGCAGGCGCAAAAGCAAGAACAAGACAACATACATGACGACCTGCAGCGTACGCTCCAAGATATCCACAAAAGAAATGAGGAGCTACAAGACATGTACAAAGAAGTACAACAAAGAAACGCAGACATGCACAAGGACAAGATAATGCAGGAGGAAACATCCAAAGAGCTCAGGGAAAAGCTTGAAGAAAAACAAGCAACGTTGGAAGAGGTGGAGAAAACGTGCAAGAAGCTTGAGAAACAAAACAAAGAAACCATCGATGAGTTGAGAACCCTCATCCTGGAAAAAAAAGCTCTTGTAGAAAACTGCATGAAAAAGAAGAACAAACGCTTCCGCTGGCCCTGGAGGAGGAACTCTACTGCTTCCTCAGCAGGTGTAGCCTCGTCTTGCTCCACCTCTGTTCACCTCCCCAACCAGTCCCGGCAGTTGACTGTCCCCTCCTGAGCCTGGTTCTGCCGGAGGTTTCTGCCCGTTTAAAGGCAGTTTTTCCTCCCCACTGTCGCCTAGTGCGTGCTCAGAGGGGATTGTTGGGGTTTTCTCTCCTCTACCTTGTTTCATTATTTACTTAACTTTTTGTTCTTACTTCATTTTACCTTGTTTCATTATTTACTTAACGTTTTGTTCTTACTTCATTTTACCTTGTTTCATTATTTACTTGTTAACGTTTTGTTCTTACTTCATTTTACCTTGTTTCATTATTTACTTGTTAACGTTTTGTTCTTACTTCATTTTACCTTGTTTCATTATTTACTTGTTGACGTTTTGTTCTTACTTCATTTTACCTTGTTTCATTATTTACTTGTTGACGTTTTGTTCTTACTTCATTTTACCTTGTTTCATTATTTACTTGTTTAACTTTTTCTTTTTCAACTTATTCATAAAACAATAAACCAATTGAATTTATCCTTTGAGTATTTTTCATCTTTTCATCTATAACTTTTTCAAACATTCATATCTGTCGTTTATCTTCTTCTTGAAACCTCATAAATGGTGAAGGAAAAATCCTGGAACATGGTTTGAAACACTGAAATTGTTTCAGCTGAAACCGGCAAAGTCATACGTGTGTGTGTGTGTGTGTGTGTGTGTGTGTGTGTGTGTGTGTGTGTGTGTGTGTGTGTGTGTGTGTGTGTGTGTGTGTGTGTTACTCTGTACATGAAACAACTTTGTAGAAAACCATTTTCCTGTCGAAACATTAGCAAACACAAACAAAGTGTTATTAACAAACGAATTACTAATATCCCTCTCTATGATAGTGATTTATTTTCTTACGGGATTAAAACTGTAAATTTTACCAAACTAAAGAAAGTAATACAAAGTAATAAAACTTTTTATCATTTAGTTAAGATCCAACATCCATTCTTTTCATAGTTGGTTGCTACCACCAGAGGGCGACATGGAGTACTTTTACCCATGTAGAGAAACATAAACGCTCATATATTACACACGCACCAACATTTTACTGTCTATTACTACATCAGTCTGTTTACATTAAACTGATATTGATAAATAAACTCACAAATATAGCTTCATGAATTTGGTAACGTCCTGTAAGTCATATCTGAAGGAAACGGTTTCCAGGGCCTAATCCGTGGATCGACTTCCTTCGAGGCGTGGACGTCTATCAGCAGAGAATGTACCTTCACCTATCAGCAGAGAATGTACCTTAGTCTGTAACACAGTCAAATATATTCTCAAGTAATATTCAAGCATGCCATTCAGCGTGTTAGTACGAGCTCGGGAGCAGCTTGGGAGAACAAGAAAACAGAGACTGCTTCAGGTTGTCTTCCCAAATTGACTCAACTTTATTCACAAGTACAACAGTTTATATAGAGGGTAAAATTCATGAGACAGCAGATTTATCAGTTTAAACCAGTACAGACCAAGATAAGGCAGCGTCTTCCTGCCCTTGGGTGAAGAAGCATCCTTTGTGTAGTGTATCAGTTCAGCTACAATTGTGATTATCTCAGCGACATATTTTCAAGGCACAAAACAAAGAGTTCTTACATTAGTGAAATCTGAAACAAACCATTTGGCCTTCAACAGGCGTCTAAAAGATTAAGAAACTAATGTAGCTGAGGGAGTGATCTCTGTGGTATTTCAACCTTGTACCAGCCTGTGATTCTCACACATCAATTCTTGGGTCAAAGAGAATAATAACTCAAACAAAGGGGCCTTATTGAATGACAGAGTTTTCCTGTACAATGTCACTATAAAACAATATCCAGTAAATGCTCCCATGGTACTAAAATACCTAACAGTTCCACTCTTTTATTATATTTTAAAATAATAACTCAAATAGAAAGGAAAAATCACAAATGTAATAACATAATATAAAAAGCAAATCATAAAATGTAATAGTTCACAACCTAATGTTCAATATACACATCAGGAACATCATTGGTAACATCTGGCACATCCTCAGGATCAATTTGTGCTAATTGCAAATACATTGAAGTAGCTGTACTGGTAGCTATATGGGTTATCATTGAGCGTACACAGGGTATCATGGTTTATTGGTGGTGTCTGTGTTGCTTTCTACTGATTTTAGAGAACGTGACGAGTGTACTAGGTGGGTGTCTTGCCAAGTGGAGCATGAGGTATTGTCAGCAAAATGTGGCTTGCAGAAATGTGAACAGGGTTGCAGTTTACAATACGAAATAGTAAATAAAAATCCTAAGGTTAATGCAGTAGATATGATTAATAACCTAAATATATAAAAAAGACAGTTCTTTAGTCGTCTCCTGGCCTGGTCCCAGGTTCGAGAGACACCGTATAAGCGTCGTGTGATGACAATGGGCATTTCATTTTCTCCATTATCAGGATGAAACGAGTCTATCTTTATCAGGTTAGACATTGTGTGGTACTCTAGGCTTTCTGTTCCTGCTGGATGTTCGAGTACCTTGTTGTTGTTGTTCAGGCGGGGGATCAAAGGGCTTTCTGAGTCTTGGCTCTTTCAGGCGTTGTGTGTTAATCAGTGATTGTGTGTGTGTAGGTGTATTGGATCCGGGCGTTGGCTCGCCTGAGTCGTCATCTACTTGATCCGAGGCCTTAGGTGGTTTGGTGGGGCTGGTCTTAACCCTGCTGGCATGAATCCACTGAGGTTGTCCGTCTGTTAGGATGCTGGTTCTCGTCACTGCAAGTACAGTCTGGGGGCTGGAACACGCGGCCTCCCCGAGTGCCCTTGGTTTTAGCGACTTTACCAACACCGCATCTCCTGGTTTCCACGGATGGGTTGGATCTATGGAAGGGAGAGGCTGGGAGAGACAAACTTTCTGATAGTTATTATTCAGTGTTTCTACCAGGTTATGAACATAGTCAGACAATGCAGTGTCTATGTCCCCTTCCAATAGCGGTGCCCCTCTGGAGGCTGACCATGGTGTTGGAAACGGTCTTCCCATGATTATTTCAAATGGAGATAATTTGGTTGCTGCGGATGGAGTCATTCTAATCTCGCAGAGGATTTGAGGAAGTAGTTTGATCCAGGTCATTCCTGTTTCTATCATTGCTTTAGTCAGGCGATTTTTTATGGTCCTATTCATTCTTTCTACAACTCCTGAACTCTGAGGATGGTATGGCACATGATATTTCCAGTCTATTGCTAGAGTTTTAGCACACTTTTGAATTACTTCTGATGTAAATGAAGGTCCTCTATCACTGTTAATTTGGTGAGGTATTCCAAATCTGGGTATTATTTCATTGCACAACTTTTGACAGACTACTTCTGCAGTTTCTTTTGAGGTTGGATAAGCTTCTACCCATTTACTAAATTGGTCCACTATTACCAGTAAGTACTTGACGCTTCCTTGTGCTGGCATGTGTGTAAAATCAATCTGTAATGTATGAAATGGGAAATCTGGTTGTGGTAAATGCTGATGTTTTGCTTTTGGTTTTCCTACATTAGTTCGTGCACATGTTAGACAGGTTGCTAATATGCGTTTTACTGCGTGTGATGTTTTCTCGATTACAAATCTTGATTTTACTGCTCCTATTACCCCTCTTTGTCCGACATGACTCACACCGTGAAAATGGCGGACAAGGATTGGCAGTAGTGAAGATGGGAGGGCAATCAAACCCTCAAGGTTTTTGTATAAGCCGTCTCTGTTATCTAAGGTACAATCATTACTTTCCCAGTAAATGTAATCTAAGGCAGAGGCTTGCTCTTGTATGAATTTTAGGTCAACATTTGCTTCTAAATAGTCTGGGAGTGTGACAAGTGGCAGCTGTAAAGGCAAAGATAATACTTCCTTTCTGGGTGGTTGCTGTGAGGCAGCAGCTGCTTTCGCGGTTACGTCTGCAAGAGCATTTCCCACTGCTTCGTCTGTGTCAGCCGTGCTGTGCCCCTTCGTTTTAACAACTGCAATTGCCGATGGCAGCTGTATAGCCTGCAAAAGTCTTTGAACAAGGTCAGAATTAGCAATCGATTTTCCATCAGCAGATCTAAATCCTCTTTGTCTCCACAATGTGCCAAAGTCATGCACCACACCGAATGCATAACGGCTATCAGTGTAAATTGTTACCCGCTTATCCACATGTGGCTCACAGGCGCGTATTAAAGCCATGAGCTCTGCTTTTTGTGCTGAGTGAAACGGTAATGAGTGAGCCTCTAGTATGATGTCAGGCAATGTGACCACTGAATAGCCACAAAGAAATGAGTTGTCATTTGGTTTTGAACAGGACCCGTCCACATAAACAATGACTGAGTCTGGGATTGGTGTCTGCTCTAAGTCTGGGCGTGGTGCTGTGGATTCCTGTATACGTGTCATACAATCATGATCGTCAGGGTCGTCTGAACCATCCTGTCGGTCAGAAGAACACAGCATACGAATAAGTAAGTGTGCTGGCGAATTGGGTGTGCTGCTTGCTTTTATAGTGAGATTTGCTGTTGAAGTCAGTGTAGCTTCATAACCTGAGCGACGTTGTGCGGTCATATGTTGTGTAGTTATGTTTGCTAGAATGGTCGTGACCTGGTGATTGGTGTGTAGAATAGTGTCATGTGAGAGTGTGAGCTTCTCGCAGTCCCTTATCATGATAGAGCAAGCTGCTACTGCTCTCAGGCAGGCCGGCATCCCCTGAACTACTGCTGGCAGCACCTTTGAGTAGAAGGCTACTGGACGGTAGCCACAGCCATGCTCTTGGGCCAATACACCTGCACAGGTTGTGCCGTTCTCTGTGACGTACAGGTGGAACGGTAAGTGGTAGTCAGGCAGACCCAAACAAGGGGCGGAGGTCAGCGCTCCCTGTAATGCATTGAAAGAGGCAGTCATTTCTGTGGACCACAGTATTCGAGGAGGCTTGTCTTTTTTGCAGCATTCACGCAGAATGTGGTCATGAAAAGAACAGTCTGGTATCCACTGTCTGCAATAGTTCACCATGCCTAGGAAGGACAGCATTTCCTTCTGTGTAGTGGGCTTAGGGACAGAGGTCACAGCTTTGACCCTGTCTGTAGTCATGGAACGTTGTCCGTGAGACAGTGTAAATCCCAAATATTGAACAGAAGTCTGACAGTACTGCATTTTCTTTGCTGATGCTTTGTGGCCAGTCTGTTGGAGGTGCTAGAGTAGCATGTGTGTGGCAGTTTGACATAGTTTTTCACTTTCAGCACAGAGGAGGAGATCATCTACATACTGGATCAGAGTACAGCCCTCTGGAGGAATGAAGCCGTCCAGGGTAGCACGTACCACCATTGAGAAAGCTGCAGGGCTGTCTACCATGCCTTGGGGTAAGCGAGTCCATGTGTACTGCTTATCTCTATGTGTAAAAGCAAATATCGGCTGTGTGTCCTCATGCACAGGTACTGAGAAAAAGGCGGAGCACAAATCCACCACAGTAAAATGTGTAGCTGTTGCTGGAATACCTGTCAGTATGCTGGGAACATCTGGGACAAGAGGAGGTAGAGGCATAATGACTGCATTAATTTGCCTTAAGTCTTGTGTGAAACGCCATACGCCAGGTTTGTTAGGCTTTGGCACAGGATTGACAGGAGTGTTATATGGAGATACTGTGGGCTTTATTACTCCAACTGTCAATAAATCTCCTATGATGATGTCTAAGGCTGCGGCTTTTTCAGCGGAAATGGGATATTGCTTGACATATACCGGCTTGTTGTTTTTCAGCTGAGCATGATAAGGTGTACAGTCAATAAATCCTACATCATTCTCACCTCTTGACCATAATGTCATGTTTTGATATTCAGCTGGCAATGTGACAGCAGAGATAGTACAGTGTATGGGGTAGGTTAGATCTGTGTGTCGACATGGTGCAGTAATGTCATAGCCTATGTCTGAGTTATGTGACAAAACCACTGTTTGGCCTTCACTGGTGTGAGCAGTTATCATGTTGTTGAACAGTGTGAGAGAAACAAATATGTGGCTTCCAGGCATGGGGCTACCTGGTAACGGTGTTTGCACATGTTTTTGACACAGAGTGTGACGTGGGATACCAGTCAGATGGATATTGAGTTCATTCTCCGCTGAGGCGTCCAGCTGACACAGAGGCTGTTCCTTCTCCATGGTGTCAGTGCATAGGGCAGAGAAAACATAGCTGTTATCAGTATCTGCAAACATTTCACCCTTTGTGTTAAATGAAATACACAAGTTCATTTTTGCCATTAAATCTCTGCCTAATAAATTGACAGGCGAGTTTGGAAGAATTATGAATGGATGATATGTAATTTCGTCTGGTTTTGGGCCCCAGCGTGTTTTTAGAGAATGAGTTTTGGGGCATTGCACTAGAGTTCCGTTTATTCCCATGGTGTTGATGCACACAGAGGAAACAGGCCCACTATAGAATTTTCCAGACAGTGAACTTTTAGTGGCTCCACTGTCAACTAAAAAGGAATAAATCTTTTCACCTATTTCTATATCTAACATGGGCAAGCTTTCTGTGTTACGGGACAATTGCAAATGCAGCATCGTGTGTAGTGCTTCACACTGTCCCTCATCTTCACCTGGGCCTCCCTATGGTTGGTCCAGTCTTTCGTTATCATATGGATGGGGATTAAAATGTGGATTATAAGGTTGCTCCCTAAGTGCAAAGGGGCCGTTTCTTTGATGTGATTCCTGTCTGCGTTGCCAGTTACCTTGTCTGTAAGAGCTCTGCTGACGCCTAGTGGCAGGAGCTGGTCCTGTGTTTTGTGGTTGAGACCTATGTGCTGCTGATTTGCATTCCCTCCTCCAGTGTCCTATTTTTCCACAGTAAAAACATACGTCTCCACTCCTATCTCTCCTTCTGAAATCTCCCTGCTGCGCTTGTTGAGGGGACGGGGCCCCTGCATACATCATTTTTTCACTTTCCTCTGAGCCTTCAACATCAAAATTCAACATCATCTTAACACTTTTAGCCTTCGTGCTGTTGGGGAAAAGATCTGCACCAGCTTTTGTTTTGACAAGTGTGATAAAGTTCTTTATTTTCATGTCATAGAGATTATCAGTGGCAGTCAGCTTCAATAGTTGTGAACATTCTGGATGAATATTGTTTAAGAATGTTGTTATGAAAATCTGATCATTTCCTCCTTCAGGCATGCATGCCTCATTAGTCCAGCAGTGTGTGAAACGTTTCATAAACACTAGAATGGATTCATCTGGCTTTTGCTTACACATGGTTACTGCATTTAAATCAATTTTATCTCTAGACATTGTGAGCAGAAATTTCTTTAGATTTTGAAAAAAGGCTGTGATTTTGTCATCGTTTATCCACAAAAACGAGGTGGTGTTGGCTGCTTGGTCATTTTTAGGGTCTAGTTCCTCTACTTCTTCAATAAGCTGAGATTCAGTCACACCTGGAATTCGTTGACATAATATATATCTATAGTCAGGCCCACCCAAGTGGTGGTATCTGGTACTTCTCTGTAATGCAGAAACAAAGGCTGTAGGATTTTTTAGAGGATCGGGAAGTTCTTTAATGGTTGCTGCTAACTCTGAAATTTTAGGGGGTTGAATGCAACACATGTCCCCTATTATCATGAACGGGAGGGAGGGGCTGACGTCATTAAATTGTGATCCCTGCTTTTCTTTATAACGGGTGTTTTTGTGGGGGCCCTCTTGAGTTTTTTCCTCTTTTCTCTGCTTTAAGTAGTTCCTTATTCAATTTCTGGTGTTAGTTATTGCTTTTGGCACAGTCAAACCATTCGCTACTCTAGTGTGGCGCTGAACATGATTATCTATGACGGAAACTGCTTGCTGCAGTTCAGCTTCCGTACGTTCAGTTAAAGGATCTTTCATGATTTCCTCACACTCTGTCATTAACTGTTTTGTTTGCTTTTTATGTTCCTGTAACTCTCTTTCTCGTTCAGTGTATTCTCGTTCCTGTCTTTGATCTAGGTTAAACCAGTCATCTTCTTCTGATTTAGGTGTCATTTCAGTGCCTTCCTCACTCTTTTGGGATTCTGCTGTTATATCAGGATATACGCGCTGATGACGTGCAGCCGCCGCAGCAGCTATTAATTCTGTCTTTTCATCATAAGGCGGCGGAGCCGTAGGTTGAACGGATGGGCATATAAGGCTAGTTTTTTCTGCAGTGGATTTACTAGAGCCTACACTGGCTTGATTTAAAGCATTTACGTCTGGCTCGGGTCCCTTTTTCCATAGCGGTAGCATGCGATTGATCACATCACGACATTCTATCATATATTTTTTACAGGACTTTTTAATCAGCCTACTTTCCTTATCACAAATAGTATTTAACATTTCTACTGACCTGTTTTCTGGCGATAATCGTTCGGGATAGGGCTCCGGAAATACATTAGGATGCATTAAAGTTATAGTTCTTAAGTTCGAGACGAAATCAGTCACGTAAGCACTTCCGCATGTTCTGGATACGTAATCATGGAAGTCTTCATTGATTCACGAGCGTGGGTTAAACGTAACCGGAAGTGGGAGTCGTACTGAGCCGCTATTTGTGATTTTATATTTTATTATTTTCGGTTTTACAGTTAATTTTGAGTTTTTATCGGACCCGTCTAAGGTCTTTGAATTATTCTGACCCATGGTCAGTGATTTCCAGAGGGGTTTAGACGCTTTGAAGGATTTAAGTTAGTTTTTATTTTTGCTGTGGCACACCTGAGGTTACTTGATTTTTTGCTAGCAATTTATCTTTTTAGTGAGCAACTTCTCACTTTTTAACGAGCAACTTCTCGTTTTATGACCCCAGGCAACTTCCTGTGTCCTTTCTGCTGGTGAGCAACTTCTTAGTTTATGACAGCAGGCAACTTCCTGTGTCCTTTCTGCTTTTATTTACAAAACAACAGGCAACTTCCTGTGTTTCTATGTGGGCCACTAACGAAGGCTCCTCAGCGTATCCCACTTGTTACTATGTGGGCCACTGAAGAAGGCCTCGTCAGCGTATCCCGTTTCTATGTGGATCACTGAGAAAGGCATAACACAGTCTTATAAAATAAAAGACGAGTGCCTACCTTCGTCAGGATCCCACTTCTGACACCAAAATTGAAGGAAACGGTTTCCAGGGCCTAATCCGTGGATCGACTTCCTTCGAGGCGTGGACGTCTATCAGCAGAGAATGTACCTTCACCTATCAGCAGAGAATGTACCTTAGTCTGTAACACAGTCAAATATATTCTCAAGTAATATTCAAGCATGCCATTCAGCGTGTTAGTACGAGCTCGGGAGCAGCTTGGGAGAACAAGAAAACAGAGACTGCTTCAGGTTGTCTTCCCAAATTGACTCAACTTTATTCACAAGTACAACAGTTTATATAGAGGGTAAAATTCATGAGACAGCAGATTTATCAGTTTAAACCAGTACAGACCAAGATAAGGCAGCGTCTTCCTGCCCTTGGGTGAAGAAGCATCCTTTGTGTAGTGTATCAGTTCAGCTACAATTGTGATTATCTCAGCGACATATTTTCAAGGCACAAAACAAAGAGTTCTTACATTAGTGAAATCTGAAACAAACCATTTGGCCTTCAACAGGCGTCTAAAAGATTAAGAAACTAATGTAGCTGAGGGAGTGATCTCTGTGGTATTTCAACCTTGTACCAGCCTGTGATTCTCACACATCAATTCTTGGGTCAAAGAGAATAATAACTCAAACAAAGGGGCCTTATTGAATGACAGAGTTTTCCTGTACAATGTCACTATAAAACAATATCCAGTAAATGCTCCCATGGTACTAAAATACCTAACAATATCGTCAAATGCTTTTGTTCCAAAATAAAAAGGCTGTTGAAATAATGATTGGTGTGGTTTTTACAGGTGAATGAGCAGCAGAATAACTACAGAGAATCTGTGAATACATGAATGACCTTTTGTAATATGCCTTTAGCCTATTAGTGCCCTGAAAGAGTGGAGATTTTACCTATTTTAGCAAAATGATCTACAAACTGTATGGGTGAATATAGGAGCTTGTTAACAGGTTAGCATGTCCAACTAACAGACAGGAAAATGAGCCCAGTATTTTTTAGATATCATGTTATCAGCTGACCACTGAAAGCTCTTTCTGCATATATCTTCTACACGTTCTGTCTCTTGTCACGTGTGTGTTTATATTTAAATCATGTATGTTGATTATTTAAATATGCTTTTTCATTCATTTTTAAAAAATGTCAACAGCTGTCGTTTACAGATTCATTGTTTACTATATGCTATATATATATATATATGAACATGAACAAAACTGAAAACACTGGGTCACCGACCCAGGAACCCTGACAATATGTATTTTACCTGGTTAATGTGTGTGGCGGGGCGTGGTCTGCAGCGCCGCTGCAGGGGAGGCGGACGCACCTGAGCGGCACCCGCGATCACGCCTCGGCGCCTTAACGTCTGTGCTCTCTATGCTGTTGTGTTGGTATGTGTCGGGCTGTGAGCTTTAACACCGGCTGTATGCATACAGCAACCGTGTGTGAAAAGTGGTCAATAAAGAAAGAAAGTGTGTACATTATTGTACTTTATTGAGCCCCGTGGGGAAAGAGAAGCTGTAAAGCGTGTTCATGGAAACATCGTTGGGTCTGCCGTGATATGTTTACAATGGGACTTCTGCTCCTGAATCTCTGCGCACAGCGTCTGCAAATCGGAGCTGTATGAAGTCACTTTCATCTTTACGCAGGACTGTAAGCTGTCATCTGTGAGGCGTGAGCGGTGTTTGTTTTTAACATAGTTCACGGTGGAGCTGCTGACATAATGTGGATCCGAAGATTGATAATTAGCCTACCTGGGGTTGAAAGTCTAGATAAATGCACGGCGTTTCGGCGGGTATATCGGCTTCCGCAAGTGTGACGCTTATTTTGAGCGTTCAAAAACTACAGTTTTTTCTGAATGCTTAAACCCTAACTGTGATTCCTGTAGCACAATCTCTAAAACTATTCAGACTTATAGCAAAACCACTCACTGAGTTTGCAAAACTAAAAGCACATAAACTGCTTTGCACTCAGTTTGCAATTTTGTAACACACACTTTGCAAAACGGTAGGCACAATTCACTGCACAACACTCAATTACCAAATTTCCAACACACTCCTAGCAAAAGTATACACATGTATGGCTATCATTAACACTAATTTGCCAACTGTCTGGCACACTTTCACATGTGAAAACTTTTTTAGATAATTAGTTCACTTTGCAATCAGCCTAAGCACTATAATACAGGTAAGCTGTGTGTGCGGAGTACAATGGAGGGAGCAGAAAGAGTGAGAAGTAGAGGAGGCCGAGGAAGAGGACGTGGAGGTGAAGAAGTAGGATGAAGAGGACGACAAGGACAAGGAGGAGCAAGAGGAAGACGAGGAGGGGGGAGAGGAAGATGAGGAGGGGGGAGAGGAAGGGTAGGAAGAGTAAGAAATAGAATTGCTGATGACAATAGTGGACCACGTAATCAACCATGTAATCAACCGTGGAATGACCCTGAGGGTAGCTGGCCAACGGGTCCAGCCTAACTCGAGCCGCTACACTGTAGCAAGTACCATAAGGACATCTTGAAATGAGAATCGGTTAGTACAGTCACTTCGCACAAAGATTTGTAGCACTGCCATATGCCAATGAGAAACACACCAATACCATTGATGTAAAAATACTGAAATTGTTACTTTACAGAATTGCTAGATGACCAGATGCTGGGGGCAGAGGAAGCATGTTCACTGCAGACCAAGTAACCCATATAGTCATTATGGCGATTGCAAATAATCCTATACTTGGAAATGAACACTTGTGTTTGTTTTGATGTGTTTCAAGTACACCAGTACTTGAAGTTTGGATCCCTCTATGCTTATGGATCTATGACAGAAGTATGAGCTCAAACTGACATAGCCTACCTTGTGCACAGAGAAAGCAAAAGCCAGATGTGTTTTGTATTCATACCATCAGTGTGCAGTTGGCGCATTGTGTGCTTAGTAGATGATGGCTTGTGTGTACTGTTTGATACGGAAACACCATTTTTACGAAGGTGTGAAGAGTTAATCTAGCTGTGTTTGCTTTTGCAAGAGAACTACAATGTTTTGATTATTGGGTGACAGGTTTTCTTATTTGTGTGAAGAGTTTTGCAAAATTAGCCAATAGTTACAAAAAATGTGCTTAGGCATTCAGAAAAAACTGTAATAAACTAAAAGACAGAAATCAGATTATAAGATCTGTGGTGTTGTTGATTTATATTATGGTACTTATCATTTGTGATATTTATTACTGTGTGCATACTTTATTAGGAGAGATGAGATTAAATGTTGTCAGACAAATATTCTCTTCCTTGCTGGTTCCATCGAAGGAGAAATGTTCAAGTAAGTATGTAACTGGGACGTAATCCAATTCCACAACACAATGTGACGGGGAATCAGCTGTGTTTTGCTGCCCAATTTATTTAGAATCTGGTGCAAACCGGCGAGCCAGTTCCTGAATCAGTCACGTGGTACGGACTGCCCGCGAGGCCTCGAACATCACTGCATACGTAATCAAAGCAAGCCTCGATACGCGCTTTACAAAACTACCACGAGATTACCCGACACACGCTTCAAAGCTTCGACACACAGGAGACATCACTACTGCACACAGCCTTCACACGACAACAGGTGCACCACACTGCTAAGTGTGTTTTGTGTTTAGAGTTTTGCTAAATGGGAGACTGAGCTTTGAATAGTGTTTAAGATTTTGGCAACAGTGGGACTGATTTGATGAAAGAGTTTTCATAGTTGACAGTTTAGTTTTTACAATGGGGTTTAGTGTTTTAGCAATTCAGAAAAACTCTAATACACCTGTGCTTTTCCCAGCAACTGAGGCTTTTACCCTGCACAGTTTAAGGTATGATAAAGCACTGACCTTATAAATGGCACAAAATACACATTTTAGCTGGGAGCTGGTCATTCACAGGGGAAAGGCTCCATTGTACAACAACAACAACAGTAGTAATAGTAATAATAAATTATTATTAGTCAGGCAAGTATATCATATACCAAACATGCTTCCAAACTAATGACATTTTTTGCATTCTTCACATCAGGTCAAAATGTACTTTTTTTTAAAAAGTGACTGGCACTGCGGAAATGGATCTACAGCACCACTTAAGAAATTTTAAAGAACTTCTAACAACTTATTTACAGCTTGAAATACATGTATGACATTTATTACACACAGATTCAGTGAACCCAATCCAAAGAGGAAGTCTGGAAGTCCGCCATTTTGAATGTAAAATGACATTTTGGCACAGTTTTAGTGTTTTCCAGGCATCGCTGGTTTACACATTCGCCTGCAAAGTGAGAGGTCACTGGTTAAATTCCATTTGGTTACTTCAGGAACTTTTTGGGGTTACTTCAGAAAGGGACATCTTTGTCAAAGCCATGTTTGTGGTGGAATTTTGATCATTTATCACTGGACATAAGATTTTCATCTCTAAAAATGTATTTTGTCCAGTCTGTCCCAAACTTCACACTTTTGATGACAGTCTGGCGACGACTACATGCCAATATCTGGTCACACATGGTGCCACAGTTCTCATATAACATTTTAATCAAGACTACCCCACTGTGATTGAAGCATTTCTTGCAAAACAATCATAACCAAACAAAACCTTTCCTGTTCTGTAAATGAACAGTAGGACAAAATGATTACTAGTCATTGCGGAAAGCACAATTAATGTTTTTGTTTACATCGTTGGAACGAGGAAAAATTCCCCCACCACAAAAACAGAAATACTCATGAAAGCAACCTGTAGTGCAAACACGAGGGCTGAATTTATTACTTCCTGCACTAGAAACCTGCCGATGTTGCTGATATGGATAGATCACCAGTCTTCCTTGTCTTTATCTTATTATCTCCTGTTGAGATGTTGCAGCAGAAAATGCAGCCTGGCCTGTTGAAACATTGTTTTTTTTTAGTGTTTCAACTGAAAAAATAGAATGCCTTTGATCCAAATGGAATGCATCTTGTGAAAAAAGGTGACATCTTGTGACATCACAAGATGATGACATAGATCCTTTGTTATGTCATCATCTTGCTGAGAGAAAAAACCCTTAAATAGGAGCTTTGCTCTGTTAAACTTTAATGCTCAACGGACCTTGACCTGACAGCAAGCAAACCCTTTTTGGAGAGTTTTGAGAGAATTTTACTTAGCAATTCACCGACCAAGCCGACACATTTCACCATGTCAGCTCACCCATCCTTCAGCTCAAATGAGCTTGGATTAGTTAAAGGGAGCATTTTGGGAAAGCACTACAAGGTAGAGGCTTTCCTCGGAGAAGGGGGCTTTGGTATTGTAGCCAAATGTCGTGATACCATGACTAACCGAGCTGTGGCTATTAAAGTGAACAAGAGCCGCCCTGATATTCTGCAACAGGCGAAATTGGAAATTTTCATCCTGGAGCAGCTGCGAAGGTTGGATTCAGATGCCGCCAACATTGTTCAATGGAACGGCTTTTTTCACGACGGAGAGCGGGTTTGCCTGAAATTTGAACTCCTTGATCAATGCCTGAGGGACTACATATGGGACCGGAAAAACCACTGTCTCCCCATAAGCGAAGTCAGGCCAATTTTAGGTCAACTGACAAATGCTCTGTCCCACCTGGGTTCTGTGGGAATGGTGCACGCTGACCTTAAACCTGGAAACATCATGGTTGTAAACCGCCATGAGTCTCCCATCAAAGTCAAACTTATAGACTTTGGCCTCGCATGTCCTGCGTCTGCAGTGATGCCTGGTGACCGTGTGGGGACGGTTGGTTATTGTGCACCTGAGGTTATGCTTGGCCTTCCTTACAATGAAGCAATTGACATGTGGTCTCTGGGGCTGGTAGCTGTGGAGCTTGCTACAGGGCTGCCACTCTACCCTGGAAATGAAGACTATGATGTTTTGAAATTCATCATAGAGACTCAGGGTCAGCCACCAGATCATGTTCTAGACTCTGGCGTCTACACTGAAGACTATTTCATTGAAGACAAAGACAAGCAACAGCGCTGGACATTTAAGACTGACCAACAATTTCAGTATGAGACAGGATATGAGTCCCTGGAGACAAGATGCATAAAACTGACGCGTCTGGATGACCTTGAACAAATAATAATGTTTAGACGAGGACCAGAAGCTGGCCAACGCTTATTTGTCAGCTTAATTAAACAGATGTTGGCCTTGGATGCACACCAGCGGATAACACCCTCGGAGGTTCTCCGGCATCCCTTTTTCAGCCCTAAGAGTTCCCTGTGCATTGACATGAGTGCTGAAATATCACAAAACCCTGTGGTCTTTCAGCACCCTTCAAACTTGGAAAGCAAGAGATCACAGAAAATCAACTGCAGTTTTCAAAACTCGGTTGAATTTTCTCAGCAAGTATTCGTCCACACATCAGCCAGTCCATCATTCAGCTCAGATGAGCTTGAATTAGTTAAAGGGAGCATTTTGGGAAAGCACTACAAGGTAGAGGCTTTCCTCGGAGAAGGGGGCTTTGGTATTGTAGCCAAATGCCGCGACACAACAACCAACCAAGCTGTTGCCATTAAAGTCAACAAGAGCGACCCTGATATTCTGCAACAGGCACATGTGGAAATTTTCATCCTGGAGCAGCTGCGAAGGTTGGATCCAGATGCCGCCAACATTGTTCAATGGAACGGCTTTTTCCACGACGGACAGCGGGTTTGCCTGAAATTTGAACTCCTTGATCAATGCCTGTGGGACTACATAGGGGACCGGAATAAACAGGGTCTCCCCATAAGCGAAGTCAGGCCAATTTTAGGTCAAATCACAAATGCTCTGTCCCACCTGAGTTCTGTGGGAATAGTGCACGCTGACCTCAAACCTGGAAACATCATGGTTGTAAACCGCCATGAGTCTCCCATCAAAGTCAAACTTATAGACTTTGGCCTCGCATGTCCTGCGTCTGCAGTGATACCTGGTGACTTTGTGGGGACGGTTGGTTACTGTGCACCTGAGGTTATGCTTGGCCTTCCTTACAATGAAGCAAGTGACATGTGGTCTCTGGGGCTGGTGGCTGTGGAGCTTGCTACAGGGCTGCCACTCTACCCTTCGGAGAATGACTATGATTATCTGAAATTCATCATAGAGACTCAGGGTCAGCCACCAGATCATGTGCTAGACTCTGGCGTGTACACTGAAAACTATTTCATTGGAGACAAATACAAGCAACAGCGCTGGACATTTAAGACGGAAGAACAATATAAAGACTCTGTTCCAGGGACAGGACATGAATCCCTGGAGACAAGATACATAATACTTACACGTCTGGATGACCTTGAACAGCTAATGATGTTTAGACGAGGACCAGAAGCTGGCCAACGCTTATTTGTCAGCCTAATTAAACAGATGTTGGCCTTGGATGCACACCAGCGGATAACACCCTCTCAGGTTCTCCGGCATCCCTTTTTCAGCCCTGGCCTCTCTAAAAGGTTCCCATGTATCAACATTGAAAGACCATACTGAATCAGTCTCCAGCATGGCATCTTCCACCCTGGACAAAAGTGATAAAAATACAAACTGGGGTTGGAAAATGACATTAACAGCAAATTACAATGCAAAAATTAATTAAGCTGCTCCAAAAATGATCACTTTGGCTTCTTTTTTTTTAATTTTCACTCCCCCCACCCCAACCAGTCGTGGCAGAGGGCTGTCCCTTCCTGAGCCTGGCTCTGTTGAAGGTTTCTTCCTTTTTAAAGGGAGTTTTTCCTTCCCACTGTCGCTAAATGCTTGCTCATAGGGAAATCTTCTGATTGTTGGAGTGGCCAAAACTCTAGGGGAAGTAGCAATTCTTGTGAAAATTAAAAAAAAAAGCCTACCAATCTTCAAAGCGCAGCAGTGGACACCTTACCATCACATCAGTCCTTCAATCAGACCTAAAACACCACCTTTACAGAAATAAATTCCATACAAATTGGAAATAAATTGCGTAATAATTGTTGTTTTTGATTGTTTATAAATATATAGAGCTACCCTTCAGCCTCCTAGTAGACATACCTGTGTTATGAATGTGAAACTCCTCTGATTTTCAGAAAAGTTGACCTCTGACCTTGAAGTCAAGGTCATTGAGATTTAAGCGTCACAGAGATTTTCAGTAGATGCAACCATGGTATTGACTTGAAAATTCTACACTATCAAAGACTTAGGTGCCCACAGCACCTCGCCATATACAAAAGATTTTTCTATTCATTTATGTATTATTAGTTTATTTATTTCTTCATCCCGCTCTCTCTCTTTTTTTTAAATTCACCTTTCTGTTGCGATGCTCTGGACATTTCTAAACCCCACAAGTTCAGCCTCAATTTTCAACCCAATTTTCCTATACTTTCACTTGAACACGTCCAGCCTTCACCTCTCACCGGTCCTCGTCCCCTCTTCTCACAGCTTCCTGTGTGGCCTCCCAAATCAAACACAGGCCCAAATCAGCCGTTTCTTCTTCTCTGTTCATTCTCTCTTCATCTTTTCAGTCTTTTCTTGGCGGTTAACTCCCAGCATGGCAAATATGAACTCAGACAGTCCAATGCAGTGCTTTCACACAGTCATGTCACTGGTACACTTTCCAGCTTGTAATTCAGAGCACATGTTCCATTAACATACATGCTGCTGGACCCTTCAGTGTTTTAGGTCAGTTGTACTGTCTTCTGCCTGCTGTTAATTCTTCAAATCTACGGTGTTGTTCTGTCTGTTTTCTGTCTTCATCAGGAGATTGACTGTCCTTTAAGCTTCTTCTCAGGATAAGGGCAGGATGAGAGGTGAAGCTGTAAAATTTCAGCCAAAGCCTGGCCTGTTTGTCGTTCCAATTATGTTAATCTATCATTTTGCCGCTGTACTCATCTGAGGTTGAGCCAAGTCCATGGGCACCTGTATTAACACACTAAGACATTTATTTAATATCATTTTCATTACTATTTCTTAGCACTTTCACTCTCTAATTCCTCTGTTTTCCTTTTGAAACGTCTCTCACAAGCTCACAAGCTATATTCAGACTTCCTGCTTCACTTCCTGCCAGACACACACACACACACACACTCTTCACTTTACTGGATTTTCATCCGTTTCTACAGCCTAATCAAGCTCTTATTTTATGTTCACACTCTATATACCCTCTGTAACTCTACTAATTCTAATATAAAAAGAATGCACCCTCAGTACAGAAAAACAGAAAAGTCAGTGATGTACAAATGTAGCAAAAATAGGAAACATTAAAACTGTAAATGTTTTCTTCCTTGTCTGCAGATTAACAGTCCACAGGTTGGGTGCTCGCACTCTGATTCGTTCCCTGGAGATGAAGGAGAGAGAGCTCAGAGGACAGCAAGATGGAGGAGTGAAGGAGAAGGTGGTGCAGCTCAGTGTCCAATCAGGAGTGAGCAGTTCTTTCACCACCTTCATTGCTGTCAACAAAGACAACAGAGAGGCGATCCAAGGACCTCTGCACCGCAGACATATTCTACCACCCTGTGAGGTTTGTTTAAAGCAAACAAAGCAATACCATGAAACTGTTAACAGCAGGATGTCAGAGTCAATAGAGAGGACTCAAAAGAGCAACTTCAAATCAAACTATTTATGTAGTAGGTGTTTCTTTGCCAATGTCTTTCCCCTGCATTAGAAAGTAATAAGCCAGATGGAAGTACAACACACATCTATGCATTTCTATAAAAACTGACCTGCCCTGAACTTATAATCTCTCTCTCTCTCTCTTTGTTTTTCCTTAAAGTGATGGCTGTCCATTCGTCCTGTAAAAGTTGTAAATATAAACCTGAATGAATGGGAGTAGAAACTGTGTGTGCGCATGAAGACATGCTTGTGTCGCTGAGATTGAACAGATTTATGTATGTTCACGTAGCCAAGTGATAATCATATATAATAATCACTGAATAGTAATAATGTTATTGAACAGGTTAAACATTTAGATATCACAAAAAGTTGCAAAAAAGCAAAAAAAAAACCACACACAGCTGTGAAGTCAGCTGCACATGAATAACATTAGTACAATGACAACTTTAATCAGAGTGAGTTCAGAAGATCCAAAAGTGGGACACTAAAAACAAGCTAGTGAAAGCAAAAAGTGACTTTGAAAAATTTATTTCATAGAATTAAAGCACTGATAGGAAAAAAAACTAAACATGAGAAGAATGGCAATCCTGCAGCGACCAATCAAAGAAGACTGTAATGGCTGCATTGTAAAGAAGTGAGTGAAGAAAGCTGATTTTTTTTTAGTTTTTCTGAGATATGCAGAGTTTTAACGAACAATTTGAACACTATTATTCATTTACATTATTTGTTCTCAACAGAGATGGGCAGTAATGCGTTACAAGTAACGTGTTACTGTAATCCGATTACAGGCACTTGCCCTGGTGGCCATTCTTTCAGTGGGCATTTCTCAACAACAACTACAAACACTAGTGAAGTGAATGGGCATTTAATTAAATAATGAAACATTTAATTCAATAATTAATGGCATATTTAATTCATTCATTTTGTCACTCTTGGCCCTCCACACCTCACTGCCATGATTGTTTGTGTAGTTATTGGATTCTAAAACTACTAGAATAGAATAGAAAACACATAAGATGCAGTCTCTGTTTTTTCTTCACCTTATTAATTTGAACTGAACTGAAATAAATCCGTTCTTTTCTGTATGGTAATGACTAGGACCTGTCCCAGCTGTCTCTGGTGGATTCAGTATTGTCTCCAATGTTTCTGATAACTTCCAGTTTGGGAAGTTTCCCATGCAGGTGAGGAATGCAGTGACTGACAGACTACCCCTCCTTCATTTAGGACCCATGCCAAACACTGAGTAAAGACTTCCTTGCATTAAACCTGCATAGCTGTTTTCACATTTATAACAAATCACCTAAGTGACCGGCAGTGATCGTATAGTGCTCTGAGTTGTTGCCTAAACAAGCCCTCTTCAAATCGGAGTTACAGCAGAGAGAATATGGCACTGAAGCAATGATGACAGCTTTAATAACCTATTTTATCTTCAATTATTCTTGTATGAAATTCTCTTAAAGTAGCAACTGAATTTCAACCAACTCAGCTAGCTCTGCATATTTTATTTCCTCTGTTAAAATAAAATGTGGCGGAGCCCAGCTGTAATTGTACCTTGCATTAATATGGTGTATTATTGATGGTGACACAGCACTGCTTAGCATGTCGTCCTGAATCTCAGGTGTGCCAATGACCTGTGCAGTATATGAGGCACTAAAATCCTGGTGGATTTCTGGGATACGAACAGGACGGAGTCATGTGAGCTCTATCAATATTGCACCACTTACGTCTCAGACCTGTATTTATGTATTTATGCACTGAAATCGCGCTGTAATATCCAGTTAACTGTCCACATTTGTACTCTGTTTTTCCATTTATTATATTTTTTTTCATTAATTTGTCTGAAAAAAGATCCACGTAGTAACCAAAGAGAGACTAAATCAATGGTCTCTAATAGCAGCCAAATTATAAGAGCTTTCATTAGTGATGGTGAGATGAAGCCTTGTGATGAACTGAAGCTTTCCATCCAACTGGTCGACTCATGGTTCGAAGCATTGTGACGATTCATTGGCTCTACTGCGCCATCAAGTGGACGATTAAAGTCAGACAGGCTCAATGATTATAATGATGTGATGTGTAAACCTCTAAACTTACAGTTTTTTCTGAATGCTTAAACCCTAACTGTGATTCCTGTAGCACAATCTCTAAAACTATTCAGACTTATAGCAAAACCACTCACTGAGTTTGCAAAACTAAAAGCACATAAACTGCTTTGCACTCAGTTTGCAATTTTGTAACACACACTTTGCAAAACGGTAGGCACAATTCACTGCACAACACTCAATTACCAAATTTCCAACACACTCCTAGCAAAAGTATACACATGTATGGCTATCATTAACACTAATTTGCCAACTGTCTGGCACACTTTCACATGTGAAAACTTTTTTAGATAATTAGTTCACTTTGCAATCAGCCTAAGCACTATAATACAGGTAAGCTGTGTGTGCGGAGTACAATGGAGGGAGCAGAAAGAGTGAGAAGTAGAGGAGGCCGAGGAAGAGGACGTGGAGGTGAAGAAGTAGGATGAAGAGGACGACAAGGACAAGGAGGAGCAAGAGGAAGACGAGGAGGGGGGAGAGGAAGATGAGGAGGGGGGAGAGGAAGGGTAGGAAGAGTAAGAAATAGAATTGCTGATGACAATAGTGGACCACGTAATCAACCATGTAATCAACCGTGGAATGACCCTGAGGGTAGCTGGCCAACGGGTCCAGCCTAACTCGAGCCGCTACACTGTAGCAAGTACCATAAGGACATCTTGAAATGAGAATCGGTTAGTACAGTCACTTCGCACAAAGATTTGTAGCACTGCCATATGCCAATGAGAAACACACCAATACCATTGATGTAAAAATACTGAAATTGTTACTTTACAGAATTGCTAGATGACCAGATGCTGGGGGCAGAGGAAGCATGTTCACTGCAGACCAAGTAACCCATATAGTCATTATGGCGATTGCAAATAATCCTATACTTGGAAATGAACACTTGTGTTTGTTTTGATGTGTTTCAAGTACACCAGTACTTGAAGTTTGGATCCCTCTATGCTTATGGATCTATGACAGAAGTATGAGCTCAAACTGACATAGCCTACCTTGTGCACAGAGAAAGCAAAAGCCAGATGTGTTTTGTATTCATACCATCAGTGTGCAGTTGGCGCATTGTGTGCTTAGTAGATGATGGCTTGTGTGTACTGTTTGATACGGAAACACCATTTTTACGAAGGTGTGAAGAGTTAATCTAGCTGTGTTTGCTTTTGCAAGAGAACTACAATGTTTTGATTATTGGGTGACAGGTTTTCTTATTTGTGTGAAGAGTTTTGCAAAATTAGCCAATAGTTACAAAAAATGTGCTTAGGCATTCAGAAAAAAACTGTAATAAACTAAAAGACAGAAATCAGATTATAAGATCTGTGGTGTTGTTGATTTATATTATGGTACTTATCATTTGTGATATTTATTACTGTGTGCATACTTTATTAGGAGAGATGAGATTAAATGTTGTCAGACAAATATTCTCTTCCTTGCTGGTTCCATCGAAGGAGAAATGTTCAAGTAAGTATGTAACTGGGACGTAATCCAATTCCACAACACAATGTGACGGGGAATCAGCTGTGTTTTGCTGCCCAATTTATTTAGAATCTGGTGCAAACCGGCGAGCCAGTTCCTGAATCAGTCACGTGGTACGGACTGCCCGCGAGGCCTCGAACATCACTGCATACGTAATCAAAGCAAGCCTCGATACGCGCTTTACAAAACTACCACGAGATTACCCGACACACGCTTCAAAGCTTCGACACACAGGAGACATCACTACTGCACACAGCCTTCACACGACAACAGGTGCACCACACTGCTAAGTGTGTTTTGTGTTTAGAGTTTTGCTAAATGGGAGACTGAGCTTTGAATAGTGTTTAAGATTTTGGCAACAGTGGGACTGATTTGATGAAAGAGTTTTCATAGTTGACAGTTTAGTTTTTACAATGGGGTTTAGTGTTTTAGCAATTCAGAAAAACTCTAATACACCTGTGCTTTTCCCAGCAACTGAGGCTTTTACCCTGCACAGTTTAAGGTATGATAAAGCACTGACCTTATAAATGGCACAAAATACACATTTTAGCTGGGAGCTGGTCATTCACAGGGGAAAGGCTCCATTGTACAACAACAACAACATTAGTAATAGTAATAATAAATTATTATTAGTCAGGCAAGTATATCATATACCAAACATGCTTCCAAACTAATGACATTTTTTGCATTCTTCACATCAGGTCAAAATGTATTTTTTTTAAAAAGTGACTGGCACTGCGGAAAGTTTTCCAATTAAATACATATTCTTTAAATAATGTTCCCTCTTATAAAAAGTAGGATAATTTAAAAAAAAATTTTAAAAAATGTATTATACCTCTATTACTTAGAAAAAAAACTGTTTTTTATATAACGTTAGTGATGCTCGTTTCAATTCATTTCTTAATCAGCTAAACAGGTCAGTTAAGAAACAGTCAAATATTAAGTTAAATTTGAAAACGGTTTAAAAAAAAATATCCCCATTCCAAAATGTCACATGACAATCTCATTGGCTCACGGAGTTATGATGTCACTACACGATCCTTTGAAGTTTTTCCTTAAACAGGGGTGACACACAGCAGTTTTTTAGTTCGTGTCTTCGCAGCATTTGTGTTTGCAGCCTTCACACGTTCACCACAGAAACTTTTGGAAACCTTTTCAGAGTTGTCGTGTACAACCTTCAACATGTATCCAACAAGACACCAACCAAGGCAAAAAGATTACGCCGCTTCTCCTTCCTGTCGTGGCCGGCCAATTTCCCCAAATGACCTCTTAGCCGTCCAAAGGGCATTACATGACAGTAAGAAGGAAAACTACCATCTCCAGAATAAAATTCAACAGATTGAAGAAGAGAAACTTCAACTGGAGGAGAAGTGTAGACAGATGGAAGCGCAAAATAAGAACCTGGAAGAAAGACAAAAACGCCAGCCCGACATAAATATTATTAATGAGGGTTGGGGAATCAAGTTTGGACAAGCCCGAGAGCAGATTGTCTTCCTAATTAAGGAAAACAAGCAAAAGAGCGTGGAACTAAAGGAGATGTCCAACCAGCTTAAAGACAGCAAAGCTACTGTTGAGAAGACAGAATGGGATCTCCAATATATGGACCAAATGAATCGGCTGCTCCAAACAAACTTCGATGAAGCTGTGAAAAAAAATGAAGAAATCCTCCAACAGAAGGAAGAACAGGAGAAAAAGCAAAGAGACATGGAGCACAAACTCAAAGTCACGGAGGAAAAATACAGAATGCTGAAAGAGAAGGTGGATGATACTCTGCGCCAAAATAAAGACCTTCTTCACGAGAAAAAGCAACTAGAAGGGGAAAAAGAAAAACTGGACAAACAATGCTCGCACATGCAGAAAAGGATGGAGCAAATGGCGAGAAACAACTCCGAGCTCACTAAGGGGATATTGTTGGAATACAACAACTTGAAGCGCAAACACACTGAAATGCAGGCGCAAAAGCAAGAACAAGACAACATACATGACGACCTGCAGCGTACGCTCCAAGATATCCACAAAAGAAATGAGGAGCTACAAGACATGTACAAAGAAGTACAACAAAGAAACGCAGACATGCACAAGGACAAGATAATGCAGGAGGAAACATCCAAAGAGCTCAGGGAAAAGCTTGAAGAAAAACAAGCAACGTTGGAAGAGGTGGAGAAAACGTGCAAGAAGCTTGAGAAACAAAACAAAGAAACCATCGATGAGTTGAGAACCCTCATCCTGGAAAAAAAAGCTCTTGTAGAAAACTGCATGAAAAAGAAGAACAAACGCTTCCGCTGGCCCTGGAGGAGGAACTCTACTGCTTCCTCAGCAGGTGTAGCCTCGTCTTGCTCCACCTCTGTTCACCTCCCCAACCAGTCCCGGCAGTTGACTGTCCCCTCCTGAGCCTGGTTCTGCCGGAGGTTTCTGCCCGTTTAAAGGCAGTTTTTCCTCCCCACTGTCGCCTAGTGCGTGCTCAGAGGGGATTGTTGGGGTTTTCTCTCCTCTACCTTGTTTCATTATTTACTTAACTTTTTGTGCTTGCTTCATTTTACCTTGTTTCATTATTTACTTAACGTTTTGTTCTTACTTCATTTTACCTTGTTTCATTATTTACTTGTTAACGTTTTGTTCTTACTTCATTTTACCTTGTTTCATTATTTACTTGTTAACGTTTTGTTCTTACTTCATTTTACCTTGTTTCATTATTTACTTGTTGACGTTTTGTTCTTACTTCATTTTACCTTGTTTCATTATTTACTTGTTTAACTTTTTCTTTTTCAACTTATTCATAAAACAATAAACCAATTGAATTTATCCTTTGAGTATTTTTCATCTTTTCATCTATAACTTTTTCAAACATTCATATCTGTCGTTTATCTTCTTCTTGAAACCTCATAAATGGTGAAGGAAAAATCCTGGAACATGGTTTGAAACACTGAAATTGTTTCAGCTGAAACCGGCAAAGTCATACGTGTGTGTGTGTGTGTGTGTGTGTGTGTGTGTGTGTGTGTGTGTGTGTGTGTGTGTGTGTGTGTGTGTGTGTGTGTGTTACTCTGTACATGAAACAACTTTGTAGAAAACCATTTTCCTGTCGAAACATTAGCAAACACAAACAAAGTGTTATTAACAAACGAATTACTAATATCCCTCTCTATGATAGTGATTTATTTTCTTACGGGATTAAAACTGTAAATTTTACCAAACTAAAGAAAGTAATACAAAGTAATAAAACTTTTTATCATTTAGTTAAGATCCAACATCCATTCTTTTCATAGTTGGTTGCTACCACCAGAGGGCGACATGGAGTACTTTTACCCATGTAGAGAAACATAAACGCTCATATATTACACACGCACCAACATTTTACTGTCTATTACTACATCAGTCTGTTTACATTAAACTGATATTGATAAATAAACTCACAAATATAGCTTCATGAATTTGGTAACGTCCTGTAAGTCATATCGTCAAATGCTTTTGTTCCAAAATAAAAAGGCTGTTGAAATAATGATTGGTGTGGTTTTTACAGGTGAATGAGCAGCAGAATAACTACAGAGAATCTGTGAATACATGAATGACCTTTTGTAATATGCCTTTAGCCTATTAGTGCCCTGAAAGAGTGGAGATTTTACCTATTTTAGCAAAATGATCTACAAACTGTATGGGTGAATATAGGAGCTTGTTAACAGGTTAGCATGTCCAACTAACAGACAGGAAAATGAGCTATGTATTTTTTAGATATCATGTTATCAGCTGACCACTGAAAGCTCTTTCTGCATATATCTTCTACACGTTCTGTCTCTTGTCACGTGTGTGTTTATATTTAAATCATGTATGTTGATTATTTAAATATGCTTTTTCATTCATTTTTAAAAAATGTCAACAGCTGTCGTTTACAGATTCATTGTTTACTATATGCTATATATATATATATGAACATGAACAAAACTGAAAACACTGGGTCACCGACCCAGGAACCCTGACAATATGTATTTTACCTGGTTAATGTGTGTGGCGGGGCGTGGTCTGCAGCGCCGCTGCAGGGGAGGCGGACGCACCTGAGCGGCACCCGCGATCACGCCTCGGCGCCTTAACGTCTGCGCTCTCTATGCTGTTGTGTTGGTATGTGTCGGGCTGTGAGCTTTAACACCGGCTGTATGCATACAGCAACCGTGTGTGAAAAGTGGTCAATAAAGAAAGAAAGTGTGTACATTATTGTACTTTATTGAGCCCCGTGGGGAAAGAGAAGCTGTAAAGCGTGTTCATGGAAACATCGTTGGGTCTGCCGTGATATGTTTACAATGGGACTTCTGCTCCTGAATCTCTGCGCACAGCGTCTGCAAATCGGAGCTGTATGAAGTCACTTTCATCTTTACGCAGGACTGTAAGCTGTCATCTGTGAGGCGTGAGCGGTGTTTGTTTTTAACATAGTTCACGGTGGAGCTGCTGACATAATGTGGATCCGAAGATTGATAATTAGCCTACCTGGGGTTGAAAGTCTCGATAAATGCACGGCGTTTCGGCGGGTATATCGGCTTCCGCAAGTGTGACGCTTATTTTGAGCGTTCAAAAACTACAGTTTTTTCTGAATGCTTAAACCCTAACTGTGATTCCTGTAGCACAATCTCTAAAACTATTCAGACTTATAGCAAAACCACTCACTGAGTTTGCAAAACTAAAAGCACATAAACTGCTTTGCACTCAGTTTGCAATTTTGTAACACACACTTTGCAAAACGGTAGGCACAATTCACTGCACAACACTCAATTACCAAATTTCCAACACACTCCTAGCAAAAGTATACACATGTATGGCTATCATTAACACTAATTTGCCAACTGTCTGGCACACTTTCACATGTGAAAACTTTTTTAGATAATTAGTTCACTTTGCAATCAGCCTAAGCACTATAATACAGGTAAGCTGTGTGTGCGGAGTACAATGGAGGGAGCAGAAAGAGTGAGAAGTAGAGGAGGCCGAGGAAGAGGACGTGGAGGTGAAGAAGTAGGATGAAGAGGACGACAAGGACAAGGAGGAGCAAGAGGAAGACGAGGAGGGGGGAGAGGAAGATGAGGAGGGGGGAGAGGAAGGGTAGGAAGAGTAAGAAATAGAATTGCTGATGACAATAGTGGACCATGTAATCAACCATGTAATCAACCGTGGAATGACCCTGAGGGTAGCTGGCCAACGGGTCCAGCCTAACTCGAGCCGCTACACTGTAGCAAGTACCATAAGGACATCTTGAAATGAGAATCGGTTAGTACAGTCACTTCGCACAAAGATTTGTAGCACTGCCATATGCCAATGAGAAACACACCAATACCATTGATGTAAAAATACTGAAATTGTTACTTTACAGAATTGCTAGATGACCAGATGCTGGGGGCAGAGGAAGCATGTTCACTGCAGACCAAGTAACCCATATAGTCATTATGGCGATTGCAAATAATCCTATACTTGGAAATGAACACTTGTGTTTGTTTTGATGTGTTTCAAGTACACCAGTACTTGAAGTTTGGATCCCTCTATGCTTATGGATCTATGACAGAAGTATGAGCTCAAACTGACATAGCCTACCTTGTGCACAGAGAAAGCAAAAGCCAGATGTGTTTTGTATTCATACCATCAGTGTGCAGTTGGCGCATTGTGTGCTTAGTAGATGATGGCTTGTGTGTACTGTTTGATACGGAAACACCATTTTTACGAAGGTGTGAAGAGTTAATCTAGCTGTGTTTGCTTTTGCAAGAGAACTACAATGTTTTGATTATTGGGTGACAGGTTTTCTTATTTGTGTGAAGAGTTTTGCAAAATTAGCCAATAGTTACAAAAAATGTGCTTAGGCATTCAGAAAAAACTGTAATAGAATATAATTTTATATTTATATTTCAATATCACAGTAATCTTCCAATTTAGAACTACAAGTTAAAAAAGAACTAACATAAATAAAATACACTTCAGCTAATTACTTAAAAAAATAATTTATTTTCCCAAACCACGCAGAGCCGCACTAAAAGGACTAAAGAGCCGCAGGTTGCTGACCCCTGCACTAACCTATTCAGCTGCTTGTGAATGCAAATATCTAATCAGCCAATCACATGCCAGAAAAAAAAAAGGGTGATTTAAGTGACTTTGAAGGCAGCATTGCTGTTGGTGACAGATGGGCTGTTTTACGTTTTTCAGACACTCCTGATCTTCTCAAATTTTCTCAGGAATTTACAGAGAACAGTCCAAACTGAAAAGCGAAATAAACATTTCCCTGGGTAAAAATGCCTTGTTGATTGCAGAAGTCAGAGGGGCGTGGCCATGCTGAAGGCAAGAGGAATTCTAAGCCAGTTTCTCAACCCAGCCCATCTGATATCAGTAACCACAACACATTCAAAGTCAATTAAAAGTCGCCTTTCTTGCCCGTTCCGATGCTCGCTTTCAACTTTGAAATGAGACCACTTGGACAACAGTAATGATAAATAATTGCAAATAGAGCACGTTTACAGAATTTAATGTCATTTTTATAGAGCACCTCTTATTTTAAGAAAAGATGGGCGAGACGACTTTTGAAACTAACTGCAAATTAAGCACACAATATTTAATATCTGTATTTTACCATTTTGATAAGACATATTTCAGTACTCCAAAACACTTTTATTAGACTGCCAACATGCTTACAAGTAATAAATCCAGGTTAGTGGATCATAATTAAACATAACTCTGTGGCAAACGCAGAGTTCAGCAGGCCATCAAGGAAGAAGTGACGTGCATTTCTGCAGTGTAAAGATTCACAAATGATTTTCTCCTTAATCTACAGTCACACAAAGCGCCAGGAAAATCTTTGGTGATGTTCTCAGATGATTCTGACGCTTATCACCCAGTTCCTCGTGATGTCCTCCACACCATCAACCCTCTGTCCTCCTCACAGTTTCTTCCTCAGCTTGCCTTTCTTATGGCCACCCCTTCCAAAACCTGACTTTTTAACTTCTCCGAGCCACTTTTTGTTCTTGGAGCGGAGCTTCCTCATCCCCCCGCCCTGCAGGAACTGGTGCTTCTGCTTTTTCTTGCGCTGCTTCATGATCTGATCCTTTGTTTTCAGCTCCGAGCGTGCTTTGTGGTCACCGGAGCTCTGTACGTTTGGACCTCGTCGGCCACGGCCACGACCTGGGAGAGGCACGACACAACAAAGAGGTTGGAGGTTATAGCTCGCAAGGCTGGAAGAGGGACTTGAAGTATTTACCTTTAGAGTTGAGTTAAAACATGGTGGCTGATGGTCTATATTTAACATGTTTGTGCTATTCATTTTGATGCCTTCCTACCTCTTGCTGGCTTCCTGCCTCCTCCGCCTGTTTCTCCATCTGATCCAGATCCTGTATCATCAATCTTGTATTTTTTCCTTCACTCCTCATAACTGACATGTTGTCAAGTGATACAACATCTTCACAGTACAGCTTAATATTGTCATAGGAGTAGAGAAGAGGGTCATTGAGAGCAGCACACAGAGAAGCTTTTTGTTGGAAGGATACAAGTTCTTCCTGTTCTTCTTGTTACTGATAACCTGACCGCTGTCTGTTTTGATCTTCTTCTTCTGGTCTTCTTTTCCCGTTTCTCTCACAAAACGCTTCCTCTTACGGTCCCTAAAAAAAGAAGGGGGAAAAAAGACTTTAAATTATAGTTTGAAATGACCATTTGGTGGATACTGAGTCAAACATAGGGAAATTTGTACCATTTCATCATTTTCTTCTGCTGGTTAAGGCGATCGCCTTCATCTCCCATGAGATCAAGGACAGCTGAAGAGGCCTGCTGTTCAAAAGCACTGCCCTCTCCACCGAGACTCAACCTGTCGACGCATAACACAGGACAAAACAGCATAAAACACAAAGCCATTCACATTTTTTAAAGAAACAGATGCAACAGTTTAATGCCTCACCCTCTCTCAGAGTCAAAGTCTTTAGGTCTGTAAGGGATATAATACTCTTCATCTTTGCCTGACTGCCTCTTTTTCTTGGTCTTTGGTCGCTCTTCGCCATCTTCCTGCTGACCTCTTCTTTTACCACCTACCACTTCTGAAAACACCCCCTGGTGGAAATAGAAAGAATTACATGGTACAAAGTGACAAAGCATGATACAGAGATCCTACTATCTTCCTCTTCTAGTTTGTATACAACATCATCTACATCAAAACTGCACTTTATTTTGCTTCTTCTTCATCAGACAGCACAAACAACTTTCTCATTTTGACTCAAATATTGGTTTTGAATGAAAATGATGAAACAATCCTGGGTGTTTATTCAACTTGTGAGCAGGTTTTCTAATCCACCGTACTATTATTGACACTAGTACATGTTCGTGCTGCTGGCAAACTAATACACTCAAGAACATATAGCAAAGCAAAAAAGTGAAAAGTAGGTCTTGCCTACATAAATAAACATAAGACAGTTGTGAAACTTTGACATAGTAACATCTGCAGTAATATTTACACCTGTGATGACATCTCACCAGCATTAGCCTTATTTTGAAACCAAGATTGTTTACACAGAGTTTGTAATTGCAGAGAAATGCTCCATTTATTTTGGTCATTTCATTTTTGAGCAGGAAGCTCACCTTTCTTGTTATAGCCTTTAGACGAATAGAGTTTTGCAATTAAATACATATTCTTTAAATAATGTTCCCTCTTATAAAAAGTAGGATAATTTTAAAAAAAAAATTTAAAAAATGTATTATACCTCTATTACTTAGAAAAAAAACTGTTTTTTTTCTGTTGTCTGTTATATAACGTTAGTGATGCTCGTTTCAATTCATTTCTTAATCAGCTAAACAGGTCAGTTAAGAAACAGTCAAATATTAAGTTAAATTTGAAAACGGTTTAAAAAAAAATATCCCCATTCCAAAATGTCACATGACAATCTCATTGGCTCACGGAGTTATGATGTCACTACACGATCCTTTGAAGTTTTTCCTTAAACAGGGGTGACACACAGCAGTTTTTTAGTTCGTGTCTTCGCAGCATTTGTGTTTGCAGCCTTCACACGTTCACCACAGAAACTTTTGGAAACCTTTTCAGAGTTGTCGTGTACAACCTTCAACATGTATCCAACAAGACACCAACCAAGGCAAAAAGATTACGCCGCTTCTCCTTCCTGTCGTGGCCGGCCAATTTCCCCAAATGACCTCTTAGCCGTCCAAAGGGCATTACATGACAGTAAGAAGGAAAACTACCATCTCCAGAATAAAATTCAACAGATTGAAGAAGAGAAACTTCAACTGGAGGAGAAGTGTAGACAGATGGAAGCGCAAAATAAGAACCTGGAAGAAAGACAAAAACGCCAGCCCGACATAAATATTATTAATGAGGGTTGGGGAATCAAGTTTGGACAAGCCCGAGAGCAGATTGTCTTCCTAATTAAGGAAAACAAGCAAAAGAGCGTGGAACTAAAGGAGATGTCCAACCAGCTTAAAGACAGCAAAGCTACTTTTGAGCAGACAGAATGGGATCTCCAATATATGGACCAAATGAATCGGCTGCTCCAAACAAACTTCGATGAAGCTGTGAAAAAAAATGAAGAAATCCTCCAACAGAAGGAAGAACAGGAGAAAAAGCAAAGAGCCATGGAGCACAAACTCAAAGTCACGGAGGAAAAATACAGAATGCTGAAAGAGAAGGTGGATGATACTCTGCGCCAAAATAAAGACCTTCTTCACGAGAAAAAGCAACTAGAAGGGGAAAAAGAAAAACTGGACAAACAATGCTCGCACATGCAGAAAAGGATGGAGCAAATGGCGAGAAACAACTCCGAGCTCACTAAGGGGATATTGTTGGAATACAACAACTTGAAGCGCAAACACACTGAAATGCAGGCGCAAAAGCAAGAACAAGACAACATACATGACGACCTGCAGCGTACGCTCCAAGATATCCACAAAAGAAATGAGGAGCTACAAGACATGTACAAAGAAGTACAACAAAGAAACGCAGACATGCACAAGGACAAGATAATGCAGGAGGAAACATCCAAAGAGCTCAGGGAAAAGCTTGAAGAAAAACAAGCAACGTTGGAAGAGGTGGAGAAAACGTGCAAGAAGCTTGAGAAACAAAACAAAGAAACCATCGATGAGTTGAGAACCCTCATCCTGGAAAAAAAAGCTCTTGTAGAAAACTGCATGAAAAAGAAGAACAAACGCTTCCGCTGGCCCTGGAGGAGGAACTCTACTGCTTCCTCAGCAGGTGTAGCCTCGTCTTGCTCCACCTCTGTTCACCTCCCCAACCAGTCCCGGCAGTTGACTGTCCCCTCCTGAGCCTGGTTCTGCCGGAGGTTTCTGCCTGTTTAAAGGCAGTTTTTCCTCCCCACTGTCGCCTAGTGCGTGCTCAGAGGGGATTGTTGGGGTTTTCTCTCCTCTACCTTGTTTCATTATTTACTTAACGTTTTGTTCTTACTTCATTTTACCTTGTTTCATTATTTACTTGTTAACGTTTTGTTCTTACTTCATTTTACCTTGTTTCATTATTTACTTGTTAACGTTTTGTTCTTACTTCATTTTACCTTGTTTCATTATTTACTTGTTGACGTTTTGTTCTTACTTCATTTTACCTTGTTTCATTATTTACTTGTTGACGTTTTGTTCTTACTTCATTTTACCTTGTTTCATTATTTACTTGTTAACGTTTTGTTCTTACTTCATTTTACCTTGTTTCATTATTTACTTGTTTAACTTTTTCTTTTTCAACTTATTCATAAAACAATAAACCAATTGAATTTATCCTTTGAGTATTTTTCATCTTTTCATCTATAACTTTTTCAAACATTCATATCTGTCGTTTATCTTCTTCTTGAAACCTCATAAATGGTGAAGGAAAAATCCTGGAACATGGTTTGAAACACTGAAATTGTTTCAGCTGAAACCGGCAAAGTCATACGTGTGTGTGTGTGTGTGTGTGTGTGTGTGTGTGTGTGTGTGTGTGTGTGTGTGTGTGTGTGTGTGTGTGTGTGTGTGTGTGTTACTCTGTACATGAAACAACTTTGTAGAAAACCATTTTCCTGTCGAAACATTAGCAAACACAAACAAAGTGTTATTAACAAACGAATTACTAATATCCCTCTCTATGATAGTGATTTATTTTCTTACGGGATTAAAACTGTAAATTTTACCAAACTAAAGAAAGTAATACAAAGTAATAAAACTTTTTATCATTTAGTTAAGATCCAACATCCATTCTTTTCATAGTTGGTTGCTACCACCAGAGGGCGACATGGAGTACTTTTACCCATGTAGAGAAACATAAACGCTCATATATTACACATGCACCAACATTTTACTGTCTATTACTACATCAGTCTGTTTACATTAAACTGATATTGATAAATAAACTCACAAATATAGCTTCATGAATTTGGTAACGTCCTGTAAGTCATATCGTCAAATGCTTTTGTTCCAAAATAAAAAGGCTGTTGAAATAATGATTGGTGTGGTTTTTACAGGTGAATGAGCAGCAGAATAACTACAGAGAATCTGTGAATACATGAATGACCTTTTGTAATATGCCTTTAGCCTATTAGTGCCCTGAAAGAGTGGAGATTTTACCTATTTTAGCAAAATGATCTACAAACTGTATGGGTGAATATAGGAGCTTGTTAACAGGTTAGCATGTCCAACTAACAGACAGGAAAATGAGCTATGTATTTTTTAGATATCATGTTATCAGCTGACCACTGAAAGCTCTTTCTGCATATATCTTCTACACGTTCTGTCTCTTGTCACGTGTGTGTTTATATTTAAATCATGTATGTTGATTATTTAAATATGCTTTTTCATTCATTTTTAAAAAATGTCAACAGCTGTCGTTTACAGATTCATTGTTTACTATATGCTATATATATATATATGAACATGAACAAAACTGAAAACACTGGGTCACCGACCCAGGAACCCTGACAATATGTATTTTACCTGGTTAATGTGTGTGGCGGGGCGTGGTCTGCAGCGCCGCTGCAGGGGAGGCGGACGCACCTGAGCGGCACCCGCGATCACGCCTCGGCGCCTTAACGTCTGCGCTCTCTATGCTGTTGTGTTGGTATGTGTCGGGCTGTGAGCTTTAACACCGGCTGTATGCATACAGCAACCGTGTGTGAAAAGTGGTCAATAAAGAAAGAAAGTGTGTACATTATTGTACTTTATTGAGCCCCGTGGGGAAAGAGAAGCTGTAAAGCGTGTTCATGGAAACATCGTTGGGTCTGCCGTGATATGTTTACAATGGGACTTCTGCTCCTGAATCTCTGCGCACAGCGTCTGCAAATCGGAGCTGTATGAAGTCACTTTCATCTTTACGCAGGACTGTAAGCTGTCATCTGTGAGGCGTGAGCGGTGTTTATTTTTAACATAGTTCACGGTGGAGCTGCTGACATAATGTGGATCCGAAGATTGATAATTAGCCTACCTGGGGTTGAAAGTCTCGATAAATGCACGGCGTTTCGGCGGGTATATCGGCTTCCGCAAGTGTGACGCTTATTTTGAGCGTTCAAAAACTACAGTTTTTTCTGAATGCTTAAACCCTAACTGTGATTCCTGTAGCACAATCTCTAAAACTATTCAGACTTATAGCAAAACCACTCACTGAGTTTGCAAAACTAAAAGCACATAAACTGCTTTGCACTCAGTTTGCAATTTTGTAACACACACTTTGCAAAACGGTAGGCACAATTCACTGCACAACACTCAATTACCAAATTTCCAACACACTCCTAGCAAAAGTATACACATGTATGGCTATCATTAACACTAATTTGCCAACTGTCTGGCACACTTTCACATGTGAAAACTTTTTTAGATAATTAGTTCACTTTGCAATCAGCCTAAGCACTATAATACAGGTAAGCTGTGTGTGCGGAGTACAATGGAGGGAGCAGAAAGAGTGAGAAGTAGAGTAGGCCGAGGAAGAGGACGTGGAGGTGAAGAAGTAGGATGAAGAGGACGACAAGGACAAGGAGGAGCAAGAGGAAGACGAGGAGGGGGGAGAGGAAGATGAGGAGGGGGGAGAGGAAGGGTAGGAAGAGTAAGAAATAGAATTGCTGATGACAATAGTGGACCATGTAATCAACCATGTAATCAACCGTGGAATGACCCTGAGGGTAGCTGGCCAACGGGTCCAGCCTAACTCGAGCCGCTACACTGTAGCAAGTACCATAAGGACATCTTGAAATGAGAATCGGTTAGTACAGTCACTTCGCACAAAGATTTGTAGCACTGCCATATGCCAATGAGAAACACACCAATACCATTGATGTAAAAATACTGAAATTGTTACTTTACAGAATTGCTAGATGACCAGATGCTGGGGGCAGAGGAAGCATGTTCACTGCAGACCAAGTAACCCATATAGTCATTATGGCGATTGCAAATAATCCTATACTTGGAAATGAACACTTGTGTTTGTTTTGATGTGTTTCAAGTACACCAGTACTTGAAGTTTGGATCCCTCTATGCTTATGGATCTATGACAGAAGTATGAGCTCAAACTGACATAGCCTACCTTGTGCACAGAGAAAGCAAAAGCCAGATGTGTTTTGTATTCATACCATCAGTGTGCAGTTGGCGCATTGTGTGCTTAGTAGATGATGGCTTGTGTGTACTGTTTGATACGGAAACACCATTTTTACGAAGGTGTGAAGAGTTAATCTAGCTGTGTTTGCTTTTGCAAGAGAACTACAATGTTTTGATTATTGGGTGACAGGTTTTCTTATTTGTGTGAAGAGTTTTGCAAAATTAGCCAATAGTTACAAAAAATGTGCTTAGGCATTCAGAAAAAACTGTAATAGAATATAATTTTATATTTATATTTCAATATCACAGTAATCTTCCAATTTAGAACTACAAGTTAAAAAAGAACTAACATAAATAAAATACACTTCAGCTAATTACTTAAAAAAATAATTTATTTTCCCAAACCACGCAGAGCCGCACTAAAAGGACTAAAGAGCCGCAGGTTGCTGACCCCTGCACTAACCTATTCAGCTGCTTGTGAATGCAAATATCTAATCAGCCAATCACATGCCAGAAAAAAAAAAGGGTGATTTAAGTGACTTTGAAGGCAGCATTGCTGTTGGTGACAGATGGGCTGTTTTACGTTTTTCAGACACTCCTGATCTTCTCAAATTTTCTCAGGAATTTACAGAGAACAGTCCAAACTGAAAAGCGAAATAAACATTTCCCTGGGTAAAAATGCCTTGTTGATTGCAGAAGTCAGAGGGGCGTGGCCATGCTGAAGGCAAGAGGAATTCTAAGCCAGTTTCTCAACCCAGCCCATCTGATATCAGTAACCACAACACATTCAAAGTCAATTAAAAGTCGCCTTTCTTGCCCGTTCCGATGCTCGCTTTCAACTTTGAAATGAGACCACTTGGACAACAGTAATGATAAATAATTGCAAATAGAGCACGTTTACAGAATTTAATGTCATTTTTATAGAGCACCTCTTATTTTAAGAAAAGATGGGCGAGACGACTTTTGAAACTAACTGCAAATTAAGCACACAATATTTAATATCTGTATTTTACCATTTTGATAAGACATATTTCAGTACTCCAAAACACTTTTATTAGACTGCCAACATGCTTACAAGTAATAAATCCAGGTTAGTGGATCATAATTAAACATAACTCTGTGGCAAACGCAGAGTTCAGCAGGCCATCAAGGAAGAAGTGACGTGCATTTCTGCAGTGTAAAGATTCACAAATGATTTTCTCCTTAATCTACAGTCACACAAAGCGCCAGGAAAATCTTTGGTGATGTTCTCAGATGATTCTGACGCTTATCACCCAGTTCCTCGTGATGTCCTCCACACCATCAACCCTCTGTCCTCCTCACAGTTTCTTCCTCAGCTTGCCTTTCTTATGGCCACCCCTTCCAAAACCTGACTTTTTAACTTCTCCGAGCCACTTTTTGTTCTTGGAGCGGAGCTTCCTCATCCCCCCGCCCTGCAGGAACTGGTGCTTCTGCTTTTTCTTGCGCTGCTTCATGATCTGATCCTTTGTTTTCAGCTCCGAGCGTGCTTTGTGGTCACCGGAGCTCTGTACGTTTGGACCTCGTCGGCCACGGCCACGACCTGGGAGAGGCACGACACAACAAAGAGGTTGGAGGTTATAGCTCGCAAGGCTGGAAGAGGGACTTGAAGTATTTACCTTTAGAGTTGAGTTAAAACATGGTGGCTGATGGTCTATATTTAACATGTTTGTGCTATTCATTTTGATGCCTTCCTACCTCTTGCTGGCTTCCTGCCTCCTCCGCCTGTTTCTCCATCTGATCCAGATCCTGTATCATCAATCTTGTATTTTTTCCTTCACTCCTCATAACTGACATGTTGTCAAGTGATACAACATCTTCACAGTACAGCTTAATATTGTCATAGGAGTAGAGAAGAGGGTCATTGAGAGCAGCACACAGAGAAGCTTTTTGTTGGAAGGATACAAGTTCTTCCTGTTCTTCTTGTTACTGATAACCTGACCGCTGTCTGTTTTGATCTTCTTCTTCTGGTCTTCTTTTCCCGTTTCTCTCACAAAACGCTTCCTCTTACGGTCCCTAAAAAAAGAAGGGGGAAAAAAGACTTTAAATTATAGTTTGAAATGACCATTTGGTGGATACTGAGTCAAACATAGGGAAATTTGTACCATTTCATCATTTTCTTCTGCTGGTTAAGGCGATCGCCTTCATCTCCCATGAGATCAAGGACAGCTGAAGAGGCCTGCTGTTCAAAAGCACTGCCCTCTCCACCGAGACTCAACCTGTCGACGCATAACACAGGACAAAACAGCATAAAACACAAAGCCATTCACATTTTTTAAAGAAACAGATGCAACAGTTTAATGCCTCACCCTCTCTCAGAGTCAAAGTCTTTAGGTCTGTAAGGGATATAATACTCTTCATCTTTGCCTGACTGCCTCTTTTTCTTGGTCTTTGGTCGCTCTTCGCCATCTTCCTGCTGACCTCTTCTTTTACCACCTACCACCTCTGAAAACACCCCCTGGTGGAAATAGAAAGAATTACATGGTACAAAGTGACAAAGCATGATACAGAGATCCTACTATCTTCCTCTTCTAGTTTGTATACAACATCATCTACATCAAAACTGCACTTTATTTTGCTTCTTCTTCATCAGACAGCACAAACAACTTTCTCATTTTGACTCAAATATTGGTTTTGAATGAAAATGATGAAACAATCCTGGGTGTTTATTCAACTTGTGAGCAGGTTTTCTAATCCACCGTACTATTATTGACACTAGTACATGTTCGTGCTGCTGGCAAACTAATACACTCAAGAACATATAGCAAAGCAAAAAAGTGAAAAGTAGGTCTTGCCTACATAAATAAACATAAGACAGTTGTGAAACTTTGACATAGTAACATCTGCAGTAATATTTACACCTGTGATGACATCTCACCAGCATTAGCCTTATTTTGAAACCAAGATTGTTTACACAGAGTTTGTAATTGCAGAGAAATGCTCCATTTATTTTGGTCATTTCATTTTTGAGCAGGAAGCTCACCTTTCTTGTTATAGCCTTTAGACGAATAGAGAGTTTTCCAATTAAATACATATTCTTTAAATAATGTTCCCTCTTATAAAAAGTAGGATAATTTAAAAAAAATTTTAAAAAATGTATTATACCTCTATTACTTAGAAAAAAAATGTTTTTTTTCTGTTGTCTGTTATATAACGTTAGTGATGCTCGTTTCAATTCATTTCTTAATCAGCTAAACAGGTCAGTTAAGAAACAGTCAAATATTAAGTTAAATTTGAAAACGGTTTAAAAAAAAATATCCCCATTCCAAAATGTCACATGACAATCTCATTGGCTCACGGAGTTATGATGTCACTACACGATCCTTTGAAGTTTTTCCTTAAACAGGGGTGACACACAGCAGTTTTTTAGTTCGTGTCTTCGCAGCATTTGTGTTTGCAGCCTTCACACGTTCACCACAGAAACTTTTGGAAACCTTTTCAGAGTTGTCGTGTACAACCTTCAACATGTATCCAACAAGACACCAACCAAGGCAAAAAGATTACGCCGCTTCTCCTTCCTGTCGTGGCCGGCCAATTTCCCCAAATGACCTCTTAGCCGTCCAAAGGGCATTACATGACAGTAAGAAGGAAAACTACCATCTCCAGAATAAAATTCAACAGATTGAAGAAGAGAAACTTCAACTGGAGGAGAAGTGTAGACAGATGGAAGCGCAAAATAAGAACCTGGAAGAAAGACAAAAACGCCAGCCCGACATAAATATTATTAATGAGGGTTGGGGAATCAAGTTTGGACAAGCCCGAGAGCAGATTGTCTTCCTAATTAAGGAAAACAAGCAAAAGAGCGTGGAACTAAAGGAGATGTCCAACCAGCTTAAAGACAGCAAAGCTACTGTTGAGAAGACAGAATGGGATCTCCAATATATGGACCAAATGAATCGGCTGCTCCAAACAAACTTCGATGAAGCTGTGAAAAAAAATGAAGAAATCCTCCAACAGAAGGAAGAACAGGAGAAAAAGCAAAGAGACATGGAGCACAAACTCAAAGTCACGGAGGAAAAATACAGAATGCTGAAAGAGAAGGTGGATGATACTCTGCGCCAAAATAAAGACCTTCTTCACGAGAAAAAGCAACTAGAAGGGGAAAAAGAAAAACTGGACAAACAATGCTCGCACATGCAGAAAAGGATGGAGCAAATGGCGAGAAACAACTCCGAGCTCACTAAGGGGATATTGTTGGAATACAACAACTTGAAGCGCAAACACACTGAAATGCAGGCGCAAAAGCAAGAACAAGACAACATACATGACGACCTGCAGCGTACGCTCCAAGATATCCACAAAAGAAATGAGGAGCTACAAGACATGTACAAAGAAGTACAACAAAGAAACGCAGACATGCACAAGGACAAGATAATGCAGGAGGAAACATCCAAAGAGCTCAGGGAAAAGCTTGAAGAAAAACAAGCAACGTTGGAAGAGGTGGAGAAAACGTGCAAGAAGCTTGAGAAACAAAACAAAGAAACCATCGATGAGTTGAGAACCCTCATCCTGGAAAAAAAAGCTCTTGTAGAAAACTGCATGAAAAAGAAGAACAAACGCTTCCGCTGGCCCTGGAGGAGGAACTCTACTGCTTCCTCAGCAGGTGTAGCCTCGTCTTGCTCCACCTCTGTTCACCTCCCCAACCAGTCCCGGCAGTTGACTGTCCCCTCCTGAGCCTGGTTCTGCCGGAGGTTTCTGCCCGTTTAAAGGCAGTTTTTCCTCCCCACTGTCGCCTAGTGCGTGCTCAGAGGGGATTGTTGGGGTTTTCTCTCCTCTACCTTGTTTCATTATTTACTTAACTTTTTGTGCTTACTTCATTTTACCTTGTTTCATTATTTACTTAACGTTTTGTTCTTACTTCATTTTACCTTGTTTCATTATTTACTTGTTAACGTTTTGTTCTTACTTCATTTTACCTTGTTTCATTATTTACTTGTTAACGTTTTGTTCTTACTTCATTTTACCTTGTTTCATTATTTACTTGTTGACGTTTTGTTCTTACTTCATTTTACCTTGTTTCATTATTTACTTGTTGACGTTTTGTTCTTACTTCATTTTACCTTGTTTCATTATTTACTTGTTTAACTTTTTCTTTTTCAACTTATTCATAAAACAATAAACCAATTGAATTTATCCTTTGAGTATTTTTCATCTTTTCATCTATAACTTTTTCAAACATTCATATCTGTCGTTTATCTTCTTCTTGAAACCTCATAAATGGCGAAGGAAAAATCCTGGAACATGGTTTGAAACACTGAAATTGTTTCAGCTGAAACCGGCAAAGTCATACGTGTGTGTGTGTGTGTGTGTGTGTGTGTGTGTGTGTGTGTGTGTGTGTGTGTGTGTGTGTGTGTGTGTGTGTGTGTGTGTGTGTGTGTGTTACTCTGTACATGAAACAACTTTGTAGAAAACCATTTTCCTGTCGAAACATTAGCAAACACAAACAAAGTGTTATTAACAAACGAATTACTAATATCCCTCTCTATGATAGTGATTTATTTTCTTACGGGATTAAAACTGTAAATTTTACCAAACTAAAGAAAGTAATACAAAGTAATAAAACTTTTTATCATTTAGTTAAGATCCAACATCCATTCTTTTCATAGTTGGTTGCTACCACCAGAGGGCGACATGGAGTACTTTTACCCATGTAGAGAAACATAAACGCTCATATATTACACACGCACCAACATTTTACTGTCTATTACTACATCAGTCTGTTTACATTAAACTGATATTGATAAATAAACTCACAAATATAGCTTCATGAATTTGGTAACGTCCTGTAAGTCATATCGTCAAATGCTTTTGTTCCAAAATAAAAAGGCTGTTGAAATAATGATTGGTGTGGTTTTTACAGGTGAATGAGCAGCAGAATAACTACAGAGAATCTGTGAATACATGAATGACCTTTTGTAATATGCCTTTAGCCTATTAGTGCCCTGAAAGAGTGGAGATTTTACCTATTTTAGCAAAATGATCTACAAACTGTATGGGTGAATATAGGAGCTTGTTAACAGGTTAGCATGTCCAACTAACAGACAGGAAAATGAGCTATGTATTTTTTAGATATCATGTTATCAGCTGACCACTGAAAGCTCTTTCTGCATATATCTTCTACACGTTCTGTCTCTTGTCACGTGTGTGTTTATATTTAAATCATGTATGTTGATTATTTAAATATGCTTTTTCATTCATTTTTAAAAAATGTCAACAGCTGTCGTTTACAGATTCATTGTTTACTATATGCTATATATATATATGAACATGAACAAAACTGAAAACACTGGGTCACCGACCCAGGAACCCTGACAATATGTATTTTACCTGGTTAATGTGTGTGGCGGGGCGTGGTCTGCAGCGCCGCTGCAGGGGAGGCGGACGCACCTGAGCGGCACCCGAGATCACGCCTCGGCGCCTTAACGTCTGTGCTCTCTATGCTGTTGTGTTGGTATGTGTCGGGCTGTGAGCTTTAACACCGGCTGTATGCATACAGCAACCGTGTGTGAAAAGTGGTCAATAAAGAGAAGCTGTAAAGCGTGTTCATGGAAACATCGTTGGGTCTGCCGTGATATGTTTACAATGGGACTTCTGCTCCTGAATCTCTGCGCACAGCGTCTGCAAATCGGAGCTGTATGAAGTCACTTTCATCTTTACGCAGGACTGTAAGCTGTCATCTGTGAGGCGTGAGCGGTGTTTGTTTTTAACATAGTTCACGGTGGAGCTGCTGACATAATGTGGATCCGAAGATTGATAATTAGCCTACCTGGGGTTGAAAGTCTCGATAAATGCACGGCGTTTCGGCGGGTATATCGGCTTCCGCAAGTGTGACGCTTATTTTGAGCGTTCAAAAACTAATAGAATATAATTTTATATTTATATTTCAATATCACAGTAATCTTCCAATTTAGAACTACAAGTTAAAAAAGAACTAACATAAATAAAATACACTTCAGCTAATTACTTAAAAAAATAATTTATTTTCCCAAACCACGCAGAGCCGCACTAAAAGGACTAAAGAGCCGCAGGTTGCTGACCCCTGCACTAACCTATTCAGCTGCTTGTGAATGCAAATATCTAATCAGCCAATCACATGCCAGAAAAAAAAAGGGTGATTTAAGTGACTTTGAAGGCAGCATTGCTGTTGGTGACAGATGGGCTGTTTTACGTTTTTCAGACACTCCTGATCTTCTCAAATTTTCTCAGGAATTTACAGAGAACAGTCCAAACTGAAAAGCGAAATAAACATTTCCCTGGGTAAAAATGCCTTGTTGATTGCAGAAGTCAGAGGGGCGTGGCCATGCTGAAGGCAAGAGGAATTCTAAGCCAGTTTCTCAACCCAGCCCATCTGATATCAGTAACCACAACACATTCAAAGTCAATTAAAAGTCGCCTTTCTTGCCCGTTCCGATGCTCGCTTTCAACTTTGAAATGAGACCACTTGGACAACAGTAATGATAAATAATTGCAAATAGAGCACGTTTACAGAATTTAATGTCAGTTTTATAGAGCACCTCTTATTTTAAGAAAAGATGGGCGAGACGATTTTTGAAACTAACTGCAAATTAAGCACACAATATTTAATATCTGTATTTTACCATTTTGATAAGACATATTTCAGTACTCCAAAACACTTTTATTAGACTGCCAACATGCTTACAAGTAGTAAATCCAGGTTAGTGGATCATAATTAAACATAACTCTGTGGCAAACGCAGAGTTCAGCAGGCCATCAAGGAAGAAGTGACGTGCATTTCTGCAGTGTAAAGATTCACAAATGATTTTCTCCTTAATCTACAGTCACACAAAGCGCCAGGAAAATCTTTGGTGATGTTCTCAGATGATTCTGACGCTTATCACCCAGTTCCTCGTGATGTCCTCCACACCATCAACCCTCTGTCCTCCTCCCAGTTTCTTCCTCAGCTTGCCTTTCTTATGGCCACCCCTTCCAAAACCTGACTTTTTAACTTATCCGAGCCACTTTTTGTTCTTGGAGCGGAGCTTCCTCATCCCCCCGCCCTGCAGGAACTGGTGCTTCTGCTTTTTCTTGCGCTGCTTCATGATCTGATCCTTTGTTTTCAGCTCCGAGCGTGCTTTGTGGTCACCGGAGCTCTGTACGTTTGGACCTCGTCGGCCACGGCCACGACCTGGGAGAGGCACGACACAACAAAGAGGTTGGAGGTTATAGCTCGCAAGGCTGGAAGAGGGACTTGAAGTATTTACCTTTAGAGTTGAGTTAAAACATGGTGGCTGATGGTCTATATTTAACATGTTTGTGCTATTCATTTTGATGCCTTCCTACCTCTTGCTGGCTTCCTGCCTCCTCCGCCTGTTTCTCCATCTGATCCAGATCCTGTATCATCAATCTTGTATTTTTTCCTTCACTCCTCATAACTGACATGTTGTCAAGTGATACAACATCTTCACAGTACAGCTTAATATTGTCATAGGAGTAGAGAAGAGGGTCATTGAGAGCAGCACACAGAGAAGCTTTTTGTTGGAAGGATACAAGTTCTTCCTGTTCTTCTTGTTACTGATAACCTGACCGCTGTCTGTTTTGATCTTCTTCTTCTGGTCTTCTTTTCCCGTTTCTCTCACAAAACGCTTCCTCTTACGGTCCCTAAAAAAAGAAGGGGGAAAAAAGACTTTAAATTATAGTTTGAAATGACCATTTGGTGGATACTGAGTCAAACATAGGGAAATTTGTACCATTTCATCATTTTCTTCTGCTGGTTAAGGCGATCGCCTTCATCTCCCATGAGATCAAGGACAGCTGAAGAGGCCTGCTGTTCAAAAGCACTGCCCTCTCCACCGAGACTCAACCTGTCGACGCATAACACAGGACAAAACAGCATAAAACACAAAGCCATTCACATTTTTTAAAGAAACAGATGCAACAGTTTAATGCCTCACCCTCTCTCAGAGTCAAAGTCTTTAGGTCTGTAAGGGATATAATACTCTTCATCTTTCCCTGACTGCCTCTTTTTCTTGGTCTTTGGTCGCTCTTCGCCATCTTCCTGCTGACCTCTTCTTTTACCACCTACCACTTCTGAAAACACCCCCTGGTGGAAATAGAAAGAATTACATGGTACAAAGTGACAAAGCATGATACAGAGATCCTACTATCTTCCTCTTCTAGTTTGTATACAACATCATCTACATCAAAACTGCACTTTATTTTGCTTCTTCTTCATCAGACAGCACAAACAACTTTCTCATTTTGACTCAAATATTGGTTTTGAATGAAAATGATGAAACAATCCTGGGTGTTTATTCAACTTGTGAGCAGGTTTTCTAATCCACCGTACTATTATTATTGACACTAGTACATGTTCGTGCTGCTGGCAAACTAATACACTCAAGAACATATAGCAAAGCAAAAAAGTGAAAAGTAGGTCTTGCCTACATAAATAAACATAAGACAGTTGTGAAACTTTGACATAGTAACATCTGCAGTAATATTTACACCTGTGATGACATCTCACCAGCATTAGCCTTATTTTGAAACCAAGATTGTTTACACAGAGTTTGTAATTGCAGAGAAATGCTCCATTTATTTTGGTCATTTCATTTTTGAGCAGGAAGCTCACCTTTCTTGTTATAGCCTTTAGACGAATAGAGAGTTTTCCAATTAAATACATATTCTTTAAATAATGTTCCCTCTTATAAAAAGTAGGATAATTTAAAAAAAAATTTAAAAAAATGTATTATACCTCTATTACTTAGAAAAAAAACTGTTTTTTTTCTGTTGTCTGTTATATAACGTTAGTGATGCTCGTTTCAATTCATTTCTTAATCAGCTAAACAGGTCAGTTAAGAAACAGTCAAATATTAAGTTAAATTTGAAAACGGTTTAAAAAAAAATATCCCCATTCCAAAATGTCACATGACAATCTCATTGGCTCACGGAGTTATGATGTCACTACACGATCCTTTGAAGTTTTTCCTTAAACAGGGGTGACACACAGCAGTTTTTTAGTTCGTGTCTTCGCAGCATTTGTGTTTGCAGCCTTCACACGTTCACCACAGAAACTTTTGGAAACCTTTTCAGAGTTGTCGTGTACAACCTTCAACATGTATCCAACAAGACACCAACCAAGGCAAAAAGATTACGCCGCTTCTCCTTCCTGTCGTGGCCGGCCAATTTCCCCAAATGACCTCTTAGCCGTCCAAAGGGCATTACATGACAGTAAGAAGGAAAACTACCATCTCCAGAATAAAATTCAACAGATTGAAGAAGAGAAACTTCAACTGGAGGAGAAGTGTAGACAGATGGAAGCGCAAAATAAGAACCTGGAAGAAAGACAAAAACGCCAGCCCGACATAAATATTATTAATGAGGGTTGGGGAATCAAGTTTGGACAAGCCCGAGAGCAGATTGTCTTCCTAATTAAGGAAAACAAGCAAAAGAGCGTGGAACTAAAGGAGATGTCCAACCAGCTTAAAGACAGCAAAGCTACTGTTGAGAAGACAGAATGGGATCTCCAATATATGGACCAAATGAATCGGCTGCTCCAAACAAACTTCGATGAAGCTGTGAAAAAAAATGAAGAAATCCTCCAACAGAAGGAAGAACAGGAGAAAAAGCAAAGAGACATGGAGCACAAACTCAAAGTCACGGAGGAAAAATACAGAATGCTGAAAGAGAAGGTGGATGATACTCTGCGCCAAAATAAAGACCTTCTTCATGAGAAAAAGCAACTAGAAGGGGAAAAAGAAAAACTGGACAAACAATGCTCGCACATGCAGAAAAGGATGGAGCAAATGGCGAGAAACAACTCCGAGCTCACTAAGGGGATATTGTTGGAATACAACAACTTGAAGCGCAAACACACTGAAATGCAGGCGCAAAAGCAAGAACAAGACAACATACATGACGACCTGCAGCGTACGCTCCAAGATATCCACAAAAGAAATGAGGAGCTACAAGACATGTACAAAGAAGTACAACAAAGAAACGCAGACATGCACAAGGACAAGATAATGCAGGAGGAAACATCCAAAGAGCTCAGGGAAAAGCTTGAAGAAAAACAAGCAACGTTGGAAGAGGTGGAGAAAACGTGCAAGAAGCTTGAGAAACAAAACAAAGAAACCATCGATGAGTTGAGAACCCTCATCCTGGAAAAAAAAGCTCTTGTAGAAAACTGCATGAAAAAGAAGAACAAACGCTTCCGCTGGCCCTGGAGGAGGAACTCTACTGCTTCCTCAGCAGGTGTAGCCTCGTCTTGCTCCACCTCTGTTCACCTCCCCAACCAGTCCCGGCAGTTGACTGTCCCCTCCTGAGCCTGGTTCTGCCGGAGGTTTCTGCCCGTTTAAAGGCAGTTTTTCCTCCCCACTGTCGCCTAGTGCGTGCTCAGAGGGGATTGTTGGGGTTTTCTCTCCTCTACCTTGTTTCATTATTTACTTAACTTTTTGTGCTTACTTCATTTTACCTTGTTTCATTATTTACTTAACTTTTTGTGCTTGCTTCATTTTACCTTGTTTCATTATTTACTTGTTAACGTTTTGTTCTTACTTCATTTTACCTTGTTTCATTATTTACTTGTTGACGTTTTGTTCTTACTTCATTTTACCTTGTTTCATTATTTACTTGTTTAACTTTTTCTTTTTCAACTTATTCATAAAACAATAAACCAATTGAATTTATCCTTTGAGTATTTTTCATCTTTTCATCTATAACTTTTTCAAACATTCATATCTGTCGTTTATCTTCTTCTTGAAACCTCATAAATGGTGAAGGAAAAATCCTGGAACATGGTTTGAAACACTGAAATTGTTTCAGCTGAAACCGGCAAAGTCATACGTGTGTGTGTGTGTGTGTGTGTGTGTGTGTGTGTGTGTGTGTGTGTGTGTGTGTGTGTGTGTGTGTGTGTGTGTGTGTGTGAAACACGCGTAAAAAAGGTGGCAAAGTAAAAAGTAAACTTTTTGTCTAAAAAGTAAAGTTTAAAAAGACCCAAACATTCTAAAGCTAGGAAACAGTGGATTTTGCTTTTCTTGTGTTATAAAGTTGTTTTGTTTCCTCATTCCACTAAATATGTTTTTAGGAGTTTAGTTATTTTCAGTAGTAGTTGATGTAGGTATTGTTAAAGAATGAAGCTAATAATAGTCTTGTGTGTTTGGAGTATGTTGTCATTAGCAGACATGTAGAACAGTGTGTTTCTTCAGCGGCCTGTCTTGTTTCTCTTTCTGAAAAAAGTCGAAAGCTCTTACAGGTGTAAGAACATCCAGCTGATTGTGGCCATCATAGTGATCGTCCTCATCGCTGTCCTCATCATCATCATTCTGCTAGCTGCTGGTCATCCCCATCAGTGCTCTTGTGACTCCAATAGCCAGCCCCACCTCCAAGCCCTGAAAACACATTTAGATCATAATCCAACATCACTGCATGAGTCTCTCTGATCCTACATCTGTTAATTTGCAAAAAAAAAAAAATGGTATCATCTCCTAATCACACTGTCGTGGTTTTAGCAATAAAATGATGCTTGTGTCAAAAACATAGACTGCATATGGACTTGAAGACAAATATGTAACTTTAAGGGGAAAAATAAAAGCGATCTGTGTTTAAGATAAATAAATTATGTCTCATTGAGTAGGAAGATGGTGTAAGTGATACTGTAATAAAACGTGTGTGCAGTGCCATCCTCAGCTTTGTGCAGGCACGTCCTGCTTCCATTTAAGCAGCAGAGGGCACTCAAGAGTCGGTTGTTTGCACCATACACTCAGTGGCTCTGAAAGAAAACTTTCACTGTGGAGGTCACTAAAACACCACACACGTTAGCATAATACTTTGGTTCTTTCATTTGATAAACAGAGCACAATCAACAGCAGGATCTGAAGAATAAGCATCTGTAACATTTTAAAGATGTACTATGTTGCACACCTTTTAATCCTCACTTAAGATTCAATTCAATTTTATTTATACGGTGCCAAATCTCAGCAACAGTTGCCTCAAGGTGCTTCATATTGTAAGGTAAAGACGCAGTAAAAACCACAACAATCAGACACCCCCCTAGCAAAAAAAAACTGGTGACAATGGCAAGAAAAACTCCCTTTTAACAGGAACAAACCTTGGGCTCAACAAGGCTCAGGAAGGGGGAAGCAATCTGCACTTATGAGGGCAGATGTTGTGAAAATTTGCACTGAATAGGTCAACATGACGGACTACAAGAGAAGCATTGCACACAGATGTTTTGGGTGATGACTGAGAGATTACTCCAGCATTAGCATAGTGCCTTCTGCATTATACCGATTCTTCACACTGGTCAACTTAAAATAACATAATAAACCTGCTGTTTATACTGAGATGTGATCTGAGATTTTTGGACTTGAACAGATGAGACCAAAAGTTTCAAATCTCTAAATCAAGCAAACAGAAACGAGGCTTTTGTCTGTTTTCACACTGCCAGTGCTACTAGGCTCTTCAAACCATCCACCTGGCTCCAGGATCATTTATGGCCTCTACATAGGCCCACGTCAACCAATTGGCTCTCAAAGTTGCAGTTCTGTCATTTTAGACTGAAAATCTGCAGCACTTTATCTTGAAAGTGGTAAAAAAAAAACCAACCTAAATATCTATTTAAACATAATGTCACCTATATGTATAGAAATGTTGCAAAAGGTTCCAAAAGTTAACTGCCCATTTATAATCTCCCTTCTCTGTGACTCCTTCTGTGTTCATACAGGCTGACTGTAATAGAGAAATTGCTGATTTGCCAGCAGATGGAGACTGAGAGTCCAAATGATCTGAGTCTTGATTAAGTTGATCAGAGGGGATTCCCGCAGAATTTTCCTTGTTGTTCAGTGAAGATCAGGTCTTGATAACATTATGAAGGTTGTTGTGCCACATTTTGGCACACGTTTGCTCTCTGTTTGTCTAATCGCAGGCTTTGCTAATGTGTAGAGCAAAGCAAAAAAACAAAAAAAGCTAAACTATGATGCAACATTGGGTTATGGAGTTTAAGTGATTAAAAAAGGGTGTATGCTACAAACTACACCCAGCTGGTAAGGCTGGTTGCCAGAGAGCCTTCACTGATCAATGTTTTTCTACAGCAACAAGGTCTATAAAACCACATATCGTTGTGTTGTTTTACAGGCTTTAAGGTGTATTCTGTGTGCATTTTGTCAAAGAAACTGCAAAAATAAAATGCAAAAACAGGCAAAGGAAACACACTGGTCACAACAATAAAAATTGTAAATCCTCTGTGTCTTTAAATGATTTTTTTTGGATTCTCTTCCCAAAGTAAAAAGAATAAATCAATCATTTCAAACATTCCAAAGTGTATTCAAACGAGATAGACAGCAGGTTGTAACAGGCTGGACTCTGATGTTGACTTAATAGTTTCTCAACTGAGCCTGTCTTTCCGTTCACTGTGAAAGTGCTGTTTTGCCCACATGTGGTTAGTAAAGCAATATAGTTATCCCCATGGCAAAAGACCTAATTAAGCTTTGCGACAACAGCTCTGGAACACAAAGCTCATTTGTTACTAATGGGAAATCAGCCCCGACTGTCATGTGAATGTGACTCTGCCATCTATGCATGAACCTCAGGCAGTAATGTGAAGGGAGGGTGGTCAGTATCCTGAATGCAACCTTTGTATTTGTGAAGCTTTTTCCCCACAGCAAGCCTTTTGTTGGCCTGGTCTGTGTCACCAAAAACTGTGACCCACCATAATGTTTAATACGTAGACGGTGCTGATGAGATACACAGTGATAATTATACTGTCATACAGATGATGTGCTAGTAAAAAGAATTTATGATGAGTGCAGCCTCATGTTGTTTATGTTTAATATTTAAATATCTTTATATTACTATTTTTATGTAATACACTCTATCGTAGTGTCATAGTACTTCATAGTGCTGAAGTAGATGATACTTTTACTGCACTACAGTACACAACACCACACAAGAACATACTGTATGGTTTGGTAAAATATAGTATATTGTGAAACTGCACAATATACTACTGTAAATTTTAAAAATCTATCATTGTGCTGTAAGACTACTCTCACATAAAACACTGCCTGAAACAATTACATGAAAATTAAACACAACAATATCATCATACAGACAGCTGAAACTGAAAGCGAAAGTATAACACAGTGATGGAGGAGTGGAGAGGCAAATTTCGTGGTACTAACTCTTAAATAGTACTGTAATATTAGTAATAGTTATTATTATTATTATTATTATTATTATTATAGAGATAATAATAGTAGTATTTATTGCTAATAAAGTAATAGAGTTTTAAGTTTGTCAACTCCAAACCACTGATTTTAACACAGGAGATTCTTTTTTCACACATTTATCTTCACTCACAGTGTAAACAGAAACTGTGACAGGACCAGATTGTTTGCTGTATTTTTTCCCGATTAACTGTATTTACATTTGTCACTCATTAAACCTTTGTTGACGGAAAACAAGGCCCCAGGTGCTCATATATTCCATTCATGCCCATTCCAGTTGTTAATGTTATTGTATTTTTGTCATTACAGACCATCAAATACTGCTGTTTAAACCCAGCTACCTCCGCTCAGGGAAACAAGGAAGTAGCCCTGGGAGGTACGCGGAGCAGTTCTCGTCTTACAACCAAATTATCTCATTTGAACCAAAACCACATGTTTTCCTAAACATAATTAAATACTTTTGGAGCCAAACCTAAACCTAACAGCTGCCAAAAATAACAGAGAACAAGAAGTGAGAACGAACATAACCTGCAAGTGAAACAGAAGAAAGCGCAGGTGTGAACAGGCCTGTGGTTCTACTCACACACTCAAGCTAGGCGAGCTAAGCTAAGCAAGCTAAGCTAAAAGCTAAGCAAGCTAAGGTTCAGTCAAACATCACTTGATCATTTATGAATCATGGAACTAATACGTGTTTCCAAAATCTTCCAAGGATTAAAAGAAATTTATTCGCTTTCTTAGTTCCTTTTTCACTGTTAAGCCATTTGACCGCATACATGTGTGGAAGTTTGATGATGCAAATAAAATTGCGCTTATGCCAAAATCACATGATGAAGAAAATTTACCCCTTTCATGTTTTGCACGCATGGAAGGCCTTACTTCCCATTTCTGATATTTCTTTACTTTCCTCTAATTTTCACACCCTCACGGGACACGAATAGAATGTATGTAGCATGTATCTTTATTGTTATTATGCGGTGCAGAAAAATTTGGTTTGTATCTCCACAGATTTTAATAAGATTAAGTTAAACACACACACACGCACATACACACATATACTATGCAGATATGATTGCAAATATGTAAATTATAATGTGTATTTTTTTTCCATCAAAGCTAATGGAACACTGCAAATTAATATGGTCTGCTGGTCTCAGGCAGGGGTCTCATGCTTGTTGAATCAAACGCTGTGGGAAAGAATTCTAATTGCTCACCGAGTGACACAGCTAAGCAACAATAGAGCAGTGTTGTCTGCTCATCAGCTCCCTATCATATGCGTGTCACACAGACATACACGGAAGCAGTCTTGGTTAAAAACCTGTTTGATGACCGACTTCTTCAGAAAAAAGAGAGGCTTTAGTCTCTGAGTGATCCAACACATATCATAACAAAAACCTAGTGTGTATCTACATCACATTTATGCTGAAAGACATGTGCCATTGTTTAGTTTAAAAAAAAAAAAAACATAAATTACAAGAAACAATTCCACTGCAGGAAGCAGCAAAAAGTACCACAAAGAATGGCCTTCTTAATATGGCACAGACTTATCCCTGTGGGGATATGACATGGATATTACACATATTTCACATGAGGAGGACGTTTTAAACGCTTTCAGGGCCCACAAGAAGGCAACACCCTTAAGCGACCCAATGTCACAGAGTTCTGCAACAAAAGGGCTGTGCGTCTTATCACATCACAACACGTTTGACAAGTTCAGACAGGAAGAGCCACACACTGCCAGGCTCTCACTGAATACAGCAGCATATTAGTTTGTTTATCAAGCAGTCCTTCACAGTTTAACACAGCACAAAAGATATAAAGGAGATAAACAGTACTGCTGCGTTCAGGTGCCTCTGGTGATTTTCCAAACCTTTGCTTGTTCTCTGTGTTTTCCTGAGCGAAACTTAGTTTTGCATACAGTGTTCCTGTCAATAACGCCATCTACCCACCATGTAACTATTGGAACTATCACTGAACCAGAAGGAGTGAACTGCCTATTTATTTTTGTACAGTTTTTCCTCTTGTGCTTTGGTGAGTTAGGGAAACCACGTCTTTTTTTCTTCTTTTTACATTTTGTTTCACATAGGGTTAGGTAACACTTCCTCTTACTGGTTGGTTTTGTTTTTAGCTTTGCCTATGCCTTCAGTTTTGGGTACTGACCTTTTGACCAAGAGTCACTGCTCTTGCTCTTGACGAAGGCGGTCGCACTTTTCTCCTCTCCTCCCCTCCCTTAGTTTCCCTGCTTAGCCTCTTATGTCCTTGTCTAGTCTCATGTTTTTTGTATTACTTTTCCCTGGAACACTCTCTCACAGTCTGTTCTCTAAAACCTAAAAGAGGAATTATGGATTTGATCAACTGGTCCCTAAATGCAATTGACACCCCTTTCTCAACGAGAAGTTTGGGCTTGGGTGAGCCTGAGTGCTGAAGATATCTACCTATTCGGAACCATGGTAACAGGGTTCTTTCTGATCGGAGCTGGCTTGGCCCTGACTTATCAAAGATTTAAGAAAGCAGAACCGGCTGTTCAAACCCCCACAAGGCTGCCCGCTGGGATTGAAATGATGAGACAAGGCGTGAGTTTCTCAAAATGGGCTCATTGAGTGCAGCACGGATAAGATCTTGGAGAACGCACGGCTGCCGTGAATACTCAGAATAAGATCTCTGAGTGCAGACTGGATTACATCTCGGAGGGGCTCGCTCGGAATAACATCTCTGAGCGCAAATTGGATTACATCTTGGGGAGGCTCACTGTGGTCGTGAGTTCTCAGAATCGGCTCTTTGAGCACAAGAATGACAACATCACAGAGTGCAAGTTTGATAACATCATGGAGAAGCTCACGGCTCTCCAACGGGAGATTGAGAGACCAGTGTTGGACTGTTAGAACAGCTTTGAAATTCATATGAGCTGTTCGCACTAAAGTAAAAAGCACCATCACTTCATGCGGATACCCTTTCGGCGCCAGCTGCGGTCGCAAGGCTGGAGCCGAACAAAAACACCCTGATAACGACTGTGTTTAGTCTGTTCCTTCCCATTCCATGCAAGACCACCTGGGTTGGCTGGAAGACTGTTTACTTAGCCTGGCAGGGCGAAGGACACTGTCTCAGCTGAACTCTGGACACGCACACACATACATATATACTGATATGCACACACTTATCCCCCCTCCCTTTCCAAACGCCTTCGATGCTTGTTCCCTCCTGGGAACACGGCGGGTCTGAGCCCGCGCTGGAATGGTAGCGCTGGGCAGGATGGCTGCTGTGTTTGCTTCGGATTACTCCTCACCCCCCACCCGACCCTGTGGCTTGTCATGTGTTCCATAATGTTGTGCTGTGGACATTTATGTGCTTTTTTGTGCAGAGGAGTTTTTTTGTTTCCTGCTGTCCTCCCAGGAGCCCAGCATGAGTAGAGGTCTCTTTTTTCCTCTTGTACTTTCCCATTGTAGTGTATATTTCAGTGTTTTTTTTTTCTGTAACACTACCGATCTCCGACCTGTATCCCTATGTGATGTCTATGATGTGTGTGTAAGGTCGGGGGGGGGGGGGGGGGGGGTCCTATTTCACTGCAGGGCAACCTGCACATGGCGAATAAAGCCTTGATTGATTGATAGATTGATTGATTGAGTAGTAACAAACCACACCTTTAATTGTGACTGGCAGCTGGACCTGGCTGCAGCTGTTCCATTTCCCTACCTCTGGACCTGGGTATTACAGAAATCTTCACTTATTCTCATTCATATATAGTCCTTCTTCGTGATTTCTTCCAGCTTGATTAGACTCTCAGTTCCAGACACACTGAAGACTGACAACATAAACATCTACCGTGTTTCTTTGTGGGTAACACTGTTCTTTGAACACCTCTCCCTTCTTTCTCCAAACATAAGCAGCGACTTTGTGGCCAAGGAGCTCTAGTTCCATCTTATCTGACCAAATCACGCACTTCCAGTATACATAATCTGTCTCCTGGTTGTCCTTAACATGTTTTAGTCTGACTTGAAGGTGTTTCTTTGGCAGAAGTGGAGTTTTTCTTGGTCTGCACCCTCAAAGTCCATTACTGTGCAGGGCTGATTGTTTCTTTGAGACTACAAGTCCTGACTTGGCTACATCATTTATAAGTATCTTGGCAGTTGTTCTAGTGTCTTTTTGTTTGTTTGTTTTTTTCGGCTTTTTCCCAGAGTCTTTGAAATCTTTCTCTTTTTTCTCAACTCTATTTATTTTATTTTTGGCATGATGCTTTCTCTTTTCTGCACCATAACACTGCGACAAATTCCTTGGTCGTATACAAATCCGGCAATAAAAGTGATTCTGATTCAAGAAATCATCACTGAAGTTTTTATGCTGTATGTTAATTTGAAGATAACCCTCAGTTTTAACTCGATTTTACAAGCTTTAACTATTACAAAGCTAAAGCACATCATCATGGTTTGTGTTGTGGTATAAAACACTTTTGTCATTTTTTATTTTTTTAAATAATTCTGTTATTGCGTGCAGATAGAAATAACTTATGCTCTCTGAAGAAAACTACTATGTTTAGAAATGCTATGTTGGAAATCCACATTAAAAAGAATGCCGTTTTTATACTTTTTATAAGATAGGTTGACATGAAGTAAAAGTTATGTTGTGCCAAACATGTCATATGCATATTTCTCAGGTCACATGGGGGTTCACAATACTACAAATTCATAAAAAATACGCAAAACAGGCTCCTCCACAGCTCTACATCAAATTTCATATCTGGCTTACACAAACATATAATTTATTGTTTTGTTTTGTTTTTTGTTTTTTTGTTGATGAGTGAGTACAGGGGTGGGATTTAATAAGTTTTCTTCGTCCCACTCCTTTTTCAGGCAATTTTTGTTTTTTGTTTTGTGCATTTTATGTTCAATATAGGTATTTGTTGTGCCTGGAAATGAACAAATAAATGAATGAATGAAATGCTTTAGAAATGAAACAAAGCTTAAACAAAGCTTAGAGACATATATCTAAACACTGAAACATTTCAGTGTGTGCTTAGCCATTTCATGTAAAACTGACATTCGTAGATCATCTATAACAAACAAGAGAACCCACTTCCTGCATCTCCACAGTCACATACACCCATTTCCTGTGTCTGAATAGTTTCATCCAAACGACAAAGCCATCGTTATCTGTGCTAATGAAGTTATGAATGTGCACATGCAAACCAAATCTGGATATACAGAGCCCCTGTCAAGGTAAAGGTAACATAAGCTCTGGATATAGATATAAAGCACAATAAGACACAATAAACACGGGAAAGGTTTTTGGTCATCTATCCATCTATAGTCTTAACCGCTTCAGGGTCCACTTCAGGGTCGCGGGCTCTAACGCAGATGCCACTGGGTGGGGTACACCCATCTATCAGACAGATGGAGAGATATCAGACAGATGATGAGTTATCAGCCAGTTTAGAATCCCTAATTAACCAAACATACATGTCTTTGAACTGTAGGGAAAAGCCGGAGTAAACTTACAACTCCACGCAAGGAAGCCCGAGCCGGACAGCGGTTCTTGCCTCTTACTATGAGGCAAGCAGCGCTAACCACTGTTTCACCACTAACAGTAAATCCCACGAGCTGCGTGGGTGTGAATTGGTACAAATGCAGCACAGAAATGCCGAATATTCCCCAGATTTTACTGATACTTAAGCACGTAAAATTAATTTAATGCAGCTGTCATGGTTTGAATATAAATCGTTATTTGCAATGCATTCATAGGTTTAGTAATATATGTATTTAAAACATTTATACTTATATAGATGAGTATAACGGATATTAAGTGTAAAAATGAATAAACAAAAACAAAATAAGTAAAATCTCTTGTCTAAACTATAAACTACTAGGTGCATACTTTACACAGTTGCATAGACTGTGGTACAGCGCGGGGGAAATCCGGGAGTTTTTCACCACCGTTTTGCATTTGACGTTGTACGTAACATGATTTTTCATAAACACGAGGTTTCCGGGAATACCTCGAACGCCTCACAGCCAAAGCGCAAACAAGTTGTGAAGCCACAGGAGAGAGAAGTGAAAGTGAGTAAGGTGAGCTCGAGCGCAGAAAAGAGGATACGGATAAAAGAAAACAGAGAAATATCTCTCTGTCTTAATTTGTGACATTAGTCCGGATAGAGCAGCGGAGCCTGGGTGTTCCTCTTACTGCAAAGTCGAGTCGACTCTCCCCTTTTAAATGCGGACTCTGTGACAGTTTCGACGCAAACAGCACGAGACAACATGGACTCGGTAAGTGCATACCTGCCTCCTCTGAGCTAAAGGACATTTAAATGGCTTTCACAAAAAACACGAGATGAATGAGAGATAAAGTTTGTTAGAGCTGCCGTTTTCTTTCTGTCTTTTGTATTTTCTTTACTTTTAAGAACGCCTAAAGCACGCTGTGACCATTTATAGTCTGTTATGGTACTAATGAACAGGCAGGTCAACCTTCAGTTCTCTTAGCTTAGCTTAGCTTTTTACAACCCAAACTAACGTACTCATCCAGAGACTCGGTACAGCGAGATAACATGACGTCTGTGAAGGTTCTCAGTTAGAGATAACATGACGTTAATTCATACATTAACAATGTGAAGGTGAAGAGAGGCTAACCCATTTTCAGTCAAGAGAGGCACCAGGTCATGTGTGAAATGAGATAGATGTAAACTAAATGGAATGAATTTATTTATTATATTTCTTCTCTTTTCATTTTTAAACCTGCTCATTTAACACATCCTGCTTTAAGAGTAAACATCTAAGATTATAACAATTTATGGACCAGCAGAACACTTAAAACAGTGCCATGATACAACATACTGAGCATGTTATAACATGATGTGGCTTACTGGGATAATATCAGGTACCTGAATGCGGGCAGGCAGGAGGGAGGGAGTGAGGGAAGGAAGGAAGGAAGCAAGGAGGGGAACTGGAATGGGCAGCATTTCCTGTGTCAAGACACCGCCATCTGAATTTTAAACATACACCATTGTTCAGCTGCTATTTGCTATGCCCAGGATGAGATAAGCCCAGCATAAATCAGTTGTCACCATTGCTGGGTGAGATGCAAGTTTCTTAGCCAGGTCCAATGAAAAGCAGACCGCAGTATGGGAGGGCTACGAAAGCCTTTAGAGAAACAGACAGCTGAGCGTGAAGTGAATCAAGGTGCTGAGGCATATTTGTTTTGCTCTGTCTGTCAGTTTCCTGTTCCTGTCAGTATCTGAGATGTCGGTTTCCTCTCACGCCCCAGAGGACGAAGGTGAAGGAGAGAGCTGTCAGGATACCAATGGCCCTTTGGTCAAACTATCCTTGAAAGTAGTTCAAGGATAATTTGACTTGACAAATATCCTTGAAAATCATCCCTCTTGTTGTTGTTCTGCTCATTTGCTGTCTAATAAACAGCTGGTACCAGTCTGAGTGGCAACACGTTTTCTTTTTAATAGTTTTAACATGTCAGAATGTGTTTGCTTTACTGTGTAAGTTAGTTTGTTCTGTGAGTTGCTTCCAGAAATATATTTGTAGCTATACAGTTTAACAATTAACATATCCCTGCTTAAGCACGCTTGAAAAGCAGGTGACGGGTGGAGAAGAGTGCTGCTGTGTTTATAAAACAAGATGCCAGTCTGACCTGTATCAGGCAGCCTAGATCTTGTTGGTGCTGGTTGCCATTTTTTTTATTTGGCAGCTTAATGTTTGATTCGATTTCTTTTCAAAAGTTGTTTACAAAAAAACGACACCAATAAAAGTAATATAGTAATAGAATTAGAAGTAACTAAACATCCAGTGTTGCTACTTGTTCTGTTTAAAAAAGAATTTCCACAAAAGCCCACTGAAACGTCTCAGCTCCATTAAAGGAGACCTGTTATTATTTTTCTTACTTTCTCTCATATATACAGTTACAATGGTAGAGGCTCTTAATTAACTTAAGCAGAGACATTATAAGATAAGTGACTTCTGCAACAGCAAGGTAGAAGTATAGTTTTAAACTCTTAAACTCTCGATCTAATTTATTTAACCTTAATTGAACCAGATGCTTGAGATTAAAATTGTGTATTGGTGGCAGATGAGGGGCTGCACAAAGACACTAAATTAGGATTATTTTTGACCATGAATGATATGAAGCTCTACTCTAATAGAGTCAAAGAATGAAAATATACCCTTGGTAATGGGCATAACAGGTCTCCTTAAATTTGATAGCACATATTTGAAAGTGACGCACAACAGGAACAAAAACTGGAGTCATCCAAATTAGAAATCCAATCTTGTGACTTTCTTCTTTTTTTTAAATTTGATTTTAGTTGTGACATAATGATGTGCGCTGACCTGCATTTTTTGGCTACACAGATGACTTCCACAGTCACTGTGGGCATGCTCACTGAGATCCTCTGTTTATCCAAAAACACAAAGAGCGCCTCACAGTTTGTGTGTCAACTGACATCTGTCATTATGTCACCGTGAGAAAGTTTAAATAATGTGAGCACATAATTCCTGTGAGGGTCCTAGGAGGTTGGGTTGGTTTAGTTTTAATCAAACTGTGTGTTTTGATTGGACAGGAGAACGGGAAGAGCCACCTGCAGAAGACCCAGGAGGAAGTGGAGGAGGTGAAAGTCATCATGCTGCAAAACATGAACAAAGCTGAAGAAAGATCTGGCAAACTCAATGAGCTTGAAGACAGGGCTGATCTGCTGCTGGAAGAGGTACACTGTCCAAGTGGAAAAGCATCATCTCTTAGCACAGCTCTATTTTGCCTACATGTTCCTTGTAAAAGTCTTTGGCTTTTATTTTGAAGGTGAATAACTGGGGCAAATGGCACACAGATCCCCTCTCCACAAGCACCTTTGGATTAATACTAAGACATGTCACATTGATGTCTATAAATATGCTTTAGGTGGAGCTGGAGAGGAAAGCAAATGTGCGATTTACATCCTGATTCTGTTTTATGGTGCTATATTTAGAAAGGTATTTCCTATTGTTTCTTAAGATGAATGAAACAAGCTGGTCTCCCTGGGTATGAATATCCTTCCAGGGGTCAACAGCGAGGTTGCATCATTCCCACATTGCCCCATTGGCTGCGTTACATGACACTGGTGAGGAGCCAGGGGGAGAACTAAAAAAGCAGACAGGCAAATTGAAGTTCAAGAAGCAAACTGAGCTACTTTTGAATATCGTAGACTGTGAAAAAAACAAGGTTCGGTTCCTATGTGTTTCAAAGAAAATGCATAGATTCTTACAGAGGATCTCACCGATACAAAAAAGGAACAGGCTTACCCCAGACAGAAGTAAGCAAGTTTGACAAAACTGGGATCAGCTAAATCAAAAACATTAAAACTCTTCAGTCCAGAGCTTTCATTTACACAGCTTTGCTCACTGACATTACTACCACCCTACTCAGCACCAGATCATTTGCATTGCACTCAGACCACAACACAGGAAAAAGAATCTGCCAAAAGGTGACACCTGGAGGCAACTTTAAATCGTGGGTTATAATGTAGTTAATGTAATCTATCCAGTTCAATAGAACTATTAGAATAAAAACACCCCGAAAAATCATTTATCCCACTTCATGTATGCCTGTCTGATGAAAAAATATGATCAAACTGAACCAGAAATATGTGGGCCCTAAAGAGAAAACAAGATGAAAGAAGCTAAAAAATCAAAAGCTGAGACATAAAGCAAATCTCTGTGGATTTAACATTAACAGGTTTGAATAAGAAAGCACTGATTGCTGCAGTTATATCGAAATCTCCATTTTTCTTGTACTTTCCTGTTTAATGAAAAACACGCTGACCTTCAGTCTGTGACTCGTTTGACCTAAAGATACAAGGACTTCCTCTGGATTTGTTTACGTGATAAGTTTACTTGGAAGTGGCATGAGCGTGTCAGTTCTGGGTTTTATCTTTGTGATCACAGCTATTAGACATTTAGAAATGTAATTATACAAGAACAAAATCTTAAACCTTTTAATTTTGTTTTTCGCAGAGTAAAAAGTTTGAAAAGACATCCACCCAGGTGAAGACACAGAAAAGATGGGCGAACAAGAAGATGAAAGTGGTGCTTATTGCAGTTGCGGTGGTAGCAGGACTCATCATTCTGAGTCTTATAATCGTTGCTATTGTTCAAAGCACCAAAGGAAGTGACTAAAGGTAAAGCACCTGGGAAGAGGAGAGGAACTGTAACTGTGGAACTCCAGCATCTTGCCTGAACTGTTCTCTATGACATATTTATGGAGGATAATTCCTGTTCTTCACTCTACTGCACGCCTTAAGTTGATATGGTACCGTGGGTTGCTCAGCTGCTTTTTCTCTCTCCTTTTTAAAAGACTCCCTTCTTTAAAAGGTGATGTTTTCAAAACACTGAACAGCCCACACCAAGAGATTATAGGTGGATTTAAAGTCTTATAAGTTCACTGGATGAATATCAACAGAATGAAACTGGTCCACTGTCCTCCCAGTGAAATCTCACTGCCATGAATATTTATTCAAATGGTATCTACATACTAAGTAGATACCATTTGTGTTTTGCCCCCTTTCTTTTTTTTAAGGAAAACTGCAAGTATTTTTAATCAAATATCACCAGGCTCCTGCTGCGGTGCCCATTCATCTCTCAGAGATGATCAAGAGATGAAAGAAAACAGAACAGATGCCAAACTTTTATAAATATGTATCCGCCTCAGATAGCTCCACGTGGGAAAGGAGAAATAAATGTCTAAATGTGATAAGTTTAGGTGTAAAACTTACTGTCCTCACAATCATTAAAATGTTTTTGTGTTTGTTATTTTTGAGTGGTTTATTTTAGTGTCAGGTTGCTCTTCTTTTCTTTGCTCAGATACAATCTCCAGATTTCTTCTTCATGTTGCACTTACAAACAGAATGTAAGGTCTCCACGTGCCATGTCAGTATGTCATGTGACCAGCACATGTGGATGGAGAACAGATTCACTCCTTGACCGTCTCATGTTTGGAGTCGTATTGTTAATAATTTGAAAGTCTGAGCTTGGAGCCCTCAATAACGGGAAAGACAGTTTCTGTTTATCTGTAGTCAGAACGAAGAGTATTAGAGAAAGCAGTGACCCCTGGTGACTGATGTTTTCATTTTAGATAAACATGCTAGGTAGAGGCCAAAAACCTCTGTGGAACCATAATATTTATATGTGTGTGGAGCTTTCCAAATAATCAGGTGACTTGGTTTGTTAACATAAGAACTATGTTCACTGTTATTACTAACTGTCAGTCTGTAACCAAATAATAGAAACCCCATGAAGATATTAACATTAGCCTACACACACACATATTGTAACTGGACATTTAATAAAAGAGTGGATTACTCTTACAGTTCACTGATGCGTAGGCATGTGTCACCTTCACTCTAGCAGGAAATTACAAAGACATGCTGTGCAACGAGGCCAGACAGTGATATTGCGAGGTGAAAGGTGATTGTTTTAGAGCTGTAATATGTTCACACGATTCACTGTGGCTGCACTACTGTGCTTGGAGTTTATGCTGTTAGAATCTGTGGTACCTGCATTATTATGGTTAATGATTGTGTAACAGTCTGCATGTCAAAGTTACCAATTCTGTGTTCTTTTGTTAGCTCATTAGACCAAAATCATTTCTGGATAACCGTAGAGCTGACTGACAACAGTTTCCCTGGGAATAAAATATGTTATCAACACAATGTGCTTTATAGCAAACTGGGCCAGGAATCTCTGTATATTTCCCTCTGAACTCCTCCTACATGATAAGGAACTGAGCAACCAGAATTGGCACGTAGCTTCTTGCTCACCAGAAGATTCTAATCTATATCAGATATTATGATCTTGTAATGTTGCCTAGCAACCACTTACAACATCTGAAGCTTTTTCTTTTGTATCTGCAGCTCTTTATAAATGCATGTTCATGGCAACATCTGATTTATAACAATAATCTTATAATCCTACAGTGATAACATGATAACTGTCATTTTATTTATCAATGATGCTTAGCATGTTACCTAGCAACCACCTAACAACAGACTGAAACCACAGATCAAGCAATACTACAGCATGGTCATTACTTGAGAGATAAATATAAGGGTCTGTTTTTAAGTTTGGATCATGAAAATAATAAAAATATGGATTTTTGAATGAGCAGAATAGATTCACTTTTATTTATATATTAACAGTATTAATCATTTAATTTTGCACACTTATTAACACAATATATGCCTATACCTGATTCTCATTTTACTACACTTAAAAAAAAGAAAACACATTACAGTTTTCAGTATCAGCATACCCACATTTACATATGGCAGTGAAATATGTGCCCATATGCATCTTTCCTTACACTTTGTCTTCATAGCATAAGCCTTTATCTTTAGGCTTTGTGAAACGTTATGAACAGACTTTCAGTAAGTGGACTTGAATTTTTCTTCAGTTTGAGACTCCATTGTGTAAAGAAATAATTAAATAAAAACAACAACAACAACAAAAGAAATAATTAAATAACACTAAAATGACAAATGGTAAAAAAAAATACATAAATAAATAAATTATACAAGTCAAACACCACAAGTTAGATACACACAACAGGAAGAATAGCAATAACGGCCTTGTATAAATTAATTAGAGGACACATAAAATCATGTGAGAAAATGTTAAAGCTAAAAAATGAACAGCTTTTATAATCTGACATAGTCTTTGTGAAATTTACCAAATGCAAATGTTAAACAATTTTCTAATCCCCCCTGTCGCGGGATTTTGTAAATAAAGTCTGAAACACTGAAAAGGCTGTGTTCAAGCTATTTATTACTGCGCGCAGGAGAGCCAGCACACACATCAAACATTACAGTTCACAGTCATGCCAGCTTTGCCTACACACAACTGTTCTTCTCCTTCTGAGCAAAAGAGTTAGCAGATAACATAGCGAAACATCGTTAAGCAAAGCTAAGCAGTTTTCACAAAGTCACGCTGACACATACACATACTTCATCTGAGCATACAAAGGTTTTACAAAATCATACAGTGAAGTTCTAACCGCCTAAATCTACATGTGAGGTTAAACTAGAATTTTTCTGCAACACTCCAAGACACAGGAGAGAACAAAACTGTGAGGGGACATGACGATGACAATGATTTACAATGGATAAAGCTGCTGCAGCAACACACATCATTGTTATTGCTGCTCTTTCAAGACTTTGTTGCTGTTATTACTGCTCTTTCTTATGTTGGGAAAAAGATTTGAACCCAACACCATTTACTTACTCACACCACAGGTTAAAAATAAAATAAATGTGGTTTACACACTGTTCAATAGCAGACACAAATTTCCTTCGCGATTGCGTCAGGAGAACTACGCCAAATCAGTCAAGGAGCTATCTGCTGTGGCGACAAGGGAACAGCTGAAAGTGGCATCTTATCTTACATGGAACTGTGTGTTTGATATTATAAAGAAAACAGGACTGAGTGCGGTTTAAGTTGTGGTGCGTGTGGGTTTATGGGGTTGCATTCATAGTACCTCGTGCATAAAAGTTTGCAATTACAAAATTAGGTGTTACAGATTACTATTGTGTTTTCTTTATGATTTTTCTTGTTACTAGATTGGAACTTGAACTTTCCCAGTTCTCAAGAATGCAGCAGAAGCATACGTAGCCGCCGTGACCCGGAAGTGGCGCTAACAAGTCCTTCCTGCATCAAGACCGGCAAGATGGCGGCGGACACGCAGGTTTGTGTGGCAGGATTTTATTAACTACTTTTACTATATCTTTCAGGTGAGGCAGAAACAAAAATGGTGGTGTCTTGGGGGTCCATTTATTTGAACATCTCGACGGGTTTCGGTGTTCGCCACCAGACTCGAGCGGCCCTCTACAGCAGCTAACTAGCAAGCCGTTAGCTTTGTGCTACGTCGCATCAAGTGTGACTTGATGAGGCTGAGCTGTTGCAGCTGACGAGAGCAGAGGAGCGAGTCGGTACTCAGCAGAGGACCGCCTCAAACTTTTGTTTTCATCGTCTCCGACCAAGTTCATAGCCTTCTGACATGAACGTTCAAGTATGAGGGACAAACATTTTAACAGAGCCGAGCTGACAATTAAGTTCAGCAGTCATTTAAGACACCATCCAATAAAAAACACACCCAAGTATTCTTATCAAGCCCATTCTCTGATGTGTTACTGAACCCCCCTCCTCTGCCTCACATGACCACAAGCTGCACATTTTTAGCTCTTACACAAGACTGCTGTCATGTTTTCCTTTCTCATTGTGAGTGTTGCTTCAGGTTTCAGACACGCTGAAGAAATTTGCTGTGAAAGTGAATACAGCCAGCGTGAAGGAGCGTAAGGAGATATTCGGAGACCTGAAACGGTGTATAAAGGGCAAAGGTGAGAGCTTATGTCTTCTTTTTTTTTAATCTCTCCACTTTTCGGTCTTCAGTAAACAATAACAAGCTGTAAAATGCTTTTGTTTTAGAGTTACCAGAGCCCGCCATTAAAGGACTATGCAAGCTCTTCTGCCTCACCCCACACAGATATCGGTGGGTTTCTGACATCATCTGTAACAGTGAAGGTGAATCTTTACACTCAGTTGTTGTCAGGGGTTTCAACACTTTCTATCCTGTGTGCGCTCTTCAGGGATGCTACATCACGCAGAGAGCTGCTCTCTGTTATTGGCCAGCTGGCTGAAAGTAAGCCTGACATCCTGGTAACCAGCCTGCTCCACTGCCTGCTCAACAGTGGAGTCATCAGCAAAACCGGAGAGCCCAGGTAATGACCCAAACTTCAGGGTGCATCTAGTTGGCTTTAAACATTGCAGATGTTCACTGGTAATAAATTCCTGCTTTTACAGACTTACAGAAGAGAAGAGTCATAAACATCTTTAATCTTTCTGTGTTTGCCTGGCACAGTAAACATAATTTATATAACTTAGTGTAGCGGCTTTAATTAAAATAATGTGGGTGCATTGCTTTATGGCATAGTAAATAGTGTTTATTCGCTTTCTCGTTGCACACACTACTCCACAATCCTCTTGACATGGCAAGAGGGTTTGAGTGTTTTCTAAGTGTATGAAAAGTAAAAACTGAATATTTAGATTCTTTGCTTGGGTGAAGCCATTGACAGCATCGATGCCCTAAAGTTGCCTTGGATCATAAAAGCTTGGATTTTTTTTTTCTAAACCTTTGAGAAGGCATCAGCACACAGCAGGGCAGCAGTCCAGAGCTTTATGAAGACACTGCTTTCTTTTCACATTCTTGAGTTTCTAAAATGTGAGATCTGGGGCGCTCTGGAAGAAAAGTTTTCACTGTATTTTTCTGCATCCGTCCTTCCATCTGTGTGATCCTGTCACAGAACAACAGTCCTGCAGCATGTTGCTGCCATGACCATGTTTGACTGTAGGTATTCTGTAATGTCTTATCCATCTGGGAATTACTGCCGCCTCACAGCAAGAAGGTAATGGGTTCCAGTGTGCTTACTGGGGGTCCTGAACTAACAACTTCTCCACCTCTTGCCCTACGACAATTGGGATAGCCTCCTTCAACATTACCATAAAAACTTACGTTTTACGTGCTGTTATTTTTTTTGTTTTCCAAAGTTCTCACATCTCCATTCAAATTTGGAAAACTTGAAGTGTTCTTCCATTTTTTTTTGGATGCACTGTGGAAAAATGTCATTTTTCTGTTTACATATTGTTCTGGTTGATTTCTTTGTTGTATTTGCAGTAAAGCCACAGGCTCCGCCGCCTTCGTTGGCCTGTCTTGGACCTGCCTTTTAGTGTCCAGTGTGTTCTCTGCCCCAGAGAAAAGAGAAGGACCAACCTGGAAGAAAATGGTCAGTGAAAATGCTTTTTCTTTTTTTTTTTTCTTTTCTCTTTGTGACAAATAGCATTATTTAAACATTTTATCAACAGGATTTGCTCGCATGAGACCAGGGCCATATACCAGGAAGCATGGTCAACAAACTGAGTTTAAAAATAAAGTCTGACATCAGCAGCTCTTAGTTTCTCTTTCTGAAACAGCTGATCAGAGCAAGTTCAATTTTAAGATTGTTCCCCTTAGTTAAGCGCATAATTATGTAAAGAAAGCCATCATCAATGGAGCCCCAATGCCACAATTCACCATGGTAACGGATAAATATAAAAGTTGAGGGTAAAGAGCAGAGGAACACATCAGTGTGGACCGATATCTATCTTCAAAAATTGGAGGAGGAAAAGAGTTTTAATCAGCTTGCACCATGATGGCCTCTGACATCATCACAGACTGTATAAAAGTTTGATGTAAAATTTATGTCTGTGGTCGTCATTTACCCAACTTGAACTTTTTATGAGGTCAAGATGGAGTCCTAGTTTGACATTTAATATTTATATTCTAATTATTGTGCTCTTACCTGACAGGAGCAAATTTAGATGACAGAATCTGTTTTATTAGTAAAAGCAAACGTTCTGATCCGGACTGAATCCATTTAGCATCCGTCCTGCTCTCCAAGTGGACTCTGACATGGATACGGTTTTCTGATCTGTTACAGAGTCTTTTACCTGTCCTGGTTCTGGGTCGACTCACTGGGAGTGATTTAGGTGCTCTTCACTTGAAAATATGTTAAAGTTGAGACTCTAAATTTCAGGCTCTTTGAAGTCATTTAATGGCTGAATCTCAATCTGTGAACAAATTTCAACTTTTTGAGATTTTTAAACCTCAGACTGTCTGCAGCTGCATTTAAAACGTCCATTTAAAATACATTTTGTTCAGTTTGTAGAGTCTTAAAATCATTTAATTTAATTTCAGCCTCATCTTCATTGAAATAATCACATGTCCGAGATCCACCTGTAACGGACATTTTTCCACCAGAGTGATGACAACACAACAAATGACTGTTTAAAGCTTCATATACAGAGATGTTTTATTTAAACTGTGAATGCTGCAATAAGATACAATAATTGTTTGCAGTGCAGGGACAGCTGACAGGAATAGCTGTGTTATTGTCCACAGAGTCAGAAACATGGAAACTGAAATTTTATTCTGAGCTGATGATAAATCTGTGCTGCAGTCGCTGTCTCCATCCTTTTAGAAAGCACTCGTTTTAATACAAAAATCAAGCAAACTTACATCTACCTGGGACATCAGTGTTTGTAAAAACATGAAGGGCTGCAGGTGAATCCACTTCAATGTGCGCTTTTAAACTTTATGAATGAGGAAATGAATCTGAGTGTCAGTCAGCTGGTTCAGGTGCACCAGGAGGGGAGGAAGAAAACCTGAATGCGAGCTGGCTGAGTCCACAGAGTCTGTTAGCTCGCTTTCTAGAACAGAAAACCAAATCTCAAGGTTAACAAACTCAGAGTTGTTCACTAAACCTGCTTCCTGTAATAGAGCACAGGTTTTACTTGGATGTTGGTCTCACCCCTGGGTGTTTTGGCTTCTCTTTCAGGTGGAGGTTCAGAGTCTTCTTGTGGCTGAGGTTGTGGGTGGAGCCAAGGCCACCGCTAAGAAGTCAAGCCTCAAGAATCTCAGTCACTTGTGGAAGGGAGTGAGTTAGAACACATTCTTGGATCTGACCTGCTTTTTTCACATCTCACTTTCATTCACTTCACCTAAAGGTGCAGTTTATTAAATTCACAAGCACCAGATCATGTCAGCTGTCACAGAGAGCACTCAATAAACAGTTTGTTATGGCTTTAATTATGCATGCGAAGCTGATTTCATTAGCTCAGCATGCACAAACAGAAATTGCCCTTTGCTTACGTGGGTTCATTTCAACATAACTTAGCGTGCGTGTGCACACACAGTGAGGCTACAGTGAAGGTGATAAATTGTAGTTAAAAACCCAGACTTTACTAACACATAAAAATGGCCAATTTGAATATCATATTCCAGATGATTGTGTACTGCTGAAGTGTTTTCATATGATGTAGCTGCACGTTATAGAAAGCTGGTCATTTCTTACTACCATGATAAATGATATGTAAACTATCTCACTATTTGATTTAATGTCAAATTTCAAAAAAGTAACTGTAGTTCAATAATCGAGATGGACCAAATGTGAAATTCTGGGCTGATACAGATGTTTAAAACAACAGTTTTGCTAACAGTAAAGCTGATACTCAGTTTTTTGTTTTTTTTTGTTTTGTTATTTCCCATTTTTTTTCCCACTGAAACAAAGACAGTGTGTTTATAAAAATAAGTCACTTCTTTTTCTTTTAGGTTTTTTTCTTCCATGTTTTAATATTTAGTTACCACTGAACATGACATTGATATAAATATGGTGTAGAACAGGCTGCAGAAACTTCAACTGCTTTTAGCTTTAGCCATCTAGCCATTTGATGATTCACACAGGTTTTCTAACAGTCACTTCTCTTTACCAGAACCCAGGGATGGTCAATCAGTACATCAGCACCCTGTTGACTCTGGAGCAGAGCCCCACGACTCTGGCTTTGCTGGGGGTGTGTTTTGACTTCTGCTCTGCTCAAAAGGACAACGCTACTATAGAGAAACACAGGGTGAGTTTAAATTTATTTTCCATTTTTAGCAGTTCTTTCTGATATCTCTTTGTACCCTGATGTTCTTTGTGTGCTTCTTTCAGAGCGCGCTGCTGGACCTGTACGTGAAATCGGTCCTCATGAGCAAGACGAAACCACAGCAGCACATTCTGGACAAAAGTACTTCATTACTGCGTCACGTGTCTCACCCTGAGTTTAAGGAGACGCTGCTCCCTACCCTGCAGAAGACGATGCTCCGCAGCCCGGAGAACGCCATGCAGAGTGAGCTGCCTTTAGCTTTTGGTCATAGTGTTTAATCCTCACCTGTCTGAAGCTCATGCAGCAAATGAGGAAAAAAAAAAAAACTCTTTGATGTCATTGCAGCCGTTTCCTGTCTGCTGTCTGCTGTAACGCTCGACCTCAGTCAGTATGCCATGGATATCGGAAAGGCACTCGCAAGTAAGGCTTCGGCTGGTGCTCTTTATTTCTTGAGCAACATGATTTTAAACCACACACTCAGCCTGTGCGATGCTATGCTTTAGGTATCATTGTGCTTTGTGTTGCAGGTCAGCTGAAAGCTAATAATGCCCAGCTGATGGAGGGAGCAGTCCAGGCCGTGCAGAACTTGGCCCAGCAGTGCAGCGACCCCACAGCTGTGCAGGATGTCGTCACACATCTCTTCAAAATCCTCGGAGGTGAACTAACTATTTCCCAAATAATGAAGATTTTTATGTTTGGGTTTGTTGAGCTGAAGCAGTATTGTTGTGGTTGCAGGTTCTGAAGGAAAGCTCACAGTTGTTGCCCAAAAGATGAGTGTGTTGTCAGGTATGCAGGCTTTCAAACACTTTGTATTTATGAGCTTGGCTGTTTAACATGAGAAAAGAAAGGCAAGCATTTGCTCTAAATGTTGCAGGCATTGCCAGCTGCAGCCATCATACCGTGTCAGGAGCCTCCAACCAGACTCTGAGCTCTGCAGTCACTGTGATGTTCATCCCCTATTTACAGCAGGAAGGTAACGCTCATCTTCCTCACCTTCCTCTCTTGGTCCTGTGTGTCTGTGAGCTCAAAATCCAGGGTTACTCTAAACTTGTTGTTCTCCTTCTTTTGTTTAGTCCATGAGGGCACGTTGGTGCACGCAGTGTCTGTGCTCTCCCAGTGGAGCAACCGCCTCACGGTGGAAGTTCCCGTCGCTCTGCTGGATTGGTTCAAGAAGGCGTTCACCCTGAAGACCTCCACCTCTCTGGTTCGGCATGCCTACCTTCAAGCCATGCTGGGGGCCTTCAAAGGTCAGTGAGACGCAAGGAGACATTATGCTGCATCACACGTGTGCAGCTGGCTTAAAGGAAGTCAAACCATTTTTGTCTGTTGTCCAGGTGACACTCTGGCCCAAGCCTCAGACCTCATACCGTTGCTGCTCCAGACAATTGAGAAAGCTGCAGCGCAGAACTCCCAGCATGCTCTGCTTGCAGAGGGCGTGGCGGCGTCTGTTCTCTTGAGTCGATTGGCTCTGCTGGAGACACAAACAGGTGAGGCTTTTGTTCCAGCTGTGGCTTTTTGTCACTTATAGAGCCTCTAAGAGAATATGAAGTGACAGAGGCTGTTTTTGTCCCTGCAGAGACCAAATTCACCAGCTTTTGGAATCTGATCTTGGATGAGAAGAAGCCGTTATTCACTACAGAGAAGTTCCTCTCCCAGTGCAGTGAAGAAAGTAAGAGCATTTTAAAAATACTGTTATGTAGTTTTACGTTGCTTATGAGCGATTTAAAAAATGTCTCATTTCTGTTTTGCACTCTGTCTCTAGCTCTGCTCACAGTGCTACAGCTCTGTGAACGGCTGTTTTTAGATCATGCCCACAGACTGAACAGCAGCAAAGCACAGTGAGTCTAACCTCAGTGTTCATTCACACCAGAAACACTTAGATATCAAAATACTGTCCTCACACATCGTGTGCCCTTTTTGATATTTCTAACAAGGTGAAGGTGAACTTAGAGCCTTTCTAATGTCTCTTCTTTATGGCTGATACAGATTGATAGATTGAATAAAAGCTTTAAAGGATTTTGATGATAGCACTTATTGACAGCATACCAGTATCTGCTGTCAGTGCCTACATCAGCTGACTGATATCAGCCCAGTTATAGCCAGAAACATATGTTAATTTTAACCTGAGATGGTACTTTTTTTTTTTAGTGGGCAGTGAAATAGGGTTTAAAATGTAGTGCACAACAAGGACCTTACACAACTTGCTTATGCTATTTTACATATTCCCATGGTATTAATACTGTTGGGGCAGTGCTTTTACTGTATGAAGGAGCCTAAATGCAAGAAATTGTTGTGTGAAAAAGTCTTCACATGCGATGCTTGATCCCTGTAGTTTGTTTTTCTTGCTGTTATTTATTCCCCTTAGGCTAGTAACAAATCTTAATAAGAAAAAAAACTGTTTTAAATCTTTTCATCATACCATGTTTTAACATTTAAGCAGTAAAAAAGTGGAAACAACAGAAAAACATCAGTCTGTCATTTAGATACAGGTCTGGAAGGCAATATTGGCCCATGGCAGTGTTTGGTTGGAATACAGATACAACCCCAATTCCAAAAGAGTTGTTGAAGTAAACAGGACAAAACCCAAACTTGCTGACTTGCTGAAATTAAAAGTCACCTAGTGTTGTTTTTATGCAGGAAGCACGCAGTCTGCCTTTTATCCCGTTTTGCTTTAATGACATTTGCCCTTTTGTGCGCTCTGTAGGATGTATCATCAGGCCACGGTTGCGGCTCTGTTGTCTCGAAGCTGGCGTGTGAGGAAGAGAGCACAGCAGACAATCAGGAAGCTTCTCTCCTCTTTGGGAGGATCCAGTCTTGCTCATGGCCTTCTTGGGGAACTGCGGGTGGTCATCAACAAACACAAAGTACAGAATCACTTATCATTTCCAGCCGCTGCAGGGCTGGATGCTAACTCTTTCTACTCACTTTATTTTTATCTTACTGACAATACTGTAAACTTTCAGGTTTTACCCCAGGACAGCGTGGTGTCAGAGTCCGGAGAGCTGACTGAGCTGGGTCGCAGCTATGTGCCCCCTCGCATCCTGTTGGACGCACTGTGTGTTGTTTGCTCCTCTGCCAGCCAGTGGGGCGATCCTGCTGAAGCAGAGAGTTTGGCTATGGAGACCCTGATAGTTTCTCATCATCCATCTATAGGTACATGGTTTTCACAGTTTGATAACCCCGAGGTTTGTTGCTATAGTGCTTTGGTGGTGGTAGCAGCATCTGAAATGTCTCACTCCACGTTTATCTTTTTCAGTGGAAGCTCGCCGTGGCCTCTGGCCTGTTCTCCTCTCCTCCATGAACTTGAAAGCTGAAGAGTTCATAGAAAACAACCTGGAGGCTATTCTCCCACAGCTGCTCAAAGTCGATGCCGACAACCAGGTTTGACAATCGTACAGCTTCATTTCTTGTATTCCACATTTGTTTATACAGATTCATGTAGAAAATGGTGAAAAAACAGAATGAAACAGCTTCATGTAGCATCTAGATCCAGGAAAGGAGACGTGTTCAGATGATGATAACAAACATGCACCTCTTTACATTTGCTCTCCAGCTAAAAAGCAGCATTTCTTTTTTTATTTCATCTTAAATTGAAGAACAGTTTTTCTTACTGTTCACTAAACTCGTACACTTGCAGACTTTCTGTTTGTATCTTAAGTGATGAATAAGGTCTTGGATTATTTAGTGATTTTATGTATTTATTTTTATTTTCTTCCTTTCTCCTCAGGCGGTCAGAAATGCAGTGGGCTCCCTTTCACGCCTCTCCCCAAACAAGCTGTTGCCACGGGTGATCAGTCACATCACTAAAGGGCTTTCCAAACCGGCACTGCTTCAGGTCACCAGGGAGGAGTACGCCATCATGTTGACACCCGAGGGAGAACTGTATGACAAGAGTATCATCCAGAGGTAAATGCGCAGTTTCACTCACCTGCAGCTGAACTCAGAGCTCCGTCTGTGGGACATTTATTCACTCCTGTCTCCCCTCTGTTAACCTGCTGCAGTGCCCAGAAGGAAAACACTAAGAAAGTAAACATGAAGCGAGAGAACAAGGCGTACTCATACAAGGAACAGATCATTGAACTGGAGTTACAGGAGGTAGATTAATTATTGTTTTTTATTTTTTAAGGACCTTAATGTTTGAAACTATTTGAATGTGTTAATTTCCTTTTTGATGTGACAGGAGCTCAAGAAGAAGAAAGGTATCAAAGAGGAGATCCAGCTAACTACCAAACAGAAGGAAATGATGCAAATCCAGCTGGAAAAAGAGTCTGCTACTCGCAAAAGACTCCAAGAGGTAAGGAGCTCTAAAGTCTGTCCAGTAAATCAGGTCATTAAAACAGATTGCCCCCCAGTGTGACATTTTAAAATTCCCTGTTTGCTGTTTGCAGCTGGATGGAGAGCTGCAGAGTGTGGTGGGTCTCCTGGAAGCCACTCTGATAGAGAGACCTGCTCAGATCACCAGGGAGCTCCCTGCTGTCCTCCAGGTCCTAATGCCCCTGCTGCATTCCCCCCTGGCTGCTCCAAGCATCCAGCAGGTCTTCTTGGATATTGGAGTGTGCCTCATGCCCAAGAGCCTTCAACATCTGGGTACAAAGTCTGTCTTGGTGTAGTTTTAAAACACTGTTTCTGGCATCTCAGTTTAAAATCACTTTTGTTTTTCTTTCCCCCATCCAGCTGTCCTTGTGGGTCATGTGACTTTACGGTTACTGAAGCCTGAGTGTGATCTGGATAAGGCCTGGGAACAAGAGGACCTGGCTACAGCTGCTCACCGCACCGTGATGCTGCTGCACAACCACACCGTCCCACAGAGAGAGGGCAAGACTGCCGGTGAGTACATGTGGTTCACAAAATGAAATGAATGTGAGTCAATAAATCTGAAAGGCTTGAACCAACACCACACTGATGATTAAAAACATTAAAAGATGAGAATAAAATCTAAAGAACACAAACTAAAGCGCTGCTCACTGTGACCACAGTATAACTGCTGAATGTGATGAATATTAAACTGGTTTCAGTTTCATATTTTTTCCCCCAAAAGATGAAAATAATTCAGATGAAAGCTCAAATAAAGGAGACAGGTTTATAATAGACATTTCTGTGCAGAAAATACAAACCTAAAGTATGTAAAAGATACCTTATGGGTCTGAAAACCTGAATTCTTTCAAACGTCCAGCAGAGGGCGCCTGCTCTAGTTTAAAAACAAAAAAGTCCCAGTCTTTAAAGGTCTAAGATGAGCTGATCTCTGTAAATACTTTACTGATGAGTTTGTGCCGTTTAACGGTAATTTTAATCCTTCGTGAAAACAGTGAAGCTCATTTAGGTTTGGTCAGTACTCTTGATTATCAACAGACATCAATGACCCAAAAAATATATTCAGGCCTTGTAGTGAACCTGGCTATTAAGTATAAATTACCCTAATAGCATACATGTGTAAATCATTTTAAATTATAAGGTACTAAAAATAATTATCCGGGCACATAAAGCAGGCACATGAGATTCCGAGGAACATAAAAATGATAGAAAGCAAACTGTTAAAAAACCCAGAATTAAGCGTTACCTTGGCGTGTGTGTTGGGCGGTGTCAAGCAAGCGTCGTTCAGGAGAGGGATGACCTTCTCTTCCTTTCCTTTCAATATGTATTTTTTATTTTTTCCTCAGACGCGGCGCCTCTATCTGCTCCTGCCTTTTCCTTCTGCTTCCCTCTCCTCAACGCTACACTCAGGGAGTCTTCAGACAGCACCGAGGAGACTGAGAACACCATGATGAGAGCACTGCAGGTCATCAATGAACACTCTCAGCTTCGGGCTGACACCAACAGTGATGACGTTGCCATAGATGAGGTACAGACGAATGGCTTTATTCCATTTTCTGTGTGGTGGCTGTTATCTGCACAGAGCGAGTTCTAAACAAGTTGGGAGTCTGTGTGAAGTGTAAATAAAAAGAGAATGCAATCATATGCAGAAACCCATATTTTATTCATATAGTGCACATAAAACATATCAAACATTTAAGAGGAGAAAATATTCAACTTCAAGGAAGATATTGGCTCATTTTGGTATTTAATGGCAGCAACTCGTGTCGTGAAAGTTGGCACAGGGTAGAGTTCCCTGTTCTTTTAACAACAGTCTGTAAACATCTGGGGACTGAGGAAACCAGGTGCTGGACGTTTGGGAGATGAATGTTGTCTCACTCTCGCCTGACAAAGGATTCTAGCTACTTAACAGTCGCCATACTTCTTTGTGGTGTTTCATGTTACATGACGCACTGAAATGTTTTCAGTTGGTGAAAGGTCTGAACTGCACGCAGGTCGATGAACTCTTCTAATATGAAGTCATGCTGTTGTAATAGATGCAGGATGAGATTTAGCAGCATCTTGTTGGCCTTTCCTGAAATAGATCCTGTCTGCATGGGAGCACACGATGCTCCAAAATCTGGATATGCCTTTCAGCATTGTGCCTGGTTCCAGATGTACAGTCTGACATTTCTATAAACACCAATGCACCCCTATACAATCAGGATGTTGGCTTCAAGGCTGATGGCTAGCCGGATGATCCCTCTCCTCTTTAATCCAGAGGACGCAGCGCCACTGTTTTCCAAAGAGAATTTCCGATTTAATTCATCTGACCACAGAACAGTTTTCCACTTTACCTCAGTCCATGTTAAATGAGTTTATGCCCAGAGAAAGATGGCAGCATTTCTAGATCAGGTTCACATAGAGCTTCTTTACATGATTGAGCTTTAACCTGCTTTTGTGAATGGCACAGTGAACTGTGTTCATAGAGAACAGTTTCTGAAGTGCTCCTGAGTCACGACAGAATCGTGTCTGCTTTTTAATTCAGTGCAGCCCGAAGGCCCAGAGATCATGTGGTATCCAGTATTGATTTTTCCGCCTTGTTCCTGTTTCAAGTTAACCTGATTAGCTGTCAAACGTTCTTCTAGCCCAGTTTTTTTAGTACCACTTTTTAATTTAGTTTGTTTTTTTCCTGTCCCAACATATTTGGTCATGTGTTGCCACCATCAATTTCAGAGTAAGCTGAAATGTATTTTGAGAAATGATAAAGTTTCAGTTTAAGATGTTTTCTAAGTTTATGAGATTTGTAAATCTTTGTTTTTTGTTTTGTTTTTTTGTTTTTAAATTACACTTTACATACCGTCCCCCTTTTTTCTTGGCCTGGATCTGTTTATTTTATTTTACAATACAATTTAAAATCATTTGTTTACTCTGTGTAAAAGCGACATAGGTTTATTCTTTGAGTTAGGGCCTTTGTTGTTTGCATGATTCATATATCAGTGTTAAGTAACTTAACAACATATCTACCCTTGACCTTCCTTTGAAAATGCTCAGCTACAAGCGCTGGACTGAAAGTGAAAAAACAGCCAGTGTCCAAAGAAAGGCCTTCAGAAAGTCTGGAGAATTATTGCCCAAGAGCACTTTAGAAATGACAAAGTCTGGCTCTTTGCAGTGTAAATAAAATGAAGAGTGGCTCTAGACTTGCACGATATAGAGTACATTTCCAAACACTGCATAGTATCATTTCTTTGTGTTGTTTTCTTGTCATAGAACGGCCCAGAGCTGCTTCCACGTGTCAGCATGTTGTTGTTACTGACCAGAGTCATTTCCACCGCAGCACCGAGGCTCCAGGTAAATGCCAGAGTTTAGAGTTTGTGTATCCAAACATTTGGACCCTTTCTAATGCTTCAGTGGGACATCAAGTCATTTTGAATGTTACCTTTTAGGTCTTGTTTTACTCTGCTCCAGAATTATTGCGTAGCTCCACAATGTGACACTTTGCACACTTTGTGTTTCAGGTGTTGGCGTCTCAGTGCCTGACGGCTCTGTGTGCCAGTGCTGGAGGAGAAGAGGGCTGCACTGTAGCAGAGCAGCCAGAGATCGATGTCTTACTCAACGCCCTGCTTTCACCCTGCTTCTCAGTCCGTGACGCCGCCCTCAGGGTGAGCCTGGGATCACTTCATTTTGATATTTGCTGAAGTGTCTCTGTGTCTCTCTGTCTTGCATTTCACTGGCCGTGGTTTTTAGAAGTGTTTCCATTACAGAACAGTTCAGAGCCTTTGTCCCTGACTGCCACAGATTTCTCTGAATTAACTTAGTCTTTTAATAAATTAATGAAGTTAATTTAATTGTTCAGCTGTATTCCTGAAAGCCTTGGCCTCTCTGGGTTGCTCTTTTTTACACACTCATGTAATTAACCTGGTTTTAAGAGATTCCGCCAGATGTTTTTCAGTCTTTCAGTGCCTCGTCCTAACTTTTTTGAAGCATTTTAGCAAATTAAAATGTGAAACAAACATACGTTTTTCAAGAAAATCAACATTTTAAGTTTCAACGTTTGATTAACGGTTCGTCCTGTTTGTTTTCAGGGGCTGTTGGAGATGGAGTTTGCCTTGCCTACAGACAGCACAGATGCCAGCGGGATGAGTTTGCTGCGCAGGCTTTGGGTTGCCAGATTCGATGTTGAGGAGGAAGGTCAAGCCTTGGCTGAAAAGTATGTAACACCTGTTCCTAACTTCCTGCAAACAGTCACTGACTGAAAATGTTTGACTTTTGTTCTTCAGCCTGTTTGTTCGTTCATGTTTCATTCAGTCCCATGTTGCATGTCTGCAATAACATTGTTTGAAAATTTACATTTTAACCATTCTGGTTTTTATATTCGAGTCAAAACATGATGAAAATGTTTGATTTGTGCTGTGGAGAAACAATGTTGTAAATTGGCCAGTTCCCCTGTTTGTTCCTCCTGCTCAGGCTCTGGGAGTCTCTGGGTTTGGAGTTGGTCCCTGAGATCTGCTCACTGCTGATCGGGGACGTCACTCACCACGAGGAAGCCATCCGCTCTGCAGCAGCTGACGCTCTGTCGAGTGCCGTGTCCCAGTACAGAGACCAGTCTGCCACGGTGCTCTGCCAGCTCACTGAGCTCTACCATCAAAAACTTTATGTAAGAACATGTCCCACCCATAGATTTTTATTGCTGTAACAATGTAAGTTTGTTTTGATCGGTTCTTTCTTCTCTTTTTTTCCTTCTAAAGAGACCACCACCTGTGCTGGATGCACTGGGCAGAGTCATCTCTGAAGCCCCACCTGACCAGTGGGAGGCCAGGTAATTAAATCTGGGTCTGATGGAATTTAAGGAAAGAAAAAAAGCTCTGAGTGCCACACAGTTCTGTATTACCCAAATGTAAATGATGGGAAAACATCAGGACTTAAGAAGTGTTCCTAAAGACTGTGGTTGAATGCAGTGTTGTTCTTGTGCGCTGATTATATTTTTTATTCCCAGGTGTGGCATTGCTCTGGCTCTGAACAAGCTCTCTCAGTACCTGGATGAATCTCAGGTCACCCCTCTCTTCCTTTTCTTCGTTCCCGATGCTCTGAACGATCGCCACACTGATGTGCGGCGCTGCATGCTGGACGCCGCCCTTTCAGCGCTCAACACACACGGCAAGGTAACGCTCAGTTCTATTTTTCTAGACGTTGTTTTCAGACAGCTATGATTTCTGTATTCCTCGGCATCTCATGCGCCTTCCTTATGTGTCAGGATAACGTGAGCTCCCTGCTGCCAGTGTTTGAGGAGTTCTTGAAGAACGCCCCGCAGGATGCCAGCTACGACTCTGTGCGTCAGAGCGTGGTTATTCTCATGGGCTCCTTGGCCAAACATTTGGACAAAAACGACCCCAAAGTCAAACCCATTGTGGCCAAGCTTATTACCGCACTCTCTACCCCATCACAGCAGGTAAAGGCCTACTTTGGCTCCTTTTCTACCCACTCAACCTGTACTACTCCGATTTTCACAACGTCATCTTGTGTGGTATGTCGTCCTTCACCAGGTCCAGGAGTCTGTTGCCAGCTGTTTGCCTCCTTTGGTCCCCGCCATCAAAGAGGATGCTGCAGGGATTGTTAAAAACCTGCTTCAGCTGCTGCTTGAGAGCGACAAATACGCAGAGAGGAAGGGTGCAGCGTACGGGCTAGCTGGACTGGTCAAAGGACTCGGGATCCTGGCGCTTAAACAGCAGGACATCATGACCACACTTACTGAGGCCATCCAGGATAAGAAAAACTTCAGACGCAGGGAAGGTCAGCAAGAATTCATGAGTCATTGAACTGTCTGGTTTTGATTCATCCTCTTTATACCAGATGCCACCATTATTAGCACAGCTCAGAGTATCCGGTTTATTTTTGGTTTGTTGCAGGGGCGCTGTTTGCCTTTGAGATGCTGTGTAACATGTTGGGAAAACTGTTTGAGCCCTACGTGGTCCATGTGCTGCCACACCTCCTGCTCTGTTTTGGAGACGGGAACCAGTATGTTAGAGAGGTGAGCAGGCAGGTCGTGTTGTTGTCTAAATATTAGTTGTTGGAGACTTTTCCTCAAGTGGGACATTTTACCACCCCTCCTGCTTGTCCTCCCAGGCTGCAGATGACTGTGCCAAGGCTGTGATGAGGAACCTGAGTGCCCATGGGGTGAAGCTGGTCCTGCCCTCCCTGCTGGTGGCCCTGGAGGAGGAGTCTTGGAGGACGAAAGCAGGTAAAGCGCATCTTCAGTCAAAGGGTGTCACAGCAGGTCTTGAATATAGTGATGTATTTAGAATGGGCTCTAGTTTTTTTTTTAGCACACACACACATGTAACTAGAGAACAGTAGTTACACGTGTGGTTTTCAGCTGTTGTAACAGCACTGAAGAGTTCATAAATGGGTAATAATCAGTCTCAGTCAGATGACTACTCCAATCCCGTCGCTCACCCCTCTTGTTCCTGCAGGTTCTGTGGAGTTATTGGGTGCCATGGCTTACTGTGCACCCAAGCAGCTGTCCTCCTGCCTGCCCAGCATTGTGCCCAAGCTGACGGAGGTGCTGACTGACTCCCATGTGAAGGTGCAGAAGGCCGGCCAGCAGGCCCTCCGACAAATTGGCTCAGTCATCCGCAACCCAGAGATCCTGGGTAAGTGATTCAGTGTCTTGAGGCACAGCTGCCAATGCAGAAGGCTTGTTGCTCATAGGCAGTCATAAAATATGGACCCAAAGAGGATTAAGAAACAGAAAATCTGAATATTTCCTTTGTCTTCATTCAGAAGCTACTGTTTCAGGTAGTGTCGATGAAGAGCAAATAAAATGAAAGCTATACTCTGCTGCAATGAGTTTAATCCTTTTTTAACACAGGAATGCATTCCTAAATTTGAATGCACTTTTTAGAGTGGAAATATTGCACTTTCCCTTATTTTGTCATGTATACTTTCCAACAGTGAATGCTAAGCTTTAACCTGCTCAAAGTTTCAAATGAGGTCAGTGTACAGCTAATCTCCGTGAGCCAAAACTTCAGCCCAAAGCATGAAAAGCTCAGCTTCAGACAGTCCTTTTGAACTCTTTGCGTGATAATAATGAGAACAGATATCCTTAATCTCAGAGCACTGAAGCCCACCCACCTGTTAAAATCTGCAGTTTGCAAGTAGAAAAAAATCATCTGAGGGGCTGCACCAAATACAGTCTAACAATAAAAACAGAATGTAAATAACCATAATTGGCTCACTCTAAAATATTTAGCCAAAAAGGTTTGTTTTGTTCTGAGTGACTGGAACAAATCATCTCAACAATGTCTAGTACATCTAGTACAACACCTTATGATATGACGAGTTGCATATTAATTTAATTCAGTTTTATTTATACAGCGCCACATCACAACAACAGTCGCCTCAAGGTGCTTTATTTTGTAAGGTAGACCCTACAATAATACATACAGAGAAAAATCCAACAATCATACAACCTTAAGCATGCAGTTATTCACCCCTTGCTTAAGATGCCCGGCTCAGATATTTCAGTAATGTCAAACTTTAGACCCATCTCTAAACTTCCTTTTCTGAGTAAGATCTTGGAAAAGGTTGTTCATACTCAGCTGATGGATTATCTAAACAACTCTCAAATGTTTTTCAGTCCGGCTTTAAGCAGTTTCATAGCACAGAGACAGCTCTCATAAAGGTTATGAACGATATTCTGGTAGCGACGGGCTGTGGTAAACATGTGGTGCTTATACTACTAGATATTACTGCTGCATTTGACACAGTGGATCACGACCTGCTGATCTCTCGATTACAGCTTTATGTGGGCATTTCTGGCTTTGCACTCCTGTGGATAAAATCATACCTGTCAAACAGGAGCTTCTGTGTTAAGTTGGGCTCGTCATTGTCCTCTGTGGCCCCTCTGCCATGGGGTGTACCACAGGGATCTATTCTTGGGCCATTACTGTTTACATTGTATCTCCTGCCGCTGGGTGCAATCTTTCGTAAACACAAAGTTTCATTTCATCTATATGCTGATGACTGCCAGCTTTATTTTCCTTTCAGTCATTCTGATAGCTCCCCAATTAGACTCCTGCTTGATTGCCTTAGTGATGTTAAGTCATAGATGGCTCAAAACTTTTTAAATTTTAATGAACGTAAAACGGAAGCAATTCTGTTTGGCCCGAATCGTTCCTCTGATATCCCTGATGTTGACCTTGCTGCTCTGACCCCTCACCTGAAGAGCTCGATTACCAATCTTGGGTAAAAATCGACTCTGCACTTACCTTTGATGGCCACGTGAATGGGGTGGTGAAATCGTCATTCTATCAACTCAGGCGTCTGTCGAAGGTTAAACCTTTTCTTTCAAGGCGTGACTTGGAGACTGTTATCCACGCTTTTATAACCTCACGCTTGGATTATTGCAACTCCCTTTTAATAGGGGTTGGACTGGGCACTCTGACATACCTGCAACTAGTACAGAATGCTGCGGCACGGTTTTTATCTGGTAAAAGGAAATTTGAGCACATTACTCCGGTTCTGGCCTCCCTGCACTGGCTTCCAATTGAATTTAGGATTCATTTTAAGGTTCTTTTATTGGTTTTTAAATCTTTAAATGGTCTGGCACCTGCATATTTGTCTGATTTGCTGAAGCCCTATGTCCCCACTCGTTCGCTCCGGTCAGCTGAGCAGCTGTTGCTCTCAGTCCCCAAATCACGGCTGAAACTGAGAGGAGACCGAGCGTTCTCTATCGTGGCTCCTAAGCTTTGGAATAATCTTCCTCTTCACATTAGGCGATCGACATCAGTGCTGGTTTTTAAATCCAGATTGAAAACGCATTTTTATTCACTGGCTTTTGACTCAGTGGTTGACTGACTTTAATTTACTTATATTTTATTGTTTTTGCTATGTTTATTATTTTATCGTATTTATTATTATTATTATTATGGAATCTATTATATTTCTATTGTTCAGCACTTTGGTCAGCCTTGTGTGTTTTTAAAGTGCTATATAAATAAACGATGATGATGATACGACCCCGTATGAGCAAGCACTTTGGCGACAGTGGGAAGGAAAAAATCCATGTAAACAGGAAGAAACCCCCTGCAGAACCAGGATTAGGGAGGGCGACCATCTGTAATCTACTGGTATTATACCAGTGGTAGGTACAGTAATGCTAACAGCTAAGTTTGTTTTTCTCTTCCAGCTATCACCCCCATCCTATTGGATGCTCTCACCGACCCGTCCAGGAAAACCCAGACGTGCCTGCAGACGCTGCTGGACACCAAGTTTGTGCACTTCATCGACGCCCCCTCTCTCGCCCTCATCATGCCCATCGTCCAGAGAGCCTTCCAGGATCGCTCCACTGACACTCGCAAGATGGCTGCTCAGATCATTGGAAACATGTACTCGCTCACTGACCAGAAGGTACACGGGGATAAGCGAAATATCAGAGTAGTCCATTCAGTAAAACTAGTGTTTTCCAAAGCTTTTTCTTAATGATTTGTTTGCTTTGTTTTTGTTTTCTTCTGCTCCTTACAGGATCTGTCACCATACCTACCCAGTGTTATTCCTGGACTGAAGGCCTCCTTGTTGGACCCGGTGCCTGAGGTGTGTTTAGTATTCTTAAATAATCCTGTATGTATGTAGCTGACGATGAAGCAGCAGTTCACTCCGTGTTGTTTTTTTTTTTGTTTGTTTTTTTTAACTTCATTTTATCTCCTCTCATTTCTTCCTTTCATCTTTTATCATGTTTCCTTCTCTTTCCCCCTTCAGGTTCGTACAGTATCAGCTAAAGCCCTGGGTGCCATGGTTAAGGGGATGGGTGAGTCCTGCTTTGACGACCTGCTGCCGTGGCTCATGGAGACGCTGGCCTCTGAGCAGAGCTCTGTGGACCGCTCAGGAGCTGCACAAGGTGGGTTCTTCTCTACTCTGTCCTCGTGTTTCTGATTTGTGCTCAAAGCCAAGAGCTCAGTGGTTTGTGTGACGGTCTTTTTCAGGTCTGGCTGAGGTCATGGCTGGACTGGGAGTAGAGAAGCTGGACAAGCTAATGCCAGACGTAGTGCAAACTGCCAGCAAGGTGGACATTGCTTCCCACGTCAGAGATGGCTACATCATGATGTTCATCTACCTGCCGCTCACTTTTGGAGATAAATTTACTCCCTATGTTGGTCCCATCATCCCTTGCATTCTCAAGGTACTGGTTACTAAGAGCTACTTACTGCTAAGAGTAAAACATTTTAAAATCACAATGAATAATAATATAAAAATGTTTCTTTTTTTGTATAGCTATTTTCAGTTTTTCACTGTGTATCGTGTTCACGTACATGTTTCACTGCAGCCTCATGCTCTCTCTCGTCCACCAGGCGCTGGCCGATGAGAACGAGTACGTGCGAGACACGGCACTGCGAGCCGGCCAGAGAATCATCAGCATGTACGCTGAGACCGCCATCGCACTGCTGCTTCCCGAGCTGGAACAAGGACTGTTTGATGACCTGTGGAGAATCAGGTCAGATAAATGCACGGTAACATGTTGGCAGTTCAATAAATGTCACTCATAGAGCTACTGACCTGCTGACTCGTGCCCTTGTTGGTTTATAGATTCAGCTCTGTGCAGCTGCTTGGCGACCTGCTGTTCCATATCTCTGGAGTAACCGGAAAGATGACCACAGAGACGGCGTCAGAGGACGACAACTTTGGAACTGCTGCATCCAATAAAGTATGAATATGTATATATTTTTTTTCTCAGCAGTTCATTTTCTATTAACTGATATTGGTTGAATTTTGTTTGCTGATCTTTGACCTTTACCCCTCTCAGGCTATCATTAGTGCTCTGGGAGCTGAGCGTCGTAACCGCGTCCTCTCAGGCCTCTACATGGGCCGTTCAGACACCCAGCTCGTGGTTCGACAAGCTTCTCTCCACGTGTGGAAGATCGTGGTGTCCAACACCCCCAGAACTTTGAGAGAAATCCTCCCAACCCTCTTCACACTCTTGCTGGGCTTCCTGGCTTCTACGTGTCCTGACAAAAGAACAGTAATGCTTGTTTTTCTTTAACTCTTTTCATGATCTCTGGTGTTTCTGTTTGGCTCTTGACGTGAAAGTAGTCATACAGAGCTTTTTGTTAACGTCATTTGTCTGCACGGTTTTAGATCGCTGCTCGGACGCTGGGTGATCTGGTGAGGAAACTTGGAGAGAAGATTCTCCCGGAGATCATTCCCATCCTGGAGGAGGGCCTGCGCTCTGACAAGAGCGATGAGAGGCAAGGTGTCTGCATCGGCCTCAGTGAAATCATGAAGTCCACCAGTAAAGACGCTGTGAGTCACACTGCTGTTGTAACACACATTTTTTCCGCACGTTTGTAATTATTATAGCTCGTGGGATTGAATTAGAACTTTTACAATGATTTTATTTATTAAAAATGGTTCTGAATCAAGCAGTGGGGCCTGTTTTAGCTTAAGCTGAAAATTCTAGTAAACTTAAAACCTTAAATCTGTTGACACTTGTGTTGCAGGTGCTTGTTTTCTCTGAGTCACTCGTCCCTACAGTGAGGAAGGCTCTGTGTGACCCTCTGGAGGAGGTCCGAGAGGCTGCAGCCAAAACCTTTGAGCAGCTCCATGCAACCATCGGTCACCAGGCGCTGGATGACATCCTGCCTACCCTGCTCAAACAGCTGGTGAGGGAGTGAGGGGGAAAATGTAATATGAAATCTGTAGGATTTAAGAAGCTTTGCAGTCTAGTCTATATCTCATACCGAACATGTTTTTGCAGGATGATGAGGAAACGGCTGAGTTTGCTTTGGATGGCCTGAAGCAAGTCATGGCAGTAAAGAGTCGTTCTGTGCTGCCTTACTTGGTTCCAAAGGTAAAGCATCACACGTGATTTCCTTTTTAAGGCCTTTATGTCATTTTTATGTTGTGTGACTATAATCCAGTGTTCTCTGTGCTTCTGCTAGCTGACTGCTCCTCCTGTAAACACCCGAGTACTGGCCTTCCTGTCTGCTGTGGCTGGAGATGCTCTGACACGTCATCTAGGAGTCATCCTCCCTGCCCTGCTCTCTTCCCTCAAAGGAAAACTGGGAACAGAGGACGAAGCACAGGTACAACCAGCAATCTCCAAATATAAAGCTTCCCTACTGATTCTGTTGTGTTTGAGGATTTTGTTAACGTCCTTTAGTCAGATTTTTCTTATTTGCTTGTTTGTTTTTTAATACCATACCACTCCTGTATATGTTAACTTTGTAGTATTCTGAGACAATACTCCAGCACTACTGCTGTTGCCCAGTTCTGCTCAGTAGCTTCTTCTATTTTAAATCAACTGGAGAATTAAAATCCTTCTTATCTGCTAAACAGGCCATATGTCCTACTTTGATTTCCTCTTATTGTCATTCAAAATGCAGCTGCAGACGTACCAGAACACCATGTCTCCCCTCTAGGCTCAGATTATTTTTTTCCCCTTTTTAAAGCACAGCTTTGACCATCACCAGGTTAAATCAGTTACTATCCAGTCTGTGGTCTCCCTGTCTTTTAAAACCTTCTTAATTTATTTCAAAACATTTTGTACACAAAGGTATTGGCAGTGATTTAGAAAGAGCTGCAGTTTTGTGGTGTAAATATTTACAACGCATTTAAACCCTAAAATACTTTTCAGATCTATGCGAGAAGTGAGCTCCATTAAAATGTCATGGTGTTGCTTCTATTAACTCTGACTTTTTAGTGGTTATTTTACTGTGAACACTGCATATTTTAAACTGCCTTTCTGAATGATATGACTGGATGTTGTTACCTTTGCACCAGGAATTGTGCAGCTGTCAGACGGTGATCCTTTCTGTGGAGGATGAAGTGGGCCAGCGGATCATCATAGAAGACCTGCTGGAGGCCACACGGGGCACCGATCCTGGCCTCAGACAGGCTGCCGTCACCATCCTCAATGCCTACTTTGCTCGCACTCGACTGGACTACAGTGCCCACACACGCACGCTGCTGTCAGGCGTCATCCGCCTTCTTAACGATTCCAACCCAGAGGTTTTGTCTCAGAGTTGGGACACCATCAACTCCATCACCAAGGTGTGTTCCTATAAAAATTTCTTTCCATTTGCATGAGCTTTCATAGTCTAGTACAAAATATGTTAGTAAATAAAACAGTGGACCTTTTGATTGTTTTTAAATCAAAGGTGAAATGCAAACTCACTGTGGCTTTGATGTGTTCTTTAGAAACTGGATGCAAGCAGCCAGCTGGCTCTAATCGACGATCTGCATCGAGACATTAGATCAGTAGCCGGAGACGTGAAGGGTCAGCACCTTCCTGGTTTCTGTCTGCCCAAGAAGGTAAGAGGGCAGCGCCTGACACAATAAACACTATTGCTACATTATTACAGCATGGTGATGTCATTCTACAGCAGCTCATTCATCCTATTGAGTTCTTGTTCTGTCAAGTGAGCAGAGCTTTGAGTGGGCACATTTGTGACATGAACTGTGTCCACATAATTAGAAACTCATTAATAGTGATCATTCACGTGGAGGTCTTTCTATTGATTTGCTCAATAAGAGCGGGCACTGCAATGGGCCAAGTGTGTTTTAACCTGGCTTACACACTTTCAGTAACAATCTGATTTTAATGTTGTTTAGTTCTTCAAAAAAGCAAAGTACCACATGTCCACTGGATCCAGCTTTCAAAAGTGTTTATATCATTGTGTATGTATATTACCTGTGGATTCTTGACTGTTCAGGGAACAAAAAAGCAATTTCAATATGCCACCAATTAAACATTAATTGGGAAATGTTGGTTTCTTTCAGCTCTGTTCAGTTAATATTTTTATTTTTATCTCGATGCTTACATAGGGTGTGACCTGTATCCTGCCAGTCCTGAGAGAAGGTGTCCTCACTGGCACCCCTGAACAGAAAGAAGAGGCGGCTAAAGCATTAGGAGGGGTCATCAAACTGACGTCTCCCGAGGCTCTGCGGCCGTCTGTAGTCAACATCACTGGACCTCTTATTCGTATCTTAGGAGACCGCTTTGCCTGGACTGTGAAGACTGCTCTATTAGAGACTCTCACCCTGCTGCTGGCAAAGGTCTGGTGGAAGACAAAATGGCCAACCGTACCTCTCCAAAGCTGGTCAAAGTTTCTGTCAGAAGGCTCTAACCTTTGCACTGCGTTCCTCCTCCAGGTGGGCATAGCCCTGAAGCCCTTCCTGCCTCAGCTCCAGACCACCTTCCTGAAAGCCCTGCAGGATTCAAGCCGTGCTGTAAGACTGAGGGCAGCAGAGGCTCTGGGTCAGCTGGTTTCCATCCACGCCAAGGTCGATCCACTCTTCACTGAGCAACTCTCTGCGATTCGCAATGCCGAGGACTCTGGAGTCAGGTTTGTGTGCAGTCTGGTATTGTTCAGTACAGAATCAGCAACAATAAACATCCCCAACAGAATTTTCAAAATGTGTGAGCCTGTGATGTTAATATTTTAAATCATTTTATCTCCACAAATAGAGAAGTTGAAATGTATCATCTGATTAAAGATGCTGCTTTGTCTTAATGTTACAAGCACAGACTGGGAGCCATTAGTCTGAAAATGTGTGTATGAAGCATAGCCTGTATATTAAAGAGGGCAGTTCACTCCTCTATTTTGGAATAATCATTTAGACAATAGAATATGCTGAGAAAGCATTTACATGCTAATTACTGCCAAACACCAGAACCAAACCTTCAGGGCACAGAGCACAAACTTCAGGATGGACTGAATCACCCAGAAAGTCATTTTATTTGTCACTTAATTTCAGCATGAAGACTCCCAAAGGCACCATGAGCACAAAAAATATGGAGAAGTCATAAATTGGGCACACCAGCTGCCAGTACAGCTCTTTATATTGGCACACGTGTCATTGAAAGAATGATTTTTTTATTTTTATTTTTTTTTAAACCTGGTGGAGCCTTGTTGTATCCTCAACATTAACTTCTTTAAAGTAGACACAACAGTGTTTGTGTTTTGTAACTTTTTTGCTCTAATAAGGAACATAAAGAGCATTTATTTAATTTATCGGTAGGCTTAAATTAGTGACCAGTATTAGCTATTTGCCACTCTACCGATCTCCTCACTGATAAAAATTAAATAGTAAAGAAGAGGCTGGAGAAACACTCTTCAGTTGTGTTGTGGGTGCTGACATTGCACAGTTTGTCCATCAGAGGGCACTCTGTAGCGTCACTTTTTGCAAGAAATGCGACAACAATCTGATCTGAACAGTGTCGAGCAGAGCGCAATTAATAAGTACACATATCAGATGTTAGGAAAATCTGCTTAAGAAGCATAAGCAGTAATAATATCAGCCAATGATTTAGAATTTGGGATCTTTTTCTTTTTTTCTTAAATCATCAAATATTGGTGTCGGTCCAAAAACAAATCCTTTATCGGCTGGCCTCTGCTGGCTTCAGTTTTCTAGTTGCTGCTTGGTTTGGAGTCAGTTTTAAAGTCTGAAACATTTCTCCCAAAATATTATTAACTAGAAGCTGATAGTGCAGCCTGACACCAGCTTAACTCTAAAAAGTGTACGATGGAAGGAGAGCCAGAGTACAGAAATGCAAATGTGTTTGGATTTATCTTTAAAAAAATAGTTCCTCATTACATCCTTTGTCCACCAGAAAGCACTGACAAATTTACTACAAATCTTCTATCATATTTCTGGGAAGTTGAGTTTTAGCATATAATTAGCAAAAACTGTAGTTTGTGCTGTGTGTTTATATCCAAAATACAATATCTGCTTACATGTTTTTACATGAAATAAAAAATATTTGCTTTTGTCTTTTAGTTTAATTCTCCTGTTTGTGTTCACAGGGAGACTATGCTCCAGGCCTTAAGGTTTGTCATCCAGGGGGCCGGATCAAAGGTGGACCCAGCCATCCGCAAAAACATCACCACCACATTGCTAGGCATGTTGGGACATGACGAGGTATGACGAGCAGCCCTCAAAGACTTCTTTTGAATGTGTTGCAACCCTTTTTTCCAACCCAGAACCTGCAGTAGCTACTGGATGCATAAAGTAATTAGCAGTGAAGTACGTGTATAAGCAGATTTCAGAGTTATTCACAAGTAGAGTTTCCTCTGTGATCTCAGTAGAAAAACGGAAGTCAGACAAAGAGGATGTGGTTTTCTAAAAAGGTGGTTTTAGTCTTCGTGTCAGTTTGAGAATAAATGACACACAACCTGTCTCTGTCTGGCTGTCTTATTGGTGTGTGTGTCTGTGTGTGCACTTGCAGGATGCAACTCGTATGGCCTCAGCCGGCTGTGTTGGTGAGCTGTGTGCCTTCCTGTCAGAGGAGGAGCTGAAGAGTGTGTTACTTCAGCATGTCTTAGGTTGGTATTTGTGTGCAAAGTTATTTTACACCTCTCTCAGGATCTCATTGTAAGTGTGTGTAGGGTTGCTTTGTCATTGTGACCATCATCAGATGTCCTTTTTCCTGCTCATTGTGAGTTATAGAGTGAAATAATTATAGCGCTAAGAAATTTGAAATTTAAAAAATCCTTTTATAAAAACATTTAATGTATGTTTGTCCAGTGTATCTGCATCAAAAAAAGCTTCAGCTTGTTATTGTCTGCTGCTGTGTGCTGCATTATTTTGTGCGTTAGCCGAGCAGTGATGCCACGAGCTCATGAACGGTCTGCCTCTCTTTAGCCGACGTGTCTGGTGTGGACTGGATGGTGCGTCACGGTCGCAGCTTGGCCCTGGCCATCGCCGTCAAATCTGCTCCCGGGAAGCTGTGTGGGAACGAGTACTGTGACACTGTGACAGAGACCATCTTGGCCAATGCCACCGCTGATAGGGTGAGCAGAGAGTTTACTCATAGATACCCACAGGGAGATTGGAAAACAGTAGAAATAGTTGCCATTTTGGGAAGTGTGTTGTGATTTTGTTGTGGTAATGTCTCTTGGAAACATCAAGGTAACACAGTCACTTCTGAAAAACACCAGATCAAAAAATATATTTCAAACCACTGTTAATAAACCAATGTACTCTTTTACTATAAGGATTAAACAACTGAGATGTGACAGGCGGTAATGGAAAAATCACCGTAATGCCTCGCAGTAAGGTGTCACCAGTACAGCTTCCACTCTGATTCTCCAGGTTTGAACTCTGAAGAGTTGGACCCCTTTCCTCCACAGGAATCCTCCATAGGTGTTTTCACATTCATGTCATTGTCACTGTTCAGCGGCCCCATATAACCATTGTCATGCATGCCTTCAGTATAGAAATACTTTTGTATAAAACACTCTGAGTGCTGGAGTAGAGTAGAAAAGCGCTGTATATGAACCGGTTCATTCACTATTACCATACATCATAATACAGTGATTCTGTGATACTCTGTACGTCCAGATATTAAGTAACATAAGAAGGAAAAAAATATCCCCGCACACTCTAAAAGGAGGAATCGGGTATCTGTTTGCTGCACTGTGGTGGTGTCAGTGTGTGTTTGACTACTAACTTTTTATAGAAGCTACTTTTGGCTCCCTTAGTAGCAAGGGGTCATTTGATTTGGCAGATTTTGACACCGGGTGTGCTTCCCAGTGCAACCCCAGTGTGTGAAGCACTATGGACCTGCTGTTATTACATTTTAATAATGTTCCACTTGAATTAATGAGCTCACTGATTTATTTTCCTGTGCATGACACTATTTTAAACCTATGTGTTTCTTCTTCATCACCATAGTTTTATTTCCATTAATGAGATGGTGTCTGTGGTTAGTCAGATTAGTGGAGAGCACCTGTTGTTTTAATAAAAAAATATCAATATTTGGTTGCAGGCTATCAAATAGCGAAGCACCAAAAGTAAGTGAAAGTTAGTCACTTCATCTGGATACAGCATTTTCAGCGGGAAAAATATTTCATCACATCCAGTTTCAGCTGACTGTAGGTTCCCCAACCTCATAAACTGTACAGTTATGTAACAATCAGTGCTACTGCATAGCAATGAGCCACACAGTCATTTTCATCATGACTGATATGCAAATGGATACAGAGTACTGAGGACTGGCTGCAAACACAGCATTGTCTCGCTCTAACAACCTTACAATCTATTGCTCTAGATTGTCTCATTACTGTTGAGGGGGCGACCGTGGCTCAGGGGGTTGGGAAGCGCATCTGTAACCGGAAGGTCGCCATTTCGATCCCCTCCTCTCTGTCCTGGTCGTTGTGTCCTTGGGCAAGACACTTTACTCTTCCGCCTACTGGTGTTGGCCAGAGGGGCCGATGGCGCGATATGGCAGCCTCGATTCTGTCAGTCTGCCCCAGGGCAGCTGTGGCTACAACTGTAGCTGCCTCCACCAGTGTGTGAATGCGAGAGTGAATGAATAGTGGCATTGTAAAGCGCTTTGGGTGCCTTGAAAAGCGCTATATAAATCCAATCCATTATTGATTGGTCTATTTTCAATATTGTATATTTTGATGTTTTGTCCTTTTAATGCACCGTGCGATTATCTTTTTTTGTGTGTTCTTAATCTCATTGATGTATTCCTAATGTAATTATTTGCATTTTCATTTTATCTTTCATATCTTTTTAATTGAATTTACTTGTTAAGTTTCTTTGTTCATATAATATGTTACTCTGTCTTATCAGCTTGTCAGTCATCCTTGTAGCAATTTCAGCTGCACTGATCGATCTTCTAGCCTTATCTTAGAGTCTTTTTGTCCTCATGCGTGGCATTTTGTTCCTCTTCCAGATTCCCATTGCTACCAGTGGGATCAGAGGTATGGGATACCTGATGAAGCATCATTTGAGAACAGAGGGGAGCAGTGGTGTTTCCCAGCAGATGATTACACAATTTGTTAAGGTAAAGCAGAGAATCAAACCCTGTCCACTTCCCATTTCTATATTTGTACAGGTGAGGAAGTGGGAGCAGTCAAGTTGCCAAAAATGGGCTCGTGCCCACTGTAATGTTGGAAAAAGGTGTAGCTGTTTAAATTAATACTTCTCACAGTAAAATTATGTGTAATACAAACATAGTTGCTTGTAGTAGAGTTATGCTTTAGTATTATCTTTTTTGGTTTTATAGCTCACGCTCATTGTTTTATTTAGGCTCACAGCTCTTCTTAGTCTTTAGGTAGAAAACTGAACACTAAGAGAAAGTACCTGCACAGTAGTGAGGGCCAGGAAGAAACTAAGCAGTGTGCTCAACAGGATATTCAGCATCTGTAAATGAGGAGTGTAGAAAACATTTATTTTTGTGTGTGAGTGATTAGTGTGTACATTTCCACACTAAAAGCACAGCATGAAAGCTGATATCAGTCTGATCAGGTGTTTGCTGTGAAGCCTGTGTATTTATAAGAAGATGATTCCTTTGAGTACCTCTTTGAACAGTGTGTATTGTGCCATTATATCTGTTGTCTGCGTGACCCTGCAGTGTCTTCAGAACCAGTCTAGTGATGTCAGACTGGTGTCAGAGCGGGTGCTGTGGTGGGTATTCAAAGAACCATCACTGCCCTCCGTGGACGTGAATCTCATCAAACCTCTGCTGAAAACTCTGCTGGACAACACCAAGGACAAGAACACGAGCGTCCGGGCCCAGAGCGAACACACAATCGTCAACCTGCTACGGCTTCGTCAGGGGGAGGAAACCATGCAGGTGCGACTATCAACTCCCTACTGTAATCTGCACACAGATGTAATCTGTAGAGCAAAACATTTTTACACGCTCCTCTCTTTGCATTTCAGACTATTACTGCCATTCTGGACTCTGCAAGCAATGACCTACTGTCAGAGTGTCACCGCCGGTCTTTGAAAAAAATCGCCAGCCAGCCAGACTCCAATGAAGAGATCGATGACACAATCCTAACATGATGGACTAAACAACGAAGTGCTCTGATCTGCAGAAAGCAGCAGAAGATTTACTGACATATTAAACAAATCCGTGTATGAGAACCTCAGACACACTGGGGAGCCTGAGATGAGTAGTGTTTTGGCTGTATTCCCCAGAAAATTTTGTTTTTGGCGTTTTTCTTCCCCCCCACCCACTTTAAATCCTTGTTTTAGCGGCCTTTAAGCCCAATTTATTTTATCATATGATGCACAGGTTGTTCTCTTGTACCGAGCAACAATAGAAGACACGATGCCAAATCTGTTTTGATATTTCAGTGTTTTGCTACTTATTTTACCAAAATGATTTCAATTATTGCCACTGTTAATGAAACAGAGCCCCCCTTTCTTTACCTTTTATTTGAACTTTGAGTGTGACGGTTGTTTGGGGAAAGCAACTTCTTATAAAAACACAAATCATTCTTATGTCAGCGATGCAGTTGTAAAAAGGCAATACATAATAAAAGGTTCTGGATTTCATAATGTAGTGTGTTAAATATTGGATGCTTGGTTTTTCTCAGGTTGGCGTCTCTCAGACTTTGTCACACCTCACTTGAATTCCACCAAGTTCTCTGATTCACCAATTGCTGGATTTTACTCTTGAAGCTTCAGCAGACAAAAACTTTTGGCTTCCAGTTAAAACCTCGCCACTCTCTTGCTTTCTATGTGGCCTCATCTCGCTTTTCTACTCTGGTGATTTGGTCTGAAGTCTCCCTTCATGGTTTAGGTTTTCCAAACCAGGAACACAGAGCCTAGAGGAGATGCAGGAGTACATTCACATCTGAAATATTATCAAGTGGCCTTAAATGTCTGAAGAAAAAGGTTTCAGGATTGGTTTTCCACTTGTATATTTTTATTTATTTTTTTTTATTTTTTTGTGTCCCGTTTGGATCTTTAGCCATCAGAATTGTTGTCTTAAGGCCAAGAAAGATGCCAAGCGGATTTATTTTACCAAGTGGATCATCATGGCCTTGCCATATTGGTCCATTTGATTGACCTTTATTATAATTATGAATTTATTTTATTTTCGGTTGCTACAAACGGGACAGACATGACTGTGGGATAGGACAGGGAGAAAGAATGAAAGAAAGAGAGGGAGAGAAAGAAAACCAAAGGGGAGAAGAGACGGTGAGAAGGGGGGAAGAAAGAAAAAAAAAAACCCCCACCTGGATCACCTGTATGGAGAAAAAAAACAGAAGAGAAGGCAAACAACAAAGAGCAACATAATAAAAAAAACAAAACAAAACCGCACCATCACAATAAACTAGTTAGCAGTAGATAACAGTAGATACTAAATAATAAACGCTATTGTGCAGCATGCAAGATAGACAGCGCACAATGTGCTTTGAGGCAGCAGCCAAGAAAGGTGTAGTCCGTGTCTGTGAACACCCGTGTGTACACCTGTGAGCATACCTGTGTGGATCAGCATGCTTGTACTCCAAAGGTTTCTCCATGTAACGATCTGCTAGGGAGTGTGGGGAGCCATAGCCCCATCCACCAGGGTATGAAGCAGGTATGGAGGAGATCCAGGCCCCAGATATCCAGAGGCCCCAGAGTACAAGGTCTGAAGTCTTCCTTCATGGTCTAGGTTTTCCAAACCAGGAACACAGAGCCTAGAGGAGATGCAGGAGTACATTCACATCTGAAATATTATCGAGTGGCCTTAAATGTCTGAAGAAAAAGGTTTCAGGATTGGTTTTCCACTTGTATATTAAGAGGAGGAAGGGGAACTATTATGCCTTTCATTTTTTCTGCCATATGTATGCTCTTACAGCAGTGGAGACTTATTAAATGAGGCTAGTTTCAGTTAATGAGGTTGGTGTTTGTCCTTAAACTACTCTAAATTCCGTTTAAGGCTTTTTTTTTCTATGTTTGGCTCTGTGTGATCTCACTGAGAGCAGATACCCTTTATCTCAGGCACACAGCTTTAAGTTGGCAGCTAAAACAGTCCATTTCAGACAGGATGCACTGAGGGGAAACGCCAAGGATAAGTGTAAGATGAATTATGTAAAAGATTAAATTGCCCATATCTGCTACTATAGAGCTGGAAATGCATCAAATTATAAGTGATATCGGATAATTTCTAGTTTTGGACATATTTAAATGAAGTAACAGGTACCCCAGTCTCTGAAGCCTGGTGTGTCTGCGCAACAATCCGGATGAAATAAAAGGTGGAGCAGACTGGAGAAAGGTAATTCAGCTACTGTAATACAAATAATATATAAAAACCATGAGACAACAGCGAAATAAAATAAGTCTTCCCCCTTTTAAGGCTCCAAATTATTTCTAGTTGATTACACAAAACCGACAAACTGAATTTCCTCTCTATGCAAATACGAATTTAGTTGAACTTCCTGTAAACTACTGCAATGTGGAGTTAAACTACGAGTTTAACAACACGTGCTTCTCAGTATTGTGTGGTTTAAGTTGTTTTCAGTGCATTAAAAAGAAGCATGAATCCTCGGGACTCTCCAGCGTTTCTCCTGGCATGATTCTTGTGTTCATCAATGGGATGGGACCGCTGTGCTGTAGCTCGAGTCTGCGCAGTGAGACTGGGTCACAGTTGGGTGCAGCTCCACCAGAGGAGGAAGCGGAGTTTCCGGCTGTTTGCAGCGGAGAGTGAGGATTGCTGACGCCGCGAAACCCCGAGAAAAAACGCCGCCGGCTCGGGGGGCTAACAGTTTGTGATATCCTTAGTGGTGGTGGTGTTTTATACCGGGGGGATCTGGGGTCTGGTGATTTTCTTTACGCACCGAGGGAGTCCGACAGCTAACCGAGCAAAGAAGCGGTACACGGCGGGGGTGAGCCACCAGCTACCGGCATGGCCAGGGACTACGATTACCTCTTCAAGCTGCTCATCATCGGTGACAGCGGTAAGCCGACGCCGGGGATGCAGGACGGGAAGTGGGCCTTGTCTTGTTTTTTTTTTTACAATGGGGGAAGCAGAAGTACTATTTTAACCCGGCTATGTACCATCCGGGCGCTTTTGCAGTGTATTATTTTGTCTTTTAGGCACTGAAATTACGTGTTAAACGTACACATCCGCCATATTTTCGTGTCAGCTACAGGGCGGAGGTTGTGTGTCCGGGCTGGGCATGTCAGCCGATGAGGCCGGATACCGCCTCCAGACACTAAGGATTTATCTCTTGAAAATGTCCTAAATTGTTTTTATATCGGTTTAGACAATTGTTTTACCGCCGTAACACAACACGTACTGTGACCTATACCGTTCCTGTGGTAGTAGGATGTAGTTATGGCCTTTTGTTTGTATCTACAGTTAGCTAGGTTGTGTTGGCTAGCTATGAGCTAGGCTAACATGACAAGTCCTTGCCTGGTTATATGTTGATAACTGTTAGTTATCATTTGCTGCACCGGGAAGGTTAAATGCTAAGAAGTTGCCGGCACAGATGTAAATTCAACTAAGTCCGGTTAAGATGTTGCAATGGGTTTTGTTATTTATTTATTTAGCTAGTTAGCTTGTGAGACCTAGGAGGTTGAGAGTGGAGGAATGCTGCACTGCAAAGACATGTTTGCATCTAGTTAGTCAGACTACAGTGAAGTGAGACTGACACCGCGGTTAGTGTCAACCAAAGTGCCCTTTGGTGTATAAGGTATAACAGCACAAAGACTCTGACAGCTTCTTTATGTTTAGCACCTTTTTATCATGTTAATAATTAGAACAAACAGCCACAGGTAGATGCATAACTAAGATCTGTGTATATATGAAAAAAAAATGTTTGCCCCTCTTGTTTTTAAGTGGAAAACATGCTTTAAGAAAAGCGGGAAAATAAAAAAGTATTCCACCCTCAGCAGCTAGAGCCTCATCCCGCTGAACTTCTTTTGTGAGCAATGGTCTTTGGATTCATTGACAGCTCCGGTCCTGGCACTGCCCCATCAGCTGGCTTCTCACAGTGGAGAGACAAGGCAGTACAGCAAGCCCTTCACTGCATGTCACACACAGGGGCCAGTGTGCCCTCAGCTGCAGCATGGAAGCACTACTGTTTGCAGTGCTGCACAGAGATTTTTATTTATTTATTTGGGGGGCTCTGACCTTGTGCCCTTGTTCTGTTGTCAGACCTGCTGCTGGGAATCAGATTCTCCACTCACTGAATCCCTAGTTGAACGTGAACACCCTCTAACCTATGACAAGTTAGAGGACATACAAAATTTCACAGTACACATGAACATCATTCTCTAAATGGAAATTTGAGCAACATTTCATGTATCAGATATGTATTACCTTTTTTTCCATGGTCTGTGGTTAATTTATGCTCCATTGATGTAGAGATATAATTACAGGCTGACAACAGAGGTGTCCTGGATATTTTTACACCTGACAGTTTTTTGTTTTTTTTGGGGGGGGGGGGGGGGGGGGGGGTTGCCAAGCTAAAGGCCCACACTACATGTTAAAGCTGATGAATGCTCTTCTGCTTTGAAGCTTTGGTCATTGTATGTTTGAACAAAACTCTGTAGTGCTGAGATCACAGGAACCTGATAGCTTTTTATGTGAGGACAAATCAAACATGAAATTACAATAACACAATAGATAACCTGTGTAACTGGGCTGCAGGTTCAGTCCCACCTCAGGCCAAAAGAGTGACTTCCTAACTTTCAGTTGTAACCTCACAATCACTCTTCCTCACACTTATAAACTAACCTCATTTTCAGTCCCTTTCTCTTTTTTTCTTTGTCCTCTCCTGTCATCTTTTATTACTCTTTCTTTCTTTCTGAATTCCACTGTTTCATATCTGAATTTTTTAAGAAGCCTCCCTGTGTCTGCCTCACTGAGGTTAAATCGATTAAGATTCTAGAGCTACCTTCGTCATCAGAATGAGTATGTAGGGTGTAGTCTTGCTTACCCGAAGCCTTCAGCTTGTACACTGTGCAGCAGGTTAGATCCGTGTTTATGTCTTGAAGAACTAAATCTGTATTTACACAAAGATTAGAGGAACGATTCAGCTTGACATCCCCCACTTTTCTTTTTTTTTGTGTGCGTGTGCGTGCCGTTATCACGTGCTGCTGCTCTTGGTTAGCTAGGATATAATATGCGAAACCAAAACTCTTGCTCTGTTGTGGTGCAAAAAAAAGTGTTTTCAGACTTGCCAGTATCAAAAATGCAGAGCTGTTATAGTGTATATGTTTTTTGTTGTTGTGCCGCTGTACATTAAACCTCTTCCTGTGCTTGTGTTTCCTCCTCAGGAGTGGGGAAGAGCAGTCTCCTCCTGCGATTTGCAGACAACACATTTTCAGGTGCGGGGGTCGACCAAAGCAGCGATGTATAATCAGGACTCATCTCCGTTTCAGTTTCCATGTTTTCATAATAAATTCGATTTTGTGTTCGCGTGCCCACTCGCAGGTAGCTATATCACCACGATCGGTGTGGACTTCAAGATCCGGACAGTGGAGATCAATGGGGAGAAGGTGAAGCTACAGATCTGGGACACAGCAGGGCAGGAACGTTTTCGCACCATCACCTCAACGTAAGTGGATCCATTCACACACACGTCCCCCTCCTTTGCTTGGAGTTTTCAGGTGAAACTTTTTGTTTATGTTTTAACAATTAAGTCTGAAACCATGAAAGGCTCTTTGCGGTCCTGACATTAGGTTTTATATGAGGAAGCAGTAGAATAAGTCATTGCTGTTCTATGAAACTGGGTGGAATTCCCCACACATCCTAATTACAGATGTGAGAGGGAGGCTCCTTGTTGTGTGCTGTAGTGCTCCATGACGGTGCCGAGTGTACGTCATTACCCTCTTACACTTGCAGCGTGTTTCACACTGCTGTCCATGTGCCCTGAGGGTTCACAATGATCGGCACTCCCACGCTTTAAGAAGGAACGTTGGCCTAAATTTTTCTTTTCTCCACAGTTTACCTGAATAGACCAAGAACACAGACTGCTGTCTGTCCCAGAAGTTCACTGCTGTTCAGAAAGCCTGTAAAAACACAAAAAGTGCTGCTGCTACTCTTGCAAATTTAAATTTCTGTTTTTGAGAGCTTTTAAGCGTTGGTCGACTTTTACGACAAATAAACATGAAGTCTGTCAGGATATAGAGATAACAGTTGTTAACAGCATAAATTTGGTTTTGGTCTGTGCAGGCTTTTTTTTTTTTTTAAATAGAAATATTATCACTTCAGTTTGGTCTTGTGGTTTGATGGCAGCCTACAGAAAGATGCTCTCTAAGCTTTCAGAAGACGTCCCATCATTTACGTCAACCCACATAGCTCGCAATACCACGAGTGGAAGTCTGGAGTCTATTACATTTTGTTTTAAGGTTGGATGATGCAGCAGTAGTAGACCTCCAGGTGACAGATGGTGGGTTAGTGGGCAAAAAAACCCTTGATGCAAATGAATATGATCCCAAACTAATGAAAAAGTAAAGCAATTTCAGCATTTAGTGCTCATGACTATTACCACGCCCACTAATGTTGCTTCAAACTATCAAACTATAACGATTGCTTTTATTATGGATAACACGTTTTTAGACTCCTAAAAATAAATTTCAGTAATCTTTGCCATTGTATCAAGAGAAATAGTCTGCATTCATAGGTTTCTATATTCATGACAAATAGTCAGTCACTCAGTGCTCTGAGCAGCACCGATAGGAACATCATTGATGTGACCTACAGCTTAAACTGCAGTCATCTCACATGCTCACCCCTTTTTGACTTTGACTGAAGCAGACACAGACTGCGCTTGGGAGATATTGGAGCGTCATTTGCCTCCCGAGTTTCGTCTTGAATGGGACCAGGAGGGCATGTTTGACTCTTATGTACTAGCACTGTTGCAGGGAGGCCAATCAGAATGCTAAAATCACCCAGAAAGCGTGAAATCCTTAACGCTTTAGCCCCTGTGGAGCATAGCTGTCCTAGTTTGGAAGGATTGTTGCGACTTGTTCTGCAGGAATCCCTCCAGCGAGCAGGCTGCCTATTAAGGGTGATTGTTCCCTGTGCCGAACTAGAGTGGCATGGTGCCTCATTAGATCCTAAATGAATGTTTCTGTGGAGATGGATCATGGGCAGTGACCTGCTGAGTCTACTCAGGCAGACTAACCTGAGGTGGTAGCCATATGTCAGTGAGCAGCTGTGTTTTCAGCCTCAGGCTTCAGTCACAGCATAATATCACTTTAACTTTATCTTTTTCTCTTTTAGAGACTTTTATGCTGTTGTTTTTCTCATAATTATTTACTGTTTTGCATTGTAAATAAAAGAGCACATAATGAGATTAACAATAGTAAAAAGTCCGCAGGTGGACTCCTACCGAGGGCATCTAGGTCCCATGTTCAAGCGCCAGCAGCGGTCCACCTGAATGATGATTCTTTCAGTGAGTTCAGTATGCTAACCCTTTACAGAAAAGGGTACATCAGGTTGGGCTGTGAGGCTGTTTGTGTGTTTGGCAGTTTAAGGTTCTTTATTCATGTGCACTGAGCAGACATAAACGCACAGCCACACACCGCTGCTGTGTGTCTGTCCATCATTGAAGGACTTTGGGGACAAACCCAGACAATAGGCTTGGGTGGTATCTTTTTACTGAGGATACAGTAGTATTGTGTGTGTTGTGGTGTTTGTTTGGTTTTGTCATTGTAGTTTTAATTAAACAATTAGATGTTTCCACCCATACTAGTCAGCACTATTAATACCAGTCTGCTAGCAGGAGCAGTGCAGAACAATGGTCAGTAAAGTAAGGCAGTCTGATTTGTTTAGCCAGAAAATTAGACTCTACAAACTTCACTAATTGTAGCATGTATTAGAGCAGGGCGATATGGCCAAAAATATTTATAAAAATGTAACAGTGCAATTGCAAATTCCTTGCTGAAAGTTTAACCAAAAGGCATTTCCAGTAGAAATGGGCTGACATATCCTGAGCATAACCATGTATAATATCCACTGAAGTTAAAAAGAGGTGCTTTGCAACATTAAACTGCAGTGTTCAGTAACCCTACAAACGTCACTGCTGTTTAGTTTCCTGTCTTCATTTATGTTGGAAGTGATAGCAGAGCTGTACGTTTGATTTTTTTTTTTTTTCAGAAATCTCAGTCAGAACATGCAATATCATGCTTAGGTAACTAGCGAAATTAGCGAGCTAACTTCCGCTAGCTTCCTGCTAACTTCTAACTCCGTTAAATGTAATACATTTTGTTTTCATGGATGTCTGGAAGTTAAACTTCATAGTTACACCTGGTAAAGCAGCAATGCTGATCGTTTTATTAAAGATGAAAGAATTTAGACAGTTTTTAACTCTCAGTGATGCTGCAGTGTTCGTTTGACCAGGTGAATACAGAGTTTAGGACCCAGATTACTCCCAGATTTAAGAGCACCTTAGTCCGACAAATACGACAATAACGACGGCCGCTTGCATTGTTCTGCAAAAAAATGTGCTTTGTCGTGTATCTGACGGACAAACACCAAACCAGTTCCACATCACTGAAGTTTCACCATTTTTACAAACCAATTCTGGTTCATCTGTTTCACACAACAATCGGCCATGTGCGTATGAAAACAAAGGCACTGCGCATGCGCGTTTTACTCCCATTCTATCGCGATATTTCATTTTCCTATCGTTGCCTAACATTATACCGGTATTACCGTGAACGGTATAATATGGCCCAGCCCTAGCATGTATGTATAATAAGAAGCGCTCTCCTTCCATAAATGAGGAGAACCAAGCTTGGTCTGTGTTGGCTTTACACTTTACTCTTGTATTGGCAGTCTTTGCAGTACAAAACATCTCATCAGATCACCCTTGTATCAGTTTCAGTAGTAAGAATAGTTTTTTATGGTATTGAAAATCATGCCCAATAATGTTAATTTACATTAATAACATAGTGTGATGTAAATCCTTGATGCCACCAAACCCTATCAAAACAAGCTGTATCCCCAAACTGTCACCACACACACACACACACACACACACAGAGAATCCCTGACAAAAGTTTCTTTGTGTTTGTTTGGCGTAGTGCATTGGTACTGGTGATGCACTCTCTCAGATCTGGCCTCTGTTTTTGAAGCCAGTTCATTTGTCTGTGCGGTATAAATGTGGTGCTGTTGCTTTTTCCTTCACACAGTCATACACTCTGTCCTGATGAATGTATTTATTAAGTTGTGCCCCTTCAAGTGTCTTTCCCTTTGCTGGATAACATTAGTTATTCGCTCAGAAAGTTAGGGATGACTTGAAATTAAAATTATACCGAAGGTCAGGCCATAGCATACTTAAACTGTTACACGGTGTAGTGGTATCAAAAACTCTTCACACATCAATCCTGTTGGCCTTTTTTTTTCTTTTTCTTTTTTTTAAATTTTCCAGTCTGTTTTGTGTGTTAGCCATTTCTGCTGTGTGTTTTATTTTCATCTATTAACTTTAACAAATTATTTTTTACATATTTATTTGCCAACTTTAGCTTTAATAATTCCTTTTATTTGTTATTACCTTTACCAAACTATCTCTGCTGTTTATTCATTAATCCTGTCTAACAGTTTCTATTGAGGCATTACTTTTAGATTTATTTTTAAATTTGTCGGTTACTTTCCATCACCATAATGTGGTGTTCAGAAAAAATGCAGGTCAAAGGGTTTTTTTCCGCCACCGAAGCTACGTCCATGTTTTACCCTGTCTGTTATCCTTTATCTTTAGGTAATCAGTTATACTGTTGTTCATACTCTTCGGCCAACAGTTTTAGCGTTCTCTAGTCTTGCTGCTATACTACCATTTCTCTGTAGTAAAAGTAGAAGTCGTTATAACTGTTCAGCTAATTAGAAATATTTTATCTAACTAGTCACAGCAGACGGAGGCCCCTCACTGAGCCTGGTTCTGTTGGCGGTTTCTTCCAATGTCACCAAGTTCTTGCTCAAAGGGTGTTATATGACTGTTAGGGATTTTTTCTGTATTATTGTAGGGTCTTAACCCCACAATTTAAAGCGCCTTGAGGCGACTGTTGTTGTGATTTAGCATTATATGAATAAAATTAAAATGAATTCAATTGATCTTTTTCGCAAACTGTAAGCTGACTGTTTCCCCTTTCTTCTGTCTTTAGATATTACAGGGGAACACATGGGGTCATAGTGGTATATGACGTCACGAGTGCGGAGTCCTTTGTCAATGTAAAACGATGGTTACATGAAATCAACCAGAACTGTGACGACGTGTGCCGAATATTAGGTGAGTGCGCTCCAAAGAAACACCTTGGCACTGTTCTCGCCTCGTCTTCTTTAGCTTAAAAATAGACTCTGCCCTTCACTCCAGTGCACACCTCTTGTATTTGCTGGCAGTATGGGAATAATTTCTTGCTCCATTATTTTACACTGAGCTGTTTTCTATTTTTAGTGGGAAACAAGAACGACGACCCAAACTCTAAGGTGGTCGAGACAACTGACGCGCAGAAGTTTGCAGAGCAGATGGGAATCAGCCTTTTCGAGACGAGTGCAAAAGAGAACATAAATGTTGAAGAGGTAATTAGTTGTTTTGTGTTACTTGTAGCCTCAGACTGATAAGCTGGTCTGGAGCTGTTCGCCAGGCATGCACAGAAGCTCTGTGATAACTGCTGATCAGCTTGTCACTGCACAAAGCATCGCTGAAAGTTACTGTTTTTGCCCCGACAAAACAATCTGCTAATCGTTTACTCAGTTAATTCAAGTGAGTGCTATTGTTTAAAACGGTTCACAATCACACAGCACAAAGAATAGTGTCCTTATTTTTGAAAAGCTAAGAGTGGATTTTATTACTTTTTAACCAAAGGCTGTTAATGTGCTCTTCTGCTTTATTGCAGTGTTAGATTGGCTTCAGATTTATAGGAATAGCAATGAGAATGGTGTCGAGTTTGCTAGCCTGCTTGTGTACATAGGTAAACAAATCCACCCCAAGACTCGCTAATCAAAACAAAATAACAACATCTATGTGGAAACTCATCATCAGAGGTTTTCCACCATTGTGAACAGCTGTGGGTGGATTTTTGTTGCCTGATTCTTAATTTCAGTTATCCAGGCTGCATCTTCATATTTAGAAATAAGACTCAAGTGAGGCTTTGAACTGTTCCTTTGTCACCATTATGACACACAAATCTGACCGCTCTAATCTGTTCATGCTTTTTGGTTTGTGCCTCTCTCGGCAGATGTTCAACTGCATCACGGAGCTAGTGCTAAAAGCCAAGAAGGAAGTGCTAGCCAAGCAGCAGCAGCAGCAACAAAACGACGTGGTCAAACTCACCCGGAACAGTAAACGAAAGAAAAAGTGCTGCTAACAAACTCGAAGCCATCCACAGAAAAGCGGGCGGCGTCTTCACATGCATATACACACATACACGATGGGACTCAGAGCATCTAAATTAAAGAGCAGATAAAGATTTAATAAATATATGGTGAAAGATTTAAAAAAAAAAAAAATGACGGCAAAAATGTCCCCTTTGGACAAACTAATCATGAAGACTTTAATAAAAAAAAAATTGTACAGATTTTATTAGACATCAGATCAAGTTTTATTTGGAATTCAGCAGATGGGCACTATTGACCTGAGGTCCTAATTTTTTGTTCAAGGATCTGCAACTGACAGCTATAATGCTCCGATTTGTATCCACTTCCACAACCCTGTTTCTCTCACATCAGTATCTCATCTCTCCTTCTCATTCCACTGCACACGGGACATTCAGAGTCGGGTTGGACTCTGCGTCTGAGGAGGAGGAGGGCTCACCTTTCCTGGATTTATTTGGGTTTGTTTTCTGGGGCGGGGGGAGGGAGGGGGGCAGTTTTTGGAACAGGTGTCTCTCCACTGAACATCTCCATTGAACGTTTCTGTGTTACGATGGCTTCACGCCAACAGATCATGAACTTCTAGGTTTTCTTTTATTTGACTTGTTGGGGGGAAAAATCACTTGGAGGAGGAGAAGGATCATTGGTAGTCAATCTTTAGCAACTAATCTGATGGACAGAACTGGTGACTTTTTTTCTTCTTTTTTGTCTGTATTTTGCCAAGTTTTCCCTTGTTTCCTTTCTAACTTCCAGTAGTGCTGAGCCATCCATAATAGATTTTTTTTTTTTTTTTTGTTTTGAGTGCAGCGGAGCAGTTGAACCACTCTCGGAGCTCTGGGACGTCGAGCTCCTCGTGCACCTTTCACTGCAGTCTTACTATGCTTCAGAGTTTGCTTTAAAACCTTTCCCCAAAATATTTTTTTCCCTTTTTTTTTTTTTTTTTTATTTTTTTTAAACCGTGATACTGCCAATATTATATATATTAAAAAAGAAATATTAGGAGCTGCAGCGCCTCTCATTGGACTGTTGCCATAGTGGCCAGTGGCTGGCCAAGACGTTTGGTGAATTGAGTCCTCAGGCGCTCCCTCCATCCCTCTCCCTCTTTTACTTCTTTTTTCCTGCAGCAACCAGCCTTCTCTCCCCTGATGCCCACATATCAGCACCCCTCTCAGTGATGGACTCCTGCATTTGGTCCAGCGACGGTGCATGGAAGCTCTTCGCCAAGACACCTGTGCAACCACCCAAACCTCCCAAATACATTGCAGACTGTGGTTTTCAATCTTGTGTTTTTGAGCATGTAACACTGTTTGATTGGGTGTGTTTAGGGAAAAAAAAAAGATACCATGCATTTTAGCATTCAACCTCTTGTGGATTTCCTGCGTTTTCTCCTGCAGAATATTCTAAACAGTCGACTAAAGCATTAAGGTTTATCGCTTTGCTTTTCATGGTCATGATCTGCACTACCTGCCCAAATTGAAGTGTTACAGGACAGTGTTTTTTGGCGACCCTCCACATTGAGAGTGTGGCGCACAGTGGGACTGTTAATATAAGAACAAATGGGGATGAACTGCAGCACTGGATCCGCTCCCTCCCCGCCCGGATTTGCCACAGAGGCCGAAGCGTTGTACAATGTCTTACTGACATTATTATTAATTTTTTTTCTGTCTCTGGAATTGGGAGCGAGCTTGATGTTGCACAAGCTTCTGTCGAAAACACTTTGTTTTCCTCCTCTGGGCAGGCTCCGGCAGCTGGTTTGGGATCCCGATACGTGTCAAGAGGTCACCGCGACCTCAAGGGCGTCGAAATGATATCAGATCTCACACTTTATGATTTCTCTTCATTATGTGTATGTATATATAAATATATTTGTGTGTTTATATTCAATATAGAACATACACACATGATTAGCACACCAACTGCACATGTGTTAAACATGGGCCGTGTGCTGTGGTTGAAAGACACTTGTCAGCTGTGGTTTGCTGTACACTGGAGACAAAGATGTACTATTCATTTTTCCCTACATGAATTTAATCAGTAATAAACGTTTTAAAAGAATAAATATTTGACACATAATGACTGATCTCATTTGTCAGTGGTCGGAGGCTCAGTCCCAACTTGAGTTTAAACCTGTGTCCGTTTTATTTTGGTCTTTGGAAAACCTGTGGCTACTTAACTCTTATGTGGGTTGTTCATATTCATTTAAAGGAGGTTTATGACCACTTAAGGAGCACCAAGTGGAGTAGATACCCTCATCTTATACTAAACATCATTAGTACTCTCATACCTGCCTGATTTTACATGGTCAGTGCAACTGTGAAGTAATGAGAAGGATTTGATAAATTACTCATATCCTTCGAATTGTTTACTAAAATGTTTTATATGACTAGTTTGTAATACTGTGAGAAAATAAGCCAACTGGTCAGTCAGTCATTGAGTGTTTTTGTTTTTTTCAATTTCTGAATGCTTGAATAATTGAATCATTTAACTTTTTCAAAATTATTATTATTATTATGGCTTTTGTATCTTTTGGGTTGAACCTAAAATTTCTGCACAGAGGAAAAATATGATTTATGATTTTTATATTTATAAACAGTTTTACTGATGGAAATCATAAAAACTAAAAATACCGTAATTAAAAGAAGCTTCATGTGGAACGTGCTCGTGATAAAAGCAACACTTTTTGTGATTTTAAGATGAAATTGTGCATCTACAGTGTTTTGAGAAGTAAAAAAAATTTTCATCTATAACTTATTTTAACTTAAATTTAACATAATGTATTCCAAGTTATATGTTACAGTTTATCGTGTAAGTTATACATGCATACCATGCCCAATTATGTCTGATCTCAGAAGATAAGCAGGGTTTTCTACCAATTGGAATGTCAGTGGTTTGATCCCTGCTTATCACATTTGCATGTTAACGATTCCTGGGCTGAACCCGTAGTGCTAAATAAGTACCAGTTTGCTTTGTTGGTTGGTTGGCTGGGAGTCCAGTGCTAAAGTTGTCTGAGCAATGGCAGTGTTATTACTTTTGTAGGTTTGTGGTCATAAACTAAAGAATATGACAAATGAAGACTTGATGAAGTTAATGCATTATCTAAGCTCGAATGAAATTCATCTGTTTGCGAATCACATCAGATCCCAAACATGACATGGATGTGTCACTTCCTGGATTCCTGGGCCATATATAAAATACAACTTTTGTAAAACTGCTTTTTCCTGCTTAAAATATATGTGGCTCTGAGAACCACAAGCAGAAAGTGTCCCAGTTTTCAAATCCAAGTCAGAAGAGACAAGTTGATTGTAAAGTATTTATTCGTACAAAAACAAACCAAAAAAAAGTCTTAAGAAAATTGCATGATTAATATTTTGAATAGTTTGAAGCATTTTCTAACTGAAACAGTGCCGTTAGTCATGGGTGAATGGAAGCACTCACATGGAGCACAATGGGCCCAACAAAAGCTCTAAATTTCTAAACAACATCCGCCCAAGGAGACACAAGCAAACATTCAATGGCATGTCTGTCTGCCCCTGGACACACACTCGATCCACGGTGGCAGCAGCGTGATGTTTACCACAGAGACACAGCACACAGAGTTTTAAAAATGCTTTCAGTCAGAAAATGAAGGAGAGGATACAGTCGACCGAGGAAAAGAACACGATGCTGACAGATCTGAATATGGTACACAGTATGATTTCTCTACATGAAAAAACAAACAAACTGAAGTCTGGTGATGGGCAGGAGCCACTGGTGTTGAGTCACAGCTTTCTCACACCGGTCATCCAGTCAAAAATCTGAAGGTCCAGTTTTTAAATCCATATGCCATCACTCTTCCTGCTTATTTCTGCTAGAAGGGGGAACACGTTTCTGATCACAACACATCAAACAAAGCAGGAAAGAACTTTGTGATAAGACACCCCTAAATGGAGGGATTTTTCAAAGGCTGCATTAAAGGTCAAAAAACTATCACTGATTATTGGTAATACCTTATGCAGACTCTTATTGGGATCTTTAAAATAAGTCACCTATTTCTGTGTTATGAGCAAGTGGCCTGTTGATTCATTTACACAGGACTTCTAAAGGAATATGTCATAAATGTCATATTTGCACTCAGACACATAGTCACATCTAAACAAAGAGCTACCAACAGGAAGTTGGTATTAGCAGTTTAATATTTCTCAATCAAACTTAAAATCTCAACCAATGCTCATAACTAATCCCTAAAGCATTAGTAAGCAATTTAGTGGTAGTTAAACTACTCCTGATATTTTATGGACTATTTATATGGGATGCCTTGTCAAAAAGTTGTATGAGAACGTGTCAGATAAACTGAAGTGAGGTGATGTTTTTAAGGGTTTACTGTAGATATGATGCAAAGTTTAGGTTGTTTGATCTCCTGGGATTGACTTGACTGGGACTATAATCTCAACTGCATGCCACACCAGAACAACAAAAACAGAAGAAAATAAAATACAGTCTACAAACAACATTATACAGGTGTTCTTCTGTCTACAAAAAGACTTTCATTCAAAAGGTACACATTTTTTGTCATATAAATATATCAATTTCATCCAAACCTATTCCTTTTTTTATATATATAAAAATCACTCTTTGGGTTGATCCTCCCCCTACAACCAGCTGAGACAACACAAAGACATCTGCATAGGTTTGCGCAGCTGCGTTAGACGTGAGTTCAAACACAGACATACATGAGAGACATCGCTGCACCACACTGGGAGTCGTCCATGCATTTTCAGGTCAACGCCTGCTTTTCGACGACAGACGTCACCTACGGAAAGAACGGAAGCACGCGGCCGAGAAATCAAAGTGCCCGTGAAGTACTGAAGCAATGAGAATGGAGGTAGAACTTCTCTGATAGTGGTAAACGCAAAGCATAGCAGCAAATGCTGACCACTGTGGAGGACGTTTTGTGGAGTTACTGTACACTGACATGCCTTTTAACAATGCGAAATTCAACACGTTGACACGGAGAGCTGATGGGCACTCTACATACAGCAGTTCTGCCTTCTTCTCAAGCTGATGTAAACATATTGGAAATTTTGGTCAACTAGGAAGATGATTGACATCATGGGGACAACATTCAACAGTAGATTATCATTTAAAAAAAATTATACATTTTTAAATCTTAAATATAACATTAAATGTAGAAAAATAACAGCTGGACAGACTTTGTAAATTACTTGAGCTACCCAAAGGTTTATTCAGGTGTCAGAGGTGAACATGGAGGCCTGACTGTGTTCATAACACAGATCATTACACATTCACGCAATTCAGATATTCTCTTAATATAATACAAATATTATGATCCTTTTCTTTTTGGGTTAGGAAGCTAGAAAATTACACTGTCGGAGAGTGTTGGTTGTGTTATACAAAAAATTATACAAAAAAAAACCAACTTGAGTTTCTTCTCCTGATTTCAATGGAAAAATAATTTCTTTAAAACTAAACCAACTGTTGCAAATGGAACTATCTGCAAATACTTCAAAAACACATAATGTCACATTTTATTAAAATTGTTTGGCAACATGACCACATCCCCAGAGCTGAAAAAGCAGTTCCAAAAACTACCTGCAGCAGTCACTTAACGATGGCTCCAAAAGTGAGTGATTCCCCTAAAGTCTCATGTTAACATGGATGTTAAAATCCATGTTTACAGCCTTATAATTAACTCTTCCATTAGGGTATAAACCCAAGGCAAAACTTGGGTGTAGACTTTTTGACTAGCAGGTGTGCTAACAGCTAGCTAGAAGCTGTATAGCTACTAGGCTTCACCTCTGCTAAATTGAGCTAAACACCATATATGTGGTTTCTTTTCTTTTTGAACTTTTTTAAGTAGAATCTTCTGAAAATATATACGGCAGCTGTGCCATACAGAACATCTGCTGGAGTTTTGGTTAATGAATTTCTGGTATGTTCTTAATGCTCCTTAGCACTAATTAGCTTATCGATGCAGTTTGCTAATCATGCTAGCATGACTTAGCACTCCAGCCTCTGGTCCAAGCTCTGGCTCCAAAAACACAACATGCAGTGGCCAAAATGCTTAAATTGAAGTTTCAAAACTATAGAGTCCAGAATTTTCTATAAAGTCTATTGTTCACTGATCCATTGGGCAATGGGCTGTAGCATTAGCAGTCGTTTTAAAAATACGTTTCTTTGTGCCAAATAAATTTCAGGGCCAAAAAAGTTGGAATCAAAATAATGGAACAAAGATAGTGATGTCTTGGTGGATTTAATGAGAAAAAGCAAACAAACGTTAAGCTATTTGTTTCTATAAAAATATTGCTTAGTGCAGCTTTAATAGTGTATGTATATATTTGTGATACCCCTGTAGAGATATCTTTTCTTACTCTGAGTGTTTGGATGTGGGGCTATAAATGATGGGGCTCCCCCCCCCCCCACTCACTTAAGCCAAGTAAACAACACTCTATATTCCTGATACATCAAGCCTCATGTTCCCCTGAACAAATGAATAAACCTGAGAGATCACATGGGCTGACTGGAGCATTGTTGCTCTGTACCTAGAGGATAGCAATCATATTCTGTCATGTCTTATAGTATTATAGACTTATAGCTTTCTCCAACTATCCTCATCTTTTCTTCGTGATCCTGCTTGGTCCCACGTATCTGCCCGTCTTTCCCCAGACTCCTTGGCCTGCTAACTGGGATGCATACAGTAAGAGTTAATAAATAGTCTTCTTTCTCTACAGAGTTGGCAGTGGGGTAGTAGAGATAGTTTTAGGCACTACAAGGAAACCTCCCCTTCTGGAGGTACATTTGATGACCCTGTTCATGCTCTGTAAGATCAATAGCTTTCTATTTGAGGGGCCTTAAGCCAAAGCCTCTGGGGAAGTTCTCAACATTTCACTCACTGTCAGCAGTCACCAATTAATCACTAGGGGAATAATAATGGGACAGATAAAGTGCAAAATGACACCCCCCACCCCCACCCCCCAAATAAAATAAAAAAAACCTCAGTGTGCATGTGCCACTGCCTGTCTTTGGCTGTGTTTTTACCCCCTGTATTGTGATGTCACTACCCTCCTTGTCCTGCACCTCGTCCGTCTGCGTCTGTCGGCTGTGCTCAGGGCCAGCATGATAGGGTTCAGTTCTTTTTGAAAAAAGAGAAAAGTCTCTTGTCCCGGTCGGAGATACGCTGAGCTCTTCTTGAGGACTGACCCCTGTGGGTTACGGACGACCCCGACAGAGATGTAGGGGCTGCGCGCCACTCGTCCTGGTGCTTGTCCATCAGCTGCTGGTCAATCACTCTGTGCATATCATCCTAAAAGCAGAAAGGTAAATGAGTGAATGACAAGAAGGAAAGGTCATGCGGAGAGGGCGTGCGGTGAGATGTTACAAGCACTTCTGGAAACATTGGACCCACTGAACAAGTTACCTGTTGGATAGTAATTATAGAAACACCACCATTACCTTTCACCTGTGGTAGATGTTTCTGTTCTGTGTCCTGTTCTTTTTTGTATATGTGTGTTTTTTGTTTTGCTGCTGATACAACCAAAGTTCCCCTTGTGGGACAATTAAAGGATTATTCTATTGCATTATTATAGTTTCCCCTCAGAATACATTATTTAAATCATTTTTGAGAGGCATGGGAGTTTAAAATTATTCAGTAATTCACTAAACAAAGTAAAGGATTGAAAAAAAAAAAGAATAAAACAAGCATAATTTTGGCACATTGTGTAAGAGTCCACTGTTCTGAACTGCACCAAACACTTTGAATCTGATGCCAGATTCATTCTTGGTTGTTGTTGTTGTTGTTGAGGTATAAAGCCACCAGAGGGCAGTAACAAGCTGTTTAATAAAGTGGGAACCAATTGTGATGTCAGACTGAGACTTACACTCGGTACCTGGAAAAAACAACAACCATAATATAATTTATCTGCTAATGTCACCGACATACAGTAGCATAAATATAACCATACACAATTCAAATATGTGAATTGATGAAGTGATCTGCACTTCTGAAAGGGGTGTTCTCTCAACAGGTAAGCTGACCAGTGGACCGGCATATGCAAGTGAAAGCAGAGAGGACACAAACAGGTGGTAAGAGAGGAGGTGGTGGGTTTAGATGGTTCTCTGTGCTGGCTAATGGTTTCAGATGGGGAGGGAAAAAAAGAGCTGAAATGGGCATTTCTCTTGGCATGGAATGGCTCAGCGGTGGCTGGTTTAGTTGGTGCGAGGTAAAACGGCGAGATGGCACTGCCCGGGCTCACCTCTAAGGCAGGAGGGGGGGTGGGTACCACAGGGGAGAAGGGGTGGTACAGAAGCTGAGAAAGGCCACTAGATCAGAAACCACAAGAGCCAAACAGTAAAGAGCCCTGAGGAGGCAAACTGTGGGTAGGGAGGAGAGAGAGGAAAGAGCAGCTTGTTACAGATAAAGGGGATGGGGAGGGAACACACACACACACACACACACACACACACACACACACACACACACACACACACACACACACAATATGTTCAAGCAAAAAGTCTAATACAGTACTGTGTAAAAGTGTTGAGTCACCCCTTGTGGGTGGGGGTAGAAATTTATTGAAACACAATCTTGAAAGTCAATATTTGTTATCACTGACTTTATTCTTCAACACAACTTGAACTGTTCAAAATGTCACACAAAATCTAAATCTTCCAATTTCTTTAAGTTGTCTATTGATAATGAATTGGACCAAAAATTTCAAATTTGGATTCATCACTCAATAAGACCTGTTGCCACTTATTTTCAGTCCAGTTCTTGTGTAATTTACCAGAGTCTTTTCTCCCTGTTTCCCTTCTGTAAGAATGGTTTCTTGACAGCCACCCTCCACCCATACAACACTTCATCAAACAGTAGATGACTCAACTGAAGGGCCAGATGCCGGATCCCTCAGGTTCTGTGTCAGGTCTTTGCTGGATGTTTTTCTGATATCTTAAGGACATGACTTTCTGATAGCCTGAAGTTTAAAGGAGGGTTGCAACAGACTGCAAGTTGCAAAGTTCCTAAAGATAACATTTAAAATTCAGTCTTCACCAGGTTGTCTGTTATTTGAAGATATCACTGGTTCCTCCCTTGAGTAAGGTGCTTTTTTTTATGCTTGACTGTTTCATGGCTGAGTGTTAAAACCTTTAAAAGACTCAGAAATCCTGGAGAACTTTTCCTTGAGACCACTTTAAAAAATTACCAGAAATTCTGGCTCCTTAGAAGCAAAAAATAAATAAATATTGGCTCAAGACTTTTACACAGCACTGTAATGTTCCTTTACTTTTGTCCATCACAGACGAGAAACTGACACTCTCCCTCCGCAGTAAAGTGAGTAGCTCAGTTTGAATACACAGATGCTGTGAGTGGCTTTAAGGTAACAGACTGACACAAGCTACAGCGAAAACAGGGGGGAAGGACAAACTGTTCTAGCAGCTAGATGCATTTTATTCATGTATAAGTGTATTTAAAGTTGTCCAAACCTAATTTAGTCGCACTTCATCTTTTATTGCGTTGGCATTTACGTAACTTATGTTTTTAAAATGAGCTGTTCCAAAAAAAAAAAAAAAATGCTGAATATAGCCTTTGACCCACCTGCCAAGCCTCCAGCTGCTGCGACAAATTGAGCTTCTGCTGGATGGCGTCCAACAGCTGGCTGTTCAGAGACATGATGTCTATTTTACATTTGGCCAGCTCCATTTCTACTGCTTTCTTCCTGCAAGACACACACACAGACACACACACACAACAATATGAATGAAGGCCATGCACAAAGTCAGCTCTGGCACTTTGCCACACAAATCAGTCATTACTCAGTGACAGAATAAGTTGACTTCTTGCAGCAAACCTCACAGTTATGTTGAATATATGCTGTATCAATTTGTACTTGCACAAGCAGCAGATTTTAGATGGATAAGAGCACTTTGTCAGCATGTATGTCACAGTTCTAGATCATGACATTATGGTCTAGAACAGCGGTCCCCAACATTTTTTGCGCCACGGGCCGGTTTATGTCCAACAATATTTTCACAGACCTGCCTTTAAGGTGTCGTGGGAAAAAAAACAAAAACACGGCACCAGTAGGTATAAAAAAAAAAGAAAGAAGATTTATTTATAATACATGGAAAAGACCCAGGAAAACTGAGTTAACGATTAAAAAAAAAGAAGATTAAAAACCCTGAAAACCATAAATTTCACACCTGAGCCTCAACTCTCGCGGCCCGGTACCAAACGACTCACGGACCGGTACCGATCTGTGGCCCGGGGGTTGGGGACAGCTGCTCTAGAACTGTTTTTTCCATCTATCTAGACTCTAGAATAATAAGGTTTAGGGTTAGGGATTAACAGACTTGATAATTCAGTTATCAAACATATGATTAAGATCTGAAATGATGGCTGAAAATATTTCATTATATTATAACTTGAAAAAAATTCAAGCGCTGTCGCACTGTTTGATGAACTGAGGCATAAATTTAATGTAAATACAGTAAAAAGATAAAACTTGTAATCTTTTCAACAGCAAAATGAACTTACTAAACCCGTGCATACACCTGTTGAAGTAGTGATAAAGGACTAAGCTAGTTGTGAAATCGCGCAGTCTTACTTAGCTATGGCATCGTCTCGGTCTCTGATCGCACTCTGGAGCTGCTCGCTGGGTTCTCGAACATCAGCCATTGTCCTCATTCGCTCGTTCTCTTCTCGGAGAGAGCGCATCTCTACAGAGAGCAGCGCCACCTGTGGATCATGCAGAGTGAATGCGAATGAAACATCCCTGTGAGATTGAGGCCATGTATTCAGGGTGCACGGTTTAATGGCAAAGTTAGACAACATGGTGCTCATGGGCGAGATATTTGTTTGACCTAGTTCGGCAGAGGATGGAGTGCGTGAGCAGCTTGTGTCATTTAAATCATGCAAGACGGCATTTTAAACCCACAGGAGAGCGTGAGCTGTCCTGGCAGAGAGAAGGTTGAACAAGGTTGAAGCAATGTCCCACATTAGAAAAAGCATGCATCAAATTCAAACTGATGCGCGACAGGGTGAGGACTACATCTGCTGCAATACGTCATCACAGTGTTAGACATGAGAAACTCCTTAATGCAGCGTTATTACCCCAGAAAGACAGGAAAGGATCTTGACTTCAGCTACATTTATTATCTAAATCTCTGACTGACATGCACATACATGATGCACACACATGGTTGTTTTACCTGGTTGTGCAGCTGCAGCAGCTCCTCTTCATTGCCGCGTGTTTTGTCCTGCTCCGTCTCATACAGCTCTCTGACTTCCCGCAACTCTTCTCCCAGTTTCCTCACCTGCTCCTCCAGAGCCTCCTCATCACTACGCCGTGAGCCCTTTGCACACAAAGCACACACGTTACAACAAAGACTTACCGTGGACAGTATCGGCTTTATGAGAAAGGAACTCATGTGTAAAGTGACGATGATTTCTTTAATGCTAAAAATATGCATTACATATTGTAAAGACAAAGTGAGGTGAGCATTGCCTGTTTAAAATAAAAACAGAGTAGTGGGAAAGTCTGTAGACATTCAGTGTACCTGTCTCCTGGCCTCCTCCATACATACTGATGATAATTTGAACCAAATACTTCAAATTTAGATTCATGACTCCATAAGACTGTTTCCCGTCCCTAAGTATGGCTTCCTGACAGCTACCCTTCAACTGAGACCATTTCTGATGGGGCTTCTCAGGTCCTGTGTCAGGTCTTTCCTGTTTCTGAAGGATGTGACTCTGGGATACTGCCCAACTTCTGCAGATAGCTTAGGCCAGGGGTGTCCAACTCCAGGCCTCAAGGCCCGGTGTCCTGCAGGTTTTAGATGTGTCCTTGATCCAACACAGCTGATTTAAATGGCTAAATTACCTCCTCAACATGTTTTGAAGTTCTCCTGGTAATGAACTAATCATTTGATTCAGGTGTGTTGACCCAGGGTGCTATCTAAAACCTGCAGGACACCGGCCCTTGAGGCCTGGAGTTGGACACAGCTGGCTTAGGCCCACCACTTCCACTTATCCAGTTTCCTCAGATTTTTTTAGGACACACTGCACACCAAGTGCCAAGTTTCATCTAATAGTTATAACAAATGTTTCTGTGACAGACTGCTAGCACCAAAGGGCCTAAAGATAAAATTTAAAATGGATTTCTTTGTCTGTTGTTCCTTCCTTGTGTACCTTTCTTATGCTTGAATGATTCACAGGTCAGTGTTAGGTGGCTTAGCAAACAAAAGAAGTATTCCTCTGAAAAGCCTGGAGAACTATTGATGAGAACAAGCAGTGGCTCAAGACTTTTGTCACACAGAAAATAAGCTGCTGTATTGCTGTGTACAGTACTACATAAATAGTTCTTCTTTTGAAATAATTCAATCGCCAAAAATTACTAGTAGTCCAAAATTAGTCATTATCTCACTTTTTCAGGTAACACCTAATATTAGTCTAACAGCAACAATGCTGACTGCCAGCGTGTTGCTCATTACCGTAGACTCATTGCCATCCAGCAGATTCTGAGTGAGCCTCCGTAGCTCTAGCAAGCTGGTGTGGAGGCTCCCAGTAGGCACATCCTTGGCTGAGGAAGTCTCAGAGGACTCGTCCATGGAGGAGTCAGTGGACAGCGCTGAATCCGTGACATCGTTTCCCCGCAGATGAGAGCAAAGTGAGCGAACTTCACAGTAGGCCTCCCATAGCTGAAGACGTAGCTGATTGATCAACAAGACAAGATAGTTTAGATTATTAGTCACCAACACTCCTGATGCTCACAGCGAGTTTAAACAAACTGACTGTGGATACGATCAGGCAGTCATAAACATCGCTACCTGCTCCCTCTCCTGCTCCTGCTCCTCCTGCTCCATACTTTGCTCTATCTCACACAGCAGGCTGGAAGGATGGGGGGTAAGAGTTTGGAGGCTGTGCTCCTCCGTCAGCTCCTCCAACCTAGCGGCCAGCTGCCTGTGGGACACCTGAACCTCCAGCAGCTCCAGCTGGCTCTGCCGCAACTGGACACGAGAAAGGAGTTAACTAAGACTTAACAGTGGCATTCATCTCATTTCCAACTCTATATGTTTATACTTGGGCTATATTAGAGTAGCTCTGGATGATAGATAGTTCAAAATCATTGTTATTTATGCAATACTGAACCTTAGTGGAGTTCATCAGCGCCTCCACTGTCTGAAACAAGTTTTACCTCCCTTTCTCCTTCTTTTAAGTAACTTTTTTCGGGTTGGCTATGCACATAAAAACTCACAGGGATTACTTGTTTATACACTGATGTAATAGTGTATATACAATACCACTACTGTAATAGCTAGATATGAATGAAAATAAGGGAAAGTAAAATAATCTAAAACCACTCTAATCATTTGTAATAATGATAATAGGAATAATGTACACTATCTACTAAGGTAGCAATTATTCCCTTCATTTATGTGTCCGTACCTGGAGGTCCTTCTCGTGACACTGCTTCTCCAGCACCAGCGTCCTCTCCCGGAGCTCATCCACAGTATTCTGCAGCAACTCGTTCTCCTCGAGCATGGCGTGCACTCGGTGCTCCGACTCCATCTTCCGTTCTGACAGCATCTTAATCTAGCATTTCAAACAGTGACAGTTAGACCCTGCGCTGTGGGAAGCAGGCGTTACATTTAGAATCCAAGGATTGCTCAGATTTCCTGGTCGATCGCAAACAAATGGGCAGCTATGGACCTGATTAAAGGCTGCATATTGTTTTTTCCCTGCCTGTGAGGGAAGCTGGGCTCTTACACAAGATTAAAAGCACTCCCACTGGCCTAAAGAATGTTCGTTGCCTAGCATGGGTGTCTGCATTGGTCGCCACCCTCGTCTTCAGGAATGTTTTGGTGATGCTTTAGCATCTACACAAAGTTTCCTAGCAGTGTACTGCTTACCGTGCCTGTGTAATGGCCTTATATTGAAGACACAAGATAGACTTCATGAATTGTCTTCCCTTGCAGCTGCCTGAGCAGCTTTGCCCATTAAACAAACATCAGCTCTGCTCATTTTTTATCCCTCCTGCTTCTGACCTACATCTGATAACCTACTTCGCAGCACAGGGAGCTTTCATGCAGAACAGTTGTTTTTACTGGCACATGTGCATCTACGTGATCAGGTTCTGGATATTTTGGGTAGTCTCTGCTTTCACCCTAACAGGCCAAAAAGCCATTAGTCATCAAGAACATGTCATATAAAGGCAAAGCATTGGAATAGGGGGAGCACCCAGACATTGCAGTATCTCTAAATATAGAGCAGGAGCCTTTTCTCCCAATTATAGCACAAGCTCTGCAGTCTGGGTGTTTTCTCCCTGGCTTTGAAGAGAAGCTGCGGAACAACCTGAACTCTTACAGCACTGACGTAGAGGACATATCCATTCAGATATGGCACAACTGACATCACAACACAGCTCATGCTCTGATAAAAACAAAAAAAAAGTATCCAAGCTTGGCCTCGGAAACAGGGATCGGCAAAAATGCTGCACACATAACATATTACATACTATAAAGGTGAAAAGAGTCAGCACTTTGCCCCATCATCAAGACACATGACAGGCAATTGCAAAAATCAAAACAAATATCAGCGCCTTCGCTGTTCCTGCTGTTTTACAGTGTGTCACATGCAGCATGCAGTCAGGCTGAGAGACGGTGCAGGGGAACCACTCACTTCTAGCCCTTGCTGCTCCAACCAAGAAGGAAGGAGGGTGAGGGGAATGGGAAATGGTGAGAAAGGCGAAAAAGATAAAGAAGAAAGGAAAGAAATCACACAAGTGCCTCGAGTTCAAAGTGATGATCATCCCCTGAGAAAAAAATAATTTATTAAGGGAAGAAAGACTTTTCTTTTTCTTTTTATCATTAGTGGAGACTTTAAAGCATGACTGTGACTTTTATTGAACAAGTGGACACTGTGGCTACAGGTGGTAATTGCAAGATAATGGCATACTGACTCTTTAAAGTCATCATCATTAGGCAAGCAAAGTGAGGGGACCGGATGTCAGATAAACAGCAACATTTATACTTACCTACCTCGCGATCGATTACAATTAAAACTAATGATGCATCTCGAGTCTCCCACTTAAATGTTTGAACTCGCTATACTAACTAAATAAAAGATGGACCATAGACTGTGCTGTAACTCATAACAAAGCCCTAGGTAAAGCCTCAGGTGAGACATGCAGTGGTTTCACTTTAGAGGCTGTTTTCTTATATACACTCCCTGGTCTACATGGTCTAAATATTTCAAAAACCCTACTGGGAAAATCCCAATAAATGAGCAATTTCTTGCTGATATCCCATGTCAGTGGAAAGCTGCTTTAGGCTGAGGCTAAGGGAAGGATGAGGGCATCGCTGACTTACAGCTTGTCAAACCTTGAAGCAGATGAGTTACAGCAACAGAAGACCACACCAGGTATCTCTTTTGTTAACTAAAAATAGGAAAGTGAGGCTACAATTCACACTGGCTCACCAAAATTGGACAAGACTGGAAAAGTGTTGTCTGATGAGTCCTGATTTCTGCTGCAACGTTCAGATGGTAGGGTTGGAATTTAGAGTAAACTAGAAAAATTAGCATTTCCTGCGAAAATGCAGTGTGGATGCTTTAAAGCTGAAGCTGTATGCAAAAACTAGCTGAAAAGGCTGAAAAGTTGCAGAAATTGTAAAAACTTTGCAGAAGCAAAGGAACTTTGCTAAAATGGAATAACTTAGCAGAACTGCAATATCTTAGAGGAAACATAATACTTGGCAGAAATACAATAGCATACCAGAACTTAGCAGAAATATTGTAACTTACCAGAAACATGATAACTTCTCAAAAATACAAGAATTTAGGAGAAATAATATAAGATAACAGAAAGAATGTATTTAGCCAAAAATACTTAAGCATTACAGAAACACTATGATTTAGAAAAATAGTACAACAGAGCAGAAATACTGTGATTTACCAGAGACACTGTGTTGAACTATGAATATTGTAATTTTAAATCAATACTATGTTTCAGCACAAATACTATAATTTGACAGAAATACTATAATTTGGCAGAAATACCATGTTTCAGCACAAATACTCTGGTTTAGCACAAATATTATAACATAGCAGAAATACAATTATATAGCAGAAATGCTATATTTAGAAAGAAAAATATAATATAGTAGAAATAGTATGATTTAGCAGAAATACTACAATATAGCATAATAACAATGATTTAGAACAAATACTATGATTGAACAGAATAGTAATAACTTAAGTGAAAATACTGGAAAATGTAAGATGACAAGCTGAAAAAAAAACGGAACATGGTTAAGTTCCCTCAAAACTAACTGTTATTCACCTGTGAAAAAAAAATAAAGAAATAAAAATAAATTTAAAAAACAAGAAGGAACAGCCAACAGATACACACAAAATCAAATATGTATACACAAATGCACAGAGAGAGAGACACACACAGAGGGTCTATGCCAGTCAACCAGTCTGAATATATTATATTTTTTCCAACAATGAGATGCTGCCCTAAAGAGGGTCTCTCTCTCTCTCTCTCTCTCTCTCTCTCTCTTTCTCTCTCTCTCTCTCACACACAAGATCCAATTCAGTCAACCAGTCTAAATATATTGAATTTGAATCTTACAATGAGATCATCCCATAAAAAGGCTTTCTCTCTCTCTCTGTCACACACACACACACACACACACACACACACACACACACACACACACACACACACACACACACACACACACACACACACAGGGAGAGAGAAGCAAGTTTCATGCTCAGTCAAGCAGCCTGGGAGCTGCTCAATTTGAATCCACCAATCAGAGAGCCTGTGCACTTTTTCCCGCCAAAACAGGTGCACGCAGCACAAAGAGACACAGGATTTTTGCAGTCTATTTCTCGTAATGACGACTCCCCTCAAACAAATGACCATAATTTCCTAACCGTAGGGGCTAGAACGGTCATTCTTACACCGTTTTGTTCAGAAGAGATGGGGGAATCTTAAAGTGTTGACAATTTATCATTAAAATATGAATTATTAAAGATATTTGACTTCTAATGCACCATAACTGAGTAGAGCAAAGCAAAAACTGCCTTGACTTGCCCTCAAACAACGCTTTCTAACTCTAAATCTATTTGGAGTATCGATATCATTCTTTCACCGTAAGAGACAGCAGGCTTTGGTGAACAATCATGGAAATTTTCAGGTCTCTGTGGAAATCCATTAAAAAGATATGACGAGAGAAAAAAGTGGTTCATTTCCAGAGTTTGAAATCTGAAGAAATCTGAGCGAAGGACAAATTTCCTACTCTCAAACAAGTCTAACTCATTTCAGAACGGCAATAGGTGAGAAAAAAATTCTTGAATTGTGAGCGTCAGGAGTGTCTGAAGATATACTGGGACAAGCCTTATGTCTTAACTTTGCTTCGTTAAGGAGATATGACGATTGGAATATGCCTCTCATTACAGAAATCAAGCGGTGATTTTGAACAAGCTCTCCATTGACTTTCTATGGAGAGTTTTGCGACTTTGTGTTGGTCTGAGGAGATTTGCCAAAATTCTATAAATCCCACAACAATGATAGTGACATTTTCGGAAAGCCAGCAAAAATACCTACGTTTTGATGTATAATTTGTGGAAGTTGAGTGAAAATTGAGCAAGTAGCAAGAAGTTGTTCGGACATGAAGAGAAGACTGCAAAACCTTCAGTGGCACACTGGAAGCCAAGTGCATAGCAACCATAACAACGCATGTATTTTGTGAAAAATCACAATTTTGCAACTGAAAACTTTAAGAGGCATAAAAGTAAAACGGTAAAAGATTTGAAAAAGCTGATTTATACCTGAATAGCCCAATAATTTGAGAACATTTTAAAGTTTGAATGCTTGTTCTACGTGAAAATATGAGGAAGTAGTTAAGTTTCGAAAACAAGCAAATTTTAGCAGAATTGCAGAAGTTTCCCATTCATTTCAATGGGACAAATTAAGCTTAATATTTTAAAAAGTATAATAGTGAAAAATACCAAAAGACATAGCACACATTAGCAGAAATAGCAGAATAGTTTAAAATTTGAACGGTGAAAATCGACTGAAAATTGTGGAAGTAGTTAAGTGCCAAAATGTGTACGGAAGTCCCAAGAGGAACTCAATAGTGTGGATGCTTAAAGCATCCACACAATAACATGAAGGTATGGATCCATCCTGTCATGAATCAGCAGGTCAGGCTGGTATTGGTGGTTTAATGGTGTGGGGATATTTTCTTGGCACATTTTAGCCCCTTTTATGAATTACTCCTATTACACATGGAGTATTAATTATATGCCAAAGCTTGAGTATTGTTCCTGACCACGTCCATCCATTAAAGGTCAGAGTATGTCACAAAACTCAAATGATCTCAAATTGGTTGGCTGTACTTAAATGACCTTTGCTGTCACCAAATCACAATCCAATAGAGTAAATTGGGATTGCAGTGGAACAGGATTTTCATTATGAATGTGCAGTTGAGAAACCTGCTGCAACTGTGTGACGCTATGATGTCAATATGGACCAAATTCTCTGAGGAATGGTCCCAGCATCATTTTGAATCTGTGCCACAAAGAATTGAAGCAGCTCTGAATCAAAAGGGAACTAGCAAGTTGTACCTAATGAAGTGCCCTGTGAGTGTATCTCTGACAAGAATGACTTCATGCAGTGCACTGTAAGTAAAGAAATAGTGAAAATATGAAATATTTAAATAGCTGCGTGTATGTTTGCGATAGTTTCCAGCCAGCAGAATATCATCAGCATCCAAGGGCAATGTCCACACTAGCTATTTAGCTATTTTAGCTAGATTAGCTATTTTAGTTTAGCTGTCTAGATTAGCAATCTTAGCCTAGCCATGCGGATTTTCTTTCCTTTTTAAATCAACCACTGATGTTAATGTGACATGCATGTGGCACAGTTTGGCGCTGGTGCGTATTAAAGCGCCATCTTCAGTATAAATTTTTTTTTAGATAAGTGGTGACTGGCATAACGCGTTTTAAATGTAAATGCAAAATCCAACATTTCTGGTAAGTGTATAACTTGCCTTACTTGACTTGGGCCTGTCAAAAACAGTGTACTACATGGTTGTGGACAAAATGAAGTATCTGAACAGACCAGCTTATTCAAAAAATTGTACAGTCTTGCTTTAACTTCCCTTGAGTTCTGACGACACCCTACAGTTCTTAGAAATGACTTAAATTGCTTCTACTATAGGCACCATGATTTTTTAACTCTTAAGTACCTAAGATAAATGTTCCTGTTAGAAGTTCTAGTCAGCTTTAGGGGGAGTTTTCTCACTTTGTGCATGTTCAATCAACTGTACTTGTTATGAAGTTATGTATACAGTAGACGGGATGCACACAAGGCTGACCTCAGCCTGTAGAGTCTCTAGTCGTGTCATGTGCTGGCGTGTGGACACACTCTTCTCCCTGAAGTCATCCCGTAATGAATGGACCTGAGTGGACAGCTGCCTCTCCACCTCTGCAGCCTGGACAAAGACAGAAAGGGAAGGACAGAAACTGAGCTTAAAAGAGGCCTGCTTTTAGTTTGAAAGAATACAATTTAGCACTGTAAAATGTTGCTCATGTAAGCGTTGTTCGTGGTAATACTGGCATTAAAAATCAATGTTAACGTGTTGCAGAACTTGATAACTTAAATTAGAATACTGGCACTGCAACTCTTTTGTCTTTTCTCCCCCATGGTGACTCATTGGAGGCTAACACATGCAGACACTCAAACACATTGCTGTTCAGATTGCACTCACACTGTGTTAGTGACACTGACGTGCTGTAAATCAGCCCTCCCCAGTCTGTTTTGGTAAATGGTGCATTTAATAGCTGGTTCTCTAAAAGCACAAATTCACCCACAAGTCATGGCCCTTGCTAAAAGCCTCAAACAACAGAAATGATCTGCTCGCTATTTGTGCAATCCAGTGAAGCAGCAGCAGCAGCCTTAGTGCATCACTAGAGCTTATTGGACAGGTGGGATCAGACCACACAGAGCCAGGCTGTGCATCATTAGCATAAAGCTGCACTCAGGAAGCTACATTTTGCATTATCATCACTGCCATGGCAACAGCAAAATCCTAAAAAGCATACTTTATCTCTCTCAGGAGATACTGAAAATTGAGTAAATGGACTAACAAAAGAAAAACTAGAAGCAGGAAGTCAGTTTATATTTCCTTATTTTTGTTGTCTTTTAATCACCGAGTGTTGAATGAAAGTGAGGATGACTTATTGCATCGATATCAATAAAAGCCTCTAGATGGCACTACACGCTGCTGCAGCTTTTTGAGGCGCTCACAGAGAGATGAAAGGGCTCAACAGCTGGGCTGTACATGCATCAGGCCATTTTAGTTCACTTCTGTTTGTAAAGCAGCACTGTTTGTGGTGTCAGTGTTCTTTGGGAAAGTCTCTAAGGACAGGCTGCCATTATGACCATTTCTGAGGCTCCACTCTGAACAACACCTAACAACACAGTGTAAGCACCATGACTACTCATGTTTCTACTGCTTACCTGCAAAGGCCTATTTACCTTTAAATAAATCAGTTTATCATCCACTTCAATCCATCATGAATTCCAAAAGCACACAGCGCTAAAAAAAAATCCTGATTTACAGAACTTAGCGCCTCATGGACAATCAAATCCTTCCCTGCATGCATATGACCTGGATTAAATAATGAAAATGGGGGTTGCTATATGTTATTCTTTTAGAACAAGTCAATAATGTTTACATCAGAAGGGCAAAAAGTAAAAATAAGTTGAAAAGTGAAAGTTAAGCTTTCCTTCAGAAAACATTGTGGTACTGATGGTCTAGAATAATCTCTGGATCCAGATAAGTTTGTGATATATTTGCAAACATGATTCAGGTCCCGACTAACTCTAAAGGTTTAATCACTTCTAAGCTGAACAAGCACCATCTCTTAACTTTTTGAGTAATCCTACCAACAAGTAGATAAACTGAACCAATCGCATGAACTACTTGGCAGAGCAGTGATGACTAAGTGATGGCTGAGCAATAACTTTAGTTTTTATAGGTCTAATTATTCATGTGTCAGCTTTGCACCTGGTACTTGAACACAGAATTGAAAACAAGCATGCTTTGTGTGCCATGCTGTAATAAAGGAGCCGAATGAGCTTTTATGAATCAAAAAAATATGGTGTGGGAAACCTTCTTTTTACTTTTTACAAGAACCAACGGTGGATGTATATAACTTGGGAAAGCAGAGGGATAAAAAACTCCAAGTTATATCCCAAACACCAAAGATTCATGGATGTTTTGTCGGCTAAATGTGATTTCCATGGAGTTTTTCCCCCTCGTAACACTTGTTTCTCTTTCCTGAACTGAGTGGTTTCATTCATATTTCAGGGCTGCTCAGGTGTGTGTGTGTTTCTTTATGTGTGATACCTCTAATCTACACGTTCTTTCAACTAGAGAATTTTTTGTCATAGTTTGTCATTAATTAGACTGTAATAATTGTCCTTTTAACATTTTGTTCAACAAGTGTTTGTTGGTTGGGTAGTCAATGTAGTTGACTCTTTGTAAACCTGTTGACAAACTACAGTCATGTTTTCTGAAATAACACAAAAGGACACCTTTTTCAAACAATGTAAATGCAGGTATGGGATATGTCATTCCAAAAAACTTGCTGGGAAAAAGGAAAACATACAAATACTTGACAGTCTGATCAGTTTAGTTCAGTCAAAAAGCCCAGATGTACTTATCTGGATGAACACTACATAGTGCCGTTGCCTTTGAGTGGAAAACAGGGGCAGGTAGCAGGAGCCAGTGTGACAAGCAGGCCAATGTGACATCTGACCCACTGGCCCAACAAGCTGACAGATTGAAATCGTTTTGGGCAAACCGCAGAATCGACCGTGAAGTTCCAAACAGTCACTTAATCTGTGCATAAACTCCTCAGATTCCAGATCAAGTATTATCAACATGACAGGACAAACTGGGGGGAAAAGAAATCAGACTGCTGCGACTGAATCCAGGGCACCAAAGTAGGGCTGAACAGAGAGACGTGTTACTGTAAAGCCTCTTTACTCTGGACATCACTTCCGGTAAATACGTGACATTCGCTTTTCCAAAGGTGGCAGGAGGAAGAGGAGGAGAGTCACTGCTGCTGATTCTGTTTGGGGCTTTCTGTGCAGGACCCGATTCAGGTGCATCAAGGGTCTTGGGTGACACAAGCTGGCATCAAACTATCTGTATCCTTGTACCATTCTGTAGAGCACATTCCCATGGTAACAACACAGAGGGTTTCAATTTGCATGTCACTCTGGTTGTCATAGCAACCGCAGAGAAGTGGGATTGGCGGAGCTGCGACTTGGGGTCTCAGTACTTGTGGTATTTTCCGCATTCTCTTTCTCAGAGCGCCGTTCCTTGCATGGAAGGAGGAACCCTCCGTCTTAAACAGTTGCATAACAAATCCCACGTGACAATACGTGAGTGCGACAGCAGATCTTATAGGTGCTCCAGCAACTGCTCCATATGGTGTCAGCAAACGAATGGACAGATGAGCAGCACTGGCTGGAGTTTATAAATGTAAGGTTTGAACTAACCTGACAGGTAAATTTAAGCAAGTGATGAGGAAAAAAATTGCACTGACTCCTCCTGTACAGCCTCAAATGAATCAAACACAACATTCATGGGTGAGTCCATGTTTCATAAGTGAACTCTGAACGTTGAGGGAAGTAGAAGTGACCCCAAACATAAAGCGTGACACTTTTTTTTGACAGAGTCAGGGCACCCTCTGCTTTCTCCCAGCCTGTGTGGTAATGTAATTACAGAAAGGTCCCTTTTCCTGCTTGTTCGCTCTGATCAGATTAAGCCCGATGAGATTGGTTGCCCTGACACTCCAGACCCACGGAAACAAGCACACACCTCCTGAATCAATGACAGCCTATTTTCTCTGAGTGCACTGAAATAACATATAGCATTAATAGTCAGATCTGGACTCATTCAAAACACATACACACAAATATAGTGGCCAGACAGAAGAAAACCATGAAGGAGGGGACTATTTTTATGATCTTCTTTGCTCAAATACCAGCGTTACCTGCTGCTGTTATTAATTAAGTAGAGTATGGATTGAAGTTGTTTTGGTTCCTGACTTAATGCATATAGCAAGGCTATTAGCTTGGATTATAGCTAATCCCTTCAGGACCGTATCTTACCCCATGACTTACATCACTTCCTATGAAGTGCCCTGGGTTGTCAAGGTCATCTCACTGGAGCCAAATGAAAAGAGCCTGTTAAGAGCTGATCCCTGTGTTGTTAAAAGAGCACAACACTGTTTTCTTGTATTTGCCTGTAGGTTTTACTTCCTCTGAAAAGCTGGCCATTTTACATAAACAGACTTTTTAATGGGCAAATGTATAAATAAAAGCATAAATCATGAAATATTTAGCATTTAAAGAAAATAACTCTAAAAAAGCTGAGATCAATTCACAAATTGACCTTAATGTGATTCACCAGAGAAATAAAAGCTAAAATAAACCTGCAAATATAATTAATGCTAATGATTTCTCTATTACTTTTTTTGTTGCTTCTACATTTTGTAAATCCATATATATATGCTTTATTGGCAAACAGGTCTGATTTTGATCTCTGTGATTAAATTAGAGACAAGGCTGGATTTTCCGTGGCGTTGTGTCTGGTCCACTTGTTTGTGCAGTGATGTATAACACTTTTGCAAGAAAAGGTGCAAGGCTATGTAAAATCTAAACAAGAATGGCCAGTTCAAATATAGCTTATCAAATATAGAAACTCAGACATTTTGATAACATAACGCATTTAGTGCATTGACGACTAGGAAAATATTATATCTTGGATTTTTATTTTTTTGTTTTTTGTTTGTTTGTTTGTTCGGGAGGGGGGGGGGGGGGGTATTTGGTGAGATCTCACTGTTTGGGTGGAGGCTTTGGGAATACTATGACCTGACTATCTACTGATGGTACTGGAAATTTCAGCTCTATGATAAGTCACAAGGACAGTTTGCAGCTTACTGATAGTCAAGAGACATACTGTGCTTCCTTATAAGAAGTATGTACTGAACCTGTGTGTGTTATTAGACCTTTAGAACTGGATGACCAGCCCTGCTGTAACATGTAACTTTCTCTTTGACATTAAGTGACCACAATACTGCACAGTATATTTCTGAGGAAAAACTCTGTCTCATCATAACAAATAGTGCAATAAGTAAAGTAACAGCTCACAAATGCAATTTAAAGCACTACAAAAAACCAAAAACACGCAGGCCCATTTAGGCCTATTAAGGAACTGTCTTGCTTGTCACCAGCACAGTGATCAAATCCCACCATCAATTCCAGTAGAAGAGTCCATTAGTTACTGTGCTCGATGTCACAGGTGGCTTGCATGTTTGCAAAGACACCATAAGTGCTGTTTATTATACACAGGGTTTAGAGAGACATCTGCCATCCACACATTAACCATTGTGCACATCATCCAATCACATGGCTCCACAATGAAAACTAAACAAAAATAATAGTTTGTGAGCTGTGCCCGCCCACCTGCACGCTAGACTTTTGCATTTGTTTCCAAAATCCAACTTTTCAGTTTTCCAACTGTACCTTAGTAAAACAAGTGATGCAACACAGTGAAATGTGTCACTGTCCCAACTATTTTCAAACGTTATGTCAGAATGAAGTGAAAAATTTTGAAATATAATCTAATTTCTCAGTTGCAACATCTGGCATGTCTTCAATTAAAAATGAATGATGATTGCACAGCATCCCAAATTTTTTTTTTTTTTAGTAATCAGCAACGTGATTGAAAACAATTAGTAGACGTGCTTCATTGTGATTTTTAGGAGGCATGGCTTACGCAACAGTGACAAGCTAGTTATCACTTAGCCAACTTATTTAACAGGGTTAATAGGACAACATATAGATCTACTTTTATTATGAATCTGTTTCACTAGCAAATTTAACCATTACAAGAAACAGGTCAGATGAAAATGAAAGGCCTTCTGTGGCTTTACTACTGCACAGTTTCCTCGGGGTAGCCTTACATTCCCTCCATTCATCCAGACATGTAAACAGCTAATATTACTTAGTCACAGGCCATTGCTTAGTAATGAGCCCAGACAGAAAGAGAAAGAAAAAGAAGAAAGACGCAAAGAAGAAAGAAGAAAGTGAGATGGTGGGAGCACTGTGGCTGACCTCATTATTTTTACTAACCAGTAGGTCTTCCTCTGTCTGCCCAGCACCCTGAATCATGAGATCTGGATCGATGCAGTCAATTTGTTCTCGTGAATTTCCCTGAGACCACAAGATCTGCTGTCCTCCTCAAAACATAACACAGACCACTTCTGGGAATATCTTCAAAGTTTCCCATGCCAGGATTTCAGTGAAATTAAATCCAGTTTAATTATTCTAAGTGCCTACTTTTGCTGCAATCCACAGTAACTGACTTGTCCAGCATCGCCCTTTGATTGCAATGCGATCATGGTGTTGGAGCAAAACAGCTCAGGAAGCCGATTTAACCTGATGAAGATGAGGGGGAAAACTGTGGGTTAAAAATCAACTGCACTGGGCCTTTCCCATGTGCCTGGGAGCAGATCATATCTTCTCCCAGGAGGGGAAACAAGCACAATCCTGAGCGTCATCAGAGGCAGTAGTGACGGCATTATCGAAGCACCTGTACAGGCCTGTCAGTTGTTCTGTACAGGGGCCTTGGGGCACCTTTAATTGTAGCTTCAGCACCCACTGTAAATCTACATGACACCAGTCAGTACAATGATGCCTCTGTTTACAGCCTTCATTTTGTAACACTAGCCTGACAGGTGCTGTATGTTTCTCTCATGTGCGAGACGAGCAGGATCAGGGGCGTTTCAAGAGTAAAAAAAAAAAAATCATAAAATTCTGTCTGAAATAAATATAAAACCCTACCACTTGACAGATTTCCAGCCTCCATAAACATGAACTCTAACACACAGCTGGCCTGTAAGAAGTGATGGCAGCGACACTGATTCAACAGCGAGGTACTGGATCTATGAAACGAATGATGCTTCACAGGTCCTTTGTTTAAAGGTCACTTTTAAAAAGCAAAGAAGTTATAAAGGAGACAGAAAGTGGACCAAACCACTGTTAGGCATATGAGGGGGAGTCGATTTTTTCAACATGTAGAATATATAGTTGTTCATCGGCTATAATTAGCACAAAAGGACTTCAGGGCATATTGTTACATTGCTAAATATCATACTTAAGATAATGCATTAAGGTAGACGACACAAAGAAAGGGGGATCTGGCCTCCACCGTCCCCCCATGATCTCCACCAACGGTTACACTGATATGACAATTCAATTCTGGGAGGGGGCAATCAAATTTCATGTGCAAAGGAACAGGGCACACCACAAGCCACCAAATCTAGCCACAAACACAAGCAGCATTCTGGTCTGTGAAAGCACAGCATTCCTATGACATCAGTTATTAAATACGATGACCTTTAACCACCAAGCAGAACATAAATAATATTAAACCGTTGTTTATTAAGTGGCGGTGCAATTATCACAGAGGTGAACAGTGTGAATAAAAGGACACTCTAATAGAGCAATTAAGTGTGCACTCGGTCTGAATAGAGGCTGCTTGTTTTGATGTTGATTGAACAGATTGAGGTGTTGTACTGAGCTCCTTAGGAAGGCTTAATCAGCTCTGGCTACAAACATTAGCATTCTCACTTCTGTCAGTCTCCACCTGCTGTCAGACTCAGTTTACCCTAATGTGTTTCCAGTATATCCAACAAGGATAGAGCCTGAAGCTTTCATGGTGACCCCGATCGCTGCTATATTATACATCTGCGTGCTCATCTACTGTAATGTGTCTGTCAGGAGATCTGCTATGAGACCTTTTCTACTGTGCCAGTCATAATAACTGCACTCAAATTACCTGTCAATATGCAGAGTGCTATTGCATAAGTGTGCAGTCCAATCGTTCTAAATTATTCCGCTTAAGACCTGGAAGCTACACTTTTATATTGATGAGTTAGCATAATTCAGGTGAAGTCAGAGAGAGATGGGCTGAATAAAGATAGATCCACCCTGAGGGGTGATGAATCCTCACTTGGCTGAGCACCTTATGTCATACCAGCCAGGCAAACTGAGTTGTGGCCTCACTGGCCCTGAAGCCAGGCCAGAGAGAAACACTTATTCAGATACACAGATGCACATACTGGCATTTCTGTGAGTCGTGTTTCTAGGTGGGGTGGAAGGGCATTTACAGCGGCTTTAAGACCATGTGATTTGATGAGTCAAAGCCCAGACTAAATCTTCCTTGAGGGTGGCCCAGAGAGCCTGAAGCAACACATTTGAAGCACAAACATGCACACAAGCACACAGGCTGAAGCATTCCTCACCCTACTGAGTTGCTCCAGCAGTCTGTGGTTCTGTTCTGAGAGCTCGCTGATGGCCTTGGTCTTGTCCCTGTCAGCTTCTTTCAGCTGGACTTGCTGTCGCTCCAGCTCGCCCTGCAGCTGCTGGACATCCGTCTCCAGCTCGGCCACCCGGCCTTCCCATTCCCCCTCCCGGCTTTCCAGACGCCGTCGCAGCTCATGCTTCTCTTGCTCCAGGTGCTGCATTATGTTGACAAGAAGAAGAGGTCATCATGTTTAAAACCCTTAACTTTAAACACAAGTACCAAAAAAGACTATTGGGGGTTTGACAATGACAAATACTGGTGGTTCTATGGACTGAGAAAGTAAATCTGTCTTGGGCAAACACATTAGAGTATTGGTGGTTAAAAAGCAAACAAAAAAAAAGTTGAGACTGGAAACACCAGTTGAATCCACTGAACAGATATGACCCTAGCTATTGGAGTGACAGTTCAGATAATAAGATGCTTCTTTTTTCTGCAGTTAGCAGTGGACAGATGTGCATTGCACCACCAGCAGCTGCCAGCTGTTATGGTCCTAGGATCAAGCAATCACAAAAAAGAGGTATCACATAGACTCAAAACAAAACAACATCAAGCACTGCCAAAAAAAAATGAAACAACATCAATAATAAGGAGATGTTAGGGCTCAGCTTCTCTGAGGATAAATATGGATCAAAGGGATGAACAGATGTACAGCAGATACACTAGGCCAGGATTAGTCCCTGTGTTTTTTCATGTGATTTGTTTTTTCTCGGCCCATGTGCCTGGTTGTTCGAAACATTTGGAAAACAACAAGAACTAAAGATCAGCTGTGAAGCCTTCGTTGTAAACATGATGAGTTTATAGTGAATGCTGTGCTGGTCACTCTAGCCATAGACTGGACTGAGCAGCATGCCTATCTACACTGTATACTATAACTAGGCTTGGAGCACATAACTTGCAAGTCTGCAGGCAGCATTTGTTGCTGAGTTTGTTTCCAAACAAGGCCTAAACTTGACACAAACCAAAACGATACTTGAATTAAAACTTGTCAGGCGTACTTTCTTTAGATTACCTCCAATTTCTCGTTGAGATCTTTGTGCATTTTCTCATATTGCTTGGTCAAGTCTTGGTTTCTCTCCAGCAACGCTTTGCCGAGTTTAGCAGCTAAAACCAAGTCTTTTTCCTTTTGGCGAAAGAGCGTCAGCAAGTCTGCGTTATGCCCCACCGCAGGCGTGTCTGGGTCTGACAGCTGCTCCTCACCTCCCCGCTCCCCGGTAAGCATGGCCAGTTCCTCCTCCAAGGCCATCCCGAGGCCTCCGGAACCGGCGTGCCGCAGCGGATGACCCTGAAAGCCGCCGGGCTCCTGAGCGGTGGGGCTACCCCGGGACTCCATGCAGTCGCTGTCCAGCTCCAGTGGTGCTGAAACCACGGCAGACGTCTGCAGGTCTAGGCAGAACGCGGACATCGCCGCCCGGCGGAGGAGAGGCCAACAGATTACAGCCGACTGATTTCACACCGGATAAACCCACCCTGCTCCGACTGTGTTGGGCTGACCGGGCCGGCTTCTAATCAACAATTCATCCATTATCGTCGCTCTTCGGATCCCGTGGTGTTTAAAAAGTGCTGCCTTCCCAATTTCCTCACGTCCCCCTCTCCTCGTTAACCTACCAGCCGCAACGGTGGCTCTGATTGAATCCCAGCAAACACCGCCTCCTCTGCAGCTCACTGACTGCTTGTTTATGATTGCTCACAACAAAATATTTTTATCCCGGTATGAACCGCCTCAGTGAATTCTTCGCAGCTGTCGGTCGGTCAGGGTCCATCCCGTCTCGGGGTCCTGGATCCCCCATAATGATCGGCCTCCACACCGGAGGAACTTAGCAGCCAAACATGATAAGCGCGATCACGATGCCTCTCAACCTCCTTCCTTTCCTAATGCGCGTTCCCGCCACGGCCGTGACGCCAGCTGAAACCTGTTACAAACGAGCAGCCGATTGGGTGAAAATGATAGCGCCATATTTTGGTGCTTCACACACACATCTGTGACATCCAGTAAATGAACACGTGAAGGGATAAAATGAAAACACTGTGCTGCCTTTAGTAGTGCAGGAGCCTAAAACCTACACACATAAGCGGGCACTTAAAAACAACAACAACAACAAAAAAAAAAATACAACCTTTTTTTACATTGATTAATTTAAACTTAAGCTTTCACGATTTTTAAAAAAAGAATCTTTCAACTTGATCGCTTGGTCCAAATAAATAGGCTGGTAAACATGGATTTATGTAAATGAACAAAAGGTAAATAAAAACAAAGAAAAGGTTAAAAAAGAATCTTGACTATTACCTACATAAACCCATCTTGCCACAGTTTGTGGGTATGTTTGACTACAGGTGTAGCTGGATTACAGTGTCAGAGGATGTTCAGGGGTATTTCTGGCAAAAATAGTCTGCAACACGAAGTTATCACGATATTTGATGACGCGCACATTTACAGTCTAGGTTCAAAATGTAATACCAAATCAAAGTGACCAGTAAGGTTATCATATTACGTTTTGTTATGAATTCGTTTATTTGAAAAAAATGTAATTATTTACACCATAAGATACATATGATACATTTTGGGGAATGAGTAAGTTTATAACTTGTTTTTGGTTCTTTGAAAAATGCACGCAGCCTCTCAGATGTTTCTAGAGAAGCTAATTAGCATAATGAGCTAACAGCTGTCTGTGAAATGAAATGTCTGTACACAGTGTATCAAGATATAGCTAATTTAATTGTTGTCAAATTTACACAAATTTAGCATTAGGCTATATTAATTAGTAGTTATAAATAGGTGCTGCGACCTCCGTCCACCCAGCAGTTTGATGTCTTCCAAAAGCGCCCACTAAATATAAACTAACACAAATCATAAGGAAGAAAATGGAGAAATACATGATGGGAAACTGCTTATTAACTGCTTTAAGAGATAAATTCAGGGTAAGTTGATAAATAAAGGATTAAGCGCACAGGGATTAGGTTTAGGGTCATGTGTTTACAAGTTAAAGGTTTTTAATGGACTCGCTGAGTCCTTCACAGATACTGTAATATGTGTGTATGTAGTAATGAGGGGGATGGGGTTAAAGATGGGGTTGGGGTCCTACAAACAAAGGCTCTACTGGGAGCACAAAAGAAGTGGGTCACGGCCTGCTGGCCCACCATGGCCCAACTTTGTGGATGGGGGTGCCACCATAGCTCAGTGGATAAACTCTGCTTTGATAAACCTAAGCTTAATGAATTTATCCGTATTAATATTATATTATATTGTTTGCAAATATAGGGAAAAATATTAACATCTGTTCTATGGATAAATAGTTGTACAGTTGCCTAAAGTCTCTTTATATTGTAAGGTAAACACTCTACAATAATAGAGAGAAAATACCAACAATTACACGACCACCTATGAGCAAGCACTTTGGCGACAGTGAGAAGGAAAAACGTACTTTTAATAGGAAGAAACGTCTGGCAGAACCAGGCTCAGGGAGTGGCATCTGCCATTGGGAAAGAGGTTAGAGAGACAGGACAAAAGACACACTGTGGAAGAAAGCCTAACTAAGGTCGGGCAGAAGGATTTTAAATTATTCTTTGTTAGTATAAGTTTATTAATTTTCCTTTTATTTTTTGATAATCATTTTTAAGGTTTAAGTAAATGCAAACCCCCTGGCTCAAAAACAAGGTTTGAAACCTTTTCCAGTTTTTAATAGAGGGTAAAAATTTCTTCAGAGTATACCAACGTTTTTATATGCAAGAAAAATCATGAAAAAATTAATCTTTTTTCTTTTTCTTCTACTTCTTTTTTTGACTAATAAGGGATTAATCAACTGCTTAAAGCCTATTATTAGGGCTGATGATCAAAGGGACACAAATCAGACCAACCCCGGTGGTTCTTTATTATAGACTGTGGCTCCCTCTGTGGAAAAGATGATGATATTACATTCACCTTCCCCAAGTGATGAATAAGAGATGATCATCCTACTTTCACTACTTGCAGCTCTCTTCCTGCAGATCTGAAAAGTATTTTAGGATTGTGATGTGTTATAAATATTTATGCTATAAAACTGTATCTGAGCTCTTTCTGAATCATTGCCAATCCCTTTGTGTACAAAATGTTTTGAAACAAGTGAAGGTTATTATAGAGATTCATGACCAAAATATGTAAATTGTTGACATATTCTGTGAAGCTTCAGTATTTAGAAGCAGTCGGAACGACCAACAAAAGAAGACGAAGAGCTTTCTGCCTGTGCTGGATTGTGAGTGACAATTCTCCATCCCCTTTTCACGTCAGTTGCCTAATTAACTGATTGAGTAATCAATTTTAAAATCCTCTAAAGAGCAAAATTAGCTCCCTTAATAGTGACAGTTTGGAGTGAATATGAGCAGAGTCTTTTAGTACTTTGTGTTCTGTGCTTATGTAACACCAACCCTTAGTCATACAGGCCTGACTTTGCCTTTTTTTTTTTTCAACTGATGCAAGGTTTGGCTTCCTGTTATGTAACAGAACCAGGCTCTTCAAACCTCTAGATTACTGTATTTCTCCGTGATAGCCCTCACCCTAAACCAACATAGCAGAACATACAGAATGCAGAAATGATGCTATATAAAATATTTTGCCAGTGGGTGGCAGTGTTTTTGCACTGCTCCTTCTGGTCAATGACTTGGAAAGCTTGTAACACCTGCAGAAGAGGTACTGCTCTTTCTGGGAATTTCAGTTTTTCCCTGTTGATAGTTTCTGCCATTCGTATGCTCAATAATATTTCCTAATGTTTACAGGAACAAAATAACCCCTAAATTCAAGAATCCTGTGCTTGCTCGCTTTAAAACAATTTGACACCAATCATCAGTCAATACAATATGGATGGTGGTCCATCCATATTACTTAATGCATGAGCAGTGGTGTACATTACAGTGAAATACAAGTGAAAACAGCCTTGGAAAAGGCCTGTTATTTTCCATCTTCACTTCAGAATTAAGCTGTGGTCTTAGACACATACAATACCTTGTTGCTAGGTAACATCAGTATGATGCCTGTGCTCAGCCCAGTACTCAAGATCACTTTGAAAATGCACCCTTATTTCACACTAATGCCAGTAAATTATGCTAACTAAAATATTCCATGAACAGTTTTGTCAGTAAATTGACTTCATTGTGACTTTAATGTTAATTGTAATCAGACTAACTTGTAATGACAGGTAAAATTTTACCATTTTATTCAATGTAGATCCACACTTGTATATATATTAGCTATAAAGGTTGGGAAAAGTACCAAGTGGAAACTTTACATACCTTTAATAACATGCTGGATTGTGCAGTGGCGTAAGCTAGAAGTAGCTCTATTTATAAATCATCACACATTTTTTCCTTCAGATATTTAAGGATCAACAAAACAAACATTATGTAATACTCTACTCCACAGATTTTGGTTTTCAGGTTTCCATAGCAGGTGTGTGTGCGCTATTTCTGAGTGTCATCCCAAGGTCTGTATGCTGAACTCTATAATTAAGGGCTCTTCCTGTATGTGTGCTTTTGCAAACACAGGCTGTTTCACAGTAACTGAAACAATGTAAAAGTGTTGTTAATGCACCAGATTCAAGGAGCAAAGAGGCAAAACTGGTCCGTTACCTACAGCAAGGAGGATGTGCAGAGTTGGAGATGAGAAAGTGGAGGTGTGAGCTGATTCAAGGCCAACATATGGGGGTATGCAGGCCTTAAGAAAGAAAAAAGATGGCTTTTGTTACACAACTAAGTCAGTGATTTCATAACCTTTTTTTAAGTATGAAAGACACGGAGATCTAATTAGCAGCCATAACAAAGCATAAGTGAGTACTTCCCATGTTCTCTGTCTGCCACTGATTACTGTCACACGCACTAAATGTACAGTACTGTATTTTCACCTTGATAGCATTTTGTCCCTTCTGTTGCGTTGATGTAGTACTGCTTGCCAGGTTAGGTTCTGCCATCTGTTACAGAGTGTGTAATCTGTCACTGTGTGCGTGTAGTTTGCAAGTCAGTGCCACGGTGACGTGTCACTTAGATTGCCAGACACCAGGGACCTTGTTAAGTTGTGACATGACATGTACCATTATTCTGTTAGCCCATGTGCAATAATACTTTCATGTATATTGCACCTGGTTTCAGTACTTTAAGTGTACTTTGTTACAGAGCTATTAGACACCATTATGGTTTACTGCTTCTATTGGGCCTTACTGGGTTTAAGCTAAAAGAGGGAAAATATATGTGAAAATGCAACATGTGGCTGACTCAGCTGTTCACAGCTCCTGCCTTTATGTGGGAAAAGTCTTTCACAGTCCACGCAAATGGGCTGATTAATTACTTTGCTGATTTAAAGTAATTTAAAAAAGATTACTATTGTAGGTTACAAACCATATTTGGCCGACAACCTTGGAGTACTTGAGTCTTTTTCTGTCAACTTGAAAATGAAAACAGATATTTGCTGTAACAGCACTCTTGTCCTGTCAGTTATTAGACTGCAGCTCTGCTCCTCAATTAGAAGCTGTTTAATAATGGTCACTGCATTTAGAAACTAATGAGGTGCCCAGTTTAAGAAGTCTTAAGCAAAATAAATGATGTACAGTACGTGGATCAGGCTGCTGACATTAGTGTGATTAGTTCTGGCTGCTACAGAATAGAGAGGAAGACAGAATTTGGGGAACGGTAAGGGTGAACAGATGACAAATAAGTGAGAGAGAGATAGCTTCCTCTCACACTATGGTATGTGATCTGGTCTGCTGCATTACTCTACAATGCATTTTCTATGTAGTCCTCCACTCCCTCCCTCTCTCCACTCTCTGTAAGCAGTAATCTCCAGTCGCTCTCACTGCCTCGCAGCTTTCTGCCCTGCCACAGCGCATCTCTCTCTCTCTCTCTCTCTCTCTCTCTCTCTCTCTCTCATTCTATCTCTCTCTCTCACTCTCTCTCCTTTCGGCTCTACTTTCTCCCCAGTGAGGATGACAACCCCGAATTTGATGAACCAGCGAAGCTCTCATTCCGGCTGGTGGCTTCTGAGGGAGACCCCACATGAATGGGCTTACTGGACGAGGAGGTGCCGCGTCTAAGGAGCTTCGTAGGAAACCTGTCAGCTGTAGCAGTCGCTGAGTGAGTGTTATACTATTTTACTTAGGGTTTCTGTCAAGAATAAAGAATGAGTGAGGGTGATGACTGGATCGGGGAAAGAATGAAACCAGGATTTTATTGCTTTTCAGGTGTGACAGTGCATTATTTCCCCTTTAAGCATGCTGGAACCATTAGTTGACTGATTGATTGTCTGACACTACAGCTGAGGATTTATAGACTTATGAGATAACTAAGGCAGCGTTGAGCTTACGCAGCAGCTGTATCCCGTCTGTCAGGGCTGAGCACTGTTCTTGGTCACGACACTGAAATGCTGTGCCTTTGTTTGCCCATCTCTCTTCATCGCTGTGCTTACTGTAGCATACACTCATACAGATGGCTATCACTCCCTAGGGTTGTGTTCAAACTCACCATTGTTTGTAAATGGTCAGATTACGATCACATCAGGCTTTTCCAAACATCTATCTATACTAAGAGTGGGGAAGTTTTGAAACAAAGTTGACATGACTATTTATCATGTAAGGATTTTTCAGGTGATCTTAGCTCACTTTAACAATCCACTTGGCTGTAATAGTTATATGTGGAAAAAGGTCTGAAATAACAAAGTCTGATAAAGTCAGAAAAAGTGTAACAAGATGAAGGCTGTGGTTGGTGGAAGGCATCTCTATGGTAACAGCAGGTTATGCCAAGGTTAGAAGAGAGGTGAAGGAAGCTTGGGGCTTCTTTCTGGCGCACATTTAGGTGGATTGCAAATTACGTTACTGACGGGACTTAAGAGGATCAGCAAAACCGAATATTAATGAGGAAATTGTGAAAGAAAACAGAGGAAATTTACATACAATAAACTGTGTAAAAGTATTAAACACAACTCAAACCAGGGAGGGGGGATTTCTAAACTTCATCTACAGTATTCTGACTATATTTAATTTAAAACAGTTCATCAGGAGGGTTGGTTTGTTGGAGTTTCATCTCTAGTTTCCTGTTTGCGGAGGCAGGCCAGTCTGATGGTAGAGGGCAAAGAAAGAATAGAAGACACCGAGAAACTCTCGGCAGTAAAGATCTTCCAATGTTAATGCGAGCAGCGACGAGAGAGAGTTCGCTGCACCACATCCTCAAGTGTCATTTCCCCAAAAGGCTCCTTTAGAAGCCCACACTGATCCTCTTTGTCATTTGGATTTGAAGTATAACGATGAGCTAGATTTGTGAAGTGGTTTTCCAAATGCTCAGCATAAATTGTGACATTCATTCAATTTGATCGCCGAAAATGGCTGTCTCTGGAGCTCCAGAGCATTCAGTAGCTAGTCCGTAGCACTGATGGAGCTAGTTAAAAGTAAAAGTGTTTTTGGTGCCACGTCGTGAATGTAGGACAGGTTTTAGGAAGGCTAACCAGTCAGTTAGTGATTAAAGTCTAACTGTGGTCTGCACATTTTAACATGGCAGCAGATCTGTCTACAACTGGCTGCTTGGTAACTGGAAGCATTGAAGTGCAGCTCTGAATACCATTTTAACTGTTTCAGGGTGGAATTTTCCTATAAAGCTTATGTAACAACTGATATTTCTGGCCAGTGTTTATTTTGAATGTGCTAGTTCTTCATGCTGTAAGTATAAAAACCTCTAGTGTCACTTGAATTGCCTTAAAACCTCTATCTTATGGAAAATAGTATCTTATATCAATTTCTGATATTCCCATGCACTAGGCCTATGATGGACCTTCAAATTAATATTACTGTAGTCAAGCACCAAATAACATGGATAAGGCTATATTAGTAGTAGCCTTCAAAACTAAAATGCTAGCAGGAAACTGTGGAGCTAGAGAGCCTTGCACTGGGGTATTGTTAATTTGTCGTTGTCATGACAATCAGCATAAAATCTCACAGTATACATGGAAAAGATGGCCTGAAAGATCAACTTAGAGGGAAGTGGTTGAAAGAAAGACATTGAGCTTGTTCTTTGGGAGAATCTGTCCCACTACAAAGTTGCAACAGGTCTGTGATTCACCGCTGCCCATACAGTGGCCGTGGCCCTTGGTCACCTAGACTGAATGTGGAGCAACACCATGACTGGGATGCAACCTCTCTCCACTCTCCTCCTCTTCAACAACTCTGACTCACAGCCCAGCACGCATTATTCAGCCCACGAAAAAGAGCTCTTCGAATGAAGCCAGTGTTCTTCTCGGAGCTCTCATTTGTCTCATTTAAAGTTTTTCTGGAGTTGTTTTGATTGCACTAGCACGCCAAACTATGTTCAGGATTTGAACACTGTTAAGTTTGAACAACACAAATCTAGAGATGTTCAGTGGATACAGATTGGCTAGCTCAGAGGTCAAACTGTCTTTCCTGTTGTTGCAATGAGGTTTTAAAAGTATAGTTATTAGTAATTGCTTTGTGGGAGCTAATTATTGCTGAGGAGGAGCCCAGCTGCACAGTCTGTTAGCTCAGCTGATTATGGGCAGTCAGCTAGCACTCGAATTTTAGAGGAAGACAGCCAGATCTGAATCCCATCTGGTGCCTCATGCTCGGATGGCACCCCTAACCACCAACTTTACAACTGGCTGGCTGCAGATGAAGTTCTCGACATTGTTAAGAAGTGTCAGCACATATAGATTCATTAGTGGCTTTGAGCCTCTTAGACCCACAAGCAGACATGAACCAAAGGCACATAAATCTTCTGTGCCTCTCTGAGTCAAAACAATTTCACAGGAGTGAAAATCTTTTGGGGATCACACTTGCAAAATTGTTTTTCTAACCGCACCGTCACCATTGAATACAAATGGGACTTTTTGACATCTCATATAAAGTATACAGAGGGAACATGCGCCTCTGACGTGATGTGCTTACAGGCTGAAAAATCATCAGGTGCATGAGGAAGCTAACCTCATGCATCATCACCCATTACAAGCCACCTGCTCCTGCATCATGTTGTGCCAGTGAAACTTGAACTCTAGGCTGATGCAGCTTGGGCACATGCTGCGTGGCCTGTTGTGATACCGGACAGAACACTCAAAAAAAAAAACCTTGAAGCATGATGATTACAGAATGTCAGATTTCCGGAGGAAGTATTAGTAAGCACCAGCAGCGTCTTTAGAAGTTCACAGTGTGTGTTGTTCATCTGCATAGTGTGCACAGCTTAGTTTCCACTTAGAAATCCATGCAGTCTTCTGGTAAACATCCTGATTATGGAAAAAATAGCAAAATTTCACTAACAGAGTATTGTCAAGAAACGGAAGTTTTCCTGCTATGTTCATTTCTTTAGAGACATTACCAGCCATCTAAACCCTAAGCTTAAACATTATCTGTACATATTCTGACTTCATTATTTGAAATTTCGCTATCTTTAATATGACCATCCCCCACTGCAAAAGCATTTATATGGCAGAAAATCAGAGGAACCAAACTAGATGCCCTTAAAACAAAATAATAAAGCATTTAAATAGTAAATTAAATGTCTTATGAACACAGTGCAGCGGCAGTAGAGCACATACAGTAGTTGAGCTTGAGCCGAGCTTGTTACTGTAGCGAGGAGTGGGAGGTGAGCCTGTGCTTTTAATAGACATCCTGCCTCTGCCACTCATTCTTGTGCATGCTACTTGATCACAAAAGCTGCCAAATATATCCAGTGGTGGTAAAAGAGGCTGTTGTTGTGAACACGAGCAGGCTATTTTTAGTCTCTACCAGGAGAGAATATATGATCACGTATTTGATCAGCACAGTGGTTTGCTTACTAAATATCTAAGCTGTGAACAGCATCCTTTATCTTCTAGTCATCTGTGGTATCATGTTAATGGAGTAAGTGTTAATGTATAAAGTGTCGCTGCTCTGGAATGACTCTGTGCTATGTGAATTTCGCAAGTCTTCAGTGTTTGTTTGATAAATGCTATTTTTGGTATGAAAGTGAGCATTTGAGTTGAGATTTAAAGTGTATGTAATCACGGTACATTTGCCCGAGTCACTACATGCAGTAAACAGGATTTAATCTAGTTTTGGTTTGATAGTTTTGACAATATACCACTTATTTACTTTTTACATATGTAAACACATAGACACATGAATTCTGTTATGTATGGTCACAGGAACTATCCCAACTGACTTATGGAATAAGTCATCTATACAGTATGATTATGAAAGGTAAGTGTTTTACATAAGAGCACTGAGTCAGCCCTTCATATTTCAAGAGAGGATAAGCAGAAACTGTTTATTGTAATGTGTCTCTAACTGCTATCCGTTCCCTCTCACCTACAGATTAATGACTGCATCTATCAACTCTCCTGATAAGACCATCTCCTTTGGCACAGCCTCATTACTTTAAAAGCACCAAAACAAAGGCCAGGATTGCCAGACACATGTCACAGGTATAACTTTTCACATGGTAAGAGTTTGTTTCTAGAGTCAGCCATCTGTTTGCCAGTTTGCCTTGCCTGATGTGTTTTTCTGTATGTTTGGAATTTCTGGCTATTTACCCTTGTGGCTACACTATGTGCTTTACCTTTAACGGCTATGGTAAGAATAAAAATCTCCCAGGTTCAGCAACTGCTGTGAAAAATATACTAATTAATCCTGACTGATGTGATGTAAGTGATGCTTAGCAAAGAAGCTGCATAATCTTTCTCATAAAGTTGTCGTGATAAAGGTGATGAAACATTTAAAAATATTAAATTCAGTTTTATTTATATTGCATCGCTAATATATATTGTAATATATCTATATCACTAAAGCACTTCTGGATGGATGCAAACTGCATTTCGTTGCCCTGTACCTGTGCATGTGCAATGACAATAAAGTTGAATTCTATTCTAATTCTATTCTATCAAATCACAACATCCATCCCATCAAGACACTTTATACTGGGAGGTAAAGACCTTACAATAATAGAGACTAACCCCAACAATCAGATGCCCTTGTGTGAGCATCCACTTGGTAACTGTGGGGAGGCAAAACTCCAGGCTCGGAGAAGGGGTCCCTTCACCCCCATCTGAGTACGGGGTGTGGGGAACTGAACTGAGAAGGTGCTCAGACATTTACAAGTGAAATAAGGATCCTTATGAATTGTGAATCATGCTAAGCTACATTAGTCCAAGAATAAAAACATGGAGTTGAAAAATGGTCCCTTTTAATTTTTGTTTTGCTGCACAAGCTCATCAACAAATGTTACCATTTTATTTCATAGCTTACACAAGTTAATTCTCACAAACAGATATATTATTTTGTTGAATGTGCTCTACTGATTGGTGGTGAGATTCAGTTTTGTATCGACTGTTTGTTTTTGTATGCAACTCTATCAAAATACTCAAAGTTAGGCATCTGGTTCAGTACATCGAACCAAGCAGCTCGTAACACAAAGAATCCATCAGTGAGGGAGCAGTAATATCTCAGCTACTTCAACACCTCCGTCTCGTTCTTAAGCACATATTTAAACCTGTCAGAAGGAAACTTTGCTGACTTATAAGATCTGGCTAATGTAATCTGTATGACTCAAAACATACCTCTTATAACACCTCCACAAGCCCCAACCAGATGAAGATATAATGAGCAGTGTACTTCAGTGTCCTGAGTCACATATAAATATGTGCAGATTTACACCAATCCACCTTTATTCATGTCACTGTATTTCTCTGAGCTGTCTGCTGAAAGACTTGTGAGTGACACATCATTTTGGATTCCTGTACCACACTGACCCTTTGGTTTTACTGGCTGCAACACCCATGCCGTGGTGCTGTGTTTTCGTGAGCATGTGTCTGCATTGTGACTGTGTTAGTGCTGCTATAGACTAAGCGCTGTCACAGTATCTGTGACTGTGCTGCCTGTCCTGCTGTTTCTCTGCTTTCCAACCCTCCTCTTGGCCTGTAATGCTATAATGGCAAATGTAATTGTAACATCAATCACTACCAATGACATGTGGCACCAAACAAGTCTACTGCACTTTTACACAGACACACACAGACAGATAAGCATATTACATGCATGTTGTGACAATTGCACAAATATACTGTTTTTCCTTTCAGGTTGAGCAAGAGATCTCGCTCATTCAGAGGAAGATGTCTGACCTTGAGTCAGTGCTCCAGCAAAAGGACATAGAGTTGAAGGCCTCAGAGACTCAGAGGACAATCCTAGAACAGGATCTGGCCACTTATATCACCGAATGCAGTGTGAGTATCTCAAGGGATTATAAGACAGAGACATAGCACTGGAAAGAGTGTGAAATCTATGGAAACATTTGCTAAAAGCAAAACTGAAACTGAACTACCAGGTAAAAAGTTTTAGTACGCCTTATTTTGGAGCAAAATCGATTTTTATTAGATTTAACAGGAGATTTTATATTAACGTTTTTTATGATGTGTGACTACTGGAATTAATCAAGCACCAGAAGTGTCTCATGATGGTTGGGAAGTGGTAAGAACTTCTTCTACAAGAACTTTGTATTACTACAATCGCTAGCATATGGGCTGCTTCCTCATATGCATGTGTGTGTATGCCATATATACTATGACTCTTGCTGTCAATTCACTAAAATGCAATGGTAGATGAACAAGATATTGGAAATACTACTTAGCTGATGATAGTACGATTCAACAGCATCCAAAAAGTGAAACAACACCTATTTAACACTAACTATTTATTTCAGGATTTTGATATCAGGTTGATTTATTTTCAGCTGAGTATTCCCAACAAAGTGTCAGCTGACTGAACACAAGTTTGTCTTGATTTCAGAGTCTAAAGCGTAGTTTGGAACAGGCTCGTATGGAAGTGACACAGGAGGACGATAAAGCACTGCAGCTTCTTCATGACATCCGGGAGCAAAGCAACAAACTTCAGGAGATCAAAGAACAGGTAGGACGACATTTCGGGTGTCACATTAGGTCAGCTGGCTGAGAGTACGCCTGATGCTGTGGGCTCAGAATTGAATAATTAATGAGGAAATTAGTCAGCTCTCTACTGTTGCAATCATTTTTTGATTTCATTAAGTTTTGTTCTTTTGAGTGAAAAGACTTTTCTTTAGTGACTGTTTTCCCCTTCGTTTTCCAATGAGTATTCATGCAGTACTTTGCAGTGAAGGGAAGTACAGTATTACATAAATAACGAATTGTTTTTCAAAAAGAACATTTTAAGAGGATTTCATAATGGCAGTCAGATGGAGCAGGTCGAGCCACCAAGGCTGAGTGTGTGGGTTGTGAGTGTTAATTAGACAGGCACATGATGCTGAAACCCCACAGCTAGGGATGGGAATTGATAAGAATTTAGTGAGTCCGATTGCACTATCTATATCACGTGTCGATTGTCATTGGGTTCTCATTGGCTCTGTTTTGAGAGTCAGCACCATCACTAAGCAGCAATGAAGAAAATACATTCATGCAAATGAATTGCAAGCTGTGGGTCAAATGTTTGTGCATGTTTGCTGAGCTATTTCCCCTCTTTGTTGTGATCAGTGAGGAGTTGTTACTCAAAAAGTCATTATTTAACATAATACACGCTTTTATTTTCATGCAATGCAGTACGTTTCTAAATTACTCCAAGGAAAAAGTAATTTGTTGTACTACCTGTTACATTACGTTCATGTTACTCTGTAAAAAGCTGAAACACACTGTCTCATAATCACTATTTTACAATATAAACAACCCCACACACCAACACAAATCCCTAACGAGGACACACATCTCTAAGATCTTTCTCTTAACAGAATACAAAGCTGACCGCACAAAGCAAAGATGAAAACCAGCACAAAAAAGCGATCGCTGCAGTGATTCTGCTTTAGAAACACGAACAGGTAGAAAGGGAGGCTGCAGCCTGACTGCTCATCTGCTTGTTACCTGTTGAAGTTCAGGGTCTGTCTGCATTCACTCAGCTTTCACCCTGGGTTCTTGGCTAGCTTAGCGTTAGCATGCTGTCTTGGCAGATGCTTGCAAAGAAAGTTGTGTTAGCAGCATAATGCGGCTGTTCCTGCCCTGGATGCAGTTTTAAGCTTTATCATTTATCTCGTCCTTTTGTGCAATAAAAATAAATGCGCATATCCAAGCTCTAGACTGCATCACTATTTTCCTCTTCTGAAATCAGCTGATTGTAGCACAAGTGCAAGAATGGATAACTGGGATCGACAGGCAAGGAGACTAACAGTTCCAATGAATTGGACTACTGGGAACTGGTTCTTGATTCCCATGCCTACCCACAACAGAATCAGAATCAGAATCAGAATCAGAATGGGTTTATTGCCAGATGTTGAGGTTTACAACATTAGGAAATTGCTGCGGTGCTTCAGTGCAGACAATAAGAATTAAAGTGCTATGTAGAAAGAAAGATATGTGCATGCGATATACATGAGATATATACATGAGAATAAGAATTATGAGTGCTACGTAGAAAGATATATACATGAGTGCAGGTGGTGATCAGTGCCAAACATGAAATGATGCAGTGACACAGCGTAGGGTCATGTGTTAGTGGCGGGGACAGTCATGTGGTTATTGTTCATGTGTCCAACAGCAGAGGGGAAGAAACTGTTCTTGTGGCGAGAGGTTCTGGTGCGAATGGACCGGAGCCTCCTGCCTGAGGGGAGCAGGTCAAACAGACTGTGTCCAGGGTGAGAAGGGTCAGCTGAGATCCGGGCTGCACGCCGCAGTGTCCTGGAGGTGTACAGGTCCTGCAGAGATGGGAGTCTGCAGCCAATCACCTTCTCAGCAGAGCGCACAGGCTGTAGGGGTGCAATCAGTATAGCATTACCTACATCATGTGTAGAAATGCCTCATTGTTGGAGTACCCTCTTAATGTAAATGATTGTGGTTTTTTTAATCCTTGAAAAACCATTTTTTATACATGTATATATTCAATTTACGGTATATGGATGGAGCGCATGTACAGCGCTTTATTGGAAAAAGGTTTGTTTACCACAAGCCTGAGAAAGAACTCATCAAAGGTTTAGTTTACTCCTCTGTTTGTAAGACCTTGCTTTATTAGGCTGAGTTGATCGTGCAGTTTTTAAGATGTTAAAATACAGTGAGTCTGTAAAGTGCTTCGACTCAGTGAGTCTCTTTGGAATCAAGAATATGTCTGATATCAAATGAGACAGGAGTGTACACACAGCTCTTAATTAATGAAATCAAAAGTGATGAGTGTGTGGCATGTGTTTGTGCGAGCATGTATAGTTCTGCAGGGGTGACGGCACAACATGAAAGAACGTTGCCAGCTGTGAGAATCAAGCTGATACAAGATTGACAATTTAGGACAAGAGATAAGGAGCATGAAAAATCATCTTCCTGGCATTATGCACCATTTTTTTTCTTAAAAAGCAACCTGTTTTCCTCAGCCTACACTAGTGCCGGTTACCAAGCACTGAATACAGGGAATATAACTGGTTGCCATGGTGATGAGAGCCATATACCTACAAGTGAGGAGAGCGCTGATGCAGTGGGCAGGCTGTCGTGATGAGGTGTTGGGGCCTTAGCTCATACTGTTTGGAAAACAGAAATTTTGACCATCACTTCATATTCTCCTTAAACAAACAGTGATCCGTGTGATGTAAGAGATTGCAAAATACCACTCGGATTAATAAATTGTCCAGAAAAAAAGTGATGGAAGTATTTTCTGGGGGGGAAGAAAATGGAAAAAAAAGCTTGAAATGGAGGGTGATATCCTGTCACAAAGCTGTAAAGTCACTTTGCGAAGTGAGGATAGTTATCACATTGTCTTTTTGGAAAGTTACAGAGATGTTGGACACAGAGCAGAATCAGTTTACAGCTTGCTTTTCACGTAAAGCATACTGTGGCCCCGGGGATCCCTCAGCAGGAGTCTGAGGAAGTTGTTTTTGTGTCTGTTTGTTTCTTTTTCTCAACATTTCAGTACTATTATTCATTTTAGCGTGTTACTGTTAACGGCTACCCTGAGGTACCCCTGAGCAAGGTACCGTCCCTACACACTGCTCCCCGGGCGCCTGCTTAGTGGGCTGCCCACTGCTTCACTGAGTGAATGGGTCAAATGCAGAGAAAAACAAGTAATTTCCCCATGGGGATCAATAAAGTATCCATTATTATTATTATTATCATTATTATTATTATTACTGTGCAGAGCTCAGACTGATAACCTGAGAGTGCAGTCAGTCTCACTGAGTTAAGTTAACAGCAGTGAGATTAGGGTTGTGGTTGATTGTGCTGGGGTACTAAAATATCAAACATTATTAGGTGTTTTCTTTTCAGTTTTCTTCTTATATGGAAGCCCTTCATGGATAAATTCTGACTAAAATAAAAAGAATTCAGACTACACTGTCAAATTTGTGAGGGTTTTCTGCTGCTCGTGTGTATTATACAGCTCTGTGTTCCCACTGGTGCCTCCCAGCAGGGTATTTACACCAGCTAAATCCTGCATTTCATCTTGAATAGCATCTGTCTCCCACGCTCTGTCACATGACTGCAGTGTTTATCACTTTTGTGCAAAAAATCATGCAGTGTTGGATCAACAAAGAGAGATTGGGGATAGATTCATTTACAAAGAGAAGAACTCTGTGCCAAAGCCAGGAAGACCTGCAAACATATAGAAAGAGACAGTTTCACTGAAGATACAAGAGTAAATAAGACCCACAGAAAAGCACACGGTTCCTTTTTTCTGCTGTATCAACAAAAAAACGTTAGAAGTCATGAAATTTAAGAAAGTACCAAGAAAGAGTGCATGAACTGTGTCTGCATATATACATAATAGAATACTGCATACAAAAAATGTTAGACTTTAAAAAACCCTGCCCAACAATGGTTTGAATTTAGTTTTGCTCCTAATAGGTCCGTCTGTGGAACAGTCCCAAACTAAGCCATGAGATGAGCGAAGATTTTGGCCAGGACTGAGTCCTGTTGACTTTCATTGTTATCAGTTGCAAACTCATGCAAGTTTCAAGAGCCTAACATTTTTCTTACTGAGTGGAAATAACTAAAACAACATTTAAGACAAATTCGATTAAAATTTTTTAGTATAGCACAAAATCACAACAATGGTTGCCTGCTTTATATTGTAATATATTATAATAATAGAGAGAAAACTAATAAAGTAATGAAGAGAAAACCCACCAATCACACAATCGCCTACAGCATAAGCAAGCACTCGGCAACAGTGGGAAGGAGAAACTTCCTTTTAACAGGAAGAAATCTGAGGCAGGACCAGGCTCAGGGAGGGGCGGGGCCATCTGCTGCGACCGGTTGGAGAGAGGTGAGGAAAGAGGTGCGTCAAGGAGAAGTGCTCAGTGCATCATGGGAAATCCCCAACAGCCTATCGCTATTGCAGCATAACTAAGGGAGGATTAAGGGTCACCTGATCCAGCCCTAACTGCAAAACTAAAAAAAAGAAGAAAAAAAGATTTAAACCTAATCTTACAAGTAGAGAGAGTTTCTGTCTCCTGAATCCAACCTGGAAGCTGGTTCAATAGGAGAGGAACATGAAAGCTGAACACTCTGCTTTTAAATATTCTAGGAACCAGAAATAACCCTGCACTCTGAAATGCTCCATTAGGCTGATATGGTACAATACGGTCCAAGTAAGCGCACCACCCAAATAAAACTAAAAACGCAAGGTTTGAAACATCAGAACACAATTCAGAATCAGAATTTTTACCTCTAATAAGGTGAAAATTGCAAACTACCTTAGAAACAATACATTTATGGATCCTTATGTATTTGTCTTGTGAAGTGAGCAAGTAGGAACAATTTAATGTCATTAATTTGCTTCTTTTTCCTGTTTTTTTCCTTTGAGTTTATCAATTCTTAAAAAAAAATCCGCATAGAAAAGAAAACAGATTAATTTATTTACTTTTTTGTTTGTTTGTTTGTTTGCTTTTTTCTTTACAAGTAAACACAGATTTGAAGATCTCAGTCTTTAGGGGTTTGAGGGTGTTAACAGTGGCTTCCTTCATTGCATCAGCTCATCTAAGTTTTGAATGTCATGTCTTGTCTCAGAGTTTTTTTTCTGTGCAGGTGTGTGAGCCACAATTATGTTCCATCTCAAGAAAAGACCGCTGCTGTGATTCAGCAATTCACAAGCTGTATTTGTTTAGCACACTGAAAGCTTTCTTTTTCATTTCTTTAGGCCAAATCATCGTTCTGCTAAAGAATTAGTGGAATTGGAGAAACATTTCTAACCCATAATCATGATTATTGTCACTATCCAATGGGAGATGTACCTATGGATCCAATGAATTGTCACTATAATGGAAACTGCCTTGCTTTAATGGAGCCAAAGTGGTCATGGTGGAGGCAAATGTTTACTTCAACATGGTGCCAAACCAGCTCAGTGATGTTTTTCTTCCTGGCCCACAGCAGTACATTCTGACAATGTGGGGACTCTTCGGATCACCATGTCTGATGCTGTGTGCTTCGACATAGACCAGTTTTAATCTGCGTCGGCTGAGCACCAATGCTCCCTGGATGCACAATGATGCTAGTTTTTATTAGACTGACAAACAGGCTGATGTACCCTGTAAGCAGATGAGGTGGTTAAAATTAGATTTGTTATGCAGTGACTAATTACTGTTTAACAGACATCTGCAAATGACTGTGGCCGATCATTGTTTCTACATTCTTTTCTCCTTTTAACGGTCTTTTCATAAATGTTTATTTTCCTCTACTATGTGATGAGTTTTGAACGTGTGCCTGGGACTGCTATAAATGATGCAGTGATCTCTAACAAGGACATCTTCTTCAGGTTCTAGTCAAACAATGTTAAGGTTGTTTGAGAAAGCGTGCAGTATTTGCTCTAACCAAATATGCTACACTGGAATGAGGACAATCTTAATGGATACTAAAAATATAGTTACGTTACCTGGATTAAGTGCTTATGATTAAGATATCAAATCCTTGCAATATTGTGCACAAGTATTAATTCAACCCTCATTTGTTCATTGCTTTGCTTCTAAGGAAACAGAGCTTCTTGCGAGTGTTTGTCTTTGTTGTCTACAGTATGTTCAACATGTTTTAGTAAGCTTTCATAAACCTTTAAGAAACCTTATTTCAAAGTTGAATCCTGTCACTGTGCATCTGGAAAGCCCTATTTGTCACCATGTAAAAAACCATTTGTAAAAGTCCAATCGGACAATGCTCCCAGCTTTCTGACTGTAGTTTGATGAAGCCCAAATTTTGAAAAACATCACCATGCTTCCCTTGTGATGATTTAGATTCAAGTCTGAATTATGTGAGAGTACCTAATTTGGGTAGATGTGGTGTTGGGTCAGCATTTTGTGGGACTACTTGGACCCTTTGCTTAAATTTCTGTTTGTGTTCAGCTTCACTTATCCAGTCATCTAAGGTTTCTCTTACCTGTGTGTAGGAATATCATGCCCAGCTGGAGGAGATGCGAGTTTCCATTAGACAGCTGGAGGAGGACCTGTCTGCTGCCCGTCGCCGTAGCGACCTTTATGAGGCAGAACTGAAAGAGTCCCGCCAGGCCAGCGAAGAACTGAAGAGGAAAGCTGCAGAGTACCAGCACAGGATTCAGAAGGTCTGCACTGGAACTAAAGCTTTTAATGATTCAAAGGTTTTAGGAAGGCATCAAACTGTATGAACAGTTGTGGTCAGACGTTTGCATCATGGGCATGAATGTCATGGTATTGGGGTTTTTTGATGATTTCTTTGAAATGTTCTTTCTCCACATTGTTGAGCAGTGATTGTATGGCATACATCTGTAATGGCTAAAACACAAGAATTGGGTGCCTAAGTTTGTGGACTACATTTAAAGGCAGGTCAGTTACAGGAAACCAAACAATTGTGCAACTTTCTAAGGGGCATTAAACCAAATATTAGTGTGGGTGTGTGCATATATTTGAGCCTAATTTTGACCCTTAGTGGATTTGATGAATGCTATGTAAACTACTGAGCATACCTGTAATCTGGCTGTTGGCAATTATAGCGCTCACAGTGACAGAGCAACCACATGATCATGATTTGCAACTTCTCACTTTTCTAGTAAAGTAGTGATCATTTCTCTTCCTGACCTTCATCTTCACAGGCCAAAGATCAAGGGAAAGCAGAAGGAGATGAGACGATCACCAAGTTGGAGAAGGTAGCTCATGAAGTTAATTTATTCGTGATAAAACTGTGTGATTGGTGAGGGTGAAAATTTATTCTAGGTAAAGACACTGAAGAGTTTAAATGACTTTAATGTGGGATAATATTTCCATATTAAAAGGATTTTTTCCCCCTTTTTAGACAAATACTGAACAGCATGTAAAGATCCAAGAGCTACAGGAAAAACTCACCAAGGTAAAATATTTTTGTTTAAAAGACCAATTAATAATTTATTTGAACTTGTATCCTAAATGGAAGAGATGCAGCAGTATTTTTGCACTTTGAGATGACTTTATAAACTTTTCATTACCCTTCCCAACCCCCTCCTTCCTCTCTCTGTCTCTTGATTAAACTTTGGTCTCTTGTCAGATGTAGGCTATTGCCAGGGAACGATTAAAGAGTTACTGATTAATAATCAACAGTCAAACAGTTTTGGCTACAATTGGCCTAAATCTGACACAATGCGAACTAAATGTGAAATAATTAACATGTAGCATGTAATTTTCTTAAGGATTTGGTATGAGCAATATAAAGTAGTTTATTTAAACGTAAGAAAGAGAGCAAAAGTTTGGTTATTCCTTCTAAATGTTTTCCATCTTTTCCTTGTAATTACTAGGCATTAAAAGCAAATGCTGAGGCTACTGACCTCCTTCAGACTACAAAACTGGCCAAAGAGCGCATGGAGCGGGATCTAGAGAGGCTCCAGAATAAGGAAGACTCCAGTGACAGCCTACGCAGACGTCTCCGTGAGACTGAGGTACACACACACAAACACTGCTGTCACAGACACTGTACACATGCACAAAGACTTTCATACATGCGTTCTGGGGGTTTTTCTTGCTATTCTGTGTTTTCAGTCATTCGTAGATTTGCACCGTCAAAATTTCTGTGTTAAAAGTCTTAAATAATCTGATAGAAGCACAAACCTGTTCTGTAATGAATCGTTGCTTGTCAGAGAGGTTTTGTTTTGGGATTTGATTATTTCCTGGTTGTCGGGATCTCCCCCCGCTGTCCAGTTCTTGTGAGTGACACCAGATTAAACTAGACAAAAATGTCTGAGCTCAACAAACATTTATTTTCTTTAGTTTAAGGTCTTCAGTCTGTATCCATTATGTAGCGACTGTGTGGTTTTGGACAGAAGGACATTTATTGTGATTGTTCCTGTGAAGCTAACCAGGCTGCCTATTACATTTTACTACATGATCACCGAGTGGCTGTTTCTGTATACAGTTTTATTCCAGGCCACATTCAGGTGACTGCCTTAACATCTTTTTTTTAAAGCAGCACATTCCTTTTTTAAGCCTTTTGTCCTGTTTTGACATAAAAATTTAAGGCTCTAAATCTGGATTGTTTGGACAAAATGATTAGTCCTTTAACAAAATTTTAATTCTAATTTAGATTTTATGAAGCAAATAAAAAATAAAACACTCCAGTATGCAGACAATCAGGCACCAGCAGCACATCTCTAGTTTTAGCATCATCTAAGTTTTAGTATCTTTCTGAGAGTACTAATCTAAATCTGAATGCACTGCTACGTCACACAACTGTCGTGATAAATTAATGACATAAATTAAATGACATAAATATGCAGTCATATAGAAGCTCTGTTTGTAGGGTCTTTTTGTTATGACCGTATCTTAGTACTTCTGTAAACAGCATAACTTAGAGTCAGAGAAAAGAGAATATGCAACAAGGTCAAATTTATACAGCTCCAAAGATCTCCTACACCTCCCAACATGAAAGGAAATGAGCTCTGTGGAACTTTAGTTGGGAGTAACTTGAAATAATGAGATATAAACACAGCAGAGATGCATCCCTAACAAGCCAACTGGGTGTGACCATTACAGTATGTCGCCAGTTCTTCCTTGAAGTGGAAATTTAAAGTTAATTGCTGTTCTTATAATTGTGTGTTATGTCTAGATAGCAAAAAAAGCACTGTTTTAGAGCATTAATTCTTTTGACTTGTGGATGAATTTGAAAAAATCATCGCTACGTTTTGTGCATAACTTTTGCTTGTTTTGTGTTATCCAGGATGGCAGGAAGACTCTTGAGAACCAGGTGAAGAGGCTCGAGATTGTTGAGCGCCGGGAGGCCAAACTGAAGGATGAAATCCAGAGCAAGGGCCAGCAGATTCAGCAGATGGCAGATAAGATTCTGGTAACCCACCTTTCATCTTTCAAGCAGAGCAAAATGAAGAAGGAGGTGTGAAATAAACAGAACTCATTGTCATCATTGCAAAAGAAATGCAAATTTACATCTAATATTTTTACATATGCAGTGCTCAGACACTCCACATTTTGTATTTTAATTGCCTTACAGCTGTGATACAACCAGGCCAGCGCTCAGACTGTGTGTGATCAGATCTCTCTCTAACTTTTCCAATAGTTTTGTTGCACCTGTTATGAGAAATTACTCCTTTATTTCCATTGTTTTCTGCATTATCAGCGTCTGAACTGTGTGCCTGAGATGAAAGTATTAAGCATATCCACTCAGAGCTGACAAAACCGTTTCAAACAGACAGTTTAGAGGACTGTGAATCCTGAGCTTTTGACTCACAACGATTATAGGGAAATTAATATGAGCAAGCACAAAATACATGCAGCCATCTGAAAAAAAAAAGGTTTTACAAGACTATTTGGTGTCCCGTGAAAAACTAAGAACACCTCGTACTATTCATATGAATTAACAGGGTGAGTGCATTTGCTGATAACCAAACGCATCATTAACATTAAGTGATGATCAGGAAGTGTGAGCACCTCCATAAAAGCAGTTTTTTGCCATGTTGCTGATCTGGATGATTCATGTGTTTATTGTCACAATGCCATAACAGTCCCCTGAGTGTGAATATTACGTAAAATTCATATATTGTGCACTGCAGATTCACCTGAAATCAGACTGTGCAGTGCTCAGGAAAAAAACAAAACAAAAAGCTGACAGCACAATTTGAAAAAAGACTGATCACATAGGGAGTGTTGCAGCTGGAGAAACCACAAGACAGCTGAAACAATGTACTTTGGGCAGATGAGACCAAAGATGACGTTTGGCCATGATGCTCGACACCACGTTTGGCAAAAACCAAACACGGCATATCAGGACAAACACCGTATACCAGCTGTCGAGCACGGCGGTGAGCAGTGATGATTTGGGCTTGCTTTGCACTTACAATGCAGACCAAGAACTCTGTGTGCCAAATTATTCTAGATTTGAATGTGAGCCCATTTCTCTGAAGCTAGGTAAATGGTAACTGGACTGGCTTTTCTACTCTACCTGAGTGCTCAAAGTGCTTTAACTCATTCACCCATTCACACAAGCACTTAAATAGTTTCTGTCTTTCTAACTGACATTCACACGCCAGTGGATGCATTGGAGACCAACTTGAGGTTAGTATCTTCCCAAGGATATTGGAGATGCAGACGGAAGCAGCCATTGATCAATACACCAACCTTCCCATTAGTAGACGACCTGCTCCACCTCCTGAGCTACAGCCACCCGTTGACCAAAACTTGTTCATGTAACAGGACAATGACGCCAAACACATCAGCAAATTTCTAAGAGAGAGGCTGAAAAAAACAGTCAAGGTTTAGTAATGATCTAGTCATGATCAATCTGATTGAAATGTTATACCTCAAGAGAGCAACGCCGTAAGGAAGAGTGGGCCAAAATTCAACCACAATGATCTGAAAGACATACAAAAAGTGATTATTTCAAGTTATTGCTGCTAAGGCTAGATCTATAAGGCACTAAATTATGGGCATGTTTTGTTGTGAAAACGTTCTGGTTCCCGTGTCTGCTTGTGACAATCAATAATAAAAGAAGTCCCTTTTAAAACTCTGAGAGAGTAACAAAGCTTCTCCATTTACTTTTGATTAAAAAGAAGTCATAGAAATTGACCTTTTGCAGCAGTGTGTGTGAGGTCCACCTGTGCATTCCCTGCTGCCTCTCAGCCAAAATCTGTGCTATTAATAAAGCCCAAAAAAGAGAGGAGCTGACGCTGGAATCATTGATATAAATGACTTTGTGTTACCTGAGCTCCTCTACATCCATAGTAACAAAGACAAGGAAATTTTACACTGTAATCATTGCATTTAATACTAATCTTTCTCCTATATTGTATGAGGGATTAAAAAACACCTGTGTGTTGGTGTTTGAATCTCTCGCTGACTACCAGAGACCACAATCAACCAGAGCAGAGCTAAATAAACAATTGTTATAATTATATCTCAAAGCTCTCAAAACCTGCTGGTGAGCAGCAGGAACCATCGCTTATTGTGATTAGGTGTTAGTGATTTTGAAGTCCTTTGCACTGCCTCTAACAAATGTATGAGTTGTGTTTTGTGATGAAATGCTTTATGCATTACCTTTATGCCAGAAATGATGGCTACTTTAGTGTTTGCGAGCATGGCTGCTGATGTCAACATGAAGCAAGTGACCTATTTGTATTTTGTGTAGGAGCTGGAGGAGAATTTGCGAGAGACTCAAACCACAGCCCAGCGCCTGGAGACTCACCTGAAACAGAAAGAGAAGCTCTACGAAGACAAGATAAAGGTTCGATTTATAAATATGTACACACAATCATATACGCAGACCCATTGGTTTGATGTAAAACACCATGCAGAAATGTCCTGATAAACTTGCTGGAAGTGCTCTGTCTAGTGGTCGTGCCTTAGCCGGGGTGCTGGGAAGAGCAGCAATATGTCATATTCAAATTCATATTTTACCCTGTTAAGTGATATCCCGGCTATGGGTCTGTGGGTTGCCTGGCATTGAGCAGGTGCTAGAGGCCCAGATGAAGGCGGACATGGCCGATAAGGAGATGCTGGAGTCCAGTCAGAGCAAATATGAGGAGGAGGTGCGGGAGAAGTGCAGCATCATCAGTGAACAGAAGGCGGTAAGAACTGACCAGCTTGGGAGCACTATTTCAGGCGTATTTTATTATTTATCACAATGACATAGATTCCATGTTTGGAATAATGATTGTATAATTAAAAAGCACAAAAATCACCCTTAATCCGATCCCAGGAAGACCAAACTAAATGTTTGTTAAGCGTATGTTATAGCTTACACATTTTCTTTTCAGACAATAAATGCAATGGACTCAAAGATGAACAGTCTGGAGCAGAGAATTGCTGAACTATCTGAGGCCAACAAACTAGCAGCTAACAGCAGTATCTATACCCAGAAAAACATGTAAGTACCCCAACACAAAGCATTGTTATTGTGCTCCATAATAACAATAAAATACAATAATAATACAATAGATACAAATACGCTTGTAAGCGTGTCCTTTTATTGTGTCAGGGCAGAGTGAAGCTGCAGCTTGTGCGCAATAATATCTGGAAGGTACTTAATTCTGACCTTGCCGTTGCTACATGGCCTTCTATTTAACCTTTTGCACATTTTGATGTTTTGTCTTGCCAGGAAAGCCCAAGAGGAGATGATCTCAGAGCTTCGCCAGCAGAAGTTCTACTTGGAGTCTCAGGCCGGGAAGCTGGAAGCTCAGAATGCCAAACTGGAAGAGCATCTAGAGAAAATGACTCAGCAAGAGCAAAGCAATAAGAGCCGCGTGCTGGAGCTGGAAACCAGGCTCCGAGAGGTGAGGAGACATTAGAACAGGTGCAGGATATCTCTGCTGATAGATGGTGGTGGATTTTCCAACTGTGTGACAACACTTTTCTTTGTATTTGCTCTGTTCCCTGTCTGTTTGTCACAGCACCATCCGCTTCATAGAGTCTTTTATTTATATGCTTTATTTTGTACATATGAAGTAATCTTAGTTAATAATATTATAGAGTATCTGCACAGATTTTTTTATCAAAGCATAAAAGGCATTTTTGAATATTAAATAGACGAAGCTGTGCAGTAAACCTCTTCCATCTGTGTTGATCTGGCTCCATGTAGTATAAACACACTTGCGTGGAACTGTGTCCCCGAGTGTATATTGAGGAAATAATTATAGTGTAGTATATATATCGTGACCTCTTGGGGAAGCAGGTGGTGCATATAAAATAGTTGTTTGATGGTAATATATGGACTAGAGCTGCTAAGTTGGACATTGAAAAGGTAGGGACCATTTGATGTGCAGTGCATATTATGATATATGGAGTTTGGGATCCAGTAGCATCATTTAGGATACGTCCAGATGAACAGAATCAACTTTTTGGGATTTAGGATACAGGATATTTTCTGTAGTACTCCATTTATCTCCATAGTAGCTTGTAATTTGAATTTCCCCGGGCCATAAAAGTCTCACTTGCTATTGTAAAGTCAGATGTTACAAAAAGTGAAGCCTAATAACTGAAGGCAGTCAGACATGTGTCAGGTGTAATGCTCTCACACCGAGGTGATGTCAGCATGTGTCTGACTGCGCTGGGGATGAATCGCCTCCTCCTCCTGATCCTGGTCTTTCTGTCTGCTTTTGTAGATTGGGCTGGAGCATGAGGAACAAAAGCTGGAGATTAAACGTCAGGTGACAGAGCTGACCCTTTCACTGCAAGAGCGTGAATCTCAGATCAGCAACCTGCAGGCAGCTCGCCATGCCCTGGAAAGCCAGCTGCAGCAGGCTAAGACCGAGCTGGAGGAGACCACTGCAGAGGCCGAGGAGGAGATAACTGTGCTCAGAGTAAGAGAAATGGAAAGGGAAAAAAGTAGCGAAGATGCTGTCTCATTGATGTTGTGTAATGTAGGCAGTAATATCTGTCCCTGCATCTCTCCTGTCATTCCTCCTAGGCACACAGAGATGAAATACAACGCAAATATGATGCCTTGAGAGACAGCTGCGCGGTAAGCTGCTCACACCCTTATTTTTGTCGTTCGCTCTTTACAGGAATAAACAGCTCTTCTGGCACCGAACACCAGCTGAATCATCGCACTAGAAGTAGCCTCGTTTCAGTCCATATGTGTTTTTGTCACTCTTGGATGAATTAAAATTTAAAATCATTTGACTCCGTGTCACTTTTAACACCTTCCCCGTTTCATCACGTTTGTCTACCTTGCTGGTGCTCTTTATGGAGATGTAAAGCTGACTGCATAAATGTGCATCCTTAAATATGAGCAGGTCTCCACCCTGTTTTCAAAACATTATGTTTCTGGTCAAAGTGAGAATTGTTATTCCAGACACAATTTTTACAGTAATATTAGACTAACTCTCAGAACTGTTTGTTGCTTTCATGGCACCATTGTGCGCATTAACACAGAAACTAAGTGAACCTCCACTAACCAAAGTTAGCCCTACTGAATCAGAAAATAATGCCCTCTATTCGGTGATCATTGCTATTTGGGAGCTCCAAATTTTTTTAGATTTATTTGCTTTACGTTGTTATGAATGAACATTTCCTGGTAACTCTTTGGTTTACTAACACAGGATCTTGTGACATGTGACTAACCTTGCGAAATTATGTTGTCATTTTTCAGGTATTTAGGTGCCGTCAAGTTTATGTAGCTTGAATAAATACCAAAACCGTCACAGTCTTCCTTTATCCCATTGCCCTATTTTTGAGATCCTCCCACTCACAAACTGTTCAGAAAGTGACAACCATAGATTTAGCTGGCCAGTAGTCAGGCAAGCACAGCCAAATTCAGCAACAAGCAGAGCTTGAAATGCCACTCTATTTTTTGCCCTGCTGACTTGCAGTGTTGGTTTAACCATTAGTCTGTGGAGCATTTTGGAGGAGAACAGGATATCTGGACAACTGTGAGCCAAAGTGTCATTTAATTTAGTGAGGTCTCCCGGAAATTATTAATGCATTATGGTGTGCGTTTTGTATTATGAGAGCATTGTGGCGACTAGTCACCGGATGTGGGAGCTCATGATGTTTTCACTGCTTTATGATCTTTTTAAAAAATCTGTATTCATTGAGGTTCATAGCATATCTTCACTTTTTTAACATTGTAGTTAATCAATTGTATATTATAGGATTATAGCTGAAGCCATCATGGGTGTGTTAGACTGCTGTGGGCAATGTTTAAAACTGATAAAGACTGCAAATTCATTGGATGTAGTTATATACAGTGGGGCAAAAAAGTATTTAGTCAGCCACCGATTGTGTAAGTTCCCCCACCTAAAATGATGACAGAGGTCAGTAATTTGCACCAGAGGTACACTTCAACTGTGAGAGACAGAATGTGAAAAAAAAATCCATGAATCCACATGGTAGGATTTGTAAAGAATTTATTCGTAAATCAGGGTGGAAAATAAGTATTTGGTCAATAACAAAAATACAACTCAATACTTTGTAACATAACCTTTGTTGGCAATAACAGAGGTCAAACATTTACTATAGGTCTTTACCAGGTTTGCACACACAGTAGCTGGTATTTTGGCCCATTCCTCCATGCAGATCTTCTCGAGAGCAGTGATGTTTTGGGGCTGTCGCCGAGCAACACGGACTTTCAACTCCCGCCACAGAATTTCCATATCAGCGTTGCATTTACACTCTATAGCATTCACACTGCTCACTGAAAGAAAGATCCTCCTCTGTGTTTTGTAGCAGAGGTAAACAGTAAATGATATGTTAATTTTAATCAGTGAAAGTGTGTGACAGCCACAGATTTCACAAACAGCACTGAGCAGTTTGTATTCAGCAGCGTTGAGGATGCAGATCTAGATGTGATTTACCTTAGCTGTTTAAGTTGCTCTATAGATTTGGTTGACAGATGATTGGAATAAATTGCCAGATCACCGCTGCACTCATTCCACTGTTGACTTCTAGCCTTGCCTTAAGAATTTAGTCGCTGCTGTCAGTCCCCTGCCGAAAGGGAGCAGAAGCACTGAGTCAGTACAGAACAGGCAGCTAATTTATGTACTTAAAAGCTTTGCCTCTTCCCCCCTGCCACCTCGAAATTCTGTGTGGTCCCCTTGTTCCCACAAGAGCTGAGAATAAGGGGCTTTTAACAGACAGCCTCGTATAACCCTCATCTCTTTACAGTGTGCACTGTAGTCATGGCTGATTAAAGGAACAGACCGATGCTGATGAAATGATTATTCTCATTCTGAATGCTACTTGGGTTGAAACAGCAGCATAGAAAAATGATTACTGCATTACATCACTAACCCAGATATCTGCATCATGTAATCATGCAGCAGTAGAGTTGAGATTGTGTGGGGCGTTAGGTCAGCTGTTATTGTGGAGGAGCAACGATCTGAGCATTATATGCACAACAGCACCAAAACTTTTTCTTATGTGCGAATTGTAAAATTAACATTTTTATTACTTTTCTCGAAAATCCAGGAATTCTGCTTTTACAGTGTAGGTACACACTGCCTTTGGAGCAACAAAAACACTGTGTAAAGTGTCACATTACAGGGGTACATTTTAGTTGCAGATGGATACTGTGTATGTATTCAGCCATTTAAATGTGAAATATGAATGTTCCCTTTACTCTGTAGGTGATCACAGACCTGGAGGAGCAGCTGACAACATTGACTCAGGAGAATGCAGAGCTTAACCGTCAGAACTTCTACCTGTCCAAGCAGCTGGATGAAGCCTCTGATGAGAGAGAAGATCGACTGCAGCTCAGCCAGGATGTGGACAGGCTGCGTCGGGAGGTGGCTGACCGTGAAATGCACCTTAACAACCAGAAACAGGTGCTGACTTCTGATGCTGGTGTACAGTCCTAAAATGCAGATGGGTTTGTGAACCCTGAATAAAAACAGAAACTTAGTTACCAGAAAGCACACTGAACCTCTACTATTAGCCCAGAGAGATGTTTTAATCAGATTCAAGAGGCTTGTTGAATCTCTTGTTAGGGTTTCAGGTGTAAAATCTGAATAAAAATGCAACGATTTGCAATTCTCATAAACACATATTTCATTCACAGTTGGAACATAGGAATAAAGAAATGGTTTAAAATGAGAAAATTTTACATTTTAAGAAAAATAATCACTCATTATGAATTTGATAGCAGAATGCATATGTAAACACTGGGTCAGGAGGCATGTTTATCACTGTGTGGCATTCCCTCTTCTTTTAACATTAGCCTGTAAATCACTGCGAGCAGCTGCTGGACTTTTGAATGAGGAAACTCATCCAACTGTTGTGTGATGTAGGATCCTTTGCTCAGCGGTCCTGGGCCTACTTTGTTGTGTTGTTTGTTTCTTGAGCCCCAAATCTTTTCAAGCCTGTATTCAGCTTTTAGCACTGATGGTGCCTTTCCAGATGTCCAAAGACATAGGCAGTGATGCCCCCCATAATAAGCTGAATGGTCCCTCTCCTCTTAAATCTAGTTGATGTGGCGTCCATATTTTCCAAAAAGAATTTAAAAGTTGGGTTTGTCTCACCACAGAACAGCTTTTCACTTTGCCTCAGTCTATTTTAAATGAGCTTTGGACCAGAAAGGAGAACATTTGTGGAAGTGTTTCAGAATCATGTCTTTTTTTAATGGTAAATGGACTCATTCTTATATAGCACTTTTCTACTCAATCTGAGCACTTCCATAAGGAAGCTTCCTATCTAACGTTCACATACATTTATATTCTGATGGACGCATCTGAGAGCAACATGGGGTTAGTATATTGCCCAAGGATATGTGCCAGACGCACGATCTGATATCCTCGTGTTGGTGTTCTTCCCACATCATCATAATAAATGTTGTTCCAGGTTCAACATTGCAAGTGACCAATCACATTGTTGTGACATCATACGTTTGTGACTTCGGAAAAAAACGCATTAAACAAAAAATCTACTTAACTTGCGAGAAACCGCCTCCGTCCGCCGATCCAGCAATTTGAATTCTTTGCACTTCATACTGTTCTTTAATAAACGGTAAGCATTATACATATTGTCCTTGCAACATTGGAATTTCATAAATGAATGAATCGCTTAGCTTGCAAAAGTATGACGTCAAACAATGTGATTGGTCACTTGCAGTGTTGAACCTGGAACAACATTTATTATGATGATGTGGGAACAACACCAACACGACGATATCACCAACCTTCTGTTTGGTAGGTGATCTGCTCTACTCCCCGAGCTACAGCCTCCCCTAATGCTGTTTCTTGTGAGGGCCCAGAGATCGCAGGCATCCAATATTAACTTTTGGCCTTGTCCCTTGTCCTCAGAGGTTTCTTCATATTCTAAGAATCTTTTGATGATATTATGTGCTGCAGATTATTCAGGAGAAATTGTTGCATAGCTTTTTGCAGATTGATGTCTCTAAGATGATCTTTTCGTACCCAGTTTTGTTTTGACCTGTTGCTAATTAACCTAAATACTTGCAAAATGTTTAATTTTAGTACCACTTGCATTTTTTCCAATGTTTTATTGCCCCCATCTCAACTTTGAAATAGCTGTTTCCATCAAATTCAAAATGAGCTATGATCTTTCATGAACTAGCAATACATCTCAGTTAAAACATTTGATATATTTTCTGTGTTCTGTTGTGAATGAAATCACAGTATGCTGTTTTCATTTACATTTTACACAGACTGGATTTTCCTTTGGTGCTGGCAAAATTGTTATATGCAGGAACAATCCAGCTGGTATTTTTTATTACTTACCAGCAGATTTATTAGCTTCTGACACTGAATTTCCTGCTCAAAAGAAAAAGTTAGGCAGGTTCAAATCAAATAACTGTTTACTAAGCTCAGGTCAGTAACAGGAAGTCTGTCAGAGAAGGCGTGAGCATCAGATGAAGAGCAGCAAGCAAAACTACATGTACAGACAGGAACACTGTATTAAGCACAGGGAACACTACACAACAATAACATGACAACCAGATGTGAAATAAAAATAGATTTTACTGCAAAGCAAGAGCACGAATCAGATAAGCGAGAAAGAAAAACACAAGCAAAACTCAGATAAAGTGTGAAGTCTGCATTCATTCTCGATATCATTTTGCACGGGCGGCCAGTCATTCAGCAAATAAACACATAAAGAGTTGACATCTGAACCCAGCATTTAGAGTCACAGTGCTTACCACTCCGCCAACATGCCACCGCTTTTGTGTGGCAGTTGTTTCTGCATGACAGTTGAAGTCTGTGAGAAAACATCATTTTCTGTTTTCTAAAACACTTGTATTCCTTCCTCTTATTCAAGTTTCTTCACCCTGCCCACTTCCCACTCACAGTCAGACAGGAGCTTTTCACTTACGCTCACATTATTTGATATCTCCACAACACCTGTGACAGGTGACCTAGACATCTCTCCCAGCTCCGAGAGTGCCAAGTGTAAATCAGGCAGCCGAAACACTGGAATAATTTTATTATTGTTATGCGTCGTATTCTCAACGCAGTGAGAATGAGAGATGGAGAGAAAGAGAGGGAGAGAGGAGGCTGTGTGATGGTGTGTTGCCCCTGTGGGAGGATTTGTGTGTGGGTGTCCAGTAGCGCTCTCAGTCCTGCTGGTTGTGTAACCACCGATGGAAGTCATAGACGAGGGATGGGGTGGTGTGTGGGAGGGATGTGTCATCCCCATCACTCCCAGGTCGTGTCAGCTGTGGAAGCATTGGACTTCAGAGGGCCGTGGTGTTGCTGCAGCACCGGCAGAGGCTATATTTGTCTCCCCATGCTTTGTCTAAAGGAGTCTGTTGTAAGACATTAAACATGGAGCTTTGTGTAGGCCTGGTGAAAAATATATGAAAACATTCCGAGGCATGAAAATAACTCCAGGTTCAAATAGTCATTTACATGGAACGTTAGTTGTCAGACTTCATGTATATTATTTAAACAGTTTGTGAGCCCCTGGCTCTAGCATTGTGGTTTCTTTTTAACAGATTGTGACTGACAATGCCATGAAAACATTTTTACTTTTTGACTTCTTAGTTTTTTGCATATTTGTTACACCTACATTTTTCAGATCATCAAACAGTTTTTGATACCCAGTGCCCGATGGGTGACGTGATACCCACGTTTGTGAATATGATAACTCAAGAACAAGGCAAATTACGATTTTCCAATTGATACCGTTGGTGCACCTACACCTGTTTAAGATCGCCCTAAATGATGTCAATCTGATTAACCCTCTCAGGCTCAAATTAAACTTTTTGTTGCTAATGCACAACCAAGTCCTGCAGTGGTACTTCTGAGTAAAAAAAAACACATAAAATATGTATGTGGGGTAATCAGGTTGTTAGTTTTTAACTGTTGCAAATCGGCAACGCCTGCCTCGAGAGGGTTAATGTCTGGACTTTGATTAGGCCAATCTAAAGCCTTCATTTAGTTTTGGGTTTTGAGTCATTCAGTAGGTGGACTTGCTGGTGTGCTTCGGATCATTGTCCTGCTATGTGAACCAAGTGTGCTTGAGGTTCAGAGCGTGAACTGATGGCCATTCATTCTCCATAAGACTTTTATGGTAGAGAGCAGCATTCATGCTTCTGCTCTTTACTGTAATTGAATACAGACCTGGATGGAGTATTTAATTACAACCGTACAGGTCCTAAAGCAGCAAAACAGCCCCAGACTATCACGCTACCACCACCAGGAGGTAGTGTAGGAGTGATGTTCTGTGAAATGCTCTGTTATTTTTATGCCAGAGTCAAACCTTCCTAAAAACATCAACTTTTGTCTCATAAGTCCAAAGGTTTTAGAGATCATCACATGTTTTTGGCAAATGTGAGACGAGCGTTTGTGTCCTGTTTGGTCAGAAGTGGTTTTCTCTGTGGAACGCTCCCATGCATACTTTGCTGAACCTTAACTGAAGCGAGTGAGACCTGCTGTTCTTTAGCTATGGTGTTTGGATCTTTTGTGACCTCCTGGATGAGAATCGCTCTCACAGTGGTTCACTGGAGTCCTAAAGCATTAGAAAGGCTTCGTAAACCTTTCTAAGCTGACAGATTTCAGTTACTTTGTTTGACTTTAAGTGATTTCTTGATTCAACAGCTCTGGCAGTAATCAGACCTGGGTGGGGCCAGTGAAATTGAATGCAGCTGTCCAACAGATGTGATTAGTCACAGTTAATTCATGATTTAACAGGGAGGGGCAATTACTTTCTCCAGGTAGGATTGGATAGCTTTTTTTCCCCATAGTAAATAAAGCATTCTTACTAGAGTTGCTTTCCCACAGTCCTACAGGTTAAACAATTTTTATTTATCTTAAACTGAGTCTTGGTGCATCCACTCTGTTAATTGATTAATTCTTAAACAAGCCATTTTGACTCTTGTCAACTTTCTTGTGATTGGCAGCCTCTTGTAAACAGAAGGGTTGAACAGTGGGTGGGCGTGGCTTCTGGTTTCGAAAAAACAGAACTGTGTGCCTGGGCTGAACATTTTAAAGATGTGCCCTCTTGACGACCTCAAACAGATCAAAAACAGTCTGAAACATTCTCATCTGTTCACCAGAATCTTGAGACTCTGAAGACCACGTGTACCATGCTGGAGGAACAGGTCATGGAGCTGGAGACTATGAATGATGAACTGCTGGAGAAGGAGAGACAGTGGGATGCCTGGAGGGCAACACTGGAGGAGGAGAAGAACCAGGCTGAGCGGAGGACCAGAGAGATCCAGAGACTCTTAGACACTGAAAAACAGAATAGGTGACCACCACAAGATGTATCACTGTAACTGTGGGTGTTAACTAATGAATCCTAAATAGCCAAAATGTTTTCCTCAATGTTCTGTTTCTATTTTGCTTGTAATTTTCTTGCTACTATGAAAACAGTCTACAGCACATTAACTTATATTCAGTGCACCTATAGTTGCCTCAAAGAAACGTTAGTATATTTATTTCTGCACATTGCAATAGTCCAGTTATGTAATCTTGCCACAAGACCTTTAAGGAGGCTTATGAGTTTCTTATTTCATCAGCAGAGAAAACTATTTTTGCTCTCAATGTTTCTCTTGCTATCAGTGTTGGATAAAGCTCCCTTCGCCTACACGCACTGGATTCGACAGGCTTTGCCGTATTGTCTAGGGTCTGTCAAAGCAGGAATTCTAGGTAAAATATGAAATGATTTTCTGAGTTGCCTGGAACAGTGGAAAGTGAAGAAAATTAGGTAAACTTTAAAGCATTCAAAAACTGAAATTACATTTTTAGTGGTGTGTTTTCCTCTATCCAGAACCACGCGACTTTACCCCAAACAAACCAATGAGTGAAACAGCAATATGAACATTACGAAATACTTTAGTCAGTTTGTTTCAAAGAGCCTGTAAACACATAATAGATGAACTTGAAGAGCACGCACTCGAAGGCTGAAAAATAACTGGCACTAACTTTTCTCCGATCTAGGCTCCGTGCAGAGCAGCGCAGCACCGAGTCTCGGCAGGCTGTGGAACAGGCAGTTAAAGAGCACAAAGCTGAGATCCTGGCCCTGCAGCAGGCCCTCAAAGACCAGAAACTCAAAGCCGAGAGCCTTGCAGACACTGTACGCATTTTCACACTCCTGAATAACATCTGTTAAGTTTTGTGTAGTTAGCAGATGTCGCGGCAAACTCTTCCTTTTCATTCCTCAGCTGAACGATCTGGAGAAGAAGCATGCCATGCTGGAGATGAATGCCCGCAGTTTGCAGCAAAAACTGGAGAGTGAGAGAGAGCTGAAGCAGAGGCTGCTGGAAGAGGCACAGTGTTTCATTATTTTCACAGAGCCACTGATCTGATCATTTTATTACACTTTTATTACAGACATATGGTCAAAACCGGAAAATAAATCGGTTCTATTTTTCAGAAATTCTTAGCAGTAATAATAATAAACCTTTCTGTATGAAACCACGCTGAAAGGTATAGCAATCAGTAAAAGCAATCAGTTGTAAGAAGTGTGTGTGGCTTAGTAAAGACATTCAGAGGGTGATGTAAAGGTGCTTTACCTCCACAGCAAGAGAAGCTGCAACAGCAGATGGATGCCCAGAAGACCCACATATTTCGTCTGACCCAGGGGCTGCAGGACGCTTTGGACCAGACTGACCTGTTGAAAACTGAAAGGACTGACCTGGAATACCAGCTGGAGAACATCCAGGTGCTGCTACACACATACATGCACACGCCTACTAAAGACAAATGAAAAAAACCCACACATGTAGGAACCATGTGAGTTTTAAATCACTGCAGGTACATGTACGTTGCTGGACTGTGTCATTTTCAGTCTTGTTTCTCCCCCACTGTTCTGAGCCACACGTATGTGCACACACACTATTTGTTTTACAGCACACAACTCCCTCCCCTACTTTCTGTCTCTGTCAACCTCTCTGTATGAAATGAAGTACTTGAGAAGAAATTCATGGCAGTAGTGATGTTCACTTAGCTCCACCTGCAGGCTGTATACTCTCATGAGAAGGTGAAAATGGAGGGAACCATTACCCAGCAGACTAAGCTCATAGACTTCCTCCAGGCCCAGGCACACGGTGGCTCCAAGAAGAAAAAGGTCAGATGGGATTAAATATCTCTCTCTCTCTCTCTACATATATAGATATAGATATAGATATAGATATATATATAGATATACAGATATATATAGATATACAATAATTTCTTATCTTTCTATTTCTTTTTGTTCATTTATGGGCTCATTTCTTGTGTTTCTCCCTGTTTGTGTTTGCTTGTGTGTGTCTCAGGGTCTCTTTGGACGTCGTCGGGAGGACCTGTTGGCCGCCATGGCTGCTCAGGCTCAGACTCAGGGTCAGACTCAGACTCAAGGCCAGGCTTCCCCTGTGCCTGCCATCCAGCCGGTGCCTCTGCAGTACAGCGACATGAAGGCAGCTCTAGACAAAGAACGTTCTCGTTGCACAGAGTTAGAAGATGCTCTGCAGAAAATGAGAGCAGAACTGCGAGCACTGAGAGAAGAAGGTGAGACTGCCCTGCACCAATCTGTGGACTCCAATTTACACTCTGTTGTTCATTTATAATCATCAGTAGAAACTTGAACTAAGAATTTTTTTAAATTTTACTCAAAACAAAATACTCAAAGTCAGTCTTTCCAACCCAGCTCTGCAGTATAAGGACCACGGAAGTTCTACAAACCCAGCCACAGCTCGGCAACAGATAATTATGTCTGCCATGGTGAAGTCTCCTGAGCACCAGCAGGGCCCCACCAGCCTTGCACCCTCCAACTCTGGACGGAGGAAGGACACTCCCACACCTGAGGGTAAGGGAAGGGTGATTTTCATAGTAGCTCAGTGTGTTTTTTTTTTAATCCAATGGCACAAACATGCAGGCTCACAGGAGATGCATAGAGGAGAGTGAGGTAAGATGAGCCGGCAGGTTTGTTATCTCATTTAGGCAACCATTCATAATTTTTGTCATGTGACTTTTTCTTCTTTTTTACCTTGCTGTGTAAGGAAGAACTATTTAAGAAGACGTGTAAACAGCTCAAGTCAAAGCCTTTTTTGGCAGCTCAGTTGATCAAGTTCAATCAGATGTACTGTGTAGAAACATGTGAAGAAGTCAGTAAAGTGCTCTAGTTTACTCTAGTATAAGTCTGATAAACACTGTGGTTGTGGCGTAACATGGGAAAGAGCCTTTGTGGTAAGCTGTGCTTACATCAAGTGAGATATTTGAGGTTTAAACTCGTTTCCATCATACCAGTGAGCAGATATTGTTCTCATTTTAGACGCGCTGTAGCCCGAGCACTATCATGCAGCATAATTATAGAAGAAAAAGAAACACAGGTCCCCTGCACCGCTATTCTTCAAACCTAGACCTCTGTATTCGGGATGCAACGATACCAATTTTTTCAAACTGATACGATACCGATACTTGGATCTGAGTAATTGCCGATACAGAGTACAAAAAACAATACTTCTACCACACACACACACACACACACACACACATGCAATGAATTGGAAGACAGGTTTTATTTTATTCTCTGCCGATAAAAAATTAAATCTTAATAAAAAAGACCACAAAAAAATTTCAAGTGAAAAATAAGCACTTCTGTTAAATTATTGCAGAGTCTCCACATTGTAATTTAACAAAATATCACTGAACTATTGACACTGTCTCGAGCTTTCAGAATAATAAATAAACACTTCTGTTTGGAATAAAATAAATACAAATTAGGTTTGAGAATAAAATAAACTTTTAAATTATTGCAGAGTGTCCATATTGTAAACAAACAAACAAAATAACGAAAGTATTTGGCATTGACAAATAAACTCCTCATCTGCCCGTGGATCATCAGTCCACTGTGCCGTTAAACCGAGGACTGACATCGCGCACACACTGATTGTCTTTACCTCTTTACAAAGTTTTGACACCATTATCTCCCTGATGTATGGGCGGCTGGGAATTTCATATCGCAGCTCGAGTATGCTGAGAAGACGATGCAATCCTATGTTTTCCACGACCGGCATTGGCTGGTCATCCAGAGCGATAAAATGAGTCAGAGCCTCTGTTTTAACTGCCCGTGGATTTTCTCTTGACATTTTTCATCGCTTTTCCAAAACCTGAGTTAAAGTTGGCTGTTCCGGTCCACACTGCTGACATTTTGTTTAGCCTGGCTACAGCAGCCTCCAGTTTCTCTTTTTTATCTGGAGCCGCCAGTCTCACTCGCCTAACCCTGTGCCTGTTTAGCGCGGGATGTCCCCCTAGTGGCCAATCTAAAAAACTACAACAGAAATGACAAGCCACCCTCTGATTAATGAAATAAGTTGGTATCGGTTCATGGTATCGGTTAACTTTTATGAGTATGAGTACACACATATTTTACAGTATCAGCCCTGATACCCGATACCAGTATCGGTATCGGTGCATCCCTACTCTGCATGAAGTATCTGCAGAAGTATACAGTATTGCATGCAGCAAGATTCTGAGCTCCTAGTGCTTGTTCTTGTTTGCTATTTTGAATAATGGTCAGCACAGCAGGTGCAGTGGTTAGCACTGTCGCTTCACCGCAAGAAAGGACTTGATTTGGGCCCCCATGCATGGAGCCCGCATGTTCTCCTTGTGTCTGTGTGGGTTTCCTCTGAGCAATCTGTTGTCCTCCTACAGTCCAAAGACATGCCGTATACTTTAACTGGTAATTTTAATTGGATGTAGAAGTATATAGAATAAAGCATTGTATCAATGTGTCTTGTTGTCACATTGATACAGTTCAGGCAGTTTTCTTCATACCTCAGAACTGTGGACAAGTTGTACTAGTATTTATTTCATTATCACCAATAATATGAGTAGAATTGGGGATTTGATTATTTAATTATTCGTTTTTTGTAACTATATTTTTCAGACAGCTGTTAAATCTTCTTACAGTCACACTAGATCAATTTTGGGGGTTGACTTGATCCCAAAGACCAATCGTTTTTTGGTTGTCTATTTAAGTGAGGCACAACTGATAGGTATCATATGACTTGAGTGCAAAATGGCTTATCTCTTAGCTGACTCTCCTCTACTGCCTCTGCAGCACACACCTCACATTCAAAGGTTGATTTTTGAAGCTCTTACTGTCTCTTCTTTCACACACCTTTCAGAGGGAAGGAGGGTCACTTTTGAAAGTAAGTCATCCAAATTCATGGTTTCTGCAGCTTGGTCTCTTATCTCTCCTCTACGTTGCTACATCCACATCTTTGACAGGCCAGATTTTAAAAGCTCTGCACTTTTATAGTATAAAATGTCAGATCTAAACAGGTTTGTCAGATGAGGCTGAAGAACCTTCAGTGCAGAGCTTTAGAAATCTGAAGCATTTTATCTTGGTTGCTGAAGCGTGTGATTTGCAGAAGCCTTCTACTTTATTTAACTCACTTTATTTCCACCTCAAATTCACATCATATACACAAATGTACCATATTAAAAATTCTGCAATGCAAAAACCGCTGTATGCACTTTAAACCCACACTCTGATCTAAAGGTATTATCTAGCCATTTTGTTAGTCAAGGTTACAACAAGAAAAGAAAAGTCTCATATCTACGTTTTATGTCATAGTGACCTGGTAGTCAAAAACAGAAACAACAGAAGCAAGAAAGGAAAGAAAGAAAAAGATGTACAGCTGTCAGTTACAATAGCAAATCTGATGGACACAAACAGCTTTGAGGCCTTGGGGAACAGACACAGGATCCCTGAGAGCGTCCTGTGTCAGATCCTTTGGGTTCTCTCTGGGATGCCGGATGAGATAACTGTGAATCTGACTTGTTCAGCACCTTTGGCTCATTGTTGTGTTCCTCAAGCTGTTCCTAAACAACTTTGCAGTCTGGGGGAAGGCCATTGCTGTCAGTGGGTGCCATTGCCAATGGGCAGGTGTATTTAGTTTGTAACAGCGCTTACCTTGGAGGTTTAACATCCGCATGAATGCCAGCTGCACAGCAGTTTGAACACTAATGTATGTGTTTCATGCAAGAGGACTAAAGAAGATGACCAAGTTATTATGATTTATTTTAAGTTGCTAGCTCTAATCATAAACAAGTGTAAAATGTACAGATTTTCAAAGTGCTTTTAAGAACTCGTTAATATAGATCAAAATCAAAAAGTGAAGTGATGCAGTTAAAATAAAAAGAACATAAATGCTGAACAGTGTGAACGGTATTACAAGTAAAATAAATAAACACGGAAATAGATAAGTCCATAAAGAAGTGATAAGAAGATAAAACACTTTGATCAGTTTTCTGTAAATGTACGTTTGTAATGTAATCTAGATGTAAATGAAAGGTGAGTTTGCGAACGTCAGCTCCTTTGTTAGAGAACAGTTAAGGGCTCTGATCAGAGGAACAACCCAGCAGCTCGGTTCCTTGGGTCTGACTGTAAATTTATAACACAGGTAAAAGCGTGGCACAAGTTTAAAATCAGCTGAAATAGCTGGATAAAATAGCTAGTATGCAGTAGCAAAACTGAGAGTGATATAGTGTTGTCTCTTTGATTTTGTTAAAAGCCTGGCAGCTGAGTTTAGGACAGACTGGAGGCGGGGGGAAAAGACCAAGGCTTTACATTTTAGCTTAAGTCCAATTAGACTGTAATTTGCCTCCATTCCCCTGCTATTACAATAAAGGTCTAAACAACAACAGCACTATGTGATGCTAGGATTTCGGAGCTTATACGCATCTATTAGTGAGATATGGCTCTATTGATTATTCCATTCTACTATGATTTACTCACTGATTTGGTCTCTTTCATACTTTGCTCATGCAACATCACATTAAGGTAGTTTTGTATGAGAAAAATACAAACGGGGCCATATTCATCAGTAACTTAACAACAATATTCAATAGATACATGAAATAAAGTGCTCACGTTTTTCTTTCTTTCCATGTTGGTTGTACACACAAGATTTGTAAATTTCATACTGATTGACATTATTATATCAATAAGCGTGATCGTTTTGTTGCCATAATAATGACGTGAAATTTTTCAACCATCTTTAATGCAGAATGCAGTTCGCTGATGCTGACTGGATAATGCCTTTAAAATGCTGCAGTGTGTGGGCACAAGCAGAGGGACTGACAAAATGAAGAATCTGTTTCAAGCATTTCCGTCTTCAGAGTACTTGCATTAATGCATTTTGCCAAACATGTACCACTCCTTTTGGAAAGCTTTTGTTTTTTTTTTGTTGAACTGATCTCATAGATGGTATGGCATGATGCACTGAGGTTTTAAAGCGATGGATGTACCTGACAGAGTAAGACATGCTGGCGCTGCCTGCCCTGATTGTGTTCCCTGCTGACTGTATTCAGAGTATAGCCGTCGCTTGAAGGACAGTCAGAGAGACAGAGAGAGGGAGAGAGAGAGGGTGATGCACCACAACACGCCTCACCGCTTCACAGTGGGACTCAACATGAGAGCTGCCAAGTGTACCGTGTGCCTGGATACTGTGCACTTTGGTCGTCAGGCAGCTACCTGTCTTGGTAAGTTACAGTTGTGCTCACAAGGACTATCAACTAGACAGTGATGTATACCTTCACATAAACCATATTTTAACTTCTTGCTATATTACATTTTTCCACACATTTTCTGAAAGCATGCCTCATACTGTCAGAACTCTACACACAAATCAAAAAACACACACACAATGTGCAGAACTCTTCAATTCTCCTGCAAAATGAAACTTTACATTCAAAACAATGTAAATGGAATTTTGTTTTCAAATGACACATGAATAGACATTTATAAGAACCAGTTGAACACTGATGTGCTTACAGTTTTTTCTGAATGCTTAAACCCTAACTGTGATTCCTGTAGCACAATCTCTAAAACTATTCAGACTTATAGCAAAACCACTCACTGAGTTTGCAAAACTAAAAGCACATAAACTGCTTTGCACTCAGTTTGCAATTTTGTAACACACACTTTGCAAAACGGTAGGCACAATTCACTGCACAACACTCAATTACCAAATTTCCAACACACTCCTAGCAAAAGTATACACATGTATGGCTATCATTAACACTAATTTGCCAACTGTCTGGCACACTTTCACATGTGAAAACTTTTTTAGATAATTAGTTCACTTTGCAATCAGCCTAAGCACTATAATACAGGTAAGCTGTGTGTGCGGAGTACAATGGAGGGAGCAGAAAGAGTGAGAAGTAGAGGAGGCCGAGGAAGAGGACGTGGAGGTGAAGAAGTAGGATGAAGAGGACGACAAGGACAAGGAGGAGCAAGAGGAAGACGAGGAGGGGGGAGAGGAAGATGAGGAGGGGAGAGAGGAGGATGAGGAGGGGGGAGAGGAAGGGTAGGAAGAGTAGGAAATAGAATTGCTGATGACATCAGAGCTACAATAGTGGACCATGTAATCAACCGTGGAATGACCCTGAGGGTAGCTGGCCAACGGGTCCAGCCTAACTCGAGCCGCTACACTGTAGCAAGTACCATAAGGACATCTTGAAATGAGAATCGGTTAGTACAGTCACTTCGCACAAAGATTTGTATCACCGCCATATGCCAATGAGAAACACACCAATACCATTGATGTAAAAATACTGAAATTGTTACTTTACAGAATTGCTAGATGACCAGATGCTGGGGGCAGAGGAAGCATGTTCACTGCAGACCAAGTAACCCATATAGTCATTATGGCGATTGCAAATAATCCTATACTTGGAAATGAACACTTGTGTTTGTTTTGATGTGTTTCAAGTACACCAGTACTTGAAGTTTGGATCCCTCTATGCTTATGGATCTATGACAGAAGTATGAGCTCAAACTGACATAGCCTACCTTGTGCACAGAGAAAGCAAAAGCCAGATGTGTTTTGTATTCATACCATCAGTGTGCAGTTGGCGCATTGTGTGCTTAGTAGATGATGGCTTGTGTGTACTGTTTGATACGGAAACACCATTTTTACGAAGGTGTGAAGAGTTAATCTAGCTGTGTTTGCTTTTGCAAGAGAACTACAATGTTTTGATTATTGGGTGACAGGTTTTCTTATTTGTGTGAAGAGTTTTGCAAAATTAGCCAATAGTTACAAAAAATGTGCTTAAGCAATCAGAAAAAACTGTAAGCGTAACGCTTGGCTTTTTCCCCGCCCATATAAATCTGGAGAGGATCCTATCCCATTCTGCAAAGTATCTATCAGGGCTTTCTATAGAAACAGCCTGGAACAAAAAGCTCTGATTTCGTAATTGCAATTATGTGTGAAAGGTGTTTAGCAATGTGGTTAGTATGCAAAGTTGGGCAACTGAGTTTACAATTTTGAAAAGTTCAACACTGAACAAAAAAGGCTTACGTTAAGTCATTATGATGACTGGAGACGAAGTGGTCATAGTGTTTTACATTAAGCACATCAGTGTTTAACTGGTTCTTATAAATGTCTATTCATGTGATGGTTTGTGTGTCATTTGAAAACAAAACGCCATTTTGACAAGAAATTACATTGTTTTGAATGTAGAGTTTCATTTTGCAGGAGAATTGAAGGGTTTTGCTCGTTGTGTGTGTGTTTTTTTGATTTGTGTGCAGAGTTCTGACAATATGAGGGATGTTTTCAGGAAATGTGTGTAAACAATTGAGAAAAAATGTATGTTGCTGTCTCTCCGTCTTCTATTTGCCAGACTGAATCCTGATTCATCTTTCAAAATATATCCCATGGAGGTTTCCATGGAATCCATTTCAAACACTCTATAATAGATAATAGATAAGTAGTGATACAGAAAGACAGACTAATGAAATAGTGTATTTACAGTATATGCACTCCAGATATATGTGCACTATTACAATATAGTCTACAGTACTGCAAGAGTACCATCTGTAACAACCTAGCCAACAGTAAGAGTAGGCCTATGGGCACAGAACTGTACTGGAAGAGTCGCTGGTTACAGGTTACACTCGCACATACTGATATCGTAGATCTTTAAGTCTTGCAGAGGGTCTGATCACATCATTAGAAACATGTGTGTTCAGCTGTGAGTTGCTGTGTGTAAAAGATGACAGCTGTGTTGAAGTTGTGCTCACATTTTGCTGCCAGTGTTTACAGTTTTGCAACACACATGTGAAATGTGTTTAGTGACTAAGGATATGTTTAAGGTTTTGAAAAACAGAGTGTATGAGTTTTGCAAATCGTGTCTAAGTACCTGAACCGTGTTTAAGGTTTGGCCAAAAGACTATTTGATAGCTTAGAGAATGGAGTTTAGTGTTTTACCAATTCAGAAAAACTGTGATAAGACCAAAGTTGACATTAGCCTTTCTGTCTGTGTTTTGAAGTTTTCCATTTTACAATGAAAGTCATCATTCTGGGTTTTAATAGCAGCATTTCATCTTTAAATCTTTACATTAGTGAACACATATACAAAATGTTCAGTCTTTGACGGTTTGCAGATGTTTAACAGTTGGCAAACACAAGCTTTTTTCACAAGAAGAGAGCATTTTTATGGACAGATAAACCTACTGTGCATTCTCCTTACGCTGATAGTGTTAACACGCTCTCCTTTTAGACTGGCGGTGTCAGTAGTGTCGCTCTGCTCTCTCCTCAGAATGCCATGCATTGTGCCACCCGAAATGCTCCCCCTGCCTTCCAGCCACATGCGGGATGTCCAGTGACTGCTCCCTGCATCTGTCTGAGGGCCTGTGTCGAGATAAGAGCAGCGCACCGGGCCAGCAGCTGAAAGAGGCCGGCGGACACATGCACTTGGAGGGCTGGATGAAACAGCCCAGGTTAGCTGTGGACACAGTGGTGTCTGACTCAGTCTTTGCTCACTTGCATTATTATATATCAAGACCGTCCTACACATCACCTGCCGAAACAGCTGCACATAAATCTGCAGTTCTAATGTGCAGACTTCACACATACCCGTTTTTTTTAAGTGAGTTAAACCTCCAGCAGTGAGATGAGATGAATGTGAGACACGATTTAACAAAATCTGACAAATTAGAGCATTATAGTGTCTGATAAATATCAACCTTAGATTTTGAATATTAGTAGTAGTAAAAGTACAAATTTCAAAACTTTTTTTTTGCCTTTTTTTCTGTAATTCTCCAGTTCTCAGTTTCACTTTGTGTTACTGTGTATTTGGCTTCTTCTTTATTGTTTTTTTAATGCCATGTTTACAAACAGTGATTTTTTTCTGAGCATCTGATCTTTTCATCCACATGTGTTACATTTCACAACGGTAGAGATTTACAAACGAGGAGTGTCCGTACAAACAGCTTTAAAAATTAAAAAAGACAACAAGAGTGGATACATCACACAGCATTTTATACATCTGATGTTTCGTACGTACAGTCATGTGAAAAAGAAATGACACCCAAGACGGCAAAGTTATCTCAGGACTCACCTGGTCTTTAGCAGATCTTCTAGTTAAGTAAATACTAAATTAGGGGATTTACATATTGTATACATCATTAACAAAAACGTAATAAATCAAACAATATGCCAATATGCAGAAACAGTGTGTGGAAAAACAAAGTCCACCTGTACTCAATTACGAGGGAACGTAGCAGCCAGCTGCTGCTAATCACATATATTGATTAATTGATGGTCAACAAGCGAGAGCAACTCACATGCTCACAGCTGTAAAAGCAGAAGTTTTGGAACATTTGGGTGTGTGTTACAGTGTCAAGGAGGAAAGACATCAGTGATGATCTTAAAGAAGCAATCGTTAGTACCTGCCAATCTGGGAAGGGCCATGAGTTACATACATTTCCATACAATATGGAGTCTGTCAATCTACAGTGAGGGAGCTATATGTGTAACACACGGGGAACACTAAAGCAGTCGCGCCAGAATGTCCTGCTAAAAAGAAAGATTCTTTAAAATACAAGGGGGAGCAAGCGAGTCAGATACCCAGGGCACAGAGATGAAGCAGGACATTCTGATCAGAAACAGTTTATTACTAGACCAGGGAGCACAAATAAAACATCCTTAAAATGTACATAATAAAATGTTGTCAATCTAGTAAAACAATCCTAAAACCCGTAAAACTACCATTTTCTACATTCACTAAAAACCCCCTGCTATAATTATGCCACATGTTCATTATGGGTCCATCAGCAGGCCATGAATTCCAGCTTTAGAGCAGAGTTCACGCCAGCCCCGTCTTCGGCAGACAAGGAAGAGCCTCCCATCTTCTTGTCCTTCCACTGGCCCATCATATCCCAGCCCAGCTTGCGTTCTGCACCCGAATCCATCATGCGACCACCGCCACAGCTCCCCTTGCGTCGGTGTCCTGTAAAATAACAAACAGGGGCCAGAATAATGGTTCCAGAAGCAGCCGTGGCTCATGGCCATGGCGACCTTCTCCCAACCCAGCTGCACCCAGTAAACAACAGTAGAGACCCTACTCACAAATGCAGGTAAACCTCTGCCCTGCTGCCAATCACACGCGTTGTCTCCTACTGTTGCCATTCCATGAGGTCAGGACTGGGTCGCCGGGTCACGCTGGCCATCTAGCATTAACTTTCCAGTCTGGGGCCTCTCTCCTTCAGTGCTCAGCTAGCCTGCTTTTAAAAGGTCTTTACACAGCTGATAGGCCACCTCTGGACACACCCCTGCCTCAGCAGGTGGTCCCGATCAGCTAATTTGTCCCATGTGTAGCCAGTCCACAGTGGATTAAAAACTATGTCACATAAAACACTAAAAACCATGCAATAGAAACAGAATAAAACCATGCAAATAAAACGACACACATAAATAAACACTAAAAATCAGAATAAAAACAATATACAAGATAAATACAAATTTCCACTGTGTGAAATCTGCACCCATGTCCTCTAACTGATCAGGTGGCCTGATGTTACTGAGAACAACTCCTCATAGGCCCTCACAATAATACTCCGTCTGGTAAAATCCACTCATCTGTCTTCACAGTGGTGTTGTCGTCTTGTGTTTTTGCAGGAATGGCAAACGAGGCCAGGGCTGGGAGAGGAAATATGTGGTCCTGGATGGGACTAAAATATCCATCTATGAGATAGAGCCCAGAGAAGGTGACATGTTTAGCTGTCTGGATTTTTAGATAGATGGAAAGTTATTAGAGTGGGCACCAGTGCTTATGAATCTCCTTATGTGTGTTGCTCAGACTCAGTGAAACCACTGGAGGAGTTTGAATTGTGTCTGTCAGATGGGGAGGTGGTGGTTCATGGAGCAGTGGGAGCATCTGAACTACCAAACACTGCCAAGTCAGGTAGATGTGAAGTGTACCAGGCAGCCTTTGCCTTCCCAATGTTGTTCAAAAGTCTGTCAAATATTAATCATTTGAAGTCGTGTCATACTTTATTCTCTCTGTGTGTCAGATGTTCCTTATGTCCTAAAGCTGGAGTCACGGTGTCACACTCCCTGTTGGCCTGGTCAGGCTGTTTACTTCATGGCTCCCAGTTTCCCAGACAAACAGCGCTGGGTGGCTGTGATGGAGTCTGTGGTGGCTGCGGGCCGAGCCTCCCGGGAGAAGGCAGAGGCTGACGCAGTGAGTATCTCCAGAGCAGGCGAACGCAACCCGGGGCAGCTCGCTCTCTGTCTTTAATGTCTCCTGACTCAATTCATATCCGGCCGTGGTCACAACTGTCGCGTCTGTGGTCGTAAACATGATATTTGACTGTGTTGGTGCTGTTCACCATGAGCAGATTTCCCCTCCGTAGACTATTTAAGACGTAGGTTTCGAGCTTAAAGTTTAACGGGTAGTTTCGCTTACGTGCGTCATTAATTGTCCCTTTCTTCTCTCTTCTTTTGTCTTTCTCTCCTCTCTCTTTGTCTCTCTCGCCTGTGTTTGTTGCTTTTTCATCGTGACACATTGTATGTCCGGCATATGGGCGTGTTTTGTCGATTTGCTCTATTCCTACCCATGTGTCACTGCACACATAGGCTGCTGTGTCCAAAAGACAAATGGTTCTGTCTCCACTGGTCCAGGTAAACAGTTAGACACGAGACATTTTGACACACACGAGCACTGCACATCCTACACGAGGCACGCTGTAGTGCATGAGTCTGTCATTTCGTTGGCTGTCACCTGCCCCCCACCCTGCTGTCACTTCACTTGCTGTGACCACTTCTCACTTTCACTATCCTTTGCTGTATCCTGAACAAACTCTCAAATATTCTTCCCTGTCTCCGATGTCCTTTTTTCTAACCACAGTACACAAATATTCGCCAAGATGTCTGATCATCTTTGGGTTGAATCTCTGCAGCTGTCCTGTCCGGAGGAGCAGGGACCGCACTGCCGAGTTTTACCTGTTTGTGTACTTGTCTGCGTTGTTACCTCTGCCCTTTCTGCACACTCCTCTGAGGGAGGCTGGGACTCAAGTCACTTGACTTAACCAAGAGACGCAAGTCATATTCTTACTAATCTTTAAAAGAAAAAAGCAACGACAAGATCTAGAGCTGAATGTGGTAATATTAAAATTACATGAAACTAATGTTGTCCAAGTAATTTTTTCTCATCCTCATTAACTTGTAAATTCAGGTTGATATGAGTGAAACGACGAGTGAAACCTCATGTGTCAGTCATGGAGTTCATCTGAAGTCACCTTATGGGTGACTCTGTAAACGGCAATGCTCATTTTTCATAATTTACTCTATTTATAGACCAATCACTGAAATTGTATAAGCACTATGAATGTGATGGACATGAGCTTAGTACATCTGTCATCCATATAAATCAGCACAGATGCTGATTGGGTACACAGGCGAGTGAGGCCTAAAGCTTGCTACTGTACTTCTACCCAATCCCTAAAGGAGTTCAAATTCCTATCAGACTCAATTGCCACCTTTTAATATTAATAGTTTAAGTTGCTATGGCGACTGTCCTAATCTGCTTGACCCTCTCATCTCAGCTTGCAGCTGTATGTATCTAATTCTGTTGTATATGTGTAGAAGATATCAGCAGCGTATGAGCTGGAACACTGACTCAGTAATGAGGGAGCCGGCGGTGATGCTGATTAGTGTTAATAATGACTCTTGTTTAAACGCAGTAGAGCTTGTAGACTTTGATCCTTTCACTCTGATCATTTGTGTAAACATTACGTTTTTGCAATCTGTACTTGACCACTGGCAAAATATTTACTTCATTTATTCATTTCGAATGTAAAATCTTGTTCTCAGCTTCGTAGGAGTCGCTAATGTTTATTAAAAGTATCTTTTATTCCCTTTAATGCTGACAAGTGGTACAAAATTACTTTATTACAAATGAAAGCATCGTTTCGTTGGTACTGTAGAGCCTCTGAATAAAACAGCGTGCTATTAAAGGTCTAACAAGTATAACTTTCTATCCGTGACCTGAAGCTGAAGACCGCTTGTGACTTGGTCCCACGTCTGACACTGTGATTCTGAACCCAGTCCTCCAGCCATCCAGCCCCTCCCGTCCTGCTCCTCTGTTCCCTCCTACCCAAGGTCACGTGGAGGTCGTGATCCAGCTGACCCTTCACCCCTCTCTGTTCTTTCAGAAGCTGCTGGGAAACTCTCTGCTGAAGCTGGAGGGAGATGACAGGCTGGACATTAACTGCACCCTTCCGCTCACAGATCAGGTAGGAACATGTTTTATATGCTATAAAATGATATTCATATGTAACTACATATATATTTATTAGAAAATATGTTTACTTCTTAATTGTGCATTTTAAGCAGTAGAAAATGACATGATCTGCAGTTGCAGGTGTATTCAGGAGAAGAACGATGTATTGGAGCATGGAGCAGATGCTCGGGGCTCTCTGCCAGGATTTGCCGCATGTTGCTCCAGTTTGAAATGTCACCACGTTCACCTGAATTTTTTTTTTTTGTGTGTTTCGCTGCTGTGCCGCAGATCGTTCTGGTGGGCTCTGAAGAGGGGCTGTATGCGCTGAATGTTATCAAGAACTCCCTGACTCACATTCCTGGCCTGGGGTCAGTCTTTCAGATCTACATCATCAAAGAGCAGGAGAAACTGCTGATGATTGTTGGTGAGAGGCCCAGCTTTGGTATTTTCAGTAGAAAATAAATGTCTGCTGAGCAGCAGGAGTCGACTCTAGATTTTCATTCGCTGAGACAGTCACAGTGTCGGTCGTAAATCAAAAGGTCAATATCTGCTGCCATTACAAATAATTGGCATAATTGATGAAGTGCAATTATTATGCATCATTTAAACTGAAAGGTTGGTCTGCCATACTAATAACTTTGGAGAAACTTGTAAATATCTTGTTACACAAGACAGCAGGGTGGCTTAAAAGTGACTAATGTCTTTATCCTTGAACAAGCTATGTGTAATGTCTGTGTGCTGCAGGGGATGAGCGAGCGCTGTGTCTGGTGGAGATTAAAAGAGTGAAGCAGTCTCTGGCCCAGTCCCACCTGCCTAGCCAGTCTGAACTGGCTCCATACATCTTTGAGACTGTGAAAGGCTGCCATCTGTTTGCTGCAGGAAAGGTAGTTCTTCTGTCTTTGCATGAATGCTGTTTTCATGGTTGAAATGTGACCGTACGTACGAGCGTGTGCATTCTCTTTACAGATAGACAACACGCCTTGTATATGTGCTGCAATGCCAAACAAAATAACCATTCTGCGCTACAATGAAAATCTTAGCAAATACTGCATTCGTAAGGTGAGTATGACACAGTACAGTCTGTTATACTGTTGAAAGTATGTCATGCTTTTTTTCTTTTGACCAAACAAAGGTAACGTTTGGTTTTAAAGTGGATAAATCTTCTACCATCAAAACATTTTCTACTACTAGATGTGCTTCAAAGTACTGGCTTTCCCTCACCACCTAATTCTTTACCTCACAGGAAATTGAAACTCTGGAGCCCTGCAGCTGCATCCATCTGACCAGTTACAGCATCATCATCGGCACAAACAAGTTCTACGAGATTGAAATGAAGCAATTTGTACTTGAGGGTGAAGTACTTCTTTATGCCTTTAATGCTTCCAGGATCAAATCAGTTACCAGCCAGTCACAGGATGATATTTTACGGTTGTTGGATCACTGTGTGGCTTTTAACCTCAGCTTTTTCCGCTGCAGAATTCTTGGACAAGAACGACGTTTCGTTGGCCCCGGCTGTGTTTGCAGCCTCGTCTCACAGTTTTCCCATCGCCATCATGCAGGTGGCCAGCAGCATGCAGAAGGAGGAATATCTTCTGTGTTTTCACGGTAAATCCATAGGAACTGAGCTCCATGAGCTCATGAGATACGATTAGCCAAGTCAGTGCAACAGAAGGGGTTTTTCTTCTAACCTGGCTAGATCGAAACATGTTTCAGGCTCCAAGTGTTTTACATTTTCAGCTGGGTGAATGTGTTTTACACATGCATCCTGTTGTGCTAGTAGTACTGCAGTTTCAGAAGCACAAACTGTTAGTGTCCCAGGATTTTTAATGCACTCGTTGCATAGTGGTTACCACTCCGACACTCCAAAGACATGTACTTACTGGGGATAGGTTACTGATTCTAAATGTCTATTCTAGGTATACATCTATAAATAATAAATGCTAATCTGGGTATATAAGCTGAATAACATTTTTCGGGATTAAAGCTATTATATTATAAAAGTGTGCTTAAAATACTGCTGTCTGCACACAGTGTTTTGTCTGTAAGAGTATGATGAAGAGTGCAGCAAATGTTTCTGTGGCAGAGTTTGGAGTGTTCGTGGACTCGTATGGACGAAGAAGCCGCACTGAGGAAATCAAGTGGAGCCGTTTGCCTCTGTCGTTTGGTAACTGCTGTTTCTTTCATCTTAATTCTCTCATTGAATTAAAAAAAACAAACAAAACAAAAAAAAAAAAAAAAAACAAAACACACCATTAACTGTACCAAATCCACTAAATAACTAAATAATTGTGTGTGTCGTCTGTTGCAGCCTACAGAGAGCCCTACCTGTTTGTCACCTACTTCAACTCCTTGGATGTCATCGAGGTGCAGGGGCACGCTGCTCTGGGGTGAGACACAGTGGCCTCTTTGTGCCACATCTTACACTCGTTGAGTTTACTTCTCAGCTGCATTTCCCTCAATTTGGTCTTTTCTTCCAGTCCTACAGTGCTGGCACACCTAGATATTCCAAATCCACGTTACCTGGGCCCAGCTATTTCCTCTGGGGCAATTTACCTCGCCTCCTCCTACCAGAACAAACTGCGGGTCATCTGCTGTAAGGGAAGTCTGATCAGAGAGTCTGGGGAGCTCCAGAGGACCGGGTCCAGTCGAGGGTCAGTTCACTCTGTCATGTTTGCTCACTTTAATCCAGTTTAAACAAAGAAAAAAAATATTTCAGTGACAGTCGGAGTGAGTTAAACATTCAAACACAAAACAAATCACCCAAAAAGTCCTGAGCGCTTGTATTGTCTGCTAAAAATCACTGGAAGGTTGGCTTTGCTATGTCTGCTACCATCCATGGTGTGTTTTTGTTGTTGTTGTCAACAGTAGTCCCAGTAAGCGGTGTCCACCCACCTACACAGAGCACATCTCTAAGCGTCTGACCTCAGGCCCCGGCAGCCATGACGGCTTGCATCGGGAGCCGAGCACCCCACATCGTTATCGGGAGGGCCGCACAGAGTTCAGAAGAGACAAGTCTCCTGCCCGGCCTCTGGACCGGGAGAAGTCACCGGGCAGGGTGTTGGACAGCCGCAGGGAGAGGTCTCCTGGAAGATTCGGAGACAGCAGTCGACTCCACGCTGGTTCTGTCCGAACCCAGCTCGCACCTGTTAACAAGGTATGCAGAAGTTTCCGGTCGGCCTGTGGATGCGCTAAGGATTATTATGAACAAAATCAAACTGCCCTTCTGGTAGAAAGGGCATCCAAATATTTAATGAGTATGTTCTGCCTTGGATTTGATCAGACAAAAACAGTCCTATTCTTGATATGGCAACACAAAGCTGTTCTGCTGAATGTGGATACATCATTCTGACATGTTTCCAGATGTCTTCTCCCCGGTTATTTCTGTCAATGTGCAGAAAAATACAGTTTATATCTGTAAAGTGTGGAAACTGTTGCGCTTTCACAAAGTCTTCTGAAGAGGCTCAAGCTCCAGCTCCAGCAGCGCTTGTGCTATAAAGAGCAAACTTACTGCTTAGTCAGCATGTTTGAGGTCATCCTGGTGAAGACTGCAAGAAAAAACCTTGCTCTTTATGCTGCATGTCTGTGAAGGTTCTCAGTCATCCAGGTCATCGTAGTCAAAGGAGCTTGCAAAGAAAAGCGTCTGGACTTCTTTAAGTTGCTTGAAAGTCTTTGTGCTGCAGTGTTGCTGCTGGAGTTTCAGACTCTAGATTTTTGTTTGTTTTGTTTTTTTGTTTTTACAAACCTGTCTCAGCACAGATACATTTGTGCACATAACCACACACACAGTAGGTTATTTTGATTTTAACACAGTGACTCTGCAGACTGGTGTACACATGCGTGTGCTATGAGGAAGGCTAATCGTTATAGGGTCTGTCAATAAAACTGAATTGAATGAGTGAATTAAATAGGCTGGATCTCTTTTTCCATATCTAACAAGTTACTGTCTGCAGATGAAGTGCTGAACTATAGGTGAAATACACAACACAGGCTAAAGGCAAAACAGCTGATGTGTAGAGATGCAGAGAAATACTACATGAATGCGTTTGTGCTTTAAGCGCTGGGTTCAGTAAGACTGGGAGAAAGCCACGTGAATTTAAAAGCTGCGTCACTGCCCAGCATCAGGAAAAGGATCACCTCTGATTAGAGTTGCAGATTTTATTAAAATACTCCAGGCTGTGTAAGACAAATTCATCTGCAACCCCCAGTGGTGAGAGAGCAGGTAAAGAACAAATTTATAAAAAAAAAAAAATGAATTCAAAAAATGAAATTACTTTCTCGTTTTTTAAGGTTAATATGAATGAGGCTCAGTTGCCCTGTTTGAGGATAGATAATATTAAGTATTGTAACATGCAGACATCATGGGCTGCCTCTTGAGACATTTTTTATATAGTGTGTAACAAATCTGATAATAGAAGTCAAAATCTAACAAACAGGGAAAAAACAAAACAAAAAACACCTTCAAAGTGTGTGCATGCACACTGCTGAGGAAAAAACCCTATAATATGCACCTTGTACTGGGATTCCCTGCTTCCTTCCTGCTGTTCCAAATAAATATTACTAGCAGCAGCGATCAGGTGCAAAATAAGACAAGCTTTATTGTTAAATTTAGCAGTTTGCTGTAAACTTCAGTAAATCATGTTTGTACGATTCATTTAAATACATATCCAGTAAGGCTACTCACCTTTAGTTTCACAACTGATGCTGCAGCTCTTCAGTAAATACAGACAACACCAAACTATTCATGATGTTTAAGCCACAGTGACACGCTTTGACCTTTGCTCTTAATCTGTGTTTGCAGGTGTGGGATCAGTCGTCAGTGTGAGTCCACTTGCTGCTCCTGACTGGAGGTTGTAGAGAACCAACTGCAAAAGCCCTTATTCCACCCTGAGTGCAAGCGCGCACACACACACACACACACACACACACACACACACACACACTGCCTGTACATAGTGCAGCGTCAGTTCCTCGTTCAACCTCACAAAAACCTGCAACGGGAGACGTCTCCTGTGACAATCCTCTTGACACGTGCTTTTATGGGAGTTATCCCACAGTAGATTTGGTGGCAGGGAACCTACGCTGATCTACAGAAGCTACTTTCTATCTCCTCAAAGTTGTAAATATTGCTGTCGGAGTTTTTATAGATAAAAGGGAAGAGTCGGCTGGTAAAGCCATGTCTATTTTTTTTAAAAAATGAGTTTCTAAAGATGTTGCAGGGAGATTAACGCTGTCGCTGGCTAGGACGTACAATATCAACCTTACATAAGAATCTGAAATATCACAGGGTTTTTTCTCCGTTAAGAGAATTAAACTGACATTGAATTACTTTCATAGCTCACTAACGGAAGGGAGATCTGAGGAGGCAAGACTTTGCACACAAGATTGGATTTGATCAGGAGTTTAAAAGCTCATTTTTGTTACGCGACCAGATCAACCGTGTGGTCTTCTTGCCTGAATAGCCTTTGATATATAACTGCATAAGAGTGCTTCGACCGTCGTTGTCCGGCCATACTTTGTAAAACAATTATTAAGCAGTGTTTCGCTCCAAGTGTTCCTCGTGTTGTTTTTAGCAAACCTAAGAAAGAAACACGCAGCTCTGCCTCTGATGCCGGACGCCGTGCTGTCAGGCTGGCTCAAAGCGCCTCAGCTTGCTCTTAGTCCGCTGCTGCCGATTATGGTACAGATGTCCCGTTTCTGTGCAGTGATATGAAGTCTAGTAACCGTCAGGGGTCGTCACTTGCTTGTATCGTTTCTTTAGAGGCAGCAAGACCACCCCCCACTCATCACATCAGTGAGCATGACTAACTTAGAGCAGCACTGTCGCTTTTTGATCGATTCTCTTGGTTGTTCTTTTCTGTCATGTACTCACTTGGATTTGCATTCTATAAGTAGAAATTGATGTTAGACAGTGTAACTTAAGATTTTCTTGATTTTTAGAGCTGTATACCAGTACACGCATTAAACATGATTCTAGTGTCCGTTTTCTTCTTTGTGCGCTCTCAGTTGCAGATTCTCCACCACAGCAAGTTGTCAGTGAAAGCAGGTATCACCTAGCAAGCAAACAGTCACAGATTCATCTTCTAGTTTATTTCTTTAATTCTACAACAATGTAATTCTCTTTAAAAGGAAATCCAAAACAGAACAAAATATTCAGACTGAACAAGGAGCACTTGTTGTTACAGGAATTTGCTATGTACAGCCATACACTCGACAGACATGAGAAGGTTCAAAGTGCTTAACAGAGGGGGTGAGAGAGGAAGAAGAAAAAGCACGAGTGATCCCTTTGTGAGAGACCCGTAATAAAAACTGCTTGGCACCAGGCTCCACCAAAGAGACACTCCGTCACACTAATGCTTGAAATGCTTGATGCATTTATACACTCACACCTCATGTGACTACTGGGCCATTGCAGTGATGCCTCTAAAAGCAAGTCAGCGTGAGTGGAAAAAACAAAACCCCAACATATGCATACTGGGGGTGGGGACACAGCAACGTTAACTGAAGCCCACATTACCAGCCCCTCCCACACACAGATCTGTCCATAACTCCAGCATGCTGTTGCAATACTGAAAAGCACACTTTCAGTCTCACTTTACTCAGATGCACCCTGTGGCAGTGTTTACTTAATGTCATGTGCAAATAAACAGCCTTTCCTCTCCCGTGAGACCATTCACATTCATGGATTGTTTAACAAGACGTCCCTGTGACTGTGGTGAAACTCGAAAAAAGGGAACTCACGCTGCTGGTCGTCAATGTGGGGAAGGTCAAAACGCTTTGGCTTCACAAGGGAGTGTGGAGTCTTAAAATAATAAATTGTCTATTTGGACACAATTGCTCCATTTTGTTGCCATCAGATGTAGTTTGTGAAATTGACTCATCTTTCGCGAGAGGGCCAAAATAATATATTTCAGTTCTCTTTGAAAGACTAAAGGTCAGGCTGTCGAATTAAACACACTTCCACAGGAGGTCGACATTAAAAAGCACACACTTTAAGCCGGTTGTTTTGACCACCTAAAACAGCAGCTCCACCACCAGATGGCAACAATCTCAACTCAGCATCATGCACAAATCCAACAGGAAGTGACAGGAATGGGCTCAGTCAAACAGTTTTAGGATAATTAAGTAGCATCAGGTTGTCAATCACAGTTAAATGTCTGCGTTTCCTCCCTTAGTCCAAAACTTGCTGTGTTTATATCTACAGCAGCCATCTGACACAGCGAGCTGGATCATGGGGAATAGAGATTGGCAGTCTGAACAAAGATTATCAACCTCGTCTACGCTTCTGTGCTGTACCTTTAAATGTTCCAGCTGAACAGTAATCAGGGGAGGGGTTTACAAAAAGATTTGCAACAACAACAACCCATTCGCGCTGGAAATCTGAAAAGCAAGAGTCACTCAGCAACTAGAAGCTCAGTATGTGAATGTATGTGTGTCTACATGAACAAGTGTGGATGCAAGTAGAGGTAGTGTTTGTAGATGGGTGTGAATGGTATAAATGTATGAGAGCTTTAAAGGGGGCAGGGCTTCATTTTGGGTTCAGGCTGCTTGTTTTGGACCACTGTTCACTCAGTGCATAGACATCTCGTTGGCTACCTTTGACTGCTCACCCCCTCATAATGCTGAAATCTTTACATCCACACATGCTGTGATTGGCCAACACAAAATATTCTGACGGGATGCTGTAGCCAAAGTTCAGAACCACCGCTCAGTCTGCGTTTCTGATTATCCTGTGGCAAAAACTGAGTTACTGGAGTTTTAACAGCAAGTCAACAATACAAATATCAATAAATAAAATCCAAGTAGGGGGAGGAGAGAGAACCATTACAGCATCAAATCAGGTCACCCTGCTTCTCCATTTATTCATAAAAACAAAACAAACTGCCTTAAACAGATTGCAAAATATAGGTATTTTATGCAATTTCAAAAAGAAAAGAAAAAACTTTGGTGACTAATTAAGTGCCACTATTCAAAGATTCTATACATTTTCTTAAATGCTATGTAGGTATCTGAATATATTATTCCTCTCATTTACTGTACAAAAGTTGTGTCTGTGTGTGCACAAGTAGTTTGTGAATGGGTGTGAGGATGAGCAGGCGTCTCAGCAATGCTTTGACAGATTTCATGTGGCGTTACAGACCTGGGAAATGCAGAAAGCCCTTTCTACTGCTGCTGTGCTCCTCCGATTTAGACAAAGTGGAATTTGTTTCGTAGTGGCTGACAGCCACCTGAAGAAAAAAAAAAAATATATATATATACATAGATAAAAAGATGTCTTGTTGTGAGCTTTACACCCGTCTGATTAGTACCAGAGGACTGAGGGGAGAAGAAAAACAAAACAAAACAGGTTGTTCCGTCCCAGTGCCTGCTGGGTAAAACAAAACTGGATCTTTTGGCAGCAGTTGGCCGCACCGTCGTGTGCTTCAGTTTGTCCACGACAGACAAACTGAAAAAACGTCGGTATTGATGCAGGTCTATCGGCCAAACCTGTGTGATGTTAATGCTTTGAAACAAAAAGCCAAAGCCTGAAATCAGCAGAGTCTCACAGTGAGTGCTCCCTGCACACGAGTAATAAACAGTCTGTTGGTATGGAGGAGCAGCGCAGCACGAGCTGTTAAAAGACCAAATAGCCACAAGCCTTTTCCTCTCACTAACTTGCTGCATGACTTGTCTACACGGGGGCTTCAAACACAAAATGATTCACCATCCTCACCGTGATCAGGATAAGGATGCCAAACTACTGAAAAAATTTAAAAAAGCAATTAGAAAGGGAAAAAAAAGAAGAAAAAAGTGCATTTAAATATGTGAACAGCACAGAATTTTACAAATTCACAAACTCCAGGAGTCCAGCCTCCTTTCTGTACTCTGGACTGAATCTCAACCATAACTAAATGTGATGTTCACAAAGCATCAAGGGCTTTTTGATTTGTACATCACTTGTTTGCCACCACATTTGTGCGTCTCTTCTGAAAAGCTGCTTAAAAGCTCACCCAAACAAAGCAAGCACAGTTGAGACTCGGCCCACAGAAAGTTAAAGGCTCAATTCACCCAGTTATCCAGAGTAATGACACTGCAAACAAAGGCTGCGGCCAGTTTCTTTAAGAGATACACTTCACTGTTTTACACACTTTTCAGACAAGCTCTCCTTTAGACTGAACATGTGACTGAGTGTATGCAAGCATCCTCACAGCACTCTTACAAAGTCAAAATGGCAAAACTTGCCTCACTCTCAACAAGTCTGAATATGTGGAGCCTAAACAAGCTTCTTAGGCACTCTGGTTTAATTTGGAATATGATGCACTTCAGCATTCCCAGTCCAGGAGAGGGAGGAATGGGGTTTTCAAATGTACTGAGCTCTTGCACACAATGGTAGAGAGGAACAAATATTCCCAAGTGTGCCATTACTAGTTGATGGTGACAATACAAATGCATGTATGGTAAATATCACCTGCTTACAGAGGTTCTTGAGCAGTGGGGAACATCAATATTTAAGTGACCCATCTTTAAATAGGATACTATCACTTCAGTCACTTTAGCTGATGATCAACCAATGTCTGAAAAGCATGAAGTCAGTTTTTCCACAGAGGACTTCATGCAGTTTATTACTAACTGATCAGTCTGCGGTCATGTTATCAAGTCATTACCATCAGAAAGCAGCATTTTTAAACGAGATTCTGAGCTACATAGCCGGAAGTATTAGTAATTTTAAAACCTAGTTTCCTGCACTTTTAGGACAATTCTAAAGTGTAACAGGTTCAATGGGTATGTGCCTCTCAGTCAGATCAGTCTTATTTTAATGTGGAAATCATACCTGCAAGTGTAGCATTGCAAAGTTGGTCGTTTGATTGGGGGATGAATCTCACACTGGATCAGGCTTCTCAAATTTGCTTGTTACATGTATTCAGATATAAAAGTGTTTAGGTTTCATTTTGGACTGTTTGAATATGTAACCAAGTTTTCTGGTAAAAACAGCCCAACCTTACAGCATTAACAAGTTACACAAAAATATGCTGAACTGATAACATGACCTGCAGACTAATTGGCAGCAGAAATCTCAGATAAAGTGGAATCATAATAAATTTTGCTGGATTGTTGGTACCATAGGAAGTGAGGGAATATGACTACCATCTCCTCTGGTGATCTGGATGAAATGTTCCTTTAATCTTTCACTGAGACATTGGCTTGCTGAGGGACAGTCGCGTGATTGCCAGGATGTCAGAACACCCTGCAGAGATGAGTCCATGCTCCAGGCTAGGAGATGAGAAACCTTTATGATTTTTTTTCAGGATCTTCAGGAGAATCTTTCACAGACCAAAGTCCTCCAGGAGACTTCAGCAAATACAGTGAGACAATGTCCTCTGCCTGCCTGGTCCAAGGCACCAGGATGTCCAGTTTCATTCCTTTGTGCCCAGTCCCATCTCACCAACATGCCACTCAGCTTCTCTTTCACACATACACTCACACTCAAAGTGCAGCAGCACTCACAAAGTTGGTGGGACATTCTTTAGCTCCTGTGCTCTTCAGCAGTGCTTCCGCATCAGCGACTTGCAGCTCAGCCCGACTCCCGTCTGTCCTGGTCCTCTGGACCTCAGTTGGAGCTGGCTGTAATGGGCTTCTCCAGCTCCAGGGTAGCTGAGCCATGCTGGAGATTGCTGTAGCAGGTCTTACAGACACGACTGGGCTCAAACAGCTGCTGGCTTGGCACTGGGATCCTCTGGTCGCAACAGCTGGCACAGAACACGTTACCGCAGTTCCTGCCAAGGAACACGGAGATGTTATTTGGGGGACTCTCACGTTCTTTACACCTCAAGTTACCATGCGTCCCTGTGGTAGATTCTTAGAAAATAACACCTCATTTAAAACAGTTTACTTAAACTGGACTGATGTGAGGAGTTGGGTTTTTTGTTTAAAAAAAATAAAAAAAATAATAATAATAATATTAAAAAAAAGCTTTCAGGGGAAGAAATAAATTAAGAAAAAATATCAAGTTGGCGTGTGGGCTAGCTTATCTGGATCAAGTTTATGTTAAACTACAAACATTCACTTATCTAGGAGGTCCACACAGGGAAATACTAAACACTGATTTTAAAAACAGGACTTAGGTGCTACTTATTTAAAAAAAAGAAAATAAAAATAACCCCACACCTGGTGAAGTGACGTTGATCTATGATTCAACCATGTGTGACGCATGATAAACTTTTATTTTAAACATGATTTGAGAGTTGTGGGCAGACTCCACCCATCCAGTTTACAGTGCAGCTCTGCTGTGATGTTCACTACATGCCGCTTAGCAGAGGTGCTCCAAACAGAACATGTTTATTATTCAACTCAAAACACTGCTGTGATCACTTGACAGACAGGTCACACTGAAGATTTCAAACACCCATGCTCTAATTCTGATGTAAGGCCATGCTCACACACACAGCGCTCCCTTTCAATTGCTTGTAACCACACAGAGCAGAAAGTGAATTAGATTGTTTTTCTTCCAACTCTTTACCCTTTTGCACCACCAAGTGGCTTGAGAGGTGTCTTACACCATGCTGTGCTGCTGGGAAGTGGGATGCAGGGTTGGTTAGGGGCAGCATGCTGCCAGGGTGTGTGCCGTGTAGGGGTGTAACGGTTCAGAGACAGAATCTGCAGTAAAAAACGTCCATGGTTTCCAGATGTGCCACGGTGGATTTGGAGAATCGTTACAACCCTAATGTTGTGGGTGAGTCGGGGGCAGGGTGCCGATGTGATGCTATACTAGGATGGTCGAGGCTGAGGGATCAATTTAGTAAAGATTTACAAATTTTCCAATGAAACGGGCAGCCTCTGATCGAGTGACAGCACCATGCTCACTGTCACAGCCAATTCAAAACTGCTGTATGAAAACACACTGCTACTGCTGGAGGACACACACAAATCAACCCATCTCAGAAATGAAGAGGTTTCCCTGAGAACTTGCTGATTGCCAAAACAGAATGAGGGGATTCAAATGCAGCAGGTGAGTAAGGGAAAGGGTGAGGTGGGATTGGGTTAGGATGAGGAGGAAACTGAAGGATGCTGGGTTGAAAAGGCTGGAGGGTGGGTGGGACAGGGGAGCCGGATCTCACCAGACCTCCTGAACAGGCTCCCTGCCACTGTAGAGGAGGAGAGGGGCAGAAAATGGATAAGTACTGCTGAACCGCAGAGAAAAACATAACACTTAAAAAAAAAAAAAAAAAAGTCCTGATGGAGATGTGTTGTGTTTAAGTTGCATTCACAGGATTCACACAAATTACATTTACAACTAAACATCCTAAGATTCAACCTCAAAGTTCTCCTGAGTGACTTATGTGATCCACTGACAAAAAGGGAAATACAGAGCAGTCAGCAGTATAAAAGGAAGTGATGACACCAGGAGGAAGTGTCCACGAGCTAATTCACCACATGATTATCAACCTGACCACCCAGTTTTGTGTGGACACATCGGTGCAAAACAAAGGGCGTCTACAATAAATTAAACAACCAATCAACAGTTTACTTGGCTCCCTGGCTCTTGTTTATAGATTGACATAGTACAGACAACCAGAGAGTGGCGCCTCATTTCATTGGCAAATGAAATGCAAATTAGGTCCTCAAATTTTAAAAATAACTTTCCTCTCCTGAATGAAAGACATGATACTGGGACCAAAAGCCTTAAATCGTGCAACTATCCTGACTGTTCATCCACAGCAGGTGTAGAGAGCATGCAGGACACTTTCTTTGGAAGGCTACTTCCACACAGTACAACAGACTTCTTACATTTGCACAAAGGGCATGCTTAAAGACTTTCTAAAGATTTCATACATTAGAGAGTAACACTTGGATCAAAAAGGCAAATCTGGGTCACTTAATTGGCTGCATTTAGAATAGTTGGGAATCATGTCAACAGGGGCACATGGTATTCCTTTGAAAGACCCACACTACAGTATTCAAGTACGCCATCTGTTATTCTGATTCATTACCTTATTTAGAGGGTTTAATGATGGTGCCCATTTAAGTGGTACCTGTTGCATTTTATGTGGATGCTGGAAATAAGACTGGCTGCCCCAGCGGCAGGGAACCAGGAAACATCCAAATAAACAAGGCAGGAAGTGTATAAGACAGATTTCTCCTATACAAGTCTTTAATTCACAAAACAAAACCCTTTGCTTTATTAATAGTAGACATAGCTGATTAATAGCTGCCAACATTATACCAGTTCCGAGTACTGCTTAGTGCGTCCTTGAAATATTTTGAGCAGTCACAGATTACATCATGTTTATCATCCATACATGTCTGTGCAGGGACACAGACATGTATATTTTGAGAAAAATGCATGAAGTGAGAAACTCTTATTTTGGCTTTCAATGCAAACAGATTAAGCTTTGGTCCATAGAGAGGAAGTAAACCTCGTCACAAACGGGTTGACAAAGATTCTCAAGTTCATCTTCAGGTACCAAGCATGAACAGCCTCAGCTGAACCTACATACAAGAAGCTCATCTGACCCGAAGAGGAGTGAGCTAAACAGCAAAGGCCTCAACAGGAGAGAAAGAATTGATTTGTGATAACTGAGAGTGAAGGCCTGAGATTCTGCAAAAACAAAGCTGTTCTCACCTGCAGTGATGTTTCCTGGTAGCAAGCCAGAACCTGCTTTCACAGCCATAACACTGGGCTGCCAAATGATCAGGGTACCAGCGGGTGACCTGCAATGTTTGGGGAAAGTATCAGTTCAGTTTCCATATACCGAGCAGCTCATCCAGGTTCTTCTGCATTGCATAAATGCTGCTAAAAGACCGCTTTGTGAGCCTTGTGCCATCCCTCCCTGACGAGGGTCTTTATATGGCTGCAGCTGCTCACCTCCGTGTCCTGCTTGTCCACCTGCTCCCAGCTGGCCTCAGAGAAGAGCTCTGTGCTGCAGCGCGACAAACAGTTTGGGTCCAAGTTGTACTCAGAGTCCGTCATTGAGGTCTGAATGGAGGGAGACAGATGATCACAGTAAGGTTCACTTTAACTGGCAATGGTAAGCAGGGCAGTCTGAAGTGGATCGCTTCCATTTACAAGTTGTAAACAGATCAGAGGGTCAGTTAACTTTCAGTGGCTTACCACTTCATCTCCAATGTCTCCGTTGATCCGGTGGGAGATAATGTGCTGTTGACTCTCCAGGCGGCTCCAGAGCTCCTGGACTTGCTTCTTCAGAGTCTCCACCTCCATCTGGTGCCCCGCTTCAATCTGCCTCAGTCTTTGCTGGATAGCATCATTGTGCAGCGTCAGCCCATCGTCATCCAGATGGCTGCGAGTTGGCTGCTCAGGGCTCATGGTGACCCGGCCTAGCAAGGCATGACACCAGCGGTGCTGAGAGCAGCTGCCTCGTGGGTGGAGGATCAGAGAGTTGCAGCTTGCTACGGATACCTGACGGCTCAAAGGGGCCCTCTCCACATTCCCTTTGGCCCAGTAAGGTGCTCCACTTGGCTCCCCTTCGGAGTTGTCCCCATTACAAAGTCCATCCCTGCTAAGGTCAGCACGAACTGACTGAAAGGCACTGACAGAGGGCCGCTTGCTGCCCTCGCTTAAAGTTCTGATCAAGCCATGCTCACTAGTCTCCAGCCCCTTCTCTTTCTTGGAAGAGGGAACTGGGCTCCTGCCATCACTCATGAGGTGATGGTTTAAACCAACAGGTGGCTGCACAGGGAGCTCCACCCTGCCACAGACCTCTTCAGTTAAAGTCTCTGTGGAGCTTTCCATCAAGGAGGTCCTTTTATCTACCAACTCCACTGACTCAGGGACACTGTGGTCAGATTCAGAGTCAGGGCAGCTTCTCTCATCTAAGCCTTGTTTTTCAGGTGACCTATACATTAAGTCACTATTTATAGTTCTATGAGCTGCAGGCTCTTCTGGCTCACCTGTGCTACACTCCTTCGGTACATGCGCAAGTTCTTCTTGTACAGAAGATTCCTCTACATTCTCCGTCACCAAGTCCTCAGTTCTCTGAGATGCATTGGCTTCCTGTTGATCCTGTTCCTCTTCCTTCTGTGTGGGCACAGAAAAAGAGTCACCGTTCTCCTGAGCCTTCATCTCACCATTTTCTGGGAGCTGACCATTAGCGAACATGTCTCTCTTCATGACAGTCTCACTGACATCCACCATCTGATGCTGCTCTACATGTCCATCCACCTCCTGGTCTACAGCATTAAAAACCTGAGCAGTATCAGCATGGTCCTCTCTTGGCACGTCGCATCCTGCCTCCTCCTTTGTGGCTTCCTGAAGGATGTTCACCATTTGTCCCTCAGCCACACCCACTGCCACAGAGAGCTCTGCCTCCTCCGCTGCATCTTCTGCTGGGTTCACAGAAGACTCTTCTCTACGTTCAGTATTTGAGCCCTGGGATTGCTGCTTGCTGTGATCCATCTCAGAGCCCAGTCTGTCATGATATGGCTGCACCTCATCCTGGTTCTCCCCTCCTTCAGGCCCCACTGCCACATTGAGCTCCAGAGACCGCCGGTGGTCCTGCCACTTCTCATTCAGGCTTGGGTCACTGGAGCGACGGTTGGGAGCCAGTGAGCTTCCCAGCTCACACGCACTAGGCAAGTTGTCAAAGGAGCGCGTCTTTGTTCGCCTTAACAGGAAAGGAGAAAAATAATTACAAACAAGCGGCATTTCATTACATAACAATAGCCTAGTATGCTTGACAGCCTATAATTTAATGAGAAACTGCAAACAAGTATAAAATGTTTGCCTAACAAATCACTCACATGTCTGTCTCATCAAAACAGACATTTCAGCAAAGACCATCTCTTTAATTCTGACCTGGCTGTCACAAACTATGTAAATGAACGGGCATTCACAGCACTTCTAGTCCTATCGACCACCTGAAGCGCTTTAATGATAGCCTTAAAGACTACTTCCTGTTGCACTTCCAAGATGTTTTGACTGTCGTGACACAAGAGCATAGACTGCATCTAAGCAGAGCATGTGACCAGCAGAGTGGAAAAGCCGGCCCCCCTCTGGCTGTGGGAAGTCTGTGGCTTGCGTTTTATCTTACACGATAGGGAGAAGAGTGGGAAGGGGTCGGGTGCCAACGCGCCAGGCTCACCTGCCCAGGGGTGCATCTTCCGGGTTGGCACCGGGCACTGGGTAGGGAGCGCAGGAATCATCGGAAGGAGTGGTAGGGGAGGAGCTGGGCAGATAGACGGCCGTCCACAGCATCAAATTCCGTACATGACACACTGGATGGAGAACCTGAAACAAGAGCTGCAAACTTAACTCAAGATATAATCAGACATGACGATGACAAAGGTTATCTGAATGCAAATCTTTAGAAAGGAGTGGAATAGAATAAATGAATGAACGAACAAGAAGTGCCTAAATCTGGGATGATTAAAGTTTTATAAGATTTGTCAAGAACATCTAAACTAAACTTGTTCCAAGAATGTTGTTTCTTTTCATACCAAGAGGACAATATTTATGTCTGCCCGTCTCCACCCACACAAAACAAATGCAAAAGTAGTAACCACAAAAATGCAATTCTCAGAAGGGTGTCAAAAGCACTGGTATTTCACAGTATTTTAGATTTATTGCCAATTGTTATGTACAAAAATTTACAGCACTCTTGGGTTCCTTAAAAAAAAAAAAAAAAAAAAAAAAAAAAAAAGAAAAGAAGAAAAAGCAGCATGTGAAGACATGCTGTATGCAATGGCAAGAAGCACAGAGCTTGATTCTGAGATAGTTAGATTTGACAGTTTCAAACAGGACGATCTCTTTAAAAGCTTCCTTTTATATTGTATCCTGTTCACTTCTAGTCAGTTTTGTTGAAAGCAGAAAACCTTTGAATGAGCTTTAGGAAATCTTTCATTTAACTGCAGGAATCGATCTGACGGACTTTCCACTCATGAACAATCCAGACACCTAAGTTTCAAAGTTCACCATCTCTCTACATTAATTCCACACGTCTTTGTTCTGTAGTGTACGCAACAACAAGAAAAGCTGAGGTATGTCTGAGACAGAGAATCATTGGAGCACTGCTAGCTGCACTCCATATGACAGGAAGGACAAAAAGTGGATCAAAATTACTGATGCAGTTAGATCAGTAATAAGGGTTTTAAGGAACTGCTTTACTAAAATATAACTGAAATGCAGTTATGTTATTCACTTTATTTATACTTTTCTCATATCAGAGCACGCAATCAGGCCGCTACATAATGCCGTCAGACACTAGTTTCTATTCCTTGTCCTCACTCTTAGTAAGTATAAGTAGGTGCACTAACACCACGTGTTGAGTAGAGCTGATAGGTTAATGACAGCATAATGAGTGTGAGACAGTCAGCGAAGCTCACAGTAGAAGTATTGCTGTCTGAGCTTTTCACTTTGGTCAAGTAAGTCTATGCAACTTTTACATTTATGTAAACATGGCAAGAGAAAAGCTGTCGGCTTCACTGTGTAATACCTCTGAACTAGTGAACTGCTGCTGACGCAGTGTAGTAACTAACAACTGAATATAGTGACATTCTGTCACTGACATCCCCATCCAGCTTTCTGAGCTGGGAGCCGATCAATTCTGTCCAATAGCTAGGTACAGCCCCAGTTGTCTTTAAGTTTTAAACATTTAATGTTTAAGTCAGAAAAGACAAAAGACACGAGTATCTTTGCTTCCTTTTAGCAGGACTGAATGGTTAAAAGTGTTGACGTACAATTTCGGAGTGTGAGGAGTAGAGCATGTTCCTCAGAGAGCGGTTGGCTGGCCTCAGGAGTGACCAGACCGAGCAGGTCCTCTCCTGAACGTGACGATCCTCCCTGTCCTTGCCGCTGTTACACAGGAAAGTACCGAAGAGGCAGGAGTAGGTGTGTTGCACCAGTTTCACCTGCACAAATGTGACATAAACACTTGTATACAAATTATCAAGTATAACAAAAGCATGGATAAAAAGTTCCTCATATTACATTTTAGCGCACCATGAAGGTAAATGCATATCAATCTCTCACATCTGGAACCTCAATGTAACTACACTTTAATCAGACACCATTATGTCTGTAGATAAATTGCTCATTTTTGATTTTGGATTCTGTTGTTGTTTTAAAAAAAAAAAACAAAAAAAAAAAAACCACACAACATTGAATGTACACACCAGGAAGGCTTCATTGAACTCAAATGAGCATGGAAACTGCCTCTGCAGTTGGTGAACACAGTCCAGCCACTGCAAGAAAACAGGGCAGCGCTCATTCAGGTCCTCTGAATTTTCTCCATGGCCACATCGGTCAGCAAACTTGTGGCCGAAGTCCAGCCATTCTGTCTCCACCAAAACCTGGAAGCCCTGCATGAGATAATCCGATAAATGCTTTTATCATTTTCACATTTTATTTGCATACAACAACATTGTCATCTCCATCCATACCTCAATAGTGCGGTAGTAAGGGTCCAGCAGTAGCTTGGACAAAGCAACAATCTGTGGTGTGCGGTCCCAGCCATCAGAGCAGTGCACAAGAACAGGCCTGTGGTCTCTGTTCACAGCGTTGACCACCAGCAGAGCTGCCTTCAGTAGCAGGGACAGGTGTTGCAACCACTTTGTGCCCTCAAGTGCAGAAAGCCAGCTGCAAACAGACAGCAAAAGCCTATAGTGCCCAGTTTAAAGCTGAAGTGCTGAAATGAATATAATCTTAACAAAAAAAAAAAAAAAAAAAAAAAAAAAAAAAAAAGTCCAACAACACCATGTTATGAGACTAGTAGGACACATACATACACCCTGACCCACATAAATTATGATTCTTTCACATTACATAGTTTATAAATCTAACCGCAACTGTGTTTTCTAGATCAATAGAGATACACACGAATTACCATCTCATGGTTCACACACACACTTATCTCCATCTTGATCTGCAAACCATAAGGGGGGAGGGAAAAAAAAAAAAAAAAAAAAAAAAAAAAAAAACTCCACACAAACACTTAAAGCTGACAATTCAGCTACACATCACTGCAGTGTTGAATATGGCAGTGCAAAGGGAAAGAGGGTTTGGGCCAAGTTCTCAGTATCAGGCGCAGCTGTAAGGCCCAAGTCAAAACGGCTATGATTGCTAGTTACATCCAGCTACTACTAAAGGTTGTTGGGGGTTTTGAGTTTTAATAGTTTAGCGTTAGCGTTGTGTCATAAAATCTTGACTTGGGAAATCTGGGTGTACTGCTGGAGGCATATTTACAAACACATACTTGGCTGGGTCAGGCATCTGAGTGCAGAGGAATCGTAGAGACTGGAAACTCTTGCGAATGGAGTGGATGTTAGCCATTCCCATGAAAACCACCTCGCAGTTGGGATAGTATTCTGAAATAAGATGAAAGTAACACTTACTATAAGCAAAAATTTATGTCTTTAAGCCAAACTGAGCTGCTAAATAGAAGACACACTGACCCAATTCTGTATGCGACTTGGGACCAAACAGACGGGACTTACCTGGGCATTCACAGCCTCCACCTTTGGCCCTGTTAGCTACAGCAGCTGCATAGGACCTGGCATCTAAGATCAGTAACTTCTGAGGTTGGCTGGCCAGTGTCTCCACCTCTGAGCTGTTGGTCATGGAGGATTCTGACAGGCACACACACAAAAACAAAAGAGTTACAGCTCAGGTTGTATAAAGCACCTTCTGGGGGCATAAGTGAGATTCTTTCAGGCACATCAAACATGTCTTTAACAGAAGTTTACTGTAGTTTGCAGCTTCAGACAAGCACCAACAAATCAGACAAGTCAACAGTGTCTGCTGCAAATTCATAAAGACGGCAACACTTCAAGAAAATGTGCAGTGGTAGGTGTATGTTCAGCTGGAAGCATGCATTTGTCTGTGGGCGTACACGGCATGTCAGTGAGGCTGACTGAAGGCCAATTTACACAGATCTCACTGCACCACTAAGGCCCCTCCTTGTGATAGCTTTGCTTGTTTACACTGAACTAAAGAGAGCCAGCATAACGCTGCAGCAGTGAGGAGTGTTATGAATGAATGCTGGGCTAACATGATGTAACAGTAGTTTCTAGTATGATGCAACACAGGGACCCAAATTTCAAACATATGGGTTCTGCTTTCAAAACAATAGCAAGCAGGTGAACAGACTTTGAGAAAGAAGGGGAAACATTTCAGCTCTGACAACCTCTGCTGCCAAATAAAGCAGAATATTAACATATCCTACTCTGAGTGGGCAGTATAAAAGTGTCTGAGTGAGAGCTCTTACCAAAATCAGTGTCAGGCAGGTCTGAGCTATTGGTGTAGCTACCGTTGGGAACATGTTTTTGGGAGCTGCTGTCCACGGCACAGGCCTTAGCAATAGACTGAACCAGGTGCTCATCATCAGCGTTCCTCCAGCCCCACCAGCTGACCTCTGGCTGGCCACAGCGGGCAATTACAGCCCCAGTAGTTGTATGCCTATGTGAAGGGCAAGTGAGGAGAAGTTAGACTGGTAATGTCTGGCCAAGGTAGAGTTTATTTAATGGAAGTACTCAATTTAATGATAGTAATACCAGTACAAATCCTACAGAAGACGACGACAATTTATTCCCTTTCACAGCATTTTATACTACTTTTAACTTTTCTTAGATTTCCAAAGACTTAGAACGCACAAGTATATTAAAAATAGAACTTCATTACCACAACTCAGTATGTCACATGTATGAGGTAGACCTTTTAGTTTTTCTTAGGCACAAAGCTTCAGAAATGCCAGTTTATGCAATTTAATATACTAAAATAGTAAAAAACTGAAATTTTATGTTCTGTGATGCACAAAACAGGCATACGAAGTCTTCACTTCTGATTGGCTCAAGCATGAAGTTGCCCAAACAGTGCCAAGCATTATTAAACAAAAAGAGCCAAAAAAATGCTTGAAGCACTTCCAAAATTGGTGACGTCAGTGCTTTTGGTCGGGTAGCACACTCTAAACACAAAAAAAATAAAAAAAAATAAAAATAAAAAATCAGAAGCTAGGAGGGTTTGTGGCACTGATATAGAACAGTCAAGATTTTATCCAACAATTGCTTCGTTTCCGCTGCATAAGGAAGCTTTTTACCTCTCTAATGATAAACAGGCCAAGTGTCTGCTTTTAATAGCTGCTTTAAAACACAAACCTGTAAACTACAGCAGGAAACCTCTTCCAGGAGCGGAAGGCTGCCACATTTTCTAGCTCTTTGTCAGTAATCCAGGCTGGCACTAGGAGTTGCTGAGGATAGCTGGGGCAAAGCCTGGCAGTGCAGAAGGGCACAAAGAGCAAAGTTAAACAAGGAGAGGGAACACCAAAGGATTGTGATGGCTCAACAAAAGTCTGTCTGCAGACACCTAATCCTGGGCCAGCCCCTTATCTGTCCAGGGTTCAGCACTCATGGAGTACAATAACACAACCACCCACTGTTTAACACATACTGACTTGTGCTGTTTGCCAATGAAAGCAAAGGATGGAATCCATCTTCTAGCTGCAATTCTGAAATCAACACGGAAGCAGTATCCTGAAAGAAAGCCGCATCTACCTGAACTTGCTGTTGATATCAGATATCCTCCAAGCATTTTGAGTGTCAAAGCCCATCCTCTCCACCTCATTCTTGAACCATGAGGTCACATGTTCACCTACAGTGACAGCAGAGATGTCCGATAAGCAAAATACAGGTTTGGGTAAGTTTCTGTAAAGACAAGCGAGCAATTAAAAGGGTACCTGGTCTGCACAGCTCGCCATGCTGCTCTTTCTCTCCTGCGTACACCTCCATGCACCAGGCGTGGAAGGCAAAGGCAAAGAGGTCTTCCAAGCGAGACGGAGGCCTCACTGCTGTGTTCAGACGTTTCAACCATTCCTGGCACTGCTCAAAGGTGGAGATCTGACATCTGGGGATAAAATTTAAAATGTGATCTTTCAAAAAGAACCAAATGCAGGAGTCTAGTACTCAAAAACAAAAATAAATATTAATCTTTACTAATAGTACAAATTTTATCTTAAATGTTATCCTCAGTTTTCAAGAGAACATTTCAAACCCGTTTACTGTCATTTTGTCATACAAAGCAGGCTCACACTAATCACCTAATGTCTTTTTTTGATACTGCAGTGATTACTACAAACATACGGAAGTGATATGACTCAAAGTTTCTCATCTAGACAAAGACAGGAAGCTTCAATGGTCATACCTGATGACTTTACAATCCTTACAGGTGACATGAAGCTGGAACATCTCTCTACACTCCACACACTCAATGAGCTGAAGAGGAACCTGAAGAGGGGGGAAAACAAGGAACCGTCACATCACTTATACACTGCAACACTAGTGTATAGCCTTAAAAAAAAAAAAAAAAATCTCAAACCCATGCAGTCAGTACAGGTAGTGTGGCAGACTCGAGCAATCCTTTAAGCAAATTAGTGGTGGCTGGATAGTGGCTTCATGCCAACAACACAATGTGCTGATGTGCAAGAGCAGTTTAAAGTATAAATAAAAACTAAACCATCAGACACAGTGCTAAAAATTCAACGTTAAAAGGTTATTTGTTGAAGTACATTTTAATCACATCATCATAAAAATCACATCCCATTCTGCTCTGCAAATATAGACTGCTGTCAGAAAATTCAGACTCTTTCAAATCTTATTTCAGTTTTACTCAAATCCTTCAAAACCTACACAGCACACCTAGGAACAACTGAGGCCATTGCTTAAGAGTGCTGAAGAGTCAGAATAAATCAGTGTTTATTAAAATTTTGATGGGAAAACTATTTATATAATCCCACCACCATAAATATATAAAAAATAAAAATAAAAAAAAAAACTTAGGATGAGTCCACACAAGATGTGGAAAACTTGAAAGAGTCTGAAAACTTTCCAAACAGACAGCACATAATCCTCTTAACTTTCCTTTTGGTTCCCCATTTGCAAGGAGAAAGAAAAAAAGCAATCATCCTAGATCTTACAGTTGTATCTGCATTTCCCTTTGGCACAAAGCCATTTTTCCCCTCTCCCCAGCACATAGCAAAGTACAGAACCGGCTTGTGCTTATGACTTAACAGCATACTTTAAATACTGCAGGGAAATACCTATGCTGCCTTTGACTAAGCTTTGTTAATTAGATAATATTTCAGTAGCTCTGTGGGATAAAAAGTTAATGTTCACAGAGTCTGGAGTCATGCATGATCATCAGCACGTCAAGCTCTCCAGACATATGCACAGTGGCAGAGTCACAGCCATATGGAGATTTTATTGTAGTATTTAGAGCAGGGGTGGGCAATTCCAGGCCTCGAGGGCCGGTGTCCTGCAGGTTTTAGATCTCACCTTGGGTCAACACACCTGAATCACATGATTAGTTAGTTTCCAGGCCTCTGGAGAACTGCAGGAGCTAATTTAGCCATTTAAATCAGCTGTGTTGGTTCAAGGACACATCTAAAACCTGCAGGGACACCGGCCCTCGAGGCCTGGAGTTGCCCACCCCTGATTTAGAGGTTGGCAACCTAAATGCTGTGAGGATAGATTTCCCCCCATATGCATTTTTTGTCATTTCTAGTTTAATCCAGCACCTTGTGCAAAACTAACAAGCAGTTTTCTAGTCTGAGGCCAGCTTGTTAACAGGCAGATACACACAAAACTGTACAGTTTAACCACACCATGCAGCTCTTCCGGGTACTTACTGACATCTCACAACAACAACTCTATGCAAAACAAAGAGAATACTAATGTAAGCGATGCATGTCGATTTGTGTGAGGCTGGCGTCACCGCACATTCCACACATTCATGCATCTTGCTGTCACAACTTAATTTCCACTTTCTAATCTGCAACCCTAATCTAGCCACCATGAAAATTCCTGGGCTGCTTGTTAACAACCTCTCGCTCTCTTGCAGCACATCCCACCCCTGATTTGTGAGCTCCGGCAGATTTGCCATGTGATGCAACACATCCAAATATGTGTGAGGAAAATGCTGGCTGTGTGACATGGGCACAGGGAGGCACTGTGTAAGGCATGAACCAGAGGGTTCCTGAGGTCAACAGGAAACACTGATGGATGCACAAACTGTAGTAAATACACCAAAATAAATAAATGTTCCAGTTATTTGGATAAGTTGTCTTTGAGACTAAAACTGGTGTATTCATACCGTCATTTACTGAATAACTACAGCTTGTATGACTTGGAAATAAGAAAAAAAAAAAAAAAAAGCCACACACACACACACACTTTCAACTTTTCAGAAAGATATTACTTGTTGATGAGATTCTTTGTGCGTTTGGTCTTTTAATGAGAGTTGAAATGACAAATGAAATAAAAACATTTCAACACTAAAACAATGAGCAAATAAACTTCTCTATAGATGATTAAACATTTTCATTGAGGCGGAAGTGAAACAACAAAAACTTCTGTAGCACATGATTGCACATTGCAAAACTGTCTTGTGGTTGTACGTCACTAGCCGATTAGCTTTATCAAATGATGGCAGATACTCAACTAAGATAAACAACGGAAACAAAAATTAAAAAAAAAAAAAAAAAAAAGTAATAACTTTTTAAATACTACACAACATAGAAAACAGTTTAAACTAAAAGTCCAGGACCACTGGGCTTTAACAGGCTGGTAATACGAGGTAAAGGTGGCCAGCAGGCACCAAGACCCTGGTGAGTTTAGGTCTTTAAGGCAAGCAAGAGGCTAGCTGCAATATGATGAGAAACCATGAAAAGCCAATGAAATTCACAGACTAGTCATGACAGGGTGACTACCACTGATAGTGTAAAGGGTCCTGTGTAACTTTAGGCTCTAATAAATCATCTTTTTCTGAAAAAAGAAAAAGTAAAGATCCATACAAGGCCAGTGTGATGGTAAATGAAGACCATACTTTGTTAACAAAGCTTGTCTCTAACATAGTGAAAAAGGATGGAAAGAAAGGCCCTGGCTGTTATGCAGGAACCTGTGGGCCAACTGCATCCATGGCAACGGCAAGTTCCAGAGAGAAGCCAAAGCGAGCAGACGAGTGTAGAAAGAGAGGTGATGAAGAGTCACATGGCACTGCTGCCAGTGGAGAGCAGCTTTGAATGGCCTGGTCACCACAGTGCTCTGTCCATTCACAAAATACACACATACTGATACAGCCTCCAATGGAGACAATGTGGTTCATTTTGCAGCGATTTTGTGCCACGTGAAAGATTTTTTTTCTCTGAAGCTACAACACTGAAGCGCACTTGTCACTTAGAGATACTTACATTGACAACTGACTTTTTGAACTTTATGTGTAAGCGGTAGTTGGACATTGCAATAATGGCATCCTCTGCTCTCCCCACATATTCTGTGAACTCCCCGTGCAGCTCAGGAAAGGGCACCTGACAACAGCAGGAGAGAAAACATTTCAAATAAACGGCAGAGCTACACAGACACAAATATAGTGGGAAAAGTCATGAGTCATATGACAACTTGAAAGTTGTGTCAATATTTTGCCCATTTAAAAAAAAAAAAAGAAAAAAAAGAGAGAGAGAGCCAGAATCCAGCTGACTCAAACAAAAAGAAAAATAAGTAACCAGAAAGAGTCAGAGTGTCCAACTAGGCAACAATGAGTTTCTGAAGAGGTGGTAAAAGTTTATTGAAGTGTTCTGAAGAAACACTTCAATCCTCAACACAAACTCTTGAGCATAAAGGGTAAGCAGAAGCAAGCAAAAGTCCCACATGTCATCAAGGTTGTGTAACTGATTAGGAAAGATTTACACAACTGTCACCGAGTTTGTTTTCGCCCTCATACTGCACAAAACAAGCAGCTAGTTGCAGTGGTTTTCTTACCTGCATGTTTTCCTCCTCCAGGACGGGGGACTTCTTGGGGAAGATCTGATTGGCCTGGATACACTCCAAGCTCTGCTGCCCCTCCTCCTCCTACAGTGCAATAGTCTGTTAATGTTTCTAGTTAACTAGTACTAACAACTTTAACTATGACATTCCTCTTCACACACATTCCTTTTTTGTCTGACTACTTTCTAATCTGTTTGGAAGATGCATGCAGTATATTTTTGTAATGTAGTGGCTGTGGTCAAAACTAACTATTTTATGCTTATACAGCCACACAATGATCTTGTGCTGACAGTAACAGACTCTGTAGCATTCTTGTTTGGCCATTAACAGATTTTAGTCTGTCTTTGCTCAGTTTTCAATCCAAGTTTGTTTGAAAGAGATGATAGATATCACACAGTGGAAGAACTTCCTCCGAGATCTTGTCTGAACACGAGCAGAGCTAATATGAATAGTTGCCACAGCTAGAAGAGCACCATGCCTAGGCCAGACAGGGACAGGCACAACATAGCAGCATGCCAAAAATGGGAACAGAAGAAAAAAAAAAGCCAGGTTCAAAAAAGGCAATGCATCAGATCCAGAGGTTATGTCATAGTGCAATGCAACAACTCATTTCGGCAGTGGAAACTGAAAGTGTTCCTGCATAGATGGCAAACTTGGAGGACCTTTGATACTGCTGACACTGACGTAAATATCTGCGTCCTGGTAAACCGTGCTGATTAAGGGTAAAAATCAATTGAGAGTTCCGATTATAGAGACAGTACTCAGGCCACACAACAGTTACAGTGGGGCAAAAAAGTATTTAGTCAGCCACCGATTAAGTGGGGGAACTTGCACAATCGGTGGCTGACTAAATACTTTTTTGCCCCACTGTATTATCAAAAGCATGCCTGGGATGATAATACATTACCATGGCCCCTGTCAAGGAGTGTGGGTCACCCAACAAGGAACTCCGGCCTGGATCTGTCTGTAGAAAAACAAAGAGACAAGTAATTTTCTTTCTTTTTTAAATTTAAAAAAAACAAAACAAAAGTTTTATTAAAAGAAGGAAAAAAAAACCAAGACGCCTCCTACCCATGCTCATTTTTTGTTTTACACAGAGACAAAGCTTTAAAATTGTGTCCAATTTTATAGTCTACCAAGAGCTTTAATTCTGGCAGATTTATCTGCCTCCTCTCTGATGCTTTGCCCTTGCAGCATGCAACATGTCTAAACGGGGGATGGACTATCGAGGAATCTCTCATAGATATGCATTGTCACTTGCAAACTGAGTAGTACATATTACCAGTAACACAGGCAAGGTAAACCAACCCCCCCCCCCCCCCTCCCCCTCAAATACGAGTGAACAGAGTCATCTCTTTCAACACATCTAGGGCAGGGGTCCCCAAACCCAGTCCACGAGGGCCAGTGCCCCTGCAGGTTTTAGATCTCACCCTGGGTCAACACACCTGAATCACATGATTCGTTCATTACCAGGCCTCTGGAGAACTTCAGGACATGTTAAGAAGGTAATTTATCCATTTAAATCAGCTGTGATGGATCAAGGACACATCTAAAACCTGCAGGGACACCAGCCCTCGTGGACTGGGATTGGGGACCCCTGATCTAGAGTTTACTTCAGCCTGTCAGCATCACAGATGATTGTCAGAACTACTGGCACAAAACCAAATGAACTAGCAATTGGCTAATCAACTTTCTCAAAGCATTTCACTATGAATCCTGATCGTGGATCTCCACTGTAAAAAAATAGAACTTATGGAAAAACAAATTAGCAAATTGGTCTGACTAGTTGGCCAATATCCCTAGTAAGAATTTCATTGTCATTTAGGGACACTACTAAACTGTCATTTCGCCAGAAGTGAATGCATCCACAATTAGGTTCGCAAATTCAGTTCAACATGCATTTAATTATTTAAACCAGAAACCCTCACCTTTGCCCACACACAACCCTGGTTCTTGATGGTGTGGGTGTGCTAGAAATACACTGAAATCCACTTTTAAGGTTTCAAACCTTGTTCTCGAAGCTGGCCCAATCCTGTATGTAAATACATGTTTGTGCAGACACCAGGGTGGTTGAGGGGTTAAGACGCCAACCACAAACTACAATATCCCCAGTTTGACTCCAGACCAGATCTCTGCTGCATATCAGTCTCAACTCTGACCAACCTCATTTCCTCTCATTTCTCTGCTGACATGAACAGAATAGCAGCATTTTCTACATAAATTTTAAGTGTTTCTGTTGGCATTAGAAAGCATGTGAGCATATTTTTAAGTTTACACATATAAAAGAAAAAGTAGTAGTAGAAGCAGAAGAGAAAAAGGAAGGATCCAGGGAGTGGCTCATAATACGCTGAGGCTGTACATGAGCACCTGGATGCACAAATGCCTTTCCCATGCAATGTGTCCAGGCATTGGGAAGACTAAACGATGATCTATGATATGTTGGGCAGTCAGAAAAATGGCAGTATGGGGAAAATCCAATGGTTGGATTTACATGGTTAAAATTGAAGAAAATGAACAAAATGTGAAAACATAGATTTTTAGACTTACCACAAACAATCACTAATGGATGATAAGCAGACCTGATATCCTGTGTGGAAACTCTCACAAGTAAGACATGGAAATCTGTGGAAATGAAAGTGAATAATGAGAAAATGCTTCTCCGTACTGAGACACACAAGCTACAGAAGCTCTTTTGATTCACTGGCAAATATAGATGCCCTGGTGGTCACAGTGGCTTGCATGTGAGCTCAGATACCACTTAAAACTGTACTGCAGACTGGAAAATAAGCCAGCTGGTTCTCCGAGCCTACAGTTTAGCTTGCATAAAGACATGGTTCAGGGACGTGAACTGATCGGCTAATGTTCACCTTCAAAAAAATAAAATAAAAAAATTAACAATTATGTGCACAATACATATTTAAGAACATACAGTCACATTTTGAGGTTCTTAAAGGGTAGTGAAAGAAATCAGAAATGTTAGTGTTCAATGAATTGTGCTTTGTGGTTCAACTACCCAACAATGGTTGGTAATTTGCCCAAAGGGTTGGCCAAGCAGAGCCAAAGACATTGCAGGACTTGTCCAGTCGCTGAAAGTTTAAGTTCCTACCCAGATTGCCCTTGAAAGAGCAAAAGAAATGCAACTTATCAAAAACAGTAAAAGCAGCAGCAGCTTTGTTGGTCAGATCATGTAAACCATCAATAAAGAGCTTTTTCTTACATTCCGTTATCGATATCCTCTAACATCACTTTTCAAAAGGCAACCCGTTAGGATCTCTCAGCAAACAGGCCCACAAGTAGTTGTAAAGGTCAGCTACGCTTGCAAAGACTGAAACTTGATCTAAGAGGGTCAGTGGAGGGGCAGCTCAGGAGAGCAACACACCTTCTCAGGAACATTTAAGCAGCCTGGAGACAGAAAGAAGACAAAATATCCCGCTGTACTGCCAAAAGTATCTCCGGTCATTGAGAGAGGTGTGAAGGAGGCAAACGAGGTCATTACTTCACTGAGAGTAGAGGCCAACTTTTACTGCTGCTGCTACCTGATAAAGCATATCTGCCCAACACACGGCTCTGTTTACTGCAGCCCGCTCGTGACCCGTGGCTACGGCTCAGTCTGGCTCTCAGTTCAGCAGTCACACAGAAAAGTCTAAGCCCCTTAGAGCCTTAACCTTACTCCTATCCCGTGACAGGCCAGTCATTTTCACAAGTGGTAACATTATCGACACTATAGCGTCGAAATGATAAGGAAAAAACAAGAAACGAGACAATGAACCAACACGTTTGACAGCGGAGCTTTGCGTTTACAGCCCGGTAGCCATACTGAACAGCGCTGCTAAACAGTGTATAAACGCAAAAGCCTTGGCTAACTTCGTATTTGGGGAAAGGGATTTCCCAGCTCAATTTTAACACTTTGTCGTTACCTTTTACTTCACTACGGTGAATAAAATGTAAACTAGACTTAATTAATCACCAGTTAATGTTATTTCAACTAGTTAGTATTCGATGTAAAGATACCGGTAGTTTTGGCCACTAAAAAATAAGCTACGGTCAACCCAAAAACAAATGCTTCTCGCAAGTGCTCTGCAACGTTACATTAACACGTTGCTAGTTGACGAAAAGCCGTTTGCAAGGGGGAAAAAAGAAAATGGCTAACGTTTCTTGTACTAACAGGTTGTTAAGTCAAGTAACTGCTCTTTCGTTTTTTCCTTTTTATTTTTGAATAGCGGTTAGCTAGTTTTTCCTGCAGCCATGTAATGTAAACTGTTGGCTAACCAGTGTTCATCAACAACCACTCGACAGCGTAAAATAATGCTAGCGAGCTAACGCTCAGTCGAAGAGCTATTTACATGCAAACAGTGGAAATTAACATTTGCTGGCAGACAGTGAACTGTTATGCAGCGGTCTCTTAACACTCGACGTTTGGCATTAAAAGCCGTGACAGAGAGCAGCGCGTAGATCTGCTAGCTAGCACTAGCTGGTTAGGCTGAAGCTGCTTTCTGCAACTGTTTTTGTTGTTATGAGATGGAGGGCGGACCCCAGAGCGGAGGCCTCTGTCAAAACACACCGAGCAACGACTACAACCGGCGGACTCACCAGTCAAACGAGTGCTGAGGTGTTAGACGACAAAGACTCATCCGGAACTTGTGCAATTACCAAACATTAAAACAACGTGTCCAACATGAATCATACCAGAGCCGAGGCCAGCTTCACTGCGTCCCTTTCCAACACCGAGCCGTCGTCGCCATCGCCGCGAACTCTCTCGTCTAAAGAGCCCTACGTGTGAGTGACGTCATCGCGTCAGAGCGGTTCTCTGGAAAAGGGGAGGGGCTCAGCCACACGGTATGTCATGTAAACACTGGCAAGTGGGATGCCTGATAAATTAATATTACAACAGTTTTAAAACTTTTTTTTTCTTTTTTGTATTTAGGTAGAAAGGCGATCTCAAGTATCATCGATTTTCAAACGTCTTATAAGCAGATAGAGAACATCTAATTAAACAAATGGGACACTATATTATATATGCTAATTTTACACACTAAAGTAAAATATGTAGTTATATATCTGATTGGTGAATGAAATTAGAAGTCAGATGTTTGAACTCAATGACATTTAGTCATCAGTGACATTCATTCAATCTGAAGAAATCCAAAAGCATTATTCTTATTCCTAGAAGTTCATATTAATGAATGTAATAGTGAGTCATTTTCCTAAATAAATAAACATTCAGTCTACTTTGTTTGACTGGCTTTTCTTTGAAAATCCAGTGGTGTTTATTGTCATATTTATAAGATCCACAATTGCCCAAGTATCATCGTATGCTTAATATAGTGGACATGAATGACCCTGAATTGAATAGGAAAAATGAAGTGTTTCCTTCACTGAAAGAGAAGAGTGCAAATGATTACACTTAGTTAGGGACGCACGCTACAGTGTAAGGTTTTATATATGCACATGAATTTGCAGTAACTTTTGTATGTTAATATGTGGAGCGCTCATTGCTCATTATAAAATAAAAAAATAAATAAAAACACAACACAGCAGGATCTTAAACAATTATGTATTGACTGATGGCTTACACAGCCTATGCAATTTCATTTCCAAGATGCTTGGCATATCATTGTCCATTCTTTAACAATTAATAGTCTGACGTGAGGCATCAGACAGTTATCTAAGCCTGAAGGATGCTTCTTTCGATTGGCCCACAGCTGACTTATAAATGACAACTTCCCTTGGTGACAAACCCTCGGTGCCAGATTTTTTTTTCATATAAGCAAATCTTAATGCATTTATTCAAGTTTTGCCAATCAATCAGTTTCTCCATTATTTAGTGACTGAAGTCAGTTATAAAATTAAAACATCTACTGTGCAGGGCTATTGTGATATAGAAAAAGCTTTGCTTTTTTCTGTACTTACAAAAAGCCCTACACCGCTCTCAGAACAGACTTCACCACAAGGCATTTCTCCATGAGGATAATGCATGGGGCAGGTGATATGGCACAAAATAAATCTGGAAGTATAACGTTTGTAGGGCCAGTCTCAGGTTCTGATTTGACCATAATCTTGACAAGTTTGTGAGAGCCAAATTTCTCAGCTGCACCATGTGTGGACTTCCCTAATGCAAAAAGACTTCAAGTGCTGATTCAATGTCCCTGTGCAAGAACAATAACACAAAAACAGTCTATCCCTTGTTGTGTGAGCAGAATGGATTTGCATGCAAAACAATGAGATGAGCTTTACATGAAGAGATAATGGTCTGGGTAAATACATTTCATTTTCAGCCATATGTCCATGTTACCTTGAGAAACAATGAAGCTTTCACATAAGAAATGCCACTTCTAATCATACAGTATATTATGCACAAAATATGATGCTAAGAAAACCAGAGAGAAATCTTCTGTGGCTCCAAGAAAAAAACAAAAACAAAACAAAAACAAAACAAAACAGTATTTCCAAGAGCAAAGTCTACTGATCTAAAAAATGCAACCCATTTAGCCTCATCCTGGTGGTTCCGCTCGACACTGTACTTTGACACATCCATGTAAGGAATTACAAAACAGCCACGACTTTCTAACAATCCGCTTTTTTTCCCCTCCGTGTGAGTGTCGAAAATCCCGTAATCATACAACTTTCACATGTTCGTCGAATATTTAACGGAGTCATTCTCCACATCACATAGTTTTCATATTCAACACCACTGATGAGAGCAACTGTTTCAATAAAGCTTTAAAAAGCAAGACTACCCTGAGAGAAGGTCTAAAACGTGGGCAAGCTTGCCAGACCAGAACTGGCTTGAATGGGTTTGGTTTATTAAATCTGTACACTCTATTTCAATATAATCAGCACATTTTTGTTCCAAGAATGTAAGATAGTATTTTTTTTAGTAATTGTGTAATATATATCTCTACATAATACAATCCAAGTCCTCTGAACTATGTAGACATGTGCAAGTGTTCACTACCAACTTCAACGATACAGTAAAGGCAAAGACTTGTGGACACTAAGTTAGGATAATGTTGATATTTGAGATTTTTCTTGAGTCCTCACAATTATCAAAAAAATCTAAGTGCTGTAAGTACTTCATACACGAGGTATTGAATATCTAGTTAACTGTTCTGAGTATAAAATAGAGGCAAAATACATAAAGAACATCTTGCAAGCATGACAAAGAAACGTCTACAGACACAATACACACGTGGTCAAAGATAATATGAGGGGATACCTGTAACCTTTTGTGTTCTTGAATATAGCGTACTTACAGACTGATGAGAGGTCACACTGTACGTATCATGCTTTTAAACACTGGGAACTTCAGCCTCAAAGTAGATCAACACAGAGCAGGGGTGGCCTAGCTAAACAGCATCTCAGTGCTTGAGGTGTTTTGATCCGTATAATTTACAGTAAAATGCACATTTTCAGAATGTGCAATCAATCGGGTGTTACTCCATAACACATACAAAGGGACGAACAGCAGCAGATTTATCTCATAACCCCCCAGCCCCCCAATCACCACCACCACTCGCTTCATTGTTTGACCCTCTGAGGCGTGAGCTCACACCCGAAGCATGATACGCCAGCGCCTTCCCTCCCTCGGTCCAAACAAGTGTGCGTCATGTTTATGCAAAAGAATGGAACGCATGGTCGTCGCATGATGTGCATCAACATAATCTGAGGTAAACTGGGTGTCCTGTGTCTTGGCCCGTTACAGTCTGAGAACCAGTGCCTTAGAGAGTCAGAGAGGTAAGTCAGAAAGAAATCGTGTAAACTGTGCTCGTGCGAAGTGACTGTTGCACTCACTACCAAAAGCACAAGGGCCCTAAACTGTAAACCTCGAGGATTATTCAAAGCAAACTAAAGAAACCAAAAACACTTCAAAAGTACTCTACTCATTAGGTTTAACATTTCCTTTTTCTTTTTTTTTTTTCGCATTTTTTGCAGGGTTTTCAACTTTTTTCTTTTTTCTCGTGTTTTCGCTCAAGTATAATCACAGGTGACTAACTACAGAGGATAAACAGGGTCAGGTGAGTACCATGCTACATCAGGTTTAGAGAAGGCTATTGCAGACAATTCTACAACATGTACAACCACATTTTATACGAGTGAGTTACAAATATTTCAAAACATATCACCAGGAAACTAAGTACATACAAGATGTTGAATATTTAGAGTCTTAAAGGACTATCCCTCAGTCAGTAATAGGATTTCATGTTACTTGACTTAAACTGTCCAGTCTTACAGACAAAATCTGAAAAATTGCTATTCAAAAAGTAGCAAATTTGGTCAGTGTCTCTTTTCAAATAGTTATAGTGCTTTTAATGGCTTAAGACAGGGGTCTTCTTTTAATCTCACCCAGTGGCAATCTACAGAACTTCAGTGTACATTTGATGACACCATAGCTGCAAAAGTCTTCATGTCAAGTCCAATAGGTAAAATGACAGCTAGTGCTGTCACATATATTTCAAAGTAGTATGCATTATCAAAAGGAAAAAAAACAAACAAACTAATACACATTTATAAATTTTTTTTCAACTCTCAAGTTCTTGTAGGGAATTCAACCGTATGATTAGCTCCGTGTTCCCATTTCCTGTGAGTTATCATTCTTGGAGGACAGGCCTTCAGGAGCCACGCTCCATTTAAAGACGTCAGGAAGCTTCTGAGACTCTCCTGTGTGGCGCAAAGGTTTGGATACACCTAAAGTGGACTTAAAACTCCCATTCCAGAGTCTCTTCTCGATTGGCTGCTCTCTCTAACCTGTGGATGATGTTATTGAGGTTGGCCATTTTCTCCGTGCGTCTCTGAGTGCTCCTGTTGAGTTTGGGACTTTGGAAGGGAGGGGGCGGGTTAGGGTCCAGGCTGTGACTGGTGCTCGTCGATGGAGGGTTGGGCAGCGAGGGCGATATGGGCGCAGAGGAGGAGGGAACGGGCGAGACTGACATCATGAGGCCCGGTGAGGATGCAGCAGAGGGCGAGTTGAGGGAGACCTCCAGGCTGCTGCGGCAGGGCTCTGACGAAGCCTTGAAACTGACCGGGTCGACGGGTGACTTTCCGGAGTCTTCCCCCTCGTGCCTGGTCTGATTGCTTCTCTGTGGGCCGTCTACGGAGAGCCCTCCAGGGTAGAGACCCTGACCTTCTTCCTGCCTCAGGCTCTGGCCTGCCAAGTGGGGCTCGCGACAGCCCGCGACGGAGTCCTCGTGCTCACTTTTCAACTGCGGCAGCGGCACGGCTGTTGGAAAACACTGAACCCTGGACTGTTTCGCCGAGCTTTCCCTTCCCTCCTCTGTGTCGTCTTCCCTGTCTAATGCCTCCTGTTTGACATGAGGCAGTGAGGTGTTGGCACTAAGAGGAAGGCTGGAATGGATGTGTCCTGAGGGCTGCTGCAGCCTCCTCTCCTCTCCGTCAGAGTGAGGGCTCCGTGTCACTGAGGGGGAGTAGCTGTGGTGCTCAGCATCCGTGTCATTGTCTGGCAGACCCTCCATCAGCACCTCCCGTCGCATCCTGGACCTGCACACAAATACCACAGTTAGACATTGACTGAAAGAGACTTTAGAGACTAAAGTTTACTTTCTAAATCAGATTTCAGTTGAAGTGTAAGAGACAGTTTATCACAAAATTAGATTTACATATTCTTGCTTTGGCTCTTTAGGTTTTATATTTCAGAAATCAGGACTTGATTACTCAAAAAAAAAAAAATACACGTCTATTTGTCTATTTTCTTTCTACTGGATGTAGACAATAGAAAGAAAATAGTTCCTAAATGAAATTTCTGTAATGTCTCTTGCCATACTATTCAAGAAATGGCTCTATAGCAGTTCTCTTCAACACTGGACAACACAGCTCTGGAGGCCAGAGAAGAAAAAACAGATTTTGATTGTAGTGTGAGCTGTCCACCTAAAGTAAATATACAGTAATAATAAAAACAACAAAAACAGCCATCTGTAAAGGTTACAAAGGACTGGCCTGTAGTTATGAAACCAGTTGATGACGGTGTTGGTTTTGAGGTTGAGCTGCGACGCCAGCATCTCGATGGTGTTTTGAGAAGGGTAGGGCTCTAAAAGGTAGGCCTTCTTCAGGGCATCTTTCTCTTCGGCTCCCAGCACCACCCGAGGCTTCTTCGCCTGGCTGTAGGGGCACAAGTCCAGAGAGGCCAAAGCCGGACTCACACACTCAGAGTGAGTGCTGGGCGAGTCGCTGTCCGAGCCGGTGCTCAGCAGGCCGTATCGCCTCTTCAAATAGGCTGGAGGGCAGACAGAGACATGCAGAGTATGGCATGCAGAGTACAAACGTGTCAGAATCATGTCCTCCGTCATATTACAGAGTAGACTCTGGTTCCCACCTTTCTTCTCCATCTTTTTCATGGCCCTCAGCTTGTCTACATTGTGAGGATCGTTGAGCCACAGCTGCATGCGGACGAAGGGCTCCCTGCCTTTCAGACTGAGCTTGTGCCATGGTTTGGGTCTGGAGAGCAGGTCAGACACCGAGCCCTGCGTCAGGCCCAGGATGGTCTCCCCAAAAAGACGCTGGCCTGTGGAGAACAAATACACACAGGTGTATAGTTGCTATGGTGTCTTTAAGAGGTGTTTTGGGGAGTTTTTTATCCCAAGTTGTGAACTCAGACCCACCTAAGTTATTATCTGTTAGCACCTCTTTGACCTTCTTGGTGATGGCATAGGTATCTAGCTCTGGAGACATGGCCACCAGCTCCTGGATGCCCAGTGGGTTTGTGGGCTGATGCAAGGTCATGAGGCTGGGAGTGGATTTCACTCCCTCTGGGTGGGTGGACAACCCCAAGCTCAGGCCCTCTGGCTGCTGGTTCTCTTTACTGCTCTCCATGGAGAGACTCACAGGCTCTACCAGGGGACTTGGGTGGCTGTCTGCTGGGCTGGGAGGTGGGGATGGTGAGGACTGGGCCGTCACTGGGCTTTTATCTGTAAGTAGGAAAGAATAGTCACACCAATCGAATAAATAAATACACGCAGTTGACTATGTAAGCTGTGTGTGTGTTTTTGGGGGTTTTTTTTTAGTTGCAAAGTTTCTCAAGCAGTCTAGATATTCTCAAGCGTGTGTTGTGAAATGCAGACTCACCCTGAGTGTGGCCCTGGTTTGGGGGCTGGTTAAGGCTCTGTCCTAGCTGATCCAGTAACCACAGCTGCATACGGATGAAGGGCTCCCTGCCTTTCTGGGTCAGCTTGCTCCAGGGTTTGGGCCGAGACAGCATATCACTCACGCTGCCCTGAGAAAGCCCCAGCACCTGGAACACAAACACTGGTTGATATATTTATGTCATTGCTCACATCAAATGTGTATGTTGCACAGAAACGACTGAAGCTCCAAGTTATTATTGTGAAAGATGGAAATCTGTTTGGTCATGCACTTTCCCCATACAACCACTGGAGGGAGACAATGTACTATAAATCTTCCTGTTTAAAGGTTTAAGTTCGATTTGCAGCACACCTCATATTTGATTATTTTCATATGTGATTTATATTTCTGCGATTCAAATGCGCAAATTTCTGTAGTGATAAATTTTCTTCCTTTTTTTCCCCACATGATCGTATATTATAAAAATAAAAAAACTGCTGCACCGTCTTCAGCTTTAGTGGGACTTGCATTAAAGATATTTTACAACAGTCATATCAACACAGCAGAGAAGGAAGACAGCACCTTTCATATTACTCGAAAAAAACCTTTGTGACACTCGTTATATTTTATCCACTCCAGACAGAATAAAGTGATATATCACAAAGGCTGCCTAGGAAGACACCCAGAGGGATTTTACCGACAATAAAGGCACACTTTCTGGGGCTTGAACTAACAAAACCGATACCGAGTCTTCAGTAGCTCATTTCAGGGAAAATGCAAATAAAAACACACCGTTTTAAAAAAAAAAAGATTTAATCTTCTGTGTGTTTGTCACAGAAAATATAACACCTGGGTGAAGGAAAACGAACACGTTCCGCTCAGCAAAGAGTTGTTGAAAAGATGACTTTGGCTGAAAAGTGAAAGAACGTTCCAGCAACAGATCCAAACTCAGAACCTTTCAGCTATGCAGCAGTAAAAACCAGACTGAGATTATAATGTTATTCATTTAAGGAACACCCGATAAAAATTAATTAATTAATAAAAAATAGCCGTATTTCCCTCAGGTTCACACCACAAAAGTCCCACAAGCACATTGCACCACAAATGTAACTCTGAAAGAGATGAGCTGCTCAGATGCCCTCCCAAACCACTGTGACAGCTAGGGAGAATAATATGGTATGGTAAAACTTGCGGGCAGCCTCTAAAAGGTTTTTCAAGGGCACGAATGACAACTCAACCAAACGCAAGCCTCTCAGCTAAAAATGTTGATGGTTAAGAAAGAGATGTGAGAAACTAGGATTCAAAGGAAGAGCAGCAAAGCAGAATCTATTGCTGTCTGACATGTGGGGGAAAGCACCTGAAGGCTTTTTAGGACAATGTTGTATGCAGAAAGTAATAAAAAGGCAAACTTTTAACCGTTTTTTTACAGGGCATATAATGTCAAGACTTCACATCATTATGTCAAGTTTGCTGCAAGAAATTCTAAAGAGCGGGCTAAAATTCTTTCACAGCGACGTCAAATACCAGCGCCGTATTATGCAAAGCTCTGAGCTGCAGATACGGCTACTAAAGTGTCGGGACCTGTTATTAGGTTTAAAAGGAGTCCATTACTTTTCCACATGGATGAGTTTCATGTTCTTTTTTTAACATAATTAAAATGTGTTTTATGTTTACTGAGATCACCTCAGTCTAATATTTCACATGCTCTGAAAATCTGAAAAGTTTAAACTAAATATCATTTTTCTTCTTTTGTATTTGCAGGCTGTTTCATTTGCAGTATGCGTTTAATGTGAAAGGCCAACATCTGACCTTTTCACCAAAGATCCTCTGACAGATGCCATTCTTTGCCAGCTTCTCCTTCACCTGCCGAGTCAGCTCGATGGTGTCCACCTCCCGGTACATGTACATCTCATACTGCTCTGGTGTCAGCGGGGGCACGGTGGGCTTCAGTGCACGGGGGATATATGCTGGATAATAGGAAAGGCGTCCCGGGCCGGGTCCTGGGGACTCCCCGCTTACCGAGGTATCTGATTCCACCTTCACCTCCACCGGCCGGCTCAGGCCCAGCTCGTCCTCGGCAGCAGAGGCCTCCTCACTGTTGGGGAGACCCTCGCCGTTCTCCAGACGCAGCCACGGCCGGGGTAAGGTGGAGGGCCCGGAGGAGGAGGAAGACAAGGAAGGGGAGACCGAGCTGAAGGGCCGAGAGCTGCTTCCGCCGCCGAGCACCATAGATCCCCGCTCCTGAGACCAGTGCTGATCGAAGTAGGTGCCCGCTTCGCCGATTTCTGATTTGACTTTGCGGATGATGTTCTGGACGAAAGCGGCAGGGGAGAGGACGCTGAGGGGTGTCTGGGGGCTGCTCACGGGGTTGGCTGTGCACACTGTAATGCAGCCCCCTTCCTCTTGCTTGATGGAGATGGGTAAAGGCAGGCCCCTGGAGCGCTCGGGGGGCCCCAGACGTTCCACCTGAACTCCTGAGCTAGCAGTCGAAGCCCTGCCGCACACTTCCATCTCCATCAGGGCCTGCTGCTGAGCTTCCATCTCCCTCCTGGCCTGTTCGAGGATGCTCTTTATGGTGTCGTCAGAGCTGCTGCCAGGCCCGTTACTGCTTCTGCCTGATGAGCTGTTTAGAGATGACTTGACATCACCTAAACAAGAAAAACACACACGCTGACACTGACGCACACTCAAAGCACCTTTCCTTTCTAATCTAGATGCATTCAAGTACTGATCAAAATATATAATAGAACTCATTGTGCATAGAAAAAAACCAAAAACAAACAATCAATAGGGCTTTTAACTATGACTTATGACTCGAAGCTTCATCCTCACCCCTCTGGGACTGGATCTCCTTCTTAGCCTGCTCCAGGATATTCCTAATGGCGTCGTCTGACCCAGTTTCAGGAGTTCGGATGCGTGGAGTGATGCTCCCTGCCACAGAGGGTAACAGAAAGAGATGGAGATAGAGAGAGAGGGAGGAGAGAGGAGGGGGTGAGTGGGATGGTTGATCAGAGAGCAGTTCCAAGGCTTTGCTTTTGACTGGTAGATCAATGGCTGCCTTTGAGCGCGTGCTGTCTGAGGTTGCAGTATACGGGAAGCTCAACTTTCAAAAGCTGTGAATCTAGGGAGAAAACAAAGTTTAAAAGTAACACTATAAACATGGCAGAGGAAACCGTGATGAAGTCAAGGATGAGGGCCAAGTAGATTTAAATGTAGAAGGTTTAAATGTGCACAGGTCCAGGAGCTAAGCCACCAATACATCTGCTTTAAAAACCTCTGCGTACATAGTAGCACAGAACTGATGAAGCTTTTCAGTCATATATTGTATACGAATGCTCATAACAAACATCAGCCATCAAGTTTCAAATAACGAGGTCAGAATATCCAGTTGTGTGAAGCCTTCAGACAGTTTTTTCTACTTCTGCCTCTCATTGATGTCAGTGAGAGAATATTTGCCTAATATGGTCATCACAGGTACACAGCTCTGCTTGCCACTAAGCCCAAACAACATGTCTTTCAAAGATTTTGATTGGAAACAGCAACCAATCAGAAGACAGCTGGCTTAAAGGGAAGGGGAAGCTAAATAAGGATTATTTTGAATTATACAAAGTTAGTCTAGGAATAAAAACAGGGACGTGCAAATTAGTGCAATAGGTCCCCGCTAAGCATTCTGAAATGCACTTTGTCTAAAAACTTATTTTATGAAGAATATTTCTGGATACCATTTGTAGTCTGCTTGCAGTGCATGTTCAAGCTTTGGCTGCATGCAAGTAAACAGTCTGTATGGAGAGCCAAAGAGGAATGGCTGTACCAAAATGCCTTTAATAACCACAGTTATCTGATGATGATTTCACTTTTTATTAGCTTCCCCCCCATTTATCTGCATTCAAAAACAATGAACAGAGCACAGAACAGAAGTCTTAGCACACATATCCGCTGGCTGCCGGCAGTCAGCAGACTAGCCTAATGGTTTCCAGACTGGTACTTCTTTAATTAATTTGATTATTTCATCGTTACTGTAAAATATGACCTTCATTGTGCTTCATCTATCGTCATGTATCAGTGCAGTGGATGAAAATCACTGTCACTTTTAACGTTTGATCTGCAAGCCAGCGGTCTTCAAATTATGCTTAAAACAAACTTAAATTGCCAAACTTTCTGACGCTATGTCAGCTGTTGTTATGTGCTGTAATGGTATTGTGTATTGCACTTTATACATCTGTGTGTTGCAGCACGGTTTTCATTTAGTCCGTGTCCTGTCACGGTGTCACGGCTGAGCAGCCGATGTGCTTCAGATGCGAACCCAAATGCAGACACAGGAGAACAGAGCTTGAATTCAAACAAAAAGCGAGCCTTTATTTGGCTGATGGCTGATGGAAACATGAAAACTATGATAAACAATGACTTGAATGACAGACTATGATTTACTATAATGTGGATAACAGACGATGAAACGCTGAACACAGGAAGACTGAGGACTTAAATACACACATGAGGTGATCAGGGGAGGTGGAAACACATGAGGACACAGCTGACTAGAATTAAACATAATGAAAACACAGGGGAGAGTAAAACTAACCACATGAACACACACACAACTTCACAATAAAACAGGAAACTAGACATGACAACACTAAGCTTACAGACCTAAAACACATGATAAACTAGGCAAGAATCCAAACATGGAAACCAAGGAAACAATAAATAATGGCTGCCTTTAACCTAAGCTAGACAGGAATAACACATGATCACAAAGATAACATGAGAAGAATACAAAAATAAACTCAGAGCGATGGGTCAGAGACCCAGGCTGTGACACACAGTAGTTAGCACTCACCTCTCTGTCGGACCTGGATGGTTCTGAGTGCCAGAATGTTCTGTTCATCAGACAGAAACTGCTTCATCTTAATAAAAGGTTCTTTGCCTTTCACAGTCAGCTTCCTCCAGGGTTTGGGTCTTGCCAGGATCTCGCTGACCGAACCCTGGGACAGGCCCAGCACATAGTGGCCAAACACTCGCTGGCCAATATTATGCTTTAGCAACTGCTCCTTCACCTGGAAGGCGATCTCCGCCGTGTCCAGTTGGTCATCGTCTCCTGCAGTCGAGCTGCCGCTTTCTGACTGGTCGCTGGGCAAGCCGGCATCAACGCTGCCCGCCCCCACAGGCCCTTGTGAGGCTGACATAAGCGCGACTTTGGCTGCATAGAGGGCGGTAGGGAAAGCCATGAGGCCATCCTTTTTAAAGTGTGGAGATAACAGCTGTTTGTGGAGGATGTGGTCTCCTGACAGCCGGTCCCCGGAGCACGGCGACACTGAGAAAGGCCGGGGGAGATCATGGCTGGAGGAGGAGCGGTCCAGGGTGGGGGGACCGGGGCTGGGGGAGGCACGACTGTCCACCTGAGAGGAGGATGAGTGGGATCCGGGCGGCCTGCCTATCTCCCTGCCTGCATCCTCAGAATGGTCATCATCTGGTGACAGAAAAGCCATCTCACTCAGGACACATGGGATGTGTACAGCTACATGGCTTTAACAATGAAGACCTAACTATTATTCAGCTTATAAAAGATATTTCCTGAATTAAATCGCTTACTTTATACCCTTGCAAATCCAGACTACATTATGCAAACTCAGTTTAAGCACAGAGATTTAAATGTGGAAGTAATCAACTATAGAATCAGCTGCCCAGTGAGTGCCAAACAAACAGGCAGTATTTGGTAGATGACAAAACTCAACACCTTTTAGAAACTAACAATCTCTTAGTACTAGTTTTCTTTTAACTTTATAGGCTAAAAAAAAGAGACATTTATTTTACCATTGCTGTGTAGTATTCGGGTCTTATCCACCAGGTACTTGTGAGATGGAAGAAAGGCCTCTTTATCCAGCAAAAGAGCCTCTGCAGCCTTAGCAGAATCCTACACACACACCCACACACACACCCACACACACACCCACACACAAAAGCTGTTAATTCTAGATTAATCAATTGTGGTGGCTGCCGATATCCTTATATTGGATATAATGGATGATGGACCAGTGATGCATTCAATTGCACTGCTGTAGTTTTATTCTCTGGCACTAAGGCTACGTCCACACTAGCTTTAGATTTGAAAATGGCGTTTTTGTCTGAAAACGCTCCGTGTCCACACTAGCGTTTTCAATCGTTTTCACAGAGTTGTGTGTCCACATTGAAACGGCCGAAAACGCTTACGTTCCAGTACTGCGCATGCGTGAAACGTAAGAAGATTCGACCTGCTTCATTTCTGTCTGCCGCTTATTTACTTTCCCGCTCTCTGAAACGTCACGGCAAAATGTTGAGGAAAAGCACCGAGTTTTTTTAAATGGACTAACAATGAGGTGGAGTTGTTGCTGTGAGTAACACAAAAGTACAAAGTGCAGGAACATGCGTACCTGGGATGAGCTGCCATTGGCTGAAGCCAGCTTCATTACCTTTAGGATACTACGGCGAAAACCAAAAGAAGCACAGTCATATATTTAGATGTACATTAACATTACTATGAATTACTGACACGTTCGATATCAATCAACCACCTGAGTTCAGTTTTAATCTCTTCATAGTCCATCTGGGATTGCAGTTTAGCTTCTAATCTCTGAAACAAAAACACAGAAGGATAATATTTTCCTCTGAATTAATAAGAGATTCTGCGGACGGAGGACTCTTCCCCACATTTCCCATCATGTTTCCCAGCCACTCACCTCTATAGCTTCTGTCTTATAGGCTACCTGGCGCTCCAGCTCTAGAATCTGATTGGCTGAGGTTTCTTGAACTTCCTGCAGTGTGAACTGCAGCCGCTGAATGTTTTCGAGAAGGCGGAGGATTTCACGGTCTTTAGCCAGCAAGGCAGCCTCCAGCTGGGAGGGCAACACCTCTCCCTTCTCGTTCTTCTCCTGACAGGGTGACAGGAAGATGTGACAAAAGGTGTGAGAGTGAGGGAGAGGAAAAAAGTGATAAAGGGAGTGAGGGCAGCCTGTGAATCACAACCTCTGCTGTGGTAATGAAAGGTGAGAGAATATGACTTCTGCAAAGATGATGAGGTTGCAATTAATAACATATTCTAATTCATCTCAGAGACTGATAAAAGACAACATTCAATATTTCTACACCAATTAAAAAGCCCTCTGGCAGGGATTTCATAATTTCATAATCTGGTGATCTGTACAGAACAAAACGTCAAACGTGGTTTGAACATTTTAAAAAGGTATGTGTACATAATACGTTTTTAAGGTGCTCTAATATCTAGTTAATGACCACTTTGTTAAGTACGCCTGGTCAACTGTTTGTTAATACAAATGAATTAATCAATTAATAACATTGCAGCAGCTCAGTGCATTTAGACATTTGGGCATGGTCAAGATGACCTGCTGAAGTCCAAACTGACCATCAGCCTGGGGAGGAAACATGATTTAAGTGACTTTGACCATGACATCGTTGTTGGTGCCAGACGGGCTGGTCTGAGTATTTCAGAATGACGCTCTACTGGTAATTTTTCTACACAACTAACTTTAGGGTCATTCTCTGTAAACCCTAGAGAGTGGCAGTGGGTGAATATGCTTTATTGATGTCACAGGAGAATGTCCAGACTGCTTCAAGATGATAAGGCAGCAACAGTAACTCAAATAACCACTTGTTACAACCAATGCAGAAGAGAATGTCGAACTTGAAGAAGTTAACAGAAGATTGAAAACAACATTGCCTAATCTGACCAGTCTCAAGTTAGATGCGATATTTGGATGGTAGGGTCAGAATTTGGCACGAACACCATGAAAGCAAGGGTGGACCATGCTGCCTTGTATCATTGGTTTAGGTTGGTGCTGGTGGTGTTGGTGTGGGAGACATTTCTGATGGCTGCTTCCAGCAGAATGAAACACCATTGCCCAAACTTAAAATCACCTCAAACTGCTTTCTTGAAAACAACAATGAGTTATCTGCGCTCAGAAGTCACCAGATCTCAGTCCAATAGAGCACCTTTGGGATCTGGTGGAATGAGAGATTCACATCATAGATCTATGATGTGAATCTCTCAGCAGCAACTGTGTGATTCGTTGTCAATATGGACCAAAGTCTCTGATGAATGTTTCCAGTGCCTTGTTGAATCTCTGCCATGAAGAATAAAGGTGTACTGATGTGTGTGTGTTTATCTAGCTGTTGTGTTACATGTTATGGTATAAACTGTAAAAAAAAAAAAATGGAATTAACAAATTTGTGATTATTTTATTAGTAGTAGTATTACATCAACATTATTTGATTGATGTGCTAACATGTGAACTGAAAATGGTGTCAAACATAAGACCCACAGGCAAAAATCCAGCCATTGCAGGCTTTGCAGAGTGAAACAATTGGACAAAACACATGGAGTTACTTTTAGACTTTTCACTGTATTTTTCACCAGAAATGTTACATGTGGTACTAACTTATTCTTATGAAGGCATTTATGGCTGTTTGTTATCTTTTCTAAGTTGCAATTTTGAGGGCGGGGCTCTGGGGAGTCTAATCCATGTCCGATAGTGTTCCTTTGTTTGTTTTTTTAAATCCAGGTATGCTGGTAGTGTGTTTGGGATCATTCATCACTCCATGAGTTTCAGTTCAGTAGTCCAGTTCTAGTGTAATTTAGCTAACCTCAGCCTTTTCTCCTGGTTTGCGTTCCTCAAACAGGCTTCTTGACAGCCATCCTTCCACTGAGACCGTTTCTGTTGACGCTTCAGTGAACAATCGGCTAAAAGGCCAAGTGTATCTCTGAGGTCTTGTGTCAGACTTTGCTGGATTTGTTCCTATTTCTGAAGGACATCACTTTCAGACACCATTCATCTGTTGTAGATTTTTTGTTGTAGGTTTTTTAGACCAACTAGTACTTTTATTCTGCACCCATTTCCTCTATTTGCTAAGGACACACTGCCCAGCATGCTCAGATATGCCAGGCTTTCGACTAATAGCTGTAAAATTTGTAAATCACCTTGTTTTAATGGATTCAACTTAAGAAATGAGAACATGTGAGTGTGGCTGCTAGTAACAACGTGTCTAAAGATAAAACTTAAAATGGATTTTTTGCTGAGCTGTGTATTTTATGATATATAAACACGATAGCTTGAAAATATTTGAATGAAATCTAATCACATCTATATCACATTTGACCTCTGCTCTCTCGTTTCCACGTGTGCCTTTCTTTCAAGTTGACCCAAAAATCTGTTCCATCTTTAAACAAAGTCACGTGAAAAGAAAGAGAACGAGCTTAACAGTTAGAGCCTAATATTATATTAGAAACTGAAGTTATTCATGTCCATTTATTTACAAATCAATACCTATTATCCACTATCTACTCCTACATAATGTTTTTATACAATACTATTCAATACTATGGTCAGGTACAAGGACTGGATTGAAAATGAATGAAAATAAAGTAAAATATCTCAAAATGATACCTGCAGTTGACTAATAAATTATTTGTGGCCATTAAAAAAACAAAAACAAAAGAAAAAAATAATAAGAAGAAAAATAAAGTATTTTACACCCAACATGTAACAGTTCTTACCCTGCTAGTGCCCTTTGCTGGATGGCAGCTCCCTGCGGTGACGCTGTGGCCACTGGATAGCTGTTCCTTTAGCCTTTCCACTTCCCTCTGAGCCATTTCCGCTCTCTGCGCACAGACACGGCATCACAGCGTTACAGTTTTCATACACCGGCCACATCAATTGGCTAATGAGTTGATCACAGCAAGAGCACACTAACATAGTAAATCAAAAAAAAAAAAAAAAAAAAGGCGCCCTCGCTCAGAAAATTTAGCAAAAACCTGAGCAGGGGCCCAAGGAGGTGAGTGCAGCCACTGGTTTATTCTGCTGCGAGGGGTGTTTAGTCAGCCCACTTTATTCCCCAAACTGTTTACCTGCTCTGTCACACCCGGCCTGCTAATTAATGATTCATTTTGAGAACATTTATCTGGGAGCGGTTGGCAGAGAGGAGCAGCAGAGAGAGGGAGAGAACGAGAGCGAGGGAGAAAATCAGAGCAGAGAAGAGGGAAGCAGAAGAAAAGAAGTATCACCAGGACAGGAAGCAATCAAGGCAATGAGATAACTAAGAACCCCGGCGTTCGGCACTCCGGCATCAATCGCGCTCGGCAGTCTCCTGTTCTCTGCTGAGTGGAGCCGTGCTGCCGTAGCACGCCCACCGACCGGGCTTCGGGTTTACATTCACTAATCACACTCTCAGGGCACGGGAGGCAGAAGGGGGGCGGAAGAGGAGAGGGTTGGGGGGGGCACAGGGCGGAGGGTGCCTAATTAAAGCCGAGGCTTGATTACAGGAGTGATTACCTTAATGAAGGAGCATCTCAATCAGAGGAGTGCACAGGAAGACCGAACTCACCTGGTTTGCTTTCTCAAGACTCGCCATGATGCCGTCGACCTCCTCCGCCCTGCAGCACATGCACATCCAGACAGAGAAGGTTTACTGGCGACATATTTTCAGTTTCAAATAAACAAAACAACAAAACCAACTGCTATTACACATTCTGCTGCACACGAAAAAAAAGCTGTAGCGTGACAGTCATATTTCAGGAAAGCTATGGCCCTATAACCAAATACTGACCAACAACAGGAAATGCATAATAGAGTTTTGCAGAGTTTTGTTTCACACATATACTTTATACTCAAAACGACGTTCTAACATTTACTACACATAAATCATTATGCACAGAATATTTGGGGAAAAAAAACTGTTCAACACACTAGAGGCTAAAAGTCCCTAATGAACTGGCAATTGAGTTTTATCACTGTCTGTATTCTGGCAATTCAGTACCTCAAATTAGAAACTCAGCTGGGATTTTGGAAAAAGTGAGTTTAAATTCCCACCCCCTACAGCTAATATGTTACCAAGCATTAAAAAAAACTATCAATTATAATTTGAGAGACATATTTTCAAAGCAAAGTCCACAATAACAAAAAATTAACTCCCGAACTGTTTATTCCCTCAAAATCATGGAAATATTCTCAATATAATGGATTTTTTTTAATCCACCAGGTGTAACCGGTGTCTATGTAAACCCAGGTCATTAATAATCCTAGATACCCCAAGAACAGTTCTGATGGCACAACGTCAGCGGCCGAGCGAGCGGATGCATACACGAATCGTGTTTTTTTCCCCTCAGAACTCTTGAGGCTGAACTTCCAGCCTCCATACATCTAACAATCAGAGAAGTCTAATTTAAACAGAAGCTCAGCAGGATCATTCATGAGGTGTGTTTGAAGTTCAACAGTTTCATTTTGCACACATGGGATCAGATTTTCAAAAGGTAGATAAGGATGAATTAACGAGAACGCTGTGATTGATTTAAATATGCACATAGGTTTCTCAAGTTTCGGGACACAGCAGTCCTTTTTAACCAAAGGAAATAAAACTGTTCAAAGAACACATCAGACTTTTAAAATCCTTATTAAACTAACTATATTCAGCCAAACCCTCATTATCTTTCATGTTTGCGCCTATCTGCTCCATTGTCTCACATCAAAAGCTGTGATTACCTGAAAAATTATTAATCCAATGGGATCACAAGAACGCACAAATACAATCTTTCAATACTTGTGCATAAGACATTAAGACAAATGAACTTGACAATTTTGAGAGAACAGCTGCTCTCTCTCTCCTATGTGGTGCACACTTCTGCAAAGTTTAGAGGAGCTAGACTTGTGGCTTGAGCGTGCAGGAGGCAGGACACATGGCATCCATGCACTACTAATAAATGCACCAGGAGATAAGCTGCTCTATTCACTCATCAACACGATGTGGCTTTGCAAGAGAATCAAGCTGGTGCAGGTATGAATGCAAATGTCTGATTGGACATCTACATTCTCACATGCACTTCTGTCAGGTATGTATGAGCAAAGTTCAGGAATGCAATGCATGCGTGAACGTGGCTGTAGTGCAGCTATCTGTCAGATGATGCCTCCGACCAATCCCGTTCTTGCAGTTGGTGCAGCCCCAGTTTTAAAGGGTCATGGGCATGCCCAATAAGGCCTGTATAGATGGCGTCCTCCTGACAGAAAACACTAACAGGTGTCAGTTCTACGTTTAATGAACTTGTGCACTACGGAAAATGTTTTGTATTGATTACCTGTTCAGCTACTCAAGCCGAGGCAGACAAATAGTTTTTCTTATCAGCACCGAGGAAACAGTCAGTGAGACTAATAGAGGCCTGGCCCGGCGCTCAGACGCTTGGGGTCAGGGCGGGATAGCTGCAGCTTGAGCTGCGGAGTCGCTGCTGCTACTGTCGGCCTTGAGGAATGCGACCGGGGCAACACGCACACACAGTATGACAAACTACATGACAGAGATGCTCTTTCACATCGCAGCTCTTTGCAAAAAGGTAAGGCCAAACTGAAAATGTGTCCAATCCGACAAAATGGATGGCAGCGGGTCTGGAGACATCAGTTCAATTGCGCCAAGGATTAAGCCTGGGAGAAAATCCATTAGCAGCGGCTGACTGTGCTCTAGAGCACAACCCAAACAAAGGAGTGTTTACTTTGAATGTCTATCGACATCCTTCATACAAGCTCAGATTCATTTCAGCCGTGTGGTGGATACATTGCGCTCAAAGACCAGGACAAGGTAGAGTGTTTTCTGAAGCAATCTTTAAATGAAGCAATTCTTCTTGAGGGCTGTCAAGGCCCAGCTGCCAGTGAAAGCAAACACAGACCTCTCTCATCGACCTGCATTAGTGGCTGAGTCACTCTCACTCTCTGCTTTTACAATGGCATTCCTCAGCTCTACACTGGACGTGAGTTTATGTAGGTAAAATAAGAGCGGCTTGAGCACTCGAAATGCTACGGTGATGCTGGCGTGCAGCCGTCACGACTGTGGGAGGGAGCGGGGAAAAACCTCTGAAATTTGGAAATGTGTGCCAAAGTAAACAGAAAACGTGAGATGAGAGGCAGACTCTTACTTGTTCGTCATCTCCTGGTTGTATTTACACCGCAGCTCCAGCAGCTCTGTCTGTGCAGTGTTCAAAGCTAATGAGAAACACACAGGGGGGAGTCAGAAATTCATGTTAAAAGAAGAAAAAAAAGACACATGAACTTTTACCTTAAAGCTACATTGTACAGGTCCAATTTCAGGATGGATCAATATCCATTCCAGATTCAAAACACAGCTTGTTATAAGTTAACAGCTGACAACTTACACTGACAAGATATATCAACTTCTCATTTTTATTTATGTAAACACGAGCACCAATCGGGGAGCAGTGTTGCAGCAGGGGGCACCATACTGCAATTAGACAAGCAATGGTTCTTTAATGGGTTGATATTAAATCTAACAGCTACAGCACATGCCAGTGTTTAAACCACTTACATGAATGCAGAACTTTGATCTTCTTCTCGGCCTCTGATAGTCTGTCAGCCATGCTAACATCAGCGCTCTCCTCCTCCTCCCTGAGAAAAGAAACTCTTGTCAGTTCCTGCCTACATCATGGCCATACGTTAATGCGCACTTTTAATGTTAATCAAAACCAAGTAGAGCAAAGGGAAAATGCTTTAAATTACTGAAATGCTGACGTGTTTTGGGCCACATTTGATGCATGTAGATAAAGCCTGGCCACATTCTTTTGCCCGTTTTACTGCGTTGTTTGTTTTTGCCCACTATAAAAAGTTTTCCAGTATACAGGGTAGTCCATCCCAATCTGGAAACACTGCTAGTGTACTACCAGGCTTTTCTTCTGTTCACTATCCATTTCACTATGCAGCATGCTAACATGATACCCTTAGAGCAACTAATTTTTCAAACTTTCAGATAAAGAACGAGCAGCTGCCTTAAAAAGTTCAGATGCAGTCAGCTGCCTCCCATTACCGCCATGCTAGAGCTGCTTGTGCTAATTTTAAAATATGTTAGCAAGGTACACAAAATGTTCCGCTGTGTGCTGCAGGAGTGGACCCAAACATTTTCATGTATTCCCAACATCTGAGGAACTGAAGACCCAGTATATAACTTTTAGTTCTGACGGTAATATCCCCACCATAAAAGAAAAATCCCTGTGTAATTTTACCATCTGTTTGCTTCTCTCCCACTCGCTGGGCTCACATACACTATATTTTTATACAGCCAAATTTACATTATTTGTATGTAAGGTGTATGAACATATTTTTATGTTTCTGCAGCATTATGTGGTGAAAACACGGCCATTAGAGTCATTTTTTAAACCGCAAATGGCTTCACATAAGTCACAGAAATGACTGTGTAGTGATATTGTCTACATTCATGTTTAAAATTATCACCCAGAGACAATGTTAGAAGGCACAGAAGCCAAAATGGATTTGTTAGCAGTCAACAGTCTTGCCTCAAAAACAGCAAAAAGAATAGACTGGTTCATTTCTGGAAGTACTAGAAATACTTTGGGGTAAAAGTCTGACAAATCAAATATGTGGAGCTACCTGTGAAAAAGGGATGGGAGCTAAAAAGGTGTATTTCAGACAGGGTGAGAAAAGGTGCAGCTGTGTAAGATGGAAGTATTCAAGCAGATTCCCAAAATAACAAACCTCTACATGAGAATAATAAAGTCAGTTTAAAGTCAGCATGAGCTGGAAAATATAATATAATCTTCAATTACATATTTCTTTAAGAATTACAAACCATCGTGTGCACAGGTTATAACGACAATTTATTATTTTTTATAAATTAAAAACTAGCTCTCACCCGCCATCATTAGCACGATCCCGGTGGTTCTGCTGTGGGGAGTCTGGGGCCCCAGGAGCCGGGGTGCTGTTTGGGGTCATCAGGGAGGCTGGAGGGCTGGATTCTGGGGCCTCTTTATTCACTGCTGTGTCTGAGATTGCCTGATCGTCCTCTGCGGGCTCTGTGTAAATGAAGAGCCATGAGTTGGTAAAGTGAGGGCTCAGAAATAAAACACGACAGTTTATTTATTTAACGATGTTGCTTGTACACACTTCCTCCGATACTCAGATATATTTCAACACCAGGTGTATTTTAATGAAGCTTCGTATACCTGCAGACACGTACTGCAGCAGCCGCTTAATGTAGATGATTTGAGGCTGACCTGTCTTTTCAAGGCACTCCAGGTGTTTCTTCCAGTGCCCACTGATCTCTCGTACCAGGGCCTCGCTGTCTGGGGCTGAACTCTGAAGCTGCTGCAGTCTTTCCTCCAGGGAATGTGAGGCCTCCAGCACAGGAGCGGGATCTGTGGAAACACGCGCAAACAAATCTGTGCAGGAAGAACAACTGAGATTCACATGATACCCATACACTTCTACTTTTCAAAAAAGGCAAAATAGCTGTTTAACTGTGTGCACTGTCTGTGAAGCACATTACAGAGTTTTCTGCTTCGCACTTTCAACAGAAGCAGGCTATTCCGCTGAGACTTGTTTCCAAAGAGTGACTCTCAGACTTTCCCCACTCAGCCGCCTTTGAAAATTTCACAGCCTGGACCTAATGACACAAGTGCTGTTCCGACCCTTCACATGTTCAAAAATCTAATCTAATGAGTCCTCTCACATGCTGATGAATGGCAAAGACGACAAAAAAAAAAGAGAGAGATTACAATGAATATGTGACAGAGACTTAAGTCCCATGTATACACCTAGGCAAAGTGTAGAAAAACTCTGCTCCTGAAAAGGAGGTTAAAAAAAAAGCGGGATTCTTTAGCACAACAGAGGAGCTGTTTTGCAATGCATGCGCGGCAGCACCAGGCCCATGGGGCCAACTAGGAGGCTGTTTCTCAGCTAACAAGTCTCCTCTGTATCATTTGATCATTTAAATTATTATGCCAGGAATTCTCAGGAGGCAGCTCGGCACTCCACATCACAGGGCTGTTTTTAATCTTCCCCTTCCCTTTTTTCCCCTCCCGAAAAGTTCAACAGCTCAGAGAGAGAGAGCTGCTCCTGTTGTGTACCTGCCTGCCGAACACCAAAGGAGGTGACTTCTAGTGCCAAAGCACAGAGAAGGAAGCTCAGGGGAGCTCCTTGACAAGTGGGGGGGGGGGGGGGGGGGGGGCAAGAGCCACGCGCACACATTCACACTCACACTCACCCACACACACACACACACACATGCAGATGCACAGACACACCGCAGCCCTTCAAAACTCTAAAAGAGGAGGAAAATCGCTGCTTTGCTGCACAAACTTTTCTCCCACAGCTTTCATCCACTCATCTTAGACTTCTGTGTGGAACCCAATTGGATCCCTTCTTCAGTATGGGCACTGACTGAAGTGACTTTTCATAAGAAGTTGGAGCCACAGACGTTTAAACTTTGCCAGATGCCACCGAGAGAATGCAAACTCTGAACCAGCAGGCCACGAAATAATAAACGCTCATCAAAGAGCCGAAAACTTCTGCAACGTGCAATTTGTTGAAATCCTGCTCGAACATTGCAGCTCGCCATATCTGCATTTTCATCAGACAAACATTTTGGGCCATTTAATTGATTGAGCTATTTTTCCCAGGACCGTTTACAGTCAAACATTGTCTGCATTCATTGTTACACCAACTGTAGAGATATTGCATCAGTCACGAGGGACATCACTATTAAGAGCACAGCTCTTCTAAGACAAACAGGATGACTTAAAGCACTGCTATTCCATCGACCCACTGTCACAGAAATCACTTTATCAGCCTCTTTCCCATATATCCTTTCAACTTTTAATGATCAAAGGACAGAGATTATAGTAAGGGATCTTTCACGCATGGACAAGCCAGGATTATCAATCAGTGGCAGGGGAGTAAAGTAAAGTCAAATTTAAAGTGAAGGGATATAACTTAAGTCTGTATACAAAATTAACCCCCATCAAAGTAGAGCAGAGAGGATATTCTCGAAGGGGCTCGGATCTACAGTTACTCAAGGAGAGTCCAGTAAGACTGCGGCTAACTTTGGAAAATAGAGCTACTAATTGATGGAGGTTCTTCTTAGAGCAGCTCTGGTCCTAAATCCACCATTAAAAAACTGGAATTGGAGAGGAATTCAACACTAACCTTAAAGTTCACAATCCCGCCAATCAAGAAATATAATGCAGCTGATGAGGCATTATGTACTTTGTGCGAGTCACACCAGAGTCTGCCCAAATAAATGCTTCCATTTAATTCATCCCTTATCTTAATTATGGATGATTGGATGTGCGCTCTCAGGTCGTGGTAAGTGACTGGGCAACGGCGGGTCGTTTCAGCTAATAAATCACAGGACATTTAATGCATCGTTTTCTCTGGTTAATATAGGTCCATGTGTGCAACCACTGAAATCGCAGCCACTGAACAGAGTGAGATTTTATTCCTCTTCTAAATAAGGGAGGCTGGTAATAATATGTCGGCCTGTCTGACTTCTTGTGTTTCTTGATCCAGTCAACCCCTTTTTTAGTTAACATCAAGACATTTTTAAAAAGAGTTTTGTAAATTTCATTATATGCAAACTGTCAAAACAGTAAGAACAGCAGAAACTTCCAGGTATCAAAAACTGCAGTTCCTCAAATGACAACTTCAGGTTTGCCCCAAAAGTAAGTCACTCCACATCAACTACCATGTTAAAATACCCAACTTTACAAGTGAAATATACATAATATTGTGTTAGTCTCCAAGTAGATGACAGATGCACCAGGGTGAATTATTTATGCATTCATTATTTAAACTTCTAAAAATATTATTTATGGCTAAAAGGCCATTTTTGAGTGACAGATGGCAGCTGCTAGACATCTGTCTGGCATGACCTGAAGTCCCTGGACTTGGTCTCTCATCGTCTGTGCTGTTGATGCCTTTTGGAGCATTTTCAAGTGCAATTTTAAATTTTAGTTTTAAATATCACTGACTGGCTATGAGCTTAACTGCACGATTAGCCAATTTTGGTGTGTGAAATGACAGAATTTTTTATATGCCAAACAAAAATTTGGCATCCACCCATAAAGGCTATGAATGCGACTTGCTGAACGCCTCCATCTCATCCACATGTGGTAACTTCTGACTCGGAAAAACAATAAAACATAAGGGGGAAGTTCCAGCCCATTCTCACTCCCGAGGCGTAACATCCCGACAATTTGTCACATCCCGCGGTGTTCCTGAGGAAGGCGAAAGGTGACCTTCCCTGTTGTTATGCTATGCGCCGAGTTATGGGTGAAATCCAGTAGAATGATAATGGTATACACGTGGTAATACACGCTCCAGCCATGTATTCCAGCCCTAACCCTAACCATAACCTTATCCCTACGGTTCTCGTGTTTTCTAATTTTTCCGATCTCGTCATTTAGGGACGTGATGGGTGTCCGCAAGCGTAATATGTTGACGATTTGTCACCTAGCGCAACATATTACGCTTTGGGATTGAGAACGTGTTGGGAAGTTCACAGTGAATACATCCATCTTTTATATACAGTCTGTGGTAAAGGCCATATTCTAAACCCTGAACAGGTCAGGTGCTCTGCAAAACTTAGATATAAGTATGAAAAAAACAACAGGTTAGCATAAAATACTGTTTCACACTGATGTCGCCACATTATTGATGATGTTGTACATGGTTTCTTTCTTAATCGTCCGCATCCATGAGAAGTTGCCACTAATCGTTAACTGTATGTGAGAAAACTGGAAGTAGAGAAGATGCATGGGCATGCTGCAGATTTTCATTCTGGCTGTCTCGCTCATCTTGCTGTGTGTGCATCCTTAATTAGAAATTACAATGTAATTAATACCAACATAAGAGAAGGCCAAACTACATAAACAATACCCATTTGATTAATGTAACCCCAACTGATCCTCAACAAAAGGTTAGCGTGACTTTTTAAAGTTTTCACGCCACCTCACTCGCTATGTTGATATTGAGTTTCATCACTTTAGCTGAGCGATAATGAGGTTACCACCCTGTAGCTCCTTGCTTGTGGTCACTGTGCTGCTGTTTCTGTGTGGTTACACATCTCAAAGCAGCTACTCTGTGTCTGGGTGAGCCTTCGGTCCAGCAGTCAGAGCCTGGCTCGGCGGATGGCGTGTGACACCGGGGGGGAGGTGGAGGGTGCACAGGTTCAGGCTGCGCGTCTAGGTGGGTGGGGGTGGACGAGCGTGGCGTGCGCCAAGACAAGCAGGTGTGTCGGGGCGGTCCGTCTTGGCCCTGTCAGCGATACACCATCATTAGGCGGTGTGGGCGCAGTAGGGTGCACCATTATGTCTCCCTGGGCCCTGTGTAATTACGCTCTGACATAATTAACCCAGCAAGCCCATTAGCCAAGCATTGGCTGGCTGAAGAGAGAGAGAAAAAAAAAGAAGCTATAATTATTTGTTGTGCGCATGTTAATGAGGCCAGCTGTGTTCCCATCATACAACACGAACAAATTAATTTACAAGGCTGTGCTCCAAGGTTTTTTCTTTTCATTCAAAACAGTCTTGTTTTTTTTTTCCCTCTGAGTGGACTTCAAGGTCCATAAACATGCTCTGACGCTGCTGCAACAAACAGCAAGACTGCTGTAATATTGTTGTCAAGGATTAAAACTAGGTTGACAGAACACTAAAGCTTCGCTCTCACCTTCGCACACAATGCATCGTGACATAAGATGTATCGAATAAAACGGTGCCTCTTTCCCGCAACCAGTCAAGGATTAGTTTTGATTAGAAGAAACACAAACCACTTGCAGCAAATTCAGAAACATAACTTTGTTCCTTTTGTGGCGTATTTTAAACCAACGAGCATTTGATATTCAGATTGCAAACCCAAGTCTCGCTTTACCTTGATGTGGCAGGAGTGAGAAAACGCTAAAATAAAAAATAAATAAATAAAAAAATAATGAAAAAAGATAGAAGGTGGAATGAAAAAATATGATTGTGGGAAGCGGAGGCTTTTGTGTGCACGAACAAAACAAAGCTGAAAGAGAAACTTTTTAACCTGTTCTTTTTCATTGCCGTTCTGCGTCTTTGTTTGACAGACTGAAGGACGAAGAAGGAATGACATCAATACCGAGACATTTTAAAGCTCAGAACAAAGACCGGGGCTTTGGAACAAAGAGTAGAGCTAGACAGCATTTAAAATTAACACGAGATGCTGCAGTGAAAAAAAAGATGTGCCAATAACATCCAAACCAAACTTCACTGGAAATGTGACAATGATAAAACCACCTACCTCCCAGTCTTGTTTTATTAGACTTGTAAGACAAATCACAATGATATAACCTCATCAAATATACCGGCCTATTGTTTAAAATTTTTTTTGAATACTTTGGTTAGACACGCACGCACACACATGCATTCCTACACACATGCACACAAACACACACATGCTGCTGTCTTTTAAGAGCACACTCTCCTGGTCCCTCTGGGGTCTCTTACTCCACAGGGATCAGTTGGAGAGGCCCCGGCTCTTTTATGAACATAATGCATTATTAAGCACCTCAAACATCTCCTGGGCCTTTGTTTATTACTGCTCTTATTAATCACTTGTGCATAATCTCGTCCCGCCCAGAGAGCTTTCATTTTTCCATCAGCTTTTATATGCCCTTATTTTCCAACAGGACTGCCACAAATGAACAAGGCACTTCTCCTTCACTCTCCTCCTGACTGTAGGTACTCAGCTGCACAATTACAATAAAGCCAGCTCGCCGTGCCTTGCAGGCCTCTCTTGCTGGTGCTCGCATTTGTATATGGGAGGTTGAAGAAGGACAACTATTCTTTATGCATCTGAACGACTCTGAATTACTAAGGTCAGCGTGCTGCATTCAGATAATCTCATAGCCGAGGGAAAAATCTGATGCGAATATGTGAGGCACTTACAAGCATCTCTTAACACAAGACGACGCGCGCCTTAATGTGGCAAAAAAGCTGCTTGTGCCTGGGCTCTCGTCTGCAGTGCTCGCGGTCACCACTAGCAAGCGCTGTTGCCATAACATTTCCACATAAATAGACACACACATCAGACACGCCGTAGGCCCCAACACAGACACACATACACACTTAGAGGGGTGTATTCAGATCAGAATCTTCAGAAAGTCTCAGTGAGCTCCCCGCTCAGATAAAAGGCGATGTGTTCTAAAGGAGAGGGGGAGCGGGGTGGATCCTGAGGGATGAGTGTGTGAACTACGAGGAGGAAAGGAAGAGCAAACACCTGGAGCGTCAGTCTCAGGGCTACGCCCCTGGCGACAGGGCCTCCTTGCTCTCACAGAGGTGGCAACAAACGCACACGTTCAAACGCCACTCGAACAGGCACGCACGCGCACTCGCACACTCCAGGAGAGAAGGCGAGGAAGAAGACAGAGACGAAGTCGGGAGCATCTCTGGGAAACCGATGAATTCGGGCAGAAGCTGCCACTGTTTTTCAGCATTCAGTGATCAGGAGGTGTTTATGTGCGCTGATCAAAACCATGTGGAGGTGATATAAACATTGTTAGGGAAACACTGTTAACAGGCCTCTTTCAAGCCCCAGACTGGGTAGGAGTTACACTGCACAGCATGGGGAGATGTCACAGGCAAATCAAAATATAGAACGCTAATGAAACACTCCAGCGGATTGACATCTCGGCTTAGGGGCCTCATGAAAGGAGATGAAAAAAATCACTTCAATCACTCGCATCAAAAAGTTATTTCTGCTCTGAGTTTACTGTTGCAATCTGAACAGGAGCGTTAACAAACCGCAGCATTATCACGCTGGAATCTCGCAACTGTAATGGATACAGCTTTTTGGAGCCGATAGCGTGCGTGGCAAAGTGAATAACTGATATGTGACCACATGTTAATAATATCCATATACAACAGGTCACTTATTGAGCCTCTGCACCGTGGGCCCCTCCCCCCTTCTTTCCTTGTTCTCCTCTTGCATTCATTAACTCCGCTGTCGGCCCGCTCTGATTGGACCACAGGCTTGGTGCCGGCGCACACTGAGCGTGCACACACACACACTGAAGGAGAGGCACTTTCAAATAAAATAATAGGAGGGGAAAAACGTCCTGCAATGAATAGTAATAACTGCATTAAGATTAACGAGCACGGCGTGTAAAGAATAATTGCATCTGTCAAAAGATTAAAAATACATGAGCTGTAGCGTTTGTTGGGGGAATGGTGGGAAAGCTCACTGTTGTGTTTGAGGGGCAGAGAGAAATGAAGTGGGGCCACAGCCAAATGACTGTCCTCCGGTGTACCTGGAGTCATCCATTCTAGCGAGAGGTGGGCGGGGAGGGGTGTGTGGGGTGGAGGGGTGACCTTGGACACAAGCAGCAAGATGTACAGTGACAAACACGCACAGGATACTGTAGGCCCTTCTCACAGATGGCAGATATTGCAAGGCCCAAAAACATAAGCACTCAGTGCTCTGACTGATTTGGCTGCTGTGATCAAACCACACCATGTGACAGTGAGTAGGCAACTGCAGAGTGAGACATTCTAGCAGACAGACATGGAGACCCTGGCCACATCATTACAGGATAATGTAATATTTTATGAGTGGCAAGTGGAGCAAAAAAATAAGTTATTTAATTCTCCTTTAAAAAGCCTGTTTATTCAGTGTAACCTAACTTCCTTTGGTCACAGTTACAATTTACAGATGCCCTATAAATGTGTCAGATGTTACTGAGAACAGTTATGTGACTGTGCCTGTTAAAAATGTAGCTGTGCAGAATGGGAAGACAGCGAGCTGGAGCATCCAGACAACTTTAAGAGCTTAATTTTAAAGGGAAAGTTCAAATTTGGTTCGGGTACAGTCTTGTCACTTTGTTCAACTGTTAAACTTAGAGGTAAGAGGCTGTCCTCACAAAGACAGCCAAATAAAAACATGGCTCTGTGTGCATGTATGGCGCTACTCACAGACCAGGCAATAACAAAAGGCAATACATCTAAATATGAAAACGGGTCATCCAAATGGCATCAACCATGGCAAGGTTATTGTGGTGAATAACAGACAAACAGATGAGCATACAGAGCTTTCCTGAATTGATATTTGACAGATACTTCACAATTGTTTATTTTTTAAATAGTATTATTTTTCACGAGTGCTCTTCTCATTTTGCCCCAATTAGTACCTTGATTGCTAGTCACAATTTACCTACAAGTTAAAAAACACAAAGCTGTGACACCATGAGTGCAGTGGGTAGCACGGTGACTGTCACTGTGGTAAAAAAGTGCAGACAGCCGTGTAGAGAGTGATGCTTTTGAGATTGTAAAAAAGCAGGACCTTTAATGAATACTGAGGAGGCTACACCTTTATTTGAGAGTAATGTAGTAATACTAGTAGTACATATAGCATGTAATCCAAATTCTGAAAATTCTTCTTACAAATTACTTTTAAGTTTAGTTTTTCTGTCAGCTTCATTCTGTAATTTTGTCACCGCTGCTCAGCTGAGCAAAAAAATCAATGTTGCACTAAACGTAAGGTTATCATTACGCTGTTATTACAGTTTTCATTGAGTAGTTATAACCGTATTAAGTCATGCTCCCGTGGAGTTACAAGCAATGACTGCCTCATGGTGTTCAGTACCATAGCTAACTCCCTGACCTTTGCGGAGTGCTGAGAGTGAAAACAACTCGCTTCACTCTGTATGAGTCGCAGTGCTACAGTGAAACAGACTCCCTTTGTAAATGTAAGGTCAAATGGAGGTAGGAGGCTGGCTGCGCTACGTCACCTGATGTAACCTGATACAGGAATGTCTACTCCTGCTTACTCGATATAATGACCACAGGCGGGGTGAATAAATACACTCGATATAAAGAAACACGGATAGAAAAAAGATAGTCGTTACCCTGCAAACAAATGCTTTTTCTTAACAGCAGGTGTTGGATGACAGCAGCCTTTGATTTTTGTTTTTTTTTTTGTTTTTAATTTATCAGTCTTTGTTCTTGAACATAACATAACTCTTAGTTGACTCTATTTGCTACTTGAGAGAGTTTTTTGACAATATATATCTCACAAGACCCTCCTAGGCTTGAATTAAGGCCTCGATATAAAAGGTATAGGTCAGAAAATCAAACTGAATACATCTTCAAAGAAAACTATCTTTATCAAGGAAATAACTCCATTCAAAGTGTGTGAGAGTGTATGTGTGTGGGTGTGTGCATGTGTGTGGTGGTGCAATATCAAGCAGGGGACTTCAAGGAAAAATGGAGACCTTTAAAAGTCAGTTGCCGCCGTCACTATTTCTCTGACGCAGACTTTTATCTTGTATTCATTGAATCTGTAAACAGCATTCTCTACTCCTGCCACAAGTGTTTCTCTGATCTAGACTGAGATTGGGCTGCGTTTTGCTGCCGTCTCCTGCAACAAAGAGCAATACAGTACATGTGCCCTGCGTGGCATTGAAATAACAACTAAATAAACACGCAATATGTCTTTCCTCTGCTCTTACTTACTGTCTTTCCCCCCTTTTTCCCCCCATTGGCCTCATCAGACCCGCGTTCCGCACAGAGCCAGACTTCAGTTGGGATTTTAATTGGCCCTCCACAATCAACAGCAAAGCTCCTCAAGGATGTGTTCGCTCCTCAGCCAGGCTACACTCAAGGACCAGTGCTGGGTTTTGAAGTGGCCTCACGCAGAGTTTTGGAAACTGCTCTGAGAGCGTAGACTTTGAAAAACAGATAAGAGCCACAGGCTATAGGGTTTTATGCATCTTGTATCATATACTGTTCCACCATATCTATCTATGGTAAGAAAATTACTTTTTTTCTTCACATATGCATGATATGTCTCTGCGTGTACACTTAGAGGCCTGGTCCAGTGATAGGGAATTGATCTCTGGGGAGGGATCTTGGAAGGGAGAGACATAATTCTAGGAGTAACGCCGGTGTTTATGCTGCTGCCACTGCTGTTGTTTGTGAAGATGCACATCTCAGGTCTTAGTGGGAGACTCACCTGGGGCCTCGATAAGCTGTTTGTAGATTCCCAGGAACGCAGACTCTGCCTCCTTACTGCGCTTGTTCAGAGCAACCACCTGCAGGGGAGAAGATGCCATTAAGGAAAACACGGACTGATAGGATCCTGGCACACGACTAACTCACAATGCACAGAATATTTGCACTGCAGGCATTAAATTGACGCTTTTACACAGAGCAGAAAGCATGCAAACTCTCCTATTGCTCGCAATAAATGAATGGTAGCGAGAGCAAAGGTCAGCCTCACAGCATCCTGCCGATAAATCAAACATTTCTGCTTGTCTTTTATATGTGCATACCGGAAAAATGCTGCGTGGCTTCTACTGTACATAATCTGTGACAACTAGAGAAACAAGGTATAAACTATGACCATGTCCTTGCTGTGTCACTGCCAAGATGCTACATGTTGCGAGGTGACATTTGGCCTGTTAAATGTAGGTGCTGGTGTGTGCGAGGAGACTTGCCAGTGGCCTCCATCACCAGCAGCACTCAGCACCTGCTATCCTTGGCGCTGCGGGTGATGCAAACCAATTAACGATTCATTAGGAGGGACAAAGAAAGTGAATTAGCTACCACCTGGCCCCATGGAGAGGGCACCTGCACTAGTGGGTATGTGGGTTACTCTGCTCCCAGCTCCCGCTAAGACCTCAGGCCTGTTTTCGTAAGTCAGAATCTGCCTCTCCATGTCCTCATGCAACAGTAAATCAGATCAGGCTTGTTCAAATGGCCCCCCACTCCAAAAGCAGATAGAATTCAAATTATTGTCATCTATTGTCCGTGTCATTTCTGTCACTGTTGATTACAGACTTGAATTGGCTCAATGGACTCCACAACAGTGGGTCAAGTGTGCAGTATGGCTAAGCCCCTCCTCATCAGTACGGCTGCACTCGAAGGAAAAAAAAGAAAAGAAAAAACATTCATTTTGCAAAGGCAGAAAACACTTATGAGAATGGTGGCAATGTGTTGGGGGCGGTTTAGTGGGGTTATAAATAAGGTGTGTGGAAAACAGCGAGGGACGCAGAGCCTTTGATTTACTGGAAATGGCTGGTGTCTTCCCCAGGGAGGCATAACGACAGCATCATGTTTAAAGAAATATCATAAAGATCAGGCAAATCCCCCCATCACTCCCACTTGGAGCAGCTCCGAGGAGTTCATGGAAAATGGAAAAGGCTGGAGCCCAATCAATACAGATGCAATAGTCTGCCGCTCTCAGTCAGCTGCCTGCTACACTATGCTGTTCTGTTTCACTCAGCTCTACCCATATTTAACCCTCCCACCACCCTCCATTTGCCCCCATCCTCCCCCAGTCACCCGTCTCCCCTGTCCCTTTGGAACATGACATTAATGTTGGCATGTTGGTGCACAAACAGTGAAAATTCGTTAAGCTCAATGGCACCATAAATAACGTTCCGGCTTTATCTTTTGCTTATGAGTACATCAACAACTGAGCTGCTTCAGCTGAGGCGGGCTTTATTCCCAATGATGAGACACTGTTTTTATGCTTGCTTCCCGAGGAGGAGCAGTTTGGTGACCCAGAGCTTGTTTTTGAGGCAGTAACTAAAAAGTCTCCTTCTCCTCTCTTCAGCGTGACAATGAGCAAACCAACAACACCACTCTGTGACACCAAGACAAACTATCACCAACCTGAGCTTACACCTCATCTACATGGCCACTACAGCAGGGTGGCTGATCCCACAGCTAGTCATCAACTTTTCACTGACAGTCTGCTGGCTGGCGTGCCTTCCTCAAAGCATATACATCAAATGAGACTCCCAACTGCATATGTAAAAAGCCCGAGCTCCTTGTGAAGGCACCAGCCAAGGCTCCATCTTCCAGGGTCTGCTGGCCCTCCATCATCCTTTAATGAGAGAACACGAAGATTACCTTCACAATCACACCATTAACCTGCCTACAGACGCTAGCAAAGACATCAATCACACGCCCGTCTGATGCCTTCTCAAGTTAGTGTCCGCTCTGCGTAAAGACACCCCCACACAAATCTACCTTTCCTCAAAGCACTTTGAGGTGTTGTGCATAATCACAGAGTCATCCTCAGGACCACGATAATCCACCTCCAGTCAAGCACGTGGGCTTTTCGAGCCACAAGTCTAACTGATATGAGCATATGGAGCTGGTGCACAGGGACCAGCATTTGTATGATACCCCTGGGATCACAAGTACCTCAGCCGATCAGTGTTTATGATGACATCACAAAGATCCAGTGCCAGCTTTAGTTCACAGTCTGCTACTACAGTATTATTACGTTGACTAATCTTTGATGACACTAAAATGTGGAATTGCTTCTTGCATTTGCATTGTTATACCATGAAAACACAGGTGAGCTAGGCAAATATTACCAGAAAAACCTGTCCAAGACTATCCTGAACTCCTGGATAGCGACAAACACACCAGTATTATGGATAACTTGCTATGTTTAGGAATGCATTAGGACATTTGAGAAAGGTTAGAAGTATAAACATGAATAATACAGCTAAGTTTCTGCTTTGTTAGCTAACCCAAACTTTTTCTAGCATCCTTTAAATGTAGAGATAAATTTTATTTGACTCAAAATTATGTTTCAGTCAAATATCTGTGTTTATGCTGCTGATTTAACTTTGCTTTGTCACTTACTAACGTGCAATTTCATTGTTACCCAAGTTTTAGCTTAGATATTAAACTGCCAGTTATGTCACCAACGTAATATGTAACTAAAAATCCTGCTTCGTTAAATAAAAAAATATATTTTGCTCATACACTTTAAATATCCATATGAATCACATTCTTTTCAACTTAAATTTACAGTAAAACCCTCTTAATACTATGGTTTTTCACACCAGGACATAAACCAAATCTTACAATTATTTATATGCAAACTCACTTGAACAACAGCTCATTTGACATTACACCACATCATTGTTTATATAATAAAAAGTAAGCCAACATGCAGAAGCAGATTGTGGAAAAACTACAGAACCATTATTTAGTAGCTTGTAGAATCACCTTTAGCAGAAATAACTTGAAGAAATGGTTGTTGATCGATGGTCATGACAATTTGCATATTAATCAAAAAGCTGACCTCACAGCCCATTGTTCATCAGTGGTGCTAGTTTCAATCATTATGCAAATGTACTGTTTATAAGATTGGGGAAACCTGCAATCAGCTGAGACTTGGATGAGTGACGAAACGTTTCCTCCACTGAAAACGCCACATCCAGATGAACACAATCAACTTTTTGGAGCTTGAAGGAACCCTTTTCTGTTTAATTTTACCAACGCTAAAATGCTGTGGAGATCATCTTGATTCTTTTATTTTGCTGCTGTTGTCCTGTTGCATAACCTACTTTCAGCCAAGCTCTATCTGTCAGACAGATGGCTTACATTTGACCCAAGAATACGTTGGTATACAGACAAGTTCATGGTGGACTCAGTGACTGCAAGGTGCCCAGTTTCTTTGCTGCCAAACAAGCCCAAATTATCACCACATCACCACTGTGGTTGGCAGTTGGTATGAGCCCTTTGTGCTAATATTCTGCATGTTCTTTTCACCAAACCTAGAACTGTGCATTAAAGCCGAACATCTCCACTTTGTCTGTCACGTTTGTCTGAAGGACATTTTTCCAGAAGTGTCATGGTTTGTTCAAATGCAACTTTACAAACCTAAGATATGATGCCATGTTGTTTTAGTGAGAAGAGACTTTCTCCTGGCAAGTGGTTCCGTAGTGTATGATTTACGCATTTGCCTAACAAGTTAAATACCCCGATTCAATCCTGGGAGCAGACAAATCTCTTGGGGGACACATCAGGAAGTGAAGCTGGCATAAAAATCTGCCAGATATGCAGGGAGCTACAGCTGTGGTCACCAATTGTGATTAAGGGAACAGCCAAAAGTAGCTGCTACGACTACTAGGCACAAAGCCATAATTGTTCATCCTCTTTTTAATTTTAATGTTATGAATTTTAAAACGCTAACCGAGGCCTGAGATGTAAGTGTGAGATGTAATGTTCGGGGTTTATTTAGTTTCTCTCAGCACTGCACGGTTTAATCTTGGGGCAAATTTGCTGGAACATTCACTCCTGTAAAGATTGGCATCTGCCTTGAAGGTTTAGCACTTGTGAATCATCTCTCATTGCAGGTGCCCAGGACTGCAACCTGTCTGGAAATGGCCTTATAACCCTTCCAAGATTTTGAATGGCAGCCACAGTTGCTTATTTAAACTGATGTTTTCCTCCTTGGCATTATGTTAACACACACACACACACACACTGTCCAAACTTGTGCTTTTATAATATCATGATATTAGTGAAGCTGTAGCAGCAGTGTGGAGAAAAAAACCTTCACACTGCTCTTAAGTACCGGATAGCTTGTTTTTCTTAATCCTTCTTCTTTTCTTTTTTTTTGGTCTGAGGCAGTTATTCCGGGCGTGTTGTTGGTCTCAGGATGACAACAGCTTGCCAAAAATCAGGACCTGTAAGAACAGGTGCAGCTCAAGGTAGGTCTATAACTACCAAATCACTTCTCCTCTTTTGGCTGTGTGATATGGCTCTTGCCCTGGGTTTGGCTCACATTTCTTTCTTTGTTTTCACCCATTTCATGATTAAGGATATGGCTACCAAGGGAATGGGCTTGGCCGCAGGTTGATTTTCCAAAGAGGAATAAAGCCTGAGGCAGAGCAGCAAAAGAGAGACAAAGGAAACCTGTTAACGCTTCTCCATAACTCTTCACGCAGCAGCGGAGTGGGCAGAGCACAGCCTCTGGGACAAGGCTGCTGGGAAATACTTACTGATAAGCCTTTGAGAATACTTACAGTGCCCACTAGTGAGTGTCTATGTGTGTATGTGAGAAATAGCTAGCATGTGCTGAAGAGAGAGGAATAAATAAAGGAGAACAAGTCAAGAATGAAGTAGAGGAGGCAGCATGAAGGGCTACTGAGCAATGCTGAGAGAGAGAGACAGAGAGACAACAGAAAAGAGAGGTTCCCATAAAGAGCGCAATTAGCAATTATGCAGTCATCAATTACAATTATCACAACTGGTGATTATGCAATTATCACACTAAATCATCGTTTCCCCCCTCTGCCTTACCAGTTTGCCACCCCCTGTGATTTGGTTGTTTGAGGATGGGTTGTGATGATGCAGGTGATTAGAGTGTGCGACAATGATGGGGGTGTTGGGCGGGTGTCAACGCGGAGAGTGTGCAAATAAATGTGTGAATGCTTGGAGCATGTCTGCATATGCATCTGTGCCTCCGTGTGAGCAGCGTGCCATTTCATTCTCTCTGAGTTAGTGTGTGCATGTGTGTATTCACGGATGCGCCGCCTCCATCTCAAGGTAAATGTGGTCGTCGCTGGGGGTGGTTTGGGGACAGAAAATGTATGGTTCCGCAGTCCCTGAGGCCTCTAAATTACCTGTCATCTTCCCCATGATGCAAAGGTCAGCGCACAATCAGAGGGAGTCCATCCTACTGTGCTGCTCACTGAGCTCCAGTCCAGCCCACAGGCTGACAGGATGTCACAACAACCCCGGTCCCGCTCCATGCTTATTAGAACAAAACAGTGGGAAGCCCACTACCACCACAGCACCACTTGTCACCAGAATTTCCGGAAGAATCTGCTGGATATGTGACAAATATTCGCTCCTTGGAGCTGATACAGGAGATAAACCAAAATACGATCGTTATTGTTCTTTCCTGAGATACATTTCTATAACATATATTCAGTATATAACCCCCAGTGATTGTTTGATTTTTTTTTACATTTCCAAACATTGGTTTTAGTGGACTGACTTCTCCCAGTCTGCAGGTAATACTATTTTAGGGGTGCACTTGTTGACTGCCACTCTGGAAATAAGGTGACATTTACCCGTGGCTGTGGCTGATAATTATCTGTGCTATGCATGTTGTTTATAGAGATACCCAGCGGTGCATCCCTATAAACAACATTCATTCTGACCTGTCCTGAGTAAAATTACTTTGATAAAGTATCTCATAGTGGCTTCAATGCAAAATTTCTTTGTTTCCCTAGCGCCAAAAAAATGAATAAATAAATAAATAACCAAAAACTGGTAAACAAAAAAAATATTGTTATCATCCATCAGCCAAATTGTTATTTCAGACATCAGCACCTGTGCGGATTTCCTGGTCAGTGGGTCCTTCATCTGTAAATCATCATTTACAGCAAAATTATTCAGCATCTCACTCGGTAATTTATAGCCTTAAATAAATAAATAAATAAATAAAATAAATAACCTTAAATAAAGGTCAAAAGAGTTAAAATAATTTCAAGATGACTTTTTAATGACTGACTGGTCACGGGAATGCCTCTGTGAAACACAGCAAAATTTCGATTGTAAAAGACAATTCACGGAGGAAACCTGTGAGTTATCTGCTTTCAGTTTCTTTTATGTGATCTGTATGTTAAAACGAAAACAAATGCAAAAAAAAAAAGAAGAGAAAACTATCATCATTTTCTCCTCAGAAGCAGGAAAGAGATCTGATCTTAGCCATGCAGGCCCAGCACTTGTGCAGCTGTCACTGCAGGCGGTTGTTTTGCTTTGAGAGTAGGTTCACAGGAGAGGCGGGAGCGCAGAGATGAGTTGGTGAGGAGTGACTGATGAGTGGGTGGAGGAGAGAGTCAGAGGTAAACACTATTGCAATACAGTCTGGACATTGAGGGACCCGTGTACACCCACACATGCACTCCCACGTACACACACACACACACACATATACATCAAGTTGCTCTCATTTAGCCTGTGTTTGAGGGCAGATTTAATCATGGTGACACCCATCTTGGAGCGGTGGTGGCAGCATGGCGGTGGCTGCAGCCATCTCTGGGTGCCCGGTGAGATGAGCAGTCAGAGTACTGACACACATCTCGTCGCCACGTCAATTCCAATCAGCGGTGCCTGTCAGTCAATGCGCCGCGCTCACAAAAGACTGACGCTGCCGCCACTCAGCCACTGCAGAGCTGCCGTCTCAGCCAAATAAATGGCCAAAGCTGACCAAACCAATATTCTTCTGAACCACTTATCCGCTCCTCATGTGAATACATGCTGCAACAAAAGCAACGACAAATTCAATGTGAAAATTTGACACCATTCATGGTAGCCTGTAAGCCCAAGGGGAGAGGCTCAACTGTATTGGAATAGTTGAATGATATTTGAATGGTACAATGAATGGAGGCAGAGTAGGACCTTATAAAGTGTACACCAGAAAAAAATCCAATATAGGTTTCAAGACCCTATTAACCTGAGGAGAAGAAGGCAGAAAGGTTTTCATATAGAATTTTACAGCTGCTACTGGATTAGGCTGTGGTTATATACTTTCCGTGTCCGCGAGTCTGCTCAGCTGCACTTGGGTCTCAGTGATGCAAACTTAGCCATCAAACAGGGAGTTCAAGGGTCTGTGCAGATGTTCGAAGGCCAGCCTTTTTTTAAAGACTCATCAATAGAGAATTTACATTAGAATGCACCAACTATGCATCTGATCCAGTTGGCGAACATCGAAGAAGCATAGCAGGAATGACTACTTGGCTGTCGGGGCTTCTACAGTCTGCGTCCACAATGGAGTATCATGTAGGCTTTAGCAGGCAACCCTGTACAGGAAGTCATGCTTTGAGCTATATCCTAACGTCAGCATGCTCACCGTAATGTGAGAGAAACTGTTTGCTGGGGGCTTGTTAACATTGACATACATGTTAGCACTGACCACGTTCACTACCACAGATATTTTATACGGCAGTTAACAAAAAAAAACATGTCTGAATGATGAGATATAATAAGCTTTGCTAGGTTTTAATGCTCAAACTCAGGGACTGAAACTGAAGCCAGAACTACCGCAGTTCCTTGAATACTCCCCCCAAAATTAAGTTACAAGGAACAAATTTAAAGCAGAAAAAAACAAACAAAATAAACAGGTTTATATCCTAGTGCAAAAATTTGTGTTATGAAGGGTTTAAAAAAAACAAAAAACTAATCAATTTAAATTATTCTGAGGCACAGGTGTCAAATTCCAGGCCTCGAGGGCCGGTGTCCTGCAGGTTTTAGATGAGTCCTTGATCCAACACAGCTGATTTAAATGGCTAAATTACCTCCTGAACATATCTTGAAGTTCTCCAGAAGCCTGGTAATAAACTGATCATTCGATTCAGGTGTGTTGACCCAGGGTGTTATCTAAAACCTGCAGGACATCGGCCCTCGAGGCCTGGAGTTCGACACCCCTGTTCTAAGGCTTAAAGTTATGCATTATTTGAGGTGTGGCCACTTTTACAGGTGTGCTGACACAGGTGTCTGCGGCTGAAGCTCAGCTCGGCTTTACATCCACTAATTCAATCCACTGCACCTGACCTCTCAACTCTCTCGGTGCCATTTGGAGCATTTTTAATGGAATTATCTGACAAATATTAGAGCCTGCTGTGCAGTTAATTATACAGAGCAGCCCATCCAAGAAATCTGTGCTCCAGTTTTTCTAAGTAAATTCTACCATTTTATATATGTAAAGCATATAGCAGCAAATAGCAAGTTGCAAACATTAGTTTTTTCCTATTTTTGTGCCTTTTTTTTGCAAATTTCAGAAAAACTCCCAGAAACACATATGCAAGTGGGTCAGCGCATCTTATTAGTATGGTTTGCTAGTGTTAGCACTCCTCTCACCCAAACAGACTTACTTCTACACCTGCTTGGTTCAAATAACCAAGATGGCGACAGCCAAAATATTAAACTCAAGGCTTTAAAATAAAACCAATGGACAACCTCAGGATGGCTACATTAATCTTTTATATACAATCATATATAAGATTTGCCAAATTAATAATTCAGAATCATGTTAGATATAAAGACACATGTCATCCTTTGAAGACTTAAGGTTTGCATCTAATAGTTGCAAGATACTTCAGTTGGAGCCTAAAGGTGGATACACCAACATCATTTTCTCTACAGCAGCTAACATGGCTAAAACTGCAAATCTACATATACTGTGTAAGAGGAGAGAGACTTCAGGTCAATGCCTCAGTGTAGTATGCTGATAATGACCCAGACAGAGAGAGAGAGAGAGACAGCAAACCTCTACAGATCAAGGTGGGGCTGACGTAATCCTGACGGACGTGGCACGTGTCGCTGCATGAGAGACAGAGAACATGGCACGACATTAAACCGAGATCAAAGGGCCTGCTGTCTCCGCTAGGCAGCAGGTGCCTTCTGGGTACCCCCCCCCCCCAGTCATCATCAACAGGCGGTAGAACCACTGTGTTTCCCACCCTCTCAACAAAATTCAAAAGCACCAGCCTCCGTACTAACACCTCAAAGTCACAGCAAAGTCAAAGTCAAGAGCCGACGAGAGACAAACGGAGAAGAGAAAACAAATCTTTTTTGAACGTCTTTGTAGTTCAAAAGACGGGAGTTGTCATTTTCTTTGAGTTTGCTCTTTCAAATGTTTCAAGCACCGAGTGACCTAAACCTTGAGGAAAGTGTGTCTCCTGAAAATGTATCCATCACGGCATGATGGAAGGGAGCGCGGGCGTGCTGAGGGTAAGATGAAGGCACCGGTTGATGTGCTGAGAAGGAGGGCTGCGAAAAGTAGTAATGAGTGCACCTGGACTAGATTTCTGTGCTGGGAGAACTGTTAAGAGGAGAGAAGAGAAGAGAGGAGAAGTGTAGGTAAGGGCTAATTATAACAATAAAGTGCCCCCATTATCCCGGCACTGTACTGCCCTAGTGAACAGAGCTACAACAGATGGGGTGTCACGGGTAACTGTGCCAATGTGAGCCAAAGCCCTGGAGTGGATGGACCCTGGCAGGCCGCTGGTGGAGCAGCTCTAGTTAAGGGGGAGGCACAGCTGCATATCTCGCCCCCCCAGACACATGTTGACAGTGTTTCTCTAGCCCTGCCTAGACTAGTCAAGGTGAGACAGCATGACACGAGAGGAGAGGGAGGCAGCGAAAGAGGGAGTGCGAGTGCTCCTCTATGATGGATAGCGCTCTCCAGCCACCTCTCCTCTCTCTCCCTCTTAGAAGGCTGGTGACTTTCCAGTGAGGCAATTATCATTGCGGAATGCATAATAGCCTAATTAATTACAGGTGTCAGCGCTGCCTTTGTTTCAGCATGGAGGAACATCATGCCAAAGCCGCATCCGCTAAAAAGAACAGCGCTGATGAACGAGCCTTGAACCGCGGTTAGAAGAGCGCAGCTGACAGAGGAGCGAACGGTGTGGAGATGGCTTGAAGTTTGCCAAACAATCCGGCGTCTGTTGCAGGCAGAAGACGGATCGGAAACACATGGTGCAGAAATTAGGTCCATTATTTGCTTGATAAATCTGCCGTTGTCAATCGCAAGGGCTCGGAAGAAGATCTCAGGTAGGCCCCGCGTAGGACGGCTCTGCGGTTAATTTGGCTCCAAATAGAGGAAGAACGAGAGCGACGTTGGTGGCGGCTCTATCAACAATCAAACGGCCCCCTTCACCCAGCCTTCCCTGACAAACACGCCGTATCATTTGTCCTGTCAGATTTGCCGATCTCATTCATTGTAGTGAAAAAGCCGGAAAGTAGACAATTGCCGGGGAAAAGAAACAGGACCTGCGAAGGAGAGGAGTGAATGATGGGGTGACTAGGAAGGAGAGACAAGCACAGAGATTTGTGCTCCTCTCCGCCGCAGCTAAACACAAGCATGCATTTGTGCAGAACTTAATGGAACGTCACATTTAGTGTGCCAGTGTGAGCGTACTGTACAGCCCGTGTGTGTGTCGTTGTGGGGGTCGTGGTGGTAGGCTGATAATCCCTCCACGCCCCCAGGCAGCGAGGGCTCATTGTAGAGTACATTGAGTCTAATAGAAGCAGGCGCTGCAGTTGTATGCAGCTTTTTTCTGCTCCCACTATGAGAGGAGTTTTTACATAATTAATGACTGTTGATGTTTCCTAGGTAGTCGCCCGGCAAATTCACTCCAGACTCGGCTGCCACCATCGTTGGTTCCACAGAGAATGAGCGACAGTAGAACAGACAGCTTACATTACAGGCATAAATAAGGCAATTTTGTACAGTGTCTTCAGACATTACTGTGAGGGGGGTTCAGGGCCAATGATTCGACTTGCTTCAGAGAAACGCTCAGAAAGAGCTTTTCTGTGTCTCCGAGTCTTCCGAGAATTTGCGCTTGATGCGAGTAAAACTACTTCCTTTAGTGTTTTTTTTTTTTTTTTTTCATTCGTTATGCTCTTAGAGAGGCGCAGATGAAGAGGCGCCTTTTCAAAAACACTTGACGGCTCCAGACGGGCGATCATTCACATCTGCATGAATCAGTCTAATCTGAATGTCGCTTTTAATACACGTTAGTCCGGCGTAGGAGTCTGGGTTTGTACGCCGCAGACCTCCAGCAGTCTGGCGAGGCCTCGGGGCCCTTTGCACATCTTGCTGGGAGGCAGTCCACATTTATACTGGAGCATGTTAAATTAAACATTTAAACACGACACCAAGGGAAGGCTATTTTTTACTGCTCCCAGCCCACTACTCATTATTAATTTGTAATAACCTTTAAGGCTTTTTGATGTCATACATATTTTACAGAGAGATATCACTCCCAGCCAGACTGGTGAGAGCCTGTCGATGACAGATCACCGGAGTGCCACTGAAATGTGGCTTCATCTGCTATAATTAGGACCAGGTGGGGGTTGGGTTCCCTGTGTGTTTGTCTATGCACCAACTCACACACAAATGTAATGACAAATGTCAAAGACCAAAAAAGTGTGGAGGGTCAAAAAGAAAGGAAAAAAAAGGCATCTTTCTGGCAGTTACCTGTCCATCACTGTATACCTTTTAGATATTTATGAATGCCAAATGTGAAAGTAGTTAATTTCAGCTACATAAATCACCTGAGTGGCTGAATGCTTGAAAAGGAGGGGGGGCACATTAACACCCCACACTCTATCTCCTTCATATTCCTCCGTTAGAGGGCTGGCCAAGACCCATCTTACTCCCGCTCTGCTGGGAGGCCCTTCGTGCCTGCTGGATGCCAGCCTAAAGCTCATGTACGCTGGTGCCAACATGCCACTAAAAGCTGTAAAACAAACGAGCTCTGTTTGGTTAATGTACACTGATTGACCTCCGCTGCCAGGCATTTGATGTCATGATTGTAATGACCAGCTTTCTGCCTGATCACTTATATACAATGTGACAAGCGTGAGGTGGCGTTTCTATTTGAGTGAATGAGGACTAATCAGAGGAGATGGCTATAGCGGCACAGCTGATGTTTGCAAAAGCAGATCTCGGCGACGATCGACAAAATGACAGCGGTCACATTTTATTAGTTGATATTTCTTAAAAGGTCAGTTAACCAAAAATTATGATTTTTTTTTAGGGATGCACCGATTTTTTAATACTACTCTTCCAAGTAGCAATCTGGCTGCCAGCAGATAGCGACACTGATTCGTTTGTTTTGTTATTGGTTGTTCTCCTTTTTTGTGCCATGGAAGTTTGAAAGTCGTTCAGCACGCTATGGACATGACATAAACAGATATTCTGATATCAGTCAACAGATGTTGTTAAAGGCATTAGGTTGCAATATATTAGTAGGTACATTTGTGAGGCATAGCTGAAGAAATGTAGTATTTCATTTAATAAAATTCTGCAGTTTCACACCTTTTTGACAGATAAAATTTCTACTTGACTCTTTAATCTCGTGGAGCATTTGCATTAGTGCTTGACAGTTTGATCGAACTAATGTTAAGTTTTAAACTAAAACTATACAGCATTTCAAAAGAAAGAAGCCAATATCACAGATTTAGAAAGTTTATCTTACTCTAGCGAGCATCTGCCAACCCTGACCTCTCGGATTCATCCATGAACCCGTTGCAGGAGTCCTGACCGCAAGGTTGGAAACCACTGAGCCACAGTTTCAACTGTTTTCTTACCAGTGTTTTTTTTTTTTTTTCCATTTTAGCGACTTTTTTTGTCCTCGCCTCAATAAAAAGAATGTGAAATAAAAATAACGAGAGTGAGGTCCTTGGATTATCCTGAGTAATAAGGACATCGCTTCTTTTTTAATATTTCTTCGCTTTGAGGACCACCGACGAAATTCCTTCCTCATCCATTGTATGAAGGGGTGGAAGCAAATCTCACAAACCGACAACTGTGCAAAGCATTTAGATACTAAGAGGAAAGCAAAGATACTTTCAAAAATAATTCCATGAATAGTTTTTATTGATCAAATAACCTCATACAAAGTGCAGCAAACATGAACAAAAGATAAGCTCAACCTTGATGAGCGCCCACCCCCCCACCCATTGCCTTTAAAACAGTACTAGTCTTCCTCGGCACTCTTGCACTGTTTTCCATGGTAGAGGGCACATAGTTTGTTTTTTTTTACCCCTAGGCTTCTTGAATAACATGCCACAGTTTTTGTTATGGATTACGGCTTTTTCAGTGTATTCTGTCTCCTCTCCTCACCGGACTCCCCACAACATCCATCAACGTACTTCTTCAGACGTGTTTTCACGCATCAGCTTTGAACGATTTCAGAAAAATCAAGCTGGGAGAAAATACCACAATTTTCCTTTATCACACATAACACACAAGAGGAAGTAGTGCACTTCAGATGGGTTCACGCTACAGAAAACGCTCCAGCCTGGACAGAGCGTGCAGGAGGCAGCACACACGACGCCCACTCAAAGGCAGTGAATGCACCAGACTATTAGCTTCACACACACAGGCTGTGAACTAGTGAGCTGGCAGGTTAAACACGGGCTATTGTCCTACGTGACTGAGTCAGAAATTTGCGCTGGTACCTCTGCGAGGTAATGTTTCGAAAACTTCAGAGCCGCACAGCATGTGTGGAAATGACATTAGAACCCGGCCATATTTCTGAGGTCATGTTGAACAATGAGTTTTGATTAGATGTCTCCCTGATGGCGTGCCTAATGGAATATAAAAATCGGAAGTGCCTAGAGCCTTAAGAATAAAACAAAAACATTGTAGATATTTGAAAACCTGTGTAAATAAAAATCACTAAAGTTAATAGACAAAATACTTCCTTTTTTTCTTTTTTACCTGAGTGAACCGACCTATTAAAGAAAGAGCCAGGAAAAATATGCTTTTTGTTACATCATTGTGAGGCAGACGTTCAGAAGTGCCAAATCAATCTTAAGCAGCCTCAGAAACAAGTCTTCAGCGAGCTTTATATATAGGCCCTCACTTTAGTGGTTATCTATTGGATGCTGAGTGTTACATAATCCTCCATATGCTCAGAGTGTAGGACAATACCGTACGGGTTATAAATAAAGAAACCTGACGCACGGCTGCAGCCACTGTGATTTGGGCAAGTTCTCACATGGGATGTCATAGTTCTGCAGTGCTAGCCCCACTGCTATTTCAGGCTCTGCCTCATTAGAACATCCACTGTGAATGAATATATATATATATATATATATATATATATATATATATATATATATCTCAACTAGTAGCTCAGTGTTCCAACATTCGAAAGAAGGGACTGCTCTCACAGCTAGAGATTGACGAGGTACAACACAAATGCTACGGCAAGGAGGAGTCAGGACGCCAGGTCAGGGGGGAGATATCATCACCCCCACCCGAGATTGGGTACATAGCCCCAAGTGCGATAGGAGAAGGATCGTTGAGTGCGAGAGGAGCTGACCTGAAAAATAGGATCATGGCCAAGCTTGAAACCTGGATCCCCCGTAGCCGGTTACCAAGATTACGTGAAGTACCCTCAGAAGGTCTGCTAGATGATGTTAATTCAGCACTACGGGCAATACCTACAACCACGATTACCGACACTAACAAGCTGATCTACAATACGGCAGCAGTGATCAGTGAGATGCTTGGCTACAAGTTGAACAGCCACAAGGGGCAGTACCCTCCATGGAGAAGGAGGCTAGAGGGCAAGATCAAAGTAGCACGGAGGGAGGTTAGCCAACTAACGGAGTTGCAGAAAGGTGCGACAAATAAGGTGCCTAAGAAATACAGCAAGCTGTCCATACCTGAGGCCTTGGAAACTGCCAAGCAAAGACTCACAGCCTTGGCCAGCCGCTTGAGGAGGTACACCAGAGAGATAGAAGGCAGGAGAATAAACCAGCTGTTCTCCACAGAACCAGCAAAGGTGTACTCTCAGTGGCAAGGGAACAATAATAATAAGAGAACAGCACCACCAAGGCTGGAGACGGAGCAATACTGGAAGAGCATATGGGAGAAGGATGCAACCCATAACGGCAATGCTCAGTGGCTAGTGGATCTGAGGGCAGACCACAGCGACCTCCCTGAACAGGGTCCAGTAACCATCACAGTGGCAGATATCCAAGAAAGGGTCTCCAGTATGAAGAGTTGGACAGCACCAGGGCCCGACATGGTTCACGCCTACTGGCTGAAGAAGCTGACTGCACTCCACGAGCGTCTGGCAGCACAAATGAACCAGCTGCTAGTTAACGAGAGACACCCGGAATGGCTAACTGAAGGCCGGACGGTCCTGATCCCCAAGGACCCCAAGAAGGGACCGGTCCCCTCCAACTACCGACCAATAACCTGCCTCAGTACTACATGGAAGCTCCTGTCAGGCATCATATCGGCTAAGATGAACAGGCACATGGGTCAATACATGAGCGGGACACAGAAAGGAATTGGCAAGAATACCAGAGGCGCAAAACACCAGCTACTGGTAGACAGAACAATCAGCCGAGACTGCAAGACCAGACTGACCAACCTGTGCACTGCCTGGATTGATTACAAGAAGGCCTATGACTCAATGCCCCACAGCTGGATACTGGAATGCCTAGAATTGTACAAGATCAATGGGACCCTAAGAGCCTTCATCAGGAACTCAATGGGGATGTGGCGTACAACACTAGAGGCCAACTCCAAGCCCATAGCACAAGTTACCATCAAGTGCGGGATCTACCAAGGAGATGCTCTGTCCCCACTGCTGTTCTGCATAGGCCTGAACCCCCTCAGTGAGATCATTAACAAGACTGGCTACGGATACCGACTACGGAACGGAGCAGTTGTCAGCCACCTCCTGTACATGGATGACATCAAGCTGTATGCCAAGAGTGAACGAGACATCGATTCACTGATCCACACTACCAGGCTATACAGCAATGACATTGGAATGTCGTTCGGACTGGAGAAGTGTAGTCGGATGGTAACAAAGAGAGGGAAGGTAGTCAGAACTGAGGGGATTGAACTACCAGAAGGCAACATTGCAGACATAGAGGACAGTTACAAGTACCTGGGGATCCCGCAGGCAAATGGGAACCATGAAGAGGCCGCTAGAAAGGCTGCAACCACCAAGTACCTGCAGAGGGTCAGGCAAGTCCTGAGGAGTCAGCTGAATGGTAAGAACAAGATCCGGGCCATCAACACGTACGCCCTGCCCGTGATCAGGTACCCTGCTGGGGTAATAGGCTGGCCAAAGGAGGAGATAGAAGCCACTGACATAAAGACAAGAAAGCTCCTTACCATGCATGGAGGGTTTCACCCCAAGTCCAGCACCCTGAGGCTGTACGCTAAGCGGAAGGAAGGGGGCCGGGGACTGGTGAGTGTCAGCACCACAGTCCAGGATGAGACAAGGAACATCCAAGAATACATTGGGAAGATGGCCCCAACTGACCGAGTGCTCAGTGAATACCTCAGGCAGCAGAAACCCAAGAAAGAGGAGGGAGACGAGGAACCATCATGGAAGGACAGGCCCCTGCACGGTATGTACCACCGGCAGATAGAGGAGGTGGCTGATATCCAGAAATCCTACCAGTGGCTGGACAAAGCTGGACTGAAAGACAGCACAGAGGCACTAATCATGGCAGCACAAGAACAAGCTCTGAGTACAAGATCCATAGAGGCTGGGGTCTATCACACCAGGCAAGACCCCAGGTGCAGGCTGTGTAAAGATGCCCCAGAGACAATCCAGCACATAACAGCAGGGTGCAAGATGCTAGCAGGCAAGGCATACATGGAACGCCATAACCAAGTGGCCGGCATAGTGTACAGGAACATCTGTGCCGAGTATAACCTAGAAGTCCCGAGGTCAAAATGGGAGATGCCCCCAAGGGTGGTGGAGAATGACCGAGCTAAGATCCTGTGGGACTTCCAGATACAGACGGACAAAATGGTGGTGGCTAACCAACCGGACATAGTGGTGGTAGACAAACAGAAGAAGACGGCCGTAGTGATCGATGTAGCGGTTCCGAATGACAGCAATATCAGGAAGAAGGAACACGAGAAGCTGGAGAAATACCAAGGGCTCAGAGAAGAGCTCGAGAGGATGTGGAGGGTGAAGGTAACGGTGGTCCCCGTGGTAATCGGAGCACTAGGTGCGGTGACTCCCAAGCTAGGCGAGTGGCTCCAGCAGATCCCGGGAATAACATCGGAGATCTCTGTCCAGAAGAGCGCAGTCCTGGGAACAGCTAAGATACTGCGCAGGACCCTCAAGCTCCCAGGCCTCTGGTAGAGGACCCGAGCTTGAAGGATAAACCGCCCGCAGGGGCGCGCTGGGTGTTTTTTTTTATACATATATATATATATATATATATATATATATATATATATATATATATATATATATAACATACATACATATATATGTGTGTGTGTGTGTGTGTGTGTGTGTGTGTGTGTGTGTGTGTGTGTGTGTGTAACTGAATCTACAAAAGATCATTCATTAGGGACAAGAGCGCATAAAGACAACGTTCACCCTTCCAGCAGCCACGTGGCTCAACCTAAACTCCACGCGTTTGCTACACTTAAGGTAGCTGCATCTGTGCTGCCTGGTCCCACAAGGAGGTCTGCAGACCTCCATGACAGGGGCACACACGCAACCTACCACAATGACTGCAATTACCCCACATCCACTGCCTTCACCAGGGGAGTGTGTGAGCATGTGTGTAAGTGTGAGAGAGGGAAAGCGAGCAACAGGACGTGCAAATATGTATGGAAGTTTGTGTGAGAGGGGGAGGAGAACCATGCACAATATTGCATGACCGCCTGTACCTGCCTCTGTGATTGTGTGTGTGTGCCTGTGGAGGCCCTCTCACACCACAGTGGCTGGCTAATTTAGTTAGGGAATAGCTGGCTGTCCTTCGGGTGAACGGACAGAGATTGGTCTCAATATGAGATGTAATAAAACAAGCCCATCACTGGATCTCGCCGCACCTTCGGCTGTCCTTCACATGTCTCTCCAGAAGAAGACACACACCCACAAATATATACACATACACACACTGATACACAAACACACACACACATTTGAGTTTGTGAGCCTTTATATATAGTTCAGAAAACAGCAGAACAATTGCTGGTTTTTCCAGTTACTTTGGTTTGTCTGCAATGTGTTTGTCATTTGTTGATCACCACCATCAATAACTACAAGTATAACTAATGCCAACTGAATATCCATGAACATTTTACTTTATTTTTTATTTAACCTTTATTTATACAGGTAGTCCCATTGAGACCCAGTGTCTCATTTGCAAGAGAGCCCAGTTCCAAAAAAACATTTAAAGTACAAAAAAAAGGATCTAAATTCGTCTAATGTACATACATATATCTTCAATCTAAACAAGCTGGTGAATGAAGTGATTATTTACCTCTCGCTGTTCTCGTTCAGGACTGAGATATTATCAGGCAACAAGTGAAAAATCCATTATTTAAGTTGATATTTTGGAAGAACTAAAAATGGCCACTCAATTAACCTATCCCCACAGTTAGGGGGATAGGTTAATTGATTAATCTAAACTGCCCATAGGTGTGAATGCGGGAGTGAATGTGAGCGCGAATGGTTGTCTGTCTTTGTGTGTTAGCCCTGCGACAAACTGATGACCTGTCCAGGGTGTGCTCTGTCCCTTGCCCCATGACAGCTGGGATAGGCTCCAGCGACCCTGAAAAGGATAAGTGGAAGCAAATGGATGGAAGAATGGCTGGATGGCTGGATGGATGGATAAAAATGGCCAAGCTTTAGAATCCACATGATTCTGACTTTGTCACCCAGACACCAGTTTGACTCATTCAAGCTTTTTTGGTATATTTTGTAACTTTGTAACATAGTGTATTATTTATTTTACTTTTGCTAATTAATGTCTCCCTGTCTTGGAGCAACAGTGACCATATAATTTCCGCTTGGATTAATAAAGGATTCTGATTCTCATGTTGCATTTCCAACATGGTAGGTCATGTGGGGTGCTGCAGTGGTTAAACTAACTAGATCATGCAGTGCCTCACAGCTTGCCGCCCTTGGGGCTTCGTATCCATAAACCAGTCAGCGTACCCACGCTGAGCTTTGTCCACAGCTGGAAGGGCCTACACTGGTTCCACTGGTCTTCTTCCATTGCTCCTTGTATATTTGTTACTGTTTATAGGGGGGACAGATGGCACCAGGATGCATTATGGAGAGCCGGTAGAGGCGCTGAGCATCATTCTCCTAGGAAGCCTTTGTGTCTGGCAATCACATGAATATTTTTCTGATATGTACCGCCTACTAAAAAATTGTTAAAGATTATGCATCCTTTCATCCTGGCAATAGTATTCGGTGGATTCTTTCATCAGGATACTGGAAACACTATTCGGGAATAGTTTCAACGTGTCTGTCTTGGTCTCCACATACCCAAGATCTCAATTCGGCTCAACATCTGTGAGAAGAACAGAGGCCCCAACTCCATACGTAACAAGACCTTCTGGAATCTCCAATTACTCACAGGTCCTATTGTCACAGGTTGGCCAATTAAAAGTTTTGTCAAAGGATTAGCCATTTCTTTAATTGTCTTAATCTCATTACAGTATTATAATCTAATGTAATCTATTGATGCACTATTCATGTATCGGATTCAAACTACTGCAGCTATAATTTTGCTGTAATGAAATGTTTACAACTTCTTGGTTATAGCAACCAACTGTAGAAAAACCAGGCCACCCAGGCGGTTCTCCCGTCTCCTTATCTCACCCTGACTGACTAACAGTGCCTCTCTGTTTGGGACTGGAGCACGGGCGAGCGCCTTCATTCCACCTGTGCTCCCGTTTGGCTGCATCTGACTCCTGTTCCTTCCTGCCAGCTGCTGGCGTCCAGAGCCAGACGACCAGCAGCTTTTTCCTCTTTGGCTGTCCCCTTAGCCCCACTCCACAAGAAGAGCTGGAACTCTCCTGCTAAATCCACAGAGACCCAATTACAGGGACTGCAGGAGAAATGACGAGGAGATGCAAAGTTACTCTGCTTTAATTGAGAATGTGTTTAACATTCTCCTCAGGCCACCGTGGCTTACGTCTCTGATGAAACACAGAGCCCTGCAGTGGGACTTTAAAACATATATCTGTTTGTGACAAAGGCAAAGCAGACTCTGATCTGTGGGCTTAAGATATTTTTGGGGGGGTGGGTGTGGGTGTGTGTGTGTGTGTGGGGGGGGGGGGGGGGGGGGGATTTAGGAGGTCGCACTTCCAGTAGAAAATAGGAAAGGAAACGAGGAGGTCTCTTAAAAGTGTTGGCGCTGATTTGTGATCAGGACGCAACACTTTAATGTGGGGCGTACATCAGAAGAGAGTTACTTCACTTGCAGCTGCTGGTTTTAATAGAGCCACATGTTAATTAGCATTGTAGCTAATCCCATATTAAAGAGACCCAAACTGTCAGGTCACATTATAAACAATCGGTCCTAATGTTCGTGCATGTGACATTTGGAGCTGCTATCTCTTCTAGCAAAATGTTCCCTAGGTACTAATTGGCCTACTTTACGCTGTCTTTCTTTGAATTGCCACTTTCTTTATCATTTAGGATATTAGCCTTGACAAGCATCATCTCATATACCATAGGCTCACTAAAACTGGAGATGAGGTGCATCTTTTTTTCCTTCTTTTTTTTTGCAGAGGTACTGCAAAAATGGGAATAAATGTTTTATGCTAGCATGTAATACTGCGAGATCTACCTTCATGGGATATTAAATACAATTTGAAAGAAGAATAAAAAGTTCAAACACTTAGCCAGCAGCAAAGTAAGTGTAACTTTTCACCGCTTGCATTATTTAAGATAGGCTCCATCATTTTATCAATCTATCGATCTCGCACCAGAAAGATGAAAATGGAAAAATAATGAGGCCGATGAATGCTGTGTAAAGAACATCAATGTGCAAAATTTAATTATCTGTGCTGGAAAGAGCAGAGAAAATGTGTCGGCTGTTTTCTAAAACAAAAAGAAAGTGAAAAAAGGAGCAGTTAATATTTTTCCCTCTCTGCATATTTTAATTACCAGATCAATCATAACTTCGTACTGCAGCACTGCAGAGAAAAGAAAATTGCAAGTCTAAATGAAAAACAATAGATTTGCTTTAAAGTCTTCACTCTTTTGAAGTCTAAATTAAAATTTCAGGTACCTTTACAAGAGCCTTCTTCAGAAAGTTATGATATTTAATTAGCGTGTTTAGATTTTGCTGAAATTAAACTTCACAGCCGAGCATCATGTGAAATGAAGACTGGTATTCCCAGGCTTCAGGTGTGGGGGTGGGGATGGTGGGGATGGTGAGGGGGGAGGCCACTGCAGATGAACAGTGGGAATTAAATCACTTCGGCACGTGAGGCCTGTGTATCCTCTGACAGAAGCTCATGTTCTTCTGACTTGTGCTGACACCGGCCTGATCCGGTGCCGGGTCTCTGTGTTCAGTGGAGGGGAGAAACAACTTTACTCCGACTGTGTCTGTGCAGCTCCGATTCTGCGCCTGAAATCAGAGAGTCGTGCCGTAGAATCGACGGAGCAGCTCTCCCGTTCCGCCTTTTTCCTCTTCACACGAGCTTTTCCTGGTTGTGCGAGCACTGATGTTTATTTCTCCTGGCACGTCCTCGCCGGCACTGAGCCACCGATTTCACACATTTTTATTGGCTAATTTGACTGTGCTCTTGCCAGCAGCTGAGAGTGAGCCAGGACTCGGAGAATCTCAGAGACAGTGCTGCTGCTGTGGTTCGTCCTGCTGCTGCTGCTGCTGCTGTCTGACTTAGGGTGCCTGGAGGGAGCAGATGAGGAAACAGAGGCGTTCACCTGCCTCGTAACCAGTAGCTGACCATGTTAAGACCGAGGCGAGCTCAGTCTTAGAAACTGCCTCTTGGATTAGTTACTGTGTGCTGCTGGTGAGTGTCCAGTCAGGGATGTGATTGCCTGTCTGTTAAGGTGACAGGGGTTTAGAGGAGGGGATGTACACCCAGTCAGACATCCAATAGGAGCGCTGCAGCCGGCGCTATGCGTGCGTCCATCCTCAAACATGGCTAACATTTGCACAGCAGCGGCAGTCAGGCGTGATGTCTCTGGGCTCTGAGGTTTGTGCTGTCAGGACGGTAGAAATTAAACCTGGCACTGCAGAGCAGAATGTGCTGAAACTCATCAATTCCACATGGCTAGAGAGCCAAGTGCCTATTTATAACAACCCCCCCCCCCCATCTTCTCTTCTTTACCTGGTGTGCATCCCTGACTCTAAACACGCATCCATAATGATGAATACACCCAACTGGGACGCTCCGACAGGGCATCAGTCAGGACAGGAAAACAAACACGCCAACACACACACACACGCCATCAGATCACAGCACAGCAGAGGAGGGATAAGACTGACACTGGGAAGGCTGATGGAAAGGTTGAGGCGTCTCAGCATAAAAACACCCGGCAGAATCACAACAATCAGTCACCACACAGGAAACAAACAAGGGCAGTCAGATATATTAAACTTCTACAAAAGGCCCAATATGGAGCTGAAAGATGGTGCAGCGCTGGGAAATGCTGCCACCCAACTACTGGGTTTGTTTATGTTGTCATTTACTGAATTAATGATATTTCATTTTAAAAAGGTACTGTCTGAGCTTCTGCCAAGCTGACGGATGGTAAATTCTTAAGCTATAAATTTGGCCAGAAAAAAAAAAAGTGCTCACCTCTGCAGACAGAAAACATACGTAGCAAGCATATTTAAAAAGAAAACACAACCTGTGTTTTCTGTTTGGATCTGCGAGATAATGATTTCTATTTTTGTCCTTCTCGTGGAAGGCTTTTTCTGTTATAGCCCTCAGTTTTATTTTATGAGAACAAACTGGTTTGGTACAAAACTGGCAGTGTTCACCAATTCTATATTTACTTGTAGCTAGCAACAAATCCCGACCTATACGAGTCACCTAGAAAAAGTAATTTGTCCATATCAAGCATTAACCTCCAGTTCTGGGAAATGAAGCGCTTGTCAAAACTGCAGTTCCTCTAGTGGCCACTTGAGGCTATCTTTAAGGAAGCTGCGGCTCTCTTCCACAGCATGTCTTTTATCCTGTTTTCCTTCTCTCACCCCAACCTGCCGCAGCAGATGGCCCCGCCCCTCCCTGAGCCTGGTTCTGCCTGAGGTTTCTTCCTGTTAAAAGGGAGTTTTTCCTTCCCACTGTCACCAAAGTGCTTGCCATAGGGGGTCATATGATTGTTGGGTTTTTCTCTGTATGTATTATTGTAGGGTCTACCTTACAATATAAAGAGGCGACTGTTGTTGTGATTTGGCGCTATATAAATAAAATTGAATTAAATGGAATTGAATAAACTTCCATGTTAAAATGACAATTACAATAAACATTTTTGGTCTTTATAACTAATGTACTTGATAGCAGGTAGATTTTTATTATTTTCATTCATTTAAATCCTTCATAAGCCTTACAATTTTACATTGCACATTAACAGCATGCCCTCTTTGAGTGAAAGGTGAATGCTGACACAGCTGAATGTCTTTTTGTACCAACAAACCACCCAGGAAGTGCATGCTTTTGGGTGAGGGTAATTCTACTTTTATCTGTTTTTTTAGGCTTCAAAAGCCAAAGTTCACAAACCTGTGGGTGGCATCGTCCTGGCTTTATATTAAATTTATCTGTAAATATACCAACTTAAAATTCACTTGCTGATTACAATATTTTCACATTTATTATTCTGTATTTTGTCAGTTGTGCCCACAGTACCTGGCAGAAGTTACACAGGTCACTTTAAAGTTATTCCCAACAAGGATGTTGGTATAGTGCAAAAGGCTGAGCAGGTTAACCAGAGGCCCAGGTTCAAATTCACCCAGAGGCCATTTACTACATGTCTTGCACTGAATACGTTTAGAATGTAAAGTGATGTGTCAACTTAAACTAGACTATCTCTAAGAAATATCAGTATCTTCAGAAAAAGGCTATTTATTCACTGCTCATGTACAGGACTTGGCATTAGACGAAATGAAGTTGCATTGTTACAGCAGGATACAGAGCATTTGATCCAACATCCACATATAAGCTTGTTCATCTCTGATTAATCGTGATCGATAAAAGTAAACTTTAAAGTAATAGAAACTGAAACAGTGAGTGAATCGAGGTGCATTACGTTTGACTCAAAGCAGCTTTTCTGCACTGATGTGGAGAACATGCAAGGCCATTCACCCTCAGGAGATGCAAAGGACGTAGAAGACTCAAGGAAGGTATTATCTAATGTCCAATTACACTCCCACGCCCCCTCACATCCCTCTCCCTCTTGGCTCTCCCTTCTCTCTCCTAACTTCCTTACTCTCACCTTCATTCCCTCTCCTTAGCATGAAAAGGACACAAGCGATAAACTGGGAGCAGAAAGCCGGTGGTTTACATGGCCCCGGAGCCCATTATGTTCCCCACAATAGGCTGGAGGCCGGTGCGTGCTATGAATAGGTAATGGCCTGGAGATCCTGGGCCTGGCCTGCTGCTCAATGAGCCTAAGACAGCCGAGCAGGAGACAGGCATTAGAGATACCTCGTCGGCCCAGTATGGAGCAGCCTGGTCATAGCCGGGGGGGGAAGCATGGGAGGATGGGCGAGTGGGAGTGAGTAGGAGGGTGTCGTAAATGCCCCTTACATAAGGTAGGGCATGAATAATAACACAAAGGGAATATTCAGAGGTACCTGGGAGGCACAGATCTGGTTCACTGGCACAGAAATATGAGCCTATAATGTACAAAGAAATCCACACTAGCTTGCTTTTAAAACTGTACGTAGTCTACTAGCAGCTTTTTATCAGACTGTATGACTCTGCTGCTCACTCATTCCGACACCACCTTCCCAAGTTAGCCATCCACTCATGCAATCTGTACCTAATAACCGCAAGGTTTAGCCCATGATGAAGATCTGTCTTCATTGAGCTGGAAAAGCTGTAGCGTCGCCGAGCATTTTTCCTAACGGCGCAGTCCCTCATCTATGAAAGTGCCATAGAGCCCCTCAGACAATTAGGCAGGGAAAAGCTTTATGACCGTTAGACTCACTCAGCGAGCGGCACTCTCACTGCCAGCACCGCCAGGAGCGCTGGCTCGTGCAGAAAGGTAATTACGGAGCCTCTCATAATGACACAGAGGAAGCTTGCGTCATAACACCCACAGCCTTTTATCATAGCGCTGTAATTAATTATCATCCTTTACTCTTTGATTCATTCCACTATTCATAACATATTCATACATTCAAGAGAAATTATCATTTCCTTCAGGAATTAATCAAAAAGGAGGAAAAACTGGTCGGCTCTCGATGGATGATCAAAGATGGTGGACGTCTACCTCGCCGCGTGGAGTACGGGAGGGCAGCTCAGGGCGAGGCATTATGGGCAAAGGTCTCCACTCAGCTCTTATACTCGTGGACAAATTATCTGCAAGAAGCCTTAAACGAGGATGAAAATACAGTTGCAGAAGCTTTTAACGACAAAAACAAAAAAGCACTAAAGCAGATATGACAATCCAAACAACTGTTTTGTCTTTTTTATTGCACATTTCTGATGCCGCTCTCCAGCATGAAAGGTCATATTACCAGCACAGTCCACCTTTCCAGACAAGACACAGCAGCCATTTTGAGATGTCTTAATTCATTTGAAAAAGACCTCCAAAGCTCACACAGAAAAACAAGCAACCACAACAACAACAATATACATGAAAACATTGTCTTCCCTCACATCATCACTTTTAGCACCTCAGGGGAAGAAATGGCACAGTTAGACTCATAAACAGGTGTCCACCGGCCCCCAGCTCGCACTGCTTTAATAGCTGTTTGATGTTTTTGATGTCTAGTCAGCTCGATCGTACCTTACTGCTTGATAATGAGGGCCAATAATGATTCCTGAGCTTGAGGGGTTAATGGCATGTAACCGGCAGAGCTGCTAATTACACGTTACAAACTATTTATCAGAATCTCCATCTGCGCAAGCACCACAACTCTCATTGTGCACGCTAAATTACTCTACGGATTATCATTGTAAAGCAAGTTTCAGTAATTAGGGACCCATACTGCTGTTTTCTTTTTCCGAGATCGCCGAACGACATCAAGAGGAGAGGAGAGAAAAATAGAATGAGTGCTTAATTTGGGCCTGATATTCAGATTGTCCGGATGTGAGGAGGAATCTGCCTCTCTCCTGCAAACATACCAGGAATCACGGTTCGTCCTGAGGGGAGTTTATACTCTAAAGTGAGAGGGAGGTGTAAATTGCACTGAGAAGCCTGCGAAGTCTCGGTGAGAGTCGGCAAAGTCTGTTTTTCCTGTATGTTCAGATGGCAGCGAGAGCTCTGAGAGAGAGAGCTGTGTGAACAGCGCGGTCCAACGGGCCCGGCTCTCCAGCGATCGGTTATTTGAGAAATAACTGTCATATCCCTCAGCCCCAAAGGTGTGCCTGAGACCATGGAGACGTGTACCATCTCCTCTTCTTCGCCGTAAATTTTTATTAAAATTACCTTCTTAATAAGACAGTGTTCATTATAAAACCAAAAACGCCGGTCTCCCAGGGCCCTGTGGATTAATAAGGACAGCGGTGTATTTTAAGCCGTAAACTCAGCTCCTCACTGTCCTTAATCTCCTTCCTACTTCACAAGGCCAAATTAACACCTCTCCTCAGCTCTGACGGGACCTCATTAGCAAACTTCCAGGGAAAGAAAAGAGGAGAGCAGAACGAAAGGAGAAAAAAAAAAGAGAGAGGAGAAGAAGGAGGGAAGCGACCAATGACAGCCACCAGCTCTGGGATTAACCCTTTCTCCTCCTCCAGCTCTGCGGAAAAACTAGGTCGGCAACGTGTTTCTAATCAGTCGCCTGGTTAGTGATAATTAGAAGGCGAGATTGGACGGGAGAAGAGAGGGAAAGTGGGTGGGGAACATTGAAATGAAAAAAGAAAAGAAAGGGAACCTGTCATGTCGCAAACACTTCAAAGGAGCCGACTTCTCCTTTAGAAGTGGCATGATGAGGGTCCAAATACCAAGAGGCACTCCTCTGGGCCTCCGAACTGCAATGAGGGAGGGGAAGAAAAGGGGGGCAGGGACCCAGTTTTTTTTCCTCCTCGCAAGTATGCATCCTCACACACGCACACGCAGAACACGCCGGGACTTTTCTACTGTTCACCACCTGTACAGTGCACCTGCAGGGGAGCTTCGGTCTATCCCAAACCACACAGCCAAATAAGCACATCCAACTCCAACCTTCCCTTCCACTGTCTCCCCCTGCAGCAGCAGCAGGTCGAGGTCCCACGGCTTACACTGAGGTCGAGCAGACTACCGCTGGGTAAAGTTCACAAGCCTCTGCAAGCTGTTTGACATTACCAATAAGGTCAAAGTGTATCAGAAAAACACCAGAGGATTAGATTATTATGGTGTGCTTAGTTGCCTGCTGCACCCTGCGATCAAAAAATAGCTTTTTTGCTTTGCAAGCTGGCTTACTTATAAATGTGCAGAACACGAGCCTGTGGTAGTTACACAAGAGAGACCAAGAGGTACCCAGAGAGGCCTGCAGCTAACATGAAAAAAAAGAAAAAAATCATTGCTCATTATCAGCCATCTATTTTATCTACTATGAAACATCTCGAGACTCCCAGTTGTCAGACATCAATGGTGCTTAAATTAATCCTTTGGGTTCCTGTTTGCACAATAAAGATATGGAAGGGTGCTTCTGATATTTGTGGAACTTTACAGTCGGAGTAATTGAATTAGCACAGAAATCAACCACAGGGTGCTGAATGTGATAGCTCCTGCCAGAAAACACGCTTACTTGGGCATAGTCAATTATAAAGCATTAAAAAGAAGCTGCCAATAATCGCTTCCAAGAGATCTGAACAATCCATGCCGAGTGTTCTAATGTTTACCGATGATGAGGCTTTCAGGTTAGCGCTGAGCGGGAGTTTAGAAGGGGGAGAACGAGACTGGAAACATATTTGTGGTATCATTTCCATAAGCCTCTGCTTCGTGGACCATAATGCAGCTCACAAATGTGATTTATGACCTTGGTTTAATGGCTAGAGCAGAGTCTTGGTAGGTATCAGATGACTTTTTCAATATGGCGACGTCAGAGGGTGCACGCTGAATGCACCATCACAACAGGAAATGAGGGCTTGTCTCAGCCAAGAAAATATGAGAAGCCAGATATCTGATCATCTAATGGCAGATAGATGCTACTTCACTTTGACAGAAAAGGCATCAGTCAATAAGCACCAGATGAGCAGTAACATGAAAAGCACGCCATGGATTCCTTGGCCTATCAATCAAGTGTTTCTTTCCAGGAGCACAGTGGTCTGCTTTGGTCAGTGTGCTAAGCAAGAGTGTCTCCTTTCAGTAGATTATAATGTTATGCAGACAAAGCCTCAGACATCGTCGATAAAAGCACTGAATCTGCTAAATCTGCTGCTGAATCAGTGATCCGTAGCATGCAAAAGTCGTGCGACTCACCTGGGCTTGGAAACTCTTGAGAACAGGTGCCACCATCTCCCGGACTTCCTGTGTACAGACAAAAAAAATTGTCTCAGCACTTTGTCGTTTTTGCACACACTCCACCTGTCTACCAGTCCCAGTGCGGCACAAACATAAGAAAGAGCACGTTAATGGATTCTCACCACAGCTTCCCTCACATTGCACGTGTGCTGCCGGTGAGTTACGTCGTAATGGGGTGTGAGTATTAGTGGTTAAACCTGAAGAGTTTGAGTGGGCATGTTTCAAAAGTGGGGCTTTCCACTAGCTAGAGATCCAGACGTGTGCGAGCTCTCGCAGCCTCAGGTAAGGGGATTGTGCTGCCAGTGGTGACAGCCTGATCCTGTCTTAAACGCCTGTATTATACTGACAAGATTACAGCAGCGCACTACAGGCTGAGATAGGCAGGCAGCATAGCAAATAGTTTGAAGGTTAATTTATAAAATATAAAAATATTCCCTTTGAATTCAGCCTACATGTCAATAGTTGATCATTTCAAAGGAAGATGATGAAAAAGGACTAAATCATATCTGTATCTCTCTTAGGTTTTGCTTTTCATGTACTCGGTTCAATCTACCTTAATTGCCATTTTGCTTTACAAAAGCAAGGTGCATCGAGGTCTCAGCACATTTTTAATGTAAAGCAGAAGAACATGAAAATAAGTGATGTCTATATAGCTTCTTAGTAGGTATTAAAAATAGCCCAGAACATAAATAATGACACATGAAATTCTACATGTTGTTAAAATCGTATTGTGATGTATTAAGTGTAATGGTTAGGATAGTTTGACATCCGCCCCTTTTAGTAGAATTTAGTAGCGTCTGAAAGTATGATTAGTCAGGATGTGACAAAAAAATGCTCTCTTTCACTTTTTCTACTCTTGGTCCTGCATGATGTCAATGCGAGGGGATATCCCTGTTGTAGTCACCTGAGCCATACACCTCTGGATGTAAGAATTCAAGCCCCACCCACCTGATGTTCAAACCTCTTGTAGTCAGAAGAAAGTTTTCTTAAAGGGAGGGGAAAAACGGCTCGCTTCAGACAGAAGATAAGACGAGCTCAATAAAGATTATATTTTAACTGTGAATTATGCAAAGCTATTCAGGTCCAAGAACATAAATATGGAACTAGAAAATAATAATAATAATGGATTGGATTTATATAGCGCTTTTCAAGGCACCCAAAGCGCTTTACAATACCACTATTCATTCACTCTCACATTCACACACTGGTGGAGGCAGCTACAGTTGTAGCCACAGCTGCCCTGGGGCAGACTGACAGAAGCGAGGCTGCCATATCGCGCCATCGGCCCCTCCGGCCAACACCAGTAGGCAAGTAGGGTAAAGTGTCTTGCCCAGGGACACAACGACCATGACAGAGAGCCCAGGGATCGAACCGGCGACCTTCCGGTTACAGATGCGATTCCCAACCCCCTGAGCCACGGTCGCCCTTGTGAGCATAACGGGTCCTGGTTAAATAAGATATTTTTAGTACCCCTAAATAATGACAAGACAAGAACTGATTGTAAACAGAAGAAATATTATAGCTTATGTTCGCTTCAAATGACATTCACATTCCAGTACTTACACTGAAAGATGCATTGCTTGTGTTTAATAGTTTCTCTCCGTGGTGCTAACCACAAAGAGATCTCATATCTGACTACACTGTAGTTAATGCAATGAAATTTCATTAAGGAAAGCTATTCAGGACTGGTTCCAGATTGTCCAGTTCATCAGAATCATATGGCTCCAAGTGCATCACTCCTTTTTACCAGTGCCAACATGTTTCTTTTGACAGCTACATATTGAAAAATAATCAACATTAGCTTTTAATAAGTGGGGCACACCTCAAATACTTATTTCTCCTTTAGTTTCTAAACTCTAACATAATAAAAACTGTTTTGTTGTGGCTCAGCTAAGAAGAATCAATAACAGTATCGGTATCAAGTCTTATCAATATCTATCGCCAGTCCTCATTCTACGGCAGCCCTGAGAGGTCAAATGCATTGCAACTTAAGAAAACGTCAGCATATAGAAAAGCTACCAAAAAAAAAAACTACACACAAAAAACACAACGGAAAGAGAAAAGATAAAATGCAACTCAAGCGTTTCTGTGGAGACGATAACGTGACAAGCTGCGAAAGTGACAAGCTAACAATAAACGACTAATAGCAAACACGTAGCTACAGTATTACATGAACCATGTGACCTTACCTTTTTCTCCCTCACGGCACTGATTAATCCTTCTTTTAAGCGTATCTCAGCGGCGCAACCCTTTTAGTTTCTGTCACTTCTGCAGCTGTTTTGTCACCTTAATGCCTCCTCCCCCCCAAAAAAACATCTGTTGTGCTTTGACTCTCAGGGCCACCGTATCATTCGCTTTCAAGTCTTAATTAAGGAATCTCATCATTGGCAAACAACAACTTCAACATTTAAATTTGACTTTGGCTTAAGGTAGAATTTTTTTGTTTGTCCCTCAACAAGAAAATCTAAGAATTACAGATGAACTATTAATTAAGAAATAAAATAAAGAGGGGAAAATAGTGCTGGTGGCAAGACAGCAGAAGGAAGGAAGTAGCAAGAGGCTATATGAAAAGATCAATGCAGAGTCAGTGGTCCACACCGCTTCAGCTGAAGACAAACAGTGGATGTAAAGAAACACAAAGCTATGAGATTACATGTGAGATTATGGCTAAGAAGCTAAAAGGGCCTGCTTCATCACTGTAGCAAACTTAGGGATGCTACTTGTATGTTAGCCTAGCTTTGGAGTAAAATACACAATTTATCTGAGCATCTGTTTAGACTTTTTTTTTTTTTTTAGCATGAGCACATTTCACGTTTGTGTACAGCATGTGTGTAAACATATGTTGAGAAATAGCTTGGGTAATGTGTATATGTAATAATATTCTAATTAGCCATGTGCTTGGTTATGGTAATTAGCCATGTGGAGCTTTGTTTTAAGAGACTGCAAAACATGCTATTCTAGTGAAAGCTGTTAGAAGAGAGTTCAGAAAAAGAATGAACTGAAGATACATCAGACTAACGGAGTTCACTTGTTGTTAAAGGAAAGTAGCTGCTTTGATAGCTCAGTGTATATCACAACTTGTGTCTGGTTCTGTATTGTAACATACAACCAGAGACAAAGTAGTGAACCCTAACAGGCGGGATGGTGCAGAGGGGGATGCGTCCTAATCAGCATTCATCACATTGTTTAGTCAGAATCCCTTTCCTTAATGGGTTTGGAGAGACACCTGTTCCTGATCCATCTCATAAACCTGGAGATATATCAACATCCACTGCCAACTCTGACACCAAGATAACTTTTTCATAAAGTGGTGCTTTAGCTTTGGAGTTGAAAGCAACCAGCACAGTCGTGCTTACCTTTTTTTGCAAATGAGTCCCCTCAACCCTCATCGCACCAAGCCAGAGGCTAATACTGCAAGGCCTCAGCATTTAAATATTAACTGATCTACTGGAAAGGGGAAGGGAGGAGGCTAACCCTGATTTCTCGCAAGTGCTGCGCACTGTTAACATACAGTATGCTAATGCAGGCTTTACAAGAGAAATAATTCCCTGTTCAAAAAGGTATGTGCGGGGGCTTGAGCAGCTGCAGTGATGCAGACAGTCAGTACCTGCTGAGGTGAAGATGAGCAAAATGGCACATAGTTGAAATAATGTAGGGGGGTCATATGTGTGTATGTGTGAGACAGTGTAAGGGGTGGGGGGGTGCCAGACTCACCTCAGGGACATTTCTCTTGAACTCTCTGCTCAGCTCTACCAGGTGCTTGTGGGAATGTTCACTCTCCTCTTGTCGACCCGCCAGTTCAGATGCTGCAGAGTTTAGCTCCCTCTACAAAACACACAAAAGACAGACAAACGGTGAGACGGGGGGAGAGAGAAACAGAGCGAGACAGAGAGAGAGAGACGGCACTTTAGGGAGCCGGCCAAAGCTCATCCAGTAAAGCTTAAGAGTGTACATAAATAAAAATACACTGCTGAATATTAACAATGTAATCCTTCATGATCTCACAGCAGTAATACTTACAGCTAGCCCTGGCCCATAAATAATTAAGCCAAAATAAATCCAATGCCTACAGTAGCAGAAGGCCTTTTAGATAATCAGTATTTGAAATAATCAATACGCTTGCAACAGCTATAGAGCGCCAGTGAGCGAATGGGGTGAGAGGGTGAGAGAGAGAGCAAGGGAGGGAGGGGGTCACATGTTAAGGCCCAATAACCTGACAAACACCCTTATAAACAAATGGAGCTTCCTTCTGAAATGAGTGGCTGTTTTTTAAGCCCGGCCGAGACCTGATTCAAACACACGAGCGCCTCACATGCTGTAGTAATTACCACAGGTCAGATCTATTTTCAGCCTCTTTTCCATCTCTCTCCCCCATCGCCCGCACCAATCTTTATATTGATCCCGCTCAGATTTTCAATACGCGACAGCAGCCTCCATAGCTTTAAACCACATTACCCTTTTGCTACAACAACGGGCCCCAATTGCTATTCCATTAATGTCACATCGGTTGCTTACATATCTGTAGTCATAGCAAAACGAGAGCTCCGCCCTGCCGACATGTCTGATCCGCTATGCATAGCTGCCTGTGCAGCAGGCCCCTTCATCAGAACCTTGCATTCACCGTGGACTCAGCTGCACCACATGCCATCCGCAAATCCAGTATTATTGATCAGTCATCCAATTCCCGGCTCTTTCAGCAAACAGAAAAAAAAGGGAGAAAGCAGATTCGAACTCTGCTTTCCTACACCGAGCAGTGAAACAGACAGCAGTGTATTCCTCTTAGTTTGGACTGTGATTATCAGTAATTGACGAGGCTCTTCTTCTCTTGTAACTGCTGGGTTACAATATAAAAAGTGGAGTAGGGGATTCAATTACCACTACGAATTTATATATGACGCCGGGAAATTAAATTGACTGTGTTTTAATTAATCTGCAGTCTTACTTAAAGGCAATTTAATAAATCATAACACGACAAGGAGGAGAGGGAAAAAAGTCAGATAATGGAAGGATGAAGCTTCCAACCAGCCGTGGCCTCGTGGGATGGTGACAGCCTGTCGGTTGGAGAAGCGGTCTGTTAATTGAAGGGCTGCTGGTTCAAGTCCCTGGACTGGCGAGTCAAAAAGGGGCTAAAGTAGGAATGTGCACTGTCTTAAGCGAGATGCTATACACTGAGACTCTAACGCCACAACTTTACCAATTTGTCTACAAGAAAGGTACCTGACTGATGCTATCGCCTCTGCAGTAAAAGTTTGTTGCGACAGCATGCAAGCCTTGAGGACATTTACAACCTTGGCGCTGTATTGGCCAAGGTCCATGCTCCTGAGATGTGACGAGCAGCGTCCAATGTCAAAGCTACAGCTTTAATGCCCATCAATCCACCCCAGGTTCCTCTACAGGAGGTTATATTAAACTTATCCCACTAACTCTTTCTTCTCCAACCGTCTTAGCCTATAAAATGTTCCACAGAAGTCCATTTAAATGTTAGGTATGGCATTATTGTATGTCACAAAACTATAACAGCATTTTATTCTTTCTGACTTCCTGACTCTTTCATTGGCGTTCAGCCTCAATGCAACACACTGAATCTTTAAATTTGTTCAATCAAAACAACACTTTCAGTCATTAAAAGGTTAAAAACCATACAACTAAGGATGTACTGATCCATCACTCCAATATCACTATCAGCCCATTTATCAGCCCAGTTGACATATGCAATGAAAGCAGTGAGAGCCAAGCTGAGATCTAAAACTTTCAATTTAACTTTTTTGAGTGCCCTAACATGTAAAAAAAATCAGATTTAATTCATGCAGCTTTGTTTATTTTCTATAGATCTTAAACTTGAACTGTCGAACTGTGTCCAGTTGTTGAATTATAGTAATTCAACAACTGTGTCCAGTTGTTGAATTATAGTAATTTTATAACAACACACATGGATAGTCATGTGTAACATGTTTGCAAAGGATTTAATTTCTGACAAAAACTTCACTTTCCAAGAAATCGGTGATCGATCACTGAACACAGAGCATCATCGCCACAGGCTAAAGACGGAAAAGTCACAAGCATCACTACAAGGGGGCAAATGTTCCTGACTGGCCAGGTTGCACCTCCAGGCATGTGCTGCTGTGCTAAGCTGCAGTTTTCCGCTCATAGCTAAGAGGTTTGCTGGATGAAGATTTTTAGCAAAAAAAGAAGTTAACAAATATTGGAAAGTCTGGTTCTTATCGACTGCATCATTTCTTGGTTGTTTTTGTGGCAGCAGCCAATCTCTGTTAGCGTCTTTGCTCATTTTTCCCCATATGCATCGCATATTGAGATTGATGTTTATCATTTGTGTCACTTTAGCAAAAGCTAAATATAAAAAAAAAGAAAAACATTTTTTAAATGTATTTGCTATCCTGGACATAAAGTAAAAGCACTGGTATAGACAATCGACCAAGTTATTTTAAACATTGGCATTAGCATCAGCCCAGAGCTTCACTACAGGTGATGCCATAAATATATAAACAAATATAAAATTATATTTTTTCACTGTTCACAAAGCCTTAGATGAGACTGCTCTCATGTGGTATATATGCAACATATATATAAACCAGTGGCCAACTGAACAGATTAGGTGCACGCAAATAAAGAAATAAGACGAGCTAGAAGATACATAGTGCAATACAGTAAGTCAGATTAATCAAGTGTAGTTTTGTCTTTTAAGGAAGACTGCTAACAATACGAATAATAGACATTACCACCCATTTTATTCTGGGTCAGTTGTTTTCATAGCTCACTGCAGTTATTTTCTATGTGTGTCTGGGTCTGTGTGAAATTGCTTTGCATTAATACAAAAAGAAACTAAAGAAAAACTTAAACTGCAGCAATGCAATGTGTAGTTTTCAAGTAATGACAGGTCAAGTTGAAGTCAATCATGCCTAAAAGGCTGCGTGCCTTGTATTTATACCAAAGACCAATGTAACATGTTTGAACATCTACCCTTGTCAAAACGTCCCAATATTTATGATACGTTTGGTGAGAAGGAAATGTGTCTTTCCTTGTAAATCGTGCTGTCACAGAAGGAAAAAAAAAAGAAAGAAAAAGGGCATGGCTGTACAGGATAAGGCGACAGGACTTTATAAATTCCTGTTAGTCCTCACAGTCCATCTGGGATGAGCCTTCCTGGAGATTAGAGAGTCGGCTTTCAGAAGCCGGCCAACCTCCACTAGATTCAAATGGCCCTAGACTGGCTAATCTTGCCAAGAGAAAATTCCTCAAGAAGTGACTTTGAGTGGATTTTATAAGTACTTAAGATATAACAGTGTGGTTTTTCTGAGTCTGCCCGTGCGTCAGTGGCTTCGCCGTAAAGCTGGGCTCACTTTTATTGCAGCTCAGCTGATGAGAATGGTGGATACTCATGCAGTATGCAAGTCAAACAGTGCAGTCATTATGGCACGGTTATTTTGAAAGCATCCCCACAGTTTCTAGACCATTACGAGGGAGGGGAGCCTGGGCAACAGCCCATCAAATGAAACCTACTGCCTGTCTTTCTGGAAAGAAGTGAGGCAGAACAGACGGTTTGCTACTTTGGTTGTCTTGTTCAGACTGATGATGGGAGAAACTCACAATATAGTGTTGCTGAAATAGCAATGCTATCTCCGGAGACAAAAGATACTGAGGAAGACTTTTCCTCTGCTTTCTAATCAGATGTGATCCGTTTCAACCTACAACCAGGGGACCTTCAAGATCCCTGATAAAATTCACTTATCTCCCTTCATTATGTTGGGCTTCATCCTTCACAGGATCAATTGCATGAACATGTAGATTTCTTCGTCTTAAAAAAAGAGGAAGAAAAGGCAAGTTGCAACAAGCTGTGCAAAGAGGAGTTTCTCAGTAATCATTTGACAGGTTTTAAAAAGGGCGATTGGGACCAAATTTTCAGTGTGTGGCAGTCAGGTCAATACAGAGCTCCTGTCATTAAGCCTCTGCCAGTCAAACATCCAGCCATAATTGATGAGTTTCCCCTGGGAGGGCGGAGCTGTCACTGGGACCAGAGGAGGCAGGAAAGAGGGATTTTGAGAATGGAACCAGTCCTGGTGTGCTCCCATCGATACGTGAGAAGAAGGCAATCTTGGTGACTCGAAAACAAAGACCAAGAAAGAAGGAGCTTAGTGGTTTTAACAGGCTAGATCTGCACCCTATTGGCAGCCTGTAAACGGACTAGCGGCTCAATGACCAGCTAAACACAAGGGAAGGAAAAAATAGCTGTGAAACCATGACTCATATATCCTTTGGCTTACAAAAGCAGACTGTGGCCTTCTGACACTGACCAAAGACGGACCCCATAGTGGAGCCATCAGATGATATGATAAAGCAGCTGTTTATATTACATTAAGAGGTCTGAGGTTTATGCAAAGCGTGTTGCAGCGAAGGCTACAGGCACAGATCCTTTCAGATTCCATAGGGTGAGAGAAGCAGGCAAGAAACTGGAGGTTAGAGGTGGCAAGAAATCTGACACACAAAAAAAGACAAAGCGAGTATGTTATGTTTCTTTAAATGATGATTCTAGGCAAAGGGAAGTTGGATAAAAGCTAATTAACACAATTGTTCTTGACAAAAAAAAAAAAGTGGAGCAAAATGATGTGCTGTAGCAATCTGTGCAAGCAGGAATGTTTTAGGTAAAATCCAGGACTCGCTAATGTGTTATGTTGGAGTAGATTTGACATTGATTCATTAAACCTAGCTCATCTTGATTACATCTGTGGTGGTAAGCTATTTTCTGGCCTTTCACAAAGACAAGCCGTGGTGGAAAATGTTGACAACTGTGCAAAAAAAAGAAAACTAGCAAGGTACTGCATTGAGGTAGACTGAGTCAAAATCACTATTGTGTGCAGTGGGCTTGGACAGCACAAATTAAATAGGGAAAAAATAGGAAGGAGGAGGAGGAGAGAGGGGAAAATGCAGATGGGGGTATTATTTTTCTTTTTGTATCCCATCTAATTGCAATCATAGGCAGATGTCTGAAAGTGTGACAGCATCAGCAGAATTGCTGCTGAGAGCACAGAATCTTTGTCTAAAAATAATCAGACATTCTGGGTGCTGCTGTTTGTTATAATGGTAATCGATGCTGGAGGCTTTGAATTCCATCAATTTATAGATCCACTCTGTTCTGCCTGGTGACTGTACTGCCTCACAACCCCCACCGCATACGCACACTGACACAACAACACACACTCTTTGCACGCAAGGTCTTGCACAAAAGAGCGATTTGGCACACATGTGTGCGCACAGACACATGTGCGCTGACATCTGCACACGGGGGGCTGCAGCGAACGAGGCAGAGCGGGGACCAGTATGTGATTAAGATAAGTGTAGTTTCCTTTCATACTTTCCTTATCGCTTCTCATTCTCTGTGAGGCACAAGATTGTCCATAGCAGCCTCAGATTAGCCCCGCATCTGAGACGCCACATTCGAGAGGGCAGACTGATCAATAAATCAAATCACTACAATCAATGGCCCCAATCACTGCAGTCTAGTCTGGCCTCAACATTATGATTGGCAAACGCTCCCAGCCGCTAACGGCGGAGGGAGTGGTTTGGCTGAAGGGGTTAGAGGAGCTCGGGGAGAGGTGCACGTTGGCGCCTGTCCATATGAAAGATCCAAAATGAACTCTTATCTGGCCTCCTTGAGCTGAGCGTCAGTTAAGGGCACAAACAGACAGCGTGTGTCTATGTGGGTGCTAGACCGCCCAGACAAACCCAGCAGGGAGGAGCTTCTGACCTCCGCGACCCCACACTTGGAATGTGAGCTGAGCATGCAGCTTCTGACAGGGATGCTGTGGGGGGGCGGGATGCTATCACCTGGCATCCCCCTCCATCTGTTTATTCCCCGAACTGATGCTTCGTTAGTTTTGCTCTACATCATTTCATGTCACCATCACACTGCGGTTCAACCAAACTACCCAATACCCACTATTACCCAATATTTCCCAGTTCATTTAAACAACGTTGAGTGCCACATGGGGTTGAGCTTAACCCAAGATAAAGATTTAGAAAAAGTTACAAAGTATACGGTCTACCCACAAAAATATTATCTAAACATGGTTATGAAGAGGTCTGCACTGAAAATCTGCCAAACACTGACTGCCAACGGCTAATTAAAGAGAAATAAGGCGCAAATAAGCAGCTTCCACACACAGCTATTTGCATACACATCTGTTAGGTAAGGTAACACAGACTTGCCTCAACTTTATATTCAATTCAATTCAATTTAGTGACAAATCACAACAACAGATAAATACCCAACAATAATACAGACAAAACCCCAACAATCAAACGACCTGCTATGAGCAAGCACCTGGCGACAGTGGGAAGGAAAAACTCCTTTTTAATAGGAAGAACCCTCCAACACAATCAGGCTCAGGGAGGGGCAGCTATGTGCCGTGACGGGTTAGCAGTTAGCAGAGGAAGACAGGACAAACATGAATGTCTGTGGGCAATAAATCTGTTAAAGTATCATCTGTAAAGACAATTTCCTTGTTTTCATGGGGAAAAAGGCAGAATGAATGACCACAAAAAAATAAAGACGAGAGAGAATAAACCATCAGCTATCAGCCAAATCATAATTTTTGTATCTGCCCAGAAAATCACAATCCATGCGTACTTCAGTCAGAGAGCTCATATTTGAATTTACTGATTCATTAAAGCAACAGAATATAGCGAGAGTTCAGCTCTGAAATCATCTCTTCCCAAAAATATGACACACGTAGAATCTGGGACATGATAAGTAATTATCCCTCAGAGCCCACAGGTGAATGTTGGGGTAGTGGAGGGGCAGCGATGCAGGACAGCAGCAGGCCTGACATGTCTGAGGAGGCGATAGGAAATTCTGCAGCTTAAACAGACTTCGAATGATATGAAGACATGATGCCTTCCTTTCCTTTTCCCTTGCCATTGCCTTATTACATTTGTGGGAGTAGAGTAATCACAGGATTGGAGGTTTGATCCCATGCTCATTGCGCACGTCATATAAAAACGTACAAGCTGCAGCCGAAAAATGCTGCAGCAGTCATGCAGGAACTGTGTATAATAAGCATGTGTGCTCCGAGTGTCCAATAAGTCTCCTTTCACCTCCTCTGATACATTTTATGTCTCCTTGTGAGGTCCTGACACCGAGGTTGGGAACCCTAGCTCCGTCCACTGTGTAGCAGCAATGCTGACTGCATTGTGCATAAACAGGTAAAGGTGTATAGTGTACACACTGTGTGTGAGGACTTACCGGCGAATGCGGAGGGAAAATAAATAAATAAATGTTTTTTAAAAATCACGTTTCATTTTGACACCTCGCTCAACTCTGGACTGGAAAGTCTGATAAATCATCCAAAATAATTAATCCCCAGTCAGTCAGGCTGTCTTCAAACAGCATGCTAAATCTTACAAAAGGAAGGAGAAGCGCATGAGCGTTACAACCATCAGCAAAAGGTGTGACTGGTGTTGTCAGCCATTATTCGTCATACCCTGCTTCATTTAGAGAGTTTTTGGCGCCTGATGCGCCAGAGCACAGCCTACTTGTCAACACTTCTCTCTCTTTAAATCCAACATGCACGCTTGGACACACATGTACACACAAATGCGCTTTTCCCCCTCTTTTTTTTCACACTAATGCACTGGTAATTCATCTTAGTATGACCAGGGAGGCCCTAATTCCATTTATTGTAAAGTCTTATTCAAAAATAGTATCAAGAGGTATCATGAAAACATCTTATTACAGCTCTTTCAAACAATCCTGTATCCACTCTGAAACCAATGAATAACTTTAAATGCCCTCCAATTAGAAACTTCAAATTACAATCCATGACTGAGCGCTCCAAACGAAGGCCAATTACAACACCTTATATATCATCATTAAGGCCGAGCATTGTTCTGCTCCTTTCAAACTCTGTGGTTACAATCAGGGTGTCTATTGTCATTGTGTTGTACATGCAGGGTGACTAATTACACAGTCCTATGATTCATTAGCAGACTAGTGGGTTGAAACCTGAGCGAAGACACGATAACCTCAGTCGGCCAAAATGATTGGCTCAAATGGAGATGTGAATATGAAAGAGCAACGGGGAGGTGTTACAATAGTTGAGAATTAGAAAAAAGAGAGAGCCCGGTGCTTCAAACACAATAACCGTCCAAAATAAGTTGGGGGTTTTTTCTTTTCTGGGGTATGCGTGAAAAATTAGGCGAGCGGCAACAGTGTCGCACTTGAATAAAATTGGGGACAGGTTTTGCTTTCTGGTTTCTAATAACTTTCAAAGTGGAAACAGAGGAGCGTGCTGCGGGGGACTCGTTCCTGTGAAGCTTCACCATTGAGGTCAGTTTGCACGAGAGGAGGAAGGCTCCGCAGACGCAGCCATCGCTGCCGTGGCCCACTTTCACCTGAAACGACGAGCTGCAGCGATGCAGCACAGCTAACCTGCGATTGTTTATTCTCTCTTAAGAAATGTCAATCTGTTCGCTCTCAGGTGTGCTGCTCTTCCTCTTGTTTTTGTTGTTTTCTCTACCCCCCACCACCCCATCCTCTACGTTTTCCCTTGTCGATTGCGGTGAGATCAAAGCGAAGCCGCTGGAAGAATCTGAATATTTCAGGTGTGGAGAGAGGGCTGCGTTTCACACCACCTGTGTAGCGCCGAGAGACGGGTCCCTCCTCTCGCTCAGACTCAGTTAGTGGGGCCCCTGGGGCCCGGCGACATAAACCGGGGCCACCTGTCTGAGAGAGAGGGAACACTCCCTTTACCCTCCCTCTCGGCATCACACTTTCATTTTACAGCATTTGAACCAAAAATAAATGAATCTAAATAGAGCGGTGAGAGTGGGAATAAAACCGGAGCTGACAACAAGCAGCCGAGAGCTTTGAGCTCCGTCACAAAAGGCTCGGGGAACTGGCAGGCGAGTTCTGTTGTCACAAAATGGGAGCAGCCACTTGAAAGGCCAGTTTATACTTCAGTCGCTTTAAAATTTGCCCTGTTGTGCAACAGAAGGTAGTGCTCGTATATTAAATGATAAGCTCGGTCAGGAGATTGTTTCCTGCCTTAATACGGCGCACAGCGTCGAGCAGGTCTGTGGGATGATTCTCATCACATCGTCAGGGCCACCACATCTGACCCAAAGCAAATAAAAAGCATCCCTGATGCCTGCACCAGCTTTGCCAGTTTGATGTAGCCTCTCTCCTCGGAGGGCCGTGCGCCTCGCCACGTGTGCAAGTGCAAGTGCAAGCGCTCGCCAACGTGCGCGTGTTGTGCGGACATGTGCTCAGGGGGGCGTGGAGGAGGTTCCACGCTGCCGGTTTCCAGCCATGTCTCTCAAAAGGGCCGTAAAGTCTTTACAGCAAATTCCTTACATTCATCTGTGTCAGAGCGCTCGGCACACATTAGGCGTTTACACGGGAGGAAACACAATCTATTTGATGCTACACTGCCCACACGTCCAGAGCCCTCCTCCTCACGCTGGAGATTCACAGTGTTTAACTTCCATTTCATATTCTGAACAGGCAGGCAGACAGGCAGGCGAGTGCGGGGAATGGACTCCATCTTGCTGTAAATCAGCGTTTAAACAGCCGACTAAATGTAATCTGGAATGAGTCAACAAGAGGGCCCGCTCAAGATATTTGTTTTTATTTATTCTGGAATGTGCAATTGATTTTTGTTGTTCTCCCTAATGATGTATGCAAACGGTGCACTGAAAAAAGTCACACTTCTTTTTCTTTTTTTTGCCCCCCTCCGCCGCCGCCTGATGCTGCTTCCCATCTTTTAATATCAGGGATACTTATGAGAACAAGTGGAGGTTAATCTAGGGAGCGGGTCATAGCCAAGCGGCTCTTTGTAAATGTCAGCTGGGAGATCCGGGCCTCTCTTATTACCACACTAAACCAACACGGCTGATGGCTCCAAGACGGATGTGTGGCTCGGAGGTGTCTTCCCCCTCCGCCCCTGCTTCTCGCCACCATCACGGACCAAACCCATCCCAGAAAACCTTATTAATCAATCGATTTATCGCCATAAATCAGGCCAGGCTTTGATTGTATCAGCAAGTCCATGCGATCAATCAATTAGTCGGGACCTAGCAGCCCAATTTGCCTAAAGAAAGATGAATGCTCCCCCGCATCATCCATTTGGCTGTCCGTTTACCCATCAAACACGGCTGCTGTTGACTCCCAGGCCCAACGTGCATCCTTTTATTGATTTCTGCAGATTAAACTTGCAAAAGAATCAAAGGACACTTAACTGACTGGGAATTATTCTGCCTTCAATTGTAGTGAAGTATGTTCTCTGCCGTCTTTTGATGGCGTCGCCTCGTATCATCAAAAACAAGTGTAAACATTAAATTCCAGCAGGCACAGCTCTTTTGAGCAGACCAAAGTGACAGCTACAGAGGATAATGCTCATAAGTAACTGGGGGGAAAAAATAAAATAAATGGGGCACAATGGGACAAATCATGGATTATTAGTAGTCAGCCCTACCCAGGTTTATATGGCAAGGCAAGGGGGAGTGGGGGGAGCTGAGCTAGGAAACAGCTGGGTGAACAAACAGTGGAAAACATATGTGTAATGACATATTTGTTTCATATTTTATCCCAACTGTGAATTCCAATCCACATTGTGACACCAGCTGCCTCGGTCCAGTGCCTCCCATCTGCAACTCTGTGTCAAGACGTCTCCCAGGACGAGCTGCGAAACTTCGGGGACGACAAAAAACCGACAGGAGCAAGTAGAGCACGACAGAGTGGGCTCCCGGAGCCTCGGTGTGCTTCTCCCCGAGCGGCAGGTTGGAATGCGGCAGACTGCGGCGCTGCCATGGAGAGGAAAGAACGCCCGGGGCTCCCCAGAGAGAAAATCTGTGGGGGCATTAGGGCCCCACCAGACCTGGTTCTGCTTCACACCCCTAGATCCTGCGCTGTAACAGCCAGGGGGAGGGTGCCGCAAAGCTATCTGCCGGGGCTTTACAGTGCTGCCCAATCTCCCCAAGACTCACCATGTAATTAGAGATAAAGACAGAGGGCTCGGCTACTCAACCTCAATTCTCCCAGCTTCACACACGGCTGCCCACCCATAGCCCCCCCAAGAGGAAACCCCACCACACTGCCACTACATCAGCAGCCGTGTACGCTAGCTGTCTACAAACCCCATCATCTCCCGACCGAGAGTTCCACACACTAAACATTTAAGACGCTACACGATCGTGACTGACTGCCGTTCAAATATGAAGTATCCTGGAGTTGTACAACGGCAGAGTGCTTTTTTTTCTTCCTTCGACGCCATACTCCACATATTATCTGTACTGAAGAGGATTCATATTGTAAAATTTTCTCAGGTAAACAATAACCACGGTAAATAAGTAATTTTTCTTCATATCTAAAACTTCATCCAGGCAAGGCAGAAAAATTTAGAGGATATAGCAGAGGAGGAACTCTCGAGTATATTCAAGAAACATAAAATTATACTATGGAAGGATCCATTATTCATCTCAGATACATTTTTCATTTAAGAGTGGGCTGGATATGAGCAATGATAAATGCATCGCCCAGGATGCAATTTGTATGTAAAATAACAGAAGATTACAGAATATGTTTTAAGTGCAAATGCAGTTTGTTGCCATCTAAGTAGAAAATGCATTCCTACAAAAAGGAATAAGACCTGAGCCCCATGATGCTCCCTCATAAAAATCACTTAGCCCATAGCTAGGCCCCTCGCCAGTCCACAGAGCGGGTTACAATGAGAGGCTCAAGTGATGAATGAGCCGACTGGAGTAGATTTTCATTTATATAATATACACTACCTCTTGGCGTGCCATTTGAAAATGTGGGGATAAGTAAACTGAATTACTAAGACTAATTCAACTCGCATCCAGCTCAGCAGCACACTTCCTTGAAATCCGCCCCTCCAAAAGCGAACGCACACGGCGAACGCACACGGCGTAAACACGGCGTCTACGCACAAGCGCGCACAAACATACAAGAGCGTTTCGCTGCCTGCCAGGCATCCACATGTTCCTCTCAGGACTCGCTCTCTCCTCATCAGCTTCACTCGGTGCACACCGTCTCAATTCAGCGCATCTCAAAGACACACAAAGAGCCTTCCCCTGCATTCACAGTACAAAGATTGAATACAGGCCCCTAACACAAGACATGCCCACCACAGAGCATGTAATACAACTCATTACTGGGCACGCAGGGTGGAGAGGGCTGTGATGGGAGAGACAAGCACAACAGGGAGAGGACGGGGGGTAGGGGGAGCCTCTTACACCAACATCTCCATCTTTCTTCACAACTAGCAAAGCTCTTAAACAAAAGCTTAATAACTAAAGCCACCCGTGTTTTTCCATGCCGGTGGAATTGCAAGAAAAAACAGAAATACTGCTCACACTTTGGGTGAAATTCAAACAGCCTCAAGGCCACTGTGTGCCTGCTTTACATGGTGGATAGCATTCAGCTCTGAATTGTAACTTCCCCTGCTGCCTCTGACCCACAAGCAAACCACTGTATGTCCAATCACAAAGAGACAGGGGGACAGTGTATCTGGGTCAGCTGCATTGATCTGAGCTCTGGGGTCAGGTTTTTGTGTGTGGACGAGAGGGCACTAGGTTTGGCTCCGTGCACGCAGAGCCAAAGAGAGGGTGCCATGTTTATCAAGGTAGGCAGGGAGGAAGGAGGACAGCTAATCCACCACCGCACGCAGCCTCGTGGACCTTCCGTAACCTCGGGGCAATCGCATGACCTGAGGCGAGGCATTACACACATTAAAAAGACATGAACTTCAGAGCATTGGAGTTTCAAGCACGCGATCAATGTGGCCACAGGTGCAAACATTTTCTGCACTGCCAGTGGAATGCCCTTTTTCCACCCCCTCTCACAGGATTACACTGGAGCCTGTTTTTGCACTGTGTTCATGTTAATGTCAGCAATAATAAAGACCTGCAGCACAAGAAACAATAAAAAAAACAAAACAAAAAAAAACGAGCGTGAGCTGGAGACAGCTTTTGGAGGTGGGCTGGAAGCAGCGCGGGGGGGCGGGAGCGAGGGCAGGATGTGAGGAGTATGTCAACTTCTCCCTGTCTGCTCCCCGTGTTCGCTCGCTTCAGACTGAGGGGAGCAAATGGGCCTAATTCACACTGGCTATGTGTGAGTGTCTCTGCTGTCTAGCAGCGTGAGAGGGAATTAGATCTATGGTTTGTAGCCTTCATCCCTTCCCAGACAGACTTGTTCCGGCTCAGAGGCGCTGCCTAATCCGCACCTCTCTCCCGCTTGCACTCCCGGAAAATGACTTCACACAGCTGCCTCAAACACCCAACGCAGCAATTCTCGTCTGACTGAACTCCCCCCTACTCAAAAAAAAAAAAAAAAACTCAGCAGACCTCCCATAGCTCATTTAACATACCAATTCATCCCCAAAGCCCACCCTACCCCCTCCTTTTAGGAGTTGAAAACAACAAGGAAAACAACTAGAGCCCCACTTGATAATTTAAGGGCTCTTTTCTCCAGAGAGCTGTCAGATTCAGCGGTATACTGAGAGGAATTCAAAGTGTGAGGAGGTACCCTGAGTGAGCAGTAGTTGGTTTATAGGATGTCTGTGACTCACCACGTTTTTTTTTTTTTAAAGATATAGGAATTTGAATCACCTGAGGTACCAATTCAGCTCTTCCTTGAGCCCGTCTTCCTCCATCTATGTACCCATCCCCATCAAGTGGGTAAGAAGTGAATTAAAGTGAATGTCAATTCACAATGAGGGCTCTGGGAACACAAAGCCAAACGAGTTCTCACATTAAAACCCAGATCTTGGCCAGGTGGATTCTTGTAGTTGTTGTCAAGGACACAATCATAGTAGATAGGGCCGGGCTGAAAGAGGGCTGCTCCCAGGCACAGCGGCCTATGGAGGGTAGCTCTGGATAATAGCGAAGGCCACTCAGACAAACACTCCAGCCTTGAGGACAGGAAACGGGGGGAGATCCTTGTTATAAAGCCCAAGTCTATCTCCTAACAGCTTTTATCTGTTTAAGAATACCCCCTCCTACGCAGTGACGCCTTACACTCCTAACCTTCTTTTGTCTGTTCCATAGAAGAATATAAAAGATGGACCTAGACACCTTGACATCACCCATTGGTTTCTGGATTCTGCATTTTATAGTCTCAAAGTTAGGTTTTTAGTGCTGGCTATAATGTTGTTGTTTTTTATGATGTAGTGTAAGTTATTGGCTAAGGCTAGCAAGCTCCAAGGATTCAATACACATATATAAACAGCCTGGCAACTAAGAAAAAAAAAGTATAAAAAAAAAAAAAAAGATTTGTCAGATATGTACATTAACCTCCTAGGACCTCGCATCCACATATGTGGACATCACATTTTGGGTTGTCTAGACCAAAATACTAAATTGTGCTCTACAAGGGCCTGACATCCACTTATGAGGACATTATACTGCCACTATTCTATCGAAATTTAAAACGAATGTCCTCTTACGTGGATCTTATTTTTCTCAGAAACAAAAATCAGGTAAAAAAAAAAAAAAATCAGGTAATTCTTTGTTTTTACACTCATCAGGGCCCAATCAGCCCAAATAGCAAAGAGAAAGTGAAAATGCATGCCATGAAAGAGTTCGGGTCTTAGGAGGTTAAGAATACTCCAAAAGGCACCAAATCAACTCACTGTAGTGGAGGTGATGCCCAGCAGACCTCTGGGAGCTATAGCTGCTTATGTCTGGGTGACTTAAAATCAAATCAAAGCAGCAAGAACCCCAACTTTAGCTTTACCAGGACCCAAATGGAAACAAATGCTTGCCACAGGGGTAGCTCCAGATGTTTGGTTTGGCAGGTTTATGCCAGATGTCCTTCCTGGTTCAACCCCAAAGGTGATTTGCATCTCCAGCTGGACTCAAACCAGTGACTTTCTCTACCAGAAAGCATACCAAATCACCCATAGTACAGCTGAAGCAGGAAACTACCCATGGAGACCAAAGCAAGTTTTTGTACTAGGCTATAAACACACCATCTAATGCTGTTAATATGGGCATTTTAACTTAAGAGACTGTGGGGACTGGCTCGGTTTTGGAGGCAGCCTCCAGTGGCCACTCCAGGGACTGCGGTTTCCAGCAGTTCCGTGCTGGCCTAATTTTTCAGGCCCTATAGATTACAACTGAGTACTTTCTCACGTGACAAAAAGATGCTGCTACGAGTAAAGAGAGCTAGTTTAGGTCTTTAGGAGCCATTTGGGATCTTCAGGGGAAAGCTAAATTGCTTGTATTTCAAGTAGGGGGGGGGGAAAAACTGTGAAAGTGAAAGATGCAAGCTTTGTCTTCTATATGCTCAAATTGAAGCATTTGTAAGCAGCCGACTGATGCTGCAAGAAATGCAGTGTAGTTCTCAAGAACTCCTTAGGCAGCAGTGAGAAACAAGTGATATTACAAGAAAAGAGAATGATTAAAGCCTAATATGGCACAGCAGAGAGGGGAGAGAGAGGTGATTTATCCCTTCACGGCCTTTTGACACTAAATTAAACTGTTGAGTCCATTCCCCCGTGCCAGCTAGTTATCTTTCCAGGCTAATTTAACACTATAATTTACATTCCATATAAAATACATCCTGATGTGGTGCTGTCAAGGCCGTACATCATTTACAGAGAGTGCTCCAGTTTCAGTGAAAAGGACAGAATTAGATCATATTCATGATGCAATTAAACACTTCAGTGGGAATCGATGTAAAACCGATGAGCCCTGAAAACAATGCATATGGCTGAGAACATTAGAACACATTACCTACCCTCGGATCTCTCGCTCCACAGACGCAATTTAAAATCCTCCACTACTCCACTCTCTGTCTCTGCAGATTCATAACGCACAGCGATAATAAATGAATTTTTCACAAAATTATTCAACTACTAAATTGCCCATGGTAACTGAGTATCAGATGAAAGTGATGTGAATTATTAAGTAAGGAAACTGTTTGTTCTCACCATGGGTGTAATAATCAGCTAAATGAGGAAGAGAAGGGGCGCAAGAGGGGCAGGTTACAGTAGAGGAAGATCTCATAGTAAACATCAGTGTTGATGTTTTTTTTAAAAATAAAAAAAAATTTAAAAAATGGGGAAACTCTGTCTGCCGCCTGGGCCTCCAGCTGGGATGATGGTATCGACCAATTTCCCTAGGGCGGCAGTGTGGGTTTTCTTATGGATACCGAGAGCAGAGAGAGCATTACGAGGCACTGCTGCACATTCTCATGTAAAACTGGCAACAGGCCCTGTGAAGCTGGCAAAAACCACTGCAACAGCTAGCCAACGTTACACCACCTCACCACATTTTACATAATCAGACAGACAGCGCAGCAGACCACACACTCACACCGCTCCACTCCAGATCACATCAACTACCTGTCACACTCCTCTCCACAGCCATCACGCTCGTTTTGATTGGCTTAGAGCCACAGAAGCTGAAAAACCTTTACAAAGCAAGCTCCAAAAATACATTTCTCAAACCCTTCCATTAATCACCATTTGCCTATTCAATTCTCCGCACTAAACCCATTTCTGCTTTCAAAGCCCGAACTTGTTGATGGCAAGAAAGTAGACAAATGTAATGAAATTCAGAATTTAAGAGCCGTGCGGGGGGGAGCAGAGGTAAAGCAATTTGTAACCATTTCTGACAGGATGAGTTGGCCTCTCCAACTGAAACAGTAATTATGTTTAATGGTCCTTTAATCTGTCCATCAGGCAGGAGGTGAGCGGCCGGGTCAGCCTAAAGTGTTTCGGGCGTCACGGCGTGTCACAGTGCAGTCAGAAGGGCGAGGTGCTCCACGAGGAGTGCCAGGACTGCTCGCCTCACCACACAACATCTGCAGGTCCCCCTCCAACACACACATTAGTCAACGAATCATCCACCTACCGACCTCCTCCTGCATTAAAAAAAAACCCCAACAAAAACGCTTACAGCTGGACTATGAAGCGGCGGCGAGAGATAAACAGGCTCCCTCAATAGCTATGAAGAGAGCAAATGAGTGAGCAAAAGTGTGGGCATCTCAAAAGTTTGATGTAATTTGCTAAAATTTTAATCACCCAGGATATGATGGGTACATTACACCCTCTGCTCTGGTGAGAATTCCAAAGTATTGTGTCCAGCTGGTGCCCTGGCTCTCCGCCATCACCATTAATCTGCACCTCTGAAGGGATTTCTTAAAGAATCACAACTAATGAAAGCTGGATCGGAGCTCCGCTGATTCCAGTTGACATCATAAGTCCCAGGTCATGTCCCTTACATACCTCGGCAGCCCCGTGCACAGGAAGAGCATTCCAAGATGGCACTGGGTCAATCCCAATAGTAATAGCAGAGACACGGGGCCCCATACAAAAACAAGGGTGAACAAATAGTACCTTTGTACCCAGAGTCATTTGCACCCAGCTCAGGCGCTTGGCTATCTCAGAGCTTGGCAGATAGAGCTCCCAGTCCCTGCTATGCATCTGCACTTGTGCTGTATTTGTTATCTTGGACAAGCATTCTCCCTCACCGTTTCACTGGCCAAATAGAGAGGGGGGAGAAAACGAATCACTCCTAGACCTACTCCTGTTGTTCCTTCAGCTGTCAACACTTCTCACAGACTTCACCCCCGCCTAGCCACATCGATACAGAGAAGTGACTGCCGTTTGCTTTATGATTGCCTTGTTTTATTCTCTCGGCCGGGCTTTTTCCTCAGCCTTCACAGCTCTAATCAGAAAGCCTCGCCTGGACAACAGAGGCATTGTCTCTTAAACTGAAAGAGGCTGTGGATCAGTGAATCCCTTTCCATTTTCCCACTTTATTAGCCCGCCGGCACACCACTGTTTATACTAGAGGGTATTCTGTGTTTGCTAAGAACAATTACAGTATGAAAAATGATCCGTCAATGCCATCTATCAGGCCAGAGTTGACAGGAATCCTATAGACAGGGCAGCCATTCGTCCCCCGCTCCCCATCTCTGGGGTCCCATGCTTTAGTATCCATGACAACATGCAAGCCACTTGCCACGCTTGCCACTTCACAGTGAGAGATGAGCGCCCGTGAGGGGCTTTGAAAATTAGCCTTTGACACCCCGTGTTCCACTGCGCTCCCACCCTCCTCGCATGCAGTCCAGACCCTTTGGGGAGGCCTCGGAACAATCCCGATCCTTCTCCGCATTCAACCTCACACAAACAAAAGCAGACTCTGCGCGCTACTATAAACATACTTCTTTAGGGTCTCGCGGTGTCAGTTTTATTGTGCCTGAGCTATATGATTCTCAACATTAACCTCACAGCTACATTACCTATCCGCCAATGGAAATGAAAGAGAAGCACGACTCGGCCGGCATCCATAAAAACGGGGTGAAAAATACAACGGCTGAAACTGAAAGGCTGAGAGGTGCCTGACTGCACATGAGCTGCCAGCACATTACCAGACAGATCCAGCTGTTTGACCCCTCCGCTCCCCATTTCTTAAATGACTTTGTGAAAAAGTAACATCTGTCAAAAAAATACAGATTTGCTTTTTCACCGTGCAGATGGACCAGTGAACTGTAACATGCAGTGCTTTTACAATAAACTACAATACTTCTTTTAATGATGCCATAATGTCCATGTCTACATTCAAATCATTGATTGTTTTGGCTTATTTGTTTGTGGGAGTTTTTTTGCATGACCAAAAATACTGTTAAAGTTTATTTTAAGTTTAGACTAGAAGTCATGGCTGCGTTTGGTAAAATGTGGCATTCGGCAGAGTTCCCATAACCTTGGAGTGTAAGGAGTGTCTTGTGGAAACAAAACAAAAGCTTGTTATAGTTCAAAGTAGACAAGAGACATCGGTGCCAAATTGTAAATATAGATAAATATGACTATAATACACTTTACAGTACCTTCATGTTTAAGCAGTAAAAACACTTTATTAAAATTACAGTAGGTGCCATGAAAAATAGAAGCTAGCAATCTCGCTGCCAGTACAATTATTTAATCTGATTATTGCGAGATATCAAGAGATCAATGTCCAAAAGTTCCTTAAAATTCTCAAACGCGACTGCAAACACTTAAAGTGACTAAGTGATTTAAGTCTAAGAGATGTTGCTGCTGTTCCCATTTGACTCCCAGACACACCTCTTTGGGGTTGTGTTTATGCCATAAAACCACACTTGGCAGCTGAGGATCATATTACTAGCGTGAAAGAAACAAACAAAGCTGTGCAAACGTGGTGCGCTGTCAGAGGCAACGGTTTTAACGGCTTGTGATTAATCATATTTGGAGAAACATTAAAGGGAAAAGGAGGGAAACTGGCTCCAGCACTAGGAGGTAAGGGTGTCAACTGATATAACCCACCACTGACATCAAGCAGAGCCAGCTAGCTCATTGATGTGGCAGCGTCTCATTTTCACCAGTTTGGAAGCAGACAGTTTTGCAGTGCCTTGCGGTTCTTAATTATCTTCCGACTTTGTCTAATTCAATCAACACAACTCAGATCTAGCTGCGAAATGGCACTCACATCCCCTCAAGCTCAGCAAGTCAAAAAACACTGAATAAGTGGAACAGTCAAACTGACAAAATGGCATAGCACATGAGAAATAACTGTTATTTTATCTCCCGGGCTGAGACCTCATCCACAGCAGAGGGGATGAGGGGAGGCTGGGAGAGCATCCAATCAGCTTTTTGTTTTTGGTTACAAGGCTGCATTCAGGGGGGAAACACAGGAGTCGAGCGCTTTGATGACGCTGCAGATGCCGCCTTGCTGAGCACTGTGAGATCACCGCGTTAGCCGAGACTCTTGAGGTCCCTTTGCTCGGATGCTTCCTGGCGAATCTAATATCCTGTTAACACAATTGCATCCAACTATGTTGTCATGTGTCAGGACAGTACGCTCTTTCAGCCGTCCTCTTCACAACCATACATTTTAAATCGACAACAAGACAAACACATGCGCAGACCCACACTGGGAGAATTTAAAAGGTCATTAGGGATTAAATTGCTTCCTAATTTGCCATTTTAAAAGCGAACGACATAACGAGAGGAGGTGGGGAGGCCAAACCCGATCCCCACCGAAATCCTTTTCCACATTACCTCCATTCCCACCCATTTCACCTCCCATCTAATTCCAAGGGCCACAGCATTATTAGATTTTGACATTATTAGCCCAAATAGCAGAGAGGCCCCACTGTCATTATAAAGCCTTTACTTTTTGCGCTGACTGCCAAATCTGTTTTGCACCAGCTACACACTGCCAAACCCAACAATGGCAGATTAGTGAAGCCCTTCTCTTGTTGCAGCAGAGGTTAATATAAAGTGACAGGGCTAAGTCCGCTCCGATTAAGTATGCTGAGAGATATTACGGCAGTTTGTTACATCAGATCGTTATTGGATTAAACAGCATGCACAACAATGAAAGTTTAATTTTAATTTTCAGCAGGAATATAAAATAGGCTCTAAGAGCGCTCCTGTCAGAACAAAGGCAGTATTACAATACCTTCTTGTTTTTGCCCCCCCGCCTCCCCGTTTGCCATTTCTGGAGTGGCAGACATGAGAAAATATGATGGTAAGTGAGGATGTCAACCTTTAGGGGGTTTTTTCCTCCCAGAAGTTAATGCATTATTTATAAACCAACAAAATTCAAATGCACTTCACAAACCAGGAAAAAAAACATAAGGGAATACAGCAGGTATCAGAAATAGTATGAGTAATATAATTCTCATAATCTTCCTTACTGTTTATTGGTCGGGTCATCTACTGCTGTGCTGCTTGCAGCGATAGCCCAGTTGGCCAATGCATTGTTAGCTCTGCAAGAGGTCACTGCACCTGACCAATAAGCTGTTATTAATCCTCACAGAGTCATCCATTAGGCATCCAATTTTTATGACCCTCTTTTTTTATTAGATGTGCTATCAGCTGTCCATACCTGACAGAATTATTGACTTCCTCATCTTCCTTTTCCCAGAAGATGTTGGGTCAGGTAGACTGAACCTGAAGCCAGGGTAGCAGGTAGTGTGGGGCTGAATCTGGCAGTCTCCTGGGGTGTTCCCCCACTGTCCCGTTACCACCGATAAATCTCTGTGCTTTACGATTAGGTACATAAAATGAGTCATAGATCTGAACGGTAAATAAGAGCTTGTCAGTGGGGCTGACGCCAAGCCCAGCTCCTCCCCCACTTCCTCCTCTGCCAGATAGTCCCTCTGTACCCCAGCCATCAGACTGCTGCTATTGAGCTGGGGCTAAAAAGGCTCCAATAAATAAGCCTGATATTTCCCTCTGGACTTCTACGGTGCCACCCTGAAGCATGCTTGCATACACTGAACAAACAAACAAAACAAAAAAAATAAAGTTCCCGCATCAGAAACTGGACTGCCTGGACAATAACAAAGGTTTATTTCTTGTTTTTCAAATTCAGAAAAGTATTGAAAAATATTAAGTACTCTTTGCCTGTAATTACTCCTCTCAGATAGAAAAGGAAGTCAATGGATCAATCCATCTCAAGTATATTCAAACTGTATGCTGGACTCCGAGACACTGATGTCTTTTAATGGACCTTCAATCCATACTTGCAATTAAGCATGCAAAATCTCCCATTAAGTAACTCCATTTACAGTGTATTTACTCTAGAGCTGTTTGGGTTTTTTCCTAGAGTGTCTTCCACGAGGCTGAGAGAGCAGCAGCGAGATGACCTGAGGGAGGCCTGATGGTCTCAAAATGCACTCGCACAAAGACAGACACTTCCTCTGCAGCGCCAGCTAATCATTGTTGCCGATTTCGTTTACACTGTTCCAAAACGACTCCCTGAATGACCACCTTCGCATATTAAACAGACAAACAGACAATAGGGACAGACTGTTAGAGGACATGAGAGCAGCTAAACACCAGCAATGTCATGACAGTCTGGGGAGAGGCAGACTCATAATGCTGTATGTACAAATGGGAATCTACCGGGTGATTGATAGCATATTAAACAGAATTGTGTTACTGCCTATCCACTGCACATTTTGACAAGGCACCTGCAAAACTGTTTTCAACATACATCAGCACCTATTCAGCATAACTGCATATAAAGTGCACTACATCTCTCTGTACCAGGGAAAAAAAAGGCTATCAGTAGAAATAGGTCTAGAGAGGAAAGCAGAGAAAGTGCATGGCTACAGGCATGCAATCAACTAAGAATTCAAAATCTCGCCCAGTTTATACAGTTCTATAATCAGAGAGCAAAGAAGGAAAACAACGCCATTGGCGGCGCACCAAAGAGATTCAAAACATTTTCATTAGTGAGCAAAAAATAAGTACTTCTTACAGAGAGCATTGCTTCTTTTTGCATAAGTTTGATGTTTAAGAGGGAAGATTAGATGGAGGACAGGGGGTTTTATGTCAAGTCTAAGCTCTGCAAGAGCCTTTCTCACTAGTTACACCATCTGATTAGGACTCTTGTTATCCCGAGTGTTTCATCCATCGAATGGAAACTGGAGCATCAAAAATATAAAGCAAAAATAAAGCTGTAACAAGTAACTGTAACCCAAGTTGATTATATCCAGGGCAGGGTAATGTAGAAACGTCAGGTTACTCTTGGTTCTGCTCTCCATTAAAAATATATAAAGTCAGAAACATTTCTACGTAGGGCTGTTCGATATAACGATATATATCGGATGACGATATAAAAACGTCTATCGTTTCATTTTATGCTATTGTTTGTTTCGTGGTGTCGCAAAATAAACTGTTTACGGCAATATTTTCTCATCGTTTTGATGGTTACTGTAGTGGCTATATTAATGTATTAAAGTTCTCTCTTTCTCTTATATTTAATATAACCACACTAAGGATGGACAAGCGCCTGTTTTTATGTGCTGTCATTAGCAACAAGGACGGTAACACCATCGCGTGTCCGCTTATGTTCCACATAAACATTTCACAATAAAGCTCAAGATCCTGTTGAGACTTTTCAAAATAAACTGAATCACGTGAAAGAGCAGATTATTTACAGATGAGAAGTAAAAAAGAGCCGCCAGGTGCTAAAAAAAATAAAACTTAGACTCAAACGTTAGAACAGGCTTTTCCCCGCAGCACGCCGTGTAATAAATACTCACAAAGAAAACGGCGGCCTTTACAACTTATGTCTAAAAATGTATCGTTTCATGCATCTGTTAAAACACTCCAGCTACATGACGCGCAGCTGGAAACACTTCCCGCAAGTCGAGCTGCCCGAGATTCACATAATTTACAGAAAATGTTACATTTTTGTGATTTATGTCGTTATTGGGACGATAGAATTCTTATATCGGGGTATGAGATTTTGGTCATATCGCACAGCCCTATTTCTACGCTGACATTAAGGAACAGCCTGGCAATTCAGGGCTGCATGGTGGTGCACAAATATTACGACGCAAGGAAGCATCAGAGCGCTGGTTTTAAGCAACCGTATGTCAATGTGTACTTATACAACTATGTGCCAGTGTTGCATTGCCATAATGCCAACAAGCCACACTAACACCATCTTGGTAATAAGGCAGGCATGTCACCAAGTCATGCCAGTGCCATTTGCCAATATTTTGAATAAGTCAATATGCCATTCGGTGTGTCCTTATGTCATATATCACAGTCAATATGCCAGCAAAGCAGTGGGACCCAGATCCCTGTGGAGGCCAGTGCAATGACAGCAACATCATTACATCATGATATGGTCAATATGTCAAAATGTCATTATGTCACTATATGCTCAATATACAAATATGTAAATAAGCCAAAATGTCATTATGTCAGTACAGCGGTAAGTCATTATGTGAGTGTGATATCATTACGCCAAAGGGTCACTGCAATGATGCCCATGTCATTACACTGTGATACAAATTAGAGGATAATATCATGCCAGCGTATGCCACGTTATGTCAGTATCTCATAATACCACCGATTCGACACGCAATGATGCCAGTATGTTGTGAAACTACTGTGCACGTGGCACAGTGCCATGTTATCATGTAAAAGCAGAAAGATATTTCACCTTCTGTGTCTGTCAATCTGTAAATAGCATTTATATCTGTTTGTATATATGCACAATGCAGTTCTTCTATAGAAAAAAACAACCTGACAAACCTCAATGTCAGCCTTTGTAAATGGAATTTAGTCACTGCTTGCCGAGCTACGTCCTAGGAATCTTACTGTTTTTGTCCAGCCACCCACTCCACTGCTTACTCTACCTACAGTCAGTGTTTAGAACTGTGAAGAGAATATGTTCCCTCTGATTTTAGTCTATTGTCTTTTTATCCTTGTAGCTAGAATTTTCGTCTTTGTTTTGCGTTTTCCTCCCTCTCCCATCACTACCTTCTGTCTTCTTTTGTCCTTCTACGCCACATCACCTGCTCAGTCTTTTAGCTTCTGTGACCATGGATTAGTCTAGAACTTGCACACGGCTGTACATACAAAATCATACTATGCTTATAATTATTTAAACTTTGATTAACTGATTTAATCCAGTCAGCAGAGAACACTATTGATTCGATTAGATATTGCACCATCTGCCCCCCCCTACATATCGAGTCATAACTAGACATCGTCAGCAGTTGCAGAGAGGTTCTGAACATTAAGTTTATGGGCTCCTCATTATTTAACATGTTAGGGTCTCCCCACAGCCCAATGAAATTTTGATGGCAGTATTACAGCTAGTTTGTTGGCTCTTCACTCCTACTCACTACTTAGGCAGATGTAAATGTGTAAGAGATGTCTCTTTGGACAGACCCATGTTTCACACAGGAAAAGATACTAGACTAATCCACCTTTCTGCTCTGATGTGAATTCATATTCGATGTGATCTTCCAAAGAGTCTGATCAGAGAGCACTGGATGTTGGTTGTTGCTGTTGTTACAGGCCTCTGTCTGGACAGGCCCAGGACTGCAGTGGTGCAATGATCTGCCTAAGCCATTTCCTGCCTTCCCATCTACATAGTGTAAAAAACAAACATTCCTGTAAATAAAGACGGCGACAATGCTATTGACCATAGTCAGATGCTCCACTGATTAAAAATTGATCCATTTTGAAAAATCTAATCAACTGAATAGGTTTCCTTCATACGTGGGGTGGGGTTAGGTGCTTTTGTTGAGGGGGTTGCAGAGGGGGGGGATTGAGCAGCTGCTGACACAGGGAGGGAGACCTGTTATTAACCCGTGCACCTCCATGCAGCCCCGTGCACCCTGATCCCCACTTCACCTCCCCCTGCGCCCCGGGACCAGACAGGGACCAGACGGTCTGAATTATTCAGCAGTCTGAGAGAAGCTCCGGCCACTTGGCCTATTAATGCCTGACAGTAGAGGCTAGTGGCTCTAATGGCCAGCCTGGAGAAGCCCCAGTTCCCAGTGGATGCAAGTAGGCCTGCTAACGCTAGGCTTCAGGGGATGTGAGAGTGAATTCATCAGAGGCCGAGGTCGCGGCAGGTTAATGATGCCGCACGTCTAGACGGACGCTGGACTCACACCCTGCCCAAAAGGCAGCGGGGAATGGGGGTGGGATGCAATAATATTTTTATCTTTGAAGGAGAACCAGCACTGCAATATTAAGTCTTGAGGCTTATTTATGAAGGAGCGGCGTTGTTGACTTTGGCCATGATCCGCAATTGACTTGAGGGTGTCCCTTTAAAAATAACAGAGAACAATGAATATCTCCAATCCCGCTGATATGACTCGGCTTCATGTTATGTTCTGGTAGTCCTCCTGTTATTTAGTGCTAAATGAAAAGGAAGCATGAAGAGTAGCATTTATCACAAATGGATAAAATGTACAGACGTAGCTGAACAACGTTCATAACAGAGAGATCAAACAACTGTCAGCACAACCCAACTCTGATTACTCGCTAACCCTTATCATCATTGCACAAACAATGCCAACAGCTGGAGAGGCCCCTCAACTCTAACACAAAGTCACTCTGTAATCAGGGCATCTCCCCCAGAGAGAAAAGGGGATGACGCTCAGGGTGCGACTCATTTGGGAGCATCTCAGCTGCCATGTGCTCCATCACCATGGTGATCGTATGCATCCGCTCGATGCCTCGGAAGATGTAAAAAAAAAAATAAACGCAGGACCAATGAAAGATATTACCCCCTGGGTGCAGCGTGGAGGATCCAGTCAACAACTGCCGAGTATATGATCCGTGTGGCGTCTACCTGGAGATTCCTAATAGAGGAAGCTCTCAGACAAACAGTAATCATTTTTGCACTCAGTCATCATTCACTGTGAGGACAAACACATTATGAAGTCCAGGCAGAGAGGCAGAGGAAGGTATTCTTATTATCATCCACTAGAGATTTATACACTTCAAGGTTGAGTTCTTTGAGTGAGTGGGCTCGATCAGTCTGATGAAGCGCAATGAGTTTAGCCTTCAGTGGGTACTATATGTACCTGACTGTATGGCCACACAGCAGAAGCTCTTCCCTTATTCAGGATGCCAAGCGCTATTACTGTTGAGGTCAACATCGCTGCCATGATTGTGCCAAACCAAGGGCATCCTGCAGAAGGCTACCGAGGGGACACAGACACACTCCGCGCCCATTTGCACAAATGTAATTTCCCACCATCTCCCCTCACTCAAGGTGACCAAGCACATAACTCAGAGACCCATGTGAGATGATCCTGATGGACTTGTCGCAGCAGAGAATGGCTTGCATTAAAACAATCTTGCCAAAGCATGCAGAAAAAAAGCTTCTTCAAGAAACTGTGAGCGCAAACAGAGGAGCAAAGCAATTATTTTGCTTGGCCAGAGCTAAAAATCATATGCTTATCATACAGAAAGCCTGAATTGCAGTCTAAATATTGGTACTGCATTAATAGTCAATTGGATGATTTCCATAGAGTGTCAAGCGGAGATGAAAGTAATGTAAAGATATAAATTCCTGTGAGGTCTGTGCAGACCTCCTGCAGTGAAGGAGAATGAGAAGACTGTCCACTTCACATGCATGTCCTCTGATTTGTCCCTCCTCCATCACCACCTTAGCCACATTCCAGTTCCTCAGGCATACTGCTCCTCCTGCCGCATACAGCAAAAGCCTGGAGCAATGTTTAGCTAAACCTGCTGGCCTAAGTAGGCAGTGAGAGTCCCCAGAGGGCTGAACAATCAGACAATTTCAAGATCATGAAGCATTAAACCAATTCCGGCAGGGTACACTAATTAAACAGCCGAGCCCGGCACAGCCAACCAATCCCCACAGAGCAATTAAATCCATCCCCTCTAAAACACTGTGGAACCTGTCTGGGGAAAACTGCCGAGAAGTGAGAGAGCGAGAAAGAGGGAGAACGATAGAGTGTGGGGGGAGTGAGGGGTAGGAGGAAAATATCATAAAATTCATCTGGAAAAAAAAAGAGGAAAAAAAACTATAGGGGGAATGCAGCAGGAGGCTAACAAGGGAAATTGAAAAAAGCGAGTCTCAATTCACTTCTTTGTTCTTTCCTCTATTTTTTGTCATTAATATTCAAAATGTCTGCCTTTATTCTCAGACGAGGAGGTGTGTGTGCGTGTGGGGGGGGGGTGACCACATTTAAATTCAAAAATAGTGACCCTGTTGCGATCAAAAGTTGCATATTTAATTAAGATTACAAGGTCTGGAAAGCACTCGTGAGACTGAAGGGAAAGACAGAATAGCCTCAAGGCCTATATTACACACCGGCAGAGCTGCTAACACAGTTGCAAACCCTAATCAATACCCCGATGCTCTCCTCCACGAAAGTAAATGAACAGGTGACAATGGAAGCATGACATCACTGGGCTTTTCAGGGAACAACAAAGCTTGAGAAAGTGAGAGGCAGGAAGCAGCGGAAAGATTGAAAGTGATTTCTGGGTAGCTCCCACACGCCAGAAAAAAAAATGCATTTGTTAACCTGTATAATTGCCGATATTAATAACTTGTGATTAAAAAAAAGAAAAGAAGGGCAATCTCCTTTCCCAACAATCTTATGGTTAGGTGAAGCAAATTCTCCCACTGTTTACCCATTTCTCCAGAGTGGCTCGGACAAAGTGCAAGTGTATTTTGGCGGTGCTGAAGAGGAGCAGAGAACACCACAGGGGTATGACTCTGGTGGAAGCAAACCAGAGGTGTGGACAGGGAGGCAGACCTGCTCTTTTCTCTCCCCCGACTGAGGCGACGTATAAATCAAGAGCCGAGCTTCACGTCTCCACTTCCTGTTCCTCTCCATTAAAAATGATAAACTGTACCTCTTGAAGCCGCTCGCTCGCTTTAGGGTCCCGGTCTGCACCTTCCTGGTGGAAGAAGCGGGCAGAGTGCGCGGCTCAGATTTATTCCATCCCCTCCCATTGTTGGAGATGAATAAGGGAGTAATTAACTGTGTGGGGGTAGCAGCTGCACAAAGACGAGACCGGCTAACACAACAAGCCCGATCCATCTGCTTTTGCTATAACACACCTTTTGTGTTATTTTGATAAATAAGAGCACATCTGCTTAGTAATAACAAATGCTGCTTTAATACTCAAAAGACTGTCTTTCGTGGTTCTTCTCTCTTCCCACTTAAATGAGGACAAATGGGCCTTACAAATCGGTGGCATGCGTAAGACTAGTATTCCTCCAGTCTGGTAAACACACTCTGAGCACTGGCACATAATGAGAGTGGCTGAGATCCCCGAAGACAACCTGGAGAAGGTTAGTGAAGCATTGATCTCATGAGTGCGCGCCGAGCTCAGGGGCACCCTTCACACCACGCAAACCCACGTTACCAGACAACCAGCATCAGAACACAGAAAACCTGGCAGCTGCACATTTGGAGGGTTAAAAAACAAAACAAAAATGTGTTTTTTCTTCCTTCATGAAGGACAAAATGGACAATAGGGGAATAAACTACAGCAACTGAAACCCTCCCAAATACAGCTGAGGCACGTTATTTAGAGAGATGGAGACACAGAGAGAGCGAGAGAGAGAGGGCAACAGGATTCATTGTAAGCCTAGTAAAATGAACAAGAAAGGACTGCTGCTCAATACGTCTGCAGTGGCGTCAGACAGTCAAAACAAATAAAGCCAAGGCCGCGGTGGAGAAACGCAGCTCAATATGGACTTACTGGGCAGGGGACTGGCTGTCAGCAGGGAGAGGACACAGCTTTATACCAATGCCGATGAGCCATTAGCTCTCTCCTCGCGATGCTTCCGCCTGCCTCACTGCGAGCGAAGAAGAGGCTGCCCTACCGCCATGGAGCCATCCTCCAGCACACTAATGTGTCCCTGAAGTTTTGTTAAAGCTGGTTATTTACTCCTGCAAAACAATTGCTCCAGCCTAGGGGCAGCAGTATGAAGAACACACTGCTATGAAAAATCTGGCGTCTCTTGCTATGAAGCACTGTCAACTACCAAGGGGGTGTTCTTGTTGAAACATTGGAAGTACTGTGTTTTTTTTTTATGTTTTTACCCACAATACCACACGAGAGAAAACAACTAATATGCATAACTTCAGGAAGGTAGCAAATTACAACACAGGTAAATGGAAAAAAATCTTAGTAGTCATTAGCCACAGTAATTTGGGATCAGTGCTATGAAATCATGTGCGAGGTATGTCAATTTCTGTTGCTGTGACTGAAAAGGGTCTACTCACATAACACACACGCACACTCGCATGTGCACACGCACACACTTTCTCACTTACCTCTAGTGGTATCTATTCTTGGAGATAGGGAAGAATCAGAGACTCAAAACCTGAGTGAATAAAAGCAAACCTTTCTTTGGTAGAAAATACTTCCAATAAAAAATACATTAAAAAAATTACAAATCACTCAGGGAAATATTGTGTTTTCTAAGCCCAACCTTAGACCACCATACCTCCATACTACAGTTCTGCATCACACAGCATTTCAGTAGCTGAGCGCGGCGCCTCATAAAATTTGTCACAATCCTCTAAGCGAGGTTGAGGCAAAAAAAAACATCTGGCACAAGTCATTTAACAATAGTGTCATTACATAGTTTGTCCAGCAGAGCAACCTCAGATCCATTATTTAAAACGCTTCTTTACTTTCAGTACTGCAGCTGCCCTCACAAATGACTCCCAGCAAACACGCCTGAAACAGACAAATCATCTCCAAAACTGGTCAAAGTATGGCACCAAAAACACGACCACAGACACACGGATGTGGACGTCTTCACCACGAATAACATGTCCAGCCAGAGAAAGCAAGAAATACCAATCAGATTAAAACAATGAAAAAATTTAATGTGTGTCTTTTTTTTCAGTAAAACTATATATGACTGACAACTAATTTGGTTACTAAATGGTTGTGAACAGCTCTGTGTACACAGACTAGCATTAATGAGCCTGTTTATTTAAACATAGAACTTTTAAGTCATCTATGTCTGTGACTACTTGAAGTCCGGAGCCAGCTAATTATTATTCCATGTTGAAAGTTTCACAAGACTGCAAACATGCAACTGGGATATATGACTTCGTCACATTCACCACAAAGGATTGTGGGCCAGAATAGCCAGGAAGGCACGCTGACTTGCACGCTGGAAAATGCAAAAACAAAAGCATTACATATGACATACTGGGACCAGTGTTAACAATAACCATCATAATGGAAGTAGTACACCTTAACACTGGTTGACACCTGCCATAATACTACTAAAAGTGCAAAAAAAGACACGAGAGAGACTCTACCTGCACCAGAAATTTTTTTTACCCAATTCAATTGCAAACTAATAGACCGACTCCTTCGTAATGCCGCTTAGTGCCATTTTAACAGCCAAGATGGGAACTGACTGCAAGTGTTCACAGACCTGGTTCCCATCTTCAAAGCATTTCAAAGACAGAAAAATCACAAGTTCATTGGCTATGGTCGCGATAATTCTGGTTGTGCTGCAGTGTTCAACCACTGTTTTCCCTGTGATTGTAGCATAATTGGAGACTCTAAACTGCTCATAGGTGTGAATGCAGGAGTGAATGTGAGTGTGAATGGATGTCTGTGTCCATGTGTTAGCCCTGCAACACACTGGCAACCTGTCCAGGGACCCTGCCTCTCGCCCTAAGACACACACAGCTGGGATGGGCTCCAGCCCCCCCCAATGACCCTGAAAAAGGATAAGCGGAAGCGAATGGATGGATGGATGGATGGATGGATGGATGGATGGAGCATAAACAGCACATATGAAATATTTTCTGGCATATTGAAAAAAAACTGATGCTACTAACATACATACAGCATGCTAGCATCAGTACTGGAATGGTTTAGACTACAAGAATCATTAATTTCATAGTATCTCTTTTCTTGCTTAAGTGCTGTGAGCAGCGACGCACTCAGTGCTGCCAGTAGTGGCTGGAGGCTTCGCTACCGCATTGCTACTAAACGCTTTCGTACGGATGATGAAATGCGTGATTTCCAAAAGACGGAGATAAACTATGAGGCATAAAATAGTAGAGATAGATTGCAGATGTCATTTTTCTCCTCAAAGCTATAAAGACTGCGAAGGACATCACAATCAACAACACTTTATTTCCGTGGAGGAGCTATTTGAGAACGGTACTATGTTTGTAGCTGGTATTATCCAAACCTTTCATTTTACAGCTTTCAGGACATCTCAAGTTTACATAAACAGTAACATCATCACACCAGGGCTTATCAACCAAGAAAAAGAGAAACAGTCTGCAAACAGGAGCCCAAGCAAGGCAAAAATGATTGGATAGGTATGGAAATCTACTTGAAGGAAGGTCAAAGTGATTAAGCTGACATTAATGACAGGCCTAGTCTTCCTGTGAGAATGCTCACCGTAGCTGTCTCTAAACCCATTTGTCATTCTGCTTCCAACGCTGAAGCATCTGCTTTGAAGTCTCTACCACTAATGCTACACAGAGAGGTTAAACAGCTTAATGCTGAAGTCTGTTTCACTCCTCTCGCTCTCTAATGTTCCTCTCCGTTTTATGTACCGGGGGTTATGGCTCTTGGATTTCACATCTCAATTTGCCCCAGATAGTCGTGTAAAAGCTCCCCTTCTTTCTTATTTGCTTTGTTGTCACTGTCAAAAGGAAGAGAGGGGCAAGCTGAAGGATACCGAGGACCGTGACAGGCATGCCCCACCCATCGATTTACAGAAGTGGGAATAACAAAACCGCGTTAAGAAATGTTTATATGAGAGGCGAGCACAAGTGAGCTGGCTTTTACATTTGCACTTAATCTTGCAAAGATTTGAAAGACAAGTCTTGAAAAATGAGCTAATGAGCACTTTTAGCAGCCACCGTGGAGGTCAGCTTCAAATCCTTTTACATCAATCGCGGTATGTGAATAAAATGATACAGCCATTATGATAAATAAAACAAGATCTGAGGCGCTCTGGACTTACTCTCCACTACAATGAGATTATGGTGACGCATGTGACATTAACAATATCTGCAAACAAATATATGAAAGCATGAATGAAAGGGAGACAGAGACCGATTTTCACAGCCAATTTGAGATTGCAGGGTGTGTGTGTGTGTGTGTGTGTGTGTGTGTGCGTGCGTGCGTGCGTGCGTGCGTGCGTGCGTGTGTGTGTGTGTGTGTGTGGAGGAGCTACTGGCAAACAGCACACAGAGCAGGCTGGCAGCGGAGGCAGCCAGGCTCACAGGCTGCAAAGCAATTTCACTGTTTGGCAATACTGTTGTCTCTGTGTGTGGATTAGAGCTGACACCAGAGCAACTGAGTCATGCTAAATGTAGTACAATCACAAGCTTTTGTTCCTGATCTAAAACCCCGCTGCCTCTTCAATTCATGCAAGAGACTTTGGAAACAACGCTGAGAAACGGTAACAAATAAGCAGAGTATTATTTCACCATATGAGCACAGCGTTGCGACATTACTAAAAAAAAAAAAAAAAGCTCAACAGAGGGATTACAGTGACTGGTAGTAAAGGCACAGAGCCCAAGTTTGCTGAAGGAAAATCTAATTGGCCTTTTAAGTCTGCTTTGACGATAGCCTTTTCTCCGACTTCTCAAAGGGCAATTAAAGGTAACATTATGTGTGATAACTAAACAAACCGTGACTGTAATCAAGCTGCATTTCCACCTGGTTTCACCACAGCTTCTCATCGCCAGACCATCCAAAAACACTCTCTTACTCCTCAGGTACCACACTGGCCCAGAGTTGCTTCTGAGCCTGGCAGGACCTGGCAGGACAGACCCTGACCCGTCCTTTTCATGCTCGCCCACGGAAATGCCATCTGGCTGGTGTGAATGATTACCACAGCAACGGCCGGGTGACCTGCAGCCAGCAGGAACCAAGGTCACTCCACCTCAGCACTTCGCACTTTCCCTGCCCTGTTTTCATCAGCCTGCAGGTGAATTATTCATCCTGTGCAACTCAAGAGGCACAAATCCACTGCACAAACACTGAAGAAAAAAAAAAAAAAAAACGCACACTCGGTTTACTGATATAATAACTTGTAATGAGAAAATAAATGTTCCAGTGTGAACTGTTCAAATAAATAGCTTGCAGTTGTACTCTGCTAGAGCAAAAACTCGGGTTCTATATGGGAATAGATGGCGAAACGGCTGTAATGATTTTACATTACCGGAGCTGCTTTCTGCAGGATAATGTGATCAAATTTGTGGAAAAATATTAAAGGTTTCGGGGTTAAAAAAAACGAATAGAAGAAGAAAAGATTAATTTTCAACACGGCCACAACTTTCATCACATGCATGCGTGCAATGAGTTTTAACACTCTAATGAGTGAAAGTGAATGTGCACCTATCACAGGTACTAAAATACAAGACAGGTAGCAACATATGGATCTCAGCTTAGTTGCAGTCTAACACACCTGTATTTCTGCCTTTGCACACAATGACCTGTTTCCACCTGATTGGCTTATTGTTTATAATATGCACCACATACTTATAGTTCAAATGCCATCTACCTTCAAGGCATTCACTACTAGAGGTGTTATTTATTAATAAGCTGATAATAAACGTCCTGAAAGGGATTTACTACGTTATAGCAAAGGGTGCCTCATTAACAAGTATGAGTTAACACTTTTCTACAGGTACCATGAATTTAACTTGTACAGCTGGTTATTATAAGCCTTATTATCATCAGTTACCGAATGGGGGCTACCATTTTTTATTATATACCGCCACATTAGTACTCCTGACTGAGGGCATCCTTAAGGGGCACTTTACATTTAGCTCCTCGCCTACTGAGACGCATTTAATAATAATAAATATATATATATATTGCATGTATAAATCTGGTGCCGTGGTGACATGGTGAGAGCCAGCAGGGAGGACGCTGCATGAAGCCGCCAACAACAATAGCTCCCTCGCCCCTCTGGATCCCCAGCCTGGATGTGTGAGAGGTGTCCAGCGGCCGGGAGCTGGAATAACACTCGACCAACCGGAGAGCCACTAAGATCTGATTTCTGCTCCTCGGCAGGCTTTTCCGACAGAGCCGGACTGCCATGCCCCTGTCATCTCTCATGTTACAGAACATCAGTCAAACAGCAGAGACGGTGCCCTTGCGCCGGCCGAGGCTGATTTACAAACATTAGCGGGGAATACAATTACACAGCTTCCCCCGGCCGAGCAGCCCTATGCGGCTTCAGGATGGAGAGAGAGAGGGGGGAGAGGAGAGGAGCAGGGGTGGGGGGCGGAGTGGACACTGAAAACAGCGTTTAGCTTTCCTCAACCTTATTTCAACGTTTGCTTCCAGGACCAGGAGCGAGCTACGAGCCCGTCAGCGCCGTGCTTCATAAATCCAACTTTGAGTTTGAGTGGCTCAAGCTGTAGCCAAAGGCTACGGAGGCTGACATGCTATTTAACGGGACTACATGTTATGGCTGTGATACAAACAAACCGCTCACCTGCCACATTCTCCTCGCTATTAATCACAAACATTTTGGTGCCAGCGACATGACAGTCCAAAAAAAATTTTAAAAATTAAAAGAAAAAGAAAAAGGTCGTCTGTGAACCGCGAATAAACGCTGTGTGAATGTAGCCTAACAGTAGTCTACTGTGTCAATACAGCCCAAACACTAGTCCGCACATTAAATATTTTATCATAATAAAAATGTCCGAGCAAAATAACTAAATTAACTTTCCACGTCACACTTAAAAACTTCCCGACATGCAAATCCTTCGGAGCAGAAAATGTAAAATTCAAAGAAATGCACTGTAGCCTGCTGAAAGGTGCAGCAGCAACGCAACGACCGTCGACACAAACCGCATAAAACATTAAGCTGGGAGAAAAAGTTACAGCCTACGTCCAAGGACAGCGATTCGGAGGCGCATTAAAAGTTTCCGTACATGTAAGTACGGCTGTGCTCGTCGCGGACAATAATGAGTAAAAAAAAAAAAAAGAAGAAGAAGAAGAAAAGCTAATGCATAAACATCAGTGCTGTCCGCGGTGCTGATCCCAGATCGGTGTGGCACAGAAGGCTGTGCTGCTCCGCGGTCGCTCCACCGCTGATCAATGATTGAACTGAACAAAGGCAGGAGAGGGATCAATTTCTAATAACTATCAATGCAAACAGCGCTTCCTTTCGCTTCACGTCCGCCCAAAACAAGCAAACACACCCCGGAGTACAGTAGCAAGGCATACCGCTGAAAAATAAAGCGAGAAAGGTGAGAATAGCACTAACCTGCAGCCGCCGTAGATCAAATTTCTTCCAATATTGAAACATCGATCCTACATCGGCGGCCATCTTGGGGGATATTGAGGAGATTTTTTTCAGCGGCTGCAATAAATATGTGGGCTGGATTCCCCCTCGTTAAACAACGTTTACGATCACCGGTCCCACTTTTTAAAAAAAGTAACGGAGAGACTTAGCACGAGAGTCCGCACGTATGTTTGACAAGTCTGCCAACATGTCTTTTGTTGGAGTAGGAATTAAAAAAAAAAAAAGTAGAGTTGTTCTTTTTTTCTGGAAAAGTGCCCACGTCTTAAAAAAAGAAGAAAAAGAAAAAAAAAAGAATAAGAACAAAATGTATCCGTGCCTCTGTCCCCGACATTAACTGGACAATTGCACTTGATTTCGCTTAGGCAAAGTTATCAATAGTGACGAAAAAGCCCGAGTTTGATCAATAGTGTCTGGAAAAGGAAAGGAGATGATGTGCAGATTAGTGGAGTTCTGGGAATTTAGCCAAGCCTACTTTTTTTTAGCGTGTTTATTACACGAGCACATGGGACTGACTAATTAGAGGCAGAGCTGCAAATTAGAATGGGCTACATTATCGATACGTGTAGTCCAACTATTATTAGAATGCCACTTATCAGTCCGCATGTCGCCTTCTTGTCGTGCAAATTAGAGCAAACTTGCGCATTATGAAACTCTTCCTCCACATTTAAAGGAAAATGTGCCCAAAGATGAACATTTCAATCATGTTTTTACGCTATTTTCCTAAATCACTTTCTGATGGCAGACAGTTACTGTCAAAAGTTCAATCTCACATTTGTTATTAAACATTCCACATGATCTACTACTTACAGTATTTTACCATATTTGGATTTTCTTCTGGATCAATTTCTATAGAATAGAAATGAGCCACTATGACTTGGTGGCTATTGAGTTTAATCGTGCATTCACATTAAGAGGAGCAAATTAGGACGTAAACGCGCTCACTGTAAGACTATAAAAACATAAAGATGGATTTTAGGAAATTGGCTCGTTTCCTATTACTGACAGCAGAATGCTGGGAAGAGTTAAACTGTCACAAAATCGACTGTCTAACTGACTATAGCAGTATATATAGAGTGCTCTTTGTCTACTTAAAATAACTCATTCCTCTGGTCTGGAGATGCTGCTGTACTGCTACAACACTGGAGTCAGGTGCTCCCCCTGCTGACACCACAGAGTCAGAAGGAAGGTTATGTGCGGATGGGCTTTCTTGCACAGGTAAAACCCAAATGGTTTGCACCACGTAGCTTCTCGCTCATATATCCCTTATATGAAAAATCAGTCCCAGTTAGAAAATTAAATTCTCTCGAGTCATAATCTAAGCACCTCCAGGGACGATGACATATTTCTCTGCCACAGACAAACACCTTAGGGGGAGAGAGAAGGGAAATTATTAAAAGTTTTGCTTATTGCATTTTATTTCTGGCTCTAGGGTGAGGCTAAAGTGATGGATTCATATGTAAGAAGGAAGGTAGTTATCAGAAAACCAGCATTCACAGTTGAGCTATAGAAAACACTGTGATTCTTATAACTCATTAGGATATATGAAAAACGTAATGAATACATTGAGAACCAGCAGCGGTCCCAGCTTGATGATGTTGAATCGTCTTCTGTTGTCATTTTGACATATTTAGAATGCATATATATATATATATATATATATATATATATATATATATATATATATATATATATATATATATATATATATATATATATACACACACACACACACACACACACACACACACACACACACACATATATATATATATATATATATATATATATATATATATACACACATACATATACACACATATATATATACATACATGTACACACACACACACACACACATATATATATATATATATATATATATATATATATATATACACACATACATATACACACATATATATATACATACATGTACACACACACACACACACACATATATATATATATATATATATATATATATATATATATATATATATATATATATATATATATATATATATATATATATATATATGTGATTTATTCTTATTTACATTTGAGGAGAGAAATAAATCTCAGAGACACACACTTCAACAAAGGAATGAGCACAGGTGTAGACTTCAATATCTGTGTCATTTCACCCCCACCGCAATGAAAAAACAAAACAAAACCTGAAAGTAGCAGAGGAGTTACTGAGGAAGAGAGCCACGGGAACGTCACTCAGAAAAGGAATGCCTCCCAAAAAGTGTCTGTTTTTTAACCCCCAAAATACAAGAATGAATTATAAGTTAATGCAATTCTTCAAACACAGTTATAACCACCGCATGCAAACACACATATTTAAAGACACACAGTGTTGTGGTCTCAGTCAGCAGCTCTGCAGCATCTTCTGTGACACCTTAGATACAGGCAACAGCAGATGTATCTGACAGAGCAAAACAATGATCTGATATATTGTCTCGAAAAGTTGTTTGTTTGTTTTTCTTTATTATAAAATGCTGCTGTGGGCCTTTATCGTTTTCATTCAACCTGATTAGCATAGATGATATGTACATGATCTTAAAAATGAGGGGTTGATATATCAAAATGAATGAATTTATCAGTGACATAGAGGTAGCCTGATATCAGACACCCTGACTCTCATGTCTGAAAGCGCACAAGCACAGAAGACCGTGTCTAGCTTAGCAAGGATACCACTAAATGAGAAAAGCTGAGAATGATTATTTGAAAGCAAGATGGAAAGCCGCTGAGGTCCCAGCATAGGTTGAAGTGTGAGCTGCAGCCTGATGATTGTGTTTTTCTTTACATAAATAAACTAATGCAGAAAATGCACAAATTGGAGCATGAAAGTGTAAGGAAAATAAGTGTACGATGCTCCAAATTTCAGGGGAAAGGACACCACCCCAATGTGTCCTCCCTGTGAACCCCAAGCCAACAGGAGTGAGAATGAAGCCCACCTCTGATCAAGCACACTTCACTAAGTAAGGACATAAAGTTGGTACATACCCACATTCTTAGATGAATCTTTTACGTTTTCTCTGTGCACAATCGCCTGCTCACGCTAGAGAAATTCTATCTGCCAGCAGATATAATAAATTGTTTTCAATCGCAGACATTTTCCAGTGCCGGCCAGGAACACTGTTCTGGCTCACCAGGAACATATAGAGAGAGCCCAGGCTCTGCAGGGACCCAGCTGGACTTAAATGTGGCTCCAGTTGCTGAGACTGTGTCTGTCAAGGTCCCTAAATCCAAATTCAGCCTTTTGAAAAATTGCTCAATCTTACAGCCTCAATCAGCTCTGTATATAATCTTGACCCCACGTTCACCACCATCATCAACAAAGCACTACGGGCCTCTTCCAGTAACCCCCGTCACCTCATTCAAATTAATACATTCTTCTGTAAAAGCTTAATCTAAAAAGAAATCCACAGTTACTTAAAATGAGGACTGTGTGCACAGATGGGAACAATAAAATCATAGCTTTGATGAGGTCGCTGAATGAGGCATTTCTTTGAAAATGCTGACAGTATATTTAATAAAGTGTCAGGTTTTTTGATGAATGATAGCAGCTTCTCCGAGCTTGTTTGGTGATTTTATTACGGATTAAAAGCTCCACCTAAGTCTCAGTCGGAAGAGGAGAGTGTCTCATGCACGTTTCTGCAGCTACTCTGATAATAATTCATTGGAGATTCATTTTAGATGAATCGAACATTTATCAGTGTGATCAGAATACCTATATGTTAACAGTGTTTTACCATTTATATAGAGAGATGAAAAACAGAAAGATGGCCCGTGCACGCTGCTGAGAACCTTCGGCTGTGCTCAGCAGAAGCAAGGTTAAGGGTTATAACTGTAGCCTGTTTTATTTAAATACGCATTTAACCATTTTCTTAACCCCTCACCCTATCCTATACAATGCCTATCCTAGCCGTCACTGGTTGAGAATCATGGTGCTCACTGAATAGGGTTTCCATCACAGGGCTAACATCCACACCCATGGCCAGTCTTAGAATCACCAGTCCAGCAAACGTACATATCGTTGGACGTTCAAATGCTCATCTCTAAAATGCAGTGATACTGACTCCTTTCAGGGCAATGCAGTGGTGTAGTAGTTAATGCTGTTGCCTAATGTCATTTTCTGGTCTAAAATCTGTGTGATATACCTAAATTACATATAGTGCATGAATGAATCCTGGCATAAATGTGTGTATGAAGAGCTTTGAGTGGTCAGTAAGATTTTTTTTAAAGTGCTATATAAATTCCAGTCCATTTCTTTGCCAGGTTGCGGCCTTTGTAAAATAATAGGTGATTATGAGCCAATTATTAAAGAAAAAATAATTCTATTCAATTCAGGTTTGTTTATAATGTACCAATTCTCAACAATTACCTTCTTAAGATCTTATAATTTTAGAGGGAAAACAATTAGACTGTGAGCTAACACTTGGCGACAGTGAAAAGGAAAAACTCCCTTTTAACAGGAAGAGGCTCAGGGAGGGGCAGACATCTCCAAAAGCAGTTTTGGGATGAGGGAAGAGAAGAGAAAGGAGAGCAGAAAGAAAAGAAAGAAAGAAATGTAGTTGCATGCAGTAAAATAAACAAGTGTTAAATACAGCCCATTATTCATAACTGACTTATTAACTGTGCTAACTTGGTATAAGAGCTAACACTTGGACTAAATCATAACTTTACAGCTACATTTTAGTTGCAACCTTCCGCTGGCATTCTCATGAAAGCGAACAACATTGTTAATACCTGGGAGTTCTTTTTTTAATGTTGTTATTTGAGATTATCATACGAAGTATATGAGTTCACACAATGCATCTGCACTATATTAAATGTGCAATTTACCTCAGTTGGGTGATTAGCAACCACACAAAGGTTTGATGATTTATTCATTGGAAAATGTGATATTATCCTAAAATGTCCATGAATAGAAATTATATCAACATAATTAAATACCCTATTTGAGGCACTTTGATTGCAGATAAAACTTTTGAAACACCAGAACACTAAAGGTTTTGAAATTGCGTGAGACAACAAAAGTAAACAGATTCAGTGTTGCTGAAAATGATGCAATGTCCCAGTCCCATCACTCGCCTAAGGCCAAAATCGCTAAACCCTCACAGACGTCGTGGGTGTCTGCTCTGAATTTATTACAGGTTCAGAATGGTGCAAAAAGCAGGAAGAGGACAGCACTGTGCCATTTGAGCCACAATTACAATAACTTATTAATAAATAAATAATAATTCCTGTTTGTGACATTAGACATTTTAACAAAAGTCAGGAAAACCAGGAAAAACACTGTCCAGCTGTTTAGCTGGATACAAACAAGTGTGCCATAAATAAACACACAGTGAGCAGTCAGATGCTGTCACTTCCATCCATGATTGGTTATTGTAGATTTTATCTGGGGACAATTTTACTATAAAATGTATGGAGACACCCTAAGAAAGCTCTTAAATGCTCCAGAAACTGGTCCAAAATGCCTTCTATACTAGTTCAGCCTGGATGCTGAATGTTGTGGGTTGCTAGCACTATCTACTGGACAAACTGGGTAAATGACTGGTCAAAGAAATAAAAGAGGAGTCTTTGTAAATTAGTAAAAGGTGACACATTTGTCTCTATTTTCACAGCAAAGCTAGTAATATAAATAATAGATAGTTTTCATCAAATATGAAAAATAAAAGATACGTAATGAACAATAAAAGGGGATTAAAAAAAGAGCAGAATATACAAATGTGATTGATTAGGGATGGAAGAGCTCAGCGTCAGAGTCAAATCAAATCAAATGGGTAAAGATGGAAGCTAAATGATTTTTCATTATGAATTCAGAAATACCAAAGAGGTGGTGTTGTGGTGAGTTCTAAGTTGTGGGACCAGAGCACCAGGAAGCAGTTTTCCAAGCTCAGTATGAACTTGAGGAGTTTGCAGACATACTCAAAGGCCCGAGTCTGACGTGATCCAGAGCACCGGTGTATCTCAGAAGCAAACTGCCAACATAAAATCCGCTTAAGCTGCTGTCAGTTAGCGCTGAAACTTCACCTTTACACCGCTGTGTTTTGCAGTATGGTGTGTTAAGTGTGTCAACTACCTTGTTAATTATCTAATGAAGCTCAGTCTCACTGCTGGATGTCCAGCACTGCCGCAGGACAGAAACTGAACACTGCTTTGAAAAAACACATGATATGAACAAGGTTGCCTATTTTCCACAGCATGACATACTGTTTATGATCAACTCTTATTGGGGCTCAGAAAGCTTCAGCTAACAGTTCTGTTTATTGTGCTACCAAGAAATGGCTCCAGTCAGAGGTTGTCCCTCAGTCTCTGTGGAGCAGTAACAGGACAGCTGGATGATGGATCCCATCAAGTGCAACTGTCAGTCACAAACACAACTGTCCTTCCCGAGCCAGAGCTATGTCCTGTTGTTATTCTGGGGGCTCAGTAATGGGGTATGTGTGTTTGGCTATTATCCCTAAATCTCATGAACTCAGACAATGGTGGCAGTGAGAGAATAGACCTCTTTACCTGTGTCTCTGCCTAAACAAGGCATGGAGTATTTATAGCCCATAAGTGTGCGCCATTATAGATGGGAGAGGGGTGAGTATATCAGCCCCTTGTTTTGGGGGCTGCTCCATCATAAAGCAGCAAGGATACTGCTTGGTCCAAATCCAGCTAACACTGAAACATGGTGAGTGGATACAGATCTCATTGTTATTGTCTTTAACATTGTTTAAAATAAGCACCAGACTGTGAGGAGACAGTCTGTTTCTGCTGTGTGATTAATGTGTTTACTGTCGATATCTGTATAACAGTCCGTCAAAGTCTGCTCTTTTCAAACAACAGATAACGCACCAATGTACTCCATGTCAATATGTTGTGAGGCCTTTTTTTCCTTTAAATAATCAATCGGACAATGCTCCCGTTGTCCTATTGATGAGATATTTGTATACTCGACTTGAAGACATTTTCATCAAAATGACAACAAATTAACTGTCTCGGAGAGGAGAAGGAGGAGGCGGTAAGGAAAGTCTTGACCTTAAAAAAAAAATTTTTACTTGCAACTTTTTCCTCCGTGTTTGCAATAAAATGGAGCAATGACATTTAAAACACACACAACATTTAAGGAGAGGAAATGGGAGGGATGAAGAGGAGAGAGGTGAGAGAAAGGCAGCAAAAAAACAGAAAAGAGACTTAGAAGAGCAGCCAACCGGGTTGGAAAGAGCAAAACAAAGGGAGTGCGGAGCAGACAGCAGAGAAACACGAGCAACAGGTGCAGGCTATGAAGAGGTCAGTGGTTATTCGCGTAATATTTGGCCCAATAAAGTTTCCGCTGGTCCAACAGTGATGTGCATTGGGCAACAGCAAGAAATAGCAAACTCTGCCTCATTGCCCACGAGTACATGAATCCTCTTAAAACAAAATAAATAATTAAATAAATGTATCTGAGTGCCAGAGGTCCCTTCCATGAGATATACAAGAGCTAATCCACAACAAGGGTTAGACAGCAGCTGTCGAGAGGACCCTGAATCCGAGCAACATGATGTCACTGCGCTGCATCCCCCTTACAGTGTTTTTCACAGTTCCTTGGCAGTCATGTAAATAGCTCAACATAATCCTTGCCTCTGAGGGATTTCTGATCAAACAGGGCTCAGTGTACTCTCCTGTCATCACATACACCCTATAGAATAATCCCTCATGTGATCCTGGGACTATGAGAGTGCAGGCAGTGGACCACACCCTCCCTAGGCTTACCCTGTGTGCTCCCAAAACTGGAGGCTCGAATAAATATTTCCATAACAAACTGACAGTGTTTGTAATCCTCACTAATGAAATGTGTGCCCCCCAGTATAAACCTTTCCTCTTGTGCAATAGATGCATACCCCCCCACTAAGACACACGCACTTAGTGAGAGTGAGCTGATCGTCGGCTCATTACCACGTGTGACAGTAAAACCGATAATGAGTAAGGCTGTACGGAAGAGCCAGGTGATGATCGTGTGTCATTGCTATTGGATCTAATTAAGAGTGTCATCGTTAAACCCCCCACAGGCACCCAAGAAAGCAAAGAAGAGAGCGGAGGGAGCCAGCTCCAATGTGTTCTCCATGTTCGAACAGGCCCAGATCCAGGAGTTCAAAGAAGTCGGTACTCTGCCAAAGGCTTTCTTTCACATTGAATTTGAGCAGTTTACTCACTGCGATGTCTGCTCACTCTGTATACTCCCGCAGGCGTTCACTATCATGGACCAAAACAGAGATGGCTTCATTGACAAGAACGACCTCAGGGACACCTTTGCAGCTTTAGGTAAACTCACTGTGTGTCACGTTCCTGTTGTGATGGTTTCACATGAATACATTACACAAGTCCAGCAAAAAACAAAAGAAACCTTGGGCATTCTCGGGTTCCAGCTTCTCACATGTAAGAATTTCATTGTCTCAGCAAGTAGAACTCACCTTGAGTTCTGGGATGTTTAATTGCCATTTTTAAAATACCGTCTGAACAAACAGATAAGTGATAAATTGAGCTGTAGTAGTCATGAGTTTAATCATTAAATGGCCTGTATTTATATAGCGCTTTTACTAGTCCCTAAGGACCCCAAAGCGCTTTACATATCCAGTCATCCACCCATTCACACACACATTCACACACTGGTGATGGCAAGCTACATTGTAGCCACAGCCACCCTGGGGCGCACTGACAGAGGCGAGGCTGCCGGACACTGGCGCCACCGGGCCCTCTGACCACCACCAGTAGGCAACGGGTGAAGTGTCTTGCCCAAGGACACAACGACCGAGACTGTCCGAGCCGGGGCTCGAACCGGCAACCTTCCGATTACAAGGCGAACTCCTAACTCTTGAGCCACGATCGCCCCACATTAGCTGACTTTTTCCCCCAACCTAAGACTTATTAATATTATACATAAACAAGCAAACCTATTAAACATATTACAACACAAACTAAACAAGAAAAGCACAGCAAACAAACATGATCAAATTTACATTAAAAAGAATATTTGTATCTTTTCAAATAACACATGGTTCACAACAAACTCCCGGTCTTCCACATATTTCAAAGAGTCTCAAAACCTTTCCAAGTTTTTTTTATTTTAATACATATGTTTTCCTTCCTAGGGTTTACTGTCAACATATTTACTGCATACCTGGAAATATCTCCAACTGTTTCTACTAAATGTATTAAACCTGCAACTGAGTCATTTTGCAATAAACAATATTATGTCCTCTGGATATAATGATAGCTATTTCCTGAGCTAGTTATTCTCGACGTTTGTTGTGTGATTTATTCCATTTTCCATTTCTATTCCAATACTTTGATTAAATAGAGTCATTCAAAAGAGTTTTATCAAAAGCCATACCTCATTTTTCTTTATTATTGTTCATTTAGGTTTTATTTTGTATAAGAAGAACCTTGACTTACTGCAACAAATCTGTTCTAGTCTTTATCGACCTGGGATTCAATTTTGTTTAATATTTTTGGAAAATGTTGTGTATTATATTGAGTACTATCCATCAAGCTTGCTGACTTCATGTTCTACATTTGTTTAAATGTTCCAGTGGTTTTAGAATATATTTAAAGGACCAAGTGTTGAATGTGCCTTGAAAAAAATCTCAATAGATTTTTTTTTAATACAAAGCTGGAAAACTGTTGTTATTCCAAATTTCCAGCAACTGCATCCCCTTCCAATTCCTTCTTTGGTCATTTTGGGCTGCATGGCATGGTCAACCCATCTAATAGTTCCGTTGAGCTTTTGTGGATTTGTTTTAATCTCTTTATTGGACTATTTTCAATAAATAATATATCAGTTTAAAAAAATGAGCATTAATTGCAACCTCTGTTTCACCATATATTCCATGTTTTTCAGGCCGTTTAAATGTCAAACAAGAAGAGATTGATGACATGCTGAAGGAGGCACCAGGGCCCATTAATTTCACTGTCTTTCTCACCATGTTTGGAGAGAAACTAAAAGGTAAACGAAGATGCCGTTATATGACGTTCAAAAAATGAAATCATTTTTCTTCAATGCAGAACTGCCACTTTTCATCTACAGGTGCTGACCCAGAGGAGACTATCCTTAATGCTTTTAAAGTCTTTGACCCTGAGGGAAAAGGAACACTAAAGAAAGAGTTGTGAGTAATAGTCTGGTTCTTAAGCGACTCGTGACATTTGCGTCTCGTTTGCTCATCATTGCTGCTCGTCTCCACAGTGTGACAGAGATGCTGACGACCCAGGCTGACAGATTCTCTGCTGAAGAGGTTAGTGCTCCACCTCTGACGATGTAACAGATAGTTGAGCCTTGAGTTTTTATAAATGCAGATACGCTCTGTAACCTTTCTTTTTTACTTCGTACCCAAAGATGGAGCAGATGTTTCAGGCATTCCCTCCAGATGTAGCAGGGAACCTGGACTACAATAACCTCGTCCATGTCATCACACACGGTGAAGAGAAAGACCAGGAATAATCACATCCTCCCTCACTGGGTCGTATTTGTGCTGAGATATGATCACATATGACAGCAAAAACAGAAAGCAAAACGTAAATAACTTCAGCTTCAGTTTTTGAATATGCACATGGATCAATGTGTTCATTCATTCATTCATGATTATAACATGTATGTATATTATTTGAATATATATGAGTAATCTCTTCAAAGGTGAAATTAAGAGTTTGACCTCGGATGTTTTTGACAAATCAATAAAGAAAGATTCAACCTCACAGAGATGCATTGAAGAAGCGAATCTCAGTGTATTTCATCTTCCATAAGTAGTGATATTTAATTATCTGTATATAGTGATTTTATTTCAGTGCTCACTGTTGATCAGTAGAAGAACACTGGAACCCAGAAGCTCCAAGTCCCATTTGTTCAATTTTGCCTTAAAGAGTACTTTAAGTGTATGAATATAAGGGAAAGGATTGCTAGGTAGACAGTGTGTCCTTTAAAGGCTCTATGTGGCTACTCCACCATAGCTCAGCTTCTGTTAATGGTAAAGCTAATCTGTAATTACACTTACTGTATACCCCAGTATCATTTACTGTACTTATGTATCTCTTTATTTTACATGTAAATCAATTTCTTGATTGTCTAGAAATTGGTGCATCTCTAAGGGTTTTATTGGTTAACTGATATTCAAATTGAAGCAAAAGTGTTCATCATACTGAATTATTTCCTAATCAGATAACACAGAACAGGAACTGCGTATAATTAATATCCGGTATGGTGAAAAAAAACTAATTTCATTATACTTTACTAGGGAAATGGAAAATAAGTGGAGTAATTTATTGAAACGAGATCAAACATACATGGAAATACACTATATAAGCCAAAAGTTTTGAAATTTCTAATGAACTTCAAAGTCAATATTTGATATCAATACTTTTATTCTTCACAACAGGCTGAACTTTTTTAGGGATGTTTTCTTAGCATTTCTTTAAGCAGTCTTCAGGAATAGTTCTGCAGGCTTTTTGAAGGACAATCAAAACTCTTCTTTGGATGTTGGCTGCCTGTTATTCTGGTTTCTGTCGAGATGATCCCACACTGCTTCGATAATGTTGAGGACTTGGCGACTGAGGAGGCCAAACCATAGTGTGTGTTTTTCTATCCAGATATACTTTGTACTGTGTTGGCAGTGTGTTTGGTATAATTTTCATGTTCTCCAAACGACATGACGTTCAGGTATTGTGTCAGGTGGCTATACCAAAGTGGCTCAACGTGTTATGTGTAGAAACAACACTGATTCATTTATTGAGTTAGGGCCCTTTTGTGGGTTAAGTAGCTTACAAAGCACGTAAATTTAAAAAAAATATCCCTCTGAAAATTGTCAGGTACAAGGACTGGACTGAAAATGAGTGAAAAATCAACAAATATCCAAAGAAAAAACATTAAAGGGCTTCAGAAGGTCTGAAGCTGTCCCCATCCAGCACAGTAGGGGGCAGTAGTGTAGCAGCTACCAGCACAAGCCGCTGGCTTAGCAGTACAAGGTGAGGCAAAGGAAAAACAGAAACGGGACACCGTCGCTAGCAACCGTTTGTGTTGGTTGACGCTTATTTTTATAGTCCCCGTCCCTTTTTTTTTTAACAAAACGAAACAATTGATGTTGGCATTTTTAAAATCGCGATCTTTAAGTAGCGTATTAGGCTGTCAAAAGTGTCGGCTAGTGGCTAAACGGTATCAGGGTCGCGGCAACATCTTCTACCCTCAGCCGGAAAATAGACGAAGCTAACATAAGCAAGCTAATGCTAGGATAGCTAGCGGGCTAGCTTTCACAAGTGTGTCAACGCGAAGACCTAGATTTGACTGGAGCGATTTTTTCGTAACACCGACGCTTGCAATGGCTGATGTTGACAAGCTCAACATAGATAGTATCATCCAGCGGCTTTTAGAAGGTAAGTAAATACAAAAATTTCCACGAAACACTTGTTTTATTATTTAAATGTTATGGTAAATGCTAATAGTCGATAGCTAGCTTTAGCTCGTGTTCATCTTGCTGCAATAACTAGTAACAATAATCAGAAATATTTGCAAGATAACGTAATATTTTAATTAATGTTGGCTACCACCTTTATGTAATACGTCTCTTGACTCAGAATATTTGTGTGTCTGAAGGGTGTGAAACGACATGTCACGTACACTGTGTTCTCATACACAAACACCGCGAATTCCGTCACGGCATATGGCTTCTACACTCACCGTTTGTCCCAATTGGCGTCCGGGCAGAGATGCCATGCCCGGGTTAGTTGGAATAGTGTTTAGGTGTTATTCTTACTGATTTTTGTCTTCTTATTCCAGTCAGAGGAGCAAAACCTGGCAAGAATGTTCAGCTGCAGGAGAACGAGATTCGTGGATTATGCCTCAAGTCCAGGGAGATCTTCCTCAGTCAACCCATTCTCCTGGAGCTGGAGGCCCCCCTCAAGATTTGTGGTAAGAAAAGCTATGCACTTACTTACCAGAAAGATTGACTCAGCAATTGACTGATAGTATGTACTGACGTATGATAAGTGGTGTATGACTCAATAGCAATGTGTATAATTCAGCTTGGTATTTGCCCTGCAGGTGACATCCATGGGCAATACTATGACCTGCTAAGGCTGTTTGAGTATGGGGGCTTCCCTCCTGAGAGCAACTACCTGTTTCTGGGGGACTACGTGGACAGGGGGAAGCAGTCACTGGAGACCATCTGTCTTCTACTGGCCTACAAAATCAAATACCCAGAAAACTTCTTCCTGCTGAGGGGAAACCATGAGTGTGCTTCAATCAACAGAATATATGGTTTTTATGATGAGTGTGAGTATTGTTGAATGACTAGAAATGTCCAACCTGGGGCCTCTTGTGTCCATTAAGGGTACCTGTCAGACTCTCTGTTGCGTTATCTTTTGCTGGTTAAACTGTTTGGAGGAAGTTGTTGGTATGAGATAATGGAAAAAAAATGAAGTATAATTTCTTGTCTTACTGTGTTAGGTAAAAGAAGGTACAACATCAAACTCTGGAAGACCTTCACAGATTGTTTTAACTGCCTCCCAATTGCCGCCATTGTTGATGAGAAGATCTTTTGCTGCCATGGCGGTGGGTTATAATGCGCAGAATGAATGTTTTGGCACAAAACCCTACTATCAACTCTAAAGTGTTTTGGTTGTATGCATGATGTTAGAAGTAGTGTACATTTGATATCAGCGTTTATTATTTGTCCTTGAGAAACGCTGTTTTTGCAGTTTGTTACCTGACATGGAGCTCACCCAGTTCCAATCGGTGCTGACCTCAGTATCAGTGTGTTTATTTGTACTTTTACTTTACTGTTCCATTTAGGACTGTCCCCTGACCTTCAGTCCATGGAGCAGATCAGACGCATCATGCGTCCCACTGACGTGCCTGACCAGGGTCTGCTGTGCGATTTACTTTGGTCTGATCCAGACAAGGATGTGTTGGGCTGGGGGGAGAACGACAGGGGTGTGTCATTTACCTTTGGCTCAGAGGTGGTAGCCAAGTTCCTGCACAAGCATGACCTGGACCTGATCTGTCGTGCCCATCAGGTAATCACCTCCGTCATCACAAATAGAAACGTCACTGTGGGAGGTGGCCGTGTACTGGCCAGAGGCAAGATACACTTGGTACAGGACATGATATACTAGCACACGTGGTGTGTGTAGTGGACAGTGGGTTTTGACCGGTTTGGCTTGCGTTTGCATCAAAGTAAAATTATTTGCGCATTTCCAGAGGTTGTTACGTGTTCAACTAAAGCTTTACTTTTAAAAAAATATCTAGAGACTTAAAGAATATGGAGAGAAATTGATGTTAGAATAGTCACAAATTACTTTAATGCTGCCACTTAATGCCAGTGCAAAGACAAGAGAGCTCAGCTTTCAATGCAGTCTTGTGTAATTTTGTGGAAAAGATGTTTGTCAGAATAGACAGTAGCTTGTAGTAGTAGAATATAATGTGTAGCTTATTAATGTAAAAATAGAGTTTGGTCAGTATGACAACTAATAAGGAAAAACACTGTTGAGGCATGTTGAGTCTGCAATTAAGACAAGTGATTGTGAACGTAAATACACAAGTTTTACTTGAAACTCCTGACCAGAGGCCAGGCTAGACTTTAATAGTGACCAGTAAACCTTTGCCACTAATGTACTTGATGATGTAGCTGCTGATAGACGTATCAAGATGAATTGTGAAGTGTATAGTGTCTAATCAGATTTATCTGTGTGCTGCAAAACTGATAGGCTGGTGTTTCGCGGTACTTTGTGCAGCTCTCTGTGCTTTGTCATAAGCCTCTCCTACCAGACAAGCGCAGACAGATGCAGCACACCCTTCATTTGCTCCACAAACATAAAATTGAATCAGTCTGCACCGTTAGCCTTTGGCCAAAAGCTGTTATCAACATTCAGTATGGCTAGTCATCGACTGATTGCATTGTTATCTACCACAAGTGAGCAGCCTACATTGTCAAGAGAGTAACGGCAAGCTCAGAATAAAGTAGTTACTGCTGGTAACTCCGGTTCTGCAGGTACATGTTTTATTGCCAGAGTTTTTGATCGGTTTGTCTTTGATGGGTTGCCTTCCAGTGTCTGCAGGTGTTGCCAAAGTGTTGAATAACAACTTTTCCTGCAGAATTTCTGGGCTTAAAACCATCTAAGGGAACATGCATGTGCATTTGTAGAAGTGCCACTATTAAGGAGGTGCAGAAATCTAGTTTCCTCTCAAACCAATTAGATACATAAAGGTTATTTTGGAGTGGTAGGCCAGTAAGGCCTAATAATAGATGCCTTTAACAATAAATGGAATCTTTTTTGTTATTTGTTGGAGTGCTTGAGTTAAAGCTTCAAGTCTTCATTTCACTTACACCCTGCTGGTTTTGATTTTAAACTCCACTCAGACTCCACTTACAAACCTGACAATATGTTTTGAGTTTTTATATTGAGTTAAAGATCCTGTGAACCATAACCCATTAGGTTAGACTGCTAGACTGCGCTTTAGATCTGACCACCTTCATGTCTACTTGCATGATTTAGTTGAGGCTACTCCTAGTTTATGTATTTTGAAAATGTGTAAACATGTCATTCCAATTTGTATTTTCTCACTGGCAGGTTGTCGAGGATGGCTATGAATTTTTCGCAAAGAGGCAGCTCGTCACTTTGTTTTCAGCGCCTAACTATTGTGGGGAGTTTGACAATGCTGGTGCCATGATGAGCGTGGATGAGACTCTCATGTGCTCTTTTCAGGTACAGTACCTTTTGTTTATTTTAAGCATTGCGTTTTCGTGGCAGTGATCTAATCTAAGCTATTTGTACAGACGGTGTACAGCTATTCATTAAATGTTTTCAACCTGGTATAGATTTTGAAACCAGCTGAGAAGAAGAAGCCCAACGGCAGCCGTCCTGTGACTCCCCCCCGCAGCATGGTCACCAAGCAAGCCAAGAAATGAAGGGGTGGCCAGACTCTGACTTCTTTGTTCTGCTCTGTTCTTCTGCATTTGAGGGATTGATTATCCTTCATGCTGCCAATACTGAAAAGATATTCACTCCTTTTCGATGAAAGCAAAATATTTTTGTTGTTTTGTCCACAGGGGTAAATTGATATGTCACCATGAAAACCTCAGGTGTTTTGCACTCCCATTTTGCAGCTAGTCTTTGCCACATATGACTGTTCAATCAGGAAAAATGTAACAATATGGCTACTTATGCACAGGAATGCCTTGTTTGAAGCTGTGCACAATTTTTTTCCAGTTTCGTTCATGTCATATTCCTTTATCATTGTTTTTTTTTCCCCCCCCCCCCACTGTCAATAATTAATGTTATTAATGGCTATACAACTATGGAGAAAGTCACAAACACCTGTTTACTTCTGTAAACTTTATATTGTGTTCATTTAACCGTCAGTGTCTTAGAACGCTGACTGTACACTGCATCACATTTTTAAACAAGTCGTGCTAAATTAAACAAAGATGCACTCTTGTAATGTCTAAATCTTTCTAATAAACATTTGAGTGTATTTTAGGGGGAAATTTTCTGTCTGAGTGTATTTATTCCAAAGAAATTACAGCTTTTTAAAAAACAACAGTTGTAAACGAAAATACTTAACCATCTTGCTCAAGAACATCTTATAATTAAGGGTAGTTTCCATCCAGGGATACCCACAAGGGGGAGATAGAACATACTGCAAACTACGTTGCATCTAGGGAAATGGTAAATAATCCCAGATGTGAGCAGTCTTGTATATGTACAGGGTAGCAAATTCATGAATAAAAAGTCTTAATGTCTTTATTTGCGTTCTTATTTATTTATTTTAATGTAATATATTCTTAGCTATTTCCATGTGTTATAATTGTTCAGAAAAAGGCCATGTAAATGTATTTTTGTCCTTAAAATGTGTATCTACGCGTAAAACCTGCCTACTACTGGAGTTTTATGGCCTTTTTATACAGTAAAAGCTGACTGAATATAACATTTCCATATCAGGAAGTGTACGTTGCGTAACGATGTCTGACGTCAGAGCAGTCACAAGACCGGGTTCGTGGAGCAGAGTGTGTTGAGACCGCAGGGCTGTAGGTCCACATTTTGTGTTATGTAGCGTCTCCGAGGCAGAAGTGGCGCCATGGCCGCCGAGAATCAACGCTTACAGGGTTTCTGGAGGAGAACGGGCGACGTTTTTCCTTAACTTTCTCCTAGTTATCACAGCGGAAGAATAAAGCACTCGGAGGCTGTGGTCATATCAGCGGGAGGCATTGTCTGGGCGTGCGTGGCGGCTGTTGTCTGTCTGGGTAGCTCAGCCGCACATCTCCAGCCTCGTTAGCAAACTAGCAAGTCAATATAATAGTGTGCTCGCGTCGACGCTGAGCTAGCAGGACTGCTAGCTTGGCCGGTTTTTTTGGTGGGAGCTGGTGTCGTAGGTGATGTTGTCCGTGCTGTCGTACGGTAGACTGGTTGCCAGAGCTGTCATCGGCGGACTTTCTCAGACAGACAGCCGTGACTACAGTCTGGTGACAGCGAGCTGCGGTTTTGGAAAGGATTTCCGCAGAGGGATCCTGAAGAAAGGGATGTGCTATGGGGACGACGCGTGTTTCATTGCCCGACACAGATCTGCCGATGTTTTGGGTGAGTATCCCATGTCTGTTTGCTGATGAAACCTTAACCAAACAATAAGACATTGCTCCGTGTACACTGAGTAAGACGTGACTGACAGGTCAGGGGTCAGCCCCTCCGTGGGTTGCACGTGTTGTTGTTTTTTTTTGGGGGGGGTTTCAGAATGAAACTGATCAGAAGGCTCAATGTCAATGCCTTCTGAGTGTTAAATTTGTGCGTGTATTTTTCAGACTTTTGTGCTTGTTGCATCTTCTTTGTACGCTTGAACTTTTAGTGGGTTCATATTGCGTGCAGCATTCATTCATGACATAAAGAATATCTTAAGCAGCCAAAACCGATACTTTAAAACCTGCTGATGAAAAAGACTCTTAAGCACGGAAGCCTTGATCCCGTGTAAACCTATTATTGAAGACCTTAGCAGCTTTTATGCATATCTAACGACTGTCTGGGTATTTCTAAATGATTGCTATTGATTACTGTGATATTTTCGCAAAGTTGTTGTTTTTCGGCACATCAGTTGGACTGTGTGTCTGACTTGAGGAGGCCTGTTTCTTAGCGGTGGCACAGGGTGGTGAGACTCCTCCATGTATGGTCAGTGGAGCAGATGTCTGCGCCCTGGGAGTAACAAGACTAGAGTTTCCTTCCTAGGAAAACCTTGCACCTAGCTAAGTGCTCCTTTGGGGACAAAAGCTCTTAGTGAAACTCAAATAAGCAGGCCATGTTTCTGTAAAAAGGTTAATGAAGGTTTCCCTTATGGATTTAATGCATTTAACTGAGGGGACAGATTTTAAGGTGGGTTAAATTACAACAAACATAAAGCGGGACGGTAATGTGGAGCTACTTGAAGCAACTTTCTGAAGTCGTTAGATGAGCAGAGACTCTACCAATCAGTATGAGAAATGCTTGAATTGAGTAATGGGACATTTGAAAGCTTTGTACATTTTGTCATTTTTGCGTCTTTTTCCATCTTGCTGGGAGTGATTGTTGTTGTTCGTCATGCAGCTGCAAGGCATTGTCCTCCAGGCTTACTTGTGGAATGTTAAAAATCATATCTGGTGCTAGTTTAATCCTCAATGTTCTTAACTGAAACATGGAGTTCCAGTTTGCAGATTTCTTTCAGTTTTGTTTTTAAACATTGTACATATTACACAATTAATGGTTATGAGGAAAGATTTTTTTTTTTAATGTAATAAGGGATTAATCATTATTTCCCATAATGAAATCAACTCCTTTTAGGTGTGGCGGATGGTGTAGGTGGTTGGAGAGACTATGGCGTGGACCCGTCACAGTTTTCGGGTACACTGATGAAGACATGTGAGAGGTTAGTGAAGGAAGGACGCTTTGTACCCAGCAACCCGGTGGGAGTCCTCACAACCAGCTACTATGAGCTACTGCAGAACAAAGTGCCACTACTGGGTGAGTGCAGCCACTGTAAACAGTTTTTCCCAAAAGCGTAGAACCATATTCAGCTTGTAACAGTTTATTTATATATATTTTTATTATCTGTCAAATCATGAGCTTAAATGGGCTACAACCATAAAATTTGGCACAGTCGATGGAAATGATGGGCAAATGCTTTCCAAGTAATGTGATCCCAGGCGGCTAGATGGTATCAAGGTGATTACAGCACAACAAATTCAATATAAGAAAAGCCACATCTCCTGCACTGTAAGTCTGATTGCCTTGAAATCTGACACTGAACTGCAGCTAGAAACAATGTGCAGACGCTCTCTAAAAATAACCTTCAGCAGGCCCAACTGGTGATCTATGATTAACAGTTCAAAATGGTGAAAAAGACCACTGCTCCCACATCGAGTCTTTGAAAGACTCGCATCTTAAGTATTAGGGTGGTGCAATTGTACATATTGATTTGGTTTGCAATAGACGTCATTACTTCACAGAAGAAACAGACAACAAGTGACATAATACAAACTGGTACAAAATGTTCTCTGGGTGATGAAAAACATCCACAAATTCTTGTGCTTTACAAAAAAATATCTCTTGGATCTTAAAGGCCTGGTTGGCAGGATTTTATTTTTATTTTTCTAAAGCAAATTTTAAAAGTGTGAAATTGAATCAAGTGACATGTACTTTTTGAAAATTGACTATAAAAATCCGATTTGGTTTATAACAGTCTGGGATTGAGGTCCAAACCTAATTCTGCTGTTAGAGGAAAAGATTGCTCTGAAATAATGGTGGCCATTATTAAAAGCCTCAAAGGCCATGGCTTAATAGGAAATAGTCCATAATTCATTAACTTCATCAGATCATTTCATATCTTGAGGCCATTTCTGGAAATGGGTCAACCAAAGTGAGGGTGCCACATAGACGAGAGATATTTACCTTGAGAGCTGGTAGTCGAAGAGGTCAAAACACTGAACATCTGCTGACTTCAAATCTGAGTCGCGTCTACAACTTAAGGTGCCCATTTGACGATAAAGGCCACCAAAGCTTTTTTTGTTTTCAATCATTAAAATTTGTACAAATTTTGAACACAGCGTTGTGGGTTTACTGAAAATTGTCAAGAAACAACAACAAGTCTTTGCAGACAGCTGCTGTGGACAAATCTTTATGCTCCATCTCTGGTACATACTTGCACTGTGTAGGGCAGTAGATTTAAAGCATTGCTGTGTAGAGGCAATAAACAGGAGGCTTTCCATGGAGTTCAGCTTTCTTGGGCTGGGCTGTGTTTACATCTGTTTTGTTTAATGGTAGCTGGCTAGAGATTTTTGCATCATGAGTAATAGAACAGCCAGCTCACATTCGAAAGTCCAAGGGACGTCACTAGGCCCAACCTGCTCCATGCACTTCACTTCCACCGGTCCCTTTCCTGCTCTGCGCCGCTTCCCGACGACAGAACGTGTACAAACACGTAACATCAGTGAACAAATGTGTTTGGAACAGATCTGTCTCGGCGCGTGTCAGTACTTTTCCATTCCGTTATCACATGTGCACCAGGGGAAACAACGCTGTATTGTGTTGCTTTTTTATGGCAGAAGGAATGTTCTTGAGGCCGGTAGCGTGAGTAATTTGTACTGCTGGAGACACGAAAGGGAGTGAGTCAGAGTGCGTGAGGGGGTTTTGAAGGTTGATCCCCCCAAAGAGCATATTTTGGTGGGCCAGATGACTCACCAGCAGGGTGTGATCACACGCTGTCCGCCTCTTCCACTAGCTCGTGTTTCCTCCTTTCATCACAGAAGGACAAATTTAAAAAAAATCTTTTCTCATTGTTAAGTTTGTGCTTTTAAGTTGACCTCATTTGTCTTTCTCCCAGTTTCACTTGGAAGTTGTGTAAAACTAAAAGGAAAGTAAGAGAAAGTGTTGCTTTTTTGTTTTTTAAAGAAATGTATGTATTAAAGTCTGTACTCCCTAATGACTGTCCTTCCTGCTGTTATAGATGATTTATTTACATGTGACAATAGTAGAAGCACAGGTATTAAAAATAATCAATAAATGGTTTCCAGCGCAAACCTTTTTCAGTTCCAGTGGGCCAGTGCTGTGCATGCTGGCTTATTGTCACACTTTCACGCCATACTGGAAAAGAACTCAGGCGTTGTTAATTGTTATTGTTATTAGCAACCACAGTACTTGTCCTACAACTCGGCCTCCTCTGAAAAGGGCAAAACGATGCAAATGCAAATGTTCGGTCAGTTTATTCTAATCAGAAATCAGATGGACACACGAACAAACCTTACGTCTGGTAAACTAACAGACATGCAGACACCGAAGCACTGTGCCGCTTGATCTAAATCTGTGTGACCTTTCACACTGTTTTCAGCTTAACCGGGTGTGTTGTCTCCTGTTTTTTAAAATGTGCCTTGAGAATGTTTTTTTTATCAGTTAGCCGCTTGATGAAGCGAAGATCTGTTGACCCCGTTTCCACATATAGCCTCTGCAGCGGCTGATGTTGATGTGTATTTTCAGAATGCTGAGTGCTGTGATCATTGTTTTCCTAGTCCTAAAATCTATTTAGTCTTCCTTCTACCTCCATACATCTTGCTGGTATTGTGGTTCTGTGTTTACGAGTAAAGTCGTGCTATACATTTGTGTTTTTATAAAAATAAGTCAGGCATCTTTACATGACGACTAACTGGCTTCCTGCTAACTTCTGAGTACAGACTCATAAGTTAGTTGTCCTGTCTTGTCTGCAGCACCAGTGAGGACAGCTCCGCTGTTGTTGGAAGCTGAAAGATTTTTGGCTGTTTCCAGCTTTAAATGTTGCATCTGTGCATCTTTCTTCTTTTGGGAGCTGAACACGTATTTGGGTGCAGAGATGGTTAATGTGCTATAGTGTTGCATTTACCCATTTTTATTTGTTTATTTAATCTTAAACATTTTCTTTTTTTTGCATTGAAAATAAAAAGTGACGTGTGGGTTTTTTGTTTTATTTTTATTTTTAGGAAGCAGCACGGCCTGCATTGTGATTTTGGACCGGCAGAGTCATCGGCTGCACACGGCCAACCTGGGAGACTCTGGCTTCCTGGTGGTCCGGGGAGGGGAGGTGGTTCACCGCTCAGATGAGCAGCAGCACTACTTCAACACCCCCTTCCAGCTGTCCATTGCTCCCCCAGGGGCTGAGGGGGCCGTCCTCAGTGACAGGTGAAACACTTAACGAGCAACACCTGGTGCATCTGCTCTCCCACACTCATTTGAGCGAGTCTGCCGGTGACACGGACGGGTGTCATCAGCACACTTCATTGCTCATTCACGTGTTCTTTACAGCAGATGTGATACATGATACTGTACTTATAACAAGGCAGACTGCTTGCTGAAACAACATTCAGTAGCGCCTGCGCACCTGGCCTGCTGCAAGGCTGAGCGTCTATAGCAACTGCGCTGCAGCGAGCTGCAGTGTACCACTGTGTCTGAGGCCACGTGCTGCTGTGTCTCGTTGCTGTGGCGTGCCAAGCAGCAGCACAGTAGATGTTAGAATGCAGGACAGGCCCTGGATGTGTGCCAAGCTTTCCCTCTTACCTCAGGTCAAAGTCTGTGTGGGCTGATGGGGCAAATCCACAAGTCCACAGCCAATCCTGCACCAGCAGACTCCTCTTAAATTAAGCAATTTACTCTTAAAAAAATAAATAAAAACAAAAGATTGCAAGTGCACTTACTTGTTACTATAGATATGTATTTACTTTTCTTAAATGCTGACCTTGCTTCTGTTTCAGACAGCCCATAGATTTGAGAAATCCTTTTACATTCGAGCATTTCATTTGGTTGAAGGATTTAGTCCTAGTGCATCAGCAGATTAAGCTTTCAGTCACTAATGTAGCAACTAACAGAAAAGAGTGCAAGGGTCAAAGCTAACAACTAGTTACAGCATTCCTGAGAGTGCACTAAAAAGTTTGGATAAAGATGTTTAAACATACAGCTAAGCACTTTGCACTCTCTATGATAATGCCACACAGCTCTTTATTTGCCACAAGTCCGTTTGTACATTCATTTTCATTGCCTGTCTTTGTATTAGTAATAATATACAAGGGAAACATCATGTTCTCGATGCATTGCTTCATAGCTATAAGCCCACAGATTTTTGCCTTCTTGCCCAATGATTATCTTCATAACTATACTGGCTGTGTAATTATCAAGTGTCACAAATGTCTTTGGCTTATGAATATGTTAATGATGAATCACCCAGTGTGCACAGATAACAAAGAATGAGGAACAGCTCTGGTAAGTGTGGCTGTGCCATCATAGTGCTAACTAGCTGCGAGAACAGCCGCTACAGCAGCTTTTTTCCCCCCATGTGACTGTAGTTTTGGCTTCATAAAAAAATACATTAAAAAATTAGAGCACAGGACAGGCTGTTCCTGGGAGCTTTGGCTCACTGTGTCGTGATGCAGTCCAGACAGTTTGTAATGAATCACATTCTTGACTGGATTTAGGGGGTAAGGACATCTTCCAGGAACTGAACCCGACACTGGCAAACTAACTTGGTTCCTGCCTCTGTGTATTTGAAGCACCTTCATAATGGCAGCACCTTTTCTTGGACCCAACTGTCCTTTCCAAGAAAACAAACAAAACAAAAAAAACCTCATGTGATGATTACCTGAACTTTTCATTATCCATTAGCAACCAAGTTTCTGTTGCTAAGCTCAGTCGGTATGTTTAATGACAAAAATTACTGCACCTGTCTCTTACCTGAAACTCACCTGTGTCTGTCCCTCAGCCCTGACGCTGCAGACAGCACCTCCTTTGACGTACAACTGGGCGACATCATCCTCACTGCCACTGATGGGCTCTTTGACAACATGCCAGACTACATGATACTGCAAGAGCTGAAGAAACTCAAAGTGAGTGACAAACATGTCTGCCGTAGAATCAGAAAAGGGCACGATAAACGCCTAATGCCTGCTTTGTTTGGTTCGTCAGAACACAAACTATGAGAGCATTCAGCAGACGGCCCGCAGCATCGCAGAGCAGGCCCATGTGTTGGCCTATGACCCCAACTACATGTCACCTTTCGCACAGTTTGCCTGTGACAATGGACTGAATGTAAGAGGTAAGTGTCCAAGTATTACAAAAAAGATGAGTATTTTTTTTGTAATTTGAACGGTTACAAACATGTTTTTCAAGCAACAAACCTAACTGGCTGCTGTTTCCTGTCCATGCAGGAGGAAAACCAGATGACATCACAGTACTGCTCTCCATAGTGGCTGAGTACACTGACTAGAGTCTGCACGGAGTATCCATCTGCCACTGCAGGTGATGGACTGCTTTGATTCCTGCTGGCCAGGATGTACAGCTAATGTCTGCTTCCCCCACACCTAAAGGATCTACTCTGCCTCATCCACCCACCGTCTCCCCCACTTGGCCAACCCCACACATTTAAAAACAAACAAAAGAAATCCTTCAACATGCCCTTTTCTCTGTCGTTTTCTACATCAGACAGTGGCCAGATAAATCCAACTAAAGGCCAGACACCCTGTTGGCCGGGCTGCAGTGTTCCAATGCTCACCAGATAATCCCATTGGCTGGGATCATTGGGCATGCTGATGAGGATAAGTCAGCCTCTTCTGATAGTTGCCGCAGGAAAGAAGCTGCAATTCAGAGAAGACGGATGCTGACATAGCCCAAGAGTGTGTGTTAGCATGTGAATGTGGCCACGTACTGGCCTGCTGAACAGAACTAAACAGTCCTCAAGAAGGGAAGCGCATGAGAAATGGCAGCATTAAGGCTCAATAAATGGGTCCGTCTTGTGCAAGCACTTAATAATACAGTGGTACTTAGGAAGCCTTTATGAAAGGGACTGGAAACTTGTACGAAAGGGCAGGGAGCATATGTTTGATATGAATGGTATGCTGTTCTGGGATGTTACATTAAATGTTTGCAAAAACAGAAACAAAACAAGTGTGATGTGACATGGGTTTACACAGATGGTTTGTTTCTTGTGGCAGGATAATCCAACAAGATTTCATAAAGAGTGGCAGCTGCCTTTTCCATACCAGTTCAAGTATTGCACATATTTTGTAACTTAAGAGTATTTTGTAGCTCAAAAGCCTCTCAAGATAAATATATGTATAGTATAAATGATAGTGTCAAACTGATGTCCTCCCTTTAATCTCACAGCTGCTGCTGAAGTCTTGATTGTGATTATGTGTGATGTGTGTATGAATGGGTGATGAATGCACATGAGCTCCTCAGTGTGTGTCTATTGAGTAATGTGCAATCGGTGTCAATGAAATGGATGTGTAGGCTAGAGACTTCTCCATATCCGCTGGTCTGAATTGGTCTCGCAGCCTTAAACGCACAAAGCTTAAGGAGCATATCTGAAAAAGTTCAACGCAGCGGAAATTGGTCAGGTGACCAAATGTATTTTTGTAACCTCTTTATTCCGTGGGGATTGTTCGCCGCGTCAAGTAGCTTACAGAAACTCTTGTTCACAGTCACCATTTGCTTTTCCTGTCTCTCTCCCTCCCTCCTCTCCCCCTGCTTGTAGAGCTTCAGTGGCGCATTCTTAAGTCATGTCACTGCAGGTTTCATGTGAAAAATGGTCAGTATGTTTCTTTGCGTCACTACAGGAAGGTTTCACGGTAAAATCCACATTTTTGTGTAATATTACAATGTGCCTTGTATCATGTGTCATTGATACTGGCAAATAAGTCTTCAACCTTCCCCCTAAAAATGTGCCAGCACTGAGCACAAAGCATTAAACTGTTAAGTAGCCATAAGAGTTGGAAAAACGAGCTTTCCCATCATGCTCTGCTGTCTTTACACCATCATTTTAACCCCAGTGTTTTGTTGTTGTTGTTTTTTATCCCCCCTCCCCCTTTCTCCTGAAATCTGCTTCCTCTCTGCACTCAATCAGGAATAGTACTAAAGCCATCCCACACTTAGAAAATCCTTCCCATGGATCTTTAGATCACTGTTTACAATCTGCACTAATCGAAAGGATCGTTTCCTTAATGTGACACCCTGTCAGGTGTCATGTTGAAATGAGAACAGATTCAGGGCGGTGAACAGTGTTAGTTGGCAAAATGTGATTGATTTTTTTTCTACCGGTAAGTGTTACAGCACTGAGGACAATCCAAGCAGCCTTAACAAAAATGATAAAGCACTTCTCCCAGTCATTTGGCACTACCACTGTAAGCTCCATGGTCCCTGCTTCCTGTTTCACACCTCCCTGGATGACTCCTTCTCATCCGCCTCATCTTTCTGTTTAAACCAGAACATGTCTATGTGGGAGAAACAAAAACATTTTCACATGTGTACAATGTTTAAATAAAGACTATAATATTTATTAACCTGCTGTATTTCATGGCTCTGATGTGTATTGAACACTGCAGCTGCGTTTTGTTCACATGAACATGGACATTTGGCTCACTGCTCTACAGTCTGGGAACACTTTGTATATTTTGTTTGTGCTACCACAGTCCTCAGACACAATGCATGCCAGTTACCATCAGATGGGTGTGGCATCTTCCCGAGATGGCACATTTTTATTGACAGACAACATGGATGGTATATTGTTCAAATGAACAGTAACTGGAAAAAAAACATTTTAACAATAAACAATATTTAATAAAAACTATTCTGGAGAGATTAACTATTTACAGAAGAATATTGTTAATTAGCGACTGCTATTCCCTCAGAGTGACGGGCTTCTCGGATAGTCTTCCTCATCACTGAAATATGCCAGGACAGGTAGTCTGGGAGCACCATCATCATCACCAGGTTCTGAGGACATGGCCTCGAACAGCAGGGAGCAGATCTACAGGATACAAATAGCCAAACATGAGTGTATGCAGTTCATTCAAGAACATTCTGCCATTTTTTTTTTCTCATTTTAGATTTACAGCACTTGTGCATTTGCTCTGACCACCTGTCAATTTCTATGTTAAATCTTAGTACAACAGAGGACGCTGCATGAGGGTCACTTAAAAACAGTGTCCACAGGGAGACTGGCTCAAGATCTTGAGTAGAACAGCTAAGATACTGCGCAGGACCCTCAAGCTCCCAGGCGTCTGGTAGAGGACCCGAGCTTGAAGGATTGACCGCCCGCAGGGGCGAGCGGGGGATTTTTCTAAATATATTTCTATGATAAATCATTACAATTAATCTGCTCAAAATAATGACATGCTACAGAACTGATATGCAGAACAGTATTGGAGCAGTCAGTTATTTCACATGCACACAGGCAAAAATTTAAGTTCACTTAGTGCTGCACATCTGCCTTCATAATCTTCTTGTGCATTTGAAATATTTTTTGGATGGTGGAGTTTCGACTAGCATGCTTTATTTTGGCAACGCTTCCTGTCTTGAGTCGGGCCTGCACCGGAGGTGTCCTCACAGTGCAGTCTGCAGCTTGGAGGATGACCTGAAGGCTCATCAGAGTCTTAAATTTAAACACTATTAAGCAATAAACCTGTGTTAACAGGGAAAGTTGCACAGAAGACATTTGATAAAAGGTTTGGGGTTCAACTGGGATTCCAGCAAAAGTCTTTAAATCTAAAAAGGTGACAAAGAACATAAGACATGTCTCAGCTGATATTGTAAACCATTGCAGCACACCCTGAACCATACTTCTCAGAAAGACTGTAGAGCATCCAAACCACAAGGAACACACAGGCCATCTGCAGATCCCAGTTAAGATTTAAAAATCAAGAGCGAGCTCTTATTACCATGCTGGAAGGTGGGGTCATTCCAGCACAAGCACTGTCGCCCTGGCATTGGAGTTGCATCAGAACAGGTGGGTAGGTTATAGGGCTGCCTTGGCTGGATTCAACAAGCTCTGTTACATCAGGAAGAACTTGGAGGTTGTTGCTCTGAGTCTCATGTATACCCACAGGCAGAGCAGCTGCATCTGCACAGCTGGGAACAGACAGAACACACTTGTGTCTGCAAGCTGTAGATGACACAGGTACATGGGTGCAAATTTGTTTCTCAACACAGATTCAGAGTGTTTTTACACACATATATTCAGACAGTATTGATAAACATATCTACTAGTTTTACAAATGAGGATGTTGTGTAGTACCTTCCAATCCATATAAATATTAAAAACATAGTTTTTATTTGCTTTTACAAAAACAGTACCTAGCATTGTATCAGCAGATGGTGAAAGCAGCCTTAAGCACGGTAAAAGGGAACAAAACAACAACCTCGTGCATGCAACCACACGACACGTCAACCTCAGACGTAACCCAGACACGTAATTAGGAGCACAGCAGGAAGGAGTATAGAGGCTTCTAAAGGCCCCAGAGTCTGCAGGCAAGCAAGTATTGTACTTATCATACCATGAAAAACACAAATACATTGCATATAGTCAGAAATATCCTGCATGATAAATTTCATCAGGAAAAAAAAGTATTAAAATGCAGATCAATTCTGAGCATTAGGGACAGGAGCACTGCAGAGCGTCGAATCATGGGGTTGGTGATGTCTCTGCAGACTTCCAGCAGTGTACACAAGCAAAACGAGCTACAAATGACCCAGATGTTGAGCAGTGCAGCTGGGAATGGTGTAATAAGATCCAACTAGACGCACAAGTAGAGGACAATGGGGAGAGAGCAGGCTAGCAAAGCAGGACAGAGACTCTGGCTAGCATAGCGTGGAGGAGGGGATTATAGACTGTCACACTGACGGGCTTCTAACCCAACTCTGCGTGCCCTGACCTTGCCCTATTTATCTCCGTTACAGACACAAGGCTGGCTACTGCAACATGATGCCTCTTAAGAGGCTAAAAACAGCCAATGAGGGCAAACCAGCTTGACTGAGTGCCAGGAGAGAGGCTCAGGTAGTTCTGCTCTTCAGCACACTGGATTGTAGACCTGACAAACTGGACGCACAAAGACTGCGACAATGACACCAGCTGGTCAACATAATGATAAAATACACTCCTCACACGCCATAATTCCTTAACCCATGTAACTCCTGCCAATTTAAATCGTTAGAATAATAATCGTATACAAGATATATGGATGGATGTATCACTGCTTCAAGCTGATAGAAAGTCAACAGTAATTCAAATAACCTACATGAGCAGAAGACCACAATAAGTGGCACTCCTGTCTGCTAAAAACAGGAAACTGACAATCCAATTCATGCTGACTCACAAATATTGAACAACAGAATACTGAAAAATGTTGATGATTTAAGAAGTGCTGCAACATTCAGATGGCAGGACCACAATTTAAAATAAACAACATGAAAGCATGTCCTCCTGCCTTGTTTCAATAGTTTGAGTTGGTAATGGTGTTGTAAAGGTGTGGGGGATATTTTCTTGGCAAACATTGGGGATCTTAGTCAAACTGAGCATCATAGGCCACACTATAGTTGCAGGCCACGTCCATCCCTTTATGACCACAGTGTACATCTCCATCTTCTGACATGCTTCTAGCAGGTATCGTACCATCTCACAAAGCTCTCATAATCTCAAACTGCTTTCCTGAATGAGACACTGAATTCAAATGGGCTCCACAGTCACCAGTCTTCAGTAAGACAGAGCATCTTTGGGATGTGGTGGAACAGGAGTTTCACATCATGGACATGCAGCCAAGACACCTGCAGCAACTATGTGATGCTGTCATGTCAGTGTGGACTAAAATAGCTAAGGAATATTTCTGAAGGCAAAACGGTTTTCTATAAAGTGTCCGATGAGTGCAGATTCTAATTGATTGCCATCTAGGGGCATAATTACAAACAAACTTTTAGGCTAATAGCTTAAAAATGTAAATGGAAGCTCAAGCTATCAGATATTATAGACTGGGTAAGACAAATGACATCAAACTCCACTAAAAAACAAACAAACAAACAGGCTGTTCAAAAAGGCCCGAGGACCCTTTCTCTATGTCATAAAATATCTGGACTATGTAGAAAGTTAATCTGCATGATTTATCTGTTGCAGTATTTAGCAGATTTTTTGTTTATGACAGTTTTTTGAATGATTTTGATCTTTTTTTTAAGCATTTTTATCTGGCAATGACTTGTTTTCTAACTAGATTGTGTGGTCTATTGTGTTTTCATTGAGATGAATTCCTTTTATGTTCTGTGATTTTTCTCAGGTTTTTTATTTTGCTCAAATTAATTTTAAAAAATAGCTGCAGTAATTACCCTTCTTTCCCCCCAGGCACTGATGATTAAAAGTATTGCCAGTGAAGTCAGGGGTGGTCGTTACCTGTGTGTAGTCGGGGCTGGGGTCTCTGTAGGCTGTGAGGGGCCTCTGCTTTCAAAGTCAGCCAGCGTAGCCAGCACCACAGTGGCCTCAAGGACCATGTCCTCCACAGAGAAGCACACAGGCCTGCAAACAAAGTGCGTTTCCATGGCAGAAATCCCTTCACTGTGTCTTCTTTTTTTTATTTATTTGTCAGCACCTTTTACTTTTTAGCAGCAAACACACCACAACTGCTCACTTAGTGATGTGACTAGTGATATATAAACGTTAAAGAATTTTGCAGTCTAGCTGGTGTTAATTTGTTGAACAGCACCACAGAGCCTGTGTAATTTGAGTGAATAAATTCCACTCAAGGTCATGACAGTAGCAAGGAAACGTACTTTCCTGGAGTGCCAAAGTGAACCGACACCGGAAGGCAATGTGACTCCGCAAAACACAGTAACCCCTGGCAAAAACAAAAAAGCAACAACTGAGTTTAATTGCTGAAAAGTGTGGGCTAATATTGTGACATGTTTAACTATTATCAGCCTGGAGATATACATCAAATTAAGGCTAAGACTAAAACTTAAAGCCTAGTTTCTAATCCGTCCAAACCCGATTTTCCAAAACCGACAGGAACAAGACGACTAGGCGGGCTAACGAGGAGCCTCACAGCGGGAAGCCCAAGTGACTTTCCAAGACATTAGTGTGAAGAGTTGTAGGCATTAATGCAGGCCAAGTCTCATTAACTGAACGTACACAGACTGTTATTTCAAATATCCAACAAAACTGTCTCGTTTTTCTATAAGCCCAGTGATTTTGCTTTACTGACCACACTAGTCTATACATTACACTTCTCTCAGCTTTTTCTGCTAATCAAATTATAAATAGCTGAAGATCAACCTTTAAGCAGCCCATAAAGTCCACACTCATTCCTACTTGGTTTTAAAGTTTATAATAAAGCATGCGATGAGGAGCCTTCAACTTCAGTTACTTTTTCTACGTAGTGGAGCCTCACTCGGGTCAAGACATCTTTGCTATAAAGATGAGTCACAGCACTGAGGGGAAAGTTCACATGGAAATGATACCGAGCACCGAGTACAGGACAGCAATATGACCTCTTAGACATGAATTGCCCACATGTGAGCTAGTGTCACTCTCGCTCTCCGCACACATAATATTCTCATGTGACAGGAGCAAGGAGGCCTCCAAAAATAACCCCGTTACCCTTAGCTCCTTCAGACAGAAGGTTATGTCTGAGTCCATTCCGGCTTGAAAGTAGTCAAACTCGTCTGGGTGTAAGGACATCTCAGTGTGCATCATCTTCATGTGATCTGTCACACAGGTACATCCAAGTCAAACAGCAGTCGTTACAGTGCTTCCTTTGATGTGCTTAAAGAACTGAACATGCAGTATGTTAGGAAGTTTTATGTTCATCTCAAAGCTTGTGCAACTTTCAAGCACTTTGTGAAACGTGTCAGCCACACGTGGGCTGAGCTAAATGGCAGTCTGACATTAACTGACCATTTCTCCCCTCGTTGTAATTTCTCAGACTGACTTTCGGGGCTGACATCGACAGAGTGACTTCTTCCTGAGACGCGTGGAAATGCATCACCATATCGCCTAGAAGCCTGAAGAAAGAGGAAAACACACACAGGCAGCTCTGGCTGCTTACTTTTAACATTTTTTTTTCTGTCAATATATATTTTTGGTATTGTCTAAAACACAAAACCAACAGGCAGCCAGCATGTACTGATTGTAGAAAAGAAGAGTGAGGCTCTAATGCTGAAATGCTAACCTGGCAGGAGATTTCAGCACATTGGGACAGAGGTGTGAAGCAAACACTGCCTGCAGCGCCTCACTTTCCAGGAAACGCACATTGTAGGTTTTTGTTATGCCTAACTCAAAAACAGAGACACTTAGAGCACAGTGCCACCATGTGTTCAAAATATAAACTGCATGCACACCTACTGTCATTTATGCAGTTTCCTACCGTGTCTGCAGAAAAACTGAACGATCACTTGGTCACTGCCAGTGCTGACTGATATCTGACACCGTTTCACACTGTGCTCAATAGAAGTCGAACAACGGAAAAGTGGCAGCACACACTTTAAAACAAAGAGACGCAGTTTAATCATAAAGTCTTGAAAGAACGGCATGATGTGTAGCCCTAATTTTACTGAACAGTCACTTGTTAAGATGATGTTTCTGCCTACAAATGAAAAACCAGCAATGCCGATATACCTTCATGACTAGCTTGCATTTGATTGGTCCACTGTCCTGCTCCCTGACTGAATCCAGATTGTACTGCTGGAAGAAGAGCGGCGAGAAGAGGAAGCAGGCGTATGCAGAATGAGCAGAATTCACTGATCTCAGGGCCAGCTTTCAGAGGGAGAGAGAGAAATTATTGTGGAGGAAGTAAGGTGGTGAATACCTTAACACCTGGAGATTATCGATACAGACGCTCTTGTACACACACACTGGTCACTTTATTAGTTGCACCTGTTTAACTGCTCATTAACACAAATATCTAATTAGCAAATCACATGACAACAATGCCATGCTGAAGTTCAAACCAATCATCAGAATGGAGGATTGAAGTGACTTTCAAGGTTGCATGCTTGTTAATACCAAATGTGCTGGTCTACTGTGATTTTCTAACAACAATCTGTAGTGTTTACAAAATGTTGGCTGGTCTGATGAGTCTAGATATCTGCTGCAATATTCACATGGTGGGGTCAGCATAAATTAGCATGAAAGCATGGCTCCCTCCTGGCGTCTGTCAACAATCCAGGTTGATGGTGGTGGTGTAATGGTGTAAGGGATATTTTCTAGGCCCCTGAGTACTAAATAAGCATGGTTTAAATGCTAAAGCCTACCTGAGAACATGAAAATGTTCAACCACAACTCGATCCAATAGAGCTTCTTTGGCATGTGGTGACTTGATATTATTCAATCGTTTTTGACAGATTATAGGACAGCAAGCCATTTACAACAGTTTAATAGCATTAATTTTTTTTAAACTTGGCAAATACTCAAAGTGTACCTAATAAAGCGTCAATGAGCATTTTTACATCTAGCTGCTGTTGCTGCTCACCCCCTTGACCGTTGGATCGAACCACAGCTCATCTCCAACCCGGGACAGGGCATGAATAGCCTTCCCAAATGCTGAAACACAACACAGCCCCTCCACAGTTCAAGTTTGACACAATATTGTTATTTACTATACTGTATTATTTTACTATAACCTTAATATTTCTTTCTCTTAATACCATGAAACGAAACATTTTCAGACAGAAAAGTGCACTTTTCTGTTTGAAAATGTTAGGGGTCATGACCCCCTAAAGCTAACTCATTATTAGCCAGTTTAGCTACATCAGATAAGCTAGTCTCGTTGTTCGTTCCAAATGAACAATTTCGTAGCTTGAACAACTTTCATCAATAGAATTATTATAGAATTAAATATGTTATTTTTACAGCAAATTTCAGTTCGCATCTTCTTCGAGTGTTCTTTATATTACCTTTTATAGAGTTTCCTTCCAGGACGCAGTTCATGGTTTGCTATGTCAGACACGGGCCTGTCACGGCTAATCACAGTGATTCTACGGTCACAGGCTCATTACCAAGGTTATTATAGTTAACTAAAACTAATCAACTGGTTAAAGGAAAATAAACTGGTTAAGGGAACTAAAAATACCTAGTTAACTTAAGTCGTTTTACCTATAAAAACTCAAACTATGTAGTTTTAGTTTTTATAGGTAAAACTTACTGAATTAACATTAATTAACATTAAAAATGCAGAGAATATATCCTGAATATATCCTGTTAGTCTGGTAAAAGTTTCTTTGTTTTTTGTTTTAAATTATCTTACAAGGCTTTGGTGGACATTTATCAAGATTTTATTGAGTTTCCCAAATCTTTCCTCTTACATGTGACCAAAATACACGTTTTCAAGCAATATGTTTGTTTTTGTAATACCTATAATGATTTTCCTAAATCTTACCTCTTACATATTCCTACATTTTCCTAATAATAATTAAAGACTAAAACCAAGATAATCTTAACAAACTAAACATTTCAAACAATAACATCTAAACTCACAATGGAAACTAACTGAAATTAAATTAAAAGCAAAAACAAGTTCAAATGAAATAAAAATTTTAAAAAAAATAATTAGAAACTATAATCATTTTTAAATAAATAAATACAGAGACAGACAACATTAACCAACCTAGTATGTTTGGACTGTGGGAGGAAGATGAAGTCCCCAAAGAGAACATGCAAACAACACAAGTCTCACCTGCCTTAATAACAGATATGCTACATTTATTGATGTATTTTGGATATTAGCATGTGTATGAATGTAAGACTTTTCCTACAACAACCTATTTATAAATCATAATAAATACATATATATCATCTGTTGACTATTTTTGGAAGTGTGACATCAGAATAAGCTCTGTCGCTGCTTCTCCTTTGCCTCTGTTGCTTATTTGCTGCTGCATTGCTCTTCTCTGGATCAGTTTTAAACATGCTCTTTTCTTTGCAATGATGATCTCCATGCATTCTCCTGCGGGTCTCATCATGACCTGGGCGATCCAAAACACAGGATGCGTTGGACTGTGCTGGTCAGTTTATGTGTGAGACAAACTTTCACTGCATTCAGAATGAATTCAGATACAGACCTGACTGAATGCATGCGTGCAGGACATTGAGATAGTGCTGCTTCATTTGCAGTCTCATGTGCTCTGTACTGTAGATGCTTGCTATACTGTAGAGGTAGGGTGTGCGTCCTCCTGTAAAAGCTGGCTCCTGAGACAAGAACAGATGTGATTACACATGGCAGAAGGACAGTAAGGTCGTTATATATACGAGATGCCTTAAATATGCTTTAAATGAGAAAATCAAGTTCCTCTCCTGGCATGAATTAAACCCGTACAGAATGACTTCTATTCACCAGGGATTACATATTTAGAAAACACTCTTTGTGCCTTAAAAACTGGTAACTTTTACTTCACTTTGTATGTGGGTTTTAGCCCTCCATCGCATGCCTGCATTCTGCCACCATGCTCCCTCTGCAGCTAAAAGCAAACCAGACCCCACTCACTCACTAGTTCTCCCGTTACATGGAGGGAGGGAGAGTGGCTGTCCCCACTGCAGCAATGTGTGTTTTAGGTGTGTGTGCTCTAACCCTAACCCCAGTGCTTTTCTGTAAAAAGGAACACAATGTAAAACATATTAAGATGATACTGTATTGCAACAAAAGCTTTCCAGCAAATATTACTTGTTGTCAGCTCAGGTCATATCTTCACCTGTGCCTGCTCTGCTAAAGAAACTAGCTGGCCTTTCAATTGAAGAAACTATCAAACAGCTAATAAAAATCTGTCACTACTGTCAAATGAGTCAAGTTCTCGGTGGATTTAAATTTATCAGTTTAGTTTCTTAGGTTTGTTACTTTAGAAAAACTCACAACTAACATATAGTAATAAATATCATTTTAGGGGCAGTTTTAACCTTTTTTCGAAAGTGCAACACTGATAGATAGGAAAGAGGTGGAGGGAGAGTGAGCATAGTGAACGACATGTAGTAAAGGATCGCAAAAAGAAAAAACACCATATTTTTTCCCCTGGAGAGGTTCTTTAGCCCTTGATGGTCAAAAAAAAACAAAAAAAAAACTAAACCCAAAAGCTACCTGTTCCAGCTTTGTGAGGTTACCTGTAAGAAAGGGGCAGACATCATAGATTTTGGAGGATGTATCGTTTTCAAGTGTTGGCCGCCTGCAGGCATCTTTGTGTGTTGTCCTCTGTAGATTTCTCTCACCTGCTGACCAGGTAGACATTCAAAGCCTACCAAAAAGCAACATGTCAGGAAAAAATGCTGTGTTTATGACAGGAAATTGTCTGAAGTCCTCTGTACACAATGGTATTATAAAGTCAAATATGAAGCCATCTGTCAGGCAGCTTAAGATTGGCTGGAGTCCTGAAACAGGCTTGTGATCCCAAGCATGTGACAAAATAGTCAAAGTCCAGACCTTAAACTGACTGAGATGATATGGTGAGATCCCCACAAATCTCAATGAACTAAAGCAAAGTCGTAAAGAGTGCAGAGAAGCTGTAAAATTCCTCCACAATGATATGGGACACTTAAATCCTACAGAAATCATGACTTCGGGTTACTGCTCCTAAAGGAGCAAGCTATTGAATCGTGGGTTTTCACAGTACACCCCCATTACACGTCCTGTGAAAGCTCTTCATGACTGTATGCCATGACATGTGCCATCGAAATGTTATTTCTTTTAGTGGGTTTAATACTGTGTTTGACTGATGTATACATGTATTTGGACAATGACACGTTTTTTTGTAAATATTCCAGTTTAATTTAAAATCTACTGTAATCAAGATATGGCTGGTTTAAGAGGTTTAACTAAAGTGTCACTTTATTATAAGGCACAAAAACCAAAAGTTAGAAAGCAAAGAGATAAGCGGTGTTAAAAGAAATGAACAAACTAGTCTAACACTAGTAAGTTAAGGATAAATTGTAAAAACTATTTTTGAACAGGACAAATAGCAAAAATTAAAGGTTTAAAGTTAATTAACAAATGTTGGTTAGGCTAAATTTGTGGATAAAGTGTAAAACATTTTAGCCAAGCTAAAAGATGAAATGTCAAATGGATGAACGGATGAAAACAAAAGTGAGAAAAATGACATTAAAAGAACAAAATTACCACAAGTAGTTCAACAGCATTAAATTACATCCAGATGTTTATGGCATCTGGATGTTAGAAGCTATGTTGGCAGCTCATCAACTACATACAAACCTCTGATTTATGCACTCTCTATTAAACATTTAATAAAATAATAATAATAATTTAAAAAAAATCGCTAACAAAAGGTTCATGTCCAGCTGGTAAATAAGAAAAATCTAACTCACCACCCGTGCATCTCCTCTTAGGGCCTGCAGATCTAAAAACAACAAATTACAAGTCTCACTGTGAAACTTCATAAATCCATCAGTTATGTTAATTCACCGAGGATGTCAGGACCTCCGTGTAAGCGTTACCTCATGTGACCACTTCCATTTCTGAACAAGTTTTCTTTTTTCAGGTTCTCAGCAAATGTAACCCGCTTCCTCATCCTCAGTTATACACACAGCAGTATTTCCTGTCCTATATCGGAGAGGTTGCTGGCATCTTTGTCCGCTCGGCACATGTTGCAGCCAGCAGAGCCTATTATTGTGTAACGAAGCCAGCCCTGAAACGCGAGAGTTCCCACTGGGTTCCAATTACAGAGCAGAGGTCTAATATACTTGAACCCAGAGTGTGTCCTCATGAAAAATGTAAAACACAACATTACAAAGCACTCTGTTTACACACTTTATTGAGCATCATGTCCAATATACATTGCATTGACACAAAATGGGGAAAAAAACAACAACAAAAATGAAAAACAAACAAAAAAATAAACAAAAACAAAAAGAATGGCGTTAGGGTGGATTACCTGGACACACCATTTTCAGAGCGTATTGCTTAATGACATTTCAAACGCACCGAATCTGTGCAAATACAGTGAACACCGGTCAGAGGAGGTCATGGTAGGTTAGAAAATTCTGACTTTAAAAGGTAATGTCAACAGCAGTTATGTGATAATCAAGTCTACAGAAATCTACCAACTGTACACATCACATTCACCCAGAATGCACTACCAATGGTATCCTACTGAAACTCACCCCAACTCCCTCAAACCTGATTGCATGCGCCAAAAGATGGTTATAGCTATGTTTCAGTGTCAGTCACAGATCAATACGTTATACAGAGTTCACGTCATCATGGCTTAATATTCAGCAACAACATCATCAATGAGGTGAACAAAAGCCAGTGGTTTCCAGACTCCACCCAAACACAACCTTTTAGTGTTTTTTTAAAATAAAGCCTAAATGGGGGATCGCCTTCAGCCCCCACTTGCTTACACTTTACTAAGCGGCGAGTTAAGTCTCTGTGAAGGATCACAACCCAGATTTAGTAATCGAGTGAAGGTGATAAATTCTAATGAAGTATGTACCGATCAGAACTCAAGATGTTCACAGAAGAGCACTATCCCACAAACTAGCCAAAGTCCTGAAGAGTCTAAGCCCGCGAGTGAATATGAAGCACTAATTGGAAGCCAAATGTGCCACGACAAAACAAGGTAAGAATAACTAGCCTAACTCTACTAAGGAGCCTTTAAAATCCCCCGTATTCCCCAACAGATTAAGAACTCAACCATAAACCTGGTCAAATATGCTATCCGTTTAAATTGAGGTAAGCGCAGATGCCAGTTAATCAGTCCACATGCAGAATAATCACAGCTTAGGCTATTTTCACAGTCTGGATTTGCTTGTCCGTGATTTTCAATAACTTCAACTAAGTGATCATTATCAGACTTCTTTGTTGACGGCGGAGCATTAAGTTTATCTTACTGATTGCTAATCGAGATCCCACTAAAGTTTGATCCTGAGAAGTTGGCACCAACCTCCTGTTACCATTAGCTATGCTTGTCTGAGTCTAAAAATAATAAAACAATAACTCTCAAGGTGCTGCGTAAGCCGTTCCATTTGCATCCATAGCTTAAAACGATACATAACAGAGCTGTTTGAGGGGATCATGCAGGTTGAGAGTCATGGTTTTGAAACTCTTACATGTACTTGAAGAAAATGCTAACAGAAGGCTTTTTCTCAGAAAATGTGAATACCATAAAAAGTTCTCAACCTGTCCCTCTGAACGAGACGGGGCGAACTGTGAAGCCGACGAAAGGCAACGGTGATTCAATGACAAAATAATCGCATCTACGGACAGAGCTGATGTTGGGCTGTCGTTAATCTATCTCAGTATGAAGCAGGGAGGACAAGTGATGACCTAATGACAACAGGCTTTCATTTTGTTTTACACAATCTTGACCACTAAATTGCATAAGAAACCTGGTATAAAGTAGAAACTGTTCAGCAGCAGATAAAAAAAGGAAGTTAATTTACAGTAGTGACATATTTTACATCATTATTTTTTCTCAAAATAAATTAAATTAAATATACAATTCCAGGTAAGAAACAGGATAATTTTGCTGGTAGGTTTCTCAAATTGGTTCGTCTGGCGGAAAATGACAACCGTTCACAAAAACGTGGTTGAAGCCAACCAACTCCTTTGACTGGCAAAACAAGGGGTGCAAAAGCCTTTTGCTGAATCTTTCCCTCTGAAGGCATTTCCTTTAACTGCAATAAAGAATGAAGTTATTACTTACAGAAGCAAGGTATTCCATGCAAATCTTACTCAGCAGGTCAGTTTGCTTACCCTGGAATTTACAGCTGACTCCTAATCGTATGCCATCTCTTGACTTTTTCTTACACAGCGAGCCACCTTCCTCTTAAATTCTCCATTAGGGTCCTCCCTCCACTCTTTCTGTAGGAAAGGAGAACCAGATTCTTTTACTCACACTTTCTCAAATTACCTAAGCTGCTCAAATAAAAAGGTGGGACTTCCAGCATTTGAAGAATGACATAAATAACTCACCGCAGCATCCACATTAGCTGGTGAGTCGCTGTTGGGGTCTGCGAGCATGGAGATAACACTAATCATGATTGTCTCTACCGTGTGGATCGGAAGCCAGCGTTCTTCGGGCTTTTCATAACCAAACTTATCTTCTCCTGGCTCATGCAGAATTGAGATGCAAACATCGCCATTCTTTGCAACTGTGGAGACGAATTTCACACATTTTTTGATTACACTTTCAAGTCAGTCGCACGGATCTGTTCAGTAAAAGAGAGTTTATAAATCTATTTATATGCAGGGATCAAGTGATGGCAAAGAAGACTATGTGAGTAAAAGGATCAAAGGGTAAGAAGTGGGTTTACCGTTTGGGTGCCAGATTTCAGTTATGAACCTCATCTTCGGCGGCCGTAGTGGATAATCATAGGGAAAGGTTAGGTATGCTTTGAAAAACCCTCCTTCACTGCAGTGAGAAATACAGGGGGAAAAAGGACAAACACTTGTCAAATGACTGAATTAAATCATCCTTTGTGTTTCTGAATATGTCAACCAAAGACCTTACTTACAAAAGGGTATCTTGTGGACCAATGATCACAACTTCCCATTTATATATGTCATCATCATCTATCAGACCAGCTGAAAAGCCCTCCACGGGGTTCTTATTGAGCTCTGGGAAAAACAGAGGCACAACGTGTATTTTATTCAGTAGCAAAGTGAAAACAGAACTGTAGTACAGAAAGGCCTATCACTAGAAATAGAAGAGAAGTCAACATCCACGGTGTTAACATATTTTGTTGACAGACCCCTACTCTTACTACGTGTTATAAAAGTATCTCTGGATATTCAGAATTTTGGTATCATAACAATCAGTTAAGCTGACATCAACAGTACACAAGTAAAAGAGACTGGGGGTAAAAAAGCGGTAGCAGCTTAATAGAAAACATAAGCTGACATGATGCAGCTGACAAGGTAACCAAGCTCTGGTTTTTCACTTAGGTCAACAAACTTGAGTAAATAAAACCCAGCAGAAATAAACTATTATGACAAACTCATGGCACATAATTTCAGAGGAAAATAAATCTGTGTTGGAGTCCCAGACACTGATTTGGTGGATATCATGTAAACCGCAAGCTCTTTACCCATGTTTTGTTTACTGATGCTGACACACTTCACTGTGGGAAGTATCTGACATCTGTGAATTCACAAAGAGCAGGTGACTAAAAATGAATCAGCAACAAGTACTATATACACTCAACTGAGCTAACTGAATTTTCCCGAGCCACTGAGAAACCGACCCACACAAGGCATCACGATGAATATCTCAGTTTTTCAATATGGCATGTGCTTGAAGCACTCTTTTAACCTTGGTCTTATAGGAAATAGATCAATCTTACACTCTGGTTCCATGGGAGCAGTCTGTTGCTAAGGACTGAAGAAACAGAAAAATTACTTTCCACATCCATTCATTTTAAAGCCTTAATTATACTTTGTGTCTGTAAGCATGCTAGAGTCCTGCCAATTTTTTGTAACAGCGTGGACGTCCACAGAAAATCTACAATACAATGCACCAACAACACATACAGCCCACAGAAAGGACTTGATGAAGTCTTCGAAAAATATAACAGGAATAATTACTTGACCACTGACCTGTGGTTTTCCTCATTTGATGTCATATATAATATATATTCATAATAAAGATGACCAAATTATGTCAGCATATGTACAAGGGTTCACACTGATTTAAATGCTCCGTTTCAGACAGTTGTCTTTGGCTTTTTTTTTTTTGGGGGGGGGGGGGGGGGGGTTTAATAACTCTTAGCTCTGTGTTATGTCATTGAGAGGTGATAATATGGCCCTAATATGGCTAAACAAATAAAATGAATACAAACATGGGAACTATGGGAAGACAATAGATGAACCTTTACTTCGCAGTTGAGCAAAAACTGAAAATCCATAAATTTTCATTTGAACAACCTGTTTACAGAATCTAATCGTGATGTCCAAAAATAATGAAGATTGCTGATATGAATCACTGACTTGAAAAGAAAAACTGCATCAAACACTGTCAATGATTCATTCCCCACACACAGAGTAACTAATATTTGTATGTGATGGTCAGCTGGTGCAAAATCCCAAATCACTTGTGTAACTGGATGCTGTCATGTTAATACGGCATGCTATATACAAACATACATAGCACTTGTGTTTGTCATGTGCTGAAACTGAACTCACAAAATGTGTTACTTTAGCTAAATGGACCAGTTTGACTGCAGTGTATTAACACTGAATTAATATAATTTACATGATTAAGACTGCACGATGTTGTTTTTTAGTGATCCACGACAGATTTCATCACCTGATCTTGAATGCTGCATTAAGTTCTTTTACCCTATCCTATCGGGTAAATTATAATTGAATTACAGCATTAAAGTCATTAAATGAAAAGCTGCACCTCATATAGCAAAGTGTTGACTGAGGTATTGGTTTACTTTTAAAAGATGAGAACTGAAGGAACTGGACAGTCACGCAGCTGCAAACCAAACTTTATACCACGGGTTTTAAAGACTCGTGAGATCCATGTGTCATTTACAGGGCACAACAGCAATAAAATCAACTATGTCTCTGCAAAGACTTCAAAAGGAGAACGATAAGAGTTTCAGCATTGAGGGCTTGAATACTAATATAGATTGCCTCCCGCGTTAGACTCTGGGCCATATTTGATATCAGAAACGTTAGATTGTATCTTAAATGGCTATATTATGGATTTGTAATTTCAATCAAGCGGTTACTAATGTATTGGTATATAGATCTATGAAATCCTTGCGGTGCACAGCGCTACCATTAACAATGCTAAAGTGTTTAGAGCAGATGAGTGTCTGGTTGATTATTCCTTTGTTCCGTTAGCTAACTAATGCCCAACTTGCTAGCAAATGCTAGCTAGACTGGTCCTGCAATGTGTTGTTTGAGGTGTTTTTGAGCTCAGTATACTTCAAAATTATGTATTTATTCACAACACAGGTAAGCTATTCAAAGCTGCTTAGCCACACACTCAGCTAGACTGATAAAGGAACCCATTATGCTGTTCGGCTACCTTTCTGAGCTTACTTCTATTGCGTAAACACAGCTTTGCCAAGCCACAAAAAAAGCTAACGTTAGCTGCTAAGGTATAGAGCCTTTATGTCGGCTCTATTTGCTTAGTTTTACATTATTATTACCTGCCAGTTGTTTTCGAAGAAGCAATGCTGATTGTTCGGTCATGGTATGCCCGCGCAGTTGAAAAAAAGCACTCCGTGTAGACAAACACTTTACGAAGAGAAGAGCTAAACCCGAACAAACCGAGCTAAGATCTTAGTACTGCCCGTGCCTGCTGCTGATTTCCCTCTGTGTTTTGACACAAGCCTGAGCTGTACGCATGCGCGCCTGCGGTCGACTGTGTTTATGCGTGGCTTCAAAGCAACATTTGATCAAGACAAATCAACAAGCAACAAACTGGAAAACTGTATCAGTCTTGTACTGCAGCAAAATCAAAATTCAAAATTCGCCAATGCGTTCGTGGAGAGATGTGTAGAGTTGATTCAATAAGACTGTAGCGTAATGAGACTGGTAAATGTCGCAGAAGGTCGATTCTGTTCATCTGGACTTAGCGTTTTCAGTGGGAGAAACGTTTCGTCATCCATCCACTTCTTCTGTCTCAGTTGACTGCAGGATTCCCGAACCTTATAAACACTACAGTTGCACAATGACTGAAACCAGCCCACGGAATGAACAATGGGCTGTGAGGTCAATTCCTTGATCATTAATATGCAAATTGTCATGACCATTGATTGAAGCCCATTGATTAATAGCCATAAGTACCATTCGCAGAGAGTTGGGGAATGGCTGCAATCACAGCATTGTAAGATGGTGAAAGTACCCTTTAGGCCCCCTCCTCAGTTCAGAGATGGTCTTTCTCTTTTCACGTAAATGGCCTTCTTGACTTCCGCTCAAGTGTTCCTCCCTGTCCAGGATGTGTACATCCTCATCATTGAAAGAGTGTCCACTGGCTCATAAATGTGTACCAACCCCACCCCCGACCAAATCACCATTTGGATTCCCCATCTGATGTCAGTTCTCAGGGAGACTATGATTGTTAGTGAGTGTTTTCTCTTTTCAAATAGCCACAGACACCTTTTTGTGATTATTTACACTGATTGATTGTTGTTTATTGTACAGTTTATTATCGTTATTGTTGTGTGGTTTGTAGCCTTACTGAAGTCTATTAGGTTGTGGTTTTGGCAGTCTCAGTCCAACCTAAATATTGGTTGGGGGAACCGATGTGCAAACTTTTTTTTTGATGAGCATCATTTAGACGTAGTGGCGGCTCATTGCCTGGATTAAGTCAGCAAAATTAGGTATGAGCATCTTTCAGCAAGTAACATTTGGCAGTTTAATGCAACTGAAATGCAACGTTACATTGTTATGTTCAATTAAAATTATCTTAAAATTCACCCAGTTATCTCTGTTTCATGTTGTCCTTTCACTTGCCCTTTTTACACTCAACACGTGATCACACAAACAAGTGCAGTGCCTGAACAATTATAATGTAAAACATCACCTCAACACAACACCAAAGGTGTCCCAGTTTACCTGAGTTCACCCAAGTAACAATGCTTATTCAAGTCGTATCTTTATAGACAACTCTTAAGCAGGGGCACTTCAGAATATTTTTAAAAGGGTAGCCATATGGGGACCACTAAAATATTGGGGTAGCACACCAAAAACAAAATTTCCAGTTTTATTATGCTGTTGTCAATATAGGTTACTAGAAAAAGATGGCAGAGATGGATTTCCTGCTATTAAACTTGATTTCACTGAAAACGGGCACATATGAAAACCATATGTGTGGATTTCAAATAATATTTTGAAATCCACTACTGGAAAGTTAATAAGCTACCATGTGTACACATCTAAAAAAAAATCTGATGATATATTAAGCTCACAATCCTTACTAAATATGTGTATCACCATATGGGCCCCCAAACCTAGTATCAGCTGATCTTGTGCATTAAAGAGGACCTGTTATACTTGTTTCCAGCTCCATTAAGAGTTCAAAATAATCTTTATTTGTATTATAGTGGGGCTCACTGCTACCTTCATTATATTTCATCCACTATCTCAAAATTAGCATATAGGGTAGTCTGAAGCCTGAGTTTTTGACTCATATTTTAATATTAGATTAGCGATAATGTAAACTGTTTTAATATATTATAATTATATCATACACTTTTATTACAGAATTTTGAAATAGCGTGATTTGATAAAACACGACTGTTTAAGTCAATAGTTGAAACAAAAATTTCCAACTATTTTAAAAACTGCTGCAGCAAAAACAAACATGATGCATTCAAAGGTATCGCGACATGTGCGATTCGATAAATTTAGAATAATTAAATAAAGACGCCTTGGTCTGTAAAATATTTCGTAAAATGTAACTTCTCATCTAACGTCCCTAAGATAAAAGTAAAGTCGATAAAATACTTATTTTACTCAACATCAAAGATTTCACAGGCAGGTTTTTATTTCAAAGTTTTGAAAATATACGAGCTTTTGAAGAGCATTTAAACGCAGCACTATGCGGAAGGAAGGTCAGCCGTTGGACGTCTTATGCGTCAGATGCTTGCTAACATTAGCCGTTCCAGAGCCCAAACTTTTAACCTGAGCCGGAAACCTACAGCGAGCCCTTCAAATAATCCAAAATGAATGTAATAGATTATGTGCGGGATATGGCTGCAGCAGGCCTTTACTCTAATGTCCGGATTTTGAGTAGTTTGTTGCTGACGATGAGCAACAACAATCCGTAAGTCGTGTCTGAGCGGGAACCGTCTAATTCCCGAAGAATGCTTTTCCACACCAGTGGTAGCGATAGCCCCAACCTAACTAGTCAACATCAGCTAACATTATTATTTCTACCGAAGCTTTTCATTATCCACTCATTATTGGATAGTGTTTAAATGCGAGTGCAATTTAAATTATATACAGTACAGTGTGTGTACTCCTTCACGATATAGTCGCATCTACAAGCGTATGCGCTTAACAATGCTACTATGAAATAGCTTGAAATTTAACTAGTATTGTATTAGAAAACTTGTCGTTGTCTTACCCATTCATACTTTTGACACTTTAGAGTGACTGACTTAAAAACTGTAGCTATGTAGGACAATTTTTATGAGTTTTGCATTGATGTTTCTTCGTGTGTCATTCAGTTTTAATGGTTTTCCTCAGTCTGAGCACTTAATTGTTGGTGTGTTTTTAATGGAAGGGAGCTGTTCTCGCCGGCTCAGAAGTACCAGCTGCTGGTTTACCATGCTGATGCCATCTTCCATGACAAAGAGTATCGCAACGCTGCCTGCAAATACAGCATGGCTCTGCAACAGAAAAAGGTGCTCAGCAAAACATCAAAAGTTCGTACTTCAACTGGTGGAGCTGCTTCTAACATACAGGCACAGGTGTGTTTGACAATTTCCTGTAATCAAAAACAAACTGAAATCTATAATAGCATTTTGGTCACCTGTTGTTGTTTTTTTTATTATTCTTTATTTAAAATTTGATATAGAAATCTTTGGCTTGACTTGACACAGAATTGAACATTAGGTTTACTGATGCTGAACATCTCTCCCGAATTTTTGACTTTTTCCGTAGTAATTAAAGGTTGCCTTTCTGAAACATTTAATAACTACATTAGATAAAGTTTGACAGGAGTAATGTAGATCCTCATCAGCCACTAAAATTCTGGTAATGTGAGTCGTGACTTTACCTGTAGTTGTGATTTTTTTTATTTTATTTTTTTTTTAAATTTTGTTATACATAATGTTTACAAAATTTTGCGACACTAAAATCTCTTTTACTTTACTTTCACACAATGTAAATCTAAGCCTTTCATCCTTCATCCTTAAGGCTTAAAATGCTTTAAATGTAAAGATGCTTTTACATGTCCTGCAGCACCATATGTATATCCAGAGAACAGGATGACTGGTTAGAATAATGTTCATCTACAATGAATGTTGTCTTTCAGAGTTTGCCTTCAGAGATTGAGGTAAAGTACAAAATAGCTGAGTGCTACACCATTCTGAAACTGGATAAAGACGCCATTGCAGTGCTCGATGGGATACCATCCAGACAGAGGACTCCGAAGGTACAGTCTGTTAACACAGTGACTGTCAATCACTGTTTACCTCATGCTTTAGTTTTATGTATTTATTTTTTATAGTAACTGATTAGACTAGTAACTGTGTGAATTCAAATAGCTGCTTTAGAACTAAATAATGAATGCACCTACAAGTTCAGGTTTTGTAACAATTCAGCAGTAGTTGTTTTAAAGTAAAATCACCTAAGTAAAAACTAGGAGTATGAAATCTGTTAATTGGAAATGGTGTGACAGTTGCAGTTTGAAGTCAAAGACTGGTCTACAGTCAAAATACGACTGAAATAAATCTTAACAAACTTTACGAAAATTGGTTCACTGATGCTAAAATTTGTTAGTTGGTTGGTTTTCATGATATTCTAGGGCAGTGGTTCCCAAACTTCTTTTGCTGGGCCCCCCTTTGTTTTACAAGAAAAACCTTCGCGCTATCAATACATTTTTCAAAAAGTGCTTCTCTGTGCAAAATGGGTTCAGAAACATAAACAACTGTGGGATACTGTTTGTCCGTGATTTGAAGTGGGGGAACAAATTACGGCGGGATCAGCCTGATATTATTTGTATCCCACTGTAACTTTACTGTATAAAGAGCTAACATCTCCAAAATTTCAGGAGTAGTTAGTCATTACAAGAAGCGTTTGTGAACTAAAAATCAAGAATGTGGGATACTGTTTGTCCGGGATTTGGAGAGCCCAGCGCGTGCTCCCGACACAGGGAAAACCAATTCTGTCGCAGAGACCTACCTTGGCACTTGTGCAGGTGAAGCCAAAGGGAAGATATGCTTCACCATATTTTCTAGTCTTTGGCATGGAAGGAAGTTGGTTTGGAAACATATTTGGCGACGCTTCATCTCCCGTCAAAAAACCTGTCCATTATGCTAGCAGTGTCCAAGCATTCTTTTTTTTTTTTTTTTTTTTTTTTTTTTTTTTTTTCCCCCCCTTTTCATACTGGGCCCCACACTTTGGGAACCTCTGTGCTAGGGTATCAGTTATAAGAACAGAAGTCATTAATTGAAATCAGAAATTACCTACATTGATTCTGACCCCTGAATTCTGGCAAATTTAGGCCCAAAGCAGTGTTGGATACTAGTTTTCAGATCTCCACTTTTCCTAAGTTATTCATCCAGTTTTGTTGAAATGGGGCTCATATGATATGGAACTGTATGAAGCTCTATTTAACCTTTTGAAACCAGTTCAAGTGCAGTAACTTGTATAAGGTGTAGTAATTACCTTTTGTATTCCTTCCTGCCTCAGATCAACATGATGCTAGCTAACCTGTACAGGAAAGCTGGACAGGAGCGATCTGCTGTGACGAGTTACAAAGAGGTCCTCAGACAGTGCCCTCTTGCCTTGGATGCAATCATTGGTACGCATGTTCACTGTAGACTCTGTAATCCCATAAGCAGCACTTCATCTGCTAAGATGTTTGTACCTGCAGTGCTCTCCTATGTCCATGCCACTTTAAAACAAACAAACAAAAAAACCCTTCTGCTTGGATTTAGCATCTCTTTTAAATAATTGAAAAATGTGTTTTTCCTTTAGGTCTTCTTTCTCTGTCAGTCAAAGGAGCCGAGGTGGCTTCCATGACTATGGATGCGATCCAGAGTATCCCCAACCTTGACTGGCTGTCTGTTTGGATCAAAGCGTACGCCTTCATACATGCAGGGGATAACCAGAGAGCTATTAATACCATTTGGTGAGCAAAGCAATAATGATTTGTACACAGTGAGTGAATATTGCGAGCCGTGTTTTGTGACAGTCTTAACTTCCTCCCTGAAACACTCTCAGCTCTTTGGAAAAGAAATCACTTTTGCGGGACAACGTGGACCTCCTGGTGAGCCTGGCAGATGTCTATTTCAGAGCAGGTGACACGAAAAATGCAATTCTCAAATTTGAACAAGCCCAGATGTTGGACCCTTACCTCATCAAAGGTGTGTTACAGGAGAGAACGTTTTGACTTACACATGTATTTTGTAGTTGATGACAGTTTTAATATCAGAATCTGTGTGTCACACAAGTCTAAGTAGCCTTAATAAAGACAGATTTGGAAACATGTTTGCTTTTTCAGGTATGGATGTTTATGGCTACCTGATGGCCCGTGAGGGACACCTGGAGGATGTTGAAGTCTTGGGAGGTCGATTATTTAATATATCTGATCAGCACGCTGAACCGTGGGTGATCTCTGGGTGAGTAGTCTTACTTTTCTCAGACAAAATCTCTCTCATGTAGTTTCCGTGTTTTATATCATTAAACTTTTCAATGTGCGGTGTTCAGATGTCACAGTTTTTATAGCAAGCGTTACTCCCGGGCTCTCTACCTGGGAGCCAAGGCCATCCAGCTGAACAGCAATAGTGTTCAGGCACTGCTGCTGAAGGGTGCGGCACTGAGAAACATGGGCCGAGTTCAGGAAGCAATCATCCATTTCAGAGAGGCCATGCGTTTGGCACCCTGCCGCCTTGACTGCTATGAAGGTAGGCTTACTTTTAGCTTTTTTTTCTTTCTTTTTTTGGCTCTTCAGATTGTTTTTGTTTCGTTTGCAATAACAAAGTATTAATGACTCCAGGTTTAATTGACTGTTATCTGGCATCCAATGGGATTCGTGAGGCTATGGGAATGGCTAACAACATCTATAAGACTTTAGGAGCCAATGCACAGACTCTGACCATCCTCGCCACAGTGTGTCTGGAAGACCCAGTGACTCAGGAGAAAGCCAAAACCCTTTTAGACAAGGCACTGGCCCAGAGACCTGACTACACCAAGGCTGTGGTCAAGAAGGCTGAACTCCTCAGTACGTACAGCAAAAAAGACTCTTAAGTATTTCTGTTTTCCTCCTTTCCCCAATGATAAATAAATCTACAGTTTAATGACTTGAAGGGAGGAAAAAGAAGCTTCACATACAGATGAGATGAAATTGTTGCTTTTGCTTTTTTTTTCTTGTTTGAAGGCCGGGAACAGAAATATGAAGAAGGGATCGCTCTCCTGCGGAACGCCTTGGCCAATCAAAGTGACTGTGTCCTGCACAGGATGCTGGGAGATTTCCTGGTGGCGGTCAATGATTACCAAGAAGCCATGGACCAGTACAGTATAGCATTAAGGTAAACACTGATTATTGATCCTGGGAAAATGCTGTCATAAAATCTAGTAAGTATTTTTTATGAATTTAACACTGTATGGTTTTCTGTCCTAAGCCTGGATCCCAATGACCAGAAATCATTAGAAGGCATGCAGAAGATGGAGAAGGAGGAGAGCCCCACAGACGCCACAGTGGAGCTGGATGGTGACGACATGGAAGGCAGTGGGGAGGACGGCGATCTTGAGGGCAGTGACAGTGAGGCGGCTCAGTGGGCCGATCAGGAACAGTGGTTTGGTATGCAGTGACTCCGGTCCACTGACAGACGCTCTGTCAGTATCACACGGCAGCCCACGGGAAGCCTTCAGCCATGAGGGCTGTCAGACGGAACAAGACGAAGGTTGTACTGCATGTTTAACCTCCGTGATCTCCGAGGTTATTGCCAACCTAAAGACGACAACACGGCTAAGACCTTAAATACAACAATTAATGCTTGCGCCCCTGGATGAACTGATGCTCAACTTTGCAGTACAGCTACAGGAAGCCGTCAGAACTTTTATTAAAATGCAGCTTGATGCAGAACTCCAGTCATTTTTTTTTCTTTTTTCTTTTTTGACCCCAATGCTGTTTCCCATCAGTCTGACAGTCTCAGCAGTGTCACTCTGAGGTCTGATGCATAGCATTATAAATCCAGGAATCACCCAAAGTTCTTATATTACCATGTCTATTTGTGCACCCTTCTTGCCTGCCAGCCAGTTCACAATACACCACAAAGACATTAAAAATAAAAAAGACTATTTATTTATTTATAGTGAGTCATGTTTCCTGCATTGAGAGGTTGTTCCCAGGAATGGAGGGTGCAAGTAAATGAGCAGCTGAAGTTTGTTTAAAATTAGACGGTGATTCAGTAAACTGTGGTTTGAAGTTTAAAAAAAAAATGACTGGAGTTACTATGACTTGTGTAATATTTTTATTTTGGGACACGTTTACCACAAAGGAGGCAGTGGGTGGGTGTTGAAGTGTCACAATAAAGGTCACACATATACCAGAAGTGACATTGAATTTCTGCTGCTCTTTAAAATCTGTTGTATGAATTTTCTAAAACCTGTTTTTGTGTCATGTAATAGTTCAGCTTATTTGTGTGTGTGTGTTTGTGTCGTCCATTAGGTCTGCCTTCTGTATCAAAATAACATAACTTGGAATATTTTAGTTTATCATTTCAAAACAAAACTTTATAGTATTTTGTACATATTTTTAAAATGTATAATAAAATAATGAAACACCTGATGTGCACAGAGCTGTTTCTAAAGTCATCCCACTTGCTTATAAATTATCATCACCAGGTGATCAGTGTGTTCATTCTCTCTTCCATATCTCTGCTCAGTCAGAGGGCGAAGAAGCAAAAACAGCTCAACAGGGTACATTCATGGACCCACAATGAACAGTAAGCAAATAAGTTACCAAACACATTAAAGTTGAGGTGATTGAATAGGTGATGCTTTATTTTGAAAATCCTAAGGCTTCTTCCGCTCTGCTCTAGCTGTGCAGGAGGGGTTTCAAATGGAGTGTGTCAGGGGGGCTGGATTTAAGGTGGACTCTGGAGTCTCACTAAATATTTGCACAAGGGTGCTCACACATTCCTCCAAAACTGCACATTTTCTTTTTATTAGCTTAATCTTTATTTTGAAAATCATTTCCTTTATTTCATAAAATAGTTTTTCCTCACATTTAGGTTAGTTTTAGAGTAAAATTTATTTTAACAGGCTTGGGTCAGATACGCAGTGGGATGAGATGCTGAAACACATTAATTCAAATGTTGATTCACATCCCTTCCCTTTGTTCAGTTCCAGCTGCTTCATATTTCCAGCCAGCATCAGGATCACAGCTGCGTCGAGATCATTCCTAAAAAGGCATTTTATAGTATTGAGCACATCTTTTCTGATGGTAATGATGAGCTAACAACTGGTAGCCAACAGAGATAAATGAAACTGATGCTCCAGAATGAAGTCATACTGTTGTGGCCTGTTACAGTCGTCCTGGACAGCAGTAAAAATTCAGCGACAAACTCTTAGTGTATGACAGTTTTAATTTTATTTACCTGAAACCAAAGTCCATGTGATACGTTGTACAATCATTTCTGAAAATACAGTACAGCAGTTTGGCAAAAAATGCCAGTGGAGGGACCGCCTGCCGTTAAAAGGGTAAAACATCAGCATCGCTGCACACCTGCCTTCCCAGATTTGGCAAAAAAAATCTGCTCATCTCAGTGTAAAGCAAAAAGCAAAATCTATTATCTCATAAAAGTATTTCCTTAGGAAAGATGAACTGTGTTTTTGAACTTATACATAATCTATTACATTTGTCTGGTAAAACAGATGGCTGACTGAGCAGACATGCACCATAGAATAATGTACAACTGACTGTACAAGGTACTAAGCTCTTAGTCTAAAATGAAGGCATGAGGACTGTATGGCAATCTAAGGCTCTTCATGCAGGAGGATGGAAGGACCGATGAGGCGGAACTGGCTAGTTTCTATCAGACATTCATTTATGGGCATTCTGTAAAAATGATGTGTGAACTTTCTGAGCCCCTGTCATCACTTCACTGGCATTCAGCTCTTGTAAGATGTGCTGAAAAACACACATGCACAACACAAAACCAAACCAAAGTTTCTGCTAGGAATTTACAGGAGAGATGGGCTTACTTGGACTTTGCTGTAAAGGGAAAAAAGAAAAGAAGAGGAGACAGGAAGAAACAGATCAATGGACACGAGAAATCACAAAACAAGGTAAAAAGCATCTGAGCAGCAGATCATTTCAATGAATTTCAGAGTAATAAAGGCCATGCAATAAAGGAGGGCAGAAGATTCATACAAATGCAGTTCAAAAAAGAAATACATACAACACCGTGTCCTGTAACGGTGTGGGGGCGTTTAAATGCCAGCATCTCTGCCAGTTGCCCAAACATGCTGCAAGCCTACATTCAAAAATAAGCGGCACCAGCAGTAACACTGAGCCCGTTTAAAAATGCACAAGGTTCCCATTTCTGCTCAGTGTGCATCTGGCACTTAGTGACATTATAAGCTCCTGTTTTTGTACCATTTAAAGTATTTACATGATAAAACACAAGGAGCAGTTATTGCTGTCATTTCGACACGAGCAATGACAGACTGACAAGCTGTGTGTGCAACCACCATACAGACGAGAGCGCGGCAGTAGTTAGCATGCACGTCAAAGTGTACTCACTCTGCAGGTAAATAGGGGGAAGGCGTGGGAAGAAACAACAGTTAGCTTTTCAAATTAAAAAACAAAAAACACTCTCTGGTCTATCGGAGCGCGCATGCAGAAAGGCTACGCTTGAGTAAACGGGTGTGAATGTATGCAGGAAGAAATGAAATGTATAGAGTCTACTTCGTGTTCTATGTACAGATATACACACGCCTCCGACAGCAGCCAATCAGAGGTCTGAGCGCCTATCAAACCGTCCACGTTGTGCTCAGTTTGCAAGACTAACAGCTTCTTGGTGCCTTTTTACATATTCAAGTACAGTATGTGCACATTTTACATACATAAAGATTACTGTCGTTAACACACAAAATTAGGACTGAAACCTTAGAATGAATCTCATAGATTTAACTTTAAAAAAACAAAACAAAAAAACAACAACAACCCAAAAACAACACCCCCCCCCCCCCACACACACACACACACACACACACACACAACACAGACAAATGTGTTTTCTTCAAGTAAATAAATTTAACAACAGGCTGTACCAAGAATTTACTCAAAATCAAGCTGGTAACATGTCTTTGTCCCCTCTTCCCTCAAATAACAGAGGAACACAAAAAAATATCTATCTATATCTAGATATAGATCTAGATATAGATCTATATCTAGATATAGATAGATATATCTATATATAGATCGATATATCGATATATCTCTCTCTCTCTATATATATATATGCACATTAAAATACATGTGAAGATTTTGACTCTACTGGTGCTTACCTCAACACTTCAAATGATCACATATGAAATGACAGCTTGGACAAATGGGTCATTATGGTCAAATCAGCAGCACTGAGGTAGCTGTGCTCTGCCTACTGCAGAAAATAATGAATGAGTACGATGCAAAATGTGATTCATGCTTGGGCAAATGTATTCTGCTGAAAGTCTTTGCCCCTAAATTAGTATTGAACTAAACTACGCAGTCCTCAGAAATCTCCATTCCCCAAATTATAAAATATTAATTATTACAGAATAGTAAATAAATTCTCTCTGTACAGCTCAACATGTCGCTCCAACGCAGTGGGCTTCTCTAGCTATTCTCAAAGGGGGTCAAAACAGAGAAAAGCACAATGGTAACATGGAACATAAATCATGTCGGTAAAATATTACTGGAGCACCGGCCACCCAAAAATATGTGCAAGTCTAAATGTACTTAACAGAGGCGTTCTGACAGCGGTTGGAGAAGGTGTAAATGCTGTTGCTGTAATTTGTTCCGAGTTAATGTAACTGTGTTAGATGTGTGCGTTAATGTCCACTTCACACTGGTGCACAAGGAGGGTAGTGTACTGGAGTCAGTCAGGGCCACAAGATGGCAGACACGTTAGTGTCGGTGCTGTAGATCCACAGCACCAGGGGCAGGGAGATGGCCACAAAGGGCCAGGAGATTCCCTCGGCGCATGCAGACAGAGAGCAGCCTTTGCTTGTCGGCTTCTCCAGTTGTTTACCGAATTCCAAGTAGTTCCTGGCCATAAACTTAAGCAGCTCGTCCAGGAGAATGACGGGCATCGAGATCTTCAGCACCATCAACCACTGGGTCATATCCAGAGGGGTGATCTGGAAGATGACCTGGGAGGGAATAAGCAAATAACTTACAGCTGCTTTTTAAAGAGAGCGAGATAAAGATTTATGAGGATTATCACCGCATGGGTAACACATAAAACTCTACCAATGTTTTCTACATGACCGTAAGAAGTGTGTGGTGACGTTTATTCAGCTTTTATAAAAATACACTGCTTTGTGATGAGCTCAGAGTCGATCGATCAACACGGCTCTTATGTCAGTACACTCAATGTGTAGCTGGACACAGGAGATGGTCAGCCTCAAAGATGGGAAACAGCGGTGAAGAGATCACCTGGGTGTTTATTCCCTACCAGATAAAATGTCTAACATATACAGAGTTATGTTTTTTTATGTTGGTGGTCCCAATAATTTCTATGAAGTATCTGAAAATGTAGGGCAGTCAGAGAGTACTGTACTGTCATCAAATACATCAGTACTGGTGTAGTATTGATATTTCTTTCCAAAAAACACAAATTTACATTTCAGATGAAAATGGCTCTATCTGGCATCTGCTGTTTTAAATAATCCTTAAACTTCCAAAGCCCATCCTGACAACACCCAGTAATCACAGGTGGGCCATCCACACCCCATCCCTCGCTTGTAAGTGGCTCTAACTATGGAAAGTATACTAATGGATATTCATCTTTTGCAGGAGTTTACACTGTTATTTACTAATTATTTATTTTTAAATGTTGGCACATTGTTTAACACGTTGCTTTTAAAGTCTGTAAAGTACCAGCAGACTGCTCTCTTTCTCTCCCTCCAAACCAGCAGTCATATCCCTCTCTTGCACTCGCATTGCCTCAGCTCTGAGAGCTTCATCTTTGGCCATTCTGAAGCTGAAGCCAAAGGCTCTAATCAGTTTGGCCTGGATACAAATGGTACTTCACCACACTGATGTCCACTTCAGAGGATTATGGAGGGAAAGCCCTCCATGTCCAAAGATCCCCCTGTGGCAGCGGTGCCTTGTGATTCTGTGTTGCTCATCATTTTTCACTTTAAATGTTACAGAGAAACTGGCCTCACATATCCACGCCTGCTCCATCCCACATTTTTAATGTTCAAAGCTATGCAGCCGGTAACGTTAGCCTGAACTGGGAGTGAATTTCCACTTTAACCTCCTAAGACCCAAACTCTTTCATGGCATGCATTTTTAATTTCTCTTTGCCATTTGGGCTGATCGGGACCTGATGAATGTAAAAATAAAGAATTATCTTTTTAGCCAATGTAGTTTCAGAGAAGAGGACATCAGGCCCTCGTAGAGCAAAAGTTAGTGTTGTGGTCTAGACAACCCAAAATGTGATGTCCATATGTGGACACCAGGTCCTAGGAGGTCAAATAAAGTTATTTGGATCTGTTTCCCCCCCTCATGCTCCACCTTTCAAGGTCATTTTCCCCCTAACAAACAATAATAAATGGCCACTAGATGGCATCAAAATCCACATAAAGACCAAAACTGCAGCAGACAGATCACTTTGACTTGTGCCAATGTCATCAAGTCATGAACACACTGTTCTTATTTTTTAAACTTACAGGCAGAGGTTCCACATAGAGGATGAGGAAGTGGAGAGACATGGAGAGACAGATGGCCCCTAGCAGCCAAATGTTCTCCCAGGGAGGCATCCGCAGCAGGGACTGGTTCTCTGACAGGCTGGACAGGAGGGAGCGCACAGATGGTGGATCTGGTTATACAATCTGTCTATCATCGTGTCATTGCAAATGGTTCTTTCATGAGAACTCCTCCACTCTTTAAAAATACCCTTACCTGTTCAGAGCATTGCACATCTCAATGGTGACAAGCACGGACAGGGCCATGGTCATCGGGTAGGGTGACTCAAACACGTGGCAGTCCAAGCCATCAAACTCTGGGTTGTCTGGGCCACACTGGAGGAAGTGGCTCTGTGTGGAGGAAGAGGGGAGAGTGAGGGGGAGGCAAAGAGCGGAGGGAAGCTGAAGGATGTTCTCTCAGACAGACGTACTTACCAGCTGGTACAGAGTGACCTGCGGTCCATCATCAGAGATTGTAAACCACCACGCAGCAGCTCCCACAGTGGCAGCACCTACGTAGCCTGGAAGCAAAGACAGCAAAATCATCATATTACTCACTGGATGTACTGCAGGAAAAAAACAAAACAAAAAACAAGACAGCTCGAATCCTGCTCAATTTTAGTCAACCTCCAATAGCCAGATATCTGAAGAATAGCCAGCCAGAAATCAGGGGCTCCTTAGCATTGCGAGGAGGCTTCTCCATAATGTCCAGATCTGGGGGGTTGAAGCCAAGGGCGGTGGCAGGGAGGCCGTCTGTCACCAGGTTGACCCAGAGCAGCTGGACAGGAATCAGGGCCTCAGGGAACCCCAGAGCCGCAGTGAGAAAGATGCTGTCAGGAGAAACTATTCCAGTCAGAAAGTGCTAATGATAAACTGGAGCAAATATGACCTTAATATTATCAACAGCATTGCTGTGTGAACGTAAAGCTGTAAAACGACAGCTTTTTTTCTCAGCTTCATAAAAAACAGAAGACTGAGCAATAAAGAGCTCTAATCTCCTCTGAAGAAGACTCACCAGACGACCTCACCCACGTTGGAAGAGATAAGGTATCTGATGAACTGCTTCATGTTATTGTAAATAGCTCTGCCTTCTTCAACGGCGGCCACTATGGAAGAGAAGTTGTCATCAGCGAGGACCATCTCAGAGGCTGACTTGGCCACGGCAGTGCCAGAGCCCATAGCGATGCCGATCTCTGCCTTCTTCAGCGCAGGGGCATCGTTCACCCCGTCACCGGTCTGTACACAAACATGTTCTTTATAGCAAGTGTTGCCTTTTTCTTCAGTAACAACAGCAAATCAACCCAATCAACACGACCCTTACAAAGCCAAGAGAATGAACCATTCACGCAGAAATGGGCAGTTTTGATCAGTACGACAAACTTCATACCATAGCAGTGATTTCATCGAATCCTTGCAGGAACTCAACGATCTTGGATTTATGTGAAGGCTCGACGCGCGCAAAGCAGCGCGCACAAGTCACAGCCTCCCTCTGGGCATCGAGTGTGAGCTCATCAAACTCCCGCCCAGTGAAAGCCATGTGCTCAGTATTGTCCTCCTCGGTCAGGATGCCGATGCGGCGGCAGATAGCCACAGCTGTGCCCTTGTTGTCCCCGGTGATCATGATGACGCGGATGCCAGCCTGCCGGCACAGTTGGATAGAAGCAGCTACCTCCTGTCTGGGAGGGTCCAGCATGCCGACACAGCCGACAAACGTCAGGTCAGACTGGACACAGAGACAAAGATTCAAATGAAAGTCTGCTCCTGGAAAGAATGTGCTACAAGTAGATTACGCAAATGTATATCCACCTCATACTCGATGAATTTGGCAGTGTCAGACAGTATCATGTCCTCCATTTTTGGTGGGCTGTCTCGTGTGGCCAGAGCCAAGCACCTCAGGGTGTCGCGACCTGTCCCGTACTCACGGATAACAGACATGATCTTTTCTTTGATGCCTTGGCTGAGGGGAACTTTGCTGTTGCCAACTCTGACATGAGTGCATCTCTCGATGACTCCCTCTGGGGCTCCCTGTGAGGAAGAAGAGAGGCATAAAACATTAACAACACAGCAGAAGACTGCAGCGAATGCAGATCGAACATCTGCACGTATTACACTGGGTATACCTTCACAAACATTTTGCCCATGGTAGAGCGGGACTTGTTTGGGCTGCAGTAGACAGACATGGACTTCCGGTCTCTTGAGAACTCCAGGGTGAACTCCTTCTTCATCAGCTGTTTGATCACCTGATCAGACAAAAAGACAGAGAGTGAGAAAAAGCTGCTGAGCACGAACGGTGGGAATGTGCAGCGCATGCAAGTGAGGGAGCTGATGTCACTCACTGAGTTGCAAGCATTGGCTCTGTCAATCTTTGACAGGTTGTGAACTTCAGTGTCGAAGACATTCATCTTCTCCACCAGACAGGTCAGCGCGGTCTCCGTGGCCTCGCCGACCTTCTCGTACACCCCCTTCACCTGAAACATCCAAACTTTCACTCATTTCTTTTCTAAAACATCTTAAATTTGCCCAAAGACTGTGCATCAAAGAAGGATTTAGCCATCGTTAAGGCTACCAGTAGTTATTTCGATGATGAGTGAAGGGGAGCTGTGACATTGTGCTACATTCCTGCTCATTAATCTTTGTAGACGAATAAAGTGTTTATTCACCTGGCAAAATATAGTGTTTTCTGTCATTCACGATACCTGCATGATGGATCTCAAGCCTTAATTACTCACTGTGTTTAGCTTACACACATCTTTGCCAAATGGAGTGCGACTGCTTTGGTGATTTCAGTGCCTTTGTGAGCTCGATGGATACACTGTACAGACCCGTTTATGAGCTGAAGTTGGACGATCCATGCTAGCAACCATTGCTTTGTTTTAGTTTGCCTCATTAATTCATCATGCTGGAGTTCGCAGTGTGTTTTTGCATTTCTTCCAAACATCATTTGCCCATAATCTGAATTATTGCAAATGATCATGACTGTTCTGAATGTCTGTTATTTGTAGTATATTAATAATATCAACGGAAAAGTTGTGATTGGCTCATGCGGGTGTCATCAAGCAATGATTTGTGTAGCACTAGACTTTGGTTTGCGCTCTGTTGGTGTAGCACACATGACCAGTATCACTCTGTTGTGCTCATTTAGTTGTGGGATGCTAAAAATCACAGCTGAGATTAAAATTTTATTAATTTTTCAACCCTGGAAGCTACATCTATCTTTCATATACAGTCTATAAGCGAACATAAAAAGATTATTTCACTTAAATCCAAATGTACAGAAGGGTAGCAGCAAAACAGGCAGTCATATGTAATCGTTTTCCCCCAGAACTGAAAACTGCACTAAAACACATAAAATAAGCAGCAGGAAAGGTGCAGACCTCGTTGAAGTCCAGCGAGGAGTCATTGCACAGGGCACAGATTGTGGCCAATTCAACCAAAGCATCATAGTGGGAGGATTTCACTGGTTTACCATCCTGGTACCTGAGGACAAGTACAGAACATCATGTTACCATGTATTTAAGGATCTGCCAGTTATGGAGAAGCTATAAAAGTACTCACACTTCACCCTCGGGGGCGTAGGTAGAACCTGTGATGGTGAACTCTGACAGAGAGCAGCTGTCCCCTTCAGCTTTGTTGACAATGAACATCTGGAAATGAGAAGAGTCCATGGGACATTAGAAGACATCACACAGATCATGTTAGTGTTTGACTGAAATACCAGAGTCTTTATTGTCAAACCACAAAACCTCCAAGTGAACTCGAATAGATTAAAGGAAAAAAATAAGATTATATTATTAGGCTCTTTGCAGATGATGCTATTGTTTGTCTGTTATCCTAGAAGACTTTGGCAAGTATTCAGGTTGTGAATGAAATCTAACAGAGACTCAAAATCCTTTCATTAAATGAATCTTCTGAGCAAAAAATGAGAGAGAAAAAAAGATGAATTGGAAGGTAATAACAGTCAAATATCTAGGAGCTGTGATAGTAAAATAATTTAAGATAATTAAAACAAATTATACCCAGATTCAAGATTCAGGGAGATTGAAGCCCAACCACTGCCTTCTATCTGGACTGGCACAAAAACTGAGGTGATGAAAATAAATGCATTGCAGAGATTTCTTTTTCAATGCATTCCTCCACATCTGATCTACAAATGCAGGTTAAGACGTGAGGCATGATTATTTTGATTCATTTGTGCTGAGAGGGGACCAAAGCTGAAGACCTCTTGAGTTAAGGAGACGCTGTAGCTAAAGTGAGATTCTTAATGCGGACGATTCCCTTTGTGTCACACAAGATGAAAGATATTTTTACATATACAAGAAATATTCAGAGGTTAGAAAAGCAATAATCAAATTAGTATATTATATAAAAATATAATTTACACTAACAGAAAAACATTAGTTTTTGTGACCTTTTGAATGAGGAAGCAAACTTCTTCATATTCTTCAAAGTTAGCCTATGAAAAACTAAAAGGCTAAACCAGAAACAACTGGGGAAGACAACTTTAAAAAAAACAAAACAAAACAATGAAAGCACTCAGAACCTGAAAAATCACAGCGGAGAACATGAACACTCATCCACAGACTGAAAGCAATGGGGGATGTGGTCGGAAAAACTTGATTTGTTTCTTTATTACAGCTCATATTAAAAGTACACAATAACTGTTGCAGCAGAAAAAAATGACAGTAAATTGGCTGCAACGTTAGAGTGTGTCTCTGTGAGGGGCAGGCTGGGTGGCCTGCTGCCTAATGTGAGAAAAGGCTGTTTAGTTTCTCTCCATAAGTAAACAGAAGAAGCTGCCAGGGAGCCTGACTAAAGAGAGAAGCTGTGCCCAAAAGGAAGACGCCGCAGTGCCAGGCCTACTCCCGCAGGAAGCTTTGATCATTTCGCTCACTCACAAACAAAGATGTACAAAGCCACACAGTATACACACAAACAGGGCTAGTCAGAGGCTGCTTATATCAGAAAATGGATGAGGACAATCAGCAAGCCCTCCTGCAACGACTAGCCAGACATAAAATCCTGGCACTGCCCTGCTGCAGTATATTTAGAGCAAACAGGCAATCCATTAATTATTTCAGTAACCAGTTGAACACTTTCAGGAATGATCGTGGCCTGTCAGAAAAGGATTTAATAAAAAGGACGTACAATCACAAACTACATTTAGGCTGCATGAATGTAGATGGTGTTTTTGCTATGTTGTTATTATTTTATTGTACAATGTTGGGTGCAAATGTATATCTGTAATAAACGATTCAAGTGAATGAGACGTTGCTTTTTATTAGTAACCATGAGTGTAAAGTCAGTGAGCACACCTCTTTAAAGGCTTTTGTTTGCATGTCCCGACTCTGTGTGAATTACGATAAGTCACTACAGTAACTGCAGAATCACAAGGCTATTTAATCACGGCCAACTCAATGTGCAGGGACTGAAACAACTGACAGTAACTGTAAATGAATGCCACCCTTATTCAGGCTGTGCCAAAGTTCTGAGACAGCAGTGAACAGACAACTAAAGGGGATTAAACTTTAATAAATGCTGAAATGTACTTTTTATGTGGGGCCAAGTAGCACAGAGGTGCCACTCACAGAGAGAGAGCGAGAGGAAGAGAAGAAAAAGAAACTACAAGCTCACTGCTTTGCAGCTTGGTGACGCAAGGTCAGTTATGCAACAGCAGTAGTGTAAGTCATCTAACTCCTCGATGCAGATTAGAGCAGTGAAAGCGAGCTGCCTTCTCGCTCAATAACCAGAAACTACCATTTCTCTGCTTACAGAGAGCATTAGCATTTTATAGATAAATGGAAGAAACTGCGGTCACCTTATCCAAACATAAAGTAGGGACAACAAATACGACAAAGGACTGACGACCAACCTGCTCAGTAATGCAAAAACACTGTTTCTGTGTGTGTGTGAGGGAGAGAGATAAACTCACTCTGCAAACAGACATCTGGTTGGTTGTCAAGGTTCCTGTTTTGTCAGAGCAGATGACAGAGGTGCAGCCCAGAGTCTCCACAGAGGGCAGGCTGCGGACGATGGCGTTCTTTTTGGCCATGCGGCGAGTGCCCAGGGCCAGGCAGGTGGTGATGACAGCGGGAAGACCTTCAGGGATGGCAGCCACAGCCAGCGCCACAGCGATCTTGAAATAGTAGACAGCTCCACGGATCCAGGAGCCTCCGTGGACGGGGTCATTGAAGTGTCCGATGTTGATGATCCACACGGCGATGCAGATAATGGAAATGACCTTGGATAGCTGTTCGCCGAATTCATCCAACTTCTGCTGCAAGGGCGTCTTCTCCTGCTCCGTGGCTGCCATCTCGTCACGGATCTTACCAATTTCTGTGTTAACGCCAGAGGCAACAACCACACCCACAGCCTTCCCTGCAGCAATGTTGGTACCCTGAAAGAACATGTCACATACGTGTTGGCTCAAGTGCAACTGATATCATCGCGCACATCCTCAAATAACAGAAACTTGTTTTTCCAGGAAGTGTACAGAAGCTAAACACATAAGAAGTAATAGGAATCAGCAGGATGTGTGTGATAACTCATGCAGACTCGGGCTTACAGAGAAGAGCATGTTCTTCTTGTCTTGATTGACGGCGCGAGGGTCAGGCACGGGGTCGGTGTGTTTGATGACAGAGACAGATTCACCTACGAGGACAGAGGAGGGTTAAACCGGCTTGCATTCTTCTGTAGATGATTTAAGGAAGAACGCTCAGCCAGTCGTCTCCACAGGCAAATCTGCAGTGCTGGTTATTCATCTTTCAGTGATGATTCACATGAATGTCTCAGAGGAAAAAGGTGTTAAGTGGGAAGAGCGTCACAGCAGACCTCTGGGCTCATTCTGTTCATCAGTTACTCAAAGCGACCAAGTTGAATTTTGTTTTTGTTTTTTGACCATTTATTCAGACAAACTGACCTCGGTGTAACTTACTTTAAAAGGCTTTGTGGTGATACTTGTGTTTTAGCTTAAAAAAATGAATTAACAATCTCATAGGGCAGTTATTCTAAGAGAATAAAATAACATTTGTCATTAGGTAAGCTTTAGTCTATCTATCCATTACTTAACAAGGATTAGCATTCAAATAATTAAAAAATGTCAACTTTGATGTCTGCCATCAGCAAAAATATCTTACCAGTCAGGATGGACTGGTCTACCCTGAGGGTCGTGGATTTGATTGAACAGATGCGGATGTCAGCGGGCACCTTGTCTCCAACTACAAAAAGCAGATCCATAATTAGAGAGAGAGGAAAAACCCATACAAATAAATATGAGGAGAATAAATACAAATATCAAACCAAAGATAATGCTACTGAAAATTGTTACAAATCATCTAAAGTTGATTAATTATATTAAAAGATTTAGAGAAAATACATTGCAATCTATGCATATAAGGAACAAAACTGACAGCGGTAGTTATCTTTGGGCAATTATGAGGAGCTACATTGGAAACAGACACTTCTCTCTAGAGGCAATAACTTCATGGCCTCAGGCCATGTTAGTGAACCCAGTTTGTTGCTGCATCCACAAATCCCAGTTAAAACTCATTACATGTAATGTAAACCAGATTCAGAAATGCTGCCACCTTGTCTGGGCCTGAGCTAATTTAAGATGGACTGGAGCAAAGTTCAAAACTTTCCTCTGATCTGATTAAACCAAATATTAAATGAGTTCCACAAACTATGGACATTAAATGCAAGAAGAGTGGAGCATACAAGTTAAAGTCAACATCTGTGACAGGGATGGGTGAATTAGTGCGCAAAGCATGGATGACTTGTGCATCAGTGAAGACATCACTGAAGCTGCAATTAAGAAAAGGTCTTTTTCAGTGAAGTTCTTGCCTATTTCAGGAAGATAATGTAAAACCTAGTATTGCACATCTATCATCAGCATGGCTCAGCAGTAAAAGGTTTATTAAAAAGAATCATCCGATTTCAAAAGGCTACATCTTATTAAGTAACGGACATAGAAGCTTGTGGTAAATTTTAACATATATGGCTAAATATGAACTTTCACCTACAAAACACTGCAAACATCTATGCAATACTCAAACTTGTCCCATACTTTAGTGAGCATGTCTGGAGTAACTGCAGCTCAACCTACTCTAACAGTACATGTTTTGATTGCTGCCAGTTAATATGCTGTTTCCCTGTGATAAGAGCATCGATGTGCAGGGGCTTGTGTCTTCTTCAGGGCGTGACAAAGGCAGACATAAATTCTTAGGCAGTGAATCAGTCACTTCGCTAAAGCCTACCTCCAAACAAGTTCCAGGATACATTCAAAGCTAAACGATTTAGCACGTGAGAGAAAGATTTCAATCATATATCCAATCAAAAAACAAAAGCTAACAACAAAGGAGAAAGGGCACTCTTAACTCTCCACCCATGCAGTCCTTGTACAGTACCATTTGTGGGTGGGTGTACTGGCCAAATGAAGATTTAACAGATGAGAAGGTGTTTATTTTCTACAGGCAGTAACTCTGCTTTAGAGTAAACTAAATTTATGAACCACAGCTCACTATAGCGTGGTTGTTATGCCTCACAGCAGCAAAGGAGTGCTGCCATTGGTGTAGGATAGAGAAGAAGAACCAAAGACAGAAGGAAATGAAGGACTTGTGAGCCATAAAAGGCTAGTCTCAAAGGAAATGGCCAATTTGGGTACATCAGAACTGCAGTGACCCAATTCAGCTTCCTAATCTTACATAAAGGCAATGGAAACTGGGGAAATGGCTCAGGCTATGGCACAGTTCTGTGGGTGTAGTCTACTTATACAGGCCTACTTAGTTTAAAATGTAAATTGTGTCACATTGTTACAAAAGACTCCTTGAATACAATATAGCTAGAATCCAGGAAACGGCACTAGGCTGCCAAATATCTAAGAATGTAACAAAACATCTAAACAAGGCTGAAGTGGAAACTCACCCAAAAACAAATAGTGATTTTTATCAAATGTACCAGTGTCCAGATCCAGACTGAGGGAGACAGGTATTGTATGGCTAAACCAGCCTTGGCCTTGGAGGAGGAGAGGGGGGAAAATAGCAATGGGACCACTGACGCATGCAGCCAAAAAAGGAAAAAGAATTTCAACTTGTTTCCCAATCTGCTGATCTGGTTTAAATGTGGCCCTACGATGGCAGACATGTTCTCATCATTGCCACAGGAAGAGACAGGCAAGATGCAGAACACAGGAGCAACTCGTCTGCATTACCTTGGAGTTTCTTATAGATGTTTGGAATAGAAGCTGCAAACATATTTTATGAGTGCATCTATACAGTCTAATCCAATGCAGACCCTTGCTCTAGTTATGTGTACTCCAGCCCCCCTGCTCTGTGAAGGTTGATTTCTCACTGGGAAGCATGACCCTATGTAAAGTTGGATGATCATCAACTCATCAGAGTGCCAGAAACACTCATCTGTCAGCAGGCACTGGCCAATTAAGGCAGACAATGAAAGGATTTCTGAGAAGACAAATGTTGAGCTCAGCTGCATCTTTAAACTATCTCAATGTGGAAACAGACGTGCAATGGAAGATTTGCTTATGAGAAGGTCACGCACCCGAATCAAATGGCCTGACACAGGCTCAAAGACATTTCACATTACAAACCAAAGGGGAGCTTTCACAGAACAATGTGCAAACCAGAGACCGTGAAATGTCAGTGAAATTCACCGACTTGTAGCAATGGCAGGAGAAATAACCATTAGCAACATGAAGTTAAACTTTGAGCTAAAGAATTGAAGCGACTACCAACAGGGACAGCTATACGAGGGCAAGGAATTCATTACACGGGTAACTATGCAACCAGAGCCTGGAGCATCCAGCGACCAAATGTCAGCTACAAATCAATGAGCAAAACACTTCACATATGGAAGAGCTGAAGGCTGCCCCCCTGAATTCACTGTCCTAGTTACACAGCTGTAACACTTTACTTCAATTATAGATGTCAAATAATTTCATTACAATTGAATTAAAGAATTGCCCATACCTAACTTTTACTCAAACTTGCATCCTTTCTGGCTGTGTAACACTTCCTGTGTCACGTCATTACTTTCAAAGAAATACAAACTTCTTAAGGAGTGCTGAGCCAAGACACCAGGAGCTAGAGGGCCAGCTTGCTAACAAAGGTTCCTACTGATGTTCTCATGCAAAGTAACCAGTGCTCTGTGACGCCGTGACACACTGGACCTGTCTTGAGGCTGTGTTACACTGCAGGCCTGCTCTGGTGAAGCGAGTATATATCATCTGTCCCTTTGTGTCAACATCCTACTTGGTAGCAGTCCAAGCATTTCCAGAGGCATGACCACGTCTTCACCTCAGGGCTTGCCAATGGCTCAAACGGTTTACAAATTTAACGGTGGCGAAAGCTAAGACCTGGTGATACATCGCCACCAATATGACTCCCAGAGGTGCCTTACAAACAGAACAGGCAAAGCAATGACTGAACTGAAAGTACCAGCTTTGACTGGCACTTGCACCTGCTGTGCGTTCAGGGACAGCGAGTGGTTATGCTGGCCATGCTTCCTTGGGGCCGGCCAGGAGGCTACATGTGCTGATGGCAGCTGAACAAAAGCCTGAGCTCCTGTCATGTAGAGTGGGCTGTTTCAGAAGAGTCAGCAGGCAAAGCTTAATGCAGCTTTCCAGCACATCTCTGACTAACTACCTCACCGTCTGCATTTACATATTTATGCAAACTGATCCGGTATTAGCAAATGGTTTATAACAGATAAGCCGCTAACCTTTCATTGGGTTTAAAAGTTTGCTCCTCTATTTGGGACCAACAATGGAAGAAGTCCAAAGCAGGGAAACCTAACCAAACAGTCTCATTTGTGCAAGTTTACTTTTTGCAAGGACAGTTTGTTGTACCAATGTCTCCTTTGCCCTTTGGCCATTGCACTATCACATTTCCAGAGTAATGGGTGAGATTCAGTTGGGTTTTTTCCCTGATCAGCAAACAAGACCTGAGTAAGTGATGTTTAGTTAGCTGCTGCCTGGTGAGAGAGATATGAATATAATCTAAGAAGTGACATTTTTCTAACTTCCTGCTTCTGTGTTGTCACAGATGCAAAACACGTGTCAAGTTTTGACCCCGGTTATGCAAGCACCATCTCCACACTGTCTCCCTGGGATCTCTGCTGCTCTTTGTCTGGTATGAATCTTAAGCAGCAGCAGCTGGCTGGAGCTCTTCATAGCATGCAAGTGTTTCTCTTGCCATAGTAACAAATCTTATCCCAGGACCAGGAGCACTAAAGTTCCAGCCAAAATTAGCCAAGCAGAGGATGGTAGGAATTCCATATGTTTGGCACTGCAAATTTAAATTGGAGCTGAGAACAATGCCATATCAGGTACTGATCTAATAGATCCAACCATAATAATAATAATTTACATGAGTATTTACCACAGCCTACTTCAAACATGCAAAGATGTGGACATTTAACTCACTGCCATCGAAAGAGGCCAAGACGTATACAAAAAAAAAAAAAAAAAGAAGTACAGTTTGTATATGGGCTTTAAAGCTTGAATCAATAAAAGGTGACACGAGCAAACAAAAGCTCATTGGTGACATCATCAAAGCGGTTCCTTAAAGTCTGACATCTCATCCCACCTTGAACCAGTTCTGCAGTATTTAATGTGCACTGGTCCCGGCCTTCCCCGAATTTAAATACTGCGCATAACATGTACAGGCCTGCTTCTATCGCTTCATCTTACATCAAAGACTGCTGCTGCTAATTTCCCAGGTGTTTTTCTCATATTTTTATGTTAGTAATTCAGCATGTGGAAGTACTGAGACACTAAAATGTTATTTACTAATTAATTAAATAAATTATACATTTAATTACTATTTATTTTACAAATAAAAATGTTATTCTACATTATTCTTTTTAACCTGCTTTGTCTAGTTCATTTATTTGTGTGGTTTATATTATTTCCCCCTCATTTATTCTACAGTAATGCTATTTTTAAAACTTCTTACAGCTTTGTTATCTGTTTTTAATTATTATTATTATTTTATTTCTCTTTATTAGCATTTATGTTTGCTCCGTCTTAAAGGGCTCATCAGTCTTCAATGAAGCATTTTGAACTGCACGAACAGATTCCCAGCCGTGAGTGCGGTTTAGGTAAACAAGGTAAACAAGGCACCTTAAGGCAGCTTTGTTACACGTGATTTATTCAGACACTTCCATGCATACTCCTATCAACCCAAGCTCAACCAGTGCACTGCTTAGTTTGAATGAAACCCCTGTGACCCTCCTGGACTACATCAGAGGGTTGAGTTTTTTGAAGTCCGCTACTCCGGCTGGCAGGATGAAACCATTTCTCTCAGCCTTGCTGAAAAGTCAGAAGCCTCTGCCAAAAGACAGTCCCTCAGTGACATCGGACGATTGCCAGACCACATTAAATGCCACATACTATCCATGGTGTCTGGAATCTCAGTGGAGGGTGCCGGTGCTGATGGGCAGGGTCCCTGTGCATTGAGCGTGATAGGGCGGTTTGGTTATTCACAAAGCACTTCCCTATAAGGTCATCTCTCTCTAGCACAATAGGAGCAGATGAGAGATCCTCCCCCTGCACTCCCCTCCACAAGCCCAGACTCCACAATTTCACAGGCAACAGGGAACAAACACACTGAGCTCTGCCGCTCTGAGAAAAGGCAAACATCCAAATCTGCAAACCCTTAAGGGGCAGCTATTACGCTCATTTCCAGCTCCATATTTTCTATTCTTGGACTCTTTCAGAGTAGCTTTGCATGACTCACATTCAAAATGTATTTATTTATATAGCTCATACTGGAGCTTGGTTGAGACTCTCAGCTCATCCTGTCTGAAACCAGTTGTTTAAGATCCCCCTCCCCTCACAAACACAAGCTTTGTACGCCTGGTGGATTGGGCTTCTGTGCTTACAGCTAGAGCTGCGTACCTGAGCTCTCCATATCTTAATATGGATGGATGAAAAATATCTTTACATATTCACCTCACTGAAAAAAGCCGAAAAAAGGTTTCAATTGAGTGTTCAGAGCAGCAAGTAAACTGACAGCTACATGCAAAGGACTTCAGTTCAGTGGACTTCACGTTATCTGACAATGTGACTTTTTAGGGATTAGTTAGGTTGAGCGATGTCAGCATTTGCTCATTTTAAAACCGCTTCATATTTATGCTATAGTAAATGTCTGATTAATAAAACCATTACAAAAATCTACTTTAGATAAACGTCTGAAAAATGCATTTAACAGAACGTAATCATCTCCACTGTATGTTCAGTAAGAGTTCATCTGTGAGGCTGATAAGCGAGTAGGAGGCAGCGTTTAAACACACAGCGGCAGCAGCCTCACAGAGAGCCGTGCAGTTTGGCTGCTGGTTATTCTTCTCACGGCTGAGGCAGCCACAGAGGGTTCATCTCTGTGTCCTCTATCGCAGCTCAGCTAAGCAGCCTCCCAGCCAGCATCTGCGTCATCACAATCCTCCTCTGCATGGCAAAGGTCACTTTGGAGCTTTAGGAAAATATTATTCATTAAAAAAGGGAGCCTGACAGGAACCATTGTAAAGGATAGTTGGAGGATCAAGCGAGTAAGTAGAGCTGATGAGCAACTCCTGACTGTGGGATAAAGCATCCAAGTCGTCTCCCTGCTGGGTTGCGCTCAAGCTGCTGACAGCAAAGCCTCCAGCTACCTTCATCAAGAGTTTTTAAATAACTAGGTCTCTAATATGCGAGAGCATCTGACTCACAAGTTTCTGTTTTAACCGGAGCCAAAAATTGAACTCAACTTCTTATGAACCTAAATTAACATGTCATGATTAGCACTGTCAAGAAAGTAATTTACATATAGTATAGAAACATATCCCAACTAGAAGGATATGCGATGTTAAAATGCAGATCACTCCTACTTTCTGTGCCCTTGTCAAGGTCACTCAGGAGTCCCGCTGAACACTGTCCCACGTCACCTGCTGTTCCCCCCGAGCAGGAGGGGAGGGGAAGAGGCTGACACCTGTCATCTTCACGACTGTCACTGCCTCTATAAATACAGCATTCTATAATCCATAATGAAAGCTAAAAATAAAACCCACACGATGCACCAAAACGCTAAGCATCACTTGAGGGGCTTAGGTTCAAACAGAGTATCAGGACAGCGTTTGAAGGACTCATTACTCCGTACACGCGTTCCCGTTCATCCCTCTGCAGTATTACATACGTTTGTATGCCGTAGGGGAAACTGCACTATTAAAACCAAAGCCTTACATCCTGAGGATTTCAGCTGCTGAAATGCGCTGACTGCAGGGTGGGAAAGTGTTGAGTTGGGATGACACTTTAGAAGCTTTGCAAGCTCACACGCACAGTTACAGTAAGTGGGCCTTAACAGCATGTGTGCGCAGCCCTTTGAGACAATGGGTTAATAGGAAAATCTCAAAATACATCAGCCTTACAGGGTGAGTCACCGTGCTGCTGCAGTGGCACTTGGGGATGGGGGAGGTCTGAGCATGTGCTAAATAATACATGTCCATACCTGGACTCATATGACCTGACCATTACCTGAAGCAGAGCCAAACACAGACGAGGTGCTATCTTATGAAAACACCAGATGTCTCTGATATTTAAAAAAAAAAGCCATAAGGAAAAATAGTCTTTCAGAGTGAAACTGTGGCATTAAATTGCCAATTTTCTGTGAATTTCAAGGTTTATTTCTATCATGTTCATGTGATGCCCTGATGCTTCTTTTATGAGAGAGAGGTCTGTCAAAGCCAAATCTATTTTTTCCTAAACAACGCGTATAAAAGCATTACAGATGCAGGTCAACTTACCAGCAACCTCCACTATGTCACCAGGCACGATGTCTCTGGCCTTGATCCTCTGCACAGTTTTCCTGTCCTGTCGGTACACTTTCCCCATCTCAGGTTCATACTCTTTAAGCGCCTCAATGGCATCTTCAGCATTGCGCTCCTGGTGAGAAGAAGATGAGATTCAGGGCAAATATTTCTGAGTTGCTGTACAGCAAACTATCACGATTGCAGAAAGCTGGACGCTTCCTTTGGAGGGGCACTGACTGTTCTCGCCGGATGTGCGTGCATCTCTCCTCGGGTTGTGTTTGGGGACATTTAGGTGTTAAGTGTATTAAATTTTCTCATTTTCCAATCTTACTCTTCACCAGCAAGAAAAACATCACTCAAACCCACACAGTTTGAAAATAAATAAATAACTAGAGAAAGGCTGCTGATGAAAACCGGCAGCCTGTTCCTTTTGAATAGGAAGTCTTCTTTGAGACAAAAATAACTTTCAGTGCAGTGTTTTTCTGCATTGCCTGTGAAGTTTAATGGTAAAACCTCTAACTCACAGCGGGGCTGTAACGCAGATACAAGGAATGTTTAATTAAACATGCAGTACTGTTACGTAGATTTCAGTACTCGAGCCTCTGAAGGAGATCGGGAACCCAGTTTGAGCTTGTTTTTTCATTTTGGATGATCAGATCATGTTGCACTGGATTACACTGCACTGGACGCAGGATCAAACTGATAGGGGTTATTAGTAAACTGATAAGGGATATTTATTTGAAGTCTGTCACATTGGTGGCATCTGATTTAGCTCGGCTTTATTAGGATTTTTTCCCTCACACTGACACGCCTTCAATACTAATATAACTGTAGTTTAACACATTGCTTTGAAATGCTAAAAATACCACATTCATATTCATGAAATTAGATTTTTTTTCAACAAAAATGCACTAAACCCTGATGATATTCAGACATAGTGCTCAAACTGTCCAAAAACAGAATTAAGTACGAATAAAAATGCAAAGCCGTGATTCGCTATGCTCTCACCTGCCACACGCCGACGATAGCGTTTGCTATAAGAATGAGTAGAATTACAAAAGGCTCCACAAATGCGGTGATAGTTTCCTCTCCCTCCTCAAACCAGGCCAGGACCTGAAAGAAGTCAAATAAACCATCAGTATTTATTAGACATTTCACAGAAAAGAGAGCTCCCTGCCTCGTGCTTGCATATAGCACAGCTCCATCTGTCCAGAATCAACCTTACATCATCATCATCCTATGACCAGAAATGTGTTTTGTAAGGTCACCTTAGACCAAATACAATCTTGAGTTGAAGTGAGCTTTTGTGTCAGTTTTTCGGGGAAAACAAAAACAAAACTCTGCTCTCATCCAAGAGAAGTCAAGTGTCTCTGAGTACGACTGTTACCACTGTGGCTTCACAAAAAGGGGACAAAATCCAGAAAGAACTAACCACGGTTTTTGCATGGAAGAAAAAAAACTAAAGCTCACATCTCTGATAAAACTTGACTGGTTATTTCTTTCAAAAAGAGATCCCTTTTTAATACTGCCGTGTTGATTTTATGTGAGGATTTAGCCATCTGCCAGAATCTTCACATTAAACTCTGAGATTATTAATAATTTAGGATCATCAGCAGCATATTTTTATACAATATCTGGGAGAAAATAATATCCCATCACACGGCTAAAATCCATACATGTCATATCATCCCTGAATACAACACATTCTTGTCCTCAATTTAAAATGGAATAACAATGTTCAGAGTTTTGTTGTAAACAGCAGACCTTTAAAATTCCTAGTTAGGTTAGAAACATTAGAAATGGATTTATTCTATTCATTGTGAGCAGCTGGTTATATACTCATATGCACAGTGGTATATAAACATACATACATTGTAATTACTGGTTTTTACTGTTGCTCTGAAAGCTATAAAGCTTGGCTAAGCTGTATATGGACAGAGGCTACTTCATGAGTAATTCATTCAATAATGCAAACAGGTGGCTGTGGAGAAAGCTGTGGGGTTAACACGGTCAGACCTCCATTAAGTTAACACTTTTTAAGCCTGTCAATTTTACTTAATTCACATCACGAACACCAAAGGACCAGTCTCAACATTGTTACACGCACACTCAAAACTGCCAGGAAAAGAATTACAGTATATTGACCCGGAGTCTCATTTGGCTTGCTGTTCCTGAGAAAACGGTCTTTAAATTACCCTGTCTGTCGCAAGCAATTAGTTAATCTGCCATAATGTATAAAGCAATCAACCTCAGTAAGACCCAAGTGTCTGACTGCAGTGGATGCCAAAGACCTTTGAATGGCATAATTCAAAAAGGCAAGCATAATGCTTTAATAGCTCATCTCAACACAGAAGTGCTTATAATGCGCTATTGTATGTCATGGCATACAATACATGTAAAGATACTATTCTAACCAGCTACCCTCTTCATTTTAATATAATGGCAATCTGCTTGTCGATGAATTGATTACTAAGAAAATAGCAAACAAATGTTAACTGTGGTGTGTTAGAAACCAGAGTAACCTCTTCAAACATTAAATCCATCCATCTAAAATCCATACACACTTTTAATTAAAAATAATAATAACTAAAATAATACACTCTGAAATACTCAGACCAGCCCCTCTGACATTGCTGCCATGTAATTGGCTGATTAGATATTTGCATAAAGAGCAGCTAAACATGCAGCAGGCGAATGTGAATCACTCATCCAAGCACATTCTTCTGGATATGGTTTTTAGTTTTCTAAGAGGTTTGATGGTTATATACATATTAAATTTACACCGACGCTGGTGTGCACTTCTGTCTGATAGAGAGCCCTCCCACTGAGGGGTGAGGAACCAAATTTGGTCTCGAGTGGTGCTCTGCTCCACTGTCAGACAGCAGCGACTGACACCTCTGTATCACCTGACACCACTCTTACCAGCTCTCTCTCTCTCACACACACAGGCAGCCTCAGTTATCAAAGTCTTCTTCAGCCATCTGTTAAGTTAGCAGTCATTTATAGAATTAAATAGCAAGGATGAATCTTTGCAGTGCTAAAGACTGCTTTAAAAAAAAAAAAGAAGAAGAAAAAAGCACGACCATATCTGACAGCAAAATGTAGCAAAATAAAATGCTTTTATTTTTATTTTACTCAATTTAGCTTTTGGGAGCAGATCAGAGAACATGTTCTCATTTACTTGTTACATTTTATCTAAACACAGTAGAAGAACTTAAGAGACAAGAAGAGATGTGCAAGGTAACCATGATTCCACCTTTGACATAAAAGATTGTTTTAAAAAGTCTCTTCCCTGCAGCTGACAGGTACATTTCATAGGCTGCAAGCTGCATGGTGGATCTATAGTTTATACCATGTGGAAATGTTCACTTCATTTAGCTTATAAATTGGCTCAGACACATGGCAGTGACGCTGTTATGTAAGTGTAAGCCATCAAACATATATCCATGTAGCATTGGATGCCTGCGGCCCGGACGAGACCGAGTGCAAGTTATTACACAGCAGTCACGCTTGGCGACTCAAATGTCTTACTTGGCACATGGTGATAGCAACTCAATGCTGCTACTGCTGTTGTCACCATTCCTCAGACGGGCTGCTAGCCTTCTCAGCTGTTTAGCTCCCATATGTGAGTGTAACCATAGGCACGTTATACAAACTGAAGACGTTCACACTTCAGCACTATGCGCTGAATAAATAATGTGCTGCCATTTATGACACCGGGCTTTATAATAATCCCATCTGCGGCTTTGGCTTCATGTAAACACTTTCAGACAGAGGTGGAAAGAGGAAGCTATTTGAGGGATGTGAAAAGGTTTCTTCTGACTTTAAGATTAGCACATCATCACGCGGACACGCAGGGGGTGACAGCACAGGGGAGTTAACGTTGAGAATAAAACTAAGAAGCTCAGCTGAATTTCGAGAAGAAGCCCGCAATTCAGTTTCAACTCACTGAGCTTGGGATGAGATGACTGAAAGCAAGTCTGTGTGGTACATTAAAACAAACGCTCTAGCATATACTTACAAAAGATATGCATGCAGCCAGCAGAAGAATTCGAACGAGCAAATCTTCAAACTGTTCGAGGACGAGCTCCCATAAAGATTTCCCTGCAAAGAGAGGGAGAGAGAGAGGAGGGAGTTAGTGAAAAACAAGCCAATCGCAGAAACTTGCCAGCATAAAAATGATGGGAGTGGTGTGAGTGACAGCAGTGATTACCTTCCTCCGCTGGTAACTCTGTGTGTGGGTATGCGGTTGTCAATCCGGGGATCATACAGGAAGCAGGCAAAGACGAAAAAATAAATAAATATATATAAGTAATATATGAACACAACAACAACAACAAAAAGTTTCCCACTTGAGAAACAGCAACTCTCTGCATGTTTGTGAGCGCTACTTTCATAGCTCTAAATCTCAGGCACATTTAGGTGTCAAAGCCACCAGCTTATTCTCAGTTTCATGTGAGACTTTTGCTCAGTGATTATTCAGTCATAAACAGTGAAAAAGAGGGGAATTTCTGTATGCACGCCTCTGTTTGACTGTTAAACCCATGAAAGAAATCACACTGCAACTATTTAATACTTTTATATGCAAGACCATATGTTCACATTTCTAGCGCCAACAAGGGTACATAATTTACATCAGTGATGCTTTATTACACAGCAGGAATAAATATTTAAATAAAAATCCAATCAGTGCAAAGGTCAAAGTGAGCTAGAAGGAGGGAATACCGTCCATGGCCTCCCAGTTGATATTAATATAAAACAGCTGTTTAAGCCTGGGACAAGAGAGATTAACTTTGGCAGTGTTGGTCCAGTAAGCCTGTACCCACTGCTCAGTGTCCAGTGCACATGTATTACAGTTTGCTGAGGAACATTCAACAGGGTTACCGTGTGAAACTACCGCGCCACAGTTCCCCGCTGCTGTCAGCAGTGTGGCCGCGATCACAGGCGGCTCACGCACTGTTACCGTGCACAGCTACGGCCTCTGAGTAATGATTAACTCGTTACTGTGTAAAACACGGGAAACCCTCGAGGTGACGTCAGCCAAATCACCATACGGTCTGATGATGATGCTGGCGACTTTTACCCCGCATATCAAAAACTGAGCTCGCGCTGCCCACGCCACCGTGACATGACACTTTCACGCCGTGTCTCGTTCGCAGCCGCAGCGTTTTTGTTTTTCCGTCGCTTTGCGGTTTTAAGCTGTCGTACCGTTTAGGCCCCATTTCTCCCGCTGTCGTTTCACCTCGTCCAGGGAAAGTCCTGTGCTTTCATTGACGCTGAAATAACTGTAAACTTCTTCCACACTCTTCGTGTGAGCGTTCTCCATGGCGGATAGACGGCTCCTTCTCACTCAGCTGTACCCGAGAACACCGGTGGAGGATACCTTGTGGCTCCCTACCCTGTGAGGACTTTTAGAGCAGCGAGGACTTTGTCAGCTCGGATAGCTATCGGCAGCTACTGACAGAGGTGTAACGTGTCCCTTTCTCTTCTCGGCCCCTCTTAAGATTTCCTTCACGACAGAAATTTTGTAGCCAAATTCCTCTTCCCCGCGTGGTTACTGTGCGCCTCCCGTTATGTCCGAAAATAGTGGGAAAGTGTCTGCAGCAGCGTCCCGTGCCGAGGACTGCATTCACCCGGTCCAGTCCTCCTCTGTGCTCCCGTGCCGTACCCTGCCTCACCGTGGCGCAGCTCTCAGTGGCTTCACGCGCTGCCGACAGTCTGGTTTTATCAAAGCGCCTCACTGCTGCCCCTCTTCCCTGCGCTGCATGTGGACTCATATCATTGGACGACCGCGTCAGCTAAGGAGAGCCGGAAAAAAACCGGAACATAACCAGGAAATGAGAGGCCGACATACCGGGGGGTTTGTTTTATGTAAGCCGTGAAGATTGGGTCACTTCGTACAGTGTGTAGGGTCACTATGCATTCATTTTAAGTGTTTTCATATTGCCCGCCACGTCTTCCTCAGTGTACCTGGCAGGTGACACTGTTATAGTGGTGTGACACGTGACGTCCTGGAGCTATCAGTTGGCTTTATACGGCTGACAAGTTATTCCTTAAGATACCCTTCCACCGCTTCATGAATGTCCAAGTTGAAACAGAGGCGCATATATATATATGTATAATGTGTGTGTGTGTATAAAATGTTTAATAGTTTAATAGACAGATTTTTCTGGGGAAAGGTTTAACAACTTGTCCAAAAACAAGTCGAGAATAGACATTACTACGGAAGAGGATTAGGGCCACTGGAAAAAAAAAAAAGAATTCTGACTTTAATTCTGAGATTAAAGTCAGAATTCTTTTTTTTCCCAGTGGCCCTAATCCTCTTCCGTACATCACAATAAAAACACAACATCAGAAATTTATTATAATATTTTGAGAGAAACATGACATTTCAAGGAGATTTCTGCAGCAGCAAAGGTGGTGGTTTTGCTTTTTAAAATTTTTTTTAAGCATGTCCTCTCAATGTCCTTTTCATTCAACACTGAACATGGGCGGGCAGCCCTGATGGTCCTGTATTAATAAAAAAAATATATATAAACAGGTAATACGAGGGGACGAGCAAGAGCTTAAGACTGAAAGTAAAGACGCCTTTTTGATTTTTTTTTCAGTTTAAGTCTTAAGTAAATATTACCACAATTTCCCAAATATGATATTTAATTACCTAAAAAAAATAATTCCACACACCTTTTTAGTTTTTATTAACTACAATAATCTTGCAATGCTCTGCCCAAATGTGCTTATACAGCTTTATAGGCAGCTTCATGCAGACAGAATGAAGGCATCCAAATACAAAAAGTCCATTGCTCGTTTAATGTATCACCGCTTTAATTGGGGGGGGGGGGGGGGGGGGGGGATTGAGATGGTCTTAGAAAATTGGAACATTTATTTACACCAGCTAGTAGCAGAGACATACCAATACCACAAAAAGATAAGGTTTAAAGTGAAAGGTGTTTGCAAAACAAAGGTCCAATTTTCTGTAAAGGTGTAAAAGGATCCCCCGCCCTCCTCTGGGGTCTTCAGAGGGTAGTGCTGTCAGATGTTTTACAGGACTGGCGTGCATCATCTGTTAATGTCTTAATAAGGTCCCAAGAAGCACAAGGTGTTGTAACAACAATAACATGGCACCAGCCAGCTGGACATCAAGCAGCCTTTTACAAAGCACACTTGATCCGTTTGGCACAAGGGCCACTAACATTGGCTGTCAACAGCAGATTAAGTTCCTGTGGGAGAGGGGGAGGTCGAGACCCTGAAACATCCATGAAGACATTTGCTGGGAATGACGTGTCACACTGAAAAGTCAGTGGGCAGACGTGTGTGTCGTGTTACCTGCTAAAAAAGATATGAATCTTCATCATCCAAATAAAAGTTTTTGCTTTCAGATATGATGCAAAATTGATTCATGGTGAAAAAACAAAACAGAACAAATGAAGGCAATGAATAGGACAGACCAACTGCTCTTTTAAACTCCAACAGTCTACATAGCTTTCCTAATTTACATTCATATATTTTTCTCTGTCACAATGAAAACATGAGTCAAAATCATTATTAAATATATTTAATAGAAAAACACAGGAAATATGAACAACCATATTGAAAAAAAGGATCCATTACAGTATTCCACAAGCAGAATATTTTGACTGTTTCAATGCAGTGGGGGCTCCCAGTGAATTCCAAAACTGGAATCTCAACCCATGCTCAAGGTCATGGTTGGCAGTGCCAATAATAGTTGACTGTGGCCACATCCCAAGAGCACCACTTTGTATCCTGTTATCTTTGGACACTCTGATTGAAAGGAGTCTCCTGTGGGCCACAGAAAGTGAAAACCCCTGTGCCGCTGCACGTGTTCTTTAAGTTGGAGATTCAAAAGCATCTTAAACCACGCCACCTCTTTAGGTTAGTGGTCTGGTTCCAAGTGAAACAACAGCTGAGTATAAAGAGAAGAGATATATGAGGAAAATTAAGCCTGTGACAGAACGATGACAGAAACTCTGTTAAGCTGAACTCAGTGGAATCACAGCCCATCATTCCTAGATGACTCCTCACAGCACCAGCCTGTCCTCCCCTCCCTCCTGGATGATCTGACCGATAGACTCCCGGTTCTTTGCCCTTATAAAGCACTGCCTCTTGCACTCCATCAGCTGCTCTAGGTCACGCCACATCTTCACCTGCTCCATGTTGGCGCTGTGGCTCTCCCTCACCGTCTTCTGTTCCTCTCGCAACTTCTGGAGACCACACGTGAAAAGAGATATTGGTGAAAAATACCCAGCGCAGACTCCGTTTGCTCAAAATTAAATGAACCCCAACATGATCACATTTGTGCCAACCTGGTGCAAACAAAAGTATGTTAAATCTGTCTCATTATGACATTCTACTGTCCTCTGTAGACCTGAGATAAAAACAACTGGCATTTATTCAAAGACAGAATTCAGATTTGATGCCATATATGTTAATATAACCTCAACTCTGCAAACTAGATGCATATTTATGGCATTTCTAGAGAATTCTATAAAGAATTTGCTTGCACTTTTATAGAGTAATACATATAATTTATTGTTTGGTTTTGTGTCCTGATGTGAATGTTCAGGTGTATTCCTTACTATGCATTACGGTACTTTACTTCCAAAGCAAACTCTGTGAAACCACCTTGGCTAACCTGTGTGTCCTCAGATCTTGTTCTTGACAGAATAAAGGAATATTTCCAAGTATTGACCCGTCCTAGAATCTGCTGGGTCAACACTCGCTCAGCACACTTTTCTCACCTTGCCAAGTAACTCCTGTTCGGAAATATTCTTCATGTACACTTCCCTACAGTGAACAAGAGGAAGATTAGTAACATGTGTGCAACAGCCATTTCTCAAGCTGATTTCACCCCATGTATTAAAAATAAAGGTGTGTCATCACAACAGCAAGGAAACAGTGGCAGTAGATTAACTGGCTTTAGTGTAACGAGAGCCTGCTGAAATAAAAAAGGCCATTCATCTCGCAAGCAGCTGGCTGGCCTGGCTCAGCAGGCTCACCTCATGGCTTTCTTCTTCTCTTGCGGATCAGGAGACACGTAGGCCTTCATCTCCTCAGCTGCCCTCTGTATTTGCATCTCAAGGATCTGCCGAGGACAGAGAGGCACAGATCCGAGTTTACAGTTTGTCCCAGTGGGTGCTTGTGGGGGCAGGTGGCTTACAAAATGCTGCAACATTGTATGCACTCATGTTTCTAATTTGGCTTAAAAACAGCGATAACAGTGCACAGTCTCTGGTCCTGCTTTAAGTAACTACTGTATCTTTTCAAAATACTTGCCTGTGACATGGTGTTGATATGATGGTATCGGTTTTCCTTCTGTGCCATCTCATCCCTCAGTGCTTTCACCTCCTGTGATTTAAAGAGAGGATGGGCGTTCTTATATAACCATGCTAAAGATCAAACATGTACTAACACACGGGGAAAAAAAGCACGTAAAATTCACCTAAACTGCTGTGCATATGAAACCCTTGCACTATAATAATTATACCTGCTCCAGTTTTGATCTGTTGCTCTCCAAACCAGCAGCACAGCTTTCATACTGTGCCTTCTTTTCTTCATACTCTTGGCCTAACTCCTATGAAGAATCCGAGCAGGACACACCGGAACAGAAAAGCAAATCCATTACTAGACAGTCAGAACTGAGACAAATGCACTATTATCAACACTCGTGTCCCGCTCACAGCACTGTTTAATGTCAACAAAAGATCCCAGCTGTAGTTTTAGCACTTTAACTTCTTACAGAGTCTATTTATGTCTTCCCGTTGCAGCTCTTCATTAACAGACGTGACCCATTGAGATGTAAGAGCAATTCTGGGCACACATGTAGGAAAATTAAATTCTCTGCTCTAGCTCAGGGATGCAGGATGCTTTCCCATTATACATTGATTTATGGATCATGCAAATTACTCCTAATGGACCTTGTCCATGGTAGCACAATATAAAAGTGAACTTCTACTTGTTCGCAGAAACAGAATTAGGACTCGCCGAAGTTATTTTGGAGCATGAATTACCCACTCTTTCTGAAAGTTATACTCTGTAATGAAAAATCCGTACCAAATTCTTGCCAGGATCCTTTTTCTGACAGGCTGGGTGTTAAACAGGGATGCTGCTTTGTCATGTGAGCTGAAGGCCCTTGTTTCGGTGTGGTCTTTGGCACATCAAACTGTCTTTACAAACACCGTTTGATGTGCCGTGAGGTTTTTTTGAAGTTCTCGTTTATTAATTCAGATGATGCTCACCTGACTCTGCTGTCTCAGTGACCTCAGTTCTTTAATAATTGGTGCTAGCGCAGACTTCTTCTCCACTATCATTGAGTTTAGCTTCTTCACCTTCAAAAAACACAAGATAACGGCACACACTGCATTAACAATAAAAACAAAACACAAAAAAGGAGTCCTACAATAATCACACACACACATGTACTTTTGTATGCATTCACAGACTTAAGAGTAAACAGCAGGTAATACGACTGTGACTAATGATGAAGTTAGACAGCATTGTCAACCAGATCAACATTTGGAGAAAGTGCCTATAGCGTGTGTGTGTAAGTAGGTAAGTATTGATTGAAACATTCCAGATTTCAGTTTTATGGGTTTGAAATGCCATTTTAAAATTTTAGTGTAACAGCGTCCTTTCAGCATGGATCCAGGTATATTTGATATCATCATTAACAAGCAATCTTACAGTCTGCAGAAGTACACACGCTACCGAATTCATAAAAAAGTCACAACTGATGTCCTGGGCTTCCACACAAAAGGATGATGATGGAAGTTATGAACTAGTATTCTTGTTGTAACTTCCCATTACTGATAACAATAAAATCAAACTTTCAGCTTTAATTAAATATCCCGAGCATCAACACAGAGGTTATTATTTGCTAACTTGTGCTGAATTTTCACTTGGCTGTAGTTATTTTAGACTTTCATAAACTCCCTAAAGGCCAAACTCCAGGGAAAGTGCAGATAAATAAATGGTGGCTAAATGAATAGTTCAAATCATGGACTGTGTGTGTGCGCATGCTGGTTCACTGTCCAGCTCAAGACAGGATCATAAATTTCACCCTTTCCCTGCTGTGGGAAAACAAAATGTGGGCGGTAAAAGAAGAAGAAAAAAAAGTCTATTACAAATTACAGTGAGCCTGTATCCACAATACAAGGGCCCTAAAACTGAATCAGCTAAATGGGCTTCAATCAATTAAACTGCAACACTGGTGCTTTTCTTTTCAGTGGCATATCATATTCTCCTACACACACAGACACACATGTACACAGACACACATTGTTAAAGTTAAAGTTATGCTTTAACTGACAACACTGGAGACAATCATGTCATTTAAGTTCACTTTATCATCAATGCTAACAGTATTTGTTGGCACATGTGCAATAAGCCTTTTACGCCTATGGTAGACACTGCATGCTTATCGGGGTTCTGTCTGTAACTGTGTTGGCTACGTCCGAATGAAGATGTGAAGAACATTAAATTGGACATGCTCTGCTTTTCCTTATTTTCTGTCATAAATACAATGTTCCAATAGTGATTGCTCATACGCTCTTAGCAAGATGGCTAAAAGTTCAAATAATGAGGTACAAGTAACCCATGTCAATCAAAAGCTCAGAGTGCAGACTGCTTTAAACATTCAGTTGTTTCTTCTCCTGGCTTTATATGAACTCACTGAGAACAGACTAAATAATCGATAATCAGTATGTATCTATAGTAACTACTAAGCCTACAGTAAGTCAAAAAGCACTTCAGATTTAAAAAAACCCCCCAAAAAGTATAGTCACCATTTCAGACATGTCATCCAGAGTGCGGCCCTTCTTCTCATCTAGCTCACTCTTGATGGCAGAAACCCTCTCCAGCTCTTCCTGAGTATCACTGTACCCAGAGATACCCTTCTCAGCCTCCACGGCTTGCTTTAAAACACAGCACAAATAGTCAGATATTGTTTTTTTTAATGATTAGGAATATTGTCTTTGATTTCAGACATACCACCTAAATTCCCCAATAATTGGGATTCTGCATAAAATGCAAATTAATACAGAACGCAGCAATCTGAAAATCTCATAAACCCATATTTTATTCACAATACAACCAAGAAAACATACCAGCTGTTTAAACTGAAACATTTCACCATTTCAGGAACCAATCGTGTTACTGTCAACAGGTCAATAAATGATTGGGTATAAAAAGAGCATCAAATTGAAAAAAGGCTAATATATTTCTTAAAATGTTCTCACATTAAACATTTGATAGGTTTTAATACTCCATTTTGAATAAAATGTGGGTTTATGAGATTTGCAAGCCACTGCATTCTGTTTTCATTTACAATTTATACATTTCATGGAATTGGGGCTGAATATTGCTCCACGTAAAATTAACATTAACAGGGTGTCTGTCATTTGATCTCTGAAATGCATAAGGAGGTATGATGCTTTAAAAAAAACGTCCATTGCTTTATCAAATCCTTGTGTGGGATGCAGACAGAGGAAGAGCAGCAGATGGAACCGTCAGAAATAGTAGCTCAGCCTGCGTCAGAGAGCCCATCAACAAGTCAGGTGCTGGGACCACACAAAGGTGTGAAGCCCTTTCTAGGAAACTTCTACCACTTCACTGTTAGCAGAGAGTATGTGAATGGGAGGATCAAGTGAAAACAACACATTTGGACTGACAGTATGACGAAGGGGGAGGAGGTGGGGCGGTTATTGTATGAATATGACAGTTCAGAGAGGACAGCAGGAGCAGTTAGGAAGATTTCTCTGGTCCAGGTCCAAATACTAAATATTAAATTATTACTGAAGGGTGTCTTTAATGAGACTTCCCTCACAATAGCATCACAATAGTCTTCACAAAGTAACATAAAGTTGTGAATCCCAGTCCTTCCTCTGCTTTATTGTAAATAAATGAATGATTCTGCTTCTCTCACATGAAATTCAAAATCAGGAATTACCAGTTTCTGCTGGACAGCATCATGTCTCTGCTTGAGAATCTCCTCTGTGCGCTGCACGACTCCATAATCTGCTTTCAGCTCAGCGATTTCCTGGCGTTTCTTCTTGTATACTGTTCCCTTGCTGCGGAGTTTCGCCACTAATCGTTTCATCTTAGAAGAACAATGAAACAGAATTCGGCATTAGTCACAAATGCGAAGGAACACATTATGGACATGCCTGTAAGTCCTGGATAAACACATTTTGGGCAGATTGTTATTGCTTTTGGGTTTTTTGGTGGTGCAGTAATTAATACTGGAATTAAAACCAGCTGACAGATTGCATTATTGCGTTATTTGCGTGTTCTCCTAGTGGCTGCATGGGTTCTCTCCAGGTACTCCGGCCTACTCCCACAGTCCAAAGACATGCTTGTTTGTTTAATTAGTGAATCTGAATTAGCTGTAGCTGTGAACAAGATCATTTAGGCTACGTTCACACTGCAGGCGAAAGCGCATCAAATCCGATTTTTTTGACCCTATGCGACACATATCCGATCATGGTATGACAGTGTGAACGGCACAAATCCGATATTTTCAAATCCGATCTGGGTCACTTTCGTATGTGGTACTGAATCCGATACATATCCGATGTTTCAGAAAGCGACTGCTGTTTGAACGGTCAAGTCGCATTAAATACATTTTTTACGTCACTGACAGACGCCAATTATCAGCACAGGAGAAGATAAGAACACTTTTATTTGTAGTGCGAACGAGCAGACAAAAAAAAAAAAATCGGATTTGATCAAAAAATCGGATTTGAGCATTAAGACCTGCAGTGTGAACGTAGCCTTAGTGTTACTCAAAGGTTGCATGAAAATACCCAGCAGCTATATTTTCAATATGTCCACTATGCCTCCTCTACACATGCCCAAACCATCCCCGCCTTACCTCTCTGACTGTCTCCAAACAACTCAACCTGACTGTACCTCTGATGTGTTCATTTCTAGTACTTCCCTCGCTTCCATCAAAGATTTTAGTATCAACTCTGGCACTTACAGCTCTGCCTCCTGTCTTTTTTCCAGTGCCACCATCTGCTAACATTAAATCATAGCAGGTGTCAATGCCGTCTTGTAAACCTTCCCTTTCACTCTCACTGCTATCCTAATGTCAAATGTCACCTCTGATACTCGTCCCCAGCCGCCCTGCCTGCACTCTCCTTCACCTCTCTTGTGAGCTGCTGCTCCCAGATATTTGAAGTCAACTAACTTTACTACCTCTACTTGCTACTTCACCTTTCCACCTGCCTCCCTCTCGAGTACACGTATCCATTCTGTCTTACTACTACCGACTTTTAGTCCTCTTTTCTCTAGATCATACCTCCAGGAAAGAAGACAAATTCCTTGTTTTCTTTCCTCACCAATTCATCTGGTAACTCTTCGCTACTTTTGTTGAGCCAGAGTTCAGGCAGGATTTGAGCTTGTCTCTGGCTCAACATTCTTCCTTCTTCAGCTTCCACCATTTAATCTTTGCCTCTGGCTTCACTTGCTTCTTCTTCTTAATGTGATCCTACAGACTCAGATTCTCCCTGGACCCCACCTTGCAGTATCCAAACTCTTTCATATTGTACCTTCTGCATAGAATATAGGCCATCTGCATGCACCTACCTCCACTCATTTACATCACCTCTTAAAGTATGTGAACACCACAGCTTTACCATTTGTCTCTCTGCATTTCTATCCTTAATACCATCCATGCCCAACACCACCTCCTCACCTCTGTCCTTCATCTACGTGTCCACTGAAGTCTCCTCCAAACACCACTCTCTCCCCTCTCTGCCACTTCCTTTCCCTTTTCTACCTAATATTCAATTTGTTGGACACACACACACACACACACACACACTGACAACATTCATCATCACCCCTTCAATTTCAAGCTTCAAGCTCATCATCCTATCTGATACTCTCTTCACCTCCACAACACTATTCACTTACTCTTCACGCAAGCTCACCCCTGCTCATTTCTCTACATATCTACATTATGGGAGAACAGCTTGAGTATATCTCTAATGCTTCTGACCTTGTTTCCCTGTAAGTAGTCTCCTGCACAATATATCCACCTTCCTTTTTTCCCCATCATGTCAATCATCTCTCTCCCTCTACCAATCATAATCCCTACATTTCAGGTCCCTATTCACACCCCCACACTCGTGCCTTTCCTTCCCTTACTACCTCCGAACACGCTTCCCCGGCCAACAGTAACACAGTTTCCACTGGCACACTGCTGGCCAACAGTACTGGAGGTGGTTGTTGTTGACCTGGGACCCGACCAATCCGATATAGAAGTCTCACTCTTGATGACCTGCGTGTTTGATTTGGCAAAGAATTTACGTCACCTGCACTTCCTGATGCAACCCTCCCCATTTATCTAATGTAAATATTGATTATAGGTCCTTCAAAATACCAAGACACATACATTTTGATATTATTGATGGTTCTGTGAAGCACATTAAAACCTGCTGTAACAAAGAAAGTGTAAAGTTGATATGGAAACTGCAATGAAAGAGGCCTAAACACAGTTTATATTTGGAGGCATGGTGTCCGGCACAGCTGTGATACTATGAAAGGCTACAGGAGAAGACAATGGCTTGAGCCAGGGGAGGGAAGGGATTAGAGAACAGCAGCGGCTGCAATGAGGAGGCCTGGAGGCCATGCTATGATCTGAAAGAGTCACCCGATCCTTTGAGATTCACAGCCAGCTATGTGCAGCAAACAGCTTCATCTGACAGAATAACTGCTTTAAGTGGATGCTCACTTACTCCCCACCCCAAATGTCTGCTGGGACACACTGAAACTCCTCCACAATGAAGAGCAGCTATAAATGAACACGGACACAGAAGAACAGCCCCAGAAATCACAGAATGTGCTTCATGCGGATCAATGTGTGTGTGTTTGTGCGCACATTTATTCTTTGTGTATTTTGGAACGTCAAGGGCAGACGTGACCGCAAGAGGAATTAACACAGCAGAATTATACTGCATAGTGTTCCTGACACTGTATCCCCAAAACAACTGCTGTTAAAATGGACGGTGGCTCATTCAGCAGTACACCCACACACATGCAGACCAGTTAACAAAACCCTCAACCGTGCAGCGTATGCTCCAAATAACTGCACGTGGGACAAACAGCAGGAAATCAAAATAAATCCACATTATTTCAAGTTTTTAAAAAAAGCGTTAGTCGGATTTGTGACTGAAGTAAGACTAAATTTAACCAGAGTGACGAGGATGCTGGTTAAAATGGTTTCTTGTTACTTTCCAACCAATGACGAACAGATGTCGTCATCCCCCCTCAGAGAGACCCTGCAGTTGGTGGGCGGCATGTGATGACACGTAATGGTCAGAATGGAAAATACCTCTGGTAAAGTGATCATCTCCACTGCGGCTGATAGCCCGAAACTACAGGAGGAGTCTGATAAGCCGCGTTTGACAAAACATTTTCCATTCACTTCATTCATGTGTCGTCTCAAGGGCCTCTTTGTTTCTACAAACAGCTCTCTAATTTCAGTTAAAGAGTCTCAAATTGATTGTAATACATTGTCATGACTAATGTAAAATATAATAGTGTGCCTCATACTTCACTGTTTCTAACTATATTTTGTGGTGGAGAGTTTGTGTCTATTTTTTGTGTAACCAAACATGTCCATTTGTCACATTTGTTTAAAATAATGATGCAATATAATAACGTATTTTACTATTAATGTAGTTAATAGTTACATACAAACTCACATTTTCCACATCAGCAACTTAATGCATTCCTTTGCCAACACAGTTCATGCAGCTTGTTCTGTGGTTCAAAAGGCTGCCATATAAAATGTGTTCCCTCAGCTGAGAATCTGCATCACTCTAACAGTACGCTCCCAGGAAAAGAATTTGCAAAAGTGCCGCGTTTCCATTTTACATTAAATGGAAACTCTGCTGTGAGGTCTGTTGTGTTTTCATCCTCTTTACCACTAACATAATGTCAATGCAGAGCTGTTCTGGCTTTGGTGCCTTTTGGGGAACAGGTTTTGGGGCTCATTACTACATGCTTTTACTGGTTGTACTAACAATTTTGGGATGAAAATCACAGTGTACAAAATCTTTTTTTGTTTTTGTTTTTAGGGATCATGGATCCAACTTTGGGCCCAGCAATATTGCTGCGCTGTGCTGGTGTCAGCTTTAGGAAACCATGGAAACTGATTCTAGAAAATTGAGCTCTGATGGTCCCAGCGCAGCTCCCATTCATTAGGATCTCTCTGCTCTTTCAGAGCAGTCACTGTCAGCTCTGTAACTTTAAATTTAGTCTACTGGCCAGCTGAGAAGTGATTGCTCAAGTCTTTTTTGATTCAAGCGCCAGATTTTGTTTAAGTTTATTCTATGTTAAGTTCACTTCAACTGATCGGCATGAGTAAACCATATCACGTGTCTGAAAGGACAAGGAGTACATCTTGTCATGGGATATAAATAGAGAGCAAAGTCTCTATACCCAAAGACTGCTCAAGGTTTTTTTGTCCAGCTGACTTGAATTAGGAGACTGATTACACTAAAGATTAAGAAAAAGGCCAACTTTCAGGAAGTTTGTCCAGTACAATCCTTGTTCTGGACATTCTCTCTTTTGTGTTCTATTTATGACTGTGCATGGGAATGTGGGGGAGAGCAGGGAAAAGGGATAAGTAACATTAGACAGTGAGCCTGTCTGTGTTTGGATAAGAACAAAAATAGCCTCTTGTGTTTTCTGTGGATTGCAAATCTTCTAGCACTTTCTTTGATAAAGCTGGAGATGATAGCGGTGTCCTGTTTCTAAAAACTCATTTTTTGTGGAGCCCCAAAAAAAAAAAAAAAAAAAAAAAAACCACACACGCACACACACAAAAATCCCCAGCAAATATTGCAGTGAGTGTGTGAACCGGCAGTGTACCTCATCACCACGAATGACCTCTTCCCCATCTGAGCCTTGTGTCTGGTTTGTCCTCTGCCTCAGCTCCCTCTCTGCCGCAGCCAGCTCCTCCCTTGCTTCCTGAAGCTCCTCTGCCTTTGACTCCTTCCTTCGAGCGATGATGGAGGCCTACAAGGGTCAGGTTATAGATGTATACAAACACGATAAATCCATGGAAAATATGAGAAAATGAAAGAGCTGGAAAAAAAAAACAACATTTTTCCTATGACACACACTGAGAACAGAATAAAGATCACTAGTGCTCAGTCGTTGACCTTTCAAATGAAAAATATCTTAACCTATTTAGGAACAGATGGACAAAGGGATGAATGATTGTACAATATACATCTTAAGAATTTGAGTTTTCTGAAATAAACACAGGGTCACAGTAAGATGTTTTGCATTCAGGCCTATCCTTTGGTCTATTTGCATGTTCTACGCACACTTATGCAAGCTCCATTTGCTCAGCAATCAATCTTTCCTCCAACTCTGTTATGAATATAATTCTGTAGTCCCTTTTGTGGATTCTGAAAGGTCTCTGTTCCATAAACATCCAAAATTTCCAGTTTGTATGGTGTGTGTACTATACTGGTGCAGACATGCCCCTTTTATCATACCACAAATTGCACATCCTGGATTCCTCACCTCGTGGCTCTTACCATAGATGTGAGCAGAAGAAGCAATTAACAAAATGAGACATTGTTCCCTAAGAGCCTCATTTTAAAGTAATTAAATATGATGTTTGGCACAACTGTATCAAAATTTGTTTGGTTATTGCTCGGCTACAACTTTATATTATGATCTCAGAAGTAACAGTGTTCTTAACATGAATTACATTAAGGTTCCTTTTAACCTGTGGGAAAAAAAATGTAGCTGATTAAAGAGTCAAAACTAGACAGAACAATGAAAGATGACTGAAAGAATGAACACAGTCAGCACCTGTTGTCTGTAAAGGGAGAGTTTGTCATCCATGGGGTCATATCTCATCATCCTCTTCTCAATCAGCTGGTTTATCTGAGAATCTGCTTCTTTAATCTGTGAAAGAGGAAATTAAAGGACATTTAGAATCTTGAAGGTACACAAGCATAATACCAAACCCTGGTCCTCCAGACCTTGTCCTCCAGCTCCTGGAGATCAGCCTGGCCCATCGCAGGCTCTGATGCCACCTTCTGCAGGAACTGCACGGTACGCCTCATGCCCTCCAGCTCCTTGGGAAGCTTCTCAGAGACCATGTAGGAGTTGATCTTGATCTCCTCTTCGAGTCGCTTCATTAAGCCTGAAAGAGACCAATCTTTTCTTTAAGCGATTTTAAACCTCTTTCAGGCATTCAGTGCCTAATATCAAAAATATATGGTAAAACAACTATTCTGCCAAAATGTTATTGTAGAAAGACAAGCGCTTATTAAATGTATACTAAACATCAGCAGCCCCATTTAGTGTTCCTAAAAAATTTGTAGCGCTTCTGATTATTGACTTTAATTGTGCAGGTCCATCTCTGTCTGCACCGCAGTCGTTTTAGAAACTGCAAATGTGTAAATCTCTCATTTGGCTAAAGACGCCAACAGCAGATGAGAACAAAAGGCGACAATTTCACCATCAGATAAGCTCTATTAGAGCACTTCAAAGATCAGCATAATCAGAGGGTCTCAGCAGATGAAAGCCCGTTAGCAGAGAGACACCAGCATCACACTGTTGTGACCTTGAATCCACCCATCCAGCTGTATGCATGGAGCAGGGACATGGCTACTCACTCTCTGGATTAGCATCTGCTGCAGCTTGTCGCAAATCCTTCAACTGCTGCTCTGATCTCAGCAGCCTCTGCTCAGCCTGAAACAGCTGAACACACAAAAACAGTCACAGATACAGGCACTGTCAGGAAATCAGAGCACTATTTTCATATGAAATCATCTTCCTGTTTTCTGCATTGATGTGCCAGTTTTCAGTCTATAAAATATCTAGAAACAATGAAAGTGAAAATAAAAAGAAGACTTTAACATGTGTTAGTCAGCCTGAGGCAGCAGTCGTGGATGTGTTTGATACCAATGAGACTGCGCCAACTGTTTGCAATGCTGTATCGCATTTTTTTGCTGTTGTACACTTCTTATGTTAAATGCTAAAATCTGACAAATGCAAAAATAGAAAACTCACTCAGCAAAGTAAGTCCTTCTAGAATCTAGTTTTGCCACCTGGCAGTCACACTGCAAATCCTCTGAGCACCAATTTGGCCAGTTATTTTACAGCATTAAACTACAGACATTAGACTCATTTTATATCATTTGTTGCATGCAGCTCACTGTGTGACCAGTGAAACTCCTCTTTTTTGTCAGTGTACAGAAGACAGAAATCTGTCACCTCAACTAAAAAAAAGGGCTTAAATTGTAGAAATAATTGTCTAAAATTACAGTAAAATTTCTGGTAGCTCATTGCCCAGAATATGCTGCATTTATAATTACTTGTTAATTCACAGAAAATATCCTTGTTCTGTTTTGTCATTGCCGTTTCTCTATTAGTTAATGACATTGGTGTATTATGAATGGTCATGGGTGAGGGCTACATCAGCAGGAAAAGCTGTAAAACTTACAAACAAGCACAAAATTTATGCCCTCCTTTACAGTGTTCAAAGCCAGCCAGTGGGCCAGACTGGACTCTTTGGTGGGCTGATTCTGTGTGACAACGCTCACTAAACACTAACAAAAATAGTCACAGACAGATAATTATTATAGAATCAACAGCCAAAAGTGATAAAAAGGTGCTTACAAAGGTTGCCCAAAATGGCCCAAGATAAGGTTTCTAAAAGCTTTTTCCCAAGAAATTATATTTCTACAATCATTGTTGTTCTTACAGAATTCCTACACAGATTTCAGTTCAGTTTCTTTCTTGTGATGTATCAGCCAAAACTAAACTGAAATGAAAACAAAAAACTAAAACAAACAATAAAAACTCTGTGAGCAGAAAACTCCACATTAAATCCAAACCCAGATTGTGCCAGACACAGTTTTGTTTTTTTAAACTCCATTGAGCAAGAAAGGAGAAGCAAAAGACAGTGAGAAAAGGCAGTGTGCATAACGGCCCACAAACTTGTTTAACTTGACTGTCATGACTTGCTAAAATATACTGTGATGAACAAAAGCGCTGATAAATGACACAAGTAATCCCAAGTATTTACCTGATTCTTTTGCTCTTGCTTCTGTTGAGTCAGCGCCTCCTCCCTCTCCTTCTCCACCCGCAGCTGCCTGGCCTGCTCCAGCATCCGCTGATGGTTAGACACCGACTCCACCTAGTGGAAAGAAAACACCATTCAGTGCTGCGGCAGTCATCGGAGGGTCAGCAAAAATAACTGCGGCCCTCTGACAGAGTCAGGTTTCACCTTTTAACAGGGCCTGTAAGTAAGACCTAGAAATTCAGCACCTCATTACTTCTAGCCTTGTTAAGCAGCCTTGCAGCCTGTCACATCCCTGTCAGGTTTATTAGAGGAGCTGATAATATATGTTTGAGGTCATGTTTTCATTCCACAGTCAATTCTAAAGCCTTCCAAGCATTGCAGGAGTGCCGCAGCCTCCCAGAGCAGTCTGCCTTACCCTCTTCTTCAGCCTCTCCACACGTTTGATGAGCTGGTCTTTCTCTTCCTCCATGGCACTAATGTCCTGTTATTGCAGAAAAGATGAATTAATGTCATGAATGTCAGTTAAGCTTATGAAAAAGTTCTACTGTCATTTATTACACAACAAATATAAATTGAAATCAATATGTGAGTTTCATACTGACGAAAGATTATAATCAGTAACTTCTAACAAGCAGTGTAGTAGTAGTAGTAAAGAGTAGTAAAAAGTAGTAAAGAGTAAAGCGCGACTACAGTGTGAAAAAGTGTTTGCACCCTTCCTGATTTTCTAGTGTTTTGCATAATTATCACACTTACATGTTTCAGGTCAAACACATTTTAACATTAGACAAAAATAACCAGAATAAATAGAAAATGCAGTTTTTAAAGGATGATTTCATTGATTAAGGGAGAAAAGTTTTTCAGACCTACCTGGTCCTGTGTGGAAAACTAATTACCGCTCATGTTAAATCAAGAATTAACTCTGATAAACGACATTTTTGGAAAACAGAACCGGTGTGATGGCTGGAGCAGGCACAAATATCTTAAAAAACAACACAAAAGGAACACCCTAACCCTAACCCCAAAAAGAAAAAAGGCTGATGTCACATTTAAAAATAATAATAATTAAAAAAAAAAAAAAAAGGTACATTATGCCAACAGTAAAACCTGGAGGTGGTATTGTGATGGTTTGGGATGTTTTGCTGCCTCTGAACCTGGAAGTCTCGCAGTAGTAAATGGAAGCATGAATTCTGCCGTCTACCAAAGCATCACAAAGGAGAATGACGGCCATTTGTTCGTGACCTCAAGCTGAAGTGCTCTTGGATTTGCAGGAGGACAATAATCCAAATCACACCAGCAAGTCCACCTCTGAATGGCTTAAGAAAAAATAATAATAACTTTGAAGCGGCTTAGTCAAAGACCTGACCTGAACCCAATTGAGATGCCTTGAAAAGGAAGTTCATGGTCAAAAACCCACCAGTTTCGCTGTGTTACAACAATTCTGCAAAGATGAGTGGGCCAAAATTCCTCCACAGCGCTGCAGACTCACTGCCAGTTGTCGCAAACACTTGATTGCAGTTGTTGCTGCCAAGGGTGGCCCAACCAGTTATTAGGCTTAGGGGGAATAGCTTTTTCACACAGGGCCATCCAGGTTTGGATTTTTTCCCCCTTAATAATAAACACCTTCATTTAGAAACTGCATTTTGCATTTACGTGTGTTATCTTTGTCTAATACTTAAATTTATTTGATGATCTGAAATATTTAAGTGTGACAAACATACAAAAAAAAAAAAGAAAAAAAATCAGGAAGGTAGCAAACACTTTTTCACACCACTGTATTTGTTACCCTTCTTATTTCTGCTGTGGAGAAGCCTGAAGTCCTCAGCTGCTCACACTCCTTATGATAAGTCTTAAATCCTTCCACCAGCTCTTCATACTGTCAACACACATTATTTACCTTTTTATTAAAATAGCAGTTCCAGTAATCCAGGAGGTGTATGTATCTTTAATATGCTGACAAACCTGGTGATAAGTGTCATTGATGATATCATCCTGCAGAAAATCTGCAGGCACCTCGAGCTTAACAAGAAAACGAGCCAAGTAAGTCCTCTTCTTCAGCTCAGGGACTCTCTGCAGCAGCCAGTGGAGGATTGGGTGAATCACAGGTTTGCTGCCAGTCACCAGACCCTGTCTGAAGCTGCTTCTGCAGGGAGGGATGAAGGAGGAGAGCTGATTCAAACTGCAGAAGGTGAATGGTAAAACATGGAAGATCCACTGCTGCGTTTCACTGGTAGTGAGGTGATTACAAGATTTAAGGTACTTTATTTATGTGAATTCACTGTAAACAGTGAAAACTAAGGAAAAGGTGAAAAAAAATGAGAGCTCTATGAATGATGTGCATGTTGAGTTTAATTTTATCAATTAATTTAATTTGATTTATACAGTGCTAGTTCACAGCAACCATCATTTTATGGTGTTTTGTACCATAAGCTAACAACCCTACGATATTAAAGAGAAAAACAGAACAGCCCCACAGTCCTCTGTGAGCAAGCACTTAGTGACAGCAAGAAGAAAGAACTCCCTTTTAACAGGAAAGGATCTCTGGCAGAACCAGGCTAAGTGAGGTCAGCAATGTGCCAGAACTGGCTGAAGGGTGAGTGGAAACAAAATAAAGAGTATAGAGAAACAAGGGCAAAATACAAACAATTGGTCTTTTATACTTTAAGATTTTTCACAGGGCCCATTTATCAAAAGCCAAAACATCCTGTGTTTACACATTTTTGAATCGTCATTGTGGGCCATATGCCCAGTACATATGGGCATGTCCCAGTCTTGAAAGGTATTGGAGGAACATACTTCAAACCCTGTCTGCAATTCTTGAACACTTCTTCTGGCCAGACAGAGTCCACTCTCAATGGCTGAGAGACCTTATGTCCTGTTTAAGCCTGGAAAAGATCAGTTACTCACTTAGCAATACCAACAAAACGTTCCACCAGAGGTGGGGACCCTTCCTGAAATTATTTGCAAGAGACACTTGAATAGTGGAAAGAGATGAAAGAGATGCTCAGTGCACCGTGATGGTTCAGGATCACCTGATTCAGCCGTGACTATACAAGCTTTAGCAATAAATAAAATTTGAAGCCTAATCTACAAAGTCAAGAAGGTGTCCGTCTCCCAGAATTACCCTGAAACTATTTTATGTTATAGATGTTGAATTTAAAAAAAAAAAAAAAAAACTAACTAACAAAACACTTTGAGTGAAACAAGAAATAGCGTACAACGACAATTTGACAACATTATAAACATCAGAATTAGATAAGGGGAAATTTAGCTGAAAGTGCCTGCATATACTTACACGTCAGAGAGGTTACCAGGAGGTTTGTATTTCAGCATCCCCAACAGAGCACATATTCTCTTCACAGTCTGTTCAGGCATTTCTTCACGGATGTCTATGGCTTGCTATAATAATAAACATCAGTGAGAGTCTCACGTTATTTCTATGAACACCACACATAATCACTCGGTGTTAACCCTGAAACAAGTGTAATGAACTTTAGCGTCTAGTGTTGGTAAAGATTTCTGATAAAAGTATCGGTTCACCTTTGGGTCGATTTCAGCCAGAACATCGTTCAAAATCTGCAACAGCTGCATCGGTTCAAGTGAGTCAAACGTGATGAGATTGAAGTTCTTCTTGAATGGTTCCCTGTTCAGCTGTTCGACGATGAATTTCAACTGTTCGCTCATCTTGGAAAAGTGTGATTTGATGCACTTAGTGGCTCTTCTTTGCTTGATTAGCCAGCTAACGCTAACGTAACTACGCTTTCTGTCGTCGACTAAGATAGCTTAGCTCGCAAACCCGTAAAATAATTATTTAAAATCTTGCTGGTTGCGCTGGGAAGTCACTATTCAGAAATTATAACAACAATTGCAAAATCGTCTTACACAAGTTTTAAGCAGCTAATTAATTAGCAGAAGGAAAGGCAACGGTTACTGTGGAAACCATAAAGACGGCGTCACTGATTGGTTGCTAACCGGAAGTCGCTCTTACGGTCCGTCCGTTCAAGAGTTGTGTTCAGCTAATCCAAAATATAGTTTTGGTTCAACTGACAAAACAGTGGCGGTATAAAAGTATTCTACAATCACTGGTCAGAGGAGTAAATGAAGAAAGCCTCAGTCTAGTGTCATTCACGATCGAAATATATGAGCGCAATGCCATATATAAACCCTTTGCCTGAGGTGAACATATCAAATAAGTTCAATTCTCCAAGCTAAAGTGAATAAAAACGCAATTTTCTTGAATATGTAGTGAGCATCAAGCTTAAAATTTAATTCCCGTGAGAATAGGAAGTGTGGTACGGACAGAATAACCGTAACTGCAACACAATGTTTAGACAGTCCTAAAATTTGAATAATCTGTCCGGTGTGTACTTGAACGCACCAACTCAAACATTTGAGCCGCCAGGAGGCGACATTTTCACATGTTAACTGTATTTCAGTTCTCTACACGCTGAACTTTGGTCGGATTAGCCCTAGTTTTCAGAACGTAACTGAAAGGACAAGTGTGCGGTGTTGCAAAATATCACGCCAGGAGCTGGGTGGGAAAGAAGGAAAGATTAGTGTGTTTCTCAAAAAGAGGTCAGGCTGTATTTGCGCTTACAACAAAGTTTTGTGAACCTCGTTTTTTCTTCATCTATCTGAGATTCTGCACACACAACATCACAAAATCCTCACCATGTGGGACAGGCAGGGTTTCTTACTTTGAAAGTGTCAGTTTGTCTCCTTTTATAAGACCACATATTTCGCAATAGCTGTGCTGTCATGCTAGTTTTCATTTCCTGGTGGATTACTATTTTTCAGCTGTAACCGTCTGTACCTGGAGACAGTTTGGGGTTAAGAAGAAGCAGTTCAGAAAACCAGCAGTGTTCATTTTGATGTGTTTGCGGTTTAAATCACATCTCTGACTTAGCCCCGCCTCTCTCAGCTGCGACTGACAGAGGCAAAACACCAGAGAGCTGCAGGACTCAGTCTGACACCAAGCACAGAGGAAGGCAGACGATCTCCAGAGAACAGCGCAAGAAGGAGATCAAGTTGGAGAAAAGGATAACCTCGCATTTTGTTGGACTTTGTTAAACGGAGTAAAGCGGATTTGATTCTTATGATTGTGAGTAAAGACTGTAAAGTATGTTTTATTTCCCTTTTAAGTGGATTACTCTGAGAAACACCTTGAACTCGTAGCACGATGGAAGCTGTTGGAAAGAGTCAAGTTGAGCTTTGGAAATGCTTCTGCTGGTAGCTTATTGAACAGTTTGTGTCAGAGTAATAATGGTTGAGCCAGCTGGGTTTGTGGAAGCATGGAGAGCGCAGTTCCCTGAGTCTGATCCCCCTAGCATGGAGCTCAACTCACTGGGGGACATTGAGCAGGAGTTGGACAAATGCAAGTCATCCATCAAACACCTGGAGAAGGAAGTAAACAAGGAGCGCTTTCGCATGATCTACCTGCAGACTCTGCTCGCAAAGGAGAGGAAGTCTTACGATGGGAAGAGATGGGGGTTTAAAAGGATGGCAGAGACAAATGATGAAGACAGCCAGAGGTCCAGCATAGATGAGGCAGGAGCAGAGGAGCAGCAGCACAAGTACAGGGGGCCTGGTAAGACAGTCAAGTGCAAACCTCATGCAGACATTGAGATGGATTGTGCCCCTGACAGCAAACAGAAGGGTGGGGTGTCACCTATCCGCCAAGACTCTGAGCTTCCTGATTTCCCAGTGGGTCCGGGCTCGGTGGCAGCTCTTAGATCCAACTTTGAGCGCATCAGGAGGGCAAACTCCCACACAGCGGGAGATTGCAAGGGGCTGTCAGTGACAGGAGGCCAAGAGAAACCCTTCTACGTAAACATGGAGTATCATCAAGAGCGAGGGCTGGTCAGAGTCAACGACAGGGAGGTTTCAGACAAGATCAGCAGCCTGGGCTGTCAAGCCATGCAGATGGAGCGAAAGAGGTCCCTGCATTCACTCCCAGGGAACCTGTCAGCCGCCACGGGGGATATCAGCAAGGCCGTTCAGAGAGGCAGATCCACCGAGGGGAACTGCAGCTACAACGGGTCATATGAAGACTCCGAGGTCAGCCCACACCCCCTAAAAGAAGGCGAGGGGCGCTACTCTATGGGGAAATCTGAGCAGCAGCCGGTGGAGTGCCACGCTTACACCAGCGTGTACGTTGGGGGGATGATGGGTGATGGGGATATGCGAGTCATCCACATCAGGGACCACGGCACAGATGAGGACACGCACCTCACCTGGCCGAGGCGCTCCTACTCTCCAGGGAGCTTCGACGACGTGGGAGGAGGCTACACGCCGGACTGCAGCTCCAACGAGAACCTGACCTCCAGCGAAGAGGACTTCTCCTCAAGCCAGTCCAGCCAGGTGTCTCCCAGCCCCACCACCTATCAGATGTACAGGGAGAAAAGCCGTTCACCCTCCCAGCAGTCCTTCGACAGCAGCAGCCCGCCCACACCTCTGTCTCAGATTCGCCTGAAGCAGCAGGGAATGATTTCTGACACCTGCATCACTGGACTCCGCAAGGCGAGCCACATCTGGCCCAGTGATGGAGACTCCACCACGTCCAGCAGGACCTCTCATGACAACAGCATTCAAGGAGATCTAGGTAGGTCTCTAATACACAAATGTGGATGTGATCTGACACTTAAATTGAGTCTGGTGCATGAAGATGATACACATCCAAAGCCCGCTCTAATCCCTCTCTGAAACATGTCTGTCTGCCCTTGGTGGCCCAGATCCCGAATTAGTCAGTGATGTGTAAAATGCACCTGTAATCACTCAAATAAAGTCTCAACATTCTGTGCCTGATACACTAAATCCATCCTAAAACGTTTCCATAACCCAGAGGACTTTTCAACAGCCTTACTTATCTTTTGCGATAAAAGTTGCCTTAAAAAAGGAGGCTAGGTTTAATGAAGATTCATCTTCTTTTGTTAGGAGAGCTTTATTTCCTCCTCCTCACAAGCCTCATCCGTACTGGTTGGTTCTGTTAGGCTCGATCATCAGCTGCCATCAGGCTGTTTGTGAGCAAACTGTGGCCTTAGTGTGCATATCCCGAACAGCAGAACCTTTGCACTTCTTTGAGCAGGGCTTTCTTTACCCTTTTGTAAGCAGGCTTGCCCTCTCCTTTTCACCCCTCTCTGCTCTTTGCCCCACTGAGTGCTGCAGTACTCTCGCAGAGATGCTCTGGCTGAGACAGCATCTGCCCCCCGGGGCTTCCCGGTCGCTCAGCCCTATCCACCCTGAGTGTTTTTGTGTCAGCGCGCATCAACGTTGTTGTCCTTAGTGTGGTGTAATTAACTTAAAGGGGTTTGTCTAGCGTGATAAATTTAGGGCGGTTCTTTGTTACGGGTGGTGGGTTGGAAAAAAGCGCTGACAACTCGCTCAACGAGGAGGATCGAGGGGGCTTTAAGTGTGTCATGTGGCTTCCACTCAAAACACCCGCCATCGGTGTTTCCTGTTGTTATGCTCCAGCATAATAGGAGAATCACTCACTGAGCAGCAGTATTGACATGTTAACAATATAACATTGTTAGGAGGGATAAGGAGAGTGGTTGGGGTAACTTGGTAATACCAAGGACAGAAGGGCAGGCAGGAGCATTTGTCATAATAAAAGATACACAAGGACACACATCATCGCTGGTTGAGGCCAGATCCTCACCCAAGACTGATTGGGAAGCAGAGTGCTTGTTGGAAGATTGGAGCTAGAAAACTGTGTGTCTCTACCCCCCCAAAAAAGAAGCATTATCCACTCAGGGTCAGATTAAGCAGATGAGCAGAGTAGTGTGTTTTTGTTACATAAGGTGATTCGGTCTAAAGCTCTTTGACAAAAAGCATGTGACAAGTGAGCAGATCGCCTGTGATATAATCAGCATGAAGTGAGAGCCAGCACGCTGCTCGGATGACTGAAATGCATAAATCCATTCGATCTGGGTCTGCATCATTCCACGGTCGTGCCATGTGTCGCTGAGTCCTGTAAGCATATTGTCAGGATGGCTGCCTCTGGTCATTTTTTTAAACTCATCCTGCTACATTTATGTATAAAATTGCAAATCAATACTCATTAAAGCTGCAATAAAGCAACTTAGTATCGCATGATCAACAAGAACAAAAAATAAGTGATGCAGTAGAAACTGATGCAGTAGTGACTGAGGTAGCCTCCAATACCCATAATGCACCTGTAATCATTTTCTTGTTATATCCTTTTTGTCAGATAAAAATGCCCTTGTCATTCAGGGGCTGTGACTGTAGCAGTGTAGGCAGGGGCAAAGTGCATCTTCTCTGCACATCTCACACAATCAGTGTGCCTGCTAGGCCACAGTCACAAAGGGCTAGGGACTGGTTGGTGACTGCCTGGCAACCACTGGTTGCTAGGGAAACATTAGTATTCCCAGACTGGTTGCGAGTTGGTGCTGGAAGTTGCTGTGAAGTCAACTGCTGAGCCCCAGTCAAGCAAACTGCGACGAGCAAATAGCTCCTGTGGATAAAGTGTAAGAGTTGTTGGAGCGTCCAAAAGAAGTTGAGATCAAGCGGCAGCTTTCAGGGCTAAGAAGTGAAGCCAATGAAGACATTTATTAGCAAAATGCTAACTTGTTATAGGTTTCCCTATAAGAAAAAATAAATAGCATAAATGTTTTATTTTAATTTGGAAATATCATTGGTATTTTATTTTTGAAATAAATTTTTTTATTTTTTTTGTCAAGAAGCAGTTAAGCTCCATTTAGCCCTGTACCTCTGTAGATAACCCTAGCTAACCAAGCTAGCTAGCCTACACTGCTAATTTGGCATTCCACTTTATCATCCAAATATGAAAAATTAAACAAGATGTGATGGCCAAAATACTATATCTGAAGCTTTAAAACAGTAGTCCACAAACGAGTGACGGCAAAGTGGCTGCTTCCATCTTTTCTTTACAGTCTGTGTTCAAGGCTCACTACTAGTTTTTCCAGGTACCTCCAAATGTTGCTCCTTTCCCTACTGTGCAGGTGTCACACGGAGTCAGCACACAGCTCTTGTCACAGGCCTAAACAGCAATGTTATTGTGGTTAATTAAAAAAACTCAAACTAGGTGTAAGAAATCTCTGAAACTAAACTGAACTGAAAGCAAAAACCTAATTAAATAAAAACTAATTAGCAGTTACAAAGGTTTGGACTTTCTATGCCAAATAGTGCATCCCATGACCAATCAACTGACCTTTTGTGTTTCCCTATTTGATACGTAATGCCTGCTTGACACTTTGAATACAGAAAGAGTCTGAAGTGCAGCCTTTTTTTTCTTTTCTTCAGAGGAGACATGTTGCTGACATAATGGCAAACCTGCGTCATGTGGACCTTGCTTTGTGGATTACCAGAAGTCTGGATTTCATGTTGTAATAATTTATTTATTTTTTGCACGTTGTTAAGTTAGTCCTCAAGCAGGGAGCTGGTTTGAGGCCAGCTTTTGCAATAAATTGCTCTTTGTTGTGGTTCTTGACTTTCAGGGAGCTGCTGGAAAGTGTTTTTTCTTGTTGCATTTATCACAAAGCACTGCGGCATTGACTAAAATCTCTTGAAACGACTGAGTAAAGAAGGCTTGTAAAGGCACTTTATGGTCCAGTTAGCTGCACATTCTGTAACCATTAGACAAACTGCCATATACTGCACATGTTTGGGTGGTGGTAGGGGGGTTTTCTGCACTCTGTCACCATGTCATTTCGCAGGGTCCGTGCTGCTGTTGTGGGAGTGCCGTAGTGGCAGTCCGCCTGCGCCTGGGGAAAAAATGAGTGACTTACCGTTAGTGACACCTCCGAACTTCTCTAAACAAACGCGTGCTTGTCCTACTGTGTCTCAGCTGTGAGAACTCTGTGAAATGGCCAGTCTAAAATTGATGCATCTCAGGGGACTTTTTCCTATGAATAGAAGAAATAAGTGTTGTCTCCTGGTTTCTGGTTTAACTAGGCCAATTGTCAAGCCTGACTGTGAATAGAGCTGCTAATTAGCTGTGGACCTTTAAGGAGGCCAGCTCTCTTATGGGTTTATTTTGCCATAATTAATTATCATCACAACGCTGACGTGCCTGTGGCTAAAGAAGAGTCTGGGTGTGTAGACTGTCTCGTGGTTAATGTGTTATAGTGAGAGGGCGTAAAAGAAAAAGGTCAGCCAAAAGGGAAAATGATAATCTCCCATTAGTTTAATCGTGATCCTCTCTGCAAAAACCAGGAGATTGTCTTTTAGGATGCTTTTAGCCCGAGCCTGCCTCAGTCAGGACATGGCACCGTTTCTGAGCGTAGATGGGCCTGTCTGCTGTCGCTGTGACATTAATAGAAAGTGTCTATCTGGAAGGTGACTAACGTTCGTCTGATTGCCTCAGACCACCACTTGCTGCCTCAGCAGGAGTCACACCGGTCCTCCGGGTAATTGTGGACTCATAAATATTTGAGGTTCCCCGTGTAAGCCCAGACAGGCCTATCGTTGCACCTACGTATCAACATCTGAAGTTTGGTGGGTAAAGAAGGGGAAGAAGTCAGCCTCTCCCTTTCCTTAAGTAAATGTAAGCCTACAAGAGGAAGTGCTGGCAGCTCTTGAGGGCTGCCAAGTCTGCCTTTGTGTGTGCGTGTATGTGTGCGTGAGCAAGTGAGGCACCTGTTCTTCTGTGCAGTGTACTGGGTAAAGTGGTCAAAAGCTGGCAGGCCATCAGTACACCAGGCCAGGCATCGCCAGCTGCTCTCACAGTAAAAGCCATGAATGACCTTTTGTTTCTGTCAGAAAACTCAACAAAAACATTTGTTTCGAAACTATGCAAGACGGTTCACTTTAGGTTTTCCTCAAGCTCCTCTGTGCAGTTACTAACATACACGCAGAGGAAAGGCTCGGGCCTGTTTACAAGCCTCCTCGGGCTCGGTGATCCTCCCTCGTGCTCAGCCTCAGCCCTGTGCTCCTGCGGCTTCAGCTCTCCTCAAAGGGCCCTCTGTGCTGCTGGCTGGCAGGCCAAGTGTTTATGGAATTTCTCAGCTGTTTGTTGGGGTGTGGGGGGAAGTGGCTAATGAAATGTAATGTGCTAAACGAGTTCACCTCTGTCACAACGGCCTGACCCATGGTGCTTGTGTCAACCTTTCTTTCCTGTAGTAGAACGTTTATTTTAGGCAAAACATTCAGTGGCGAAGTAGAAGAGGCAGCAGTATCAGAACCAAAAACCCTTGTTAATCATGCTCGTGTTTTAAACTTTATACTTCCGGTTAGTAACTTTGAGCTTGAATAACACAAACCTTACTGCAGTTTTCAAAGTGTTGTAACTTCCATGAAACCATCTGAATCTGAGATGATTTGATTCTTTTCTGCCACGCGCCTGCACTCAGGTACAGTTTACCTTAAGGCGAATTCGCTGTAAAAACGTGTGTTGCTAGGCAGAATACCGCTGGCCAGTCACATCAGAGCACATCAGGTGAGGCCCATTCGCTAATATTTAATTCTATTCATACATGCAAATGAATATTTCATTACACCAGGAGGTCACTTTAATTTTTTTCTTGTCACTGCTTACATTTCTGAAAACTCTGCCCGTTATCAGTATGTGATGAAAACTCAGCAGTTATATTTGTGTCTGCTACAAAGCACAAACTTGAAGGTGTCATCCTGTAAAGTCACAATAATTGGCAAATGAAATAAATCCTGCTTCGTGTTAATTATTCCTCGCTGCTGGACTTGAGTTAATCTTTTTGCTTGCCTTTGCACCGTTGTGTGTTTATTTACCCGGGCTGGAACTGTTATCGGGGCTTTTATTTGCTCTGTTATGCGGCACATTACAAGCTGCAGTATGTCCACCCCGAGCTATTTCTACATACGTTGATTAGTAGGTGTGCCGTGTTTGGCGGCCCAGTTCTGACCTACACCGCTCAATGACTGGCACTAATTTTAGGCTGCCCCACAGCAGATCATAGGCGAGTGCTGATGGTCTTCAATGCGTTCCACAGGCCTGTGGTTTAAAGGACCTCCCGGGCCAGCAGGCACTCCACACGAGCCCAGATGTGATGATGAATTGACGGATAACATTTTTACAGTTTGAATGGCCTATTAGGGGCAAGGAAATCTTAACCGAGATATTCCTTCATTTATCTGAAAGAAACACCGCAAATCTCTGAGAATAACCTCACAGACGTCACAAATGAGCAAAAAAAAAAAAACATAATCAGAAATTCTTTGAGATTTAAGTAACAAAATTTATGATTGAGGGGATGAAACTGCTTTTCTTCCCCTCTCACACACCCAACTTTAGTTTACTGGGTTTGATAAACCTCATCACACCACAGATACATCCTTTCTGCTTACGCCCATAGACTGTATATAAAAGATGGGCACTAGTCTCTGTGTGTTAGAACCTTAGCATTAGTGTTTAGGCCCCTGGGCATGTTGCCTTTTTTCTTTCTTTCTTGACATATATGGACCAAAGAGCAAAGTTCTATGTTACCAGCTAGCTACAAAACTTTGTTAGCTCATGTTAGCACGCATTTAAAGTTTTTCAGAAGAGCTTTGATGTCAGATATAACATGCATTTTTTTTTCACATGAATTACTTTAATCTCAAAAACTGTCATGTTTTTCTTAGAAATGTCAAAATCCTAAATTCTGAGGGCATTTTTCCTCTGATAAATTGCAGTATGAGGATAAAGTTGCTTGTTGCTAATTATCGTCTGCTGTGATAGACTGATATCAAACTCTCAGACTCTGTATTCCGATTATCCTGTGTCACCACATATCGTAAAGTCCATCTCAACTTGCTATGAAGTGGGGTCACCACATCAGGTGTTTGAAAGGCTGTCACCCTTTGACCGGCCCCAGTGTTTGCCCTCCTTATCACCGCTGTTTCCCGAGTGATTCCACAGATCAGAGGAGAATCCATTTGGAGCCATAAAGTGGTGCTAAGCTTTTAACAACCTCTCACATTGGCCTCTTATCTTATGTTTTTTCTAGAAGTGATACTTTCCTCTCCAGATCTATACAACCGTTGTAGAGGCAACAGAAAGGCCGTCCTTTAGCATATCTTTTTTTTTCAAACTTTGTAAATAAATTATGGATGCTTACTGTAAAATTTCAGTTCCAGCCTTTTCTGAGCCAAATAGTCCATTTGATATGTGTGCGTTTATTTATGGGAGCTTGTGATCTAAATTCTATCCATCCTTTGACTGACATTTTGGTGGATAGTCAATATGTTCACAGCGGGGTCCAGTAATTGAGGATTGACTCAATTTGTCTTTTCCCAGCAGTGAAATGGGCAAATATGGATGCTACCATTCTAGTTCCAAGGCTCGATCAATAAACCTCTTTGCCCTCTAAGTTTTATTTTTGGGAGCTGCTGTCTGATAATTTCCCCCATCGGTCAAAAAGAATTGAAATTTTACCTGTGATACTTTCAAACAATGACATTAATTCACACAAGCCACAATAACAGCAGATCAGTTCATCTCAGTCGCAGCCCACATCAGCTGATCCCTCAGCTGAAACTCTTCGAATTATCTCATGTGGTGCATCTTCAATCAGTTCAATATTATTTATTTATAAAGCACCTAATCACCTCAAGGCTCTTAATATTGTAAGCTAAAGGCCCTACAATAACCCTAAACAATCAGACGACGCCAATGTAAACAAGCACTTGGCAACAGTGGGAAGGGAAAACTTCCTTTTAACAGGAAGAAGCCTTCAGCAGAACCAGGCCTCAGGGAGGGGCAGCCATCTGCTACGACCAGGTGGAGGTATTTAAGATGCCTGCCTACAGTCACTCCAAATCTGCAAGCTGCTTTGCAACCCATCTCCACACCAGCTCCCCCTCTCATGCTGTGTCTGAACCAGACAGTGTCATGTCTGTTGCCACTGGTACCTGCTTCTGTGCTCAGGTCGCACAGTTGTTCTCACTTCCTCTGGCTTCTGTGTATGAATGGGGAACGTCAGGGAGATGTGCTCCCAGAACCTAAATGACCACAGATGAAAAAATAACTACTTTCCAGAAAAAACAGCATATTTTTTAAACTGCTGTGACCTTAAAATGGCCACGTGATAACCCCAACCATTTTTTAGAAACCCAATACAGACTTTCACTCTGATGAAAGTGTCCCAAATAACACTTCCTGCTTCTTCTGTGATTGCTGTGTAGTGAAAAGGGACCACATGATTATTCCTGTGTCAGAGAATTCCCGATGCTGCTGCCGCAAAGATTCTGCTGCACATCTGTCGCTCCCTCCCTGCGTGTTTTGTCGTAGTTCATCTCTATGGATTAGGATTAGTGTATGTCTTTGCTTTGTCATCAGTGGGATATCCAGTGTGTATCCAGCATGCCTGTGGTATTAAAACTGCTGTGACTGTATTCTATGCAAGGCTCTTGTTTACATGCTGCAGGAAGGCAAAGTGCTTCATGATGACTGATTATTCCCCAGAAGCAGGCTTGGCAGTTGTTTGGCCGAGCCCCCTTTTATATATCCTTGAGATCTATTTTTGGGTGGTGCTCAGAGTGCTGGTGTGGGAAACCAAAACATTCAGTGTTGTGCATTAATAGGTAATAATACTTTTTAAATGATTTGCTTTGATTCACGGAACTAAAGGAAATCCTTCAAAAACATGGAATTACAGATTTCCGTGACGGTCCAAAATGAAATCAGCTTCTGTCTGATCCACAGCTCCACACAGCTCGCGACCACAGCTGTCGGGTTCAGCGATCTTATGTAATGTCATTAGAATGTATTTATTACGGCTCTATTGCACAGCTGAAACCATTTGTTGGGTATGAGACAGAACAGCAGGATTATTTTGCCACCCTCCAGCTAAATGTGTGATACTTTCTATTGTGTGATTTTGAAGCTGTTGGGATGCTGATAATAAAATAGGAACATAGCTCCTTCACTGTGACTTCCAACGCTGGCTGGAACATTACACTCTTAAATTGACTGAAATGTGTACTTTATTGAATAGTAATGTGCACATAGAGGCTGATAGCTTAGCAGTAATTGTTAAATCTAGATAACATTTACCTCAGTTTCGTTGGTCTATAATAAGATAAGATTTCGAGTTGCAGATATGACTAGCCTCAAATTTAAACAGGCATTTTGCATTGAAGCTAATCTGTTTAAAACAGCAGAGCTGCAAAAAAGGACTCCAGGTCATGCTCTTAGTAATATTTTCTTGGACTAGAAGGGCCATAATAAAATGAACAGGCATTTGCAAAGTACTTGAAAATGAATGGATTTTGAATTTTTTTAACCGCGTCTTAGATCAAAGTTACTTACATTAATAGGTGGCATAAATCTTGAAGATTGGTCAAAGTTTGGTTAATGGCTTGTCAGATTTCTTAAAACCTGCAATCACTATCCAGTTTATTGCTAGTACCGGGTTAGAACCTCTTCGATCAGATGATCAAGCAGTTGTCCACACTGAGGAAGAAGAAGTCTGCCTTAACAGGAAGTAAACCAGATTTTCAGCAAATCACAGACAAAACCACTTATAAAGATTTTAATGTTTGAGTAATATTTTTCCGAATGCTAGTTGTATTTTTGTTGCTAGGCAGAAATTTCAGGATTACTGTTTTAAGTGTGGTTAAAATGCAGGCCTCAAGGGCCGGTGTCCTGCAGGTTTTAGGTGTGTCCTGGATCCAACACAGCTGATTTAAATGTCTAAATTACCTCCTCAACATGTCTTGAAGTTTTCCAGAGGCCTGGTAATGAACTAAACATTTGATTAAGGTGTGTTGACCCAGGATGATATCTAAAACTTGCAGGACTCCCTTGAGGTCTGGAGTTCCCCACCCCTGCTTTAAACAGTGAAATAATAGCACACTTTGGGTCGAGCTCTGCTGTTTAACAACTGCATCTTGTAGGTAGTTTGTAGCTGTGAAAGAGCAGCTTTTACTTTGGTTTATTTGCTCACCCCTTTTTAAAAGTCTGTTTGACACCTAGGTTCTTCTTAGTATAAGCAGAAAAGAGACATAAATTGTGAGTCACAGTGAATTATTGGAACCTGTACAAATCTGTTTCCATGTATGTCTGAAAAGTGTGGGCTGTCTGCAAAGTCTTTAATTATAAAAGGCATGTCACTGTTAGCTGGAATGTAGATTTGATAGCCGTGACTGTAGACGAATGTGTGTATTAGGAGTGGAAGCCTTTGTTAAAAGATGACCTTGTGCAGAGAGCCTGTTTCCGCTCTGAAGCAGACAAATTGCCGAATTTTCCGGACAAACTTGCCTGGACACTTCCTTCACGCTATCGGCCCTTGTGATTGCTAGAACAACAGCACTCACTGAGGGTCCATTGTGATGTGCACTTTCTCACACTGACCAGAGCCAAGTCAGTGCTGTGCTTTTAAAAACGTCCCTATAAACAACACAAGTGGCTCAGTATTTAAGGCTTCGGTACATTTTTTAAATCCTCCCTTTTACTTATTTGTGTTTGGACTGTATTCTAAGCTCTGGCTATTTCTTAGTTTAGATAGTTTGTGGCTCCAAAGCTGCAGCCTGAGAGAGGATGCGTTAGTCATCCTTTCCCGGGCTCGATGTATAATTTCACCGAAGCCCAGAGTAGCCGTTCACATGGACTCCCCCCTGGGCTGTGTAGCTGTTTGGACTGCGGTAGTCTCCTCCTCAAGCAGTTCATACAGCTCTCTGTCTCTGCTGGGCCCAGTGTGTTTGTTTGACGCCTTTGTCACAGCCTCTGCGGATGTCATCCTGTCAGTTGCCTGTCTTCAAGGCCTCCCCAGGGAAACTTGTCTTTATCTTCCTCCAGTCTCCGGAATCCTCTCTTTCCTGTTTTCAAGCTGAGGCAAACCAGTCTTGTAGCCATAAAACTGTTATGAATTGTTGTCTTTTTAAAGTGTCCACTCCATATTGGTATTTTTATTTTTTATTGTGCGGATAGGCATCTCTGCTCTGGATCTTCCACACAGCTTGACAAGCATGATATACTAATAATTGCTGGTGAGTCAGGATTGGCTGACACTGATTACAGGATCTAGTCATTGGCGATCTGATTTTATCTGTCTTAAAAAATCTGATTTCACAAGATCCAGGGAGTATAACATGTTTCGCTGTGGGATGCAGTCATTCGGCTTTGTTGTTTTGGATCTCTCTAAATGCAAAATAGCACAGATGTGCATATGAGGGCATGTTGTGACCCATAAAGAGTTTATGTTCAATTTGTCATTGTTATAGCTTAATTTTCCAGCGTATGCTGTGAGCTGGATGTCATCCTGATGTTACCAGAATGACACTAATTTATCCATGTAAATTTAAACACTAGGGTTAAATAAGGAGTTCCACAGGGTTCTGTGTTGGGACCAATTCTTTTTACATAATATAATATAAGTGGATTTGAATGGAATTGAATATTATGCCCAGTTAAAGCACTATCTTTCACATTTCCTGTGATGTTGAACACTGCATAAAAAAGCTGAAGGAGGCATGATATACCAAGGTTGGCATAACAAGAGCTTGTGTGTTACTCGTGCAGTTTGCCAGGCTAATCCGATGACCTGGCAGGAGCCCTCAGCGGCTGGCTCTGGCTGTATGGTAGATTTGTGTAGGTAACAGGTTTACAAAGATTAAAAGATTTAATAGGAAGACAAATGGCAGGAAAAGACAGCTCATTCCTTATTTTAATACCCGCTGTTATACATGCAACTATGTTCTGAAAACGGTTTTCCAACAATAAACACACACTGGCAGGAAAATATCACATAAATACATTACAGAAATGTCTTGGCCTTAAATGAACAAAGATTCTTTGGCATCACCTGAAGAGGGCTGTTCAGTCAAGACATGTCGGAAAATGAATGAACTGAAATGGTTTTGTTGGAGGAACAGTCATAAATTCCTCTTCATTGTTTTGCAAGTCTTATAGGTGGCTACTGAAAATATCTGATGAAGGTTGTTACTGCTAAATTCAATAGTTTACTTACTTTTTTTCCAGCCTACACTAGAATATTGCTCAGTTTGTTCAGTGAGAGAGATGAAAAAAGTTTGTATAAAGTTTGACACTGTGTTAATAAAATCTGTGATGCATGATGGTAAAATGCATGATCAGGACATTCTTTGGATTCTTGTTTCATTAAAAAGGAGTTTTTACTAGTTTTTTTTCTAGGCTTTAAATGCACATCTTCATCACTCCCACTATGTCCAGGATCGCTGTGTTAGCACCTTCTGGCTTATTCACAACTGACAAAAACTGAAGCTCCAGTTTGCTGCATTTCCCATGATGTTTTCTCTGCTTTAACTACACGGCCTAACAGTTTAATAGCACACCATGTGACTATTGTGCTTTGTTTCACTGTTTCTCACAGAGGCATCCTACAACGAAAACTCTCCATCATATGGCTACGACCTGGAGCATTCAGACGAGCTTGGGCCTCGCCACGGACCTCTGTCCTTCACGGGATCTCCTACCTCCTCGCCACGGCTCCGCTCTAAAATCAGGAGCAACCGAGACAACCAGTCATCTGGTTCTCTGGACTCCCCGCTGTCGGTAGTGTTGCTTTAATGACTACAGTTAGAGTCCTTCATTGCCATCTCTCCAAACGTATTTCGTAGCTGTGGTTTCTCAGTTCTGTGGAAAAGTTACTTCTTCCAATATCACCCTTTGGAAGCCCAGGCCTTCCTCATTTCATTTCAGTTTTCCTGTTGTTGCTTGTGATTCTGCTCCCACATGCTTTATGTGCACATAAGTGATAAACGTGCTGCAAGATGTTGAGGAATTTGCTTTTTGCTGCTTGATGCTGGAGGAACAAATGACTTGATTCAAAATGTGGCACAGTGCCAGTCTTATGACATAACGGTGTCTTAGCACTGTGGTAATCTTTAAAAGATTGTTATTGCTAAATTTTTATTTTTTTTTACTTAGTAAGATCTTTAAAAAAAGTGTGATCCTATATTTCCCATAATATATCTTGATGCCATTTGCTGTCACACCCTGCCTTCTTAAATAAAGGCCTCCAACTTACAAACTGCACGTCCCCACAGTTTGTGATTTCTGGTGCTGAAATGTAAAAATTTTAGCCACTGAAAGTGACAAGCAAACTAAATAAGGCGCCCTTCAGAGAGGCATTAACAATGATACCCAAGCTCAGGCATCCATACCGCAACAATAAAACATCCAGTGCGTGTTTGCCATGTAGCTCCCAGATGGGAGTGCTTTTCAGCGTTGCTGAAAAAGACCATACATACTCAGCAAACATACTGTGTGTAAACAGATGTTAAAAGGAGACGGCGCTCCCCTCCCCCTCCAGTCTGCCCCTCTCCTATCTGCGGTATTCTTATCCTCTGATGTGTACACTTGGTGATCTTCAAAGCCGAAATCATGGTGGAGGGTGGGTTCACTTGACTTGCAGCTTCTCCTCCTCCTTCTTCTTCTTCTTCTTCTTCTTCTTCTTCTTTTTTTATTTAGCAAATATAATGGCAGCATTTGATGCAATCAGTGCTCCAGTGAGTTTCTCATTGAATGACTCCTACTGGGGGTGACAGATGTCTTTGACCTGTTTGGACTAACAACTCCAGGATCAGAAACACATTTGTCTTCCTCAAGATGCTAGGAGTTTCTGCTGCTGTCCTCTTGGAATGTAAAACTCCTACAGACCTCCTACAAATCTGGACTCCTATAATCCCACAGCAAAAATATCTGCAGCTGGGGGTTTGCAGAGGTGCACGGGCAGCTTTTGTAAAGATCAAACACGTTGATAAATGGCATATCATTACTGTGACTGTGTGACTTTTGTGTAGGTGAATACCATTTCTCCCTGTTTGCCAACTGTTTTCTTTCTTCCCGTGTTTGTTTCAGGTGGAGCTGGATCAGGAGAAGGGGTTAGAGATGAGAAAGTGGGTTCTGTCAGGAATCCTGGCCAGTGAAGAGACCTACCTCAGCCACCTGGAGGCCCTGCTGATAGTATGTGTAATATGAAAACAGGCTTTTAAAAGACGTTCTTAGCTTTAGTTTAGTAGCAGCTGAAAATGGGACCTATTAAGGTCATTTTCAGCTGTTTTATAATTTTATTCTGGGAATCCATTAGTGCAGCTTTGCCTGACTTGCAGTTCACAAAAACCCTCAGTTATGTTATAGTCACCTTTTATCCATCCACTCAGTCCTCCTTTGTCTTAAACAAGCTATTTTAATTCCTGTCTCCTGAGGGCCTCTTAATTAAACTTAATTTAGTGGTGTAATGCAAGTATTTTTAAACAAGTTCAATTTTCTTATTCTTTTCTTTAGTATTTCTATGTCATGCTACATTCTACTTTTGCAAGTATTATACTTTATATTGTATTATTTTAAAAGATTCAGCCAATAGTTATTTTGTGGGCGAATACAAAGTATATAAACTGATAATGTTTTAGAATAAGGTATTCAGCAATGTGTAAATGAATTGAAACGCCTGTAAGTGAGGTACTAATGACTGAATGAATATGAGTCACTGTGAGCAATGAGCATTTTGACTTTGTGGGGGAAAAAAAATGTCTTCATGTTCATACAAGTAACAAGGACGTGCATGAACATGCAATCCAGAGAAAAGCTAAAACCGACCCCACGATTTAATGGGTGTAGAACCACAAGATATCACAGCAACAATAACTTGAAGTTATTGTTGTTTGCTGTACAACTTTATCAGTCTCTCATGTCGTCGAGGAGGAATTCTGGCCCCCTCTTCTTAACGTTGTTGCTTCAGTTCATCGGGTTTTGGAAGTAGTTGTGTGTGAACAGCATTTCAGTCAGATAGAAGCCTGGACTTTGGCCTCATCACAACGTTGCAGCAACTGGATTCTTTTCTTTTTCTGCCCTTTTGTTGTAAATTTGCTGCTGTGCTTGAGATCATTGTCCTGTTGCATGACTGTTTTGGCCAAACTTTACCTGTTGAACAGATGGCCTCATATTTCACTCTTGTGTATACCAAAGTATTCTGGAGTTCAATGCTGATCAGTGGCTGTAAAACAAGGCAGAATCATCAAATTATCGCCCCTTCACCTTAACCACCTCATATGTGCTTCACAGCTGGTATGAGGTATTTGTGCTGATATGCTGTGTTTGGGTTTTCCCTGAAGTGCCGGTGTGTGTTATGGCCAGATAGCTCCACTTTGGTCTTGTATTTCCAAAGGACATTTTTCTTAGAAGTCTTGTGGTTTGCTCATATTCTACTTTGAAAACCTAGACTGTGCTGCTACGTTTTTGTTTTTTGTTTTGTCAGAGAGAACAGGCTTTATCCCAGAAACCCTTCAAACAAGCCATACTTGTTCAGTCTTGTTCTAATTGTACTCTCATAAACTGCAACATGCTAACTGAGGCCGGTGAAGTCCGAGATGTAGCTCTTGTTTGGCTTTTTGTTTTTCCTAATCTGATCATAGTGCGGCCTTATCTTTGCGTGAATTTGCTGGGTTGTCTGCTGATTTGAAGACTGTGGTGTTGTCAACACACCTGAATGCTCCGGACCAGCAAACTGCCTAAACCTCTGATTTTATAGAGATGCTCAAACTTGGTGATGATCAATTAATTTGCATTTGATTATCAAAATGTGACTTACTTATATTTCCTATTGAAGCAGGAAAGGTGTACTTCACTTTTTACAGGACTGAATATATTTATGCTAATACTTGCGTATTTAAAAATAATGGATGCAGGATTTGTAGCAAAGTACTTTTATACTTTGTCATAAAACTAGAAAAAGCAATTTGAAACCTAGCACACTTAGCATTAGAAACACACTAGAAATGAATCCAATTATTACAATTTTGTTACCTTATTTTGTATAACTTTTGATAAGATAGCTGACGTAAGCTAATTTTGTTAGCATAGAGACTGGTCCAACCCTTTTAAATAGTAAATAATAGATTTTCTTCATGCAAACAAACAAGATAACTTGCAGTTATATGACAAATTTCTTTGCTTAACTGTTTTTTGGTGTTTTTGCAGACACAGTGTTCACATTTTTAGAATTATCTCATGTTAGCTAATCTTAGCTAATGCTACTAAACACGTCAGTCACCTTTGGCATTTACTGTATTGACTCATGTTCTGTGGTTACTATTTTGCAAGGCCTTCAGTTATTCTTTATAAATGGTCATATATGGTTGTGATTATTTTTGTAGCCCATGAAACCTCTGAGGGCAGCAGCCACAACATCCCAACCGATGCTGACCATCCAGCAGATAGAGACCATCTTCTTCAAAGTACCGGAGCTTCATGAGATCCACAAAGACTTCTATGATGCTCTGCTGCCTCGAGTAGAGAGCTGGAGCCACCAGCAGTGTGTGGGCGACCTTTTCCAGAAGCTGGTAACTAAGCAGCTTGCTTACTTACTTAGCTTTGTTTGATGTAATGGGATGAGCTGGAAAACAAAAAAGTCAGTCTCAACATAACTGTAAGTTGAGAATGTTGCTCTTCCAGTTAACTCTCATCCTCTGTCATAATGATCTCACTGGTACAGCTGGTGCTGGGAAAAAAAGACAAATGTCACCTGTTGTTCATGGACGGTTGCTTTATGACACATGAATGAAAAGCTTTAGCCAGAACATGTTCTTCTGTTACTCCTATTAACTTGGAATTCGGCAGAAACAGACAAGTAAACAAGGAAGTCTGAACGCAGTGAACAACAAAGTGTTTGATGAGCTGATAAAAGTGAAACATTCCTTTATTTGATTTGATTTGTAACAGTTTAAGCAGAATTTAGCCACCATATAAAGAGTGGCAGTCCTTTCAGCTAAACTCAGTTCTCCTTTGGATAAAAAGAGCAAGCATCAAATAACACGAAACCTCCAAGCACCAAATTGCATGTTGGTTTTTGATCAAAGAGACCACCATTCCTCAAGTCAGTAACTTTCAGATGCTAATTATAGTGCTCCTTAAATGTCATTCCTTGATCATTAATGAGCGTTAAAAGAGGGGAGACTTGGAGAGGGGAAAGGTGGGAGTCTTTGGCTGTAATGTAATCCTCAGTGGATCTTGCACATCTGAGTAGACTGCCTGGAGTCGTCTCCTGGCCAGATAAAAGCCTTGTTTCGCCACATGACAAGCAGTAAAGGAGTGCAAAAATCCTCTATAGAACGTTAATGAATAAGAGCTACCTCAGTGTTTGCCACTGGATGACGAAAGATTAAAGATGCATACATGCAGGGATTTCTATAAACACGTGCACAAACATTGAATCACACTCTGCTTTATCAGTTGCCTCTGTATTCCTGCCAACTCGTGCCTGAGCAGGCACAGCACACTGTGACACTGTGGTGCTAACAGACTAGTAAAATCTATCCGAGTCTAAGCTTTATCTGCTTGTGCCCTTTAGGCCAGCCAGCTCGGAGTGTACCGGGCCTTTGTGGATAACTATAAGGTTGCTGTGGAGACGGCAGACAAGTGCTGCCAGGCAAACGCTCAGTTTGCAGAGATATCTGAGGTATGTAATCATGCTACGCACAGCAGGACTGCAGCAGGCAAGTGTTTGATGTTGTGCAGCTCCCCGGGACAAGTGATGACAGGGCTGTTTTCGGCAGTCCTCGCAGTGTAATGAGCTGAGCGACTGCAGCAGTTGTTTTAATTGCTCCGTGGGTCAGTTACTGTGGTTTCTCAAGTTTTTTTTGTCTTATTCCAAATATTTCCTCTGGTGTTGACTTCCTGGCAGAATCTCATGGTCAGAAGCACAAAGGATTGCAAAGACCAGTCGGCTAAATATTCACTGGAAAGTGAGTAGTGACTCAGATGAACACAGCGCCTCCACGTTAATCAATATTGCTAGGAGTAGTTGAGTTGTGATGAGGCCTGTTGAACTGACTCTTCCTCCTCCTCCTCCTCCACAGCTCTCCTCTACAAGCCTGTGGACAGAGTGACGCGCAGTACTCTTGTTCTGCATGTAAGTTGGATATGGAGCTTCATTTTATCCATATGAAGACTTTCCTACAACTCTGTTTGTCATATTTCCTCTATTCTAGGACTTACTGAAGCACACACCTTCCAGCCACCCAGACTATCCGCTGTTACAGGATGCCCTGCGCATCTCCCAGAACTTCCTGTCCAGTATAAATGAAGAGATCACACCGCGCAGGCAGTCCATGACAGTAAAGAAAGGAGAGGTCAGCGTTTAATCAATACTATGCTCATATATTTGACTTTCTCAATGAACACCCACGCCTGCAATTTCCACTTTATCTGGACTGTTGACAGTAAAATGTTCAAGGTGCCTGGAAGCTGCTGTAAAAGCGTGTGTCAGGTTGCTGCTGAGTCATCTCACCCTGTCTGATGTAGCCATGAAGGAAGTGGAGCGTAGAGGAAGCTCATGACAAAGCCGTGCAAACACACCGGAGTTGAGGGGTCTCCAGGAAAATCCGTCGATTACCTCTGTGCTCACTCCCATCCTTCCCTCAGAGCTGGTCCATCCCTGCTTCCCAGAAATGACGCCTTATCAACTTTTACTGTCTAAATTGCTTTTCGCAGTGGGCGTGTACGGGCTTAGTAGTGCTTCCTGACCTCTCTGTCTCCCCCTGCGTCACGCACCTCTGGGGTCTGAGTCAGATGACCCAGTTGAGAACTTCCTCTGTTTTTCCTGGGAATCGGTTCTGCCCACCAGGATAGGATGTCAAATTCAAGAAAGTTTTCCAGGACATTCCTTTGCTTATTGTTCAGGAAGTCTGAACGCCTGCTGAGAGATCGACAGATAACAAGCCATGACTTGGCTATCAATTGAAAATATGGGTTTGTTGTTGTTTGCGCTCACCTCGTGACTAAATGTGCATCCATTGTTGATGTTTTGCAATGTGACCGCCTGTAATTAGCCCGAGCGTTTAAACCTGCGAGCGTGTTTAGCTTCACCTCCGGTGTGCATGCCTCAGTTGTCATTTTAGTGCAGCAACATATAGCATTAGAAGGGTGTGAACTCTGTGCAGTGACAGCTGTTGTTTTTTTCCATTGGATTATTGACAGTTTGTGGTCTTGTTTAAGTCGCAGAACAATAAGCGGATGTAACCCTGCCACCTCTTTCAGAAACCAGGATGGTGTCGAACGTGCTTGAGTCCTTCACCAGCGTGTTTGTGACTTGCCAGAACCGAGCTGGTGTAAAAACGGCAGAGGAAAACCATGCTGCAGTGATTTCCTTGTTTTTGTCAGACTGTGGTTGGTGTGGGATGGCAGTGTCTCATATGGGCAGCGTCACTGTAAACAGCCTCATCCCAGAGGTCAGAGGGAAGAAAAGGAATTTAGATGCATGCTGTTGCAGGAAAGCTTAGTGTCATCACATTGTACAGCATAAGCTCAGGCTCCAGTATCAGAACCTATTGCCAAATAAGAACCTGAAACACAGAGCATAAGAGGCTTAAAGAGACAGTCACCCCCGAGATCAAGCTTCATTCTTTCATGCTGGTTATACCAAATCAGACCAGGCAATGTTTTTCCAATTTTTTCAGTGTTCTGTTGTCCAATTTTGGAGCCAGTGTGAATTGTAGCATCAGTTTTCTGCTCTTAGCTGATAGGACTGGCACCCAGTGTGGTCTTCTGCAAGGTTTAATGTGCTGTGTTCAGAGAAACTCTTCTGCATATCTTGTTTCAACAAGTGGGCATTTGAGTTATTGTTTCCTGACTGTTTTCAGACTGATTATTCCCCTCTGACCTCTGGCATCAACAAGGCATTTTCACCCCGAGAATTGGCGCTCACTGCATATATTTGCTTTTTTTCCGGAACCTTCGATGTAAACTACAGAAATAGTCGTGTGAAAAAATCTCAGTAGGTCAGTAGTTTCTGGAATACTCAGACCGTTCAAATTCACTTAAATCACCTTTCTTCCCCAGTCTGATGCTCACTTTGACCTTCAGCAAGTTGTCTTGACCATCTCTACATGGATAAACTCATGACAGGAGTTTCTACCATGTGATTGACTGATTAGATTTGTGTAAATGAGCAGCTGAGCATATGTGCGTAGTATGCTCAGATGACGCCATTATGTTTACATTCTATCATGCGGCCTCTAGAGCTACCCTTTATTCACGGGCATAAACTGTATACAAAAGATGGACATTCATTCATTAAAACTGATGCGCAAACACAGCTATGGCAAAAGAAACCTGGTTAGTGAATTGAACTAGCAGAGAAACTATTAGCGGTCTGTGTTTACATCCACCAGCCAATACAACCATTCCCCTAACTTTAATCCTTTACAACATCCAAATGGGTTTGTTTTGAAACAATTACTCCCTCCAGCATTTGTACAGGAAGGGACAAACTATTCATAGAGGCTAAAACCAATATTCTATCTAGTAATAATGATGCTTATTAATGTGGTTTAGTTGTGTGTATCAACATGGCAACTCCTTTGTGAAACTGCCCACAGCAAAAGTTCACTGGATTAAAGTTTCTGGAAAGAGAATTTACTGCTGAGTTTTTCTCTTGTACTTTTTGGCGTTTTGAACACTACAAGGCAAGCTTCATTTAGTTCCATTATATATAAGCGAAGGTCGTAATAGCCTTTATTTCCAGCACTGGGCATTTCACTTCAAAACAATCTGGGTGGATAAATACTACTGGGTTGAATTCATCTGAGAGCAGTAGCAACACCGCAGCGTTTAAAGTATTCACAACCATCAGCACTTATATAATGTGAAACCATTTTAAACGGCGCAACAACGTCAAACCTAAATTAGACGGTGTACTCTCAGCACCTCCTGTGGTGTGCCACTGTTTACCCTGCAGCAGGATAGGTATACTGGTTGAGATGTGACATGCTTTGTACACACTGATCCCTTGTTTCCTTTGGCAGAACCGTCAGCTCCTGAGGGATCGCTTTATGGTGGAGCTGGTGGAAGGTTCCAGGAAACTCCGTCACGTCTTCCTCTTCACCGACCTGCTGCTCTGCACCAAGCTGAAGAAACAGGCTGCAGGGTGAGTCTGGGTCAGCGTCCAGCCTGAGGTTACAGATGCAGGCATGTGACCTGGAACATCCACTGGTTTAAACCCCCGTTGGGGAAATGAGAGTGACTCCTCCCAGGAACTTAAATTGTCCTTTGCTGAAAATAGAACTATTTCAGTTTGAACAAACAGTTTTTGTACTCTGACGCTGCTAACAAGCGATTATAAAGGCAGCTAAAAAATATATTTATTTGTAGCCTTCTTGTATCTTGTATTTCAACAGGAAAGGGCAACAGTATGACTGTAAGTGGTACATCCCCCTGGCTGACCTGACCTTTCAGACCATCGAGGACTGCGAGTCCAGCCCCGTTCCTCTCGTTCAGGATGAGGAGATTGATGCACTGAAGATCAAAATCTCCCAGATCAAGAACGATATCCAAAGAGAGAAGGTGACTACAGAAACATATGTGACAGAGTTCAGAACAAACAGCATCATACCACCAGGGTGATGACTGCTTTGTACCAAAAAAACAAGCAAAAATAAATTGAGGAAGTACAGATTAACATGTGAGTAGAGCTGAGTGTCTAGACAGGCCTGCACTGCATTAACGCTGCTCCTGTTTATCTGCAGAGAACCACTAAAGGGTCCAAGGTGATTGAGCGACTGAGGAAGAAGTTGTCAGAGCAAGAGTCCCTGCTGCTTCTCATGTCTCCCAACATGGCTTTCAGGGTGGCCAACAGAAACGGCAAAGTGAGTCAGGGGTCCTTAGGAGGGAATTAGGGAAAGGAGTAAAGACTTTTTATATGAAATAGGTTTTTTCTATCATTGTTAATTTGGTTTTTACTGCCCTCTGCAGTTGATACAATGAAATTGCACCATTTGAGCTCAAGAAACTATTGAAATACTCTTCCCCCCTTTTGCCTTTCAGGGCTTCACATTTCTGATCTCTTCTGATTACGAGCGTGCAGAGTGGAGGGAGCTCATTCGTGAGCAGCAGAAAAAGTGTATGTTTTTTTTTTTTTCTTATAAAAATTTAAGACAGGATGGCAGCACTGTTGAAGCAGCTTCAATGTTATTTTCACCCCCTTTCACTGTAACATACAGGCTTTAAAAGCTTCTCTCTGACTTCTCTGGAGCTGCAGATGCTCACCAACTCGTGTGTGAAGCTCCAGACTGTTCACACAATTCCAATGACAATGAATAAGGAGGGTAAGATTGTATAGCATTGGATTAAATCTACGTTTTAATACAGCCTTGTGTTGTACTTAACATTTGACCCTCCTGCCTCCTTTCCTTCCACAGATGATGAGTCACCTGGTTTATATGGCTTCCTGAATGTCATTGTCCACTCTGCATCGGGGCTCAAACAGAGCTTGAGTAGGCGTCTTAAAGTTGTTGTTTTTTTTCTAAATAGAAATCATTTTGTTGATTACTGTAAAGGTTGCATGTAGTTTCACATCACTTTGTGTGTTGACCCATCCCGCTTCCTCCCTTTCGCTTTCTCTGTCTCTCTGCGGCTGTCAGCTGGGAGGGCAGCTGCAGGAGAACAAGTGGGATTAGTCATGAACAAGCCTCTTCAAATACACCTTTGAGTGCTCAAATCACCGCCTGCTTGAGAAACTTTACACTGTTTGTCACAGTGTGTTTAAAAAAAATAGTTCCCAGGAAACAGCCAGTGATGTTGACTGGGACAAATTTACTGGGAAATGAATATCAGAGTCACATTAACTAAAGAGAAAGAGAGGGTTCTGGTCCAAAGCCAGCAGTCAGTTGCAGAGACAGAGGAAGCACACAGCACAGTCTGGGCATGTCTCAGCTGGGTGACTAATGTGGATGCTCAGTTTTAAGTTTCACTTTGATTCAACTGTTCTTCTGCTTCCACCCGCTAGACCTGTACTGCTCTCTGGAGGTGGATGCCTTTGGCTACTTTGTGAACAAAGCTAAAACACGCATGTACAGAGACAGCACAGAGCCCAACTGGAACGAGGTGAGAAGACAAATCCGTAAGCAGAAAAAGACGTCCCTTTACTCAAGCAAAAAACTCGCCCACATATTTTGCATGAAATTATTTGAGTAGTTCAAAAAAAAAACCCTCCATTGTATACTCAAGGAAATTCAAAAATTCACACAAATGTGCACACGGCTGAAACCTAATGAGCATTTGTTCTGTTCCTGCACAAGGAGTTTGAGATTGAACTGGAGGGCTCTCAAACGCTGAGGCTGCTCTGCTACGAGAAGTGCTGCAAAGAAGACGGAGAGGTCACAGACAAGATTGTGGCTAAAGGACAAATAAAGGTACAGACAAAACACAGAAGATGTGGGTCACAGCAGAAGTTTGTATGTTTGTATAAAAAAAACAACTTCAAAGAACGATTACAGTTTTAAGATACTTCTTATTAGATTTACCAGTTCAAGATCTGACCGATAGCAGCTTTCCTTTGGTCCAAATCAGTATGAACATCTGGGAGTTTAGAAAATGGTTCAGTTTATATAATATTTTGCGTGACTACACATATTTTTTTTAAAATTGGTCAACAAAAATGATGTCTGTGCCAGGACACTGGGATACTGTATGATGTAAAAAAAACAACTTGTGAACACTGCCATTTGCTGGCAGGTCCTGGTGTACTCAGTCTACATTTTGGGTATAATTTATTATTACAATTTATAATTCATGAAGTTGGCGCCATTATGGCATGTGCATAAATGCATGCAACACTTTGACTTTAAGAAGCAAGTCGTTGGATTCTCAGATGCAGCAGGAATATTACAGTCAGCAGAAAGACTTCTACAAAGAGCTCAAAGCAACACACTAACTCCAGCTGGGAATAACATTTTGTGAACCCTTTAAACTGTGGTCAGCATTAGTGAGTCTCATTAATTCAGCCTGTCACAGGCTCTTTTTTTCTTCATCACAGTAAAGAACTCAACTGAAAGTTTCATTTGTAAACCTTTTACTCTGTTGTGAACTTGTGCAGCAAAATGAGTGAATTAAAGGCTGTATACATAAACGCTATTTGGCCGATGTTTCCCCTGGTCTTTATAGACCAGTGTTGATACTGATCTCGACTTTAAATCTTAACATTTCCACGCACAAATCTCTGCCTCTGTAAATTGAGCTTGCGCCCTCTAGTCTGTTGATTCTGGCCACTTCACAGTGTTGTCTTATCTGTGTTGGCTAATCCTGCCCTGTGGGAGCCCTTTGCCTTTGGAAAAAGAAATGAGTCTTGAGGTTGCCACTGGGTCACTTCAGCTTGACCCCCTGATTGGGTGTAGTGACAGGAGACGGATTAGACTTTGGGGTTGACCGAATGTAGCTGCTGGCACTGCTCCAGAGTATAACAGAGCGAGAAAGACTCACGGCTCTGTTTGATCTGGCAGTGAAGGGATTTCACTGCTGGACAGGTGGGTCAAAACACAGCAGAGCTTTAGAGGAGGGGGCATGGTGGGGGGTAGCATTCAGATATTTGCTAGCAGCTCCGAAGTAGGGCACCAGTCGGGTGTATCGTGGATTTGAATATTAAGTAATGCGTCAGATATGAGGAAGACGAGGCACGTGTTAGTTCTGATGTTAAAGGTCAATAGTGCTAATCGGTAACTAGGCTGAGAGGATCCTCTTTAGGCTACTTGATATGCAAATTTACCAGCCAACACTCCTTGCAGCGGCAGGGGTGAAGCATGCTGGTAATGAGGGTAGGAGGGGATTCTCAGGAGTTAATCCCCCAAATCCATCTGGGAGGTAGAACAACACACAAGCAAACGTGGCTGACTGGCGTGGCTTTGTTCCTTTCTGACTTCCAGTGGAATGAAAGGATATGGAGTCTTATGAATGTGAATGAATGTGAAGATGGGACAGCGGGACACGATTTTTTTTTTTTTTTTTTTTTTACTAAAGATTCAATGAAGAGGATCAATATTCTTCAATGGCTCGTTATTCGGGGAACAAGGACCCGCTGCTCTTGTTAGTGTGCCGGCTTGGAAAATTGTGATATCCGTGGAACAGTGCTGCTTTCTTTGTTTGTTTACCATCAGTCCGCAGAAAAAGCTTTTCGGAGTTGAGAAACGCAAATGCCAGAAATAAAGAGCGAGAGTAACCCAAAGGAAGAGGAGATCATGGATCAGGCAGAGGGTAGGCTTGAAGAAGAGGGAGACGCAACTCTAAGAAAACCCACGAGTACAGGGGCCCGTTTGTGGGAGAGAGTCCGCAGCAGTCTGATCAGACCAAAGGTAACGTGGTAATGTGGAAGTGAGCTGCGGGCTGTCTCGGAAAGCACTTTTTTCCTCCTCCTGGCAGATATCTAAAACCCTATTTCTGTCAGGCTTGAACTCTTTTGAGGTTTAGAACGTGTAGTGTAGCGCCTGTGATTGTTTTTTTTTATCTTTTGGATAAAGAAGCATTATATAAGAAAATTGTTTTCACCGAGCAAAGGATTATCTCAGTGAGATTCGATGGTTTCTTGGGTGACAGAACATCTGTCGCATTGGACAGACACGGTGCTTAGTGGTGAGGGCGTGATGTTATCACATTACTCATGCCTGATCACTGTAAATAAAAGCTGGCAGTTGCTGTTAGTCACATGCCTCAAATAGATTAGTGGAATGGGATAACACCAGCAGAGACATGTGGTGCAATTACACTGAAATTTTCCCTAAATTTGTTCTCGCTCACTAACTTTCAGTTCAGATCAATAGGCGCATGTTTTCTGTTTTTTAAATTGTGAACTCATTGTCCATTTTATTTATTTTTCTTTCCTTCTAGTTGGATCCACAGACGCTACAAAGTAAAGACTGGCAGAGGACAGTCATCACCATGAATGGGGTGAGTGTTTCCAGCTGACCAGAGAGAACCGGCTAAATTAGGAATGACACCGAAGTCGGCAGCTGATTGATGGGTTTCAGTGTCGAGTCCACACAAAATTTACTGGAAAGATAAATGTTGAGATTTAAATGCTGGTTCTCCTTGTTTGTCTCACCATTTCCTCTTATTAATGATGAATAGATATTAAGAAAGTATTAAGGCTGCTTAAAATCCACTTTAAGATGTCTCAAATATGCCATCCATCATCTTCCGTTTAACCAGTTCGTTTGTTTTTGTGTTTCTGTTTAACTGGAATCAACTGTGCCACGTTGTTAAAGGAGATCAGCTATGTTTTCCTTATCTCATATTAAGATTAAGACAATGATGTCAGAGCATGTGCGAGTAATCCCAGTGAGCTAAAAGCTGAGTGACGAGTGCAATGAAAGTAGGTAAACATAATAACATCTCAGGCAAGTAGCTCTTGCTCTGAGCAAAGAAGCCCCGCAGACGTGCTGTTAAAACCTTCAGTTTGAGAGAGGCAGCCTGGCCAAAGAAAGCTGGCTTAAAGCAAGGACGCAGGGAGGGAGAGCAGCTTGTTTCAGATGGTGGATGAAATAAATATGATAACTGTGGACCATCTTCAACTGTGAATCATGCAAAGCTACTCTAGTAGAGTCCAAGATGAAAAATCGACGCTAGAAATGAGCTTGAACCAAAGTAATATATAAATATGGGGGTCTATGGGGCTCGACTTGCCAGCCTGCTTTGGCCACTTGCCAACAGTTGCTAACTTTTGATTAACAGTCCAGTAAAACAGACATCATCAAGTCGCTTTGCTGCCTCTTTATGTTATGTTTTAGGATTGGACTTGTTGTTATCACTCAGGCTGACTTTATCTAATCTTTTTGTCAGATTGAGGTGAAGCTTTCCATGAAGTTCACCGGCAGAGAGTTCAGTTTGAAGCGAATGCCTTCCAGGAAGCAGTCTGGCGTCTTTGGAGTGAAAATCAACGCAGTAACAAAGTGAGTAGCTGTTATGTGTTGACTGTCATTGTTATCTATTTGTAAGAGTTAACATGTTTCATTATGTCAGTATATGTGAAAGTTTGTTTGTTTTTGGCGTAACACCAGGACCCTAAAGGTGAAGCACCAAAGGGGATTTTTTTCATTTTGTCATTCACGCCAGAAACATGCCAAACTACCTTATGTGGAAAAAGCTTATTTGACTGTAACTAAAAAACAAAAGGAAAGAAGCTAGACCGCCACAAGTCAGAACAGATTGATGCAAATGTGGTCTTTAAAAACATTAGTACTGGTGATAAAGTAAATAGATTCAGCTGTGGTCTGATTTACATGCCCTGTTTCTACGATCTGTGGAATTCTTAGTAGCTGTAACCTTGTTTTTGTGCCACTGTGTCATTAATAGGCGAGAACGCTCCAAGGTCCCGCTCATTGTCCGCCAGTGTGTAGAGGAGATTGAGCGACGGGGCATGGACGAAGTTGGGATTTACAGAGTATCTGGTGTCGCAACTGACATTCAGGCGCTGAAGGCTGCCTTTGATTCAAGTGAGTTCACTTTAAACTTGGGAAACAGAGACAGCTGTTTTAGAACAAATATACTTGATGTGAAGACAAATGTAAGAAAAGAGTCCTGAGAAATCGACTTCCACCCTGCTCAGTATTTTTTTTTTTTTTTTTCCTCAAAGCTCTTGTACTCCTTGGTATATACTGACCGATGTCTCATTTGTCTTGCAGACAACAAGGACGTGGCTCTCATGATGCGGGAGATGGACGTAAACGCCATCGCGGGAACACTGAAGCTGTATTTCCGTGAGCTGCCGGAGCCTCTTTTCACTGATGAGTTGTACCCAAACTTTGCTGGAGGCATTGGTTAGTCACCACCTCATGTTTAACTCACCCCTACAGCATCTTTGTTGGTCAGGAGGAGATACATTTGTTGTTTTTGTCACCAGAATATTCATATGTGCATCTGCCTTACAGCTCTTTCTGACAGTGTGGCCAAGGAGAGCTGTATGGTCAACCTTCTGCTGTCCCTACCGGAGCCTAATCTGTTGACTTTTCTCTTCCTGCTTGACCACTTGAAAAGGTAAACAGCTTTCATTAAATCTGTTATAGCACGTACCGAGTTATCAAAATAGAAGACACTTTAAGAACATTAAACAAGACTGTCAAATCTTCAAAGAATTACATTTATATATCAAGGGTTTTTTTGCCTCTTAGGGCCATTTTTTGTGAAAAGAGTACTGAGAAAGCAGAATATGATCATGAGCTCTGAATAGTGTTGTAAGCAGCTGAAATCAGTTTATTCTGTAGGGTAGCTGGACATGTAGCCTTAAACATAGGGTTAAAGTAGAGCCAATGATTCTTCACATCAGAAAAGCCCCACAGACATGGTTCTTGGTGGTACTTGATCTTTGTGATTTTCTGGGAACCCTGAGGTAGACTCAGAACTTCCGTAAGCGAATTTATCTCATCTGGCCTGGGAAAATCTTGGAATCTCCCAGGAGGTACTAGAAAACATTGCTGCCCAGAAGGACATTCGGAATATCCTGTTTACCCTGCTGCCTCACAAACAGATGAAGATGGGTGGATGTTTCATAGTTTAGTTAAATATGAATTTTGTGTGGTAAAAGATGGTTATGGTAACTAATTTGAATGTAATTGTTTGCACACTTTTGATACAGAATCAATTTGCTGACATCGCTTTTTACCTCATCTCTTGCATTTACATTTTATACCTTTTGGTGAAGATGTGCTGTTTAGTTAGGATTTTGCTAAACTAATTTTTTTTTTTTACATCATTCTTATAGGGTGGCTGAAAATGAAATCATCAATAAGATGTCTTTGCACAACATAGCCACCGTCTTTGGCCCCAATTTGCTTCGGCCGTCTGAAAAAGACAGCAAACTCTCAAGCAGCTCGCAGCCAATCTCCATGAACGACTGCTGGTCCCTAGAGGTCATGGCTCAGGTAAAACCCGTGATGAGTGAAACTGCAGCGTTTAGAGAGCCCGTATGGGTCTGATCCCTTCTTCGTGTGTCTCCATAGGTCCAAGTCCTTCTCTACTTCCTTCAGCTTGACAGCATTCCCACACCTGACAGCAAACGTCAGAGCCTTCTCTTCTCTACTGAAGTATAACAGCGACGTCCCGCTGTGAGGAAGAAGCTTAGCTGCTTCAACAGGTGGACGCTGCTGGTTTCCTATTCATGTAACCACCAGGGGGAGCCTTCGACCCACTGAAAACTGGAAACAGCCACCATGAGCAAAGCCATTTCTCCTGGAGCTATAATGACCATGCCCTGTTCTGTTTAAGCTTACCTGCTGTGTCAGTAAAAAGCATCTGATTATGATGTGTGGACAAAATATATGATTTCTTTTTTTAATTTACATTTTTAAAAGCAATATTAGAATACGATATGTTAATGTTTACCCCCGCTCTGTTTGGTCACTGTGCACATCAGCTCCATATCCATAGGGGATGACTTCTGCTGGATTTTATAAGATGTGGGGTGGATGGACTTTTTCAGACTTATATTTTTGAAGTCTAAATATATTTTTGTTTTTTGTAGATCTGTTTGACTTGGTTTCAAGCTCACCTGTGCCAATGTTTCCCTGCTGACGATCAGTAGAACATTTCAGTTATCCTAATGTTTACACACTCTGAATTTTGTACAGAATTTAAAACGTATAAGACTGAAAACTGTAGTTAAGATGCAGCAACATGCAGGCATGTTGACCTCAACACTGTTTTCTGTGCTATACAGTTTGTGTAGTGACCTTTTACAGGTTCTTCTGGTGGAGTCCGGGCCAACTTTCATGTACATACCAATTCTTTTTGGAGGAGGTACAGAGAAGTGAAAGGAAAAATCATTCCAGAAAAAGCCCTTTTTTTCCACCCATGGAATGTATACTGTGCTGTGTGTTAATTTCACACTTGTCTTTTTACCCATAATTCATGCATCCACTTTTTTTGGTTAGATTCTTTCTGAACTGATGTATTCAGCTGGAATCTATATATATATATATATATATATATATATATATATATATATATATATATATATATATATATATATATATATATATATATATGAGTTACTTTCTGCATTCCTTCTCTGTAGTCTTCCACCTTTATATAACAAAAACCACACTGCTGTAGAAATGAGAGCACTTGGGAATGATATGATGATCTGGAGCACCAAACATTTCCCAGTAGGATCCTTGAAGCATAGTGATGCACTCATGTATTGAGAGTTATTAATAAGTTTATCATTGACATGCTGTACCTAGTGTAAGTTAAAGCTCTGTGAAAAAAAACACTGTGTATTCACATTTTTCCAAATCATTTTAAGTATTTAAACTTGTTAGCACAAAGTCTAAAGGCTTTTGATTCATGTGAAATAAGCAATAACTTTTAGGATGACCAGTGTGATATGTAAATAAATACTTGGCAGTATTAAACTCTTCTTGTGTCCTTTTTCAGTATACAGTGTCATCAGGATAAGGGGTTTATTCCTCTTTAATGAATGAAATGTACTGAACTGAGCCTAAACCACATTCAAGAGTATGAAATGTTTTCACTGAAAATTAGATTAGTGAAAACAGGAGCGAACATCCAAATCAGGCTCAATTTATAGTTTTCCAGAGACCGGATTTGTGGCTGGGTCCCTGTCTATGTTTATATTCTGATACTTTTCCGCCCGCATAAATAGTGTGATAATACTTGAGGTTTCAGATATATTTCAAACTAGTCTTAGAGATTAAAAGAGGATAAGCATTCATCCAAATGGTTTTCCAGTTTCTTCATTTTAAATTAAATCGTGTAAAGTCGTTAATTTGGTTACAAATTAACCACATTTGGTTAATTAGATACATATATATTTATATTAATTTGGTTACAAATTAACCACATATTTGCTTATGGTGGAGGCAGTGGAGTGTCCCTCCTGCGGGTGATGCTGAGGTGATCCAACACGGGGAGGGGGCAGAGGCTCATGCGGCGGCTGCTGCCAACAGAAGGGAGCCGACATCCGAAACCGGTGCTGCCCGCTGCCGTAACACGTTGTGGGCTAGGCAGACTGTTAGCGACCGCAAATGGATGCCTATCGGGCCCTAACCTGCCAAGCTGGGAGATAAGGAGAACCTTAGGTAGGAATATTTCTGCAGTTAAGTGGAGGGGCGCTGTCTTTTTGCCGGCTATGCTAACATTGTTAGCTTAATAATAGCATTAGCGACATAATTGTTGATATTTCTTGCTGGCAGCGCGGTGAAATTAACAGACTGAAAAGAAACGCAGGCACCTACGCCGAGGTCACATGAACAACCAAGCCTAGTTTTCTTAGTTGTGTTGGCTTAACTACTGCTTGAAATGTTGTTTTAACCCTTACACCCGATTTTGGATAAGCTGTCAAGCTAACGAGCGTGCTTTGAGTCATCTCATAAATAATTTCACAATAAGTAGATTGCCAAGTAGTCTCGGCGGGGGGCATTCGTACAGTAGTTTCATGTGTGCCAGTAAAACCAGAGCTATTGTTAAATCGAGATTTTCCCTCAAAATAAAGTTGCCGTTATGCTTTGTTAACTGTTAAATAGTGTTTTAAATATGTCCTGATTTTTGCTGCAGAACATTTTTCATTAGCTAAAAGTATCTGCAGTTAAAAAAAAATACATCTTGTGTCTGCGTGCATTATACCTCATGTCATCTTTAACTGTTATTTTCACTCGTCTGTTGACATTTTCGATAGTAGCTGTTGAGGGGTGTGCTTACGTGTCTAGGTTGGTGCTTTAGTTTTGAAAGGCAAAGCAGGAAGTTTACTAACTGCCTGCCTGACAGTACAGCTAACTAGCTAGCTAGGTTATGTCAATAATTTTAAGATGCTATTTGTTTTTCCTAGGGTAGTACAAATGTTCATTTATTCCGTAGTGTGGGCAGATTGTTTTTCCCTAAAATAAAATGGCTAAATGACATACGTGTACATTTCACACGTCGTATTAGGGCTGACGTTTGTGTTGCTGTTTCAGAGGAGTCAACACTACTGATATCTCAGCTTGTCTTTTGGTTGACCATGCTGTTTCAAAGATGTGACTTATTCGTATACTCCATTTATTGAAAATTAGATACATATATATTTATATGTAAAACCAGGTGTCCACAGATGTCTCTCAACTTTTGTCAACAGTTTGGAGAGATCAATATACCACAGTCTCCTCATGAGATTAGTTTCCAGAAGATAGTAAAGGGGAAATATAGCTTTGTGGTCTCTGGCCGATGAATGATTTGTCTTTGAGAATAGAACAAAAACACATTTTGGGGAAATCTCAGTCTTGGAGACTTTCTTCTCTAGTGGCACCGAACACAGAAAATGTACGACTAGTTAATCAGTTAAGCGGTTACTTTTAACGTGCTCTGTGGCACTTATAAATATGCTGAGCAGGCCCAAGGACACAGAGTTTGTGGCAGGATTCAAGTAACACCGGATTTACCCGTCTTTGAAAGAGGGTCCACCGCTGGGAGAAGAGCTCACATGGTTAGTGGTTAAACATGGACTGTGACCAAACTGATAACTGGATTTAGATATACGAGTAAGATGTTAGTCAGCAGTTCTGGATATTGTGGTTACACCACATAGTTGTTGGCTGTGATTCTTTGTGCATCAGTGCTATGTGGTGGTGAAGGGAAAACAAAACAAAACAGAGGAGCCGCTCTTTCTCAGGTGACTGAAAGTGTCACTGCAGGAGGTGATCAGACTGACTCAGTAACAGCAGTGTACAGGAGAACGGTATTATTGTATGGGTGCAGTACATAAATACCCCTTTGCATAGATGAATGTGCATTTGACAGCTGAGTGCAAAAACCATAAGCACTCACTAGTCTATAGATTTAAAGATTTAAATAGTTAAAGCTTTGTCATAAGATGGTTCATTCCTGTTTGGCATTAATAACCAGACATTTTTTTAAGTCAAATTTGAGGTTTGAAAAAGTCTGTGTCTCAACTGGACTGATCTCTGCTTGTCTTTGTAAACAGTCACCCTTGCAGGGTCGACATTTCTTTTCTTCTTCTTTTTCTTGGGAGACCCCACCACAGGAAGCTGATGTTATGGCAAGGAAGTGCCTCCCCGCAGTTAAAGAAAGAGCGCAGGGAAGGGTTATTTACTAGACCACTGTGCTTTCCCCCCCACCTCTTTCTCAAACACTGTTTCTTCTTTGTCTCAAGCTCATGTTTTTGTGCAACCCTGGATCAGATCCAGTGCACTTATTGACAGCGAAATCAACTACAACAGCTCTGTTAATTTGAAATAATGGGAACTTGCCCCTTGGCTTATCTCAGCTTTAATTGCATGGTTTACAGTGAGCTTTGCACCTTTATGCATTTATAGAGCTTGAAAAGAAAAGCGTCTGGACTTCTTTAAGTTGCTTGAAGACGTTTCACCTCTCATCCGAGAAGCTTCTTCAGTTCCAAGGTCAAATGGTGGAGCGTCCCAGATTTAAGCCCTATGAGAGTGTCCCTCAAGAACCTACAAAGGACCCCCTAATTACACAAGCCAAGGTGTGAAAACAGGTGTAGCTCACAATCAACCAAGGTTTAGAGTGAACTCATTGTGAAACCTAGCCCCACCCTATCATGTGATTTACTGAGATCAAATGGCCCAGGAAGTGAGTGGGCGTTAAGGTGTCTGGGAAGTCATAAGCCACCGCTTCTGTTCAAAAATGGTTGTTCACAGTGGACATAGATGGCTTCTTTCACTCCCCCATCTATGTCCACTGTGAAGGACCATCTTTGAACAGAAGTGGTGGCTTACAACATCAACTGTCTGCCATCTATAATCCAGTTTTGAGATCCTTTCCCAGACCCTTTAACGTCCACTCACATCCTGGGCCATTTGATCTCAGTAAATCACGATAGGGTAGGGCTAGGTTTCACAATGAGTTCACTCTAAACCTTGGTTGATTGTGACCTACACCCGTTTTCACACCTTGGCTCGGTGTGAAACGGGTGATTAGGTTGAGATCATTAGGGGGTCCTTTGTAGGCTCTTGAGGGACACTCCCATAGGGCTTAAATCTGGGACTCTCCACCATTTGACCTTGGAACTGAAGAAGCTTCTCGGATGAGAGGTGAAACGTCTTCAAGCAACTTAAAGAAGTCCAGACGCTTTTCTTTCCAAGCTTCCTAGACTACAATGACCTGAATGACTGAGAACATTCACAGACATATTTATACATTTATAAATATTTTCTTTCAACAGCATCCTGATCAAAATAGGCACCTTTATTACATTTAAACTGATGTCATTTTGTATTTCATAGATTCTGAATGTCAGTTCAGCAGTCACCCTTCCTCCACTGTAAACTTGTGCTGTTAACAGTCAAAAGCCTGGCTAATATTTAAGACGTGTCTGCCAGTTTCAGGCAAACATTGTGGACTTTGGCCTTTTCATTCTGTGCTGTTTGTTAAATATTTGAGCTGTATTTAAACCGGTTGTGCTCAATGTAAGTTTAGCCACCCGGCAGCCGTCTTCAAAATGCCTCCAGGCAGGTATTTGAGCAGTTATTTTGAAGCACCTATGTGACTGAATGGGTAGAGAGCCATAGTTGTAATTTCAGTGGTTACAGGGACATAACTGTATGAATAGAAGAAACAAAGAAGTAGTAGAAATAGTGACACTAAAATCATGCTTAAAAGGCTTAAAAAGCTTTTTATATTTGCACAATGCATTCATAGAATAAAAGGATGTTACATGAGCCAACATGAAGAGTGTCTCTGCCCATCCTAAAAAAAAAAAAAGGTAGCATCTGAGAGAAATGTTTATGGTGAGGGAGTTGGCTTATGAGGTTCAGTTACTTTACTCAGCCACTTAAATGCCAAATTGTCAACTGTGCTAATTGGCGTGTTTTGCAGTAAAATAGACTTGCGTTTCTCATATCACAGTCTCTTCATTTTCCATTGTAAGTTCTGGTACATAAGGACATGTCTGGAACTGTAAAGTCTTGCATTGCATGTGCTCTAAAGCATGGTGCTGCTTCAGATGATAAAAAAAATTAGTGGAAACACGCTCTCAATACAACTGGCAGTGCACGCTGCTCTGCTTCTTTGTTGGACTTTAAATAACCAAAATACCTCCATATTATCAAATTCTTCTCAACAGTGTTCTTGTCTTTTGAAACGTGGGGTATCTGGTTGTTGCTGTTGCTTGACTGTTCATTAAGATCCTCTATTGCCCTTTTGTCTTTTTATCTTGCTTTCACTGTTTTAAATTGTTGGGAAACAACCCAGCAATAGAGGGGAAATTTATGGTTCAACGGCTGTGACGCATTGGCAGTCAGTTTGCAGCTACAGACTGCCTCCCTGCCTATCTGCAGAGATCTTCTGCTATCAGATGGGAGCATGGTCAAAAATATGTGGTACACACATCAGTCTGTAGGCTAATCTTGTTTGAGCTGTTGTTGGTCCATCAGCCAGCACTGTAGAAGAGCAAAGTTATATAGGATTTTTAAGACTAATATTGATATTGGGTGAATTAAGAATATAGAATATTGGATTTTTTTTTTCCTTTGACACACAAATCAAACAGATTTTTGTAACATTTGTTATATGTAGTTACTTATTTACTTGTTCTTGCTCTGCCCAAGTGTGCCCAACAGCTGCCTGTTTCCTATGTGGCATTGCTAAAAAGGGAGTTCCAGAGTGACCCCTGGTGGACATTCTGTGCAACATCAACACTCATGGTTGAAGGGTGTTTCTCTATTGTCTCCTGCTTAGTGGCCTTTATAAATTCTGAAATTCCAAACTCTAATGAGTGGCTGATATGTTTTTCTTTTTATCTGTTGATTGGCTCTCGGGGTGAGGGGCAGGGGAGACGCTTCTTTTGTGTTACAGAACTCTCCCATAGATTTTTATTCAGGATTCACTGTCTCCTCTTATCTAATGTCCCTTATTTAAACACGTTGTTATACTATGAACACTCAGTCCAACAATGTAGAGTCAGCAGGAGTGTTGTTTGTTAGGCGAGGTTGTTTGTGATACTGTAATTGATCACAGATGCTGGTGTAGGAATGTGGAAAACACACCGGGTTTTTGCTATTTTATATATATGTTTTTTTCTACAAATTTAACCAAGTTAGAGTGATGTGTGTGGTGCATGTTGAAGAGCATACTGTTTTCAAGAGTGGGAGAGTGAAAGAAAAGGCTGCTGACTCTGCCCTATTTAGCTGCTCTGTTGGTCCCCAGCCTGTGCTCCCATGTCTATTCAGACCCAGTGAAAAAGGGTTGTGCTCCAGCTAGCAGCTCTCTGTTTCAGACATCTGCATTCAAAAACATTCAGCTATTCAGAAAACTGGCTGCTTGTTGAGTGCACGCTTGGGAGAAAAAACAGAGCTCAATTATAATGTGAGCACAGAACAAACAGTGCTGTGAAAAAGTATTTGCCCCCTTCCTGTTTTCTTATTTATTTATTGATTGATTGATTGCATATAAGTCACACTTAATTGTTTCAGATCATCAAATACATTTTAATATCAGACAAAGATAACATGAGTAAATACAAAGTGAATTTTTTATTTATTTATTTATTTTTTTCATTTCAGAAGATTTTTTTTATTGAATGATGATACACAGTGAACGTTTATCATGAAGGATGGTAAACAATGAAAGGATGACATATGTGTTTTGTTTTTTTTTTTGTTTTGTTTTTTGGCCTGTCCCGTTTGGCTCTTTTGCCATCAGAATTGTTGTCTAAAGGCAAAGAAAGATGCCCAACGGATTTACTTTACCAAACTGACCATCCCAGCCTTGCCGTAATGGTCCATTTGATTCACCTTTTATTGTTTATTTTATTTTCACTTACTGAATACGGGACAGACTTGACTGGGGGAAAGAAGGGGAGAAAGAAAGAGGGAACGAGAAACAGCTGAGAAGAGGGACGGGGGAGAAGGGCAAAAGACAAAAACCAACAGAACGGGCAGAGAAAAAAAAAATGCATATATCAATCACCTGGATCACCTGCTGAGAAAGAAAAAAGAAAGCAAGCAGAAGAGAACAAGAGTAATAGAATAAACAACATCACAATGATATATGGGAATATGACAGTAAATACTAAATGTTAAACATTATTGTGCAGCACATAAGATCAACAGAACACAGTGTGCTTTGAGGTAGGAGCCAAAAAGGGTGTAGTTTGTGGGTGTGATCACCTGTGTGTACACCTGTGAGCATGGACGCGCTTGTTTTTTGTTTTTTAAAAGGTTCCTTCATGTAATAATCTGCTAGAGGGTGTGGGGGGGCCACAGCCCCGTCACACCAGGGCGTGAAGCAGGTGTGGAGGAGATCAAAACTCCAGACATCCAGAGGCCCCCAGAACACAAGAGACCAAGGAAGACCAACAGAGGGGCAGCTGCGCCACTGTCCCAGAAAGAGCTGAGGAGAGTCCCAGATGAGGGCTCACTCAGCAGCCGCGGAGCAGAAGCCAGGGGGAGTTGCAGTGACGCGCCCGTGAGCTCCGCCGGCAGCCAGCTGCGCCTGAGTGACCGAGCCCCAGGCCGAGAGGCCGGGGGCACCCCACCTCCGAAGTGGCCCGAGCGAGCCCCAGGCTCCAGGCCCCGATAAGCGGCCGCCAAGGAGTGAGCCGGTGTGTACCTGGACGCCCACCCCCAGACACAAAGAACCACCAACGCACCGATGTCTGAGGGGGTCCGCCACTGGCAGGGGAAGTGGTGGTAGGGGGAGATAGGCCTCCAAACCTTGGAGGGCCTGAGATGTCCCCAGAGAGGTGGCGCCTGACACCCAACCTGACATATAGACACAGACATACAGGCACACACAGATACAAACATCCATTCCCACCCTCATGCTCTCATATGCACTTACTCCACACTCAACCAACGTGGAGACAGACATAAAGAGACGCTGTACACACGATCACACTCCCCAAGCGTACTCTACAAACCGGGTCTAGGTGCCCCCGCCCCTGGAGGGGGGAACTGCACCCAGACCCAGGTGGTGTTTCCGTTTTCCCTGCGGTGGGGGGAGGCAGACCGCCCCAACTCCGCAGCAGCAGGAAGGCTCCACACTCCAGACCGCAGTCGGACGGCCAACTCCTCCTCCTAGTCCTAGCCCCCCTGCTCCAGCAGGTCGCAGAGAATGGGGGTGAGAGAAGACTCCAAACCTCCCTCCACCCGCTCATTGTAATGTTGATGCATGTGTGTTCTAAGGTGCATTTAAAACCCAGGAGGGCTTGGAGCTACCTGCCAGAGAGCAGCAGGTAAGCGCATGGTCCCTCCTGCTAGCCCTCAATGTCTACGTGTATTTAAAATTGAGAGGTGGGCAACGATGCCAGGGGTGGGGTGTACACCCTGATGGTACTTTGGACTCCGTGTATCGTGCCCACCCCCAAGATCCTATATGTATGTGTAATGAGAGTGTGAGTAATGTGAATGTCTAAGTTGTGGGATAAAATTGAGGCAGAGGCAGCCAGAAGGGGACGGGGGGGGGGTAGCCTCCTCTGTGTGAATTTTTAAGTAACAGTTTAATTTATTAAAGAAAGTTATCCAAACCTACCCGTGTCTATGCGAAAAAGCAATTGGCACTTTAACCTAATAACTGATTGTGTCACCTTGAGGAGCAAGAACTGGAACAGGATTTTGGCCCACTCAAACTTTCCAAAAGGTTCAACCTTTGTGTCGTCAGTCCACATGATATTTTCCCAAAAAGTCTTGGGGATCATTAAGATGGTTTTTGGCAATGTTTCTTCCCCTTGGAACTGAGATATATATATATATATATATATATATATATATATATATATATATATATATATATATATATATATATATATATATATATATATATATATATTAGGGGTGCAACGATACACAAAATTCACGGTTCGGTTCGATACTTTGGTGTCACGGTTCGATATTTTTTCGATACAAAAAAATGTTCATGCATTTTTAATTTGTCATTTATTAAAATTATAAATATATATTTTAACTCAAAAGTACAGTTTTTAAATTTAACCCTAACCCTTGTGCGTGTTTTTTATTTTGACAGCGAATGCAGAAATTCTTTTGTCCATGAAACCATAAAGCTGCACTTTCTTTTTGCCTTATAGTCTGATTTGTCATAACTTCTCCGTTTTGTGGTAAGCTTTTCTTTGGCTGTCACTTCTTCACCCTGACCTGTCTTATTTGGCTCAGCAGAACTGAAATGCTTTTACACGCTCACTCACATAGGCTCAGCGATTCTCTGCGCGATCAACCTCTCACATGTTTAAGCTTGCTGCGGGAGATTTCACTTGTCATGTTTGCATAGTAAGCTAACGATTAATAAGACGATGTCAGAGGAATTGGTGCACAAATTATCATCACTCACAGATCAGTGCTGTCGCTCTCTATACACAGTTCGCACGATTGCAAAGTGAAAGCAAAAAAACAAGCGCAAATTCAAACGCGACTTCAATATGTCACATATTGACAGTGGCTCACCGATGCCAATGACATAATTACCCA